>NC_064638.1:373420321-374670321 GCF_023864345.2 Schistocerca serialis cubense
TGACAAAACGTCATTTTTTCGGATGGATCCAGATTCTGTTTACAGCATCATGATGGTCGCATCCGTGTTTGGCGACATCGCGGTGAACGCACATGGGAAGTGTGTATTCGTCATCGCCATACTGGCGTATCACCCGGCGTGATGGTATGGGGTGCCATTGGTTACACGTTTCGGTCACCTCTTGTTCGCACAGACGGCACTTTGAACTGTGGACGTTACATCTCAGATGTGTTACGACCTGTGGTTCATTCGATCGCTGCGAAACCCTACATTTCAGCAGGATAATGCTCGACCGCATGTTGCAGGCCCTGTACGGGCCTTTCTCGATACAGGAAATGTTCGACTGCTGCCCTGGCCAGCACATTCTCCAGATCTCTCACCAATTGAAAACGTCTGGTCAAAGGTGGTCGAGCAACTGGCTCGTCTCAATCCGCCAGTCACTACTCTTGATGAACTGTGGTATCGTGTTTAAGCTGCATAGGCAGCTGTACCTGTACACGTCATCCAAGCTTTTTTTGACCCAATGCCCAGGCGTATGAAGGCCGTTATTACGGCCAGAGGTGGTTGTTCTGGATACTGATTTCTCAGGATCTATGCACCCAAACTGCGTGAAAATGTAATCACATGCCAGTTCTAGTATAATATATTTGTCCAATGAATACCCGTTTAACGCCTGGATTTCTTCTTGGTGTATCAATTTTAATGGCCAGTAGTGTAGTATCTGATTGTAATACTGGATCCCCTATCTCTTCTAAATCGAATCCTGTTTCTACTCCTATCACATCAGATAAATCTTCTCCTTTCCGTTTACTCTTTCCACCTATCCTCTCTCTCCTCTTCATTTAACAGTGGAATTCCCTTTGCACTTTTAATGTTACCACCCTTGCTTTGAATTTCACCGAAGGTTGTTTTCACTTTCCTATATGTTGAGTTGGAGAGAGAACAGAGTTCCGAGGTACAAAGAAACACAGCAGAGGAAAAGAAATAAATACTAACCTGACAGTAGCAGATGTTGAAAGCGACCACCATTCGTATCTTGGCACTTTTGGGCCCTGGATAGATAATTACTGTAGGCGGATCGAATCTGGACTGCTGGAATCGCTGCAGTTTCATCCGAAATGTTTTGTTTGCAGTTTTTGAAGACTGTGAGGGCTGTTGCGATACACCTTCGATTTGAGGGCTCCCCACGCTGACAGATCAGGTGACCTGGAAGGTCAGCTAGGGCCGGTACCAATCTGACCTCTACTAACAACCCTGTCAGGGGTGAAGGTCGTGTATATGAGCTCTAAGGTACAGGCAGCTGCTGTTGGAAGTAACTGTAGGTCTTTTTCTCCTCCGTTGATGCTGACAGAAACGGTTCCAAAATGTTGGCAATTTAACGCGCGGAAGTCAGCGTCTGATGAAAGAATATGGGGCCAGTATTGCGACGTGTAGACACTGATTACCAAACTCCAACCTTCTGATCACGCAATGGTGTTTCGTGGAAGTTATGCGGATTCTTCGCTGCCCAGAACCTGTGATTTTGTGAGGTGACATAATCACTTAGGTGAAACCAAGTTTCATCAGACATAAAGAAGAGAGCCATGTCCAAGACATTCATTGTTATCTCAGCGAACAGCTAGTCACGAAACTGGAGGCGCTGAGTAGCATCTGCAGGTTTTAGCTCCTGAACAATAGACACTCGATAGAGATCCATTTGCAGGTCCATGTGGAGTATTCGTCCGCACGACCGATGTGATATGCCAGACTCTTGCAACAAGCGTCAGGTTGATTTGGTAGGACTCTGAAGCATTTCCCCGTGAACTGCAGCCACATTTTTTGGTGTGCAGGTAGGTTCCGGAATGTTTTTCACTTGTTCAAAACAGATCCTGTCTGACACCATTTTTGGACTAAGCGTTGGATGGCACTCTTTGCTGACACTCCGACACCATTACACGTCTTTCGGGAAACAACTGACCACACCGTTTCCACGACTTTGTTGTCACGTAACTTTCCACAACGAACACCCGCTGCACACTGTGAGCACCATCGTCTCCTTTGCACTGCTCCACTCACACTGACGCAGCCCGCACTACATTCTGGACCGGTGTGGATCACGGGGCGGGTGTACATGGGGTGTGTTTATATGCATACATTCACGCCCAGTCGTAACCAATCGTCCAGGCCACTTTTACACTACTGGCCATTAAAATTGATACACCAAGAAGAAATGAAGATGATAAACGGGTATTCGTTGGGCAAATGTATTATACTAGAACTGACATGTCATTACATTTTGACGCAATTTGGGTGCATAGATCCTGAGAAATCAGTACCGAGAACAACCACCTCCAGCCGTAATAACGGCCTTGATACGCCTAGGCATTGAGTCAAACAGAGCTTGGATGACGTGTACAGGTACAGCTGCCCGTTCAGCTTCAACACTATACCACAGTTCATCAAGAGTAGTGACTGGCGTATTGTGACGAGCCAGTTGCTCGGCCACCATTGACCAGACGTTTTCAATTGGTGAGAGATCTTGAGAATGTGCTGGCCAGGGCAGCAGTCGAACATTTCCTGAATCGAGAAAGGCCCGTACAGGACCTGCAACATGCGGTCGAGCATTATCCTGCTGAAACGTAGGATTTCGCAGGGATCGAATGAAGGGTAGAGCCACGGGTCGTAACACATCTGGAATGTAACGTCCACTGTTCAAAGTGCCGTCAGTGCGAAGAAGAGGTGACGGATACGTGTAACCAATGGCACCCCGTACCATCGCGCCGGGTGATACGCCAGTATGGCGATGACGAATATACGCTTCCAATGTGCGTTCACCGCGATGTCGCCAAACACGGATGCGACCATCATGATGCTGTAAACAGAATCTGGATTCATCCGAAAAAATGACGTTTTGCCATTCGTGCACCCAGGTTTGTCGTTCAGTACACCATCACAGGCGCTCCTGTCTGTGATGCAGCGTCAACGGTAACCGCAGCCATGGTCTCCGAGCTGATAGTCCATGCTGCTGCAAACGTCGTCGAACTGTCGTGCAGATGGTTGTTGTCTTGCAAACGTCCCCATATGTTGACTCATGGATCGAGGCGTGGCTGCACGATCCGCTACAGCCATGCGGATAAGATGCCTGTCATCTCGACTGCTGGTGATACGAGGCCGTTGGGATCCAGCACGGCGTTCCGTATTACCCTCCTGAAGCCACCGATTCCATATTCTGCTAACAGTCACTGGATCTCGACCAACGCGAGCAGCAATGTCGCGATACGATATGCCGCAAACGCGATAGGCTACAATCCGACCTATATCAAAGTCGGAAACGTGATGATACGCATTTCTCCTCCTTACTCGAGGCACCACAGCAACGTTTCACCAGGCAACGCCGGTCAACTGCTGTTTGTGTATGAGAAATCGGCTGGAAACTTTGCTCATGTCAGTACGTTGTAGGTGTCGCCACCGGCGCCAACCTTGTGTGAATGCTCTGAAAAGCTAATCATTTGCATATCACAGCATGTTCTTCCTGACGGTTAAATTTCGCGTCTGTAGCACGTCATCTTCGTGGTGTAGCAATTTTAATGCCCTGTGGTGTATTTGCCCTACCCTGTATATACATGGTTACGTATACAGATACAAGCAGTCCAAACAATATGAAGTAATAAGAGACCAACAAAAAGTTTCGTTTGACGGCGTTGCTGCAGCGTATATGTAACCTAATGCGATTCCGATGCGAGTATGTAAGCACCGACATGTAGGCAAGGGATTAGTGCGATCTTCGTGTGTTTCCGGGATGCCTTCGAGCGGAAAGTTTCTGATCGCCCCTTATAAATACTGATGTCTGAGTCTATAGCTACATGACGTTATATATCTTTACATCATTCACACTTAAGAGGACAGTAATGAACGGAGTATTAAGACTGGTCGGTCCAGCGCCTTGTATGCAATTTCCTCCACGTATGCACCGCACTTTCCCATAACTTTTCAACAAATATAACTTTTCTGTTCACCTTCTCCAATACTGACTTCATGTGACTGCCCCATTTCTTCTTAGTGTTCACTTCTTAGTAATACCTTTTAATACTTGCAGAGTGTGCCGTGCTCCAGACGTTAAGAACTAATCTTGGTTATTAGTGCTGCTGCCACTATTCCTGGGCACTACTGAATAAAACAGCGACGCTGCCACATCAGTTGCAAACGGCCATGGGAGCAGAAAAGCCCAGAGGGTACCCAAACACCATTATAAAAGATGCATCAATGCCGCCAATGGGCTTCCACAGTAGAAACCGAACAAAGAGCCAATACCACAATAACTACCAGACAGCAGAAAGGATGCAATGGCTGCGGCATCGGATAGCTGGCTACTTCACATGCGAGCTATGGACTCATTTTGGACTACGTTGCTGGAAGTGGTGCTCTGGCAAAAGACAAAACAAGCAGGCACCGAAGCCGTATAATCATCCATCATTGTTAGCCAAAGCGATCACACTGCGGTAACCATCATCTATGAGGAAAGGTCTATGCTGGTCGACGAAATGATGCGGTTCTGCAAGCAGTCACCGTGAGACGACTGTTGCGTACTTAGCACCTTCCAGCCAGTGGGGCAACCTTCCGGACTCACTTCAGCCACAACCAGCCTTCTGCCATGGAGGGCAGCAGTTCAGGACCAGGGTGGTGAAGCCCGTCAACCATCTACACCTGGGTGGGCATACTGAAACTGCACGACTCCGCTCGCAATTTGGACACTACTGCTAAGGGCTGTCTTCCTCTGCAAGGATTATGGCGTCTTTTCGTGCCCTGTGGTGCGCCTTGTCTTCAGCTGCAGAGTTGTGTCCAGACTGCCACTGTGAAGATCATCCACCATGGGCCCCTACATCAGATACTATCAGCTTCTTTCTCTTTGTTACGAGCCTTATCCAACATTTATCCACATGTAAAAAAAAGGCTGCCATTCATTACAAAAGTGGAAATTTTGTCCAAATCTATGTTCAACCCCTAATTTTTGACTAACAGTGATACTTTATTGCAGACAGCCACATTGGCAGCAGTCTTCTAGTGTTGCTGATTCTGTCTGAGAAATCATTTGCTGAAATCAAAGATAGTACATATGATCGAGAAATCATACAATGTATCGTACAAATTTAGACTACTTCTGTCGGTTGTGGAGCCCTAAGCTGAAAGAACATCTTGTTGCAGCTTGACAGTGGACGCTGGACGTAGGGCGCCCCCGAGTCAACTAGACTGCGTAGTCGATGGTGTTGAGGTGTGGAGCCAACTATGGTGGCACCACGAGAATTTTGTCTGAGAGGAATGGCTATGAGCACTATGAGACTTAACATCTGAAGTCAACAGTCCCCTAGAAGTTCGAACTACGTAAACCTAACTAACTTAAGGACATCACACACATCCATGCCCGAGGCAGGATTCGAACCTGCGACCGTAACAGTCGCTCGGTTCCGGACTACAGCGACTAGAACCGCTCGGCCACAGCGGCCGGCTGGCGCTGTAAGAGGGAGGTTCTCTGTGCACATGCGCTACACGAGTGGCGAAGTCCTGGCAGCAAACATTAGCCACCCCACTGTTTGCATGGCAAGTGGACTAATATCGGCAGTTTTGGCAGTAGCGTCGAAGACAACAGACTTGCCTGTAAGCTGCTTCACCTTCTCCTGGCGCAGGGATAGTAGAGGGCAGGGCAGGTGGCGTTCATCGTATACTGTAGGTTGTGCAGCCGTTGCAGCATGATGACGCGACGTATCCTATGGCCAAAGGACAGGAAATATTACATCAATAATGTGCGAATTACTCATAAGTATCGCCTGGATGAATGTAAGACGAGACTGGGACGTGCTCTCTATATTACGCATTCAGGTTTACCAGTAAAGACCACAGTTTTTACTTTGCACAAGACGGGAACTAGTCTCACCGTTGAATACAAGTGACGTCCAGTCTCGACTGTAGTGCTATATCTCCCAAAATCGCCGTATACGTTATTGCCGATGAGTCGTTGTCAAGGGTAAATATACTAGAGCAACGCGAGTACAAAGTCTCATTTCTAGAAAGAGATTTCCTCGCCGGCCGGGGTGGCTGAGCGATTCTAGGCGAAACAGTCTGGAACCGCGCGACCGCTACGGTCGCAGGTTCGAATCCTGCCTCGGGCATGGATGTGTGTGATGTCCTTAGGTTAGTTAGGTTTAAGTAGTTCTAAGTTCTAGGGGACTGATGACCTCAGAAGTTAAGTCCCATAGTGCTCAGAGCCATTTTTAGATTTCCTCCAGTCATGGTCAGCTTAGGGTGGTGGTTATGTTTCCATTCTCCGTTACGACCCTGAGAGGTTTACTGGCAGGAGCATATGCCGGACAGCTTGTGGGTTAGGAGTCAGGCAAAGAACAGACCACTACGAACACCAGCGAAAAGTAAGTTTATTTTTATTCACTACGTGCTGATTTTGCATATGACCTTTGCCCTAGAGGCAATTAGAGGCCGTGTTTCACAGTTATTATTGCTGTGTCCTCCAGAAGATACAAGACAGACTTCGTGGAAGAGTGCTGTGCTGCCTACGACACAGGCGCAGCAGTTTAGGTTACACTCCCAGACAGGGTGCGTGCGTCAAGAGCTGTTACGCCTCCGCCTCACAAATAGTTCCCAACTGGACAGCCATCTGCCAAAAATGTATATAAGCAGATACGCAGCTCCGTTCAGTAGTTTAGTTACATAGTTATCACTTCAAGACAATATCAGGACAGTAACAACAAATATCTCCGGACTCTTCTACAGTCGCCGCATAGAAGAGCCAAACTGGACATTATAAAAGTGATGTTAGTCATCGTTCACTAGGACCTAAGACTATTAACGGGTATAAACACAGATTCGCACACGTGAACATTGATAACCATACTACGCACAGTCATTATACAGCAGTTAAGTATTATAGAACTTCTTTCAGTAAATCACTGTTCCGATTTAGTGTTGTAATCCATTTTTGCCATAACGTTGCCTAACCCCACTTGATCCTGTATCAAAGCTGTATAGTTGCTGCGTGCAAGCAAGCTACCTCATAACAGCAACTGCTTTTGGTGGTAGGGTGTTCTCTTGCTTCCACATTTATATGTTTTGCACCAACTGAATTTTGCGGGTACAACAGTTACTATTATTACCACAGTCCACAGAACATTAATGAAACAGTACGCATATTTTATAAATAGTTATCTCTACAGCTCTGAAATCCAAATCCATCAATACTACTAAACGGCTAACCCGGCGCATGGTAACAGTTGCAGGTTGCCTGTCTAACGACTTTCAGGTACAACAAAAATTTTATTTTTAATATTTCATTTAATTATTTACCGAATTCAAAAATTTTAAATTCTGTCATAAAATAACCATTATTATCTATAATCTTATGTTAAAAGTTTAACTCAGTAGCCAAGTATTATAATTAGGAACTGCGTATATGCCTTGACGCAGCATAACTCAATGCGCTCAAGTTGCTCAGACTATATTCATCCAGTATTTGCGTAGGAGAGCACATTACGACTTCCAACGAACTTTACGCATAATTCCAAACCTTTACGGATTTTTTGCTCACTTACATGCTTGGCATCAAATATATCACACATTAATTGTCTGTAAAGACACCAGACGTCTGAAACTCTCTTATACATTGGTGTTAATTCTTTACAAAATGGGTTTGAATATACTGGCGTTGCAATTATTATCGAGGAACAAGAAAAATAATGAGTGAAAAGAAAGTTACCTAGAGAAGGAGAAAGATGGATGGGACGGAAAGAATGACATTGGGAGAAGCATGACACTGCATAGCTACGAACACATGAAGTGACCAGTAATGGTAAAGTTAGTGAGAGAGCAGGGTAGAGGGAAATCTATTGGTGTGATTAATCCAACCAATCCCTCTAGAAGAATGAACACTGAAATGAAATACGGATGAGAAGATTTTCTGCCATAGTGAAGACAACTCCTCTAGGGATAGGGAACCTAGTGTTGGTTGAGGCTCTGCACTGGGTTGATACAACCCCCGCCCCCTCTTTCTCCCCAAGTATAAAAACTCATGTACCATGTTCATAGAGGAATCGCCATAAGCCAGCTGGACGGAATTCCGGTCGAACGGAACGGACTGCATGATACACCATGATGCTGATTGTGTACAGCTTCGCGGCCACTTGGCTGACGTGGAGGGAAAAGGGAAACTGGAGGACAGAGTGGCACTTATTTCTCTCGCTTTCGGCACCCTGCACGTCAGGGTGACTCAGGTTAGAGATATATTTAATCGCTGATTGGCGTATTGACGTAACGCCTACTATGGCAAGAAAGCTTTTTTGGCCATAAATGAATTACCAAACCATCACGAAGTGCTTGAATTAAAATTTTGTTGGACGGTCAGCAAGCGTCTCGCAATCTCACTATCAGAGGCAAAGGTGGAGCATACTGAAAAATTAAAAAACTATGCACCAGGCCGGGATAAGAACACAAAATATTAAGCAAGTAGGATTTTTCACAACAGCATGAACGATTCGTTTTGTAAACAGCAGTATAAATGACTGCTACAATTTTTTCGCGTTGAAGACGCTTTGTTGGGTTTCATAAGCGACGGAAAATCATATGTAAACATCCTCTCCATATGGTCTGAAAACCTGAAATTTGTGATTCAGATTACTGTTGCACATTGCTCAGTAATATGGTTGTTTTTCTGTGACTGTTTACATTTATATCGACATTTACGTAATGCTTTGTGCTACGATCGTATTATAGTTTTTACAACGTTTTATTAGATTGCTTTCTTGTCCATCTGCCTGTTCGGTACAAATTTTGCAGTTGATTTTAAACTAACCTCCTGATGAGCGGCAGAACTGAAATTTTAAACATACTTCAGAACTGGATGCAATATTAACTCACTTTCGTGTCTGTTGTGTATTGGGGAGCACTTTGACCTTTTTGTGTTCCAGTTGCAAATTGTTTTCAGGAAGAACGATCACTAATAATCCTGTGTGTGAGCACGAATCTGTCTAATTGTTATCCTGACTGTCTTTTCGCAAGATATACATAGAAAGAAGCAGTATATTGATGAAGAGAAACTGAAATTTATCACATGTCTCTGTGGCAACCTTGTCATGATGTCTGAAATCGATTGATATTTTTGATTTGGAGCTGTACGCTACCACCTCACCAGCCTTGTATAGTCAGCACTCATCGCTACTGTCCCTGTCATTTATCAAATGAAAACTTTAGCCCTACCTTATGATTCACTATAAACTGCTTTACCAAGGGAACTTTTCAGTTCCATTCACAGATAGAGGGTGGAGAGATTTGCTGCTTACATGTTTCGCTGCAAGGTTTTTGTGGTCTTACGCTGCTTTCACGCTTCCTATGGATTTCTACTTTTGGAGCCGAAAATGTCTTTCATGATCATCTCCGCTATCTTATATATAAAACCGTGAAAAGAACATTTTGTTTCCTTGTTCGATGGTGATGTCAGGTTTGAGCGAGAACGAGCGCTTGAGAAAAAGTGTGTAGCTGTGGAATGGTTATCTCCCAGGGAAAGAAAAAGACCGGAAGACTATTCGTAGATTCCTCTCTCAATGCTGATTCTAGGAATTTCCTAAGCAGTTTTGTGCGAAATATGCGGCCGCTTTCTTAATGTATCTGACAGCTGAGACTTGTAAGCATTTCGACCATTCTCTGTTCACCCATACGGGTCCCACTATCTCGAACTGTGTTTCAGAGATGGAAGTGTGTCAATGGTTAAGACACTATACTCGCATTCGGAAGCACGGAAGGTCAAATCACTGGCTAGCAATCCAGATTTAAGCCTTCCGTCGTTTACGTCACCTGATTAAGTCGAAAAACTGAACGATTCCGCTCCCTGCAAGAAGACACAGCCGATTTCGTTGCCCGCCTTTGCCTTATCCATCTTTGTGCTCCATCTCTAATAACCTCTTCATCGATGGGACATTAAACAGTAACTTCCATCTTTCCTTCAGCGGTATTACATTATAAGTCAAACGTGCTTTTCTTAGGTCAGTTGTGTCATCCAGTGCTTCCCAAAGGGATACAGCCTGCCTTTTAATTTACGTGCAACTGATCCTTATGCTTTCGTTCCACTTGATATCTCCATGTCTCCACGGATTGTTACTTCTGGGTATACATAATATATTTCGTTACATGCGCAGATTAACATTCCTGTACATCAATACTCCTCATCATGAACCATGGATCTAGCCGTATGTGGGGTGACTTGTATGCCTCAGCGATAGAAATAGCCGTACCATAGGTGCAGCTATAACGGGCGGGTACCTTTTGAGAAGCCAGACATATGTGTGGTTCCTGAAGAGGAGCAGCAGTCTCTTCAATGGTTACAGGGGCAACAATATGGATGATTGACTGATTATAGCATCAAACAAAGCGGCCTTGCCGTGCTGGTACTGCGTATGAACAGCATAGCGAACGTATTATTGTAGCCAAGACAGACACGAAGCCTACACACACCAAAGTAGTACAAGTAAGAGTTTATTCATGGTGAAAATTAGTTGTGATAGCGGACTGGAAGTCTATCGTAGGAAAAGAAAGAGAAGGAAAAATAGTAGGTAAATATCGACTGGTGGAAAGGAATGAAAGAGGAAGCCTCCTGGTATAATTTTGGACAGAGCATAATTTAATCATCGCAAACATTTTGTTTAAGGATCTTTAAAGAAGACTGTATACGTGGAAAAGACCTGGAGTCACTGGAAGGTTTCAGATTGGTTATATAATGGTAAGACAGAGACATATGAACCTGATTTTAAATTGTAAGACGTTTCCAGGGGCAGATGTAGACTCTGAGCACAATTTATTGGTTATGAATTTTAGATTAAAACTGAAGAAATTGGGAAAAGATAGCAAATTAAGGAGGTGGGACCTGGTGAAGTTCAAAGAACCGGAGGTCGCTGAGAGTTTCAGAGGGTGCATTAGGCAACGACTGTCTAGAACATGGAAAAGCAGTTCAACAGAAGACGTATGGGTAGATCTAAGAGATGAAATTGTGAGGGCAGCATAGGATCAAATAGTTAAAAAGACACCACGTAGTAGAGATCCTTGGATATCACAAGAAATATTGAATTTAACTGATGAGAGAAGAAAATATGAAAATGCAGCAAATGAAGCTGGCGAAAGGGAATACAAAGGTTTAAAAAATGATAATGACAGGAAGTGCAAAATGGCTAAACAGGAATTGCCAGAGGACAGATGTAACGATTTAGAAGCATGTTTCAGTGTATATCGCCTACAGGAAAATTAAAGACGCCTTTCGGGAAAAAAGAGACAGCTGTATGAATATCAGGAGCTCAGATGGAAAACCAGTCCCAAGCAAATAAGGGAAAACTGAGAGGTGGAAGGAGTAGATAGAGGGTCTATACGAGGAAGATGATCCTGAAAGCAATATTATAGAAAGGGAAGTGGACATAGACGAGGATGAGATAGGAAATACGATACTGCGAAAAGAATTTGTCACGGCTCTGAAAGATCTAAGTCGAAACAAGTCCCCGGGAGTAGATATTCCGTCAGAACTACTGATAGTCTTGGGAAAGGCAGCTATGACAAAACTCTTCCATCTTGTGTACAAGATGTATGAGACAGACGAAATACCCTCAGACTTCAAGAAGAATGTCTAAGTCCAAAGAAAGCAGTTGCTGACAGATGTGAAAATTACCTAACTATCAGTTTAATAAGTCACGGGTGCAAAATACTAACACAAATTCTTTACAGGAGAATGGGAAAACTGGTAGAAGTCAACGTCAGGGAGGGATCAGCTTGGATTGCGGAGAAATGTAGGAACACGCGAGGCAGTACTGACCCTACGACTTGTCTTAGAAAATAGATTACGGAAAGGGACATATGCGTTTATTGCTTTTGTAGACGTAGAGTAAGATTGTGACAACGTAGACTGGAATACTTATCTACAACTTGTGCAGAAACCAAACGGTAGTTATAAGAGTCAAGGGACATGAAAGGGAAGCAGTAGTTGAGAAGGGAGTGAGACAGGGTTGTAGCTTATCCCCGATGTTGGGAAAAAGCAGTAAAGGAAACTATTAAGAAATTGGAGCAGGAATTAAAGTTCAGGGAGAAGAAATAAAAACTTTGAGGTTTGCCTATGACAGTGTAATTCTGTCAGAAACAGCAAAGGACTTCGACGAGCAATTGAATGGAATGGACAGTGTCTTGAGAGCAGGGTTATAAGATGAGCATCAACCGAAGCAGAACAGAAATAATAGAAAGTAGTCGAATAAAATCAGGTGATGCTAAGGAAATTATATTAGGAAACGACACATTAAGTTGTAGATGAGTTTTCATATTTAGGTAGCAAGGTAACTAATGATGGCCGAAATAGAGAGGGTATAAAATGTAGACTGACAATGGCAAGAAAAGCATTTCTGAAGAAGAGAAATTTGTTAGCATCGAACACTCATTTAAGTGTTATGAAGTCTTTTCCGAAGGTATTTATGTGGAGTGTAGGTATGTATGCAATTGAAAGATGGACAATAAACAGCTTAAACAAAATGAGAATAAAAGCATTTGAAAAGTGGTGCTACTGAAGAATGCAGAAGAAACGTTGTCGATTACATGAGTACATCACGTAACTAATGAAGAGGTACTGAACAGAACTGGTGAGAAAAGAAATTTGTGGCGCAACCTGACTTGAAGAAGGGATCGGTTGACAGGACATATTCTGAGACATCAACGGATCACAAATTTAGTTCAAATGGCTCTGAGCACTATGGGACTTAACATCTTAGGTCATCAGTCCCCTAGACTTAGAACTACTTAAACCTAACTAACCTGAGGACATCAGGCACATCCATGCCCGGACAGGATTGGAACTTGTGACCGTAGCAGCAGCGCGGTTCCAGACCTTTTTTTCGATATACTTCGTTGTGTTTGGTCTAGGCGGATGTCACAAGAGATCCGTTCAAGTTGATCGTTGTTTCCTTTACTCAGTTTTTTTTTTTTATTACAGAGACCAAGCAGCCCTCTGACCGCACACGCTGAGCTACAGTGCCGGCAGATTTGATTGTAATACGTAACGTTTTGCTTTTAAGCAGATGCTTTGTTTTTAAGGACTGAAGCGCCTAGAACCGCTGCTTCACAGCGGCCGACACAAATTTAGTATTGGAGGAAAGTGTAGTGTTAAAAATCGCAGAGGGAGACCAAGAGAAGAATACAGTAAACAGATTGAGAACGGCTAGTTTGCGGTAGTGGTTTGGAGATGAAGACGCTCGCACAGGATGGAGTAACACGCGGAGAGCTGCATCAAACCAGTCTTCGGACAATAACAACATATCAAGGCTACGTTGCTAGTCCTATAATGATATTCCATCAGTATCGAACTAGATAGTACAACCATTTTTTCGGGTAACTCTTCCTCGTAGATAATGCCCATCATCTGCGAAAACACTAAACTGTAACAAACAATACTCACTAAGTCTTTAAAGTGTGTCACGATAGTAATCGTTCTACTCCCCTGGCCGATTAAACTCCCTGAAGCATCGAACTTATGACTAAAAAAATGCCTTCTCAATTAAAATATTATCAAAATGGAAATGTGAAATTCTGCGTAATGATCGCGTTCCAATATTTCATGTGAATAACTCGTTTCACTGTATACATGTGTAAGCCACAGACAACGATCTAATGATTCGGGTGCATGCTTCCATTTACCCCAGTACCCGAGCCACCAGATACTGATGATAGTGCAGCTTGACTTGCAGTAATGTGTACATACAGGGAGACGTGGATGTTTAACAACGACATTACAATCTGCGGATTTCCTATGCCCGCAGCGGTGCACGTCAGCGGTTGTCTTACGCAACACGCTGTGACATTTGGTTTTGGTGCTCGACGCCCACATTTCTCTTGTACCACAGCTCTAACTGACCGCAGATCCTCTCACGAGTTGCTAACTGTTGACGGCAGCTACTTTTCTGTAAACGGTATTTCCCCTGAGACCGCGCTAGAGAAACTATTAGGAGTGTGAAAAGAACACCAAGAGAAAAGTCTTGTCTACCTTAATTCCCACACATTAACTGTGGAAACGTCCCTCCACAGCAGCGATAACGGTGCTACAACGAAGTCAGATGAAAGTCAGCGCTTCTGAAACCGTCTGACGTATTGTTATTGCAGCAACAGAAACTTTTTCATCTGTTTTAAATGCTTCAGAGAACTCCATGCAATTCAGATGCTCCGAAAGTGCATGACGTTATCTCTTTTACAAACTTTTGCCTTTATGCTTTCGAATCATATTGTGCATCTATGCAAAGTCTTTCAATTCACCGATTTTAATTTTCAGGTAAGAGTGTATCGCCAATAACAATAACAAGACCACGAGGAGAGCATTCCGCTACTATTTGTAGCCTGATGGCAATGCATTGAAGGAACGCAAACTGCACATCTCAAACCTGAACGGAACCGTAACTCAGTATGTGCATGTAGAGATGTCACAGTGAGCCGGCCGCGGTGGCCGTGCGGTTCTAGGCGCTACAGTCCGGAGCCGCGCTGCTGCTACGGTCGCAGGTTCGAATCCTGCCTCGGGCATGGCTGTGTGTGATGTCCTTAGGTTAGTTAGGTTTAAGTAGTTCTAAGTTCTAGGGGACTGATGACCACAGCAGTTGAGTCCCATAGTGCTCAGAGCCAGCCAGATGTCACAGTGATTTACCATCTAATCGTCAGAAAAGTGCTGAGAATTGAAAGTGTGCTCGCGTATAACGAAGGGTTAGGGCGAAAAAAAACGATGCTTCTCCAGATCGTTAACTGTAGTCAGTCAGACATCTAGGTACATTCAGTTAGATTTGGAGAAAGCAGATGACATAGTTAGATTTATTTGCAGTAAACTAAGGAAAGGTAATTTATCCGTGACAAAGATCGCTTACTAAAAGCTCCTTCCACCGATCTTTAGATGCTGCTCGTCAGTGTGTAATTCTTCGCAAATTGGATGAATGGGGAGAGAGAGAGAGAGAGAGAAACTCAAAGATTCGTTCTCAGTTCGTAATGGGTTTTATAAGGCAGTACAAAATACCGATAGTATCGCTCAAAAAATCTCCAGTGGAAGACAATCAAAGTGTACAAAGATTACGCTCAAGGTCACAAATGTTGCTGAATGTGGCGACAATGTGCGTCCTCAACAGCCTGGAACCGCACTTGAAATTGCTCTATTGCGGTCCGAAACATCTCAGGGTGGCTCTCAACTAGCTCCCTCGCTATGCCCATCTTCAACTTTTAACATGTGTTAGCGTATAGTTGATATCCCCGGCCCTACAGATAACTCCACAACCAAAAGTCACATGGGTTCAAATCTGGTGATGTTGGTGGTCACACAGTATGGAATGATCAATGGCCAGTGGAAAAATGCAGCAATCGGAGCACAAAAAACGTGAATATGTTCCTGTTTATTTAAAAGACTAAGAATGTAAAGTGGGGTAATGGTGGCTCATGTTACTTTCCTCAGCGCCTTTAAAAATTACCCAAAAAATTTTTTGGCATGCGAACACATTCGCCACTTTTTTATAGGCAACTCACCTCAATCTCCAACAAACTGCCCAACTGCAGCTAACTCACATCCACTAGTCCTTCGCTATAAGTCGCTCATACCATCGACTCCCAGCTGCCCCTTTTCAATAACTCATTCAGCCTAACTCGTTGTCGTTATCGCCTTGTCTCTCCCTCTCTGTCTTCTACGTCACAGCCACATTCCCCTTCGTTCTGTCCTGCTGCTACAATATCTTCTCACTGTCACTATATCCCTCTTGCTCTCTCTTACTGCTAATATCTCATTCATTCCTCCCCACTGTTGCTGTCTCTTCTCACTTTCACTATCTCACTCTTCCTCGTTGTAATTGTCATATACTCTTTCTCTCATTATCACTGGCTCTCACTCACATCCACTTTCTCCTCTTTATTCCACCCCCACTGGCACTGTCTCCTTCACTCTTTTCCTAGCACTGTTCTGTCACTGTCAACTATGTTCCACTGCCACTGTATCCCTCTCTTTCTCTCACACTGCCACTGTGTCCTTCGCTCCTTCTACGTCACAACCACTGTCTACTATCTACCAATGTTTATTATCTTCCGTCTTACTGTCACTGTCTCCTTCTCTCTCAGCATGAAAAAAGGGTGACAATGTTCGCATACCAAAATTTTTTAGAAAATTTTTAAAGATGCTTAGGATGGTACAATGAAGCCGCTGGTATCCAAATTTCGGTCAGAGGCTTTTAAACAGGAGACTATTCGCCTTTTTCCAGTTCCGATAGTAGCATTTTGCCGATGGTTTCCTTCTTTTCCCAGCTACAGCTGGGTGTATCACTCATATAAAAAAACTTTATGGGTCAGTAAAATTTTGACATTTTACTTACATGAAATTGAAAGAACGTATAACAGATTTTTTAACACCTCAAACTGGATTTTACGTGCGCAAAAGGTTTTCATGTGCTTCAGTACTAAATCGTGGGGTTCCCATATGATAACAGAGATACTTTGCAGTACATTTCTCCGCTACGTCAGGTTATAAACTACGTTTTTGCCTCTCAACGGATTTTACGTGCGTATTTTAGGTGCAGATGTAGGAAAACTTTGAACCTCTGTATCTCGGAAACGGATAAAGATATTAAGAATATTTTCAATGATTTTCGGGACCGGAATATTAGGAATGTATCGTAAAAATCTCATCCATTTACTGTGAATGGCCATCTTGGAATTCTCTAATAGTGTCTCAACAAAGGCCCATCAAGTTCACCGAAGACCACATTGTTGTTGTTGTTGTTGTTGTGGTCTTCAGTCCTGAGACTGATTTGGTGCAGCTCTCCATGCCACTCTATCCTGTGCAAGCTTCTTCATCTCCCAGTACCTACTGCAACCTACATCCTTCTGAATCTGTTTAGTGTATTCATCTCTCGGTCTCCCTCTACGATTTTTACCCTCCACGCTGCCCTCCAATACTAAATTGGTGATCTCTTGATGCCTCAGAACATGTCCTACCAACTGATCCCTTCTTCTAGTCAAGTTGTGCCACAAACTTCTCATCTCCCCAATTCTATTCAATACCTCCTCATTAGTTACGTGATCTACCCACCTTATCTTCAGCATTCTTCTGTAGCACCACATTTCGAAAGCTTCTACTCTCTTCTTGTCCAAACTAGTTATCGTCCATGTTTCATTTCCATACATGGCTACACTCCACACAAATACTTTCAGAAACGACTTCCTGACACTTAAATCCATACTCGATGTTAACAAATTTCTCTTCTTCAGAAACGATTTCCTTGACATTGCCAGTCTACATTTTACATCCTCTCTACTTCGACCATCATCAGTTATTTTGCTCCCCAAATAACAAAACTCCTTTACTACTTTAAGTGTCTCATTTCCTAATCTAATTCCCTCAGCATCACCCGAGTTAACTCGACTACATTCCATTATCCTCTTTTTGCTTTTGTTGATGTTCATCTTATATCCTCCTTTCAAGACACTGTCCATTCCGTTCAACTGCTCTTCCAAGTCCTTTGCTGTCACTGACAGAATTACAATGTCATCGGCGAACCTCAAAGTTTTTACTTCTTCTCCATGAATTTTAATACCTACTCCGAATTTTTCTTTTGTTTCCTTTACTGCTTGCTCAATATACAGAGTGAATAACATCGGGGAGAGGCTACAACCCTGTCTTACTCCCTTCCCAACCACTGCTTCCCTTTCATGCCCCTCGACTCTTACAACTGCCATCTGATTTCTGTACAAATTGTAAATAGCCTTTCGCTCCCTGTATTTTATCCCTGCCACCTTTAGAATTTGAAAGAGAGTATTCCAGTTAACATTGTCAAAAGCTTTCTCTAAGTCTACAAATGCTAGAAACGTAGGTTTGCCTTTTCTTAATCTTTCTTCTAAGGTAAGTCGTAAGGTTAGTATTGCCTCACGTGTTCCAACATTTCTACGGAATCCAAACTGATCTTCCCCGAGGTCCGCTTCTACCAGTTTTTCCATTCGTCTGTAAAGAATTCGCGTTAGTATTTTGCAGCTGTGACTTATTAAACTGATAGTTCGCAAAGTGAAGACCACATTAAGTGCGATTTTATGCGCGGCGTTTTGGATCGTATTATGTTCGCATGAGGTCGCATGCATACCGATTCGGTTTTCTCCAAATGTATTACGAAGTAACCGAGAAACCTCATGGACATACCATTAATGCATCGATACGCGCGAGGAGCAGCAGTACTAGGGCTGTCGTTTTGATAAAAGAGCTTTACCAATGAAGGCCTGCTTACCTTGGCTATATCCATGTCGACTGTGTGCAGCTGTAACACACACTGATGATTCTTGTGTTTCAACTCTACGTCGCCATACCAATACCAGGGCCTAATGGCAAGTAATGACACTAGCACTACTAACAATTTAAATCCTGCAGTGCGCAGACCGAACATCATTCCCATTCAGTTGGTACCCATACGGTAGATGATTTGCCGTCTACACTGGATCAGTTGGCGAAAGTTTAATTATAATGAGCCTGTATTTATCGAACGGGCTAAACAGAGCATTAGCATTTCAGAAATGAACAACATTTTCCAACCGAGCTGTTACAAAATGCATTTATTCGCAATCGCGATATCGACTATTCTGTCATTCGCTAGTGACACATATAACACAAATGCTAAACGAATATTTCACCTCTAAGAAAGCTATCTGCGAAGAGAGTACATTTCGATTTGTAGCTTCCATTGTCGCAAGAGAGAAAGAAATTGCTTGATCCTCCTTGTATTGATTTTAATACCAGAGAAAGCGGAGTTATCAGGTTAATACTATCAGCCAATGTGGAACTATATACAATACACTATGTGATCAATAGTATCCGGACACCCGGTTGAAAATGGCTTACAATTTCGTGGCGCCCTCCATCGGTAATGCTGGAATTCAATATGGTGTTGGCCCGTCCTTAGCCATGATGACAGCTTACACTTTCGCAGGCACACATTCAATCAGGTGCTGGAAGATTTCTTGAGATATGGCAGCCTAATCTTCACGGAGTGCTGCACAGAGGAGAAGTATCGATGTCGGTCGGTGAGACCTGGCACGAAGTCGGCGTTCCAAAACATCCCAGAAGTGTTCTGCAGGATTCAGGTCAGGACTCTGTGCAGGACAGTCCATTACAGGGATGTTATCGTTGTGTAACCACTCAGCTACAGGCCGTGCATTATGAACAGGTGTCCGATCGTGTTGAAAGATGGAATCGCCATCCCATAATTGCTCTTCAACAATGGGAAGCAAGAAGGTGCTTAAAACATCGATGCCGGCCGGGGTGGCCGAGCGGTTTTAGGCGCTACATTCTGGAACCGCGTGACCACTTCGGTCGCAGGTTCGAATCCTGCCTCAGGCATGGATGTGTGTGATGTCCTTAGTTTAGTTAGGTTTAAGTAGTTCTAAGTTCTATGGGACTGATGACCTTAGAAGTTAAGTCCCATAGTGCTCAAAGCCATTAGAACCAAAACACCGATGCTGTGATAGGGCCACGCAAAACAACGAGATGTGCAAGTTCGCTCCATGAGAAACACGACCACACCATAACACCACCGCCTCCGAATTTTACTGTCGGCACTACACACATCGGCAGACGACGTTCACCGGGCATTCGCCATACCCACACTCTGCCATCGGATTGCCACATTGTGGACCGTGATTCGTTACTCCACACAACGTTTTTCCACTGATCAATCGTCCAATGTTTACGTTCCTTACACCAAGCAATGTGTAGTTTGGCATTTACCGGCGTGATGTGAGGCTTATGAGCAGCCGCTCTATCATGAAATCCAAGTTTTCTCACGTCCGGCCTAACTGTCATAGTACTTGAAGAGGATCCTGATGCAGTTTGGAATTCCTGTGTGATCGTCTGACCCTCTTGAACTGTCGGTGATCTCTGTCAGCCAACAGACGAGGTCGGCCTGTGCGCTTTTGTGCTGTACATGTCCCTTCAAGTTTAGACTTCACTATCACATCAGGAACAGTAGACCTAGGGATGTTTAGGAGTGTGGAAATCTCGCTTACAGACGTATGACACAAGTGATACCCAATCACCTGACCACGTTCGAAGTCCGTGAGTTCCGCGAAGCGCCCCATTCTGCTTTCACGATATCTAAAGACTACTGAGGTCGGTGATATGGAGTACCTGGCAGCAGGCGGTAGCACAATGCACCTAATATGAAAAACGTATGTTTTGGGGGGTGTCCGGCTACTTTCGATCTCATAGCGTAGCTACGACAGACTTCGCATCCGAATTAATTGGTGACCGTGCTGTTGGCTCATAATAAGTTCACTGCTGGCGCAAAGTCGTCATTACGTTTGAATAAAATCGACAGAAAGGGGAAACCAGATTTCTACAATCGAAAAGTAGCACCTAACCGTTCATTAGTTTGAATGAAATTGCTTTATTTCTGCTCAGTTTACGGCCGGCCGTGGTGGCCGAGCGGTTCTAGGCGTTCCAGTTCGGAACCGCGCTGCTGCTACGGTTGCAGGTTCGAATCCTGCCTCGGGCATGGATGTGTGTGATGTCCTTAGGTTTATGTAGTTCTAAGTCTAAGGGACTGATGACCTCAGATGTTGAGTCCCATAGTGCTCAGAGCCATTTGAACCATTTTGCTTAGTTTACGAAAAAAATGTTGGAAGAATACAGGTCAGCTATTGTGTATCACTGCAGCACCATGTCTTATTTAGGAATTAAGAAGAGTATTATATGTTATGCGTATCACACTAGCCATGAATACTGAATAGTGATTAAGAATGGACGACTATGTATGTGTTGAATAAAGTGTTGGAAAAAACACCAATTAGCCACAAGGGCAAGGGAATTATCTTTGCCTATGGCTTGCACATACAGAAATACGAGGGAAAGGCAGCTGATAACCACCGGTCATATTATTTCATGAAGTTTTATCGACAGCATTTCGAATGTGATAGCCAAAGCGTGCCGTGCACTCACAGCAGCGCCCATCGGAGCACGAGCGTGGTGACTCGGAAACAATACCAATTTAATGCTTGCGATCGCTTCTAGATGCTCGTACGATTTCAGAACACCAAGGCCTGGTGTCCAGTACACTCCTAACATGAAATAACAACCGTATAACATACGTGACCAGAGAGTGTGCTAGCCTGAGTTGATACGAAATGCACAAAATGATCCAAATGAACCAAATGACATAGAATCGAATCATTTGCGTCCTGTTATTAGCATGGTCCTGGAGGAGTGACGCAAGCAGTGCTACCCACCGCCATGTTATTTCTTTCTGTAGGGGTAGCTGGGGTGAGCCTGGATCCTAAAGTTGATAGAAGAGGAAATGACCGAGCGGACGCAGAGACGTATTCGTTATGGTGCCTCACCCTACTGCTTTTTAATGGAAATCTGCAAAACAGACAGTTCTATGTAACGCTGGACGGAAAAAAACCCGATGGCGTCGACAAAAGAACGGTCTCGCCCAGGGCAGTGTGCTGGCCCCCCTACTATTTAACCTATACACCAATGATCAACCAACACCGGAATGTACTACCCATTTCTTGTCTGCCGATGATCTGGCCATTACAGCGCAAGGAAATAGCTTCGAGGAAGTAGAAGGGAAATTAGAAAGCTCGCTACACGTAATGTCTGAATATTATAAAGAAAACTCACTCAAACCAAATCTATCTAAGACACAGGTTAGCGCTTTCCACCTCCGCACAAAACAGGCAAACAGTAAGCTGAACGTCACGTGGAATGGCAACAAACTGGACCATACGGACAAACCAACATACCTTGGTGTCGTGCTGGATAGATCACTGACGTACAGATATCACTGTGAAAAAACCTGCCAAAAAAGTTGCTGCCAGGAACAATATTTTAAGAAAACTGACGAATAGTAAATGGGGAGCTAGTCCGACCGTATTACGAACAACTGCTCAAGCACTTTGCTTCTCCACGGCAGAATACGCATGCCCTGTATGGTCTCGATCTACACATGCCAAAAAAGTCACCACAGTCCTTAATGAAACATGCAGGCTAACAACAGGATGCATGAAACCCACTCCACTTGGGAAAATATACAAAGTGGCTGGATTCTCATCTCCTGAATCCCGAAGAATTGCGTACGAACATACAGAAAAATTTAAACAGATTTTCGACGAGCGCCACCCGCTGCATGGTTCTTCATGTGGACGTAGCAGACTTAAATCCCGCAAGAGATTTCTCACTAGTGAATTGAACGAGCCTCCGAAGGACTACCCTGTCGCACGAGAAATACCCAGCGGCAGTACATCAAGCTGGAAGATTTGGAGAACACTGAACCGCATCAGAACAGGCGTAGCACCAGTTAAAGCAAACCTAGTCAAATGGGGCTTCAAGGACGAAGGGGACAACAAATGCGACTGCGGTGAAGTTCAGGATATGGAACACCTCCTACAGTGATCCATCTGCCCCACAAGGTGTACCCTTGACGAACTATGGCTTGAGAAGAGAGAAATATTGGACTTGGCCCGACATTGGGCTGAAAGGCTTTGAAACAAATCTCCGGACACGAAAAAGTAAAATAAATGGAAATCTGCCAGGAGATACCCCTTCTCGCAACCGACATAGGGTGTGTTCTGGGGTGGACGAGATAGGCAAAGATTTTTAAATGAACTGTCTTGCATATAATCTCCTAAAATCATGAAAGTTGGATGATAACTATTGAAACGCACGTAAAATAGTTCTCATGTGCGTCAGGAATATAGTGATGCGACTGGTCGAATTTTAATCCTGTCAGTTGCCACGAAATTAGCCATGAATTTGTAACCAATGTTTTAACACAACCGAAACCATGCCTTTTTCAGTTCTTTCAATTGTTAATTGCTATCCACGTTCCGTACTCTACGTTTCACAGCTTAATGTATCATCGAGTGTTTAAAAACGTGTAAAAACCCTATTTTTTAATTTATATAAATTCGTTCCTGTGTTCGTGTCGACAATGTTTACATATTTCACATGCAGCGCTCAATGTAAAAGTTCAATTTTTTTTAGTAATTTATGTCGTTACAGTTGTAGTTTGAGAATAACTTAGAAGCCGAAGTGGTGAGCGTGAATAAATACGTTTGATAACAGTGCCGTACAGGCGGATTGCCATTTCCAAAATACTGCAGGACTGTGGACGCCGTATTTAAGCGTATTTGTCTTATCATACAGAAGGAGGGCAGTAGCGTCTGAGAAGAAAAAGAAAGTCATCTACGGCTCGTCACTTAATGAGTTTTATAGAACTCGTTGATCTGAACACAGGGCGTCAGTGTCGTTACAGCAGGCTACAAAAAGATATCTGAAGTGAAAGTCTAGGATACACTTACAGTGTGAAGTTCCATTCTGATGATTAATGTTTCCAAAGACGTGACAATATGTTATGCTGCATCTGCATACAAGGCCGTGTTCCCGAACTCCACTGCCTGGCTGCGCAATCTCCCAACCGGAAATTCCGTGCTGCCGTTAACGGTACGTTGCAACCACTATTCAGCTTCCCTCAATGTCGCACGCCTGACCACTTCATCGTAAACCTCCATCCGGTGACGAAACTGGTTCAGCGGAACTAGGTTTCGACACGGAATCGATGAGTCAAAAGCAAGAAACATTCCTGGTTCACTCCTTTCATTCGACTTCGAGGATTTGTCTGATCTTTGTGGCTCTACAAATGGTTTCCTTTTTCTTCTCCTCCTCCTCCTTGTTCTTGTTCTTCTTCTCCTTCCACAATGCGTGAGGCCTTGCTGGGTCTCTTGTAGCTGCACTTGGCCTTTCCATCTTTTTGCTGACCTTCCAATGCATCTTTTACCTCGCGAGCTATACAGGATGTCACATGAGGAGTGGCCGGTATTCAGGAATATGACAGAATTGATAATCTGAAGCAAAAATTGCTAGTAAATATGGGCTCTAAAATGCATACCTTGAGAGGTTCAAATGACTGAACAGTATGGGACTTAACATCTGAGCTCATCAGTCCCCTAGAACTTAGAACTACTTAAACCTAACTAACACAAACATTAACGCCCGAGGCAGAATTCGAACCTGCAGCGTAGCGGCCAAGCGGATCCGGACTGAAGCGCCTAGAACCGCCTGGCCACCGCGGCCGGCGATACCTTGAGAGTTATGAGCACTTCTCCATCTTTGATACTGTGAAACAATCCTCTTTCAGTGCAAGCTCTTTGCTTCCCATACTTTGGGTGGAGGTAGTACGGACCAAAACAAGACACATTGCTTACATTAAGAATTATGACATATCCATTTTGTCTATTTCCTTCAACCTTTTCATTCCTATCAAATATTTTGTTCCTTCCTAATTTCATGTACACGACTACACTGCTAATGAATTTCAGTTTTTTGGTCTGTAATCTTATTTTATATTTTATTTTACTATCCAAGATTCACTTCCGTGTAGTACTGTTGTTCCCGACATAACTTTATGCAATTTAAGATAAGTTTCTATCCTTACTTTATTTTACAATCTGTCAAGTATCTATACCAAAGGAGGCTGCACAAAATAATGAGTAGATTGCTAGAAGTAGACCGTATTGAATATGAATGGGAACAATTTAAGAACGTCATACGAACTGCAGCCAGTGAGCCATCAGATAAACAAAACAAAGGAAAAGGAGGAAAGGACCATTCTGTGCATGAAAGAAATGGAGCAGGTAGTTGAAATAAAGAGAAAACTATATATAAAATACTCGTATCACCCAACTCAAGAGAGTGAGATAACATACAAGAAGCAAACAGTAGAGGTGAAGAAACGAAGGAGGAAGCTGCATCAACTTGGGTGGCATAACTTCGTAGGGAAGATTCAAAATCTTATCTACTGGAAACAAACACTTGCATGTAAAACAGTAACACAGTTGAATAATGTGGAAAAGCATAGCAGATGTGGAATGAAGGACAAATGCAGGCTGCACTGTTACAACAAATATGGAGTGATGCAATGAATATAAAGAAAATGAGGAACCCTTGTAATTAAACCTAGGTTATACTGAATACCAAGAACTGGAGCACGCTCTCAGATGTGCAAAGAACAGAAAGGCTGTAAGAAGTGACGGTTTAAATAGTGATCTGATAAAATATTCTTAGATTTCTGAATCTTCGCTGGATAAGAAAGGAAACACCAAAAGATTGGAAGATATCGCTTATAAAACCTTGCAAACAGTGTTGCCAACTATATGTGTTAGCCCATCTCGAGAAAAGGACGCTGCTAAGAAATCACGATGGAAAAACAAAAGAAGTGCGTGGAGGAGTCCGGGAGTCTTGCAGTGGGGAAGGCGCGGGAAGACTGGTGCACGCGCTCGTCTTTTGTTCGCAAATGTCAGGGGTGAGGAGGGCCCTAGCGTCAGGGAACGCCCAGAGGTCAGGAGTGGCGGTCAGATGGGCCAGCAAACAGGCTTTGGTGCGGTGAGGACGTGGCCTGCCAGAGATGAGTTGGGGCGGCCGCTGCTGCTGTGGATGTCGAAAGCTCCGAAGCTAAACGCCGAAATGGACACAGCTACTACTTAAAGCTGTACAGTTCTGACACTCGGAGGGTGTATGCTGAGGTTTATTTATTTATCGAATACATTCCGTATAAAGGCGTTTATGCCAGTCACTTCACGACAAAAGACTGCCACGCTAACCTAATCAAATAATAATCACGGCAGACCTTAGTTAGTGAAGTGCAACACACTGAATACCACTAGACCCGGAATCAATAATTCTGGGCATGCAACTTCCTCGGTGTCAAGAAACATTAGAGGCTAACGGCTCAAGTTTTCAATAATTTGTATCTATCCATCGACATTTCCCTTCAGTCGTCTTGGATACATGAAAACTGCATCACGTGAAATTTGCGGCCATATAGAAATCTGTAAAATTTGCACCCAATATTTCTGGAAACTACCTGTTGCCTAAGTTCCGACCTACCTACACCTCAACGGCGGATTGAATTTCTGCAAAACAGCCTAGCTTTACCGCAAAACTTCGTATTTTCAGCACCACAAAATTGCATACATCTTTAGTGGAAAATATTATAAATTACTACAGCAAATGAAGTGTACAACAGCTTACCTTTGGAACTGGCACCGCAGTACACTGCTGATATTTGTCCCACAATTCAGTAACTACACAACGATTTTCACTGTCAGGTCTATTTATTTTTGTTAATAATGCAGCGTGTTGCAGGTCATTTGCTTTAAAATGTCCGATAACTCGGAGACAGAAAGATGGAGTCTGAAAAAGTGTTGTTTTGAATTCCGAGGAAACGACTCCGCACCATTTTTAGTTCTGATTTCATCTGTTGGTATTGGCCCATAAATTAGAAGGAAATTTAACATCTTCACTTAGTTAGTTTTCAGGCACATAGTCTACAAAAAAATTTAACCCTATGTGAATGGGAGTAATACTATGCAACTCTACGAATGCATCCCCGACAGCGCTTGGAGTTAGAAATCTTAAATCAAACTTTTATTTCAAAAACTTTACGACTTCTGATTGAGGACTGGTCTACTCAGAGCGAAGTCCAGGTTCGACTAACTTTTGATACCAAGCCTGACCTTAGTGAAAACTGCAGCCTTTAATGTTAACGCCGGTAAACACTTCTTGTGGCGCTACAGGAACCACAACTGCAAAATCCAAGCTTAATGATTCAAGGTTAAAATTTTTAGCACGCATGTGAAAAATTCTATGTCATTTTCCAGGTCTACGAAGCAGAACCTTTCGTCTCGATTTTTTAAAATATCTAAACTGGTTAACTGCTCTGATGTCTCCTTTGTAGTTTGAGGATGAGTGGTCTTCTGTTTCTTTAGGGCTCTGTACGATGATAAACAAAAATTAGTTGTTTCTTCTTTTCTATATTTCATAACTAGCTGGCCTAGATAATTCTGCCGTATCAGTTTACTAGGTCGTGAGATTAGTTCTTCTACCCGTTTTTCTTTTGCAGTTATCCCGCGTAACATGTGATTCAAAAACCTAGCGCTTTTTTTTTTCATTATCACGAGTGTCTCTTAAATATACTATTTCATCAGTTTCCGCAGTAGTCTATAATTAGGAATTTAATTTGGCGGTACTGAAAATTTTATCTTTTGCGGTAGTGAAAAAGTATTTTTTGTGACAGTGAAAATTAATTTTTGGGGATTTTTTTTTTAGTTTTTGCGCTTTTGCTATCAAGCCCACCTCGAGAGTTCTCGTTCGCCAGTACCGTTCCCCATGAGCCACGGTACCTGCACAACTAAGTCCTTGTCTACCCAGTGACTGCTCGAACAGTTAGTACGACTGTGGCAGGTTCCCGCAGTCAGATGCTGTGTAGCTCTGAACTGTTACAAACGACGAGCAACCGCAACTGCCTTCTGCCGAATAAACATCGTGACACCAACGGGGGAATAACGTTCTACGATATGCCCTCTTGCATACACATTTACCACTGATTCTAGTTAATGTAACGTTTAGATCCTGATTTCTCTCAAGCATACTCTGCTCCAATATGAAAAATCAATTCATTCATTGCAACTAGGGGCGGTGGCAAGTGGGAATCAGCGAATATATTATTCCAACAGATTCAATCATTTTTTTATAATTATGTAGCGATATAGGTTGCAACGTATTCCAAACACATTTTAACAAAAGAATAAGAGCGTTCTACGGATTGGAGCGTGGAATGTCAGATCCCTTAAACGGGCAGGTAGGTTAGAAAATTTAAAAAGGGAAATGGATAGGTTAAAGTTAGATATAGTGGGAATTAGTGAAGTTCGGTGGCAGGAGGAACAAGACTTTTGGTCAGGTGATTACAGGGTTATAAATACAAAATCAAATAGGGGTAATGCAGGAGTAGGTTTAATAATGAATAATAAATAGGAGTGCGGGTAAGCTACTACAAACAGCATAGTGAACGCATTATTGTGGCCAAGATAGACACAAAGCCCATGCCTACTACAGTAGTACAAGTTTATATGCCAACTAGCTCTGCAGATGATGAAGAAATAGATGAAATGTATGATGAGATAAAAGAAATTATTCAGGTAGTGAAGGGAGACGAAAATTTAATAGTCATGGGTGACTGGAATTCGAGAGTAGGAAAAGGGAGAGAAGGAAACATAGTGGGTGAATATGGATTGGGGGAGAGAAATGAAAGAGGAAGCCGTCTGGTAGAATTTTGCACAGAGCATAACTTACTCATAGCTAACACTTGGTTCAAGAATCATAAAAGAAGGTTGTATACCTGGAAGAACCCTGGAGATACTAAAAGGTATCAGATAGATTATATAATGGTAAGACAGAGATTTAGGAACCAGGTTTTAAATTGTAAGACACTTCCAGGGGCATATGTGCACTCTGACTACAATCTATTGGTTATGAACTGTAGATTAAATGTGAAGAAACTGCAAAAACGTGGGAATTTAAGGAGATGGGACCTGGATAAACTGAAAGAACAAGAGGTTGTACAGAGTTTCAGGGAGAGCATAAGGGAACAGTTAACAGGAATGGGGGAAAGAAATACAGTAGAAGAAGAATGGGTAGCTTTGAGGGATGAAATAGTGAAGGCAGCAGAGAGTCAAATAGGTAAAAAGACGAGGGCTAGTAGAAACCCTTGGGTAACAGAAGAAATATTGAATTTAATTCATGAAAGGAGAAAATATAAAAATGCAGTAAATGAAACAGGCAAAAAGGAATACAAGCGTCTCAAAAATGAGATCGACAGGAAGTGCAAAATGGCTAAGCAGGGATAGCTAGAGGACAAATGTAAGGACATAGAGCCATATACCACTAGAGGTAAGATAGATACTGAAGTGTTGGCAGAAGAGCCAACACCGTGTTGCTAGAGGAGGCCGAAATGCACGCTTTTAAGCTCACGCAGATTGTCGTGAGGTCTGGAACAAGGTAAAGTAATTATCCTATAAAGAAAAGAACGTAGTTCTTGGAATACTTAACTTTAATTCACAATCGGTGTACATCTCTCTTGACTGTACATAATTTCCATTTCAATATACACTGGTAATGGCGCCTTGCTAGGTCGTAGCAAATGACGTAGCTGAAGGCTATGCTAACTATCGTCTCGGCAAATGAGAGCGTAGTTGTCAGTGAACCATTGCTATTAACGTCGGCTGTACAACTGGGCGAGTGGTAGAACGTCTCTCTAGACCTGCCGTGTGGTGGCGCTCGGTCTGCAATCACTGACAGTGGCGACACGCGGGTCCGACGTATACTAACGGACCGCGGCCGATTTAAAGGCTACCACCTAGCAAGTGTGGTGTCTGACGGTGACACCACAGATACTGCCCACAGGAAACTTAAAGAGACCTTTGGAGAAAAGAGAACCACTTGCAGTCCTAAGCAAAGAAGGGAAAGCAGAAAGGTGGAAGGAGTATATAGAAAGACCTTCTATACAAGGTCAATGTACTTAAGGGCAATATTATGGAAATGGAAGAGGACGTAGATGAAGATGAAATGGGAGATTTGATAGTGCGTGAAGAATTTGACAGAACACTGAAAGACCCAAGCCAAAACAAGGCCCCAGGAGTAATTCCATTAGAACTACTGATAGCCTTGAGAGCGCGAGCCCTGACAAAACTCTACCATCTACTGAGCAAGATGTATGAGACAGGCGAAATACCCTCAGACTTTAAGAAGAATGTTATAATTCTAATCCCAAAGAAAGCAGGTGTTGACAGGTATGAAAATTACCGAACTATCAGTTTAATAAGTCACAGCTGCAAAATACTAACGCGAATTCTTTACAGACGAATGGAAAAACTGATAGAAGCCGACCTCGGGGAAGATCAGTTTGGATTCCGTAGAAATGTTGGAACACGTGAGGCAATACTGACCCTACTACTTATCTTAGAAGAAAGATTAAGGAAAGGCAAATCTACGTTTCTAGCATTTGTAGACTTAGAGAAAGCTTTTGACAATGTTGATTGGAATACTCTCTTTCAAATTCTGAAGGTGGCAGGGGTAAAATACAGGGAGCGAAAGGTTATTTACAATTCGTACAGAAAGCATATGGCAGTTATAAGAGTCGAGGGGTATGAAAGGGAAGCAGTGGTTGGGAAGGGAATGAGACAGGGCTGTAGCCTATCCCCGATGTTATTCAATCTGTATATTGAGCAAGCAATAAAGGAAACAAAAGAAAAGTTCGGAGTAGGTATTAAAATCCATGGAGAAGAAGTAAAAACTTTGAGGTTCGCCGATGACATTGTAATTCTGTCAGAGACAGCAAAGGACTTGGAAGAGCAGTTGAACGGAATGGACAGTGTCTTGAAAGGAGGGTATAAGATGAACATCAACAAAAGCAAAACGAGGATATTGGAATATAGTCGAGTTAACTCGGGTGATGCTGAGGGAATTAGATTAGGAAATGAGACACTTAAAGTAGTAAAGGATTTTTGCTATTTGGGGAGCAAAATAACTGACGATGGTCGAAGTAGAGAGGATATAAAATGTAGACTGGCAATGCAAAGGAAATCGTTTCTGAAGAAGAAAAATTTGTTAACATCGAGTATAGCTTTAAATGTCAGGAAGTCGTTTCTGAAAGTATTTGTATGGAGTGTAGCCATGTATGGAAGTGAAACGTCGACGATAAATAGTTTAGACAAGAAGAGAATAGAAGCTTTCGAAATGTGGTGCTACAGAAGAATGCTGAAGATTAGATGGGTAGATCACATAACTAATGAGGAGGTATTGAATAGAATTGGGGAGAAGAGGAGCTTGTGGCACAACTTGACTAGAAGAAGGGATCGGTTGGTGGGACATGTTCTGAGGCATCAAGGGATCATCAATTTAGGACTGGAGGGCAGCGTGGAGGGTAAAAGTCGTAGAGTGAGACCAAGAGATGACTACACTAAGCAGATTCAGAAGGATGTAGGCTGCAGTAGGTACTGGGAGATGAAGAAGCTTGCACAGGATAGAGTAGCATGGAGAGCTGCATCAAACCAGTCTCAGGACTGAGGACCACAACAACAACATCCTTCAGTACAAGGTCAAAATATGAGTATCACACACTTCCTCGAGGTTAGGCAAATGGAGAAAATCGATTGGTTGTTTTCTCGTAAGATGTTCTTTAATGTGCGCCTGTGGGGCTTATGGGGGCATCATCTAGTTCATGGGCGGTTTCTGAGAAAACGCGAAAAAGACTTTTTCACCATCTTTTCGTCTTCAGCAGCAAATTCCTCAAGCTCTAACAGTATATTCTCTGCGCACTTCTCTAGAAGTGCTGTCTTCCTGTTTTCAAACATCTTTATGCGTTATGGAGAAGTATCCAAAAACTTTGTTTTTGGGTACCCAAGCCGAGCTGTGGTTTCCGACACAACGAGGAAGAGAGAGATGGTGAAACTGATAAGAGACGTCAGCAATGGGAAAGAATGAACGAGATGGTAGCAGCAAGAGAGAGCAAGAGGGAAACAGTGACACTGAGAACAGACAATGGCCTAAGTTATCCTACTTGTTCACCTAAAATACGCATCTTAAATCCGGTGAAAGGCGAAAAATTAGTTTATAAAGTGACGTAAAACGGAGAAACATGCTGCAAAGTGTCCCTGTTATCATCAGAAGGTTTTTATTGTAGTACTGAACCACGTGATAACTTTTGCGCACGCAAAATACGGTCTGAGGTGTAAAAAGCTCAGTTTTGCGTCATTTCAACTCCATACAAGTGAACTATGCGAATTTTATTCACCGATAAAGTTCTCATATGAGTGACATACTTTGCTGTAGCAAGGAATAGAAGGTAATCAGCGGCAAAATGCTTCTATTGAAACTAAAAAAGGCGAATGTGCTCTTGTTTAAAAGCCTTTGAGCGAAAAATGGGATACCAGCTGCCTCATCGTATCTTCCTCAACACCCTTTCTCAAAAATTTTGACATGCGAAAATATTCGCCCTTTTTTATGCTGAGAGAGACGGAGACAGTGGCAGTGGCAAAGAGACAGAAAGGTAATAAATATTGGAAGGTAGTAGACAGTGGTTGTGATATAGAAAGAGCGAAGGAGACAATGGCAGTGTGAGAGAAAGAGAGGGACACAGTGGCAGTGGAACATAGTTGACAGTGACAGAGTAGCGCTAGGGAAACAGTGAAGGAGACAGTGTCAGTGGGAATAGAATAAGGAGGAGAAAGTGGATGTGTGTGAGAGCCAGTGAAAAGGAGAGAAAGACTGTACGACAATGACAACGAGGAAGAGAGATGTAGTGAAAGTAAGAAGAGACAGCAACAGTGGGAAGGAATGAATGAGGTACTAGTAGTAAGAGAGTGCAAGAGGGAGACAATGAGTAGCAGGACAGAACGAAGGTGACCGTGGATGTGAGACAGGAGGTAGCGACAGTTCGAGAGACGCAAAGAGATAATGACAATGAGTTTGGCTGGGTCATTGAGTGAGAACGGTAAGTGTATGTGGATGGGTATGAGCAACTTAGAGATGAGTTAATGGGTGTGAGTGAGTTACCATTAGGGGTGCTTGTGGGAGTGATATGTGAGTTTCATATTAAAAAGAGCGCATGCCAAAATTTGTCGGAAAATGTTTATAGGTATTGAGGAGGATGGTAGAACGAGGTAACTGGTACTCCACTTTTCAGATTCTTTTTCAACAGAAGAATATTTGTCTTTTCTGTGCTACGATAGAAGCGTTTCTTCGCTGGTAGTTCATGTTCGCGCATCTTCAGTTCTGTTCATCAGTTGTTTCAGCTACCAGCCTGACATGTTGCGGAGTTCGGGTGGACGGATTAGTGGGCCTTTCGTTGACTGTTTCTTGGCGCAAATTTCACTGGGCGCAGATATTATGTGAACACTGTGAGTTGCATTACAGAGGGTACGTTCCCCTGTACTAGTTATTAGGGCTCTATCCCATTCCTTTCAGGTATAGAGCGCAGGAAGGATGATCGTTTAAATGTCCCCGTGCGCGCTGTAAATAATCTAATTTTATCTTCATGAGGCCTTTAGAGCGTTGTAGTATATTCCCAGATTGTCCATTTAAACTGTATCTTGAATCTTTGTTAGTAGTCTTTCTCGGGACAGTTTCTGTAGAGTCTGCCAGTTCACTTTTTTCGACGTTTCTGGGACACTCTCCCGCAAGTAGGATGGGTCGCACGAGTGATTTTGTAAGCAATCTCCTCAGTAGACTGATCGTACTTCCCTAGTAGTCTCACAATCAACTGAAGTCTGCTGCCTCCTTTCCCACGACTCAGCCTATGTAATCGTTCCGTTTCATGTCCCTGCTAGGTGTTAACACCCAGGTATTTGTATGAGTTTACCGATTCCAGTTGCGATTCACTGATATTCTGTTCGTGGGATACTGCGTTTTTTCATTTTGTGAAGCGCACAATTTTGCATTTCTGAAAATTTAAAGCAAGTTTCCTTGTACCACTTTGAAATTTTATCAAGGTCTGACTGAATATTTGTGCAACTCCGTTCACGCTGCTCTCCATTGCAGATAACTGTATCACCTGCAAAACGTCTGAGGCTATTATCAATATTGTCCACAAGCTCGTTTAATATACAAAGTGAACAGCAAGGCACCTAACACGCTTTCTTTGGGTACCCGAGAGTACTTCTACGTCTGTCGATGGCCCTCGCCGGCCGCTGTGGCCGAGCGGTTCTATGCGCTTCCGTCCGGAACCGCGCTGCGGCTACGGTCGCAGTTTCGAATTCTGCCTCGGGCATGGGTGTGTGTGATGTCCTTAGGTTAGTTAGGTTTAAGTAGTTCTAAGTCTAGGGGACTGATGACCTCAGATGTTAAGTCCCATAGTGCTTCATTTGAACCATTTTCGATGACTCTCCATCCATGATAACATCCGACGTCGTCCCTACCAAGAAATCCTCAATGCAGTCACACATTTCATCTCGTACGCCATATGATCACACTTTTGAGACTAGCGTTGGTGTAATACTGACTCAAAACACCTTTCGGCAATCGATAAATCTGCCTGACTGCCTTAACCCATGGCTTTCAGAATGCCATGAGTCGGGTTTCACATGATCTGTGATTTCGAAATCCACGCTGGTTGGCATGGAGGAGTTCATTCTGTTCGAAAAATCTCATTATGTTTGAGCTCAGGACATGTTCTAAGATTCCACAGCAAATGGATCTCAAGGATAGTGAACAGTAGTTTTGTGGGGCACTTCTGCTACACTACTTGTAGAAAGGTGTAGCCTGTGCTTTTAGCCAGCAACGAGGGCTATACGATAGATTATAGTTAACAAAGGGGTTAACTCAGAGCAGATTGGGTATAGGATTCTATAGGGTCCAGTCTAGAGTAGCTCCATGGTATTTTGGATTTCAGTCGAGTGTAACACTGCTATTTTGCAAATGCGGATAGATACGAGGGCTGTTCGGAAAGTAATGTCCGATAGGTTGTCAAATAGAAACGACAGTGAAAATCCGATGAAGCTTTGTACAGATGTGTTGGGCAGCGTCTCTAGTATACTCGTCGATCTCGTCATGTTGCTCTTTCCAAACATGGGCATCTAAAAATGCCTACAACAATAGTGTCTCCCGTCAAGTATGAGTGTCTGCTGAGAGATTTCGTCTGATTCCATGCAGTCCATTAACATAACTGTTATGTGCTTCATGCCAATACTCTGCTGCACTCTGCAGGGGAAATGAAAATGCTTCTGCAGCGTTTTCGAAGGTAAGTGTTTGGTCAGCCACAATACAGCCAGTAACTGGCCTTCCCTGAGTTTCATCTCTGCTCACATGAAACGCTGGCTGTAAAGAAAACATATGTGCACAGACAGCGAGCTGTTCATCAGCATAGAGAAGTGGTGGGAAGAAAGGTGGCTGCCTCCTATGAGAGGGGACTGAAAAGCTGTTACAGAACTACGACAAATATCTAAGTCAGAGCAGTGACTATGTACAAAACTAGATGGAAGGTTTAGCTAATTGTTGCAAATAAAACATTTTTTTATTTTCTCAGAGGTTTCCATTTCGAGACCGCTCCGTTTCCGCATTATGGATACGACTGCACTGTTTTCTGCGTCCTCCCCGATCCACGTTATACCATGTCCACATAACATGTTTTCTTTATTTGTGTGTGAGGAATGTTTCCTGAAAGTTTGGCCGTACCTTTTTGTAACACCCTGTATACTGGTATATCACACGCTCATCGTTACTGTAAGCAATAAATTAAACAAGGAAATTTTTCTCTTGAATCTGTCAGTCTTAGTGAAACTTGTATCAAAATTCATACACTTCTGCGAACACTGTTTCGAAGTATGTGCCAGCCTAAAAACCAACCTGAGTCTTAATAAATCTAAGCGCTACTGCTTACACAGGAGAACAAAATACTGGGTAAATCATGTCCAGTAAAGGCAATCATCACTATAGAACTCAATACTTCTTGCAACCTTCATAACACATTTCCAGACGAACCACAAAATCAAAGTTCTCCACAGCGTTCATGAGGATCTCATACCAAGTCCATATGTAAACTGAGTCCGGACTTTCTTGATTACCTAATACAGAAAACAGGGAGAAACATGTTAATATTGACCCCAGTCAATGATTAGCGTTTTTGTTATAAATTTATAACACGCCTGTAGTGCCGTTTTAGCAGAAAACGTGATTAAGTTAAGCTCCATGCTAAGAATGCACACGAGATACTGTTGCCATGCGCTTATGCAACAGACAGACACACGCCTTTGCATAATGTAAGCTTCCTAAAGTCTTATGAAGTTAACTGTCGTCGCGCGCGCACTCGTGTTTGCGTGTCTGGGAGAGGGAGGGGGGTGGGGGGGGGGTAATGCGCATGCACTCGTGTGTGGGGGGGGGGGGGTGGTAAGGGGATGTTGGTGTTTGGGGGGTAATGCGCACGCACTCGTGTGTGTGGAGTTGTGGTGAGGGTGGGTGCGTGGGGGTGGGGGTGGGGGTGGGGGAGGTTGGGGAGTAAGCTCTTTCTCCTCAGTACCAGCTCCTGTTTAGCTCGGCTCTTTTATTTCTCTCGTTCACTGCCCCAAAGCTTTCCAGAGCGTGAATGAATTATGGCTCTGTCGCCAATCACCTGGAGATTCTGGAATAAATCTTAACTACTGGATAAGGGGACGCTACTAAGCTTTATTACCTAGAAAAGAATGAAAGAAAGATCAGCTGATCTTCATGTCCAAGTCCGAGTAGTGAAGCTGCACAGCTACTAACGTGTTATGATGAAGATTGTGCTGTGGGGTACAGTAAAACATTTGTTACCAGTGGACAAAATGCTTTTTAATTACTTTAAGAGTGCAAAACACCAATAAAAGTTCCCTGCTACGATTATCCTAATATAGTGACACCTAGCCATATGCTACTTCATCTTCTTCTTCCTTTTCTTGTGCCTTTGTCCGAGATCGGTGCAGTATCGACATGGTTAAGAACAGAATAAAGTTTTCACTCTGCAGCGGAGTGTGTGTTGATATAAAACATCCTGGCAGATCTCTGTAACTACAGTCTGATTTAAAGTAGTTGTCACTTGACGTTTGCGCTGTGGAGTTGCGGCGTTGTCACGTCAAGCACTGGCTGGAGGCAACCACCTCAGCGCATCGCTACCCCCGGCGATAGAAAATCGTTTTAAAGCCTCTATCTTCTACAAAACGCAAGTAATTTCAAACCCACATATGATGCATATCTCTACAATGTCCCTCAATCTGTCAAATATCTATTCTTAATTTTAATTAGGACAAGAGTTACGTTATTTTGTTGGAAACCATTTAAATTTTAGATTTCGCAAACAGCTTCTAACTCGTCATTACTGAAAAACTATTGGTGTCACAGCAAAATATTTTTTTTCCATTCATTACCAAAATAATGCACTCGGCAAAAATCCATAAAAGTTTTCGAAGTACATTACGTTTCCTATATACAAATTTCTGATAACAGCTTTTTTGAGCAACCCTATCAGTACTGAACTCGAAACAAGTATGACGTTTAAAATCTCTATCTCCTATAAATATTATGCAAATAGTTTGACATTTACGTACAGTATCAGTCTCAGTGTTATCTATAAGCATATCAAATATCTTTTCTTAATTTTAATTAGGGCCGTTTTTACATTAACTATTGAAGTGTGAGAAATTTTCGCGTCCGGAAAAGTTTTCTTCTTTAGATTGCAAATCTCGAAAACTATTACAGACATAGAATAACATCTTGGCGTATATACAAAATAAAATAGAATTAAAATTCAGTCTAACTTACCGTAAGGAGATGACGAGAGCTGGCCAAACAGTATTTCTTAATCTCACAACAAGAATAAGAATTAATCGAAATAAATTCACAGACACAATATTTAATGGCAATAAGTACACTACACACTAATCAGACAATGCGAAACACCGCTTAATTCAGAGTCAGAGTCAGTGGAACTATCCGTGTTGCTGCTCGTATTGACAGATATAATCAAGTCTTCGACACTTTGTTGTAGGATACCTTCATTGTTCCACGCGTCCTGTATCACTCCTTTCACGTAATGCACTACCTTCTGCCGGTCTCCCGATGTCACATTTTCAACTGCCTCTTCCAAAAGGGGTTCCACTTCGGTTAATGTGAATTTCTTACTTTCTGCAGCAATATGCCGTTTAACCTGAGCCCAAATCAGCTCTATTGCGTTGAAATGGCAATGGTAAGGAGGCAATCTGAGCACTTTATGCCCATATTGTTTTCTACTTCATCTACAATGTAAATCGGGTTCTTTGGCTTGTGTTGCGATACAAGTTCTGATAATTCTGCCCTTGTCAAATTACTGTCGAACTGTACCTTATGTTTCTGTAAACAGCTAACAATGTCGTTTTTCCTCGTTGCCTTTGTGGGTGCTTTATCTTGTATTACTGAGTGATAAGGAGCGTCATCCATAACAAAGAGTTTTTTGTTTAATTCTGGAGCACACAGTCTTCAAACCATTTCACAAAACTATTGTGGATCATCTCTTCGTGGTAGTTGGAGGCCTTATTTGAACTGAATAGCAGCAGACAATTTGGAATGAAACCTTTTGAATTTCCGGCATGTGCTACAATTATCCTTTTTCCTCTGCTGATAGGATCTGCCATACTACCGCTGATGGTACCGTCTGTCCAGCCTTTCTTTAAACTGTGTCCTGCATTCACCCACGTTTCATCAAGCCAAACGATATCATCAAAATTTGTCCCTACTAATTCTCTAAGAGAGCGGCATCGCCAGGCTGCAATATCTTGGCGTTACATTAGTAACTGCCAGAGATGGATTTATAGCGGAATCCTAACGTTTTCACGACTCGTAACAAAGACTGAAACAGGTCATCCGCTGTGAGGGTAGCATGTAGTTTTTTGAGTGTTGGATACTCCTTCCTCGAATAAAATGCGTATATTTGACGGCGAATGGCATCTACCTGAAAGGAGTCAAGTTTTGTGACCCTCTTCTCTAGTCGCCTCTTTTTCCCAGGTATCTCCAATTTAGATGATTCACTTGAGCCTTCTTTCGTGAATTTCTCCCTGCAGATTCTTATTACTGATCGTTCGCTAACTTGCAGAGCAGCTGCAGTTCGCTCCACTACCTTACCCACAGGAACGAGAGGCTCTTCTGCATCCCTCTCTCTCTCTCTCTCTCTCTCAAAATACTCCCTTAAGGAACACACGTATTCACGCACCTGACTGCGTATAACGATACCATGTCCGCCACTTTTTGGAGGTTTCCGAGGAGTGTGCAGCCTCGGCCTCCCTCTCTTGCGACTGCTTTCATCAGACATCGTAAACACGCGAAGCTACAAGTCACTCAAGTCTCTCAGCCGCACGTCTACAACGGCTCGCTGAGGACTGGCTGGCACAATGTCTTAATCAGCTCAGCAGAGCGAAGTGGCAGCCGACAGCGCCGGCTGCCATTGGTTTATTGGTGGTGGGAGCCCTGCAGCTCGTTGCCTGTCAAGTGACAACTAGTTTAAATAATAGTATATATTTGTTCAGGTCACGTACAAATCCATACAACCGGTTTCACAACTTTTTAAGTTGCATCTTCTGGTTCAAATATCTGTACAAAATAGTTTTTTAAATTAATGCAATTATCTGAGATATCCTAAAATACTGAATGAGTAGACTTAAACATGGAAAAAAAATATTATATCTCAAGCTAGGAAACTGGTGTGCATCTCATTAGGTGATCTGAATAAATACAGCTACAGCGGACTGTTCGACATTTCATTCAGTTTCATTTTAATAGTTTTACACCAGTATTAAAAAAAAACTGTTCACTGTATGAATTGTCAAGCAATGGTGTATAAATATGTTAGCTTTGGTTGCCGTAGTTTTAAAATTATCTATATACGAGATGTTCCACAATTCCTATTACAGCTGTGTCGGCGTTGTAGAGAGAACTTGGTAGATAAAGTCTCATAATGGACTCATATCCAGCAATTTAACGCTTGGATGTAAAATAAGTTTGAAGAGCGGATCGCTTTCTGATCGCCATCTTGGTCGTACGTACCATCCTAACACCATCATTCAGTTCCATTTGCCGGCCGGAGTGGCCGTGCAGTTCTAGGCGCTACACTCTGGAACCGAGCGACCGCTACGGTCGCAGGTTCGAATCCTGCTTCGGGCATGGATGTGTGTGATGTTCTTAGGTTAGTTAGGTTTAATTAGTTCTAACTTCTAGGCGACTGATGACCTCACAAGTTAAGTCGCATAGTGCTCAGAGCCATTTGAACCATTTCAGTTCCATTTGATTACGACCATTCTACTTCCAGAAAAAGAAGGTCAAAATACGAGAGGTAATCATAAAATTTTAATTATCTCTTTGAAAAAATCAGTCTGTGACAGTGAAACATTTTGGTTTTCGTTCTTCTCTTTGTATTCACCCTTCAAGACATCAATTTACCCAATGATGGATGATCTGATGGAGACCTTGTTTGTAAATATCTGCATTTTGGCTGTTCAGGAAAGATCCCACACTGAAAAATCAGTTCATCCTCATTCTGGAAATGTCTGCCAAGTGGTGGTTTATTCATCCGAGGAAAGGGGGAGAAGTCAATGGGGGCCACAGCTGGAGAATACAGGGGTAAGGTACATTTTGCTAGCCCAAAGAATCAGTATGTGTGGATGTGCAGAATGAGCTGGACGTCGTGGAACGAAAACTCCCCGTTGCAGACTTACCCGCGACGCTTCGTTCTTACAGCTTCCCCGGCACCTCATCAGGAGATTTCGGTAGTATGCCTCTGTGCGGGTTTGCCTCTTAGGAGCCCAATCTGTTAGCACCACGACATGCTAGTCCCGAAAAACACTGAGCAGCATCTTGCCACTTCGTTCTTTGTCGGTGAGCCTTGTTTGGCTGCGCTGGAGGTCTCTGCGTCGCTTAACCGCTGTATCGTAAGATGCATCGTTGCCGTACATATACATCTACGTTTACATGATTACTCCGCAACTCACAATTAAGTGCCTGACAGAGGGTTCATCGATTCACCTTTAAGCTACTACTCTACCGTTCCACTCTCGAACAGTACACTGGAAGAACAAACACTTGAATTTTTTTCTTGCGGGCTCTTATTTCTCTTATTTTCTTATGATGATAGTTTCTCTTCCTATGTAGGTGGGCGCCAACAAAATAGTTTTCACGCTTCGAGGAGAAAGTTGGTGATTGAAATTTCGTGAGAAAGTCCTGCCGCAGAGCAAAGTGCTTTTGTTTTAAGGACTGCCACCGCAATTGGTGTATCATAACGGTGGCATTCTCTTCCCTATTTCGCGATAATACTAAACGGGGCGCCCTTCTTCGAACGCTTTCGACATCCTCCATCAACATTATCTGATGTGGATCCCACACTTCACAGCAATACGTCAGAAGAGGGCAGACATACGTAGTTTAGTTCCTTTACCATACCTGTCTTTGGTTTGTTTTCCCCACAACATTACGTGAGCGTTGCAATTTAAGTTCTTCGTAATTATAACCCCTAAGTATTTAGATGAGTTTACAGCCTTTGTATTTGTGTGATTTATCGTGCAATTGAAATTTAACGGATTCTTTTTTGAGCTTCACACTTATCATGATTTAGAGACAATTGCCATTTTTTGCTTCATACAGATACCTTGTCTAAATTATTTTGTAATTAGTTTTGATCATCTGATGACTATAAATGACGGTAAATGATAACATAATCTGCAAAAAATCTATGAGGACAATTCAGATTGTCTCCTAAATCGTTTATGTAGATTAGAAACAACAGAGGTCCCATAACACTTCCGTGGGGAACGCCAGATATTACTTCTGTTTCACTCGATAACTTTCCACCATTTATACGACCTGCGACCTTCCTGATAGGTAATCACGAATTCAGTCACACAAATGAGACGATACTCCATAGGCACGCAATTTGATTAGAAGTTGCTTGGGAGCAACGGTACCAAAAGCCTTCTGGAAGTCCCCCGTCGATACACTCATCATTTCCACGAGATCAACAAGGATTTTTCCATTGTTACTCCCTTTAAATGCAGAAAACAAATTACCGCGCGGTACTCCACTCGCTTTATCAGTGGGCTACGCCATTTTGTTTTGTGCTCTATAGTGACTTGCTCTTAGTACTGTGGCGCGGGGGTTTCACTGTGTACCAGGACTGTTGATGTGTAGCTGTAAACAAAGGAAAAAATTAGTTACAGATTTTATCTTTTTCAGTTGACATGTAAAATTTCAAAACTACCCCTCATATGTTAAGTTTTCCATCTTCCGATGAAACTATTCACTTTCGGGCACAGGCAGAGCTAATGGTCATGACGCCTTTTTGGGTAAGATTTCCCGATACTCGATAGAGGAAAGCAAGAGAAACAACGATCCTGAAACATGATTAACGGAGAATACTGTGTTCTGTTTCTGACTCACCTTGTGATGCGATCTGAGGAAAATGCCAAGGTTTCTCGGTCACTGGATGAGGATTTCATTGCTGTTACGTGTCAGTTTCGAACAAGGAACTAGCGATCAGTAGCGTGCATCATGGTCGTGGCACAGTCCATGCGGTAGTTATTTGCTCAGCATAATACTCGCCGTACCGCAAAGCTTCGTAACTCGCTTTCCGGAAAGCTCTTTAGCAAGTTGAAAGCCAGGTGCGAGCCATTAAAATGGGTGCAGCGTACCGTCGAGTCACTCCAAACAAAACAAGACGGCCGAGCTGACGTCTTTACGTAGGTTGTTGCTTCTAAAATATCTACCGTCACATTCACCACTCCTGGGTAAAGAGAGTATTTTAATAAACACTGTCTAGGTGATTAATGTGTGATGTAAATCTGTGACTGAAAACGAGATTGTGGTGGTCATGAGACATGTCGGATTCTCTAATAACGTTTATACTTTTCTACCCGATGGAAATGATCAGTGATTAATGTTTTCGGGGTTAGAAAGCACTGGCACATGCAGCCTTTTATTTTGTAGTGACTAAAGTGACATAGAGAGACCAAGTCAAGGATCCAGGTTGTCAACAATGAGCTAGTCAAGCAGGTAGTGGCTCCATAAAGGTGTGGGCTGTGTTTACACGGAATTGACCGGACCTCCGATCCAACCAAACTGATCATTGAATAGAAATGGTTCTCTTCTGCTATTTGGACGCCATTGGCAGTCACGCATGGGCTTCGTGTTCCGAAACAACTATGTCATGTGACCAGGTCACAAGTGTTCGCGACTGGTTTGAAGCACGTTCCGGACAATTCGAGCGTATGATTTAGCTACCCGGGTCGCCCGACAAGAATCCCATCGAACTATACTGAGGGAACAGAAGTGATGGAATAGTGAGATGCACATATAAAAATGACGGTAGTAAGGCGTACGCAAGGTATAAAAGGTCAGTGTATTGGCGGAGCTGCCATTTGTACTCGGGTGGTTCATGTGAAAAGGTTTCCTACGTGATTCTGGCCGCACGACGGGAATTAACAGACTCTGAACGCGGAATGGTCGTTTGAGCTAGACGCATGGGACATACCATTTTGGAAATCGTTAGGGAAATCAGTAGTCCATAGTGCCAATAGTGCGCCGAAAGCACCGAATTTCAGGCTTTATCTCTCACCGCAAACAATGCAGTGGCCGACGGCCTTCGCTTACTGGCCGATAAAAGAGGCAATTGCGTACAGAGTTGTTAGTGCCAACAAACAAACACACTGCGTGTAATAACCGCAGAAATTAATGTAAAACGTATGTGGAAGTATCCTTTAGATCAGTGCGGCGAATCTGGCGTTAATGGGCTGTGGCAGGAGAGCGCCGACGCGAGTGCCTTTGCTAATAGCACGGCATCGCTTGCAGCGCCTCTTTTGGGCTTGTGGCCATATCGTTTGGACCCCAGACGACTGGAAAGCCGTAGCCCGGTCACATTAGTATCGATTTCAGTTAGCAAGAGGTATTTGGCAGGGTTCGAGTGTGTCGCAGACCCCATGAAGCCAAGGATCCAAGTTGTCAACAATGAGCTAGTCAAGCTGCTAGTGGCTCCATAAAGGTGTGGGCTGTGTTTACACGTAATTGACCGGACCTCTGATCCAACTAAACTGATCATTGAATAGAAATAGTTCTCTTCTGCTATTTGGACGCCATTTGCAGCCACTCATGGGCTTCGTGTTCCGAAACAACTATGTCATGTGACCAGGTCACAAGTGTTCGCGACTGGTTTGAAGCACCTTCCGGACAATTCGAGCGAATAATTTAGCTACCCGGGTCGCCCGACAAGAATCCCATCGAACTATTTGGGACATGAACGAGAAGTGAATCAGTGCACAACATCCTACACCGGTAATATTTTTTGCAATTATTGACTGCTGTAGAGACAACATGGCTCAATACTTCTGCAGAAGATTTCCAACTACTTGTTGTCAAGTTGCTGCACTACGTCGGGGGAAAGGATCTTTTCCACTCTCGTTTAAGTAATTGCTGAGTTGGTCCCCAAATTTCTCATCAGAAAATAGGAGAGACAAACAGTTAAAATACGGCAATGCAAAGGACAAAATTTATACCGTTCACAGAGAGATGGCGCGCGGAACTCCCTTAGATTACCGTGAAGACTGTGGTGTCAGGAAGAATATCCGTGGCAGAAAGTTAAACAATGAAATAAAATCTGCCAAATTCCGAAAAAGCTGGCTCCTTACTGTACACGTAAACGACAGGGAAAAGAAGCAGATTGGAATAATACGCAGAGCTAGTCCGTAATACTGGTCAGCTCTAAATAGTTTGCTTCATTTTATTCTGTAGGCAGACAATGAATGTTTAAATTAAACGCTGATTGATTAAGAAGTAATTTAAAACATTCGCTTAAGTGCAGTAGAAGGTAGTGAATATTTAGAAAAATGATGACGTACTCTATGTACAGGCGTGGAATAGAAAAGTATTGTCATTTGTATCATTTCACATGCATAGTTGTCTATGGCAACTTAAATTTATTACGGCTTTAAATTTACGTTATTTACGTTTTTATGCCCCAGCGCATAATTATATATTGTTGCGTAATCGAGAATGTGTGCTCTTGTCAAGGCTTCCCCCGTCGGAGGTTCGAATCCTCCCTTGGGCATGGATGTGCGTGTATCGTCCTTAGTGTAAGTTAGTTTACGTTAGATTAAGAGTGTGTAAGCTTAGGGACCGATGACCTCAGCAGTTTGGTCCCATAAGACCTTACCACAAATTTCCAATTTTTTCTTACATGTTAGACTTATGCACGTGCTGGATGTGTGTTAGAGAGAAGGAAGAATACCTGAGCCTTGGCTAAAAGCGAAGATCATTCCTGTTTGCCAGAAAGGTGACAGAACTGAATATGAAAATTGTCGGAGCTTCAGACTGCTCCACAGTGCCTATAAAATGTATTCGAGAATAATAATCATCAGTAGGCCCAGGGGCATAACTGAAACTGTCCTCAGCGAAGAACTGGTGGGGTTCAGACAGGGCTGCTCCACCGTAGATATCATTTTCGTAGTGAAACAAATGATTGAGAAAACAAGGGAAATCAATTTGGAAACTCACATCGCCTTAATCGATTTTCAATAGGCATTTGGCAGCCGGAATACAGACGTGCCATGGGAAATGTTGATCAGAAAAGATTTACTACATAATCTAATAAAAGCGATCAGACGTCTATATAAAAGCACTACTGCGTTTGTTGACACAGGCAAATGACAGACAGCAGGAGTAAAATCAAATAAGGGCATTACGCAAGATTATCGTGTCTTCTCAACACTTTTTAATATCCATCTGAACGAGGTCATAGTAAGATGGAAACTAATTTTCAAGTATGGTGTGACGCTCTCGCCGCTGTATGGGTTAAGTAATGTTTTACACGCAGACGATGTTGTTATTGTGCAACAGACAGAAGGTAATTTGCAAATGGGCTATACATCTTAAGAAATACAGCAACAGAATATCGACTGATAGCAAGACATAAAGTAATGGCATTTCTGGGGAAAAATGCATCGGATTCAAAATTGAGATAAATGGCAAAATATTGGAGCACGTATCCACTTTTAACTATCTGTGATATGAAACATCATCAACAACAGATCGCGACGTAGAAACAGAGCATTGAAAATTTGAACACATACAGGATGTCGCAAAAAACACCGATAAACTTTAGGGACAGGTTCCTTGTACAGAAATAAGTAAAAAATGTCCAGTAAACATGGGCTCTAAAATGCATACCTTAAGAAGTATAAGAACTTGTTCATCTTCGCTAGTCTGAAATGCGTCTCCTATACTGCACAAGTGCTCATATCTTTTTTAAGACATGCATTCTAGAGCCCATATTCGTTAGACTTTTTTTCTTGGTTTGGTCCATACTACCTCCTCGCAAAATATGAAAAGCGAAGAGCTTGCAGTGGAAGAGACGCGTTTCATGAATAAGTGCTTATATCTCTTAAGGCATGTCTATTAGAGTCCTTCGTTACTAGACTTTTTTTCTTACCTCTAAAGCTTGTCCAAGGTTTTTTAGGGACAGCCTGTATATGTAACAATTCATAGAACTCTGAAATATAAAAACAGAAAGGAAACTTAACTGAAGCTTTGTAAAGCAATGGAGGTTCCAGTCGTAGTTTATGGAAATGAGACGAGGCTACTCTCGAAGAAAGTAAATAGCAGAATTACGTGAGCTGAGATGAAATTTCACACAGCAGTCAAAGGCTGCACACAGATTGGCAAAATGAGAAAGATATAAAAAAGAGAAGAGTTACAGATTTTCGATTTGAAAGCGAAATTAAAAAATATAACAACAAGTGATGTAACCATGAAGAAGTAAAAACATAAACGTGTCTTCTGCAAGCACTCATGTCTTTTCAAAATGTCCTCAACTCGCAGCAGAGAGATGGTGCAAACAAACAACGAAACTTGCCATCACATCTTGTAGTGTCTCAACGGAAATGGGTTGCCATCTTGGTCGACGATTTAAGCTCGTCGAGCTCGCCGTGGGATGGTTCTGGTAGGCAGTGTCTCTTTCCGACGAATACAGCATGCAGCGTCATCTGCTTCCAGCTTTTGTAACTACAATTTTGAAACATCTGCATAAAATTTTTGTAGTTTTCGCAATGAACGTACGGCTTGTTTTTTTCTGTCGATATTTGTTTTCTTGATATTTACCTCTAAAGTCAGAGAGTCCTTCTTTGTTTGGACCATGTATATGAAATAAACCCTGAAGTAGTCATCTATTGCGCAACTACTAAAGTATGTGGCATGAAATATTTTCGCATATTTCAATCTTTCTTTAAGAAGGCCAGCAAAGGTGTGTTTACTTTTCATAGATTCATCAGTGGGCTTTCCCCGTTTTCGTGCTTAATTGCACCAGTCCTCGGAAGCCGACAACGACTGGAAAACTCCTCAGTGGTTCTGTGGTTTCATGTAATTACAGCACAGCAGGGCGTTCATTCCAGGGCTACTTCTAGACTGTTGCAAGAGAGTAAGAAAATGTCCCTCTTGAAGCCCGACGAAATATGTCGTCTGAAACATTACGAATCAACAGCAATGTGAATTCTGTGCGATGAAATAATCTCAAGAACTCTAAATGTTACTATTTCTCTCATTCGGAATTTATATGAAGATGCAGAACAAAGTTCAAACTGCACTTTTTAAGTAGACCATCGACAAGGCTGCAGTGAGGGACAGAACTATACAAATTTAGGGTCCATTGTTGAAGCACTGAAGAAAAGATTTTCAGGCACGCACTTTATCACTAGAGCACTTTGTTCTATATTCTTCAAATTCTTTTCTTTTTCTCCTCTTCGTTTCCTTTCTTAAATCTTTATTCTTGTGCCTAAATTTCTTCGTGCTTAAAATGGAGAAAAGGAAAAATTTCCCTTGTTCGGGGTTTCTGGCCTTGTCAAGACCATTAACAATCCAAGTCCAACTTGCATTTCCTGTCAATACAAACCAAGCGAGATGATTAAAAACATTTGGAACCGTTCGGCGTATTTTCTACCCTACCTTTGTCACATTATCCACTATGACGTTGGAGGTAAGAGTGAAAGTCCAATAAGCCCAGACTGGCTGTTTTTATCGAGTAGCGCGTGAAATGTCCACGTGCCAGACACACGCCCGGTTTTTAGTTCGTAGGGACATGTGCTAATCCGGCTGGAAAATGATGTTCTAATCTATGGTGGTAGGGCTCGTGTTGGTAATTAAAGCCAGTTCCTTTTTGGTGCATAATCATACTGCATTCTCTTCGCAACAAATGAATCTGTTCGTGGTAAATCATAATCTTCCCACTTTCTTCTTTTGCATCCAAGCAAGTGGGTTTGTCTTGTGACAGCAGTTTTTGTTGAACATTCCACCAATCCGTGACCCAGTCTGTTGATAAGTAACTCTTGTTGAGTGGCTGTACCGGTGAATGCTGAAATGTCTGTTAGTACAAAGAATCCTTGCAATGCTTAAGTGATTTATCTCCCTCCATAATGAAACACGACTGCACATGTCGTAATGGGTTTCTATTCCAGGCACGAACATTGGCGAACACATGTTGTGTGACCTAGAGGCGCTTAACAAGGTTTTAGTCGTAGAATTTCTAGTAGTTGATACGAACCTGAAAACACTTCTAGCGTACACCACGGTGAAATGCTCTAGAGAAGTGCACAAACACAAACCGCGTTAGGAAATTGGTGTGGCTGTCATTAGGAAAGATAACCTGAAGATGTTAGACGATGTTGCACTTAGGTGACATACAGTGAGTCCAAAAAATATTCGTCTAGTTGTAATTTTTTATAAAAACGAAGTATACGTATCGTGAAAGGAAGGGAACATAAAATGTGAACATCCAGCCATATGCAACGAACCTTGATAACTCATTTTTATTGATGGACAAGGAAGTAAATACATCCATGGCGATAGCAAATTTGACAAAATGGAGAATTTATTCAAGGGCGACTACAAAAAGTATTCGTCCACTCATATATTTTTTTTTAATTTACAATCTGAAAATATGATTTCAGTTACAAAAATTAATATTTAGTGGGGTTTCCCTTTGCGGCTATTACTGCTTGTAGTCGTCTGGGCATCGACTTGACCAAGGTTGCCGTCAGAGAGGCTGGAATTTTGTCCCATTCGTCTTGAAGTGCTTCTTTTAGGTCTCTCTTGTTAGAAATGTGTGTTCTGATGCTATCTTCCAGTACTTCCCAAAGGTGTTCGATAGGATTAATGTCTGGGCTCTGGGGTGGGGTGTTAAGTTGTTTTGGGGTATTGTATAGGAGCCATAGCCTTGTATTTAGAGCCATATACTTTGTGTTGTTATCTAGTTGAAAAATGTAATTTCCTTGCAGACCTGATTTTTCGGTGCTAGGGTTCAGATTGTCCTTTAAAATGTTGATATACGTATGGTGATCCATTGTACCTTCTATGAAATGTAATTTTCCAACACCTCCAGCATTCATAAGACAGCCCCACACCATCAGGGAGCCACCACTGTGTTTAACCTTTGCCACAAGATTGCGTGGCAACATCTCCGCATTCTTCTTACGCCACACCATTCGCCTGCCATCCGACCCGAATACGTTATACACTCCTGGAAATGGAAAAAAGAACACATTGACACCGGTGTGCCAGACCCACCATACTTGCTCCGGACACTGCGAGAGGGCTGTACAAGCAATGATCACACGCACGGCACAGCGGACACACCAAGAACCGCGGTGTTGGCCGTCGAATGGCGCTAGCTGCGCAGCATTTGTGCACCGCCGCCGTCAGTGTGAGCCAGTTTGCCGTGGCATACGGAGCTCCATCGCAGTCTTTAACACTGGTAGCATGCCGCGACAGCGTGGACGTGAACCGTATGTGCAGCTGACGGACTTTGAGCGAGGGCGTATAGTGGGCATGCGGGAGGCCGGGTGGACGTACCGCCGAATTGCTCAACACGTGGGGCGTGAGGTCTCCACAGTACATCGATGTTGTCGCCAGTGGTCGGCGGAAGGTGCACGTGCCCGTCGAACTGGGACCGGACCGCAGCGACGCACGGATGCACGCCAAGACCGTAGGATCCTACGCAGTGCCGTAGGGGACCGCACCGCCACTTCCCAGCAAATTAGGGACACTGTTGCTCCTGGGGTATCGGCAAGGACCATTCGCAACCGTCTCCATGAAGCTGGGCTACGGTCCCGCACACCGTTAGGCCGTCTTCCGCTCACGCCCCAACATCGTGCAGCCCGCCTCCAGTGGTGTCGCGACAGGCGTGAATGGAGGGACGAATGGAGACGTGTCGTCTTCAGTGATGAGAGTCGCTTCTGCCTTGGTGCCAATGATGGTCGTATGCGTGTTTGGCGCCGTGCAGGTGAGCGCCACAATCAGGACTGCATACGACCGAGGCACACAGGACCAACACCCGGCATCATGGTGTGGGGTGCGATCTCCTACACTGGCCGTACACCACTGGTGATCGTCGAGGGGACACTGAATAGTGCACGGTACATCCAAACCGTCATCGAACCCATCGTTCTACCATTCCTAGACCGGCAAGGGAACTTGCTGTTCCAACAGGACAATGCACGTCCGCATGTATCCCGTGCCACCCAACGTGCTCTAGAAGGTGTAAGTCAACTACCCTGGCCAGCAAGATCTCCGGATCTGTCCCCCATTGAGCATGTTTGTGACTGGATGAAGCGTCGTCTCACGCGGTCTGCACGTCCAGCACGAACGCTGGTCCAACTGAGGCGCCAGGTGGAAATGGCATGGCAAGCCGTTCCACAGTAGTACATCCAGCATCTCTACGATCGTCTCCATGGGAGAATAGCAGCCTGCATTGCTGCGAAAGGTGGATATACACTGTACTAGTGCCGACATTGTGCATGCTCTGTTGCCTGTGTCTATGAGCCTGTGGTTCTGTCAGTGTGATCATGTGATGTATCTGACCCCAGGAATGTGTCAATAAAGTTTCCCCTTCCTGGGACAATGAATTCACGGTGTTCTTATTTCAATTTCCAGGAGTGTATTTACTCTCATCAGAAAATATTACTCTATTCCAGAAGTCTTCCTTTTTGAATCTATGGTCCATCGCAAAATGAAGACGTTTCTTTCGATTCTGTTCACTGACACAATATTTCTTGGGCGCTGCTAGGCTGTGGTACCCATACGTTTTGAAGGTATTTCTGATGCTGTTGGCACACACCTTCTTTCCTCTAGACTCTAACTCCCCAGCCAACTTAGGAGCGCTGATTTTAGGTTTCTTCTTCATTTCCCTCATGATAAATCTCACGTCTGCATCACTCAAAGTGTGAGGGCGTCCGGTACGTGGTTGGTTTCTTAATGATTTTGCTGCACAAAATTGATCTATTGTCGACTGAACCGTCGATCTAGGTCTACCGACTACTTTAGCACTCTCTTAAGAAGATTTGCACTCAATATGCAAGCGTACAATAAGTTTCCTTTTGATCAGCGTCGTCCCACTACCATTACAACCCATGGCGCTAATTGCACTGTATCGGCGCCGTTCAGAACCATTAACAGGCGATAGAGTGGGCCGCGCACGGTTGACTCTAGCGTGTGCCGTGGGTCAGCGTTATAGCTTAATCACTGCATGAAGAATTTCGGCATGTTCAGATGGTGGACGAATACTTTATGAACTAGCTCTTGTATTACATTTTCTATTTTGTTAACCTTGCTGTCAAATGGTTCAAATGGTTCAAATGGCTCTGAGCACTATGGGACTTAACATCTGAGGTCATCAGTCCCCTAGAACTTAGAACTATTTAAACCTAACTAACCTAAGGACATCACACACATCCATGCCCGAAGCAGGATTCGAACCTGCGACCGTAGCGGTCGCGCGGTTCCGGACTGAAGCGCTTAGAACCGCTCGGCCACACTGGCCGGTCATGTATTGTGTTGTATACTTGCCGGATGTCAGTTTTTGGAATGGAGTTCAGGAGGGTAATACGGAACGCCCTGCTGGATTCCAACGGCCTCGTATCACTAGCAGTCGAGATGACAGGCATCTTATCCGCGTTGCTGTAACGGATCGTGCAGCCACGTCTCGATCCCTGAGTCAACAGATGGGGACGTTTTCAAGACAACAACCATATGCATGAACAGTTCGACGACGTTTGCAGCAGCATGGACTGTCAGGTCCGAGACCACGGGTGCGGATACCCTTGACGCTGCAGCACAGACAGGAGCGCCTGTGATGGTGTACTCAACGACGAACCTGGGTGCACGAATGGCAAAACGTCATTTTTCCGGATGAATCCAGATTCTGTTTACAGCATCACGATGGTCGCATCCGTGTTTGGCGACATCGCGGTGAACGCACATTGGAAGCGTGTATTCGTCATCGCCATACTGGCGTGTCACTCGGCGTGATGGTACGGGGTGCCACTGGTTACGCGTCTCGGTCACCTCTTGGTGGCATTGACAGAACTTTGAACAGTGGACGTTACATTTCAGATGTGCTATGACCCGTGGGTCTATCCTTCATTCGATCCCTGCGAAACCCTACATTTCAGCAGGATAATGCACGACCGCATGTTGCAGGTCCTGTACGGGCCTTCCTGGATACAGAAAATGTTCGATTGTTGGCCTGGCCAGCACATTCTCCATATCTCTCAGCTATTGAAAACGTCTGGTCAATGGTGGTCGAGCAACTGGCTCGTCACAATGCGCCAGTCACTACTGGTGATGAACTGTGGTATCGTGTTGAAACTGCGTGGGAAGCTGTGCCTGTACACGCCATCCAAGCTCTGTTTGACTCAATGCCCAGGAGTATCAAGGCCGTTATTACGGCCTGAGGTGGTTGTTCTCGGTACTTATTTCTCAGGATCTATGCACCCAAATTGCTTGAAAATGTAATCACATGTGAGTTCTGGTATAACATATTTGTCCAATGAATACCCGTTTATCATCTGCATTTCCTCTTGGTGTAGCAGTTTTAATGGACAGTGGTGTAAATGAAATGCATGTAGGCCTCCTCTGGTGGAACCTGTATCTATACCCGTGTTCACTGCACGTGGGCGGTAGTGGGAGTGTTTGGCTGCCAGAGACGGCTTCTCGGAGTGAATCCTCTCGACAGGCGTGACTGGGGACGCCTGCCGAGTTATGCAACAGGTGGGCAGGGATTCCAGGTGACATCATACGGGCGGGACAGCTGCGGGGCAGTTGCAGCGGACCCGATGGCGGCGAGCCAACCAGGATGTCTGACTCAGTCGCGCACGAGGCGGCGGCTTCCTCCAGCTCCGACGATCTTATTCCTTTCCACTTCTTGGACAATAATTGAGAGTCGGATACCATTAATATCACCAGATTCTGTACCTTCCAAATTACAATCACTCTGTAGTGGAGTGAACGCTTTGTGAAACTTTCTGGCATGCCGAACTGGGACTCGAATCCAGAACCTTTCCTTTCATGGAAAATGTGCTTACCGACTCAGTGGAAAAAATGTTTCGCTATCTAAATGTCAGTACGTTACTCCGTGAAACGACCCATATACTGAAAGCCGAATGAAATGTAGGGCCCGGTGGAAGCCAGAACGAGCCGGGCACTCGCTGCAAATCGGCGCTATTCGGATTTTCTGGATGTCAAGGACTGAATGCCTCTTAGAGATGCCCGCCGAGTTGTTGTTAGGGAATCCATCTATCAGACGGGTGGGATAGTTGCGGAGCACATGCGAAAAGTAGCCCTCTGATGAAACCCATATATAGTCTACATGTACATGATTACTCTGCAACTCACAGTTGAGTGCCGGGCAGAGGGTTCATGGAACGACCTTCAAGCTACTTCTCTATTGTTCCACTCCTGAACAGCGCACGGGTAAAACGAACACTTCATTTTTTCCGTTAGAGCAATGATTTCCCGTATTTTATTATGATGATCATTTCTTCATATGTAGGTGGGCACCAACAAAATATTTTCTCTCTCTGAAGAGGAGAAAGATGGTGAATGAAATTTCATGAGAAGGTCCTGCAGCAGCGAAAAACACCTCTGTTTTAATGACTGTCACCACAATTACTTGATGACATTCCGTCAGTTTTTACGAACTGTGACCTTACTGGCAGGAAAGCACGAATCCAGTCGCACAACTGACACAACACTCAATAGGTACGCAATTTAATTAGAAGTCGCCTATGCCGAAGAGCTTTGTGCAAATCTAAAAATATGGAATCAATTTGACGTCCCTTGTCGATCGCAAGAATTACTTCGTGAGAATAAAGAGCTAGTTGTGTTTTAGAAGAACGAAATTTTCTGAACCCGTGTTGGCTATTTGTCAATAAATCGCTTCCTTCAAGGTGAATGGTAATGTTCGAATATATTATGTGTTCCAAAATTCCTGATGCAAATCGACGTTGATGATATGGCTCTATAATTAAACAGATTGCTCCTGTTACCTTTCTTGGGTATTGGTGTTACTTGGGTGACTTTCCAGTCATTGGATACGGATTACTCTACGACCAGAATAATTGCTGCAAGCGGGCGCTAGCCAGATTGGCTGGCAGGGAACGAATACTAGTGTGAATCCCTTTCACGCGCGCAGGTAGCTGCCCAGGCGGTAAGAGCATTTCCTCCGGAAACGTAAGACTCTGGGTTCGAGTCTCAATCCGGCACACAGTTTCAATGTGACAAGAATTTTCACAACAGTCATCAAAATCATGTGGTAGCGCTGCTTTAGATTACAACTTTCCGAAGCTACTCTGACAAAATTAATCGCCCACTAGTAGGAAATGGCAAATGAACATGTAAAACGAAGTGGCGTAGGATCGCCAAATTTGCATTGGAGATCAGTAGAAGGCAGAATAGGCAACTGTTCAAAATAGCGTTCTGGAACCATGAGAGACTGGACGGTCCTTGCAAAGAAACACGTTGGATGCTTGACTTGTGCCGCTCTGTATGATTGTTGGTACTGGTAGAAGCAAGTGAAATGCAGATGCTCATGAATGTCGTGGTTCCAGATGACATTCAAATTCACGTCTTGACTGTCACGTCAGACAAGCAGTCATTCCTGATCGCATAGCAATCTCAGTACACATTACATCACTTATGAGCATTTGGAACAACTTGTTGAAAATTACGCTCCGTGAAATCGTGTCTGTCCCTTTGCGTTCCATCACAGATGATTTCCATGGATTTCAGGAAAGGTCCAGCTGTAAGCTTGAAAGGGGCAGAAGTTTCTTTAGTGGTCAATGCAGTTTATGTCCTGGTGATGTGTTTTTTGCTATTTGCGAATGCGGCGTCTATTCAGACAGCGGCAACTACTAGAATACTCCGAGCAGTGAGGCACTAGCTGAACATCAGGTATGATTGTGTGAACAGGCATGCACTACAGTGGTGGTTCACTTCTGGTGTTTCTTGACGGAACAGTGAACGTGGCAGTATACATTCAGCACATGACGTTTAATGATGCATGCACTTCCTTTCTTGGCACTAAACACGAGCCTCCAAATGAGACGTTTGCCACATAATACCTAATCCGTGGTTATGATCCGACACTGACTGCAAAGTTTTTGCTTGTTTCATCTTAAACGTTCGCCCATGGTTGTCTTCACTACTTCACTATTAATTATGATACATCATATATACAGGATGTCCCATTTATCTTGACAACCATGAATAACTGTTTGTCCAGATGCAAATTATAAAATGTTTCAAGCAAATGTTCTTTAGACGTCAGGTGACATCAATGAGCATGATTGTCTTCGTTGTAGCTTTGTTTTTTTACGAAGATATAAACAGCGGTATGACTTTTTTAAGTGGCACCCTGTATTTTTTATTCGGTAATTTATTTCCTCTTCTAAAGACCCATTAAAAATGTATCACAGTGTACCATTCACTGAAACAAAACATTATTACATCGACATCTACATTTACATCCATACTCCGCAAGCCACCTGACAGTGTGTGGCGGATGGTACCCTGAGTACCTCTATCGGTTCTCCTTTCTATTCCAGTCTCGCATTGTACGTGGAAAGAAGGATTGTCGATATGCTTCTGTGTGGGCTCTAATCTCTCTGATTTTATCCCCATGGTCTCTTCGCGAGATATACGTAGGAGGGAGCAATTGACTCTTCGGTGAAGGTGTGTTCTCGAAACTTTAACAAAAGCCCGTACCGAGCTACTGAGCGTCTGTCCTGCAGAGTCTTCCACTGGAGTTTATCTATCATCTCCGTGACGCTTTCGCGATTACTAAATGATCCTGTAACGAAGCGCGCTGCTCTCCGTTGGATCTTCTCTATCTCTTCTATCAACCCTACCTGGTACGGATCCCACACTGCTGAGCAGTATTCAAGCAGTGGGCGAACAAGCGTACTGTAACCTACTTCCTTTGTTTTCGGATTACATTTCCTTAGGATTCCTCCAATGAATCTCAGTCTGGCATCTGCTTCACCTACGATCAACTTTATATGATCATTACATAACACAACACTGACGTTGACGCTCCCAGCGCTTAGTGCAGGTACTCAGGGTAATGGAACACATTCACGTGCTGACGTTGACAGAGGACAAATCTAAAAAAAAAAAAAAAATGGCTCAAATGGCTCTGAGCACTATGGGACTTAACTTCTGTGGTCATCAGTCCCCTAGAACTTAGAACTACTTAAACCTAACTAACCTAAGGACATCACACACATCCATGCCCGAGGCAGGATTCGAACCTGCGACCGTAGCAGTCGCGCGGTTCCGGACTGAGCGCCTTAACCGCGAGATCACCGCGGCCGGCGGCAAATCTAAACATAAGTAGAATGCACACCCGTCATTCTGTCAACCATCGTCAGTTGAAGAGTTATGTGAGTAGAATGTACACCAACGAAGAGAAGGTCGAAATGCTACTCATCTATGGGGAATTGTAAGTTAGCAGAACAGTAATTGCAATACTGCTTTCTTATGTATGGGTACATTTAGTACAGTAGTTTGGTCCTTTTAAATACTGTTACGTAGAGTAGGCATACAGTAAAGGCTGTCCTTCCTACATGCTGCATCGATATAACATTTCCTTTATTCTTGTTGTTGTTGTTGAAGGTAGGCGAGATGCTACGCAGGCAGCGGAACTGTACAGAGAGCGATATCCTGACAAGAACCCACCTTCCCGACGGACTTTTTCTGGTCTTGTTGCGATGCTTCAGGAAACGGGAAGTTTCAACCCACGACAACGCAATGGTAACAGCACTCGCACAGACGAAGCTGCCGAAGTTACTATTTTCGCTTCCGTTGCTATGAAACCACATGTGAGCACACGACAGATTGAACATGAAATTGCCATTCCTAAAACCAGTGTACATCGTATTCTTACATGTAACCGTTTCCATCCATCCACACACCCACATCAAGAACCTCATGGGAATGATTTCCAGAACCGTGTACAGTTCTGTCAGTGGGCACAGCAGCAAATCCGCGCCGACCCGAACTACTTCTCCAATGTTCTATTTACCGATGAATGTTTCTTCTCAAACAAAGGACAGTTAAACACAAGTAACATGCATTATTGGTTCAGCGGCAACGCACGTTGGCTTAAACAGGTGGAACGTCAGCGTCAGTGGAGAGTTAACGTCTGGTGTGAGATGCTTGGTACTACAATAATTGGCCCTTATGCCAACTTCCTCAGACGGATTCTTCCTGCTCTTATGGATGAAAGGCCGCTAAGAACCAGAATGCTTATGTGGTATCAACACGATGGATGTCCAGCACATAATGCCTTGCCTGCACGTCGTGTTCTGAACCGAAGGTATACTGCCATATGGATTGGTCGAGGACGAACAGTTACTTGGCCCTCTAGGCCTCCTGATTTAAATCCTCTGGACTTTTTTCTTTGGGGATGCATTAAAGACGTTGTCTATCGCGATATTTCAATAACTCCAGAGGACATGCAGGAATGGTATCGTGCTTGCTTGCAATTCTCTTCAGCAGGCATCAGTGGAAGCAGTAAATATTTCTTTCATTCAACGAGTGCACCGGTGTATCGGCGTCGAGTCATCACTTTGAGCACCTTTTAATGTTCTACTCCTGGGCAATGGTACAGGAGAGACAAAGTCAACTTTGTGTTATGTTTTTACTTGGTTTTCATTTGCTTTCTGAGAACTCCAGTAAGTGGACGAATTTGTGATCCCGGGGTCAAAATCAATGTTGTGTTATGTAATTAATAACGTTGCGTTTCTTCTGAATGGTACACTGTGATGCATTTTTGAATAGGTCTTTAGGAGAGGAAAAGAATTAACGAACAAAAAGTACAGGGTACCATTTAAAAAAGTCATACCGCTGTTCATATCCTTGTAAAAAAACAAAGCTACAACGAAGGCAGTCATGCTGATTGATGTCCCCCTAACGGCTAAAGAGCATTTTCTTGAAACATTTTGTAATTTGTTTTTCTGGACAAACACTTATTTAGGGTGGTCAGGATAAATGGGACACCCTATATATGAGAAGTGTAAAAGCCAAAAGTTGTCAGGAGAATCGAAAAACAATGGATCTTCTTTGGTACGTAACTTATTTGTATCCAGCAAACTGAGAAGATATTCTATACCATAGAATTATGCTGCTCACTTCATCCGCGCAAAGAATAACGAGCAAGATTAGAAAAAAAATAATTTGTTAAGCACGTGCTAGACACCATACCAGGGAACTGAATGGTTCTAAGTGCGAATAAGAAAGTTTTTTCAGGTGCTACGTTTCATTTGTAATAATACGAATACAGGAATACAGAAGCAAAACCGTTTACAACCAAAACACTTTCCGGAGACTCATGTCGTTGTAGCCTCTTAGTAACCGGAGTTCTGCGTCTTCGGCGGCACAAAGACTGAGGAGAGACCGGCGTCGCTGCTATAGTCAAGGCAGTAAGCGAGCGGACGAGCAGCATGGCCCGTGCGTTAACGGGAATAGCACTTACTTCACCAGACGCACCACAGTCGTTTCGTTCACCGTGGGTGGTCTAAAGCTTGTTTGGCCTGTGGCCTCGCGGTCTTCTGCTGTACTGTAACCTTGAAATGTACGCTCGTTACCTTGCTGACTAGGCTGGCTGGATCTTCATACCATGGGGAGCGCTTTCTGTTTTAACATCACCTTCGTAGTTGAGAGTAAAACGTTTTTTCCCTCGTGCATGCAAGTCGTTGGCGAATATTCTCATCTTTTCATGTTTTTGTATGCTGCATCCACCCCTTTTTCCAGTTCAAAGCATCCATTCGTTTTCAGCAAATACGCTCAAAGACGAAAAAAACCGCACAACCAAAAAGGCGCACCACGAAGGAATTATGCAAATTGATCAGACATTGCTATTCGTAGAGGTATCGACGGAAAATGCAAACTTGTAGACTTTGGTGGCCGTCGGATGAATGTGTGACGCTGCAGCGAAATTGCACCGCGCAGCATGCAAGGGTAGCGAACAGGGGATATGTCGATTCTAGAGCATAAAATTTTAGCGAATTTCATTCCGTGTACTCAGTTGGATAATAACTATGCATCGCTGACAGGCGTGTGAATAATGTACGCAAATGTCATAATCTGAGAGAAAGCTTAGTTAGGCTCAGAGAAGCCGATTGGAGTAATTCGTGCATTGCTCGACATTTGAACAGCTCCGATGCCACTATTCAACGATGTTAGCAGGAATGTGTGAATCATGGGCTAACACAGCGTCAAGAAGTTCGCGGTCGACCTCGTGAGATGACAGAACGCGACGATCGAGAGACTCAGAGCACCGAATTCATCATTATCATCGATTTGACGTGCAACTGCTGCTTCAGTGGCCACATGAACCATTAACAGGCGGCTCACAGAAAGGGATCTGAACTCACGGCCCCCGTTGCGCTGACTGCCATTGACCTCTGTACTCCACCAAGCCCGTTTGTCGTGGCGTCGGGCACATTCCGCCTGGAATCTCATTCACTAAAATAGAATTGTCCTCAGTGATGATGAGTGCAGCTACAAACTGGGCCTCGATGACCATTGAAGATGTGTCTGGAGACGTCCCGGACAGCGGTGGGGATACCACTCTGGCTTGTCATCCCGCCAGACGGTCTGACAACCAGTAGTGATCGTCTGGGGGTGCCATTTTATTTCATAGCAGGACCAATTTGGTTGCCTTCCGCAGAACCCTTACAACACTGCCGTACGCCGACCATGTTCTACGCCCCGTTTTCTTTCTCTATATCGCAAGCCATTCTGGGTTTCATTACAGTAAGATAATGTCCGCCCGCTAACAGCTGCTTGTCTCCGTGCTTGCCAAACCCTACCTTGGCCGGGACGATTGCTGAACCTCTCCCCAATTCAGAACGTTTGGTGCATTATGGGCGGCTCCCTCCAACGAGGGTAGTTTGGGGACCTAACGCGCCAGTTGGGCAGAATTTGCCACAATATTCCTCAGAAGGAAATTCAAGAACTCTATCAATCAGTGTTAAATCGAATAATTGCTTCCTTAAAGGCCAGAGGTGGACCGACGGGCTATTAAGTTGCTCAGTTAATAAAGCTCTTTCTCTTGAATAATTGATCAATTTTTTAAAAGACTGTAATCATTTTTTTGTCTGTACATGCATAGCGTATCTACCAATTTTCGTCCAATGGGATAATTTCTTCGTGGTGAATTTTTATTTATTTTTTGTCTCAGAGTGTATTATCGGTCAAATACGGCGAGGACTAGCACATGCCCGCTGTCATCGTACTATCTATACGAATGCAAATTATTATTGTCCAAAAGTTAAGCACTATAAGGAGTAGAAAATGAGGGAATGGAAAGTGAGAAACGACTGAATGGCCGTCAGGATTACGTCACAAACCAGAATTGTGTTATCTGAATTGGAAAGGACTACTTTACGTTTCCAATAGGCCCGTGATTCAAAGGCATTGATTTAAAAAAGCACTACTCAGCTCAACCGTTAATGACTTTGTCCATTAACATCTGAGATATATCTCTTTTAAAAGAAGGATTGGAGAAGAAACTACGAAAGAAACAAGACTATGATGTCCGTTCTGATCAATGTACTCATCGGGACAGAACTCAGTGCAGAAAGAGGATACTTAATGTGCATTTGGTAACAGAGAAACCACGTAAAAAACAATGAAGCGCTGCATTTGTTAAGACTAATATTGTCATTTTCAGTAGTATTCATGATAATGATGGTAATCTCAGGAGTCTCCTATAATACACAGGGCGGGTTTGAATGCGACCCACTAACGAGATGCGATCCGTTTTAAAAACTTAACTTTCAGCACGATAATTAACATTAGCCGTTTGACAATAAATAAGTATTCTTTGTAAAGTAATAGTATGGGAAATGTGTCTGACGGAGCAGTCTCTACTCTGATGGTATAAACATTATTACGCAACAAGAAAGTGTTACAAGTTACAGATTTAGCAGACAATTAAACAGCCCTCTTAAATTGTTTTGCAGATAAAAAATTGGAAATTTGTGGTAAGGTCTTATGGGACCAAACTGCTAAAGTCATCGGTCCCTAAGCTTACGCACTACTTAATCTAACTTAAACCAACTTACTCTAGGGACAACATACACCCATGCCCGAGGGAAGACTCGAACTTCCGACGGGGGTGGAGCCGCCCGGACCGTGACAAGACGCCTTACCGCGCGGCTACCCCGTGCGGCTGTTTGCAGATACATAATGCTGTCTATACCATCTAGTAAAGTTGTAAGAAGCCCGCCCGGTTAGCCGTGCGGTCTAACACACGGCTTTCCGGATTGGGAAGGAGCGCCTGGTTCCCTGCACGAATCCACCTGGAGGACTTGTGTCGCGGTCCAGTGAGCCGGCTAGTCTGTGGACCGTTTTTAGGCGGTTTTCCATCTGCTTCGGCGAATGCGGGCTGGTTCCCCTTATTCCGCCTCAGCTACACAATGTCGGCGATTACTGCGCAAACAAGTTCTCCACTTACGCGTACACCACCATTACTCTACCATTCAAATATAGGGGTTACAGCCGGCCGCGGTTCTAGGCGCTTCAGTCCGGAACTGCGTGACTGCTACGGTCGCAGGTTCGAATCCTGCCTCGGGTATGGATGTGTCTGATGTCCTTAGATTAGTTAGGTTTAAGTAGTTCTAAGTTCTAGGGGACTGATGACCTCAGATGTTAACTCCCATAGTGTTCAGATCCATTTGAACCATAGAGGTTTCACTCGTCTGGTGTGAGACGTTCCCTGTGGGGGGGGGGGGGGGGGGGGGTCATTCCACCGGGGACCGAACCGCACAATAACGCTGGAGTGAAGAGTGGTTCGGTGTGGGGCGGCGGAGGGGTGAAGTGGACTGCGGTAGTCGTCGTGGGGTTGTGGACCACTGCGGCTGCGGCGGGGACGGAGCCTCTCCGTCGTTTCTAGGCCTCCGGTTAACATACAATACAATACAAAGGTATAAGAAGATCAAAACAATCTGCAAAATGCTTTCGCAAACATATCTGCAAAGTGCGAAAAGAGATAATTTTCTGTAAATTACAAAAAAGTGTGAGATTCTTCAGATGAATACTTAAAGCATTTCGCTACATTTCAACTACACGATAAATCATAAAAATTTAAAGATTGTAGATTAAGTTAAATACTTGTGAATTATAATCACAAATAACTTAACCTGAAACCATCACGTAGAAAGTGGTAGGAGGAAGACGAACCAAAGACTGAGTTTTACTGGCAGCACACTTCGAAGATGCGTCAAATCTACTAAAGAGGTTGCCTATATTACGCTTATCCGTCCTTTTCCGAAGCGTTACTGCGAGGCATGGGATCATTACCAGACAGAATTGATGGTGGACATCGAAAAAGTTCAAAGAAGAGCCTCTCGTTTTGTGTAACTGGGAAAGTGTCACAGATATGATAACCGAGTTGTTTTCTTCTCCGAATTCCGAAATATTTTGTTTACTTTAGGGATAGGGAAATATGAGGAGAAGAAGGAGACCTGACAAAGTGAAATGGTTGGAGTGGATTTCTAGCTAGTAGGATGGATAAATGTCGGGATGCAGTTAATGTTTCTGCGAGTCGGGGAGGTTGACACTTCGTTGGGATAGTATGTGAAAGTGTGCAGGTGTAGGGTCGGTAAAATGCGTCGATATAGGCGCGGCAGAATACTAGGACTGGAAATTAGAGGGGAAACAATAGGATTCTTGGGGCCTGGTTTGCGGATGGTGCAGCTTAGTCAAAAGTGTGCAGAGTAAGAGATTTTACACTGTTTAGGATAGTAACCCTTGGGAAATTGATGTGACGATAAACGATCCATCTGGAGGAAGATAAACGGATGTAGAATGCGAGGAGGACTGCATGACTTTAGAGAATCTGGAGGGACTTAAAAAACTTTGGTGGGGCGAATATCCATGCAACATTGGCACGGGGGAGGACAGGTCGGATCAAGGCTTTGTAGGTCTGAAGGACAGTGGAGGAGTGTAATCTCGAAGATTGGCCAGTTAGTCGTTTCAGTCTATTGTGGACTTTCCGTTGAATGGTTAGTGGGTGAGGGTTCCGTGTTAGCTGCTGGTCGATGGTTAGTTCGAAATGTTTTTTTGTATTAGTTAACTTGATAGGAAGGACCAAGTAGAAGTAATCGAGGCGAAAGATATGGGTGGTTTGTCCTAAATTATTTCCTGGATTTTGGAGGGGTTGATCTTTAGAAGCCATTGGTTACACCAGGATATAAACTGCCTGAGGTGGATTTGGAGGAATCGTTGTGATTTCTGGAGTCTAGGCTAGAGGGCGAGGAGAACGCTGTCATCAGCATACTGAAGGAGGTGGACTGGTAGAGGTGGCTTGAGAATATCGATAGTTTAGAGGACAATCAGGAGAGGAGATAGAACGGAGTCTTGGGCACAAGTGCAGTGGGATAGAAGATATGGAAAATGGCATTGTTAATAGTGTCAAGGAATGCGCAATTAGGTAGGGAGGAAACAATAAGAGGACATAGTTAATTGGCAGTGCATACGTCTGGAGTTTGGAAAGTAGCCAGAATGCCATACACGATCAAAGTTCTTCTCTACGTCGAGGGAGACAAAAATAGCGGATTTATGGGTGTTGAGCTGGTGGGATAGGAGATGGGAGAAATACAGGAACCTGGTCATCGGAGGAGAAGTTGGGACAGAAGCCTCTTTGGTTAGGAGATTGTGTTGCCTCAGGTGTTTATGGAAGCATGAGAAGAGGATGGATTCGAAGATCTTGCTAAACACTCAGATGAGGCACGTGGGACGGTAGGGGAAGCTACCAATAAGGGATTTATGTGGTTTGAGGAAAAGTATGATTTTAGAGGTTTTACACAGTTTAGAATAGTAACCTGTGCATAGGATAGTGCTGTAAATGGTTGCAAAAGTAAATAGAAAGGAGAGGGCGCATTTTTTGAGGTGTCGATAGGAAATACGTTTGTGACCAGGGGAAGCGTTTTGTTGCGTTTAAGTGCTTGTTTTATGTCATGTACTGTGATTGGTGTATTTTATTCTCTTTATATTATGTTATGTTGTCCAAGTGGCAGAAGCGGGGAGCCAGGGGTGGGACAGTGGTATCTGCGCGTTTATGGATCGAAGGGAACGGGGTTAATGGTTTGATGAAAGTGGAGTAAATTTAACTGTTGCAGTGAGACGAGTGTAGGTTGTTCTAGATAATTACCGAAGTACTGAAAGTTGGTAAATTCTTTTTATGTAAAGAGACTTAGATGTAAAAAGCTCAGTAAAGACATGTGCGATGTCAAGAAACATACATGTAGATACACATTCATCCTGCGCATTATCCCCCTCTGTATTCGATCTCGTATTTACTTGAGTTGCAGTCAACAACGGACGGAGTTCACGTTTCAGCGGTCAGATGGCTCTGGTTCCGCTCCTGGCTCGGTGCTGCGGAGCCCGCGGTTACCTCCTGCCGATGGGTCAGCGGTGCTGTAAGGCATCCTCGTAAAGGCTGGCAAATGATGCGGTTAGCCTTGCCGCCCACGTACGCTGGTATGCCAGTCCCATTGTTTCCAAGCGCGGCGGGCATATTCTTCATTTGCCTGTTGCAGTTCTCTCTTTCGCCACAGGACATTGAACGTACGGTGCCTGATAAATCGGAACGAGCCTTTGTGTCTGACCTGCGGGTATCTGCATTTTACACAATCTGCAATAGATGATCGTCCTATGATGACATGTAGTTCTACGCTATCTGATTGCCTTGAAACGAGAAGACTAAAAATAAGAATTTTCCCAACAAATACTTCCCTATTATCTGAACGTAACGACTAGAGTTAACGACTAGAGTTGTAAAACTACCGTTTACTACCCGTAACTATTGTAAGTAAGCTTTGGTTTCGGTAGTTTTCCTGGTACCTTTGCTCAGTTAAGATCGTATCTGCGTTACCTGTACGCTAGGTGTACTGCATAGGTAACGGGCGTTGCCTCCTCCTGATCACTTTGTTTGTGTATGCTGTTACCGCCTTACTAGATTCCCCTAGAAACCACAAGCGGTGAACTGTCTAGAAACTGAGTGTGGGTATATGAAGGGCAGGGTAACCTACTGCACAGTTTTCTTTTATATAGTCATCCTCCTGCCTGTTATTTAAAAATAAAATTGAAACTGTCATTGTTTAATTTACGTTTTATTCGAAAATTGTCCTCTTCCGGTAGCTGAATGGTCAACGTGATAGATTGTCAATCCTTTGGGCTCGGGTTCGTTTTCCGGCTGGGTAGGGAGATTTTCTCCACCCAGGCACTGGGTGTTGAGCTGTCCTCATCATCATCCTGTCATCCTCATCGACTGCAGGTCGCCGAAGTGGCGTCAGATTGAAAGACCGGCACCCGGCACACGGCCTACCCGACGGGAGGGGGGAGGGGGGGCAGGGGGGGGGGCGCCCTAGCCATACGATTAAATTAAATAAATATATTCGAAAATTGTTCGTTTGTAACGTGAAGCAGAGGGATATTGCAGTAAAAATTAAAGAAAAAATACAAATTTATCATGTGGCGCTGGAAAACACAATTTCCTAAAAAAAATTAAAAACGTAAAACCAAAATATACCAGATATTGCTTCCATACTCCGCCGAGGTCATATTAACACGTTTCTATTGTTGCTAAACAGCTACCGCGCTTATCAGTTATAACAGGAAACTGTTACCTTTAGGCGGCCGCTGTGGCCGAGCGGTTCTAGGCGCTTCAGTCCGGAACCGCGCGACCGCTACGGTCGTAGGTTCGAATCCTGCCTCGGGTATGGATGTGTGTGATGTCCTTAGGTTAGTTAGGTTTAAGTAGTTCTAAGTTCTAGGGGACTGATGACCTCAGATGTTAAGTCCCATAGTGCTCATAGCCATTTGAACCATTTGTTTTCTTTGGTCATGATGAAGAGCATCTACTGAGTACAAAATAACAGGAATAACTACATAGACTTTTATGTTTATGCATGTCAACTGCACTTGTACAAAAAGTAACTGTTTTGGTTACATAAAAGTGCTCAAGTTACGCGAGCAACTATTATTTTTATTTATTTTTTACTTATAAAATGCAGTTTATATTTTGTAAGGGCATAAAATACACAATGGGCTGTCACTGAACGATGTATGGTTCTAATTATGTGCAAAACTAGCAAGAAAACAAACAAAAAATATTTCCTCTCTCACATATTCATTTATATTTATTTCTTTACCAGTTCTACCAATGAAACTTCCTGGCAGATTAAAAGGAAGTTTCACATCAGCGCACACTCCGCTTCAAAGTGAAAACTTCATTCAGTGCAACCAATGCTTCCGGTAATACCGGTAATCCTACCATTTACTGCATTATGTATGTATGGTATCAAAAGTACCGAACCGTAGTTTCGGTAGAGTGCAACTCTAGTAACGACGGTACAGCGGTACAGATGTTACCTCCAGGCAGGAGAAACATTATCCTTTCATTCTTCATTTATTTGATTGTTTCTAACCACTCTGTACTAACGCTTAAATGGTACCCAGCTCATTATCTTAATGCACATTTGTGAGAAGTCATGACCTGTATTTCACTGATAGTACGGTAGCTAATATTGTTCAATGTTATGTCCACAAGTCATTGAAATGACTGCAGCGGACAGCTGGAAACGCAGTGTGCTTAACTCCGGTCTAAAGACATGTATTCTGATATGCTGATAACCCGGGGAGGAGTTTTCTGACTGTTTACCACGTGCATCTAGAGAAAGCGGAATGAATCCTGATATCTACCCCAGAAACACAATATACAAACAGTGATATCAGGAAGAAAGAAAGATCGAAACTAACAAGAGTCATAGACAATTAGGAAATATTACTTTGTTTCCCACATTAGATTACTACGACGTTATCTGGGTAGGAATTTCCGCGAATGAATAATTTAAAAAATAGTGTGACATCTAAAGAACTGAACTGAATTAGTGAACCATTGGACATCGCGACTCTAGTGTTAGGAAATATGTCCACTGGAGATTAAAGCTATCCACTGTCATTGTTATTTCTTCTTTCTCGCTCTTTCTTCTAGAAATTGCTAACTTTTCCTCCGTAGAAATTTCTGACGACTGGCACATTATGCTGCTATAATAAATTGGTCACATTTTCTTATCTCCAGGTACTTCATCTTTTGGATAATTCAACTTTAATCCTATGCATTCGTCCCGTGACACAACAATATCCTTTTTATTATAAGACATTCGTCCATTTGTCGTTCCCCTATTAGAAATTCTGTAAGAAATGGCTAAAGACGTTACCAGAAAACGTTGTCGGAACAGCACCAAATAAATGTTGTAAAACATATTGACAAACAGCAACTGTGAAAAATAACCATAATTTGTTCACCAAGTCGTAACGGAATTTCCAAAGGGGTGCGGGGAGCGCAGAAAGCAAGCTACGCCTGGCGAAGCACAGTGGCTACGTTACACACAGGTACTGTACTTTCACGGCATCCTCGACCCTCCACCAGTAATCGATTAAGGTGAAAGCTGTTATGATTTTTTGAAAGGGTCGATTCGCTGGTCGATCATGACCATCTCGAGTTAGAGCTTCGTCTCTAATGATCTAAATACTTCTTCCTTTTCTGTTAGACCACAAGTATTCTGGCGCTCTGAAGCTAACGTGTCAATTTTTATTCGAAATAGAGGAGAGAGCTGTCGTCAGTCTGTTGCAAAAATTGTGGAACATGATATATGCTCCGCAAGGCCGCTACGGTCGCAGGTTCGAATCCTGCCTCGGGCATGGATGTTTGTGATGTCCTTAGGTTAGTTAGGTTTAACTAGTTCTAAGTTCTAGGGGACTAATGACCTCAGCAGTTGAGTCCCATAGTGCTCAGAGCCATTTGAACCATGATATATGCTCACATGATATGACGTTTTTTGATAACTAAAACCTCTCCTATAAAAATCAACATGGATTCCGCAAACAAATAGATTGCAAAACTCAGCTCTCCCTGCCCCTCCACGAGCCCCAGAGCATCGTAGAATCGCCGCTTACGTTGATGCCGACTTCAGGTAGAGGTTCCACACAATTCCACACTGTCATTTAGTGAGAAAAAGAAAACGAGTTAACCGAGTATCAGTCCAGATTTCTGACTAGATTCAAGAACTCCTTGTAGACAGAACGCAACACGTCTTTCTTAACGAGAAAAAACGCCAGATTTCTATGTAGTATCTGGAGTGTAGTAAGAAAGTGTATTCGGACCATTACTGTTTACAGTGTATATAAATGATCCAGGAGAAAGCGACGGAAGCTCCACGAGTCAGTTTATGAATGATGCGGTTGTCTACAAGAAGTTGGGAACGCCACAAGACTGCAAGGAACTGGATGAAGACATACAGAGGACTGGTGAGTGGTGCTTGATAGGCAGCTGACCCTGAACGTAAACAGATATAACGTATTACGCAAAAAGACGAAGAAATACGCTATTGCACAACTACACTATGGGTGCCAATTCGCTGGAAATTGAAACTATCGTAAAATATTTTCGAGTAACCATACGGAGTGGCTAAAATGGAATAAGCATAGAGAACAATTAGTAGGAAAAGGAAATGCCAGTGCCGGCCGCGGTGGCCGTGGGGTTCTAGGCACTTTAGTCTGGAACCGCGTGACTGCTACGGTCGCAGGTTCGAATCCTGCCTCTGGCATGGATGTGTGTGATGTCCTTAGGTTAGTTAGGTTTAAGTAGTTCTAAGTTCTAGGGGACTGATGACCTCAGATGTTGAGTCCCATAGTGCTCAGAGCCATTTTTGAAATGCCAGTCAGAGATTCGTATGGAGAATCTTAAGGAAATATAATTCATGCACGAAAGAATTCTCATACGAAACACTAGTACGACCGATTCTTAAGTACTGCTCATTAGTCAGGGAGCCTTGCCAGGTTAGACTAATCGAAGAGACCCGATGAATAACGGCGCGTTTCGTCTCTAGATCTATCAGTCGGAGCGAGGGCGTTACGACGAAGTTTAACAAACTCCTGTGGCAGACATTACAAGATAGGCGTTCTGCATCACAAAGACGTTTACTGTTCACATCCAATGACAATGCGTTCCGGGAAGAGTTGGGCAATATATTATTTCCTCCAACACACGTGGCAATGGCCTCACCGCGGGCCGGTATGCGCTGTTGCCATTTCTCGGGGTGCACTCAACCTCGTGATGCTAATTGAGGAGCTACTCAACCGAATAGTAGCGGGTTCAGTCAAAGAAAACCATGATAACGACCGGAAGAGCGGTGTGCTGACCACACGACCCTCCTATCCGCATCCGCAGCTGAGGATGATACGGCGGTTGGAGAGTCCTGATGGGCCACTTGTGGCCTGAGGACGGAGTGCCAACACACGTCCCGAAAAATGCCCTCAATGAGAAAATTCGAGATATTTGAACTAACACGCGATGGGATAGGGCAGGGACGCAGATAGTGGAACCAAAAGTAGACCCCCCTCCACACATTAAGACAGACTGTGGAGTACAGAGGTAGATTCGGTTACACGTGTAGAGTGTCACGAATATGATGAGCAAACTGGAGTGACAATCATTTAAACAAATGCCTTTTTTTTGTTGCGGCGTGATGTTTTCGCGAAATTATCATCACCAATTTCCTCCTCCGAACAAAAAAGTATTTTGTTTTCTCCCACATACATGAGGAGAAATGATCATAGTGATAAAATGAGATAAAACAGAGTTCGCACGGAAAGACTTAGGTTTTCATCTCTAGCACGAGCTATACGAGGGTAAAACGGTAGAGAAATGACCTGAAATGGTTGTATCGCTCCTCAGCCAAACACTCAGATGTAAATTGCAGAGTAACCATGTAGATGTTTGTCGTTCGCAGCATGGATACGCGACAATATTAATTTACGTAATCTATCAATAATAATTTTTCCTAGTTCTTGAGCATACCAGGTTCAGCGCTGTTGTGAACAGTGTGTTGTTTAGAACCGTCACACATCCTTCATTACGCATCCACTTTGTGACTGTCCAAAACGTCCTGTGTGAGAGCCACTTTGAGAAATAGCCCAACGGCTACGGCGAGGCCAGCCGCGCCGCTGGAGATGCGTTGACGTCGGCCGCAACTGGCGATAGGGCGCTCCGTGGCCAGCTTCATCGGTGCCGCTTCCCGTGGCGATCTTATCTCTTGTCGAGCGGCCAACACGAAGACATCTAGTGGACAACCGCGCCGTGCGAACGCAGTTTGCTACGTATCTCGACTCGGCGATGTGTGGGATCTATCGACGGATTTATCAGGCGGCATACGGTTTTAAGGTGTGGCCTGATCTGTTGGGCTTTCAAGTTTATTATTTGATATCTGGCTAACTAGAAAGCAGTTGCGTGTCAAGGGGCACTGAGTTACAGACGTTTGGTGATCTTCGCTTTAGCCAAATTATATTGTGATTGTGTTTGGCGCAAACGCTTCCTGTTCATTACTAACAGTTTCGTATAATCTGCAGAAAAGAATGCATTTAAAACATTACCCACTCAAGAGATGAACCCCTAGTTAGCTATACAATTTTACTAACACAATGTCTAGTAATCCTAAGGCAAGATCATTAAAAAAAAAGAACGGAGGAAAATACATGGGGGTTTAAAAGACGGCCAAACTGACGGTTTCGTCGACTTTCGCATTATCGATATTTGAGTTGCAAATTATATAGAGTGATACACATATCAAATTAATTTGATTTGAAAATAGCATATTCCTTCATTTTTATTAAAGATTATCCGATAGTGATTGCCAATACATGAAGTACTTGTAGGCGTTTTATTTCTTGAGAATTACGTTTGGCCTGGCTGGAAATTCCACAGACATACGGCAGATCAAAGTGGACCCAATTTCACCATTAACTTAACGCAGGTCATAATAGGTAACGCCGACGGACAGCAGGTAACGCCGTTGGAATTCTGCACGAAATGACCGCCACTCCTCCGTTCCTAAAGCGCTTTTCTGGAGTGAAAGTACAGTAAATCTCCCGGAACTGGGGTAACAATCAGCCTCGGGTGGCGAATGCAGAGAAGACGACGCCAGTCTGCCGATAGGAGACCAATATACTGGTGGACACTATGCAGGCTCTGTGAAACTACACATAGACTCCTGGAAATTGAAATAAGAACACCGTGAATTCATTGTCCCAGGAAGGGGAAACTTTATTGACACATTCCTGGGGTCAGATACATCACATGATCACACTGACAGGACCACAGGTACATAGACACAGGCAACAGAGCATGCACAATGTCGGCACTAGTACAGTGTATATCCACCTTTCGCAGCAATGCAGGCTGCTATTCTCCCATGGAGACGATCGTAGAGATGCTGGATGTAGTCCTGTGGAACGGCTTGCCATGCCATTTCCACCTGGCGCCTCAGTTGGACCAGCGTTCGTGCTGGACGTGCAGACCGCGTGAGACGACGCTTCATCCAGTCCCAAACATGCTCAATGGGGGACAGATCCGGAGATCTTGCTGGCCAGGGTAGTTGACTTACACCTTCTAGAGCACGTTGGGTGGCACGGGATACATGCGGACGTGCATTGTCCTGTTGGAACAGCAAGTTCCCTTGCCGGTCTAGGAATGGTAGAACGATGGGTTCGATGACGGTTTGGATGTACCGTGCACTATTCAGTGTCCCCTCGACGATCACCAGTGGTGTACGGCCAGTGTAGGAGATCGCTCCCCACACCATGATGCCGGGTGTTGGCCCTGTGTGCCTCGGTCGTATGCAGTCCTGATTGTGGCGCTCACCTGCACGGCGCCAAACACGCATACGACCATCATTGGCACCAAGGCAGAAGCGACTCTCATCGCTGAAGACGACACGTCTCCATTCGTCCCTCCATTCACGCCTGTCGCGACACCACTGGAGGCGGGCTGCACGATGTTGGGGCGTGAGCGGAAGACGGCCTAATGGTGTGCAGGACCGTAGCCCAGCTTCATGGAGACGGTTGCGAATGGTCCTCGCCGATACCCCAGGAGCAACAGTGTCCCTAATTTGCTGGGAAGTGGCGGTGCGGTCCCCTACGGCACTGCGTAGGATCCTACAGTCTTGGCGTGCATCCGTGCGTCGCTGCGGTCCGGTCCCAGGTCGACGGGCACGTGCACCTTCCGCCGACCACTGGCGACAACATCGATGTACTGTGGAGACCTCACGCCCCACGTGTTGAGCAATTCGGCGGTACGTCCACCCGGCCTCCCGCATGCCCACTATACGCCCTCGCTCAAAGTCCGTCAACAGCACATACGGTTCACGTCCACGCTGTCGCGGCATGCTACCAGTGTTAAAGACTGCGAGGGAGCTCCGTATGCCACGGCAAACTGGCTGACACTGACGGCGGCGGTGCACAAATGCTGCGCAGCTAGCGCCATTCGACGGCCAACACCGCGGTTCCTGGTGTGTCCGCTGTGCCGTGCGTGTGATCTTTGCTTGTACAGCCCTCTCGCAGTATCCGGAGCAGGTATGGTGGGTCTGACACACCGGTGTCAATGTGTTCTTTTTTCCATTTCCAGGAGTGTATTTATGGCTTGTGCTCTCGGCAGAACACAGCAAACGAGGTGTAAGGATTCTGTAAGTGTGAGACTGCAACTTTCTCGTCCCAAAGATACCTGTAGCTGGCCCCTCATACACAAAAGTAGATAGGAATCTTACGAGAGCTGGAGCAAACAACATGCTGCAACTCAGTAACGTGCTCCTTTGAGACACGGTCAGGACAAGGCAAAAAGAAATTCCGTTCTTTAGCTGTAGGCGTCTGGGCGCGAAAATACCGGAATTTCATTGGTCAGCTTGGTCTGACATATTAGTTTTAGAAAATTATTCAGAAGTGAGAGGACGCTGCAGGAGAACTGACACTTATCGTTGGCTGACTGTTCGTGAATGGCTATGATTGTCGAAGAAGGGGTGAGTGTTACGAGGGAAATTAGGAGGAATTAAGGAGGATTTTCGTCCGCTGCTAGTGATGGAAGCACTTGAAATTCTGCTCACAGAATTCGGTGTGAGAATTAGTCACTTCACTTTACAGCTCCAAATGACGCATAGTGCAAAGTTTGCATTAGGCAGCTGTTTCAGATTCACAGGCATCATATTGACAGTCGCCACCGAAAGCAGCAATGGCGGACAACACTATGACGCTGTTAAAAAAATGGTAAAATCTGCAATCGGCTTCGTCGTGTATAGGTCGGGATGTACTCAGTAAACGTTACAGTGTTGATGGATACGAAATAGACGCCCTTCTGACATGCGTAATTGTACGAACTCAAGTTTGGCAATCACTTTCGTCAGGTCGCGGAAACGGATGAGTGTGCTAATAATGTAGTAATCTACCTATCGTTTCCTTATCTTGAATCTCCGCCAATCTTAGTTACTTGTAACTGTTTCATGTTCTTGTAATAATTTTTCGGTGAACAGCATGTTGCTAAGCATGGTGGTGTTACTTCAGAGGAACTACTGCATTTGTTTTGTGTGAAGATTTATAATAAACAATAGAATATATGGTAACTTCCATTATATAAGTATCTCACCTGCTCTCAAAATTAAATTACAGTGCCACTATTCCATAACCCTTTAGAAGTCTGTAGGGCTATGATAATACACTCGTGAAATGGTCGTACGGCTAAATCCCCACTTCATCGCTATCGCGGAGATGTTGTGTCCCATCGCTCGTGTGCTGACTATAACACCATTCAAACTCACATAAATCTCGATAACTTGCCATAGCAGCAGTAAGCGATCTATCAACTGTGCCAGACGCTTGTTGTCTTATAAATGTTTTGCCGATCACAGCGCCGTATTCTACCTGTTTACATTATCTCTCTATTTGGTTTCGCATGCCTATACCAGTTTCTTTGGCGCTTCATTGTATATGAAATACATGCATGCATGTCCGAAGGAACTTTGCATCGTACTTCAGTGCAACACAAGCACTGCAATATCGTATTTATCCGCCGAAACCGGGTAAATGAATTAAAATGTCTCCCGTGTATGAGAATATACGTAATGGATGTACGAGTGCAGGTTGTAGACATATGGTTGACGACGTATAGAAGTTTGGGTCCTGGCGGGTAGTGTTCGGACAGCCCAATAGTAGTCTGCTTTCGGCAGGTGAGCGGCGAGGACGTCTTGTTTGCGTCTCGCCGGCAGAGTCGCGAGTGCAGGTAGTTTGTTTACTTCCTTGGCACAGCTAGCACTCGCATCCGTTGTCATTGAGTCACTATGGCTCATTCCTACAGAAAAGCTACCATTAAGATTAGCTTCCAGCCCGACCATGCAAGACCGTAAGCCTTTGAAATGGAACGATTCATCTGTGACGAAGTTCAAGTACCACCACGACACATCATCGGTATCCGCCTATCCATCACAAGCAGCGTCGTCTACGCCAACATGTTCGATGACGAGCTACATCACGTTGTTTTGGGCCGATGTGCAAACACTCTCAAGTTCAAACACACCGATGGTCACATCGGGGCGGTTACGTTTGACCATGCAGGACTCGGATTACGCACACTAAAAGTCTTTGAACTCCCGTTCGTTGTTACCGCAGCTTTCCGCCCGTATGGAACGGTAACTAGCCACGTGGCCGGAAAATGGAACACCTTCGAGACGTAGCAGGTCCCAACGGTGACAAACAAATCAAAATTGAATTAAAGAAACACGTACCATCCTACATAGTCATAGGTGGATGTCGAGCATTCGTAATGTTTGGTGAACAGCCTCGTCCATCTTGTCCTGGTTGTACCCTCGGTGTGTATTCAACGTCGGGTCACAGAAATCCCATTAGATGATGCGGCATCAACTACCACGCTCATGGCCCTCCCCCTTAATTATGCAGGGATGAAACGATCAACCATCGTGGTAGGCGAAAGACTGCTTGGAGGACAGGAAGCAGTAGAATTCACACCCGTCGCAATCCTGGGTTGACCAACACGTTTACGGAGTCGACAGAGATTGCAGAAAGCCGCGCATCGACTCCACAAGAAGATTCAGACGAAAGAATGAAACTAGATGACAGGCTTGTACCGACCTCAGCTTTCCTCCCTGAGGGGGATGCCATGAGGGAACAACACACTCTTTCGGACACAGTGTAAGACGTCATGGTCTCCTGACCTTCATCGCTTACATATTCAGCCCTCACAATCATATTCCGCACATCAAGACGCTTCATTCGAACCCAAACTCGATAAGATAAAGCCAATGTTGTAAACGATATGCAAATAACTAATAAATCGCAAGTGCGCACCGTGGGTGAAATACTCGAGGCTGGCATACACACATACATTGCAGACACGACGGTCACAGGAGCTTTTAGTTCGAGAGAGGCAACCGCACGCCAGGAGGCCGGTCCCAACCCATCTACGTCGGTCAGTGGACGCCCGTGGAGCGGATAGCGTTCGCCCGAGGGAAAGGAGGAACGACCCCGTGTTCGGCTTAAAAGCAAATTCCGCTACATTGTGTGGGAGCGGCCAGCCTACGCATTCTTTACACATAGCGCGCAAGTTTCAGAGATTTTCACAGGGAGACAGCAAAAGCCAAACGCCGATACTACAGATTTCCAGATTGGTCGTCTTAAACGAAACGTCATTCTCCCGTTTTAGAAGAGCAATGCTGATTGGCAGACGATGTTTCTGACGCCTTGAGCTGTAGGAGTAATGGAAGAGACCGAAAGATATACCCCTTCACGTCTCGCGTGAAGAGGCGCCGTTCCGTTGTCGCTCTTGGAGCGAGGAACAAGTCTCTCCTCAGTACTTCACTTAGGAGCGTCTGTCTGACTTCTGTAATAGTGTGGGGGTGGAAATTGCATCTTTCAGGATCCACAGGGCAAAGGGTACATCTCAGATTAATCCGTTGCGCAGAATAACAGGATCTCAGATCGACCCCATGCTCACAACAGAAACCCACCTAGGAAACATAAAAGCGATTTTGCACACACTTAGACGATTGCCTCTAGCAGACGTCTTCTCCAGTTCACGATGGATGACACAAGATCGTCCTCACCAGTCATTTACCCTGATTCCGACACACCCGTTTCCGCTCTCTCGGGCGAACATATCATAAGCACAGCGCCCGCCACTGGTATACAACCAGAAACAACTGCGGATTCACCCTTGGTCACTCAACTCACAAGTATCCCAACGCAGCCGTGGTTGACTTACGAACTTTGGGTGGACGACATTGAAGACGATTCTACGCCCGCTGTGGAGGATGAGGAGAGGGGTGTCTCCTCCCACACCTCGGGCCCTCCCGAGTAATAACAGATGACAGCGTGGACGCGGCCTGCAGATTACAGACGCCAACATCTACGGTCACACTAATGGCGGCCCGCATTCAGGAGACGATCTAGACCTATCGCTTGGTGACTATCAACGTTAACACAATTCGGATACGTACGAAGTTGTCACTGCTCCAAGACGTGCTCAATGCAGCAGACGTTGACAACGTCTTTCTCCAAGAAGTCTTCGTCGCCGATTTCCCGGGTATGTGAGGTCATACGGCTCACGTGCCCGATGTCTCACCAACAGTGGAGTCGCAGTTCTCCACAGGGAGGGTCTCAAGGCGGACGAAGTACGGTATCTCCCCGACGCTAGAGGCATGGCTGTAACGGTGCTAGGCGTCCATTTTTTCAGTGTGTACGCCCCTTCTGGAACGAATCGCCGTCGTGACCGATCGCTTTTCTTTGGGGAAAGAGTAGCACCGCTTTTTCGAAGCAGGTACGATGATCTGGTATTAGCGGGCGATTTCAATAGCACCTAAAGATCAGCTGCCATGCCATTCACCGTGACCTGAATTTGGGATACTCATCGGCGACCTCCAGCTGGTAGATACATCGGAACATGTCCAAAGAAATCGACCAGGATATACTCATTTCACGAGTCACTAGTCTAGTCTCACTGAGAGGATTTACGTTCCCATTCTCTCGCAGCAACAGTGAGCAATGCTGAGGTGTGACCAGTAGCCTTCTCTGATCACGAGGCGAATATATGTGGCGTCACCCTACGTCGACAACGCGTGTGGCGCAGCCGACATCCCTGAAAGTTAAATCTTGCTCATCTCCGCTTGCCGACGCGCCATCGAGGACACGTGGAGTTCGTTCGTCCGCCGCCTCCCGACGTGTCCTTCACCGATCAGTTGGTGGTTAAACTGCGCCAAGCCGATCCTACGTAGAACCTTGATTACGTATGGTCGTGAGATCGCTGCTTGGAGGGGGTGGAACCTCGGTTTTTATTTCACCGTCCTTTGCGAATATGCTTCCCTGCCACCCACGCCGGAACGACGGATGACAGTACAGCGTGCGAAAGCCCATATGCGCCGACACCTCGAAGGGACAATCATCCGAGCGCGAACACATGACTGACTCGCAACGGAACGACTCACCATGTTCCACGTCATCCGAGAACGTAAACTGCGAAGACGGGCGCTGATACAGGCCATCACCACTGCAGACGGCTGTCGCCACACCATACAACGCGATATTGGTGCTGCCTTCTACGACCATAATGGACGACTTTAATCTGCTCAATGTTCCGACCCGACGACGGTGACAGGAGTCTCACTACTGGTTTATCTCATTGTCCCACAGGATTTACAAACTGAATTATTGAACGACATTACGGAAGACGAAATTATCGACGCCCCGACGGGCTTCCTGTGGAGTTTTATAGAACTTCCCAGTATTTACTGGCTCCCAAATTGACAGACGTCTGTCAAGAGCTTATGTCCCCGTGGTGTCGCTCCCCGTGGCCTTCGTCGAAGGAATGATTATGTCGATTCACATACCTAAAGGTGGGGCTCGAATACATTATTACCGCTCGCTGACACTCGTCAGCTGCGACGTGAAGATATTCACCAGACTGTTAGCAAACCGCGACCGACCCTGCTCCCGTCATCTCACCGGATCAGGTTTCCCTAGGGAGTATCTCCACACAACACTGTGTCGATACCGTGACATAATAGCCCTAGCGAGGGCACGCTGCATCCCGGGAGCACTAACGTCACTAGATTTGAGCCAAGCTTTCGATCAAGTGGATCACGCATACCTAACGTCCGTTCTCCAACAGATGCAGTACCCACAGCAATTCACAGACGTCGTGATGCGTCTTCCGAGGTGCTCGTTAACGGGCCTCTCGCGCAGTCCCTCCCGATTTTCAGATCTTACTCTACGTTCTGGCACTGGGACCGCTCCTCTGTGACCTCCGTCAACGCATCACCGGACTCACCTTACGCGACGTCGCATTTCGCTGTACAGCATATGCATACGACCTGGTTCTCGTGCTTCGCAAACGCGATGATGTACCCAATGCCCTAGGATCGAGTACCACATACGGTGTGGCTTCCGGCAGCTGTCTCAACGCCACCAAATCGGTCGCCATGGCCATAGGAGACGGGCTGACTCCAGCGTGTGTCGACCCCCTACAACTTAGTGGCACTATCAAATGTCCCTGAGTAGAGTTTCACGAGGACATACGGCGCACTGCGGCCCTTAGCAACTGCCGCTTATTACCACAAAATTGGGTACAGATCTTCAACGTTCGTCTGTGGACCCTCGACATTCTTCAAAGGACACACTTCGACAATGTTTATCTCGCATCGTGCCTTCCATGTACAGAGCGTGTCATTCCAATACCGATATTGATGGCTCGACGTCTATTAGCGGCATTCGGAGCATACGTCAGTACAGGCATGTTCTTCAAAGTCAGTTGTCAGTTATCAGTCTCTGACCCTTCCCCCCCCCAGAACGGGGAGGTATTCATCTAGTCCATGTCCACTACAGAGCGATGGGCCTGTTTGTCAGCTCGCACATCAACCTGTGGAAAGTTTGGGAGTCCTTAGCTCCGTCCTCCCTCATGTCCCCACTGACGACGCAAGGCATACCCCCACCCTTCCACTACTTCGGGCACTTTTACATTGAACACAGATATGTCCGCATCGAAGTGCCACCGACGAAACAGTCGAGGGCGGGGGATATACATCGCGTCCTACAACAGAGGCGACCACCAAACATCGTGGAGACCAAAAGCCCTCATATTAGTTGGAAGGTGGTGTGGCGGGAGACGACACACGTGGCTACACTAGATACAGATGTCCGATACACAGGGTACATCACAGTTACGCCTCCACAAGTAAAATATGGCGGACTCGCCTCTATGTGTACACTGCGGGGTACCGGACACGGAGGAGCGCCGTCTCACATGTGACGCGGCAGAAGACCTATGGCGCTTGGTGCGACAAATTTTGTATTTTCTGCGACTGACTCCGGATCACATCACACCTCGGCTTCTTCTATTTCCCGATGGACAGTATTTCACGCACACCAAAAGCAATGCAGTCACGTGGGTCTTTGGGAATGCGGTACAATGTTTATTTCACGATGGACCTAAAGATGTACTGGGCTTTTGGAACTACCTACAAGAACGCCATTGCAAGATTGTACAAAATCCCAAATACAGACAGTATTTTTCTAAGTACTTAGGGAGTGCCCTACGCGACCATCCACGCAGCGGGATCATCAACAGGTAGGAGAAGATACCCATTGACTGAGCTGACAAGAAAATGTCCGATTATTGGCGGACTAACATACGACATGCGTAAAGACGTACCTGGATAATGAAGTGTAAGGAGAGTAGCGACACACTCGTCTGCATCGTGTACGAAGCACATTTTTCGTTTCCAATATACGAAGGTTGGAACTTTAATAGTGGCAACTATTTATTTACAGCTCGTACAAAATATATACAAATTTCGAAGACTTACTGACCTTCAAGGTAGTCACCACCACTGTGTATAACCCGTTGCGAGGGATGTGGAAGTCGTAGGATACTCTTAGCAGTGGCAGTTGTGTTGACGGTTCGAGCGGCGCGGTATATTGCCCGACGAATTTGTAGCAGTTCTAAAGCGAGTGCCGCGAAGTGTTTCCTTCAGTTTAGAAATCAAGTTGAACTCACGAGGGCGTAAGTCAGGGGAGTGCAGTCGGTGGTATAGCACTAAGCAGCCCCATCAGTCAAACAAATCAGTAACAGCTTTCACTGTACGTGTTTGAGTATTGTCCTGCAAAATAATGGTCAGGTCCGGCAGAAAGTGTCATCACTTCTGCCTCTATGCTGTTCATTTTTGGAACACAACCTACGACCAGCTTAGAGACAGAAGTGATGACACTTTCTGCCGGACCTGACCATCATTTTGCAGGACAATGCTCAAGCACGTACAGCGCAAGCAGTTATTGATATGTTTGACTTACGGGACTGCTAAGTGGTATACCACCTACTGCACTCCCTGACTTAAGCCCTCGTAAGTTCAACTCGATTTCTAAATTGAAGGAAATACTCCACAAAATTCGCTTCAGTACTGCTACAAATTCGTCGGGCAGCAGACCGCGCCGCTCGAACTGTCAACACAACTGGTACTGCTAAGAGTATCCTACGACTTCCACATCGCTGGCAACGGGTTATGCACAATGCTGGTGACTACTTTGTACCGTCTCTAATGACCTCGTTGTCGACGGGACGTTAAACACTAACCACCACCACCGCCACTACTTTGTAGATCAGTAAAACTTTTATACACGTATATATTATTTACGACTTGTAAATAAATAGTTGCCACTATTAATGTTCTAACTCTCGTATATTCCCTCGGTAGGAAAGTACCGAGATTTTTGTTTTGCTCACTTAGTGCACGATGCGATGCTAGGTACATTTATTTTCAGTGTGGTACAAAGGAAATACAAAATAAGAAATATATTTTAAAAATAAAAAATAAAATAATAAACAAAAATAAAAAATCCCGTGTGGGGTTGTTGGTACCCCCATCGGGCGCCTCCCCGGGTGGCGGATAGGGGAAAGCTTCCTAGATATAGGTGGTACTGGGGAAATGAAATACCCAGGGCGGACCAGAAACCAATAAACCCAGTGGTGTCTGTTCAGCATCTGGCGGCCAGTGGTCAGCGTCTGTTCCTCTAGTTGAGGTGGCTGCACAAAATCTTCTCGAACTCAAAAATCGAGTCGTATACCTGTGGTCTCAACAGAGATCACCACAAAAACTAAAATTCAACTTGAACGCATGATGGAAAAGACGACCACAGAGTCACTACCCCAGGCACCAGTCGATAGACTGGATTCACCTGATCATCGGATTCTGGGGGATCAGGGACACCATGCGGAGAAGAATCGGAGCTTCTCAAAAACTCGTCACACTCTCAAAACGAAACGTAAAAATTTTATTGGTACAATTAATGTGAACACCCTCACTAAAACAGGCAAATTAAAGCAACTCACCAACGCAATGGGAAAATTTAACCTGAAAATCACTGCACTGCAAGAGATTCACAGATGAGGGACACTTTAACACAGAGAATTACAAGATCTACAAGGGCAAAGCTGCCATAAAAGTAAGAGACAAACTACCACTTTTCGGAACAGGATTCGCCGTACACACTTCCGTACTCGACTCAGTTATTGACTTCACGTCTCCCAATGAAAGAGTCTCCCTGTTATCAGTAAAATCAGCTAATAAAGCATACACTCTGATCAATGTGCACGCCCCCACAAATCACCACAATAAAATCTACCCTGATACAGTGGACAATTTCTGGGAAACACTAGAAGAAACAACAAATAAAGTACCTAAGCACCATGTGAAAATCTTAGTAGGCGATTTTAATGCACAATTAGGGAAGGAAAAAAAATTCAGAGATACCACTGGACCCCACACCAAACACAAACGTACCAACAAGAATGGTGAAAAACTAATCGACTTCTGCAGAAACTTTGGACTTAAAATAATGAGTACCCAGTTTCAAAAACCTGCACATAAATTAACCACATGGAGATCACCCAGTCTTAGACAGGGTAAATACCAAATAGACCATGTCGCAATTTCCAAAGAAAACATAAAAGAAATTCAAAACATCAGAACCCGCAAAGGTGTCTTTGAATCAGATCATCATCTTCTCCAAATTAAAACAAAATTCCAACCCAACAGAATGCTAAAAAGGCCACCCAAAAGTACCAAACCAGATCCGGAATATCTGCAACTGAACAAAGAAAAAATCATCATGCAAATTAATCAGGAAAAATCAACAGACTGGAAGAAACTAACAGAGAAAATTCAGGAAGCCCTCAAATTAGGACAACCCCCTCGCAACAGGAAACATCGCTGGTGGAATGCAACCTGTGATGAGGCAGTTGACAACCGAATAACTGCATGGAAAAAATTTAGCAGTCACAAAACTGAAGAAAACTGGGAGAACTTTCTTAAAACCCAAAAACAGACCTCAAAAATAATTAGAAAAGTATAATACAAGAAATTTTTATAAGACTTTCAGAGAAAACTTACAGGGATACCAAGCGCCTAGCTTGTGCTTCAAGAAACCCGATGGCTCTTTGGAAACCCACACGAAAAATAACTGCAAAATCTTAGCCCAATATTTCAGTTCCCTCCTCAACTGCGAACCACCCCAAGAAAAACTTGTCTTCTCTTCTCCAGTATTCACACACCCAGACTCACATGCCACGGATCTTGAAGAAATTATGGAGATAGTCAAGCAGTTGAAAAATAACAAAGCACCAGGAGAAGATGGGATCATTGCTGAGTTCTGGAAACTAAACGATCCTACACTTATGCAGAAATTACACCGTATAATATCAGACATATGGATAACGGAGCAGATACCAGAGAACTGGAAATGCGCTCTAATTCACCCGCTACACAAAAAGGGCGACAAGACAGACATGAACAATTACAGAGGAATTTCCCTGCTCCCAGTCGCTTACAAAATCCTTTCCAAAGCGCTTTTAAACAGGATAGAATCCCAAGCAGATACACTAATTGGTGAATACCAGGCCGGATTCAGAAAAGGACGGTCATGTGCGTAACAGATCTGGTGCTTAAAGACAATATTACAAATGAGGAAATGCAGAAACACAGTAGTTACATTCATCGACTTCAGTGGACCGTGGAACCCTGTTTAAAATCATGGAAGAATTTGGGATCGACCGAAAGACACGAAAAATCATAGAACAGACACTTACAGGAACAACGGCCAAAGTGAAATTCATGGGCGAAGTATCAGAACCCTTCGAAATCAAATCTGGAGTCCGACAGGAGGACGGACTATCCCCAATCCTTTTCAATATTGTTCTAGAAAAGATAATCAGAGAATGGGAACCTCACGTAAAGGGTATCCAAATTGGTATCAAGAAAGAGAACCGAATTAAAGTCAAGTGCCTTGCTTTCGCTGACGATATTGCAATTATCACCAATAACAGAACAGAAGCGATTCACGCAGTGGAAAAACTACATGAAATTTCACAAAAAACCGGACTACAGATATCTTATGAAAAAAACCAATATATGGAAAGGCAGCCAGAAAATAAATCCCCTTTAATAACAAAATATGGTAAAATTGCACAAGTCTGCCATTTTAAATACCTCGGTGAAACTATACAGTCCTCAGGATTAAACCGAATTGCCAATGAACAAAGAATCACCAAGCTCCAGAAAGCCTACAAGGTAACATGGACGCATTACAACAAGAAGTGCATTTCGACAGACGCAAAATTAAGGCACTATACAACAGTGATTCTTCCAGAAGCAATCTATGCAGCTGAAACAATGGTGATTGATGGTCATTCTAAAATTAAGGAAATAGAAAAGCAGGAAAGAAAAATTCTCAGGAAGATTTACGGTCCAATCAACAAAAATGGCATTTGGATGAAGAGACCACAAAACGAGCTCTATAGAAAGATCAGCATAGTAACAGATGAAATCAGAAAGCGCCGAACCAAATTTTACACACACATCTACAGGATGGAAGACTCCAGAACAGCAAAGAAATTATTCAATATTATAACAAGGAGTAAATGTGGCACGGAATGGCTGAAAGAAGTCCAGAGGGATCTACAGCAGATCAACATAAAAAATCTCGAAGATCGCACCGAGTGCCGGCATAAAATCACAAGTGTGAAGTTTGGGGAAAGAACATCGCGTCAGCCTGGTAAAAAATGGACAGAGGAACGGAAGAAGGAGCATTCTGAGAGGATGAGGAGGTTTTGGGAAGCAAAGAAGAAAAACATCCGAAGATTAAATTATGAATTCAAGTTCAATCGCTCTCCTAAAGGGGAACAATCGTTATAATAATAAAAAATCCCACTATTGATTTCCCCTCACCATCAGTCATACCTTGACAGGCGAGGGAGACACTGGGGCCAGGCGTCGGATTAAGTACGACCTCTGCCCACTCTGCCCTCCCCGCTCTCCTTTCCATGCCTACTTAAATAAAATAAAATAAAATAAAAAAATAGCGCATCCCACTACAAATCAAGAGGTCTCATGTTCGAATCCTGCAACGGTTGTATATTTTTAAAAGTCTTACACGAAATGCGCAAATAACGTTAGCAAGAACTGATGAAACAGTTGTTTCCATCGTGGGGTGTGTTAATATATAGCTTCGCATTAGAAAAAAATAGTGGTACGGTGATCGCCCACGATAAACGGGAAATCCAGGTTCGAGTCAAAAATTTTCACTGTCGTTATTTCATTATACAGCTGATTGTTGTCCATATTCGCAACTGCGAATACAATTCATGTACAGCGTAAACAGGAGTGGCGAGCGTGTCAGACTTTGCAGTAGCGGCTAAGCGCTTACTCAAACAGCTGGTGATGGAGAGCGCGCTGGGCTCTTAATTCCTTTGCTTTTATGCTTGGCGTTCCACGGCCTACGAAATATGTGCTTGAAACCATGTAGAATAACACTGACTGAACTGCTCGTTTTGAAACCCGTCTTGATGACTTGTCAAGCTATTATCTGCATCATCCCGCGAAAATATCTCACAAGTAGTTCCCACACTGCTAGTTAGACCAGAGAAGAGATAGCAATGGCAATGTACGCAGTACAAGTCGTGACGTAAACACTGCCTCATTGTATTTCTTTACCATTATTTATTTCGCTACTTTTACTTCTCTTGTAACAGCACTACACTTCAACATGGAACATCCCTACTGTAACGCCAACTGGTTTTTGCATGCTCTTCATTATAAGCAGAGAGCACAAGAAATTTATTAGCACGTCCACACTTCAGTTGCAGTCGGTCTGACGCAATTCAGTGCCTATTTTCATTATTATTCAGCTCTAGTTCTTACTTGTGCTCATTAAATATCCAGGCCTTCCTTAGCAGCACCATCGCCTTTATTTCATTTACGCATTGCCTCTACGACGGCAAGCAAACAGCAAAACAGACAAACCGCAATCCTACCTGACATCCTTTCTACCGCGCACTTTCGGTTGTTGTTGTGTTGTACTCCTTGTTTTTTGTGAACATTGTTAATTATTCTTTTGTTTTTGTCATTCATCCCTATTCACGTTTGCTTTAAGAAAATATTGTTGCAGTTAACGCTCTCCAAGTGTTTATTAACAGTTCTCTAAAAAGTTCATTCTTCTAGCAAAAAGACTTTAATAAGCCTTAATATCTGTCGTAGCGCTCTGTATGAAAATCACTGGCTGTGCTGTGTGCAGTCTGTGGCAGGCTGGCATTGTTGGCATACTCGCTTGTGAAGTGTTGGGCAGCTGGATGTGAACAGCGCGTAGCGTTGCGCAGTTGGAGGTGAGCCGCCAGCAGTGGTGGAGTTTTGAGAGCGGACGGTCTGAACGTGTGTCCGTCAGAAAGACGAAATTTGAAAGACTGGATGTCATGAACTGATATATATATATATATTATCACTTTTGAACACTATTAAGGTAAATACATTGTTTGTTCTCTATCAAAATCTTTCATTTGCTAACTATGCCTATCAGTAGTTAGTGCCTTCAGTAGTTAGAATCTTTTATTTAGCTGGCAGTATTGGCGCTCTCTGTATTGCAGTAGTTTGAGTAACGAAGATTTTCGTGAGGTAAGTGATTCATGAAAGGTTTAGGTTGTTGATAGTCAGGGCCATTCTTTTGTAGGGATTATTGAAAGTCAGATTGCGTTGCGCTAAAAAAAATATTGTGTGTCAGTTTAGATATGATCAGAATAAGTAAAGAGAGAAATGTCTGAGTACGTTCAGTTTTGCTCAGCTGTTTGAAAATCAAATAATGTAAGAGATTTTCCAGCGCTGCCATTTTTAAATTTTTCTACGGGGACGTTTCAAGTCTTTCTCCTCCTCTTCCTCTTCCTCTTCTTCTTCTTCTTCTTCTTCGTTGCTCGACACTTCTTCTTCCTCTTAAAACCTCCTAAAGTATTCCTTCTAAGTGTCCAGTCTTTCCTGAGGTGAACGGTTTTATACCTCTTTAAATTCTGTGATATTACATTCCGTTTCTTCTTCTCTCTGTGGTATTACCACATTTCGTTTCCTCTTCTCTCGAAATTTCGTATAATCTTTCTTTTCATATAATTCATTCTCCATAGACCCATTTCATATGCAATTCTGTAATCTTTTTTCTGTGCCACATTGAGTTTTTATCTTTGCTTTTCAACGATATGTGCTGTTGACTCTAACCTCGCTCTACACATTTTCGTTTTTTCATATGACATCGTCAGAATGCAATGCGCCATCAACTATCTACTACTTATTTCTTTATCAACAACTGTTTATTCTGACGTCTTGAAGTCTTACGAGCCGTATAACAGTCACCGGTAGGGTCGTTAAGCACAGGTGATCCGGTGTCAGTGTGTTAAAACACGTGCTGGGTCGTAAAGCGGCGGTGCTGGCGCGTCTGCAGAAGATGACTCGGCGACGCCGGCTTGGAGGCGGCAGGGTCAAGGCTGTGACTTCGGCTGCGTGCTGCGTCCCCAGCACACGTGCCAATTTATTATCCGGCGCGCAACAGGTTATAGCTGAGACACCGCCGAAGCGCACAGACCACGCTGAAACGACCGACTGAGACGTGGGCACTTACTGTTTCCTAAAGAGCGCCTGCGTTTGGTACCACTGGCCATCTCGCGTCGTAGTAATATACACTACTGGCCATTAAAATTACTACACCAAGAAGAAATGCAGATGATAAACGGGTATTCATTGGACAAATATATTATACTAGAACTGACATGTGCTTACATTTCACGCAATTTGGGTGCATAGATCCTGAGAAATCAGTTCCCAGAACAACCACCTCTGGCCGTAATAACGGCCTTGATGCTCCTGGGCATTGAGTCAAACAGAGCTTGGATAGCGTGTACAGGTACAGCTGTCCATGCAGCTTTAACACGATGCCACAGTTCATCAAGAGTAGTGACTGGCGTATTGTGACGAACCAGTGCTCGGCCACCATTGACCAGACGTTTTCAATTGGTGAGAGATCTGGAGAATGTGCTGACCAGGGCAGCAGTCGAACATTTTCTGTATCCATAAAAGACAGTTGCTCGGCCACCATTGACCAGACGTTTTCAATTGGTGAGAGATCTGGGGAATGTGCTGGCCAGGGCAGCAGTCGAACATTTTCTGTATCCAGAAAGGCCCGTACAGGACCTGAAACATGCGGTCGTGCATTAATCTGCTGAAATGTAGGGTTTCGCAGGGATCGAATGAAGGGCCGTAACACATCTGAAATGTAACGTCCACTGTTCAAAGTACCGTCAATGCGAACAAGAGGTGACCGAGACGTGTAACCAATGGCACCCCATACCATCACGCCGGGTGATACGCCAGTATGGCGATGACGAATACACGCTTCCAATGTGCGTTCACCACGATGTCACCAAACACGGATGCGACCATCATCCTGGATTCATCCGAAAAAATGACGTTTTGCAATTCGTGCACCCAGGTTAGTCGTTGAGTACACCATCGAAGGCGCTCCTGCCTGTGATGCAACGTCAAGGGTAACCGCAGCCACGGTGTCCGAGCTGATAGTCCATGCTGCTGCAAACGTCGTCGAACTGTTCGTGCAGATGGTTGTTGTCTTGCAAACGTCTGTTGACTCAGGGATCGAGACGTGGCTGCACGATACGTTACAGCCATGCGGATAAGATGCCTGTCATCTTGACTGCTAGTGATACGAGGCCGTTGGGATCCAGCACGGCGTTTCGTATTACCCTCCTGAACCCAACGATTCAATATTCCACTAACAGTCATTGGATCTCGACCAACGCGAGCAGCAATGTCGCGATACGATAAACCGCAATCGCGACAGGCTACAATCCGACCTTTATCAAAGTCGGAGTCGTGATGGTACGCATTTCTCCTCCTTACACGAGGCATCACAACAACGTTTCACCAGGCAACGCCGGTCAACTGCTGTTTGTGTATGAGAAATCGGTTGGAAACATTCCTCATGTCAGCACGTTGTAGGTGTCGCCACCGGCGCCAACCTTGTGTGAATGCTCTGAAAAGATAATCATTTTGCATATCACAGCATCTTCTTCCTGTCGGCTAAATTTCACGTCTGTAGCACGTCATCTTCGTGGTGTAGCTATTTTAATGGCCAGTAGTGTAGGTGAACATACCAAAATCACGATGCAGAAACTAAGGCTCCATGATCGATAACGTTCGGGACCTCTTGTGACAGCCACTATCCCGACATGGCGAATCGTGCGGATGCCAAGGTTCGTGGTGATCGGCGCATTTCAACTCAACTATTGGGTCAACAGCTATCAATGAACAATCGAAGTGCGTGTGCAGTAGCTAATACTCTTTGATATTCAAATATGTCCTCGAGATGACTTCAACGTGTGCTCACAACAGACCATAAGATTGAAAGGAAAGCTATTTCATACCAACTGTTGAAACAGTTTGAAAACAGTGAAGAAGTTTTCTTGTAACAGATCGTTACTGGTGACGAAATCAAGGTGCTCAGTTTGAGCCAGAAAGAAAGAGGCAATCATAAGAAAAGAAGAAATTCATGGCATTTCCCTCTGCTGGTAAAGTCACGATGAGACTCTTGTGGTCTCATTCTCATGGATGTGTTGCTAAAGAGTCAACCGTTAATGTAGATGCATGTTTGAAGAATCTGGACAAATTCAAGAACCGTTTCCGACATGTTCAGAGTGACAAGAAACCAAAGGAAATGTTACTCCAACACGAGAACGCACGGCCGCACCAAATCTCTGAACCCGGGAACACACCACCAAATCATTGGGTTGAACGTTATTGCCTCATCGACTCAATAGCCTAGATTTGTTGTCCTCAGACTTCCATCAATTTTACCACTTAAGATTTTTCTGTGTGGGACATTCTTTGAAGATCATGAGAGCGCGCTAGGGCCATTTGGAAAGTAAGGTCCGATCGTTCGCAAACTGGAACCAAAGTAAAAATCAAAAATATTTTATTTGGAACAGTTTGCTACACCTTCCAGCTGCTTCTCTACATAGATGTCAGCCTGAATTAGGCATTTGTCATAGTGTTGTACCAGCTTCCCAGTACCGTCGTCGTACAAGGCGGCCACCTGTGCTTTCCGTCCCTTCTCTATGCTGGTCTGCAGTTCGTCATCTGTGCCTAAATGTTGTCTTCACAGCCAGAGGTTCATGTGAGCAGATTTTAACATCAGAGGGTGCCAGGTCCGGGCTGTATGGAGGGTGATCAAACATTGCCTTTCAAACCCCTGCAGGGATATTGTTATTGCCCCTGCAGTGTGAGGCCAAGAATTGTTATGAAGAAGGCAATGTATGACAGGTACGTTATGTGGGGTTGCATGAAGTCAGGCGAAACCTCACAGTGGACAGCCATATTTGGCGGGAGATACTACTGTTCTATGCATCTTCATGTACTCACTATATGCTCAGAACTGAAAATAGTTGCATGATGCGATCGACAGGCATAATAACGACACTGCCCAACACTTCTGTGCAAAGCTTCATCTGATTTTCACTGTCGTTTCCATTTCACGATCTGTTTGACCTTACTTTCCGAATAGTCCTAGTAATTCATGAATGAGATGGACTTTTACAAACAGGGAATCGATGGTCTAGTATGGCGTTGGCATAGGGCCATCGAAGGTGATGGAGGCTGCACAGAAAAGCAGTGCATGCAAAAGAAATGTTGATTGGTACTGGCAGCTTAACAATAAATATGTTCTGAGAAAAATATTGTGCGGCGGTATTTTTTGAATGAACCTCATATATATGATCACTGAATATTATTGTCACTACCTACTTCTCTCTGAAGTCAGTTTTAGAAAACACAAGTTGAACTGTAAGTGAATTGGTCATGTTGTTGATTGGTCTCCATGGGTATGTGGAATTACGCTGTCTGCAGTACAGTCACAGCTACTACAGGGAATTTGCTAGATGTTTTGGACAGCGAACTACAGTCGATATGGCTCCACAGATTCCTAACTGGATCAGAGGAGTTTAGGAGCCAGGAAGTACACAGGACTGATAGGAGGAATATTGAGAGTGTAGGCTATATGCTGTGTGATATCTTAATGCAGCGTAATGTACGCGACATATCATTGACTAATAGGGTTTACAATGGTTCTCTACCTTTTACTGTTTTTTTTTTATTATTTTATATTCAGTTTCATGGGTTACTATGTAAACACAGCCATCAGACAATACTTAATTCTGTAACTTTCTATGAGCTGGTCAAGAGATAATTATCTGCGTTAGGCACTGGACACAACGAGTTGGAAAGCAAATCAGTCCTAAATCTCGCTGAAGCTCTTCTGAGAAAGTGCACTAAATTTCAAATAACGTTATCATGTTGTAGGGTGCCCTGTTTATATAGCTTAAAGTACAAGTTTCCAGACATGTTCGAATCTCGGCTAGCCCAAGTGTGCTTTTTCACATTTTTCCACGCTCTTTTGTGCAAACGCTGGGCTGGTCACCAATCTTCGACGCAGAAAATACGTTGCTCAACCAGTTCAAATAGGATAACACACAGAACAAAGTTTACACGATTCACAGAAAGGTTGCGCACAAAAAATACCTCTCTTAAGTTAATGTATGACCGCACCAACAGGAATGGCATCCGGTCACAAAATTAAATAAAACAAATCTACAAAACCATGAAAATAGAGCAGTGATTCCCAAACTGGGGGTAATTACCGACTGAAGGATAAAATGAAATTTTCAGAGGGGTAAAAACTAAGCGATTCGATTCTGTTTCAGTCACGAAACGGAGTTATTTTCAAAATATCATTCCTATTATCACAATTTTATGAGACTCTAATTCTGAGTGTCTAAGTTATCAGTAATTACCTTTTCTCCATTAATAGGATTAATGCGCTGGAGGTTACAGGTTCCTCACATAGTCCAACCACTACACACATATGTTGTGCTTTGTCCCGTACTTCGCTGAAGACAAACGTCTTTTCCAAGTTGAAGAAACTACCTGCAGTAGTCGAGAAATTGCTTCATTACTCGTTTGAAAACAGATAAATTAATTAATTAACAGTACAGCACAGTAGTAACTGCGTAAGGGCTACTATAGTGCTGTACACATTATTATTATTATTATTATTATTATTATTATTACAATTAGTAGCTGTGGCCAGACTCCGAGCACTAACAGCCTGAAGTCTTCCAATTTCTGCCAGTTCAGGAGTAAGGAGTGCAGCAATCAAGTGATTTGGCAACAATAAGTATAGTGCACACATTTTAACTCTATTGATTTTAAATGTAGTTGCAGTGTGTAGGCCAAGCAAGTGCCGCAATGGAGAGGAGTAATGCAGGATAAGTCTGTTTTGCAACAAATGTCTACCCTCCCTGTTGATAGTTAGCTTTCTTATCTGAGAAGGGGTTGTGGAGAGAACTTGCGATGCATCACTGATTCCTTCGTCATTCATTCTAAAACAAAACCACCCACACACAAACACAAACTAAATATCATTCATCTTTCGTTATTTTGAAGATAAAAATGTTCCAAAAAAAGTCTTTGATTCTACAGTTTACTTGGGCGCTCAAGTTGGTGATAATGTGGAGGTGACATGATTTCTTTTTTTTGGGGGGGGGGGGAGGCAGCAACTGCGGCAGAAGGTGAGGGAGGGTAGGGATACTTTGTTCAAGCACCACATTTCACCCTCTCCTTTCTCTCATCATGCAACACCGGTATGACACCAAATAAGTGGACAAAATATTAATCATCCCCTTAAAAGAGCAAACTGTCCGCTGTGGTGATGTAAAAATGCTACAAGACGGTCACACTTTACTCCACCTCCGACGGAAGTAATGGCAGTGAAATAATATATATGTGCCAGTCGATCGTATGGCATCAGTGCAGTGACATTGTTGACCTTTAAGTGCTCGTTTTTCCCGCTAGCCCTTCGACAGTGGAACGGTAGAGAGACAGCTTGAAGGTGGTTCATTGAACCCTCTGCCAGGCACTTTATTGTGAATAGCAGAGTAATCACGCAGATGTAGATGTAGATGTGGAGATGTAACAGAATGGCAGAAGATACTACCATCCTTGGACGAGTCCATGACCACGCCATGAAAGGAGTTGCCCAATCTGTTGCAATATTTATGTGGACTGTCCGTCATGTCTACAACGAGTAGTATGCGACTCGTAGCCGTGTAATACAGAGTAAGACAGGGACTGGACACGAGTGTCACGCCTCGTGAAAAATAGCTGACAGAAAGTATTGCTGAGGCTGAATGCAGGTCCATCTTAACCACTCTGAAGAGAATTGCATGCAGTAGACATACTGCCATTGCTCACAACGGCTCATAAACCAGAATGTCGTCAGTGGGCCAAACAGCACATAAAGTGGACAGCAGCTGACTGGAGGTTTTTAGTTTTGCCCGATGAGTCGCGATTTTAATTTTTATCAAATGTTCAAAGACACAGAGTGAATCGACAGTACGATGAGACGTTTGACCCAGAGTGTACGACAGATGCAGTTTAAGTGGGAGGTTGTTCTGTGAAGATTTTGGCGTGTTTTTCGTACCGTGACTTGGACCAGCTAACTCAGGCGACCATGGATATGGACCAGGACGTTACTTTAGAAGTTCCTGGTGACCAAATATTGTCCTTTTTTCTACATCTTCATGAGTAGTACACTGTGGACACTCCCGTCTTCCAAAATGATAACATCTGTGTTCACAAGTTGAATCTCTACCTTCCTGGCTTGACAAACACTCAAGTACCCTATCGCAACTGGATTGCCCCACTAAACCACCCCATCTTAATCTTGACCTATTTGGAACAGCGAGTGAAACCTAGCAGTCGGCATCCATACAGTCTTTACACTGTGGGATGTAATCATCCATCGCTGGCTTCATCTCCACAAGGCACACCTGAGGAAACTTATGGAGTCTCTTGCTCTTCAGAATTAAGCCATTATCGAGGCCAGAGGCATTGTTGCTCGGAATTAGCGCGATTCATCATGAGGGGGGGTTGAAGGACTAATTTTTTGTGCTGTGTGCTTAGCGACAAACCCGTTAGACCTGCAGCTATCTACACTAAAAAAAAAAAAAAAAAAAAAAAAAAAAAAAAAAAAATACAGCGCGTAACGGGTATAAGTGCAAATATTTCTGTTGGTGGCTAAGGATGGTGTACTGAGCAACATAGCATCAGTATTTACATCATTTGCAGTCTTATAGTTGTAGTTAATACAAGTCCCATGTTTTTAGGTTGGTTGGTACATCTAAGTACATGTGGCAAGAGCAAGCCATTAATGCTTATTTTCCCCTGGCCAGCTGGTTAGGTGTTCAAGTGTGAATGCATGAATGTCGAATTATTAACCCTTAACATCCCAGATATGGTCTCACAAACCGCTAGCGTTTATTGTTACTCTGTTGCTAATGCATAGTGGTGGGGTACGAGATTACATTGTTGTCCAGTTGTTCTTTCCGAAAGCTGCTGTGGTTTCCTTTGTCAGTAGCCAGTTGAACATGGCGTGGATCTATACCATCACTGCTTCTTTCGTGTTAGCGGTCTATGAAACCACACTTGGGACTTTGAATTATGGATTCAGTAGCCAGGTCTTCGCCTACTGTTCATGTTTAACGGACCCTGAGTTTGGGATTACTGCCTTGCAATAGTTTGTGGGCAGTTTAGGAAGCGATTGTGGATCAGATGGTGACAACGAAATTGAAAGTGAACATAAAACACGTTAGGAACAGTGCGGAAGTAAAGACAAATTTATTTTCCATCTGTGAATTCCTTGAATGAAACCAGTGATCAAAATGATGAAGGCAGAAGTGTGGAACTTAATCTTTAGCTAGAGGTTCTATTAGAAATAAATTAGGTCGTAACAAATATTGCTAGGGTGAATGCGTTTGTCAAAATGGCTCTGAGCACTATGGGACTTAACATTGTGGTCATCAGTCGCCTAGAACTTAGAACTACTTAAACTTAACTAACCCAAGTACATCACACACATCCATGCCCGAGGCAGGATTCGAACCTGCGGCCGTAGCAGTCACGCGGTTCCAGACTGAAGCGCCTAGAACCGCACGGCCACACCGGCCGGCTGCGTTTGTCCTTCGCAGTTCCTACATAGACAATACTCAGGTGAAGCACTTTAGGTTTTGAAGAAGCTTGTAAACTCGTTGGTGACACCTCAGAGAAAAAGCGATCAAGTATCATATACTCTGTGCACTTCATGCATCTATCACCATGTTTTGGGTGTAGCATAACCGAGAGTAGAATTCGTTGTAGAACGACTGGAAAAACACAAAATGTGCTTCATCTATGACCCAAAAAAGAAGAGAAAGACATCTTATATTCGACAATGTTGCAAGAAGCCAACCTGACAGAAATTTCCAGCGAGTGCAAGGAAAACCTCTGAGAAGGAAACTAAACATCTAAAAAGTGCTAGTGTAATTTTAATTTTTTTGAATGTTTTGTGGGAGGTTTGTTTTATTATTACATGTGTAATAAACGATAAAGATATTTGCAAAAAGTAAAATTTGAAGTGCTGGATATTTGGATTTTTTATAGCATTAACATTGTCATGTAATATTATGTTTATTTTGTGTACTTGTGTTTAAATACACTTTTTCGTAAAAATAAATTTTAAAATTTATTTGAATGTACATGTTTTTGTGTGGTATTAATGTTATCTTCTACTCGAAATCTGAACGGTTATATTGAAATTGATGAACGCAATTTTTATGGCCACTTAAACATAGCATTCACTCAGACTGCACCTGGGATAGTGTGTGACCTAGAAACGACCTGGGAAGCTGCCTTAACGTCTCAGGTGTGGTCTCAGAGACCTCTAGCGTTTATTGTTACTCTGTTCCTGATGGATAGGGACGGGGCAGGAGATTACAGCAATGTCTAATTGATATATCCCGAATCTGCCACGTTTTCTTTGCCTGTAGCTCCTTAAAAAAGACCGCACATGGGACTTTGTGTCGCGGATTCAGTAGCCATGTCTTCGTCTACTGTTCGTGCTGCAGATCATGATTTCAGAGGCACCGTTTTAAAATGGTTTGAGGACAGTTTAGGAAGCGATGTTGGACCAGATAGCGTCAACGAAACAAAGTGAACATAATTCAGAATCGGAGAACTGTAAAAGCGAAGACGAATTTGTTTTGTCACCTGTGATTTCGTTGAATGAAACAAGTAAATTTTCGAAATTTGTGGTAAGGACTATGGGACCAAACTGCTGAGGTCATCGGTCCCTAGGCTTACGGACTACTCAATATAACTTAAACTAACTTACGCTAACGACAACACACACGCCCATGCCAGAGGGAGGACTCGGACGGCCGGGGTGGCCGAGCGGTTCTAGGCGCTATAGTCTGGAACCGCGGGACCGCTACGGTCGCACATTCGAATGCTGCCTCGGGCATGGATGTGTGTGATGTCCTTAGGTTAGTTAGGTTTCAGTAGTTCTAAGTTCTAGGGGACTGATGACCGCAGAAGTTATGTCCCATAGTGCTCAAAGCCATTTGAACCATTTGAGGACTCGAACCTCCGACAGGGGGAGCCGCGCGAACCGTGGCAAGGCTCCCCACACCGTACGGCTACCCCGCGCGGTAATGATACATATGATCAGAGTGATGAGGATAAAAGTATAGAAAGGGAAATTTTTAACTAAACATTCTGCTAGAAATATATTTGGTCGAAACAAATATCGCTGATCGTCAAAGCCTCTTCTCAAGCGATCTCGTGTTCGGCAGCTCATCATTATTCATTTGCCGACTGTGTGACCAGCAGCTCAAGCAGGTAATAATCCAGATCCTGATGCTATTTGGAATTTGCTTATTACTGATGACATTTTGCGTATCACTTTGAAATGGACTAATGTAGACAAAGAAAAGCCTGAAAAGGGTACAAATATTTGCAATAAAGGTGAATCTTCCGTTTACTGTTTTATTCAGCTATTTTCATATCCAGCAGAGAAGATTACAAATCATTTTATGCCATAGATGGTGCTGGACGTGATATATTTATATGCAAAAACCGATTTGGTGCACTCCCATCATGCTTGAAATTCGATGATCCTGCAACCCATACTGAACACAAGCAAAACGAGTCTTTGGCTCCAGTGTCAGAAATTTTTACAAAATTTATTGACAACTGCCAAATGTTGTACAATATTGGAGAATGCGCATGTATCGATGAAATGATTGTATCATTTTGTGGCAAATGCAGATTCAAAATGCATATTCCGAATAAACAACTCAAGTATGTCTCGAAAGTCACGTGCCTTTCTGATGCTCGCATTGATAGTGTGTTAAACGCATATATTTACACAGGAGGGGATGCAGTTGGACAAAATCTAAGCGCAGTAGAAATAAAGTTCCATAAATCAGCTCAGATTGACATTAGACGAGTTAAACCAGCTGAACAGACTAACCGCAATATCACTGCAGACAGTTGGTTTAGTTCAATCGAGTTAGCAACATGTCTCAAACCAAGAGAACTAGCGTACTTAGGAACACTGAAAAAAAAACAGGGAGAGAGAGAAATTCATCATTTAACTCTAGTTTTAATTTGTGCCAGAAAGCGGTAGGGCAGAGCAGTGATTCTAATATCGTCTATGCACCATGATGAATGTAAAGAAGGTTATACAGGTAAACCAGAAATAATTTCATTCTATAATCACACTAAATGTGGTGTTGGTGTCCTAGATGAGAATTCTGCCGAGTATTCAGCTGCACGATAAACCCAACGCTGGCCAATGGCATTGTTTTCCCGCTTGTTGAACATGCGGGGTGAATGCCTTTGTTCTTCACAATTCCTACACAGACACTACTCAGATCAATCGCTTTAATTTTTTGAAGAAGCTCGCGTACACGTCGGTGACATCACAAATGGAAAAGTGAGTCAATAACTCTCACATTCCTTATGACGGGCCGGTCGGAGTGGTCGAGCGGTTCTAGGCGCTACAGTCTGGAACCGCGTGACCGCTACGGTCGCAGGTTCGAATCCTGCCTCGGGCATGGATGTGTGTGATGTCCTGAGGTTAGTTAGGTTTAAGTAGTTCTAAGTTCTAGGGGACTGATGACCTCAGAAGTTAAGTCCCATAGTGCTCAGAGCCATTTGAACCTTATGACTTTCGTGTATCCATTCGCTTTGTTTTCAGTGTAGTAGAAGCAAGAGCAGAAGTCGTCGTAGTACGACTGGAAAAATGCAAAACATACTCCACCTGTGACTCGAAAAAGCAGAGGAGGATATCTTATGTTTGCCATTGTTGCAAGAAGCCAATCTGTCTTGAACGCTCTACGAGAATTTGCAGTGCGTGCAAAGAAATCTTCTGAGAAGGAAACTAAAAACTAAAAAAGTACTAGTGTAATTTTTATTTTTTAAATGCTGTATAGGAGTTTCCTATGTGCTTATTGTTGCATGTATAATAAACAATAAAAATGTAATAAAAGGTAAAATTTGGAGTGCAGGATATTTGAGATTTCATAGCTTTAACATTCTCATCTAATGTCATGTTCATTTTGTGTAGTTTTCTTCTTAATGCGTTTTTTTCTATGAAAATAAACTTTTAAATTTATTTGGATAATTTTGTGTGCTTTTAATCTAAGATTTTACATGAAAAGCTGAACTGTCTCACTGACATTGCTAAATGAAATTTTTATGGCATTTTAAACACAACAGTCTGTCAGACCCCACCTAGGATGTGACAAAAAATTTACTTGGGAAGCTGAAGGTTAGTCTATGCTCACAGGTGTACTTCGCATAGTGGTGCAATTATGACCACGCAAAAGACAGTAGGTTTAACATTTTGTGGTCAACCAATCCACTAATATGTGTCCATATTAAGGTATCACATATAAAAATACTTCCACTTATCCCCGTTACACTCTCTATATTTAGGACCAACTCCAACAAACCAGGAGGAAAGGACTCACCGTGTACGGGGGAAGGAAAGTCTTCCCGATTAGGAGCCTGAACCTGCCCCTCAGGGTCACCGAACTCTTTTCTTCTTTTTTTGCAGGGCAGTATAATGGGAATCTCTGTGCAGGTCATATGCACATCACTTTATCGACAGTTTGAAAGCAGCTGCAAAGTGCCATATCGAGGGTTTGATGGTTGATCCTAGATACAGGAACTGTTTGCTGTAAACCAGTGCAGTGTCGATCGAGATTTACTCCATTGCAGAACTAGTACCCGCCCATGACAGCACGACAAAATCGTACGATGTGCATGACAATTGCAAATTCACTGCTCTTTCCCGAAAAACGTGTATCGGATGCTCAGCGTTATCAGTCTGCAAGCGAGCGATATGACAGTTTGGCCTTCTTCACTGCAATACGGAGACACATTTATCGTACAGTGTGTAACAGCCAAGAAGGCAGGAAATGTTGGAGTACGAGATCCCCTGCTGGAGCACTAATTTGGAAGTGATAAGAATGCAGAAGGAAATCAGTTGCATCCCATCGAAACGAACTAACCTTAAACGATTTAAAGATACCGTGGAAAGCATAAATCTGAATTGTGAAACGGTAATTTGAACTCTGTTCCACCATAATGCGAGTGCAGAATCTTAAAGCTTGCGCCATCTTGATCGGTAGCAACGGTAAGATTCGAACAGAAATCAGCGAAAGGAATGGCTCTTCAGAGATGAAAGCCATTTCCATCACCAGGAACGATGTCGTTACATGTTGTCTGGATGAAATATGTAGAACAGAGACATAGTGGAAGGAGTTATAGAGGTGGAGTTGTGGGAACCTGCTGTCCCCAGATGTACTTGGTTTCACAGAAGTCTTGGTTGTCGGAATAATGTTCGGCGCAGATGTACAGAAATGAAGCTCTTCAAACACATGTGCAGCGGTTCACATGGTCAAGTTTTCCTTTCCATGAACTATAATACAAGCCTGCATCTATGTTTTGCATTGCATCATAAACCTCACGTCTGAAGATTTCCACAGTATCAATTAGGCAGTGAGGTCTCTGCAACTGAATCTTGTAGCGCACGATTGCTACCTGGTATGGAAATAAATCTAAGCCCGTCAGCCTTCAGGTCACAAAAGAACTGTCCCTCAGGAATACGTCCAACTGCTGCATATATAGCTCCCAAACCGCCCCCAATACTGCGCGCTACATCGCTGCCTACCATGCGTCAGTCTATGGTGCGTCCCGCAACAACTGTTTTGTTAATTAAACGAAACTCATTTAAAACTGTTTTGTTGTTATGAAGAAAATTTCGCAGTTATGTAACTTGTTTTAAAAATGTGTAACTACTCTTTCAGCACTGTTATAGTTACATGTTTGAGCGCCGTTGAATGCCCAATATTTTGTATTGGCCAAACACAAACTTCTCCTGTGAATCTTTCACCGCCTCATTCTATAAAGATGCTCCTATCTACTCGTACGGATCATACATAAAAAAGCAGCCAATTCAGTGCAAAACTGACACTGAGAAAGATAAACTCAGTTGGTGTTTAAAATTTTCTGTAACCACTCATCGTCGAAAAAGTATACGAACGAACGTGTGGGTTATCTTTCTAACCTGATCACAATTTGGACGTTTAATTTCTACCCCTCTCCTTCCACCCCATTTGCTTCCTTTGTGTTTGCCTGTTTGAAATGGTGCAGTCTTTCAGTGCTGTTATTCTTTGTATTCTTGTAAGTCAGGAAACATAATTTCTAGTGTAGTGGTTCATACTTACATTGCTACTGTCTGCACAGTGCAACGTGACCTCGGGGTGTCATTTTGCAGGCTCAGTATAATAGTGAATGAGCTGTATTTCCGCCATGAAGTTGCTATTGTCATCGTCAGAAGAGGTCGGACAGCATTTCAGAGTTATTACAGAAACTACAGATGCTACACCACGAGCCATTAAAACATGTGGAGAGAGTCGAGAGCTTAGTTGCGAATTCCTCGTAAAGGTTGTACGTGGGAAGGCCTGACCACAGTCGTGGGAACGCTGTCTCTATGGTTCACTAGCTGCTCTAACTACTGCAAAGTAAGGATGTTACCGCACTAGCGGATGTGGTAATCTTTACAAGTCATGTATCGCTCACAAAGGGACGCTATATACGATAAAGGTCAACTTATGACTCTGTGGAGAAGTTCCCTGTTATGTTTTTTTGTTACCTCGTCGCAGTCCATGACCGGATGTGTCGTATCAGCTAAACGACGAATCTATCGAAATAAAAACATATCATAAACGATTCTAACTACTTTAAATTAAGCTCCATGCAGTGTAGTGTTTGTCTTATCGTTAAGCATTATGGTACAGGATGTAATACGAGTTAGCTCTGTTACCAGTAATGTTATTAATTGCACAACTTCCTACTGAAATTATTGCTGCGTGGTACTGTGCATACATGCAAACATTTCCAGTTCAGCCACAGCATTAGATTTAAAATTAACTTGTATGGCATTGTTAGCTCGAACAGATCCCTTGTAACAGTATCATATTTCTTTCAGGACACACCCTACGGTAAGTGAACAAGGCCATGTGCAGAGTGCAGCACGAAAGTTCATGAAATTATACATTACTGTGGCCATATTGTTCGTAGCTGCTTCACAATTATTGAGCGTATTTTAATTCCGTCTTTGTAAATACGAGAAAATGCGTGTTTCGTCACCAAAAGTGTTTCCTTTTGTTCAAATAAAACTGTGTCGGTGGCCTGTAATGAAAAACATTTATATTTTGAATTTGTTCTATATCAAAAAACAGTGAAAGTTTGGAGTCATTGTATTCCTGAAAAAAAACCTTAAAACAAAAATTATATGACATCCATCTTCATGAACCATAAAAATTAAAGAATCCTGCTATTTTCACATCAATTATCGAAAACGTCGAATTCTGTGTAACGTATTAAAATAAAATTACGAATCTCAAACTGCAAGACACAGAATCTTGCAATAAACAAATACAGATACAAACACCATCTATCCAAAAGATGTCGATCTCGCAAACAAGGCACCATGTGACAACCAACAGCAACACTTAGAAAAAGGTTTAAAGTACAATGTTGACTCACCAGCAAATGAGCAGTAAATAGGAGATTTCGTTATAGAATCTCAGTATATTCTTACCATAGAAGAAGAAGAAACTGACCACAGTAATGTAAATAAAGGGCTAACTGGATAATTAATAAAAGAAAAAAGTAAAATCATAGCAACACAGGTTAAAAGTAACACAGTAAATTAAAAAGGATTTTGATGAATCAAAACCTAAAAATCTAAATCAAAAACTACAAGCAAAACATATTATTACAACAAAATCTGACAAAGGCAATACTGTTTTGCTCATGGAAACAAAAGGTGATGTTGAAAAAACAGAGGCATCCATCGCCAAAAACTGCATTAAAAACTTAAAATCAAGCCCGATAAATAGATTTCAAACACATATTAAAAACATAGCCAAAATAAAAAAAATTGCGCATACATTTTCAGACAGAGAGAAACAGAGATTCGTACAACCCGCCCGTGTAGCCGAGAGCGCTAACGCGCTGCTTCCTGAGCGCGCCGGCCCCGGATCTAATCCACCCGGCGAATTAACGAGGGCCGAAGTGCCGGCTAGCCTGGTTGTGGTTTTTAGGCGGTTTTCCACATCCCGCTAGGTGAATACTGGGATGGTCCGGCTTGCAGACAACTGAACACATTTGCACTATTCGATAGATAACACTCGACGGCCGGCCGGAGTGGCCGAGCGGTTCTAGGCGCTACAGTCCGGAACCGCGCGACCGCTTCGGTCGCAGGTTCGAATCCTGCCTTGGGCATGTATGTGTGTGATGTCTTTATGTTAGTTAGGTTTAAGTAGTTCTAAGTTCTAGGGGACTGATGACCTCAGAAGGTAAGTCCCATAGTGCTCAGAGCCGTTTGAACCACTTTTTTAACACTCGACGCAGACAGCTGGGGTACACTAATTCCATCCCGGGGGGTACGGGGTGGTGGCAGGAAGGGCATCTGGCCACTCCTTGACCACTAACATGACAAATCCGAGTAACGTTGGCTGACCCTGCGGGACAAGGCTCAAGTGATAGAATAGAATAGAAACAGAGATTCGTACATCAAGCACTCAACCAAAAGTAGATAAGGGAAATATTCCTGTTAATTTCAGAGCAGCTCCCACATACCATATATACATATAGTCCTATCATTTGTAAGTTAGAGAGCTGTCATATATATATATATATATATATATATATATATATATATATATATACATATATATATATATATATGGTGAGCTGTCTCCTAATACTGTAAACTCGAAATTATAGGACAATAAAAATACCAGTCAGGGAACAGAACACATAAGAGATACAAATATCCCGTGTACAGCAACAACACTGGTCTCCCTTGATGTAGAAAGATTGTACACTTGCATCTCTGTTAATGAAAGTATTAAACTGACTGAAGAAAACATGAAAACGCGCAACCTCATGAAGACATAGATGAAACATTAAATTGTTGCAGTTAACAGTGCAACAAAACTATTTTGAATTCAATCAGATATACTTCATAAAAGAAGGTTTACCCACGGGTCCACCTATTTCAGGAAATTGTCCTACACCTTCATGAACTACATAAAAAAACTAGAAGTTGAAGATGTAATAACAGAGAAAAACTACAATATCATCTGCTGGTACACATACATGAGTGACATAATATGCAATGTCGATTAACGCCAAAAATAGTACAACAGTTACACAAAGACATAAATACTATGCATGAGAACATAGAGTTTTCAACAGAAGAACAACAAGAATACACACTCGAGTTTCCAGTTGCAACCATAAGAAAAACAATCAGATCCACGCCTTTGACATATACAGAAAACGAACAACTACAGAAACAATAATAAATGCAGTCATAAACCACCTACAGAGTCACAAACAAGTAGCAATCAGATACATGCTAAACAGACTCAATAAGATTTCACTAAACATTTCCAATTACCAAGAACAGCTACCCACCATAAAACAGATAGCACTAAAAAAAGCATACAAAGAGAGACCAGCAGACAGCCTTGGCCTTCCTTTGGTATCCTGGTGACAGTGCACCACAAACTCAGTATTTTTTAGGAAGAAACGTAAAATTATGCATATATTTTCCTTCCTTTCTTTGAAATTTATTGAGCCGTTTGGTGATATTATGTACGTAAAAGTAACGAAAAATTGTTATGTAAATTGATGTTATTTGCGTTGTAATATTATCTCAGTCTAATTTTTATATCTTCTCTTTGTACTTATATGGTGTATTAATTTTTTATGAGTGAAAAAGGTTTTGATTTTTTAAAAGTCAGAACCGTTCAGTTGCGAGAGCTGTTTAAATCTGGGGAAATGTCATTATATTGTAAAGAAAAGTACAGTTTTGTCAGATTCGGAAGAAGATAGAAGTAGCAATTGCGAGCAAAGAACGTCATTATTTACGAAGACGAATTTAACCTGAAACGTTTTGGAAAATGATTGCTGCGTTACTATTACTACTACTTACAGAATTGGTCTGTAAATCGACTCAGAAGAGGAAGAAAAAGAATGGGACGCAACAGGAAAGGAAAGAGCAGAGCCAAGCAATAAGTGATTAGAAGATTCATCACCGAAGATGATGGAGGGGAGAAGATACCGAAATTTGTGTCGAACCTTCTAGAATTGGTACAGTCAGGTAACGAGAACACTATCACATCACTCCTGCAGCAAAACGAATAATTTACATGGTCATTGTGGGCCGAAAGAGAGACAGTGGATTTTATGGTTCTAAAGCATTTCGAATGGAAATGGAATGACCGCGTTTTCTACACCAAACTGTGAACTGTTTTGTTTCAAACTGTGTTTTATTATTGTGAGCGCCACTGTCATTAATACTGAGAACAATAATTAACGAACGGCTTGCTGGTTAAATGGTCAAGGAATTGTTCTTTGTTGGATGTTAAACTTCTGTGTTCCTAGTTTTAATCCAGCGTACCCCAGTCCAAAACCGTTTTAATTTCAATTTACTGTGAGTTCTGCTTCGTAACAGCATGCTGGAGCGACAATAATGCTTTGTATTTAGTTTTGGTGCACATTTTTGAAATCGACGAAACCACCTTCGTCAATTTTAGTAGTAGCTCAGCGACCTTCCTCCAACAGCAGAGCGTCGACTACGGAGACTCCGCTGAAGTCATCACAAGCATGGAGGTATAATAAGGGGAGTTGTAATGACATCACGAGCTTGCAGCCGTCGAACGCCGTGTTCGTAGGGCCAAACATTAGCTTCTGGTGGAAGTATTTTGATAAAAAAATGCCAGATTGCTTTATTTACCGGTCTACTAGACGTTCTGATTATAGTTTTAAGTGGAAAGGGATCATGTTACGTTCGTAAGTGGACTCATTCAAACGATATTTTATTTTGTGTACGTTAATTTTAGTTGCACAAGTTGCTTTTATTGTAATGGTTTTATTTCTGTAATTTGACTTTAGATTTCCTATCAAAACAACTAGAAGAGCGCTTTGGGTGAACCCTTTTAGAAGGAAATACTGCTAATCGTCCAGACATGACAAAATATGTTCTCAGCATTGTCGTGACGAGGACAGTTTCGACATATTGTATTAAGGAAAATGCTGGATTATGCAAGGAGCCTTTTCACATCGTATGTTCCCTTCTTTGTTATTCGAATCGTGTAGCAAAAAGAAAGTTATATTAACGGGACCAAATGCGTCGTATTGCTGTACCAAATGCGAAATTAATACCAGAAAAGGTCTGAAAATGTCTTCCTGGCACTTTGTTTTTCACAAAAGCACTGCAATATTTACTATCTAAAGCAACTGTTATGCGGAGATGACAGAAATTAAGATCACGAAGCACTTGTAAACAGTAGTCTACTAATGTTTAGGGGCTGCTAACATGGCGGCTCCGGTTTCAGAGCAATGCACAGCATTCAAGTCTGTAACATCATCTCTCTTCCAAGATTACGAGGTAGGAAGCATCTGAGGTGATTTCTGAATTCAGTTCTCAACAGTCCACCTCCATTTGTATTGACTGTTCGAACAAAAACAAATATATTTACCTAACATCATACTAAAGGGTGCCTTGCAGTAAGCTTACGCCATTTCAGACGTAGAAGGCTTGATACAAGAGCTGGGTCACTTTAAAGTAGAGTGGCTATACAGTCAAACTGATCCGTCGTGCTTTCCATTTTGGACTTTCGCGGGAACAATTAGAAGATACATGTGAATCGCTAGCTTTCCTATCTTTTTCTGGGGTTACATCTTCGAAAATAGGAAGAATTTTTAAAACATAAGAGATTGAAAGTGTTTTTGTCCATCAGCCAAGATTAGAGGACTCGTTGGCTTAGTAAGGGCTGACTTGGAATTGAGGAAGCCTAATGCGTACAAAAATAATCTGCCATTACCAGCTCCACACACGTTTGTTTCAGCCTGAGAAAACTGCTGTGGCGGAGAACTGTCTTTCCGATGGACATAAAATGTTGTTTGTTTGTGTATTTTAACTGGGGACCTAGAGACAGCAGTCCACCCACCCCACCGCCACCCCACTTAGAACCCAGGGTTATTGTGCGGTTTGGCCCCAAGTGGATCCCCCCCCCCCTCCATCCCCCCCCCCCCCCACCCCTCCCCCAGGAACGTCTCATACCAGACGAGTGTAACCCCAAATGTTTGTGTGGCAGAGCAATCATGGTGTACATCGATGTGGAGACAGTGTTTGTGCAGCAATGGTTCAAATGGTTCTGAGCACTATGGGACTTAACATCTGAAGTCATCAGTCCCCCAGAACTGAGGACTACTTAAACCTAACTAACTTAAGAACATCACACACATCCGCGCCCGTGGCAGGATTCGAATCTGCGCAACAATCGCCGACATAGTGTAACTGAGGTGGAATAAGGGGAACCAGCCCACATTCGCCGAGGCAAATGGAAAATCGCCTTAAAAACCATCCACAGGGTGGATGGCACACCGGACCTTGGCACTAATCCGCCTCGACGGATTCGTGCCGAAAACGGGCACGCCTTCCTGCTCAGGAAGCAGCGCGTTAGACCGCGCGGCTATCCGGGCGGGTTATGTTGTCTGTTTAGACGCAAATGGTTGCCTCTGCTACACGCTATTGTAACTGTGTTTTAAAAGAAACCGTTGACATTCGACTACCTGACAATCTTATTGAAACAAGAGTTTCCCTTTAAGTAAAATTTGGAACCCTGTTCTGACGAACATTAAAAAACAACGATCTTAGATTCAGCCATCACAATAGTTTTTGATAGCGATTTATCAATTGTGCCATCTTCCGCCACTGGGGCGCTACATGTTTACTTGCGCTAGAGAACAGTTACGACTATTTAATGCGCACACGCTGTTGACCTACGGCATATATAGGGCTGCCGATCGCAGTCTGAATTCAGTTCCGCGGACTTCGTGCAAGAGCTTACTCACCTGAAGATGGTGGCCATGTGGTCCCCAGATATTGTGTCAACATCTTCATGATCTGTGTGCACGCCCGAGATGAATATTATAGCACCAGGTGTTTTATGGACCATATTATTGCAATGAGTTGCAGCACAACAGTGTTTGCTCTTTTCATTTCTCCAGAAAGTCAGTTTTTATTTGGAATGTAGAAGTGACAACCTAAACCACAGCACCGCCCGTACACGAAATCTACTTTGAGACAGCGGTTAGAGATCATGTTTGGTATGCATCTATGCTTCTCCAGTGACGTCACAGCATGTAGCCCTCTGGCTGACCAGGAAGCTGGCATGCATTCCCTGGGGCTCCCCATCGGGCGACCCCGTGTTCCCATGGTGATTACACGACATCGTCAATTACGACTGCAACGGGCACGCGATCACCGAGATGAGATTGTGAATCAGTGGAAACCTGTCGTCTGATAGGATGGGTCAAGTCTCTTGTTACACCAGTTCGATGGTAGTGCAGGGACACGCCGTCATCTAGGTGAACGGTGCTCGAAACATCCACCGCGCCGTGGACGTGATAAGAAGAAAGTGACAAAGATGAGTTTACACACCACCTACTCGTCCTTCCTTCGTTGATCTTGTGTCCTTATTTCTTTCTTAGTTTTTCTCTCTTTTTCTGTTGACTATATTCTGTTCCATACTTTCTTCACTCACACGATCGAAGCTGGAAACTCAGCTTCTTCAAGTCATGATACAAGTTAAAGAAGAAGGAGATCACTGGGATTTTCCATTTCTATGTTTCAATGCACTTAATTACAGTGTAATTATACAGAAAAAATTACGCATGGTGAAGAAGAAGAAGAAGAAGAGACAACAAAACGAGTATATTGTATCTGAGATGACCTTCGGATCTCGTTCTCACAACTAATGCATCGGTTCTCGGCGGGATCGGTACAGTGTGAGTTTCATAAACAAATGAGAAACTTAGATGAACTGAAAAAAGTTTTTAGTTTTGAAATTTGGTTTTCGGTTTCTCTGGAGATTAGAAATCAAAGTTGTCTGTCGTGATTAATGCAGCTGGGACATGAAGCTGCAGATTTACGGACCACTGGGAAGTTAATCGTCGTGGAGATGCCAGACCCATCTGCCGCGGGCTGTGCAAACTATGTGGTCCACACAGACTGCGCTATTTGTTACCTGTCACGCAGAAACGACACCTCTTCCTACTCGGCCGTGATCTGGTGGTTGTTGGCAGACTTGTTCTGTGCAGTTCGTAGTTACTATTACCAAATACTGTTGTAGGATCCTTTTTAATTACCTCACTGCTTCACATACACCATAAAAAAGGCGTCCTAACAGAGTGGACATAATCTGTGGCCATTCCATATCAAATAGCAATAGCAATCAATTTATTTGATAGTCAGTTATAGATTTTGACATTTAAATGCTTCATACTGTCAGGAGCGTCGATAACTGCGTTTTATTGTCTTGGGCTACCATTTGCTATCGGAGCATCATGAAGGTCGACTGAAAATTTGGGCATGAAGTCTTGCTTAGCGATACTTATATTTTGATAAGGAACACATACTTTAACTGTACGAAGAGCATCACCAGTAGTATATCGGTGTGTAACCGATTCGTGTAGTCAGAGTTTTTATGTAATTACCCTTTTATTTTCGAAGTAACACTTTCAGGAATGGCACACGTAATATGTAGGTAAAACCCCGGCAATCTAGCCGTCAGTCAAATCCAATCAGATTCGTTTCTGATCATTCTCATACGGTTGGGAATACAATGACGTGTGGCTTTTCTGACAGATGTTCGCTGCTTGTCCGTGCGTTGAATTTTCAAACAATTATGTTTTCTTTCGTGTACCGGGGGCGTGATAAATACATTTTGTCGTTCTTTCCACGTTTCTGTATTTTAATAAGTGGAATAGAAGAGAAGAGAGGGCTCTTTAGTTTCTTTTGTTCCCCGGAAATAAGTTGGTTAGAGATATTCGTGACATAGTTGTTTTTCTGTTTCCCAATGTAATTCTAACAGCCAATGTGGCGAAAAATGTGATATCATTCAGAAATCAAGGAGTGATCTTGCGTTACCAGAAATTATGCCCTCCCCACTAGTAGAGGTCACTAAATCATGCCCATGCGGTGACGCTAGAGTCTTAGGCAGCCGGTTTGAATGCCGGTAATGGTAGAAATTTCCACCGCCAGTTTTTGGCCGGCAAAAGGAGTGGAGGTGACAGCGAAAAATCCCTGATCACTAAATTTTGTACAAATGTCCTCGATTAAATTACGAATCGCTCGGCAGCGTCGCGTGGTGTGACACGATGTCATACTGATGAATTCTTCTCGGATTATCAGCCGAGTGGTGACGTCGCAACGTTTCGATGAGTTTGGTACCAATCATCTTCTCGCGAAGATTATGGGTACGAAACTCATCGAAAGGTTGCGACAAGACGATGCCACCACTCGTTCGGCTGATTACCCGAGAAGAATTCATCGGAGGAATACGCCAAGAAAGACTGCAATCGCATATACGATGTCATGTTGTTGTTGACGAGCCGTCCATCGCATGGGGACGTACAGCTCGGCGGTTCCCTAGGTGCTGTTAGAGAAGAACAGGCTATGTCATGGCACCAGTCACACAGCACAGACGTAACACCACATTATACTCACGCCCGTTACAGGCATCTACACTTAATAGATACACTTAAGACATAACTCTCAAACACGACGTGGAAGAAGAAATCCTTTACGATTAAGTGACTGTACAACACCTCGTCGTATCCCACCCAACAATACTATATGACATTTTCTTTCTTTAGCGTTGTTGCGTTGATGCTGCAGTGCACTAATCCCCACTTGAATTAACAGTGGTACATATTTCCTTGTAGCCATTCAGCTTCCAAATGCCCACCTCCACGCTCCAATAAGGAAATCGCCACTAGGTCCCTTCCAAAATTTTTGTTGCACATTCTGTTGCAGTAGAGCTACAGGAATCTGTCATGAGGGAAGCATCGGGTCAGCGGCTGTACGCTTGATTATGGATGGAAGTGACAGCTGAACGAGAGATTACAGAGAAATGCTCCGATTTGTTTTGGTTTCAACTCTATCTGTGACGGTACTAGTGTTCCCAGTGCATACATCGACATAATCTCTGGTAATATGTGCAAATTCTTGGCGTGACCGTAATGTGTATCGGCCGATTGTTGGATGTAAAAGATCACCACTCTTTCAGTTACGGCAGTCAGTTCCCGACGATGACGGCGACAGAATTCGTAAGCTTTGAGTTCTCATTCAAACTTCAGGTCGAAAGTTTTATCCATTAGCAAACAGTATTCAAAAAGGTTAAGTTAAGAAGCAAATATAATCTTAGAGAAAATATTCACTTACGCACACGACACAGGTGGATAACACTATAGTCTACAGATATGGTGCACAGTTTGAAAAAGGCGACTCCAGAATGAAATGTAGATCCATCCAAATTACCTACAGGAAATGGGCGGCATTTACGTTTATTCTTTGTTACTGTTGTAACACTGACGACTTGGACAAATGAAAAATAATTTTTAATAAGTGAAACTTGAATCACTCCATGTAGGCTTTCACGGCCGGCGTCTTTATCAGTAAACTCTTCCGGGCTAAGTTGCCGTGGTCGATCTATAGAACTTCTTCTCCCTGACGTTTCGTTCTCAACTACGGAGAACATCTTCCGAGGTGAGTCGACGACTGGCTGCTAGGAGCTGGGGCCGCCGCTTATATAGAGATCGTAGGGGGCGCCACCACACGTCACATGGCGTCGATGTGCAGCTATCTCTGGCTATCGTCTGTTCTCTCGATTGCAGGCAATCGATTGTCACGTGATTGATGCAACGTCGACCGCCATATCTTATCCAATTTTAATCCTTCTTCTTTACGATTAAAATTGTATTGATGTTTGTGGATTTCAATTGCCTCTCTATACATACGTGTATAATAGTGCGACGTCCTCGCTAGCACGCTTGTTTCACCAAATTTTATGTCGTGATCTCCATCCTTAAAAACATGTTCCGCTACTGCCGATTTGTCGATATGTCCCAAGCGACAGTTTCTTTTGTGCTCCGTCAACCGTGTATTGATGCTTCTTTTGGTAGTTCCTATGTAAACCCTGCCGCAACTACAGGGAATTTTATATACCCCTGGGGTGGCTAGGGGGTGACGAGCATCTTTTGTTGATCTTAGGCATTCACTAATTTTCTTAGTAGGTCTAAAAATGGTCTCTACCTGGAACTTGGCTAGTACTTTTCCAATGCGATCCGTGATATTATGGATGAACGGAAGAAATACTTTTCCAGCTGATGGTTGTTGCTGTCTCCTATTTTTAGGCATTTTTCTATTTGGGTGAAGTGCTCGATTAATCTCGTTTTTTGTATAACCATTTTTCGCAAAGGCCATTCGTAAATGATTTAATTCTTCTTGTAAGTAGCCTGGTTCACAAATATTATTGGCCCTATCCACTAGTGTTTTTATGACCCCCCTCTTTTGCCTAGGGTGGTGGTTTGAGTTCTTATGGAGGTAGCGATCGGTATGTGTACCTTTCCTGTAGACCTTATGGCCTAAGGTCCCATCCGCCCGTTTGATAACTGATACATCCAAGAAGTTAAGTTGTCCATTCTTCTCCTTCTCCATAGTAAATTTAATCTTTGGGTTGATGCTATTTAAGTGTACCAGAAAATCATTCAAGTCTTCTTCCTCATGATTCCATATTACAAAGGTATCATCCACATACCGATACCACTTCGAGGGGCTTTTTTTGGCCGACTGCAATGCTTGATGTTCAAAATATTCCATGAATAAATTCGCAATTGCGGGACTTAGGGGACTTCCCATGGCTACCCCATCGATCTGTTCATAAAATTCACCATTATACTGAAAATAGGTTGAGGATAGACAGTGTTGGAACAAGGCTACTATATCAGTAGGGAACATATTGGCTATATGGGAGAGAGCTTCATCAACTGGAACCATCGTGAACAAAGACACTATATCAAAACTGACAAGTATGTCATTAGGACCGACAGTAATTTCCCTCAATTTCTCAAGGAAGTGTAGAGAGTTTTTAATATGACTCTCAGTTTTGCCTATGTGAGGTTGTAACAGAGAGGCAAGGTGTCTGGCTAGTTCTTGGGTAGGAGCTCCAATTGCGCTGACTATTGGTCTCAAAGGAACATCAGGTTTATGTATCTTTGGTAATCCATATAATCTCGGAGGATAAGCCTCCGTTTCACAAAGATACTTTTTAACTTCTGTAGGAATTGAAGACTGTTTTATCAGACGCTTGGTGGCATTCAGCACATTCGTTGTGGGATCCTTTTTCAACTTCTTGTATGTGCTGGGTTCCAGGAGATCACTGATCTTCTTGTGATAATCCTCAGTATTCATTAAAACAGTAACATTTCCCTTGTCAGCGGCTACTATAATAACATTCTTGTCTGCATTGATCTCCCGCAATGCCTTCCTTTCCCCTTGAGACAGATTGCTGCTGGGTGGCTTAGCTTTGCGTAATATCCTGGAGGTTTCCATTCTAATTTCATCAGCAGAATATGATGGTAACTGACGAATTCCTGCCTCTATATTAGCAATAATGTCCTCCACAGGAATCTTGGATGGAGTTATTGCAAAATTCCCTCCTTTAGACAGAACAGAAAGTTCTTCCTTAGACAATTCTTTTTCCGATAAATTAATAACCGTTTGGGAATTGTTTGGAATCGCTGTTTCCTGTCGACCCTCTTGTAGACGATCAAACTTGTCCTTCTGCCTATTGGAAGACACTTCTGCACTAATCTCCATAGATCTAAATGTTAAACTGTCCACTTTGTTCCAATGACAAAACTGCATAGTATTGCTAATAAGTAAATGAAGATTTAGCAGTTGGCCATCACATACCGCCAGTCCTCGTCGTGTCTGATGTATCCGCTCACGTAGTAATGCCAGTTCCATACGAGAATAAACACGGTTAGCTTGTGGCGAATGAAACATTCTTCTCACTTTTAAAAACTTGGGAACTACACCGGTATCACGACAGCGTAGCAGAAAAGTGAGTGAGCAAAGTTGTTGACCTTTCTTCTTGCGTAGGTTCTCCAGTCGTCGTACCCTAGTTGACATTTCCTCCCCGTAGAGGCGTCGAATCATTCCATGTAGGCTTTCACGGCCGGCGTCTTTATCAGTAAACTCTACATGGAATGATTCGACGCCTCTACGGGGAGGAAATGTCAACTAGGGTACGACGACTGGAGAACCTACGCAAGAAGAAAGGTCAACAACTTTGCTCACTCACTTTTCTGCTACGCTGTCGTGATACCGGTGTAGTTCCCAAGTTTTTAAAAGTGAGAAGAATGTTTCATTCGCCACAAGCTAACCGTATTTATTCTCGTATGGAACTGGCATTACTACGTGAGCGGATACATCAGACACGACGAGGACTGGCGGTATGTGATGGCCAACTGCTAAATCTTCATTTACTTATTAGCAATACTATGCAGTTTTGTCATTGGAACAAAGTGGACAGTTTAACATTTAGATCTATGGAGATTAGTGCAGAAGTGTCTTCCAATAGGCAGAAGGACAAGTTTGATCGTCTACAAGAGGGTCGACAGGAAACAGCGATTCCAAACAATTCCCAAACGGTTATTAATTTATCGGAAAAAGAATTGTCTAAGGAAGAACTTTCTGTTCTGTCTAAAGGAGGGAATTTTGCAATAACTCCATCCAAGATTCCTGTGGAGGACATTATTGCTAATATAGAGGCAGGAATTCGTCAGTTACCATCATATTCTGCTGATGAAATTAGAATGGAAACCTCCAGGATATTACGCAAAGCTAAGCCACCCAGCAGCAATCTGTCTCAAGGGGAAAGGAAGGCATTGCGGGAGATCAATGCAGACAAGAATGTTATTATAGTAGCCGCTGACAAGGGAAATGTTACTGTTTTAATGAATACTGAGGATTATCACAAGAAGATCAGTGATCTCCTGGAACCCAGCACATACAAGAAGTTGAAAAAGGATCCCACAACGAATGTGCTGAATGCCACCAAGCGTCTGATAAAACAGTCTTCAATTCCTACAGAAGTTAAAAAGTATCTTTGTGAAACGGAGGCTTATCCTCCGAGATTATATGGATTACCAAAGATACATAAACCTGATGTTCCTTTGAGACCAATAGTCAGCGCAATTGGAGCTCCTACCCAAGAACTAGCCAGACACCTTGCCTCTCTGTTACAACCTCACATAGGCAAAACTGAGAGTCATATTAAAAACTCTCTACACTTCCTTGAGAAATTGAGGGAAATTACTGTCGGTCCTAATGACATACTTGTCAGTTTTGATATAGTGTCTTTGTTCACGATGGTTCCAGTTGATGAAGCTCTCTCCCATATAGCCAATATGTTCCCTACTGATATAGTAGCCTTGTTCCAACACTGTCTATCCTCAACCTATTTTCAGTATAATGGTGAATTTTATGAACAGATCGATGGGGTAGCCATGGGAAGTCCCCTAAGTCCCGCAATTGCGAATTTATTCATGGAATATTTTGAACATCAAGCATTGCAGTCGGCCAAAAAAAGCCCCTCGAAGTGGTATCGGTATGTGGATGATACCTTTGTAATATGGAATCATGAGGAAGAAGACTTGAATGATTTTCTGGTACACTTAAATAGCATCAACCCAAAGATTAAATTTACTATGGAGAAGGAGAAGAATGGACAACTTAACTTCTTGGATGTATCAGTTATCAAACGGGCGGATGGGACCTTAGGCCATAAGGTCTACAGGAAAGGTACACATACCGATCGCTACCTCCATAAGAACTCAAACCACCACCCTAGGCAAAAGAGGGGGGTCATAAAAACACTAGTGGATAGGGCCAATAATATTTGTGAACCAGGCTACTTACAAGAAGAATTAAATCATTTACGAATGGCCTTTGCGAAAAATGGTTATACAAAAAACGAGATTAATCGAGCACTTCACCCAAATAGAAAAATGCCTAAAAATAGGAGACAGCAACAACCATCAGCTGGAAAAGTATTTCTTCCGTTCATCCATAATATCACGGATCGCATTGGAAAAGTACTAGCCAAGTTCCAGGTAGAGACCATTTTTAGACCTACTAAGAAAATTAGTGAATGCCTAAGATCAACAAAAGATGCTCGTCACCCCCTAGCCACCCCAGGGGTATATAAAATTCCCTGTAGTTGCGGCAGGGTTTACATAGGAACTACCAAAAGAAGCATCAATACACGGTTGACGGAGCACAAAAGAAACTGTCGCTTGGGACATATCGACAAATCGGCAGTAGCGGAACATGTTTTTAAGGATGGAGATCACGTCATAAAATTTGGTGAAACAAGCGTGCTAGCGAGGACGTCGCACTATTATACACGTATGTATAGAGAGGCAATTGAAATCCACAAACATCAATACAATTGTAATCGTAAAGAAGAAGGATTAAAATTGGATAAGATATGGCGGTCGACGTTGCATCAATCACGTGACAATCGATTGCCTGCAATCGAGAGAACAGACGATAGCCAGAGATAGCTGCACATCGACGCCATGTGACGTGTGGTGGCGCCCCCTACGATCTCTATATAAGCGGCGGCCCCAGCTCCTAGCAGCCAGTCGTCGACTCACCTCGGAAGATGTTCTCCGTAGTTGAGAACGAAACGTCAGGGAGAAGAAGTTCTATAGATCGACCACGGCAACTTAGCCCGGAAGAGTTTACTGATAAAGTGAAACTTGAGTTCTACAGTTTATATGGGTTGAAACCTAGGTCAAGTGCTTTGGACTACTGCTTTCCAAAACTGGTGGCTGTTTTTATTCCGTATGTGGAAAGAACAATAATACATTGAAGAGCCAAAGAAACTGGTACACCTGCCTAATATCGTGTACGGCCACCGCGTGTACGCATAAGTGCCGAAACACGACGTGGCATGGACTCGACTAATGTCTGAAGCGGTGCATGAGGGAATTGAAACCTTGAATCATGCAGGGCTGTCCATATCCTTAAGAGTACGAGGGGAGTCGAGTTCTCTCCTGAACAGCATGTTGCAAGGCATCCCAGATATGCTCGATTATGTTCATGTCTGGGGTGTTTGGTGGCCGGCGGAAGTGTTTAAACTCAGACGAGTGTTCCTGGTCCCATTCTGTAGCAATTCTGGACGTGTCGGGTGTCTCAGTGCCTTGCTGGAATTGCCCAAGTCCGTCGGAATTCACAATTGACACGAATGGATGCAGGTGGTCAGACAGGATTCTTACGTACGTGTCACCTGTCAGAGTTCGACGCACAAGTCGCCGAAGTGGCGTCAAATCGAAAGACTTGCACCTGGCGAACGGTCTACCCGACGGGAGGCCCTAGTCACACGACCTGTCAGAGTCGTATCCACACGTATCAGGGATCCCATATCACTTCAGCTCCACACGCCCTACACCATGGCACAGCCTCCACCAGCTTGAACAGTCCCCTGTTGACATGCAGGATCCATGGATTCCTGTACACGCCCATCCGCTTGATTCCAATGTCGGTGTTGACGGGCCCAGGCAAGACGTAAAGCTTTGTGTCGTGCAGTCGTCAAGGGTACACGAGTGGGTCCTCGACTCCGAAAGCCCATATCGATGATGTTTCGTTGAATGGTTCGCACACTGACACTTGTTCATGGCCCAGCATTGAAATCTGCAACAATTTGCGGAAGGGTTGCACTTCTATCACGTTGAACGATTCTTTTCAGTCGTCGTTGGTCCCGTTCTTGCAGGATCTTTTTCCGGTCGCAGCGGTAAAGGGAGATTTGATGTTTTACAGGGTACCTGATATTCACTGTACGCTCGTGAAATGGTCGTATGGAAAAATCCCCACTTCATAGCTACCTCGGAGATGCTGTGTCCCATCGCTCGTGCGCGATTACAACACCACATTCAAACTCACTGAAATCTTGACAACCTACCATTGTAGCAGTAGTAACTGATGTAACAACTGCGCCAGATACTTGTGTTATACAGGCGTTGCCAACGCAGCACGTTATTCTGCCTGTTTATATATCTCTGAATTTGAATACGCATGCCTGTACCAGTTTCTTTGGCGCTTCAGTGTACATTCTTCTTGGCACTGTACGTCTTTCACTTAGAAAAGTTTAATAAAATTTCATGTTTCCTTTTTCGAACAGGATATATGTTGCACTTATTCTGAAGTCAAAAAACGGAATATTAATAAAGAAAGATAAGGAATGAAGTTACGACCTTGGCATACTACAAAAGGCACCGTATTGATTTAATATCTTCAGAGGCGGCCTTCAGGTGCATAGCTCAAAACAACTCGTGTACCTTTAATTTCCGGTTCGTTTACTTAGCAGTGCTTTATTTACAGGGTTATGGAGCTGTTACGTGCATGTTCTACATATGGGACTGACGTTTATGGTGAAAAAAATCAAATAACGATGTAGTCTTTGCAATATTACAAAATTTTGATGGGCTATGTACATAGTGGTCAGAAATAATCTGAAAAGCTTTTCAGGGTGTTGCAGGGTTTGTTTGTGCTGAGAAACATTTGTCAAGAAATAAAATAGATACGTTGCGCCGCTCCCGAGTTAATTTGCATTGAAGTTAGCCAATAAGGCCGCTGCACATAGGAAATCAAGTGGCCCAGCAGATACAATTAGTGTCAATTGTTCCCACATCGTAGACGTTAGTGCGCGAGACGAATTTGGCTCAGGTTCGATCCTTACTTCCGTCCCATGTTCAATTTTTGTATCGCTATCTTGTTCGCTTTTAGGAAATCAAACAAAGCATACGTTTAGCGACACTTTTGAGGCGGGCCTCTTGGATTTGCCCTCACAACAGCCTTGTTGCTAATTTCAGTGCTAAATAATACTAAATAATACGGAAACGACGTCGCCTATCGATTTTTTTTCTTAACAATTGTTTCTCTGCGCAGCCTACCCAGCAACAACCTTACAGGATTTTCAGACTGACTACCGTGTATAAGTTTTACATATCAAATTCACTCTAGCTCCAATTTAAGAAGGATATGGCTCACCGCCGAATTCTGTCTAAGTTGCTTAAGATTTCTTTTTGACGAGCAGAGGAATACAGTTATCGCTTCTCAGGTCAACAAAAAGGCAATTGGCCTCCATCAAAAAACAGTCTTGAGGTCGTACCTTTTGCACAACTTTACTTGCAGTCGGGTGCTGCTGACTAACTTAGACCGGAGGCCAAGCGTGTCTCGTTGTTCCTCCCCTCGTAACTACAGCAGTGGAACAAAAGGCATAACGGATGTGGTGGGCACTAATTGTCGTCGTTTCGTGTTGGGCAATTAGCGCATTAACGCCCTACGTCAGCAAGAGGTGGGAAGCAGGTAGGTGCTGTTGGGGCTTATTTGTTTTTGTTTTCAAGGCTTTTCCTCCACTTTCTCACGAGTAAGACACATCAAAGAAAGAAGAGACATAACTGCGATGTTATTAGCACCTTCAGTCATCAGCAATCGACTGTCTGTAAGTTTCTTAGTGCCCCGCTGAGCGTCTGGCACTCCTATTCTGAAACACGTTTATTGCTGCCGTCTGTATTTTCTTCTCCCGAACGCAGAAAGTGAGTACGCTTAGTTATGCAACACACAACGGCCCTGGTGCTGAGTGCCTAGCCTTGGCCCCGCAAACGATACAGAAGCGGAGGACCCTGGCGCCATCTTTGCAACAGGCTCCTGAACTGAGTCCAGGTCAGCGTCCGCAGATGGCGTCTGCTTCAGCTCGTCTTCACTATTCCGCTGCCGCTGCTTCATGCTTATCAGTGCCGTCGACTGCTTTTATAAATTTTTCGATCTGTTTTTAGCACCGACATAGTACATAGGAGTCAGTAATAAATAAATCATCAATGTACCAAATTATTGGGGAGGACGGTGTTAGGTATCCTCGTCCGGTCATATAGGTTTAAGTTTCCCGTGGTTTGCCAAAGTCGCTTAAGGGAAATGCTGGTATGGTTTGTTTGACAAGCGTACGACAGGCGTGTTTTTCCAGCTTTCCCCGAACCCAGCTTATGCTTCTTCTCTAAGGATCCCGTCGTGGGTAGGGAATTAAATGCTAATCTTTCTTCTCCCCATTCATACACGCATAGTCAAGAGGCATCTGCAGTTAACTTCTACATCATTACTAATTGTTCTACAAAATATGCTTAATACTAAACACAGATTTTATTGCACTTTGCCACTCTAACATATGTTTTAAATTTTAAAAAAAGACTATTTTTTGTTGTGGCCTTCAGTCGGCAGACTGGTTTTGATGTATCTCTCCACACTACTCTATCCTGTGCAAGCCTCTTCATCTCCGAATAACTACTACAACCTACATTCTTTTGAATCTGCTTGCTGTATTCATCTCTTGGTCTCCTTCCGCAATTCCTGCCTGACGCCACCCTCCCCTCCCCCCCCCCCACCCCCACCCCTCACACACACACACATTCACACTTCCCACCGATACTAAACTGACGATCCCTTGATGTCCCAGAATATGTCTTATGCACCGATACCTTCTTTTAGTCAAGTTATGCTACAAATTTCTCTTCTCCCCACTTCTGTTCAATACCTTCTCATTAATTACGCAATCTACCCATCCAGTCCTCAGCATCACATTTCAAAAGCTTCTATTCTCTCCTTTTCTATACTGTTTATCGTCCATGTTTCACTTCCACACATGCCTATACTCCACATAAATACCTTCGCAAAATGTTCTTTAACAATTAAATCAATATCTGATGTTAGCAAATTTCGTTAACAAATTTCTTTTCTTCAGAAACACGTTTCCTCCTAATGCCAGTATTCGCTCTACTAAGCCATCACAAGTTATTTAACTCCCCAAACAGCAAAACTGATCTGCTACTCTCAATGTCTCATTTCGTAAACTAATACCCTCAAGCGATCGCCTAATTTAGTTCGACTACATTCCGTTATCCTTGTTTTGCTTTTGTTAATGTTCATCCTATGTCTGCTTACAAGACACTGTAAATCACATTCAGTTTCACTACTAAGTCTTTTGCTGTCTCTGACAGAATTATAATGTCATCGGCGAAAAGCAAAGTTTTTATTTATTCTCCCTGAAATTTAGTACAATTTCCAAATTTCTCTTTCCTTTCCTTCACAGCATGTTCAGAGCACAGATCGAATAAAATTGAGGATAGGTCACAACCTTGTCCCAATACCTTCTCAGCCACTGCTTCCTTTTCACGTTCTTCTACTCTAACTGTCGTCTGGTTTCAGCTCAATTTGTAAGTAACCTTTAAGTTCCTGTATTTTATCCCTGCTACCGTCAGAAATTTAAAGAGTGTATTCCAGGCAACATTTTCAGAAGCTTCCTCGAAATCTACATATGCTATAAACGTAGGTTTCCCATTCCTTAATGTATCTTCTAAGATAAATCGTAGTATCAGTATTTCCTTCCGTGGCCCAACATTTTTACGGAACCCAAACTAATCTTCCCCGAGGTCGGCTTCTACAAGATTTTCCATTCTTCTGGAAATAATTCGTGTCAGGTTTTTTCAACTGCGACTTCTTAAACTGATACTTTGGTAACATTCAAATCTGTCAGCATCTGTTTTCCTTGGAGTTACTGTGTTCTTCTTGATGAAAGATGAGGGCATTTCCATTGCCTCATAGGCATATACTCGTATCTTGCGTTTGATTATGGCTGGCTCTCTGAAGGATACTAGCAGTTATGAGAGATTGTCGTCTACTTCAGTGGCCTTCCTTCTTTCAGTGCTCTATGAAATTCTTCTCGCAGTATCATGTCTCCCATCTCATCTCCATCTACTCCGTTTTCCTCTTCTCTAATGTTGCTTTCTAGTTCATTTCCCTTTTATAGTTCCTCTACATTTTTTCCTGGATCTGATATCTATCTGTCCTCAAATTGTACATACTTCTAGGGACTTACATTTTTCGTCTAGACATTCCTGCTTAGCCATTTGGACTTCCTGTCAATCTCATTTTTTAGACGTTTATATTCCTTTTACCCTGCTACATTTGCTGAAATTTTATATTTTCTTCTTTCATCAATTAAATTCACATCTCCGGTGATAACTAAGGACTTTTACTAGGCTTGTCTTTTTACCTATTTGATCTTCTGCTGCCTTCCTTATTTCCTCTATGAAAGCTACCCATTCATCGTGTCCTGTATTTCTGTTCCCTGTTTCAGTTACCCAACGTTCCTTTTCAAACTCTCAACAATTTTTGGTTCTTTCGACTTATCCAGGTCCCATCTCCTTAATTTTCTACCTCTTTGCAAATTCTATAGTTTTACATTACAGTTCAGTACCACTAAATTGTGGCCAGAGTCCACGTCTGCCCCTAGAAATGACTTACAATTTAAAGTCTGATTCCGAAACCACTGCCTTACGATTATGTAATCATATGAAGCCTTCTGGTGTCCGCATGACTCATCCATGTATGCAGCCTTCTTTCATGAAGTATTAGCGATGATTAAATTATGCTCTGTGCAAATTTCAACCAAGCAGATTCCATTCTCCTACTGTTTTCCCTACTGTTCTTTCTACTAACAATTCTGGTTTCCAGTCACAATTAAATTTTCTTTTCCTTTACCTACCTAAATAATTTATTTCGTCATACATTCTTTTTCAGTCTCTTCAGCATCTGCGGAGTTAGTTGGCATATAATCTTGTGCTACTGTGGTGAGTGTTGGATTTGTGTCTATTTTGGCTAGGATAATGCATTCAGTATGCTGTTCGACGTAGCTTATACGCATTCCTATTTTCTTATTCAATATCAGAGCTACTCGTGCATTATTTGTCTTTCATTGTGTATATACTCACCTGACCGGAAGTCATGTTCATCCTGCCATCGAACTTCACTAATCTCCACTATACCTAACTATAACCTATCCATTTCGTTTTTCAAATTTTCGAACCTACCTAGCTAACATTTCATGATTCCGTAGAATACCAGTTTAGTTTTTTTGGCGATGACATTATATATAAACTTGTTAAGTTCACAAATGGAGGAGTTGGAGGTACTGAAAAGCAGAGAATGACTGAGATAATCAATTAACAAGAAAACTAATCCGAGAACGAGTAAGAATTATATTATTTACTATATTATTCAATATTATCTATACTACTACAGAAAGCCAAGTTGTAGTTTAACGTTGTTACCAAAAATGTCGAAAAGTGCTTCAGAATTTTTCCTGATAACCTAGTAAACGTTCTGGCGGACTTAGGCTCCGAAAGGGTTTTAGAAAAAATCTCAGAAGTTCTTGACCGGTATGTAAACATATGTATATAGTATATAAAGAGGAAAGGATTTCAGTAAAAATCTCGGAAGTTCTTCACCGATGTACTTCAAATATTTATGCTATAACAAATGCTCGGACAGTCGCAGGCTATACACTTTTTTACATAACACTGTATAGGTTTTCTGTTAAGGCAGACAGCGACAAAAAAAGTTGTGCTATGAAAGTGTGTGGTTTAGTTTTGTTTCTCACAAGCTATTTTAACGACGATATCAGTGTATTTAAACCATTAGACTAATTGTTTCTCCTGTAATATATTCTTCCTCCTTAAATATAATTTTAAACAAAATTTGTATACACAACAATGTGCTGTTACGTTTTATTCCTCTGAGTCGGTTTTACCAGAAAACAGGAAAGTTATCGGCTTGTGATTAGAATACTGCTACGGCATCTCAATCGTCCGAAACGTCATAATCCTACCCATTAGCAGATCAATACACTGCAGTATACTATAATTGAATCTACTTTCGTGGCAGATTCAGCACTTGGAGAAGTTTCTCTCATACCTTGTTACCAATGGTACCAACCGATTTATCGATTCATCTTAAGACACTGACTTTTGACATGATTCTCAGTATGAACAACAGTTAGCCCAGACGCCACAATGAGCACCACTTGTGCTACTGAACAACCATGTGGTTCGCTGTGAAGGCTCCGAAACAAAGAAAAGATAATACAACATAGCAAATGATTTTTTAATTTTAAAATATTTAATCATTTATTTGGTTAAAAACCTAGTCGAGAAAAGGACTGCAAGGTGGCTTACCACCCACATTGTCTTTGCGGTTCTCCAAAAAGGTTATGACACAGTTCCACGAAACAAATTATGATCAAGCTTGATTGACAATGGTGAGTCATTAAGCTACATGAAAAGTGTCAGATTATTATAGAAACGGCACTGATAAAAGTGAGAAATCAGTAACGTGAAGAGTTTGAGGTGACAAAGGGTCCTAGCGGTTCTAGGCGCTCAGTCCGGAACCGTGCGACTGCTACGGTCGCAGGTTCGAATCCTGCCTCGGGCATGGATGTGTGTGATGTTCTTAGGTTAGTTGGGTTTAAGTAGTTCTCAGTTCTAGGGGACTGATGACCACAGATGTTAAGTCCCATAGTGCTCAGAGCCATTTTGACAAAGGGCCTACGCCACGGAAGCACACTCGCCCCTATTTGAAGGAGGCACTGAAACACTGGAAACGGAAATGAGGGGGAAAGGATATGCCCACAGATGAGATCTTCCTCACGTTACTTTTTGCTAAAGACCAAGTGATAGTAGCTAGGGATGAGAAAGATGTTAAGTATGTACTTCACAAATTAAAAGAAGAATACCAAAATTGGAATGTCTACAAACGTATCTGAAACAGAATATCTGAAGGAAGAAAATACTGTTGATGCATACAAGTGCGTACCGGTATTGTTAAAGGGCGTCGTAACTTTAGATGACCGTCAGAAGATAGAAGAATAGAAGGATGGATGATATAAACAACAAAATTGTCCAGGGCAAGCTAGCCATAAAACAACTAGATGTTGTGCAGAAAATACCATACCGTCTATCACTTCATTGTTGAAAGTACCACGGCGTATGACGCAGAGTTGTAGGAACTAACTGAGAGACAAAAAGACCGCCGGTTTGCTGTCGAGATGGATTTTTGGCTACGGAATTGTGAATTTTCCAGGCTTGATCATGTTAGAAATCACAGAATCAGAGAGATGAAGAACGTCAGAAGCAGAGTTCTAGACTCCATAGGAAGGAAGCAACTACACTTGCAACGTATGCCAGATACAAGATTCTAAAAACGTAAATGGCAACGGATTCCACTTCACAAAAGAAAGCGTGGCAGTGTTTACTGCGCTGGCTATTAAAATTGCAAAACCAGGAAGCATAAAACATAAAGAAATTTTTCTCATTGTTTGTATACAGTATAATAGAAAGAACGCATGATTAGATTTGTTGGTGAAACTTCCTGGCAGATTAAAACTGCGTGCCGGACCGAGATTCGAACTCGGGAACTTTGCCTTTCGCGGGCAAGTGCTCTACCAACTGAGCTACCCAAGCACGACTAACGCCCAGTCCTCACAGCTTTAATTCCGAAAGTACCTCGTCTCCTACCTTCCAAACTTCACAGAAGCTCTCCTGCGAACCTTGCAGAACTAGCACTCCTGGGAGAAAGGATATTGCGGAGACATGTCTTAACCACAGCCTGGGGCATGTTTCTAGAATGAAATTTTCACTCTACAGAAAAGTGTGCGCTGATATGGAGAACTTCTGTGAAGTTTGGAAGGTTGGAGTCGAGGTACTGACGGAATTAAAGCTGTGAGGATGGGGCGTGAGTCGTGCTTGGGTAGCTCACTTGATAGAGCACTTGCCCGCGAAAGGCAAAGGTCCCGAGTCTCGGTCCGGCACACAGTTTTAATCTGCTAGGAAGTTTCATATCAGCGCACACTCCGCTGTAGACTGAAAATTTCATTCTAGATTTTTTGGTGATTTGGGCGTATACAGGGTGAGAAATTTGCTACGCAGAGCCGCCACCTCTGGCGCCTGCGCATTGGGTCGACCTGAACTTGGCTGAGAGATGCGGCGGTACGTCACTACACGCTGCTTTAACTCTCTGTCAGAGTTCATCAATCGACGTGTCTGGTGAGTGGTGTTGTGCCAGTCTCAGAGCAACCCCATGACAAAATGTTTGCGATGGCTGACGGATCTGAGGAATGTGCTGTTCGCGGCAACGGTCGTACACGCTCTGTATCGAAGCGGAACACCACAGGCAACATAAGGTCCTGCGTTATCTTGTCGAAAGATACCGTAAGGCGCAGCCACAAGCCTTAATACGATAAAAATGTAATGCCTGCAGCGCAAGGTACCGGCTGTGAGAACAGAAAGTGGTCGTATTGTATGTACTCAGTGGCACCCCATACCGTTTCGCCAGGGGCTGAGATAGTGTGAAGGTGACAAATGAATGCTGGAAAGGGTGGTTCTGCTTGGAGATTCCAGACACTCGTACGTCCAGCGTTATCGCTGGGCGCACCTGTGCCAGAGCGCCTCTCTCTGTTGCTGCGTTAGAAAGGCTGCAAGAATGGTCGCCGTGCTATCAGTCGATGGTGCTCCGCTATCAGTGTGGATATTTGTCTAACTAATAACGAACCCTTTTCCTGATATAAGGTACAAGACGTGGCTGTACGACCTACACAACCGAGCGAACAATACACTGATGTAACAAAAGTCACGGGATAGCGATACGCACATATAAAGATGGCGCTAGTATGCGTACGCAAGGTATAAAAGGGCGGTGCATTGGCGGAACATTTGTTCTCGGGTGGCTCATGTGAAAATGTTTCCGACGTGTTTATGGCCGCACGACGGGAATTAACAGACTCTGAATGCATAATGGCTGTTGGAACTAGACGCATGGTACATTCAGTTTCGGAAACATTAAGGTTCAAATGGTTCAAATGGCTCTGAGCACTATGGGACTCAACTGCTGAGGTCATTAGTCGAAACATTAAGGAATTCCTTATTCCGAGATCCACAATGTCAAGAGTGTGCCGATAATACCAAATCTCAGGCACTGCCACTCGTGTTGGATAACGCAGTGGCCGCCGGCTTCACTTTATGACAGTGAGCTGCGGAGTTTGCGTAGAGTCGCCAATGCTAACAGATAAGCAACACTACGTGAAATAACCGCAGAACTCAATGTGGGACACATGGTGGACGAATCCGTTAGGACATTGCGGAGAAATTTGGCGCTAATGTGCTACGGCAGCAGATGACCGACGCTAGTGTCTTTGCTAACAGCAGAAGATCATCTTCAGCGCCTCTCCTGAGCTCGTGGTCACATCGGTTCGAGCCTAGACGAATGGAAAACCATGCCTGGGCCAGATGAGTCCAGATTTCAGATTGAAAGAGCTGATGGTAGCGTTCGAGTGTGGCACAGATCCCACGCCATTGACCCAAGTTGTTAAAAAGGTACTGTACAAGCTGGTGGTTCCTCCGTAACGGTGAGGGCTGTGTTTACTTGGAATGGACTGAGACCTCTGGTCGAACAGAATCGATCATTGACTGGAAAAGGTAATGTTTGTTTACTTGGAGTCCATCTGTAGTCATTTATGGATTTAATGTTCCCAAACAACGACGGAACATTTGTGGATGACAATGCACCACGTCACTAAGCCACAATTGTCCGTGATTGGTTTGAAGAACATTCTGGACAATTCGATCGGATGATTTGGCCACGCAGGTAGCCCGCAGTAAGTTCCATCGAACATTTATGGGACTAATCGTGCACAAAATCCTCCACTGGCAACACTTTCCCAGTTATGGAGCGCTATAGAGACAGTATGGCTCAATATTTCTGCGGGAGACTTCCAACACCTTGTTGCGCCCCTGCCACGTCGAACTGCTGCTTTATGTCGGGGAAGAGGTCCGACACGATATTAGGAGATAACATATGACGGTTTTCATCTCAATGTATGTTTACCTTCTCGATAACTAATTTCGTAAGATCTTGAAAGGCTGAGACTGTTCCTCCTGGACTCATCGAGTCCATATTAACATAGTAGTCGTGGAATCTCGACCAGCGCGACCTGCAGTACCGAGAAACCATAAACTGCAATCTCGATAGGCGCCAATCCTGCCGCTGGCGAATTCCGACACGTCTTGGTAGAGAATTCTTTCCTTACAGAAGGCGTAACAGGATCTTATCACAAACAAATAACACTTATAACAACGGCGTCTTCATTGGCTACAACTTCCGGGCTAAGATGCCGTGATCGATCTCTAAACCTTTTTCTTCTTGACGTCTCCTCACACCATTCCCGTGTTACTTATGTTTTAATATTTGACCTTTTGAAGAACATTATGTTTTATATTGTCATGTATGACCTGAGCAACTCAGCTCTTAAATCATTGTACATCTTTGACGATATGTTCTTCATGTAATTACCTTACCTTCTGATGAAGTCACCCTTAGAGGTGACGAAACCTGGTCAAGGTATATAAGAAACCTATGCAACCGGTTGGCTGGTTTTTACATATTTTTCAAATTTGTGTATACGGTTGCTGCAAACGACAGCCATGTTCAAAAAAGATACAGAAAATGTTCGACTGCTGCCCTGGCCAGCACATTCTCCAGATCTCTCACCAACTGAAAACGTTTGGTCAATGGTGGCCGAGCAACTGGCTCGTCACAATACGCCAGTCACTACTCTTGATGAACTGTGGTATCGTGTTGAAGCTTCATGGTCAGCTGTACCTGTACACGCCGTCCAAGCTCTGACTCAATGCCCAGGCGTAGCAAGGCTGTAATAACGGCCAGAGGTGGTTGTTCTGGGTGCTGATTTCTCAGGACCTATACATCCAAATTGCGTGAAAATGTAATCACATGTCAGTTCTAGTATAATATATTTGTCCAATGAATACCCGTTTATCATCTGGATTTCTTCTTTGTGTAGCAATTTTAATGACCAGTAGTGTACTTTTACCTTGTTCATTTGTATCATGTCACTGGTCATTGCCCATACACGTAAACACTCACACACTATCGGCCGACATCAGGACCTTGACCAGGACGATCATTCTGCCACATTACTGGATTCGTTGTGTGGTATCCTTGGTCCGCCTGAATTCATCTCTCCACAATGAATGGGATGTTCAGCTCAAGAGTTTGGAAAGAAGTTAGAATTTTATGTCACTGATTCTCGCATAGGCTTTCACAGTAAGAATCATTACACGATGACAGTTTACAGCAGAGTGGCAGCTCTTCATTATTCAATGACGTCAATTTTATCATTGCCTGCTACGTCCTATCTAAATAATCCTTCATTTTGTATTATGAATTATTTATGAGATGCGCCGTAAAGAACGATTTAATTTTTTGTATTTAAGTGCTCTCTTTAATCTCCTTGAGTAATTTGTTGTGAAATTTTATTTCGTTGTAGAAAATTATCTTTTGTGTGCTTCGTTTTCTTACTCTTGGTAAATGTGAAATGAGACTAGCGCTTGTTCCATGATAATGAGCACTGCTGTTTTTTGAGATGCTTGCTGATGTTTGTCTAGTCGTTCAAGACAGATGGGTAGATATTGTCGCATGGTGCAGTTAGATTAACTTCTTGTTCAAACAAGTCTTCACAAGGAGACTGTGTCCATGTTTAGTTTATAGAAACCCAAAAAAATTATTCCTTAGCTAAAGATGGAGTGCATGTGGCAATATTTTGTAACTATAACGCCTTGGCTGTAACAGTGTGATGGCATGACTAAGGGCATAACATGCTGATGACATTTGTTTTGCTACTGTCTTTGCATATTCATCCTACTTCAGGTGACAGTCATGGCTAATTCCTAAAAAATTTTGCGTTGACTAAGCAATGTATGAAGTTTTCATTCACATTTAATTTCATGGTGTTATTTTCCATCTTTACGCTGAAATTCATGATGCCTTTATTTTCAGTATTAGTTCATAGCAACATGTCAACTTATAAACATCCTTTAGGGTTTGATTTGCTTTATCTTCTAGGACTTCTGGTGTTTTATCTGTGATGACAACTTTGTTGTCAACAGCAAAAAGAATATTTCCCTCATGTAGAACATTATAAAATCGTTAATGTCTATCAGAAACAGTATAGGTCTTAAGATGCTGCCCTGAGGGACTCATGTTGATATACATAATCCGATGAATGTTACTTTAGGAATTTTGCTTTATTTAAATTCTGTGGTACGTCTACACTTTGTACCCTATTTTTCAGATATAATCGGAACCAGTCATTTGCGACCCCTGTCCTTCCTAGACGTTACACTTTTAGTAGAATTTTATGATGAAAAGCGTCAAATGCTTTTGATAGATCTAGAAATACTATGACTTATTCAGCCTTAACTAGTGCATCAAGTACCACTTATGTAAATTCTACTCTGGCAGACTTTACACTTTCCCTACTCCAGAATCCGAACTGTGCTTCGCTGAGGAGATGATATTTATTCAACCTATTATTAGCCTATCTTTCATGATGGAGTCTAAGATTTTTATGAATAACTGCGATAGAGAATGGACCTGTACTTTCCTATAACGAGTGCATCATCTTTCCTTAGTAGAGACACAACTCTTGCTTGTTTCAGATACTCCGGAATGTTACCTGAGCTGAAAGACTCACTTATTATGTTAGGTAATGAAGACAGACTGCTGCCTATGCAGTCTTTAAGTACACAGATTGGAACTTTATGCATGCCAAGTAACTTACGTTTTTAATTTTTTTTACTGTTTTCTTGACTTCATACCCCGGTGGGTGACATTACAGGATAACGTGACGACTACTAATGGGTTCAAGAAATTTTATTGTTTTACGTAGTTATTCTGAGATCAGGTTGAGAAGTTCTTACTCCCATCTCTCCATGACTGAGAGAGGCGGAAGTGCAGAGCTAAGGTGCACTTCTTACTGTCTGCACAGCCGACGGTGCAGCCCTTTATATACAGCTAGGTATCGCAGCGTCACTGGAAATACCCTGAACAATGGCTCGGTAGGATGGGACGGCGTCGTTTAACATTTTTCGCTGAGGGAAGCACCGAAGAAAAGACGCGGCCGGTCACCGTCCTCCCAGCCGTGCATCCGCTATTCACGTGCGGCTGACGAGCGAGTCCTATCACAATAAGCGAAGAGCCGCCCGGTCAAGCGGGCAGATTGCGCGCCTCGGCTTCTGGGAAGGCACGATTCTACTGTACCGGCCGGGTTCGACGCGCCGCCTCTGGACCGAGGGCGCCCACCGTGACACTGCGGTTCCCAACTGCGCTGACCGCGAATGTGACGTCACCCATCCAGTTATCAGGAACTCACTCGGATCGACTTCCTGATAGTGGACAACACAAGCGATTAAGATCTCCACTGCCCTTGCCTCGTCTCAGAAGTAAATGTTATCGTTGCCCAAGTTTGTCTTCCTAGAATTAATTTATTCTTCTCCGAACATGATTCTCTTAGATTTGACGTTTGCAAAACTCCCAGATGTATACGGGGAATCATCCCTCGTCATTGTCTGAAGGGAAGCAGGTATTATACTTTTTGCAGAAAGACATTGAGATTACGTGAACGCCATAACCACTCTTCGTTTCAACAAAATATTTATCATCCGTCATGATAACTAACAGTCTCCTAAAAATTTCTTGCTGCATAACTATTTTTAATAGACCTCGTACTTCGTCGAGAAAGACTACGGCTGTTATCTACTGATGTATAAAGCGTTAGAGTTCTCTGATACCCTGACAGTGAGAGCAGCAACTCACCACGCTATAAAAATGCTTGCATCATTCACCATTTTTGCGGGGGGGGTGCTTTATGTGACTTTTAATTACAATATAGCTTACGTTGCAATTCAATGTCGTTTTCATGATTCTAACTAAATAATTTAATGCAAATAATGTACTTACTAAAAACCTCAATAAAATTTTGTATATAAATGAAAAAGTTGAATTAGAGTATTTCATGAGAAAGAGTAAACGTCATTGGTGGTGGTATTCGCTAATTCAAATAAAACGTACTATACATGAGCTAACTGTTATTGGTTACAGAGCTGCAACCGTTAGAATTTAGCCCAAAAAGAAAAAAACACTCACAGAAGGTATAAGGCAAAGGCAAATAATTATGATCAAAGTCCAGTTTCATAAATTTTACTTCTGACTTCAATGCACTTTCAGATTTTCTTACGACCACTTCAGGGTCACATAACTTCGCCTTGTCGTTCTTTTATGAGGGCAGTACGTTTTATAACGCGAATAATCATTTCGTCTCTTGAGTATAAATTTTCCTTATAGGCTTCACCTTTAAGCCGTCCTCAAAGACAAAAATCTAAAGATGTAAGGATCAGAGACGTTGGTGGCCCAGAAACGGAACCATTTCTGCCCATCCATCTTTTGGGAATGCTAGATTTAGATGATGTGTCACCTGATAGCAGTAGTATGCTCCTGACAGTTCTGAGACAGCCATCCCCTTACCTACTTTCAATTCTATTTTCAAGTCAAGGTGTGGCTCCCCAGGACTGATGGTTGCCGTTTTTAGCCCATGACCAACATATTCTTTGACATGTCTATCTTTAGCCTCTGACATACTTATTTCCTGAGTTACATCCAGGTTTCAGTTTTATTTTTACGCTGTCACTTACTTATTTCCTGGAACATTCTATTTTCAGCCAGCTGACATCTCAAAACTGGCGGAAGAATTTGCTGTGTATTCAAACATGTGTTGCCACCAATGGAGAGGCTGCAGACATGAAAAATTACCGTTTTAGCAGCACCCCACAGGGTGGAAGCTATTAAAGCAAGCGTTAAGGAGTTCTCTAACCAGTCTAACAACAAAAAAATATCTTGATAGTCATGCAGTTAGCGCTGGAGAAATGCTTCAGACAGTTTGAATGCATGGCCAATCCATACTGTATTACAACCACCAACACAGGGGAGGTAGCTATTAATGCAAAAATTAGGGAGTATCCTAACTACTTTAGCAATAAGAAAGTATGGTGGTAGTCATGTAGTTAGCAAAGAGTTAGCCATGTAGTTAGCACTGGAGTGCGGCTCCAGGCAGCCTAAATGCATAACTGACTCACAATTTTACTGAAAAAATGATGTGGATGGTATAAAGACGAAATCTGCAGACTGTGTTTGGGAATGAGTGGAGTTATACAATTAACAAGACACATTGGAAGACTCAAAAACGTTACAAAATACAGACAATGAATAAAAGAACCATATAATATGTAAATAATTGTGTAAAACATAGTCATGCAATGCATATTATCGGAACAAAAACTATAGAATCATGTGCAGTACACTGCATACCCTCCAGTGTCAAAACAGTCGTGTTAAGTAGCACTGACAGGTCTAAGCCAACACTCTCTAACCTTGGAATAGTCATGCTAACTTACACTGATACATCCCATATAGCTTGGAGGGGCCCCAGACAGCTCTACTGAAAAACTCGCACTGCTGCGTGCAGTTTCCATTTATTCCAATAGAGTGCATGCAACATAGTATAAGAGTTATCATTAATAACAAGCATGAAGAAGAGTTGTCAGTTATATATACCAACTGGAAGGTGGAAATGAAGAGAACAATGGATAAAATTTCAAAGTCGTGTAAGTATTCTATTGCATATATACTATCAATGAATGAAATATTTTTTAGTTATTCATTATTGTCACTGTTGTTTTGGATGATAACTGCAAGTATTCATTGATAAAACCAACACAAGATGGTTCAGGTGATACAGGCAAGCATCCATTAACACAACATGGATCATGTAAGAGCTGCAATGCTCTCTCTCTCTCCCTCTCTCTCTCTCTCTCTCTCTCTCTCTCTCTCTCTCTCTCTCTCTCTCTCTATATATATATATATATATATATATATATATATATATATATATATATATATATATATATATATATACCACAGCATGAATCAACAGAGATCGTTTTCAGTACTTCACACCACTTAAATGCAAGCCATTCGAAATGAGTCATTGTTGAAATGCCATTGGATCATCAGTTTCATCATGTTGTGATGATTGAAAATGTCGGTATTGTAGTGCTAGTAATAAAGTAATACAAACAACTGATGAGCATATACAACTTTGTGACAGTTCTATGCAGATTATGGCAATGTTTAATACGAATAGAAATACCAAAGCCTCAATAGTGCAGTTGAAACAGCTTGCAGTTTATGGTGGAGACTTTCAGCAAGCTATAAAAAATTTCAAGTAGAGCGAGTCTATAGACATTCAGAAAAAGACATTTCAGAATCTGAAGTCTGCAAGCAATGCAGTACAGACTGTTACCAATGAACATGTTACTTGGAGATCACATACTGAAAATGTTTATAAAAATTTACTGAAGAATTTAGTAGACCTTACTCATTGTGACATCAGTCCCACTGAGGCTAGTGTTCCCAAACATTTTGTTTTGTATTCTACCTCAATATGACGTAATGCATATGAACCTAATGTACCAGACATAGTATATAACTGGAATTTTATTTAAATTTGTTTATTTATCCAACTATTTGTAAACGCTAGTAACTAATAAAGAAAGTATGAGTGATATTTTTTTGTTTCTACAAAATCTGATTTATATTAATGTAACTGCATAGTTGGAAATTTATCTGCATGTGTGGAACACCTTCTTCATGAAGACATGATAGTTACCCACTCATCATGTGATTCTACAGAAAACAGTAATACTAACAGAAATGGATCGTTCCTACCTTACAACATACACACAGTTATTATAGGTCCTTCAGACTGAGACAAAACAAATTTAGTAATGATGCTTCTAACCGATTCAGACAGAGCTCACTTTGAAAATGTATATTTATTCTCATAAACGGTATCCCCACTTAAATATCTGTTATTACAGGAAATACTGAATGGTGTTAAAGGAGTTACATATGCAAAATATAGTGACAGCACTGATGCCCCACACCCAGGCCAAGGAAAACCCAATTCATAGTTCATTTTCAGTGACAACACTATTGGAAATGAACAGATAAGAAATTATTTTTTTCTTTTTGGGTGGCATAAAACAACTGACACTTTCTAAATTTCACAGACATACATAAGGATATCTAAAGAGTTGGTATAAGCTAATGCAAACCTTGTTATAGCTTCTAAATAACAGAAGTTAAGCCTTAAAGATACTTTATATACATAATGATGCTCATGTCAGTGGGGATATGATTTTTAATGGCGTTAGAAGTATCTGCACAGACTGCTTTATAGTAATCAATAAGCTGAGGATGCTTAATGATGTTTAGTACAGATGAAATTTTCAAGAACATTTAAAACAAAATATGGTCTTAGTGTTATTCATTCCATAATGACATGAAAAATATGGGCAAATGGTTCATACATGTAAATGAAGCAGAGTCGATTAAATGAATATTCTTAAATACAACAAAATTAATATGCATAAACTGACTGAGGAAATCACTGTGGTAGAAAAACTGTTTAGCAATATCATTAGCTGAAAATAGTAAAACGAATGAACTTGTTAATAAATGTGAAGCTAATAGTTGTACAACGATCACAGTCATACTAGAAAAGTATACACCACATAAATTTCATGAATGGATGTAACATACATCAAACTGTACAACATACAGATCAGTGTTGGAACTCATGAGACACAACATTTCATACTGTACTCAGCTAAGAATGTTTGTTAGAGAAACATTGAGATGTGTCACTCGGTTCAATGAACAGCTCAGTGTAGAAAATCATGACACACTGCATTTTGTATGGAACTCTGCTAACAATATTCACTTTAGACGTATCAGTTTAGAACAATTCAACAGTCATAGTTAGTTAGGAAAAAAATTGTTTACAATCTCCTCTGTTGTGTTCTCTCTAACAGGATTTACTGAAACACTAGCATCATCAGCAAATTATCAGTTACTCTGTTTGCTGAATATTGAGTGGAAGGTCATTTACATATATAAGAATCCAACCCCAGATTGAACGCTAAGGGACTCCCTTCGTGATTTCTCCTAGGTCACTAAAATTTTCTATGCTTCCAATCATGTGAGAATTATTCAGTATATCTTTTCCTGTTCTGCTTCTTAAGTATGATTCAAACCAGATGTGTGTAAAGTCAACATATCCATAAAACTTCAGTTTTTCTAAGAGGGTAACATGACGCACTCAATCAAACTTTGGAAAGGCCACAAAAATACCAGCTGGCGATATTTTATTATTTGAGGTTTGTGCTATTTGAAGAGGGAATGATTAAAAAGCTTTCTCAGTCAAGCAACCCTCCTGGAATCCAAACTGTATAAATTGTTTCCACTTAAGTGTGACACTACTCTCGAATATTTTGGAAAAGGTGTCAGCAAAGTTACTGGACGATAACTGTCTAAGTCTTTGTTGTCACCTTTCTTATGAAGAGGTTTAGCAACTCCATATTTTAACTTGTCTGGAAAAAAACTCTGTTCCAGTGATGCATTCCATATATCACTCAGGACACTGCTTACTAAATTGGAACAACTTTTCAGAATTCTGTCTGAAATTCCATCAACACCACATGAGCTTCTGTTCTTTAGAATTTTTCAAACTCAATTAATTTCAGTAAGGTGTATTGGTGCTACTTTTAGTAGTTTAAAGTTTTGTGAAATTACGTTTTTAATATATACTCTTGCTTCTTCAACTGAACCACTTCATCCCACTTTCGCTGCTGCTCTTAGAAAGTGATTGTGAGAAGTGCATGCAATTTATGAATTATCAGTCACAACATTGTCATTTGGCTTAATAGTTATGGGATCTTGTAACTGACTGGTTGTGCTGACTCCTGTTGCAAGCAGTTGCTTCTGAATACCAATTACAAGCCATTGCTTGCTTTAATCATAAAAACATGCCAGATTAATGTACACGATGTTACTTTTACATAAAAAAATATTAATTTCTCAGTATCCGTCTAATCGTGAGATACACCCTTAATTTTTGTGTATGGAGCTAGTGAATTTACTCATGACACTATTGTCGACTATGTCTGCGGTCACTTTCAGAACTCAAATTAATAATCAACTTAACTAATTTAATAAGATTGAACCTTGAATTGCTGGTGTGCCCATGTATTACCTCAATACAATGAAATGGTTGAAGTAGTATGAACGAAAACAGTTGCGTATTTAAGTTTACAAAAATTATGACAAGTTTTATAGCTACTATGAACTAATAAATGTTACAAAAGAATGACAAATGCTTGTTTGGCAAAGCAGTCATTGGGGTAGAAACTATACAAATTCTCCGCTGAATTAAAGCCTTTTACAACGAAATCCTTGTTTACATGAATCCACTGTCAGGCTCAATTCGATTCAAATGGTATCAGCCGTAACCAAGCATACCACAAGCTATGATTCACCAGAGAACAGCGAGTTATGAATATCATTTAACAACCCTTTCACCTTGATTCAGGTTGCAGCAGAAAACGGACTCTGTCGGCGAGGAGCAGCGCGCTGCGGCAACTGTAATATTCTGACACGTCCACAAAAATCTGAAAACTACGCAGACTGGCATTCTGATTATTAGAAGGCGGGAAGCTTTCTTATCGGAGCCCTGAAATCCTGGCAGATCTCAGTGTGAGCTGCACCCATTCGCTAGTCTGACCAACCAATTTGACTCACAACCACGGCAGTGAAGCTGGAATTGTCAAACGTCAGATGGCCAACTCAGGACATTTAAGATCACCCGCAAGACAGACGACATGTCTGAGATGATATGCAGTTCCTCTGTTGGTACAGTTGGGAACTGCCACTGGCTCTTAAATGGTTCAAATGGCTCTAAGCACTATGCGACTTAACTTCTGAGGCCATCAGTCGCCTAGAACTTAGAACTAATTAAACCTAACCAACCTAAGGACATCAGACACATCCATGCCCGAGGCAGGATTCGAACCTGCGACTGTAGCTGTCGCTCGGATCCAGACTGTAGCACCTAGAACCGCACGGCCACCCCGGCCGGCCACTGGCTCTTAGTCCACCACAAGTTGCAGACCACAAGTCTCACCCACCAGGGTGAAGTTCTCGGCCAGGAGAGGACCGGAAGACAAAGAAAGCAAAGAATCACAACCGCTTTCCACCAATCCTCAGCATGGGAGCCGAATTAGCAAAAAAGAAACCGTCTCCACATTGAAAAAACCAATCGAACTATCCTCTATGCATTGAATCTCCCCTCTTGATAGCTTTGTTGGCCTGGTAGCCAAGTGAGACATAGCACCGAGGTTCCCACGCTGTAGGACCAAGCCTCTGCTTTGCATATCCTGAGAGGATCCAAACAGCAACTCAGAATCTCTCATCTGAAAAGAGAAGATGGTAGGCTAGTGAGGTGTCATTTTCAAGGTAAGCACGGCCATGTTTCGGCGAAAAACGTCTACCTAGATGAGACCACAGCGTCTCGTTTGTGGAGAGATCTAATCTTTCCAGGCCAACCGTTTCCAATTTCTGAAAGAAGGCTGTTTAAGCTTCCCAGACAATCATGTCTGTGAAATACATGTTTTTGCCACTCGCTAAAAGAACTTGGTGGTTTCCTGCCATCAGGGGAGTTGCAGTCTTTCCTGTAATAAACACTGCATCTAATATGAGAATGCTCTGAGTTTTATTACCTTCCCATCGTTTGCACAAAACCTCGGGTTATAGCAGTCTCTCTTAAATGGCTTCCTCCATCCACTTTCCGCCAACTGGCCACCTTCACGACGGACTGTCACCTGGCCCAGGTAAAATGTTTTGTGAATTGGTGCCCTCCTGGTCCAACTCTAAGTGGGAAGAGGGGAGTGCCACGGCTCGATGTCCGTCTGCAGGTACAATTCACAGAGCACCGCTTCCCAGAAGCACTTGCACAGCCGAGTCACTGGTTTCAGAATTTATGTCCCTCGATCCATCTCTCTCCCAGTTCTTTGTCGCCTCCACTATGGCCCCTCAGCTACAAGTTTTCAGGCTACGGAAGTAGTTATAGGAACATCCCGCCCCCAATTCCCTCATGTAAAAATGTCATAAACCACACATACCAAATGTAGTATTGGGGAACACCGAGGTCATGACCTAAAATATGAATATTTATCTGACTGACAGTGTTGTTACAGTGAGAAAGTGGCATGCCACCTCTCACTACCTCCCCATTATGCAAAATTCCTGCATGGGGAGTGCCACACTTCAATAAAGAGGTTAGTGTGATACAGAGCAGAAGAAATGATGACACTATAACTGGGTTTTCGAGAATAACATGCCAGACCATTACAGCTTTGCCAATGGAAAAAAAAAAGAAATATATACCCTTGCTTGACCTCATTCAACCAGGGGCTTACAAACACTCACTGTTGCAAGCCTGCAAAGGTTTCTTGACTTGCTGTGTCTCAGAATTGATCATTTGGCCCTCAGATCTTTGACATACATCCTTTGCCAAAAATACACTGACTGAACAGGTAAAAGACCATACAGGCATTTAACAAACCCATTCACACTGAAGCCGAGGTCAGAGATGTTTGGTTTCCCTAGCCACAATACAATATAGTTGAGCACTGAGCATTATCTGCCTCAGAGATTTTGTTACCCCTGCCGAAACATTGACAGTGATTCAATCTTCCATCCAAGCATTCAGCAAATCGAGTTATTTACATACAACAGAGTAAATAGTGATAACACAAAATAAACAGAATTTAAATGGTTCCAGGTGGCCGTGTGATGTCAGGGACGACCCTCCGTTACCTGCTGGTTGCAGGTGAGACCCCCCTGCAGGTGCTTCCACTCTCCACTGGCACACGTTGTAACCTCCCTCTTATTAATCGGCCTATCCTGCTTGCGATAAAAATATCACCGTGGATCACGTGTATGCCTAATGGATTTTTTCTAATTGTATAAAGCTATCTTTCCCGAAGAACTGATACCGGTAAGTAGGAGGAAACTGTACAACCGTTCCTTCTGATGGAAAGTCTACTAAAAATAAAAGTAATTAAACCGAACAGTGCTATAATTTGGAGAATGAAAGTTATTTTATGCATTCACTCACGAACAACACTGGACAGGAGGGGGTACCACTGATCATAAATCCAAAAGTTACACTAATGAACGAAAAGGAAGTAATTAACGGTCGCCAGCCGACTAGGGCAAATTACATCTAAAACCCTGTACAAGATGATGGGAAAGAAAAACATGTATTATTAGACACTGACGTGGCAACTAAAGGTTGCCACTTTTTTTTTACACTAATTTTAAGTGAGTATGTAATGATAAAGAAAACTGAGAACTCACTCTTACGTTATGTTTGACATTAAATTTTGAAAAAGCAATCGAGTAATGATTTGAAAATATGCAGTTAAACTTTATGTTAGTACTGAACTTCGTTACGTGAACAATGACTTTCAGTGACCTCAGCATAACGTCATCAAAGAAATTTAGAAAAAAAGCAATCACTTTTTACTTTGCCGTTACTTATTTTGCAAATTGGATTTCATATTATTGTCTGAACAACTGAGCCTTTATTACTGACTTGCACAGAATTAAATACTGGAATACATACCAAACCAAACAGCCATGTGCGCCAAGCTATATGCAAAATAAATAAAATTTACGCACTCTTAATTTGTGCATTTCTTTAGATTTGGATTTTTTCCAGTGATTGATTCTCAAACTTAAAAAATGAAATTGCTTTACTTTAATTATATACTGAAGCCTCTGTTGTACAACAGTTAATTGAAAGTAGACTGAGTCTAAAATTCTTAAAAGAGAAATTATTCAATAATAAACTGGCTGTAACTATTCAATTTGTTTCTTATGACACTCAGTTACCATATTAGAAAAAAAAGGAACAAGGATCCTGCTTGGTAACAATGTCTGGGGGCAATGAGGACATAATCGCCCTGAGCTTAACTGATTATTATTTAAATAAATCTTATCAATTGAATCATATTCAGTTGTGCTGCTGGGTTAGCCGTAAATACTTTCTAGCAATGAACAGTCTTACTCCAGTGCTATCCATACGACGAAACTCGGAGCCGATGACGAAATTGTGTTGCTGTAACTGCTGCTGTTGTTGAAGACGGTAGCATATTGTGGAACCAGGGCTAACTACAGGAACGGGCAATAGTAGTTAATGTAGTCTCTTCCGCCCGTCCACTGTCTCTACTCCTGCTCCAGACATCTGGCCGGCGCGCGTACATGATGCCGCCGAAAATAGTACTGTCTACTGCGAGAGCGTTAACACCACACTTCCGCATACTACACTGCTGGCCACCGTAAATGCAACACCAAGAAAGACAAGAGGTGGCACAACAAAATTTATTTTGTAGATAACGTGTTGACCAAGTATCAAATGATTACGTTTACAGACGTCTGTGGCATGTGGTTCCTGCCAGAATCAGTAGCCAGAGTAGCCGCCATTGTTGGAGATCACCGCTGCCACACGTCTCGGCATTGAGTCAAAGAGACGTTGGATGTGTTCCTGGGGTACAGCAGCCCAAGCAGCTTCCACACGTTGCCAAAGATCATCTGGTGTGGCAGCTGGGGATGTAATCTGGGTCACTCGTTGAGCAACCATGGACCACATGTTTTCTATCGGCGAAAGATCCGGAGAGCGAGCCGGCCAGGGAAGCACTTCAATCTGGTTATTGACGAAGAACCTTTGGACAATGCGTGCCACGTGTGATCGCGCGTTATCCTGTTGAAATATGGCTGTGGCCGAGCCCTGAAGGTAAGGAAGGACAACTGGCTCCAGCACCTCGGATTTGTAGCGCCGGCTATTTAAAGTGCCGGCAATGCGTACTAGAGGCGTGCGAGAGTAATATCCAATACCGCCCCATACCATAATACCCGGTGCAAGACCAGTGTGGTGGTGCATAATGCAGCTGTCCAGCATCCTCTCTCCACGGTGTCTCCACACTCGAACCCGACCATCGTGGTGCTGCAGACAGAAGCGTGCCTCGTCAGTAAAGACAACGTCATTCCATTCTGCCGTCCACATCCGTCTGTCATCACACCATTGGCGACGGAGACGTCTGTGGTTCTGCGTCAATGGTAGACGAAGCAATGGACGTCTTGCGGACAGACCACTCTGCTGTAAACGGCGTCGAATGGTACGCACAGACACTGGATGATGCGTTACAGACGCAATGTGCTGTGCTATGGTTCGGGATGTCACTGAGCGATCCGTCACTGCCATGCGCACAATTTGCCTATCAGCACATGCAGTGGTGCATCGAGGTGAATGCGATCGACCACGTCGGTCCGTCGTACCCTCCTGCATCCAACGGTCACATATCCGTATTACAGTTGTTTGGTTTCGTCCAACACGACTAGCGATTTCTCTGTATGATAATACACAATCTCGGTAAGCCACTATCCTTCTTCCGTCGATTACGGATACTTGATCAAACGATGTTCGCTGTTGTCTACGAGGCATAACTGATCGTCTTGTGAAACAACCACAAGGTAAACACACGTGCCGAACGTACACTCGTCGAAATCGCCAAGCCTTAAATGGCGCTATGAGGTGACGCCACAGGCGCGCGTGATGTGCGTCTGAACTGAAATTCTAATCAGTTGCATATCTCATCGCTGCAAACCCATGGTGTAAATTTCACTTGATTCGGATGCTTCCTTCAGGGTGTTGCATTTACGGTGGCCAGCAGTGTACAAGCGATGGAACCCGTCTGTGTCTCTCTCTCTCCGCGTGCTCTGCGCAACAACTCCCTACCCAAAGACTTTACAACGCACAAGCACTGCTATTATCGTTGCTAGTCGATGCAAAGAACTATTCCTTTGGCTTTTTCCCAGAGCTTATAAGTTTCATAGTAAAACACAGATAAATACAATGAAACGTCAACAGACTTCTACCTAAATATACACATACAGTGAAGCAATCTCCTTACTTATTAAAAGAAAGCATTTAAATTGCAAATATTTACATACAATTAAAAGAAAGTTATATATCGGTAGCAGGTGCCATGCATTCTGCATCTTCGGTGTTACTAAGTGAAAGGGACGAGCAGGGGTCCGTCCGCACCTCCTTCGCCCAGTGTCATCTATTCCACTAACTCCTCGCCCTATCGCCTCAGAGTGAGGGGACAGACCGCCTGTAGCTGACAGCTGGCGGTGTGGCTATGCGGTGGCGTTACGTCTCTCGCCCGGAGACGTCCTTCCCTGCTGTGACGGTACGCCGGCAGCCGGGCCCAAGGTTGCACTACTACGTACATGAGGCGGCTCCGCCAGCTGCATTGCAATATGGGTACCTGCACTCCGCTGAGCCTAGTCCAGCCATTGCCTGCTACTCGCTTTCCGTTTGGAGCGCCATAGTCCTCTGCACAATCTTTAGTGTACGTTTTACTGCTGTGTTTTTAGAATGAATGTTTACAAAACATATACATAGAAAATCGTAACAAAAATATTAACTCATGGTCTTTAAACTTTACAGTATTATTAATGGGACACAGTGCTTACTGCTTTCTTTCATTTATAATAATGCTCCAATCGTCGATTATTAATCACTTGTCTAAAATACATAAACTAATAATTTTCTAGTTGTGAAGCTGCGTTGCTGTTGTGACTGTTGTGTCATGTTAGATTCCCAACACCTGTCAAGCACGCCAATGTTCTAAGCCGGCACAGCCTGCACATTCATACTTCAAGCACTCTCGCACGGTGCAAAACTTACTTCTAATTATTCTATCACGTTTAGCTACTTTTTCTGCTTTACGCTAATCTGGACTTTTATACTTATCCTGATGCCATCTTATTGGATGGTGACGCTGATGCTGATATCTGGTCAGAATCTGGATAGAATACCGCTCACCAGTCATCTGCACACTCCTCTCTGTGCTGTCAGCATGGATGAGATATCGTCACGAATTTACTTTTCTGTGAACTGACAAGGCCGTGGTGTTGCCAATCGTTTCATGTTTATAAACGTCTCGTATAAACAGACAATAACAAGAAACCCACAGACTTGTTTTAGAGCTAATGATTCGATAAATATAGACGTTCAAAGTCAATAGCTTCTCACTAGAGTACCGAGAAAGAAACAGTAACATAAACAAAGGATTAGCCAAAGCGAAACAAATCCTATCACACACTGCCAGGAAGACATGCCCTAAAACAAAAAATGGGTAAGAAATGAAGCGGAGAACACAACGTCGCTTGCTACGATGCTGACAATGTACGCGTAAAATAAAGAAGAGGGGTAATACGGAAGTTACGTCATTTCACTGACAAACTGTTCGGAATTATTACATAAAAAATATGTCTCCTTCATCTCTTTCCACATACTTCGGAAGTTGTGAAGCATTGGGCAGTGGTCCCACTTGCGGTTTTCTTTCCTCTCTTCTTTATTGTGAGAGTTAATGGATTTTAGCTTCCTCTTTTCCCTCTTCCGACACAAATTTAATATCACTGAATATAATCGCATGTGCCTGATTATGAAGAATTTTCGCTACACATTTAGTGCATGGAGGCTGCAGTATCATAGCACATAGTAAAGAGAAAGGAACGAAAACGCTTGAACTTCATATGATGGCAGCAACAGGCTCTTATGGAGGCTAAGCGCAGTACGTACGTATAACGGAGTGGTTGCTCTGGAGCTACAGTAGACCTGAACATGATCTACAATTGAATAAAAAGGAGAGTCATTATAAAACCAAATGTGTCTATAGAGTTAAATATAACATTTTAGCATATGTTACTGTAATTCCACCTGACCTACTGTAATTAATATTGGCTGATTGTCGTCGTATAAGATGTTTAAGAGACATTTTTCGACTTTCATCAGCGCCGCAAATGTTCCACTCCTAGTGTTTTAGAAACGTAACTTTACTGTTGGGTGAATGATCGGGTGAAAAGTTCATTGAGTAACATTTTGAGTGGAGGGAAATGCGTTCTCATTAGCAACTAAACGAAGATTGTTTCCTGACACATGTTACTGCAGTACTGTACCTGTGCGTTGCTGCAACTTACATTGCTCGGCTAATCTGAAGAGAAAATGCAATTCTTTCGTGTAGCCGGCCGGTGTGGCCGTGCGGTTAAAGGCGCTTCAGTCTGGAACCGCGTGACCGCTACGGTCGCAGGTTCGAATCCTGCCTCGGGCATGGATGTGTGTGATGTCCTTAGGTTAGTTAGATTTAATTAGTTCTAAGTTCTAGGCGACTGATGACCTCAGAAGTTAAGTCGCATAGTGCTCAGAACCATTTGAACCATTTTCTTTCGTGTGGGATTCTGATTAGAATTTCGAGGCACCTTGACTTAGTGCCACCGTGTGACGTTGAGCTAGCCAGGTTGCGCCGAAGAATTTGTGTAACCTCTGCGCAGTTTCACCGCCTTTTGATTCCGGAAAAATACCGCAGATTGAAGTAAACTATGAACTCCAAATCAGCCTGAAACAAAACAGCGAAAATGTGATTGTCAGCTGACCCCAAGCATCCGAGCTTTGCATCCTGAGTACAATCAAAAAGACACGTAGTACCGAGGGCGGCGGCTGCATCCTGGACAAAGGACACTCTGAAAGACGTGTTGGTGCGCAACAGAAAAACAAAAACGGCGCGTCTCGCCGCTAAACGCCAGCGTAATGACTTGATGCTAGGTGTCACACACAACAACACTGACGCTCTTGGTCTGGCGAGTCCACAAGGAATTCGCGAAGTCCTTGGGAAAGGAGGTGGAACGCAACAGCCAAGACAGTCATCACGAACGGAAGAGTACAAAGCAATAAGTAACGAATAGTGGCGCTGGGGCGGACTAGTGAGAACTAGTCTCTGTGACGCGACTCGATATGCTTTATCAATCTTGAAATTAATAGGGAGGGGTGAAGGTTAATTGATCCACTGATTTCTAGCTAAATTGCTGTAGTCAGAGATCTAGCCAGAAGCGAACGGAACAAATCACAGGAGACCGAAGATCTGCAGAAAGGCACCTGCTACAAACAAATTTACCCACATTCACCGAAGGTCCCATGGTACCATGAAAAGTGGCATACGAAATGTAACTCAACTCACATAAGCAACGAGAGGCAATTCGTAAGTATCATTGATAGGTTGAAAATCAACCACGACTGCTACCGACAACACTTATATAGAAGCCACATCATGCCACCAGCATAATGCGACTTTGGGGAGACCCACGGTGCCATGGACATAAACTTTGGCTGCCCTAGATACAGCAGAGAGAGAATCAGTCTGGCTACTTATGGAGCTAATCCACATGAATCAAGAACTTTCATAGAATGTTTCAATACTCTTTAACAACAATGAATAAATTGCTTGTGGGACTCTTATTAGAAGTTGGGATTAAATTGCAACAATGTAGTGCGGGTTTTGTGTGTGTGTGTGTGTGTGTGTGTGTGTGTGTGTGTGTGTGTGTGTGTGGTAGGAGTTTATTTCGCCTAATTAGGTATTATTGACTATGCCAACGCGGTAATTTTGAATTACGCAATGTGAAGCAGCCAAGACAGACCATCCAAAATGAGTAAATATGTCGAGGTTCACTTTTCGTCATGTCATAGCAGAGAGAATGTGGCGAATTTTCTGACGTACGCAGGCAATTTTTAACGTTTATAGCTGATGATTTATGACACTGTCTTTGCCTTTTTTAATATTTCTTTTGCAGCCTCTCCCGAAAAATTCGCGTTGTTAGGCCATTATACACTGTCTAATCAAAAGTATTCTGACATGTGTTAGTAGACGTTAACATGGAGTGTGTCCACACTTCGCGTTTATGACGGTTTTAACTTTGCTGGCAACACTTCCAGTGAGGTAACTGGATGTCTGTGCACGCATGGGAGCCCATTCTTCAAGACCCGAAACGAGAGAAGGTAGCAACGTTTGACGCTGGGGTCAGCAGGAAGGTCGACGTCGTAACTCGCCCCTAAGGCACTCCAATGGGCTCAGCTAGGGACTGTGGGCAGGTCAGACCATTTCAGGCATGTCATTCTCGCGCAACGACCACCCCGCAGACGCAGTTTTATGCCAGAGTAGATTGTCATCATCATTGGGGGAAGTGGCAACAAAACGACTATTCACGTTGGTGTGTAGAATATACGAGTCTGGCGACATACCATCTGACTTTCGGAAAAGCATCATCCACACAATTCCGAAGACGGCAAGAGCTGACAAGTGCGAGAATTATCGCACAATCAGCTTAACAGCTCATGCATCGAAGCTGCTTACAAGAATAATATACAGAAGAATGGAAAAGAAAATTGAGAATGCGCTAGGTGACGATCAGTTTGGCTTTAGGAAAAGTAAAGGGACGAGAGAGGCAATTCTGACGTTACGGCTAATAATGGAAGCAAGGCTAAAGAAAAATCAAGACACTTTCATAGGATTTGTCGACCTGGAAAAAGCGTTCGACAATATAAAATGGTGCAAGCTGTTCCAGATTCTGAAAAAAGTAGGGGTAAGCTATAGGGAGAGACGGGTCATACACAATATGTACAACAACCAAGAGGGAATAATAAGAGTGGACGATCAAAATGAAGTGCTCGTATTAAGAAGGGTGTAAGACAAGGCTGTAGCCTTTCGCCCCTACTCTTCAATCTGTACATCGAGGAAGCAATGATGGAAATAAAAGAAAGGTTCAGGAGTGGAATTAAAATACAAGGTGAAAGGATATCAATGATACGATTCGCTGATGACATTGCTATCCTGAGTGAAAGTGAAGAAGAATTAAATGATCTGCTGAACGGAATGAACAGTATAATGAGTACACAGTATGGTTTGAGAGTAAATCGGAGAAAGACGAAGGTAATGAGAAGTAGTAGAAATGAGAACAGCGAGAAACTTAACATCAGGATTGATGGTCACGAAGTCAATGGAGTTAAGCAATTCTGCTACCTAGGCAGTAAAATAACCAATGACGGACGGAGCAAGGAGGACATCAAAAGCAGACTCGCTATGGCAAAGAAAGCATTTCTGGCCAAGAGAAGTCTACTAATATCAAATACCGGCCTTAATTTGAGGAAGAAATTTCTGAGGATGTACGTCTGGAGTACAGCATTGTATGGTAGTGAAACATGGACTGTGGGAAAACCGGAACAGAAGAGAATCGAAGCATTTGAGATGTGGTGCTATAGATGAATGTTGAAAATTAGGTGGACTGATAAGGTAAGGAATGAGGTTCTACGCAGAATCGGAGAGGAAAGGAATATGTGGAAAACACTGATAAGGAGAAGGGACAGGATGATAGGACATCTGCTAAGACATGAGGGAATGACTTCCATGGTACTAGAGGGAGCTGTAGAGGGCAAAAACTGTAGAGGAAGGCAGAGATTGGAATACGTCAAGCAAATAATTGAGGACGTAGGTTGCAAGTGCTACTCTGAGATGAAGAGGTTAGCACAGGAAAGGAATTCGTGGCGGGCCGCATCAAACCAGTCAGTAGACTGATGGAAAAAAAAAAGGTACGCAGTGATGTACAATGTACCCATATTCTTCCACATTTAACGTTTTCTTCAGCCCAATCAGCCCTCCACCGCACACTCACACACCCACACACACACACGCACACAAACACACACATACCGTAAAACCATCTCCCTCGTATTTAATTATTGGCGCTAATTGTGTTTGCAGTTAAAGTTGTCGAGGCATTCGCTAAGCCAAATCCTTCCAGGCCACAGGGTAAAACGTGATTCATCACTCCAAATCACTTGTTTCCATCGAGTATCGCTCTTTCCGCCACCTCAACCGTCACTTAGCGCTGAATACAGAAATGTGTGGGTTATAAGGATCTGCTTGACTATTGTGCGCCATTGTTTTTGACTGCCTACGTGCCGTCCTAGCTGGACTCCTGGCAGCACCACGGTAGCCCTAAGTAATTTCTTCCTCTGATTTCATGCAGTTTTTTTTAAACCTCCTATCTGAATATAATTTTGTGATATAATCCGGTTTTGTTCCTTTGATGAATGCGATTATAATAAATACGAAATATCAGACGGGTATTATCACAGGTGATGCAGGAAAATTCGAATTACGCACTGGATGCATGAACATCTCTTTCAATGCTCACAGCGTTATCAGCAAGCGGCACCCATTTACAGTTGATTTCATGATTTATTTTATACAGCGTCCTCTAAAAGACTTAATATTCCAGTTCAGAGGCTCTGTGCCTGCAGTTTTTGCCAACATTATTTGTGATCGTTTGGCCCGAAAATAATTTTATGTAGTGGCGAGTCTGTACTAATCCGCCGAATGGCTGACAGTCAATGGTAAAGCTTCGTGGTAAACTCCGATTGTGAAATTACAATGAAATGAATACCCCTAGCTGCATCCAGGCGTTTATATAAGTCAACGGGGACAGTTGAAAATGTGTGCCCCGACCGGGACTGGAACCCGGGATCTCCTGCTTACATGGCAGACACTCTACCCATCTTTTTTTTGTTGTTGTTGATCTCATTTTGTTCGTTATAGTTTGTTCTGTGTGTTCGGGGTGACGTCTTATGACGTCCGTTCAAGTTCTTCGTTGTTCCATTCACTTAATTTTTTTATTGCAGAGGGCAGCTAACCCTCTGAGCGAGCACGCTGAGCTACCATGCCGGCGATCCATCTGAGCCACCGAGGACACAGAGGACAGTGCGACTGCAGGGACTTATCTCTGGCATGCCTCCCGTGAGACCCACATTCGCAACTTATTGTCCCGCACTATATTCATAGTACCCCTGCCCATCATACTCATTACTCGCGGCTTTACTGTCGATTCCCGCAAGAGTTCATACACTGTTTGTGCATCCGCACAGAAGATGGTGAAATGGCCAGTGAGCTTTAACTACATATATGTATGTAGATGGTATCTGTTCTTTCGGACACGTCCCAAAGAACAGATACCATCTTCATATTTATGAACTCCGATTGCCACAAAGTCTTAAGTGGGTCCACCTAACCTTAGCCTATGTGGCAAAACTATAAGCTGCCTGATAAAATAACCAGCTAAATTGACATGCAATCCGCCAAAGTGGTTTCTGATCAGAACACTTACACCAGAGAGGAAGCCACACGATGTATATTTATTTATCATGTTGGACTTCAGAGCACTCGGTCTTAAGGCTGAAAACTTTTGTGTGGGCCCTTTTACAGTCTCAGCTGCGTGGATGGGAACTACAAAACTCATTAAATTTATGCTACATTTACATAGATCCGTCGATAATTAATGCTTTCTAAATGCGATGCGGGAAAATGCATGTAATACTGATTAAAATACACGAGTAGAAGTTTGTTCTATGTTACTTGAAATTGCATTTACATAACAGAAGTTTAATGATGACTGTTTGAAGAGATCAACAGACGAGACGTACCACATATGCAAATTTGTCTTAACGGCGTCTGCGGTTCTTCCCTTGCGTGCTATTGTCGGCAATATACCCCTTTCTCGGATTACTAGATTTATTCTACTTCGGTCCTAGACCATCATTTCCCGCTGAGCAGTTAACGTAACGTACCTTCAGTCGGTGGGCTATCCCGGTTTGCGGGTGCAGGAAAACGAATTCGCCTCAAACCACTCGCTCGTCTCGACTACCGCCGTCCGAATCTCTGTGGCCCGTTGCTACGCAACGTCTCATTGAGAACGGCTGCTTCTCTTTATTGCCGACGCTTTGCTTTTACTCTTTGCTACTTATTTAGAGCAGGAAGTAAGCAAGTACCGGAAGCTTTTGTGATTATTACACTGCGTGAAAACAGCAAGCTCCATATTACTCGGGTTTATGTGCACCAGAGAACGCACGGGTAACTAACAAACACGGATGACCCAACATACAAGGGTAATCCCAAAAGTAAGGTCTTCTATTTTTTTTATAAGTACATAGACCTATTTATTTTTGCAGTGGTTTACATCAGTTTACAGCTTGAACATTTAGCTATTTTTCGACTTGATCACCATTTCTGTCGATGCATTTTTGTAGACGCTGTGGCAGTTTTTGTATGCCCATGTCATACCAGCTCGCCGCCATGCTGTTCAGAAAGTTATGATCCTCATCTTTCGGAGCTGAATCGCTTTCCGGCCAAATGTTCTTTTAACCTAGGGAAAAGGTGATAGGCACTGGGAGCCAGGTCAGGACTATAGAGTGGGTGGGTGATTATGTTCCACTGAAACTGTTGCAGGAGAGCAACGGTTTGCCGAGCGATGTGTGGGCAAGCGTTGTCATGGAGAATGTGTACGCCCTTGCTCAACATTCCTCTTCTCCGGTTCTGAATTGCCCGTTTGTGTTTTTTCAGAGTCTCACAGTACCTGTCAGCGTTAATTGTGGTCCCAGCTATTCAGCTCCGACGACGAGGTGAAAGAAGAGGTTCATAACTTTCTGAACAGCATGGCAACGAGCTGGTATGTCATGAGCATACAAAAACTGCCACAGCGTTTACAAAAATGCATCGACAGAAATGGTGATTATATCAAAAAATAGCTAAATGTTCAAGCTGTAAACAGTTCTAAGCCATTCTAGAAATAAACAGGCCTATGTACTTATAAAAAATAGGAGACCTTACTTTTGAAATTACCCTCGTACACATGTTTTTCCCGGAAACCTATTGATTGTACTTGCTACATGTTGCACTGGAAAGCCCACTGCATTACTTACGCCTTAATTCTCACAAACGGACAACGTATTTTCAGAATCACACTTCAAACACACGTATTTCGTGCCACTTGCTTTCTGTTCCCCTTTCGGAGAGTAATCGCAAAGTTATATACTGTTTTTGTTTTCCATTCTTTTCTGACTGTGGTCTTCATTTTCCACAGAACCAAAACACTGATATATCGGTAGTCAAACTAATTTCATCATGATATTTTAACAACAGATCAATGCGTATCAGAGTCTGGGTGTGCGTGATGGTGGATTCCTCGATCGGCTCGTCTTGGCTCTCACTTTAGCGGACGAACGTTTTTTTTCAATATCCGAGTCACTAAGCTGCTTACATTTCGGTTCATAAGCATCGTCCTAGTCGCGTACAGTTTTTTTCATCTATATCTTCACAACCAGCCACTTCTCTTCTACTAGAAAGCATTCGTTATAACTGTGATAGATTTTTTTTCCTTTTTCAAAAATCGCTGAACTGTGCAGGGTTTGTTTTCATGTCGGACAGCCCGCGCTCTTATGATTGGGAGCTTGATACATTACTTAACGTGGTACGGTTTGCGCAGTATGAAGCTGTCCTCAGCCCATAGGATGGGCTGAGTGCCGCAGTGTTTTACTGGACATAGTTCTGTTAGCATGAATGGAGGAGGGTGTAGATGCACACCCTTGTAATACTGCAGCGTTAGAACTTGTATTGCACCATCCCTCAAACAGGTTGTAGCGAGTCGGGACGCGCACGTATACGTTTGCGACAGGTCACCAACAAAGAAAGGACCCCAAAATGATTAAAATTCAGTACATTTTATTGAAGCTTACTGACCCATATAAATGACTGCCTCGCTAGTGAACTTGCCATCATGCTATTAATTTCGTCTCGAGGTTCTCCAGACATTAAATACAAATTTACCTCCTATTAAAAATTCATTGTGATAAGTGACTGTAACAGACAGATTCATGACGTACTGAGGAACAATATTTCGAAATCTGAATTTGAATGTGATCATTTTGAGTGGATTTAATTATTCACTCAAGATGACGCCAACTGCCAAAGACAGACAAAAATGAAATCAGCAATTTTTTTTCCTTGAGTAGGCACAGTGGTTTAGAATACTGCTGCGGAATCTGAAACTTCCGAAGCTTTGTAGTCGTAAGCGTTCGGAGTTTAAAACTACGGGAAATACCGTCACTGAAGCTACTATCCTCACAAAGCCAACAGCTTGAAAGGTGACTCTCGTTCTCCATATACCAAAAATACCAACCGATTTACTCACTCATTTTAAATTACTTCTATTCCCTGTCAGTGTTTCCTATGTTTCGACGGGTGGAAGTGAAATCGCTGTGGACAGAAAACGTCATCTATTCTTTAAGTCGCAACATGCAGTCATTGGCCACTGCCCCTAGGAATTCACAGTACGAGTCATAAAACCTCACAGTGCTGCTGCCCTAGTCCCACTTTGCCAGTTCCCCTCCGGGCCAGCGGTAGTACATGGTTCAAATGGCTCTGAGCACTATGGGAGGTCATCAGTCCCCTAGAACTTAGAACTACTTAAACCTAACTAACCTAAGGACATCACACACATCCATGCCCGAGGCAGGACTCGAACCTGTGACCGAAGCAGTCACTCGGTTCAGGACTGCAGCGCGTAGAACCGCTCGGCCACAGCGGCCGGCAGCGGTAGTAGCAAGACCACTCCCACACGCACGCGACACACTCTTAGCATTACCCGCCTTGAGTCAGGTTACAGTTTGCCTGTTCGTTACTCAGAGCAGAAGATATAACGTCGCTCGTCTACAGCCGTCGCCGTTTTCAGTCGGTTAGCGAGGCTACTTCACGCTCTTGCCATACGATGACATCATTCGTCATGTTGTAAGCCGCCATCACAACCACCTCCTTCGTCGTTTCGATAACTGCCTCGTGATTTCAGCTCTTTCTGTAACGGTTTAAGATTCTCACATGTATCCAACTCTCTCCAGCACTTTAAAATCACGCGGTCGTTTCAGTTATTTTAACAATTATGTATGTTTCTTCCTGGATTCCTTGGCCGTTGTATAACTACTTCAGAGTTTTATCTTGACAGCGGAGGCTGTTCTCGGCTGTCTGCACTACTATAGAAAGACAAGACGTAGGTTAACGTTATTGCCAAATATCTTGGAAAGTTCTTGACGGAAAAACCTCTCATTAAAAATTTTTTACACAGCGATGTACAGGTTGTTAAAGCTGACTGCGAAAGAGGAAATGCTGTGCTGTGAAGGTGTGCGATTTACTTTTCTTTCCCGTAGTCAGTTTTAACTACAAGAGAAGGGCACGGAGACCATAAGACAAATTTGTCTGTTGATTTATCGTGGATACGGAACATCGGCAGGTCACATGTTTACCAAAGAAAAGTCATCAAACAGCCTTATGTTTCCAGAAGTTGTTTTATTTATACAACCAGTTTCGGCATCCCATTAATGCCGTCTTCACGCCCCTATGCATTCAATGTACAGACAATCAGATACCTCAATGGATGTGTGACCTGACGATGCAGTTAGTGAGATGTCGAAACTGGTCGTGTAAAGGAAATAACAGCTTCTGGAACATACCCCTGATTGGCGATTTTTCTTTGGTAAGTTACGGAAATTGTTTCCCTTTATGTATTCCTTCTGCTTGCATACTATTTTAAACAAAAATTGTATACACAACAGTGTGCTGTTCTGTTTTCTTTTAATGCAAAACAGTAAGCCGTTCGAAACTTTGTAATCGTACCCATTCGTAGTTCAAATCTACGAGAAATGTTACCAATGTAGCTATTATACAATCCTCACAAAGCCAGCTGGAGAGTTCTTACTCTCTCCCCGTGTACCAATGATCCCAACCAATTTACCCACTTATTTTAAGTTTGCAGTAACATCAAACAATACTCATGGTCAGAGAGAGGATGGAAGAGGGTATAGACAGGCAAGGGTAGGAAGTGGACATAGACATGAAGTGATAGTCAGAGAGAGAGGGGGAGCAGAGATGGAGAGAGAGAGAGAAGGTAACAAGAGATGGACCGAGGGAGGGGGAGCAGGTGATGGACAGAGGTGGGGGGGGGGGAGGTGGAGGGGGAGAAGAGATGGACAAAGAAAGAGAGAAGGAGAAGATGTCCAGAGAGAAGCGGGAGAGAAGTAGATCAGGACGCGTATCTATTTCCAATATACATTTGTTGCGAAGAATTACCGGGTTCGCTAGCACTTTTAGAAATATTTGTAATTAGTGATCTATCCTCTGTCCACTTTCTTCGGTACCATAATTAACTGAGGTCCCCTGCAAGTAGGAGCGATGAAGATAACCGTCTGTGGCCGAGACTGAGGCAGACCTCAGCTGAACTCCTGCCAACTTGAAAATTTCCACCCCAGAAGGTACACCCAGTGCTACCGCCTGAAGACTCCGTGGAGAGCAGTTTACATCCGGCTGCCCTGCTTTAAAGGACACAGCATGTGGTAGGCGCTTACAAAGTGACTAACCGAGCCAGTTAAAGCTGGACCTGAAATTTCCGGTTTAACTTCATAGTTTTCACTTTACAAATCATATCCAGATGTGAAAGAAGCGATAAATGGCAGAAAATATACTAGGACCAACGGGGGGTCGAACCCTAGACCTCTGGATTTTTATTCCGATACTTAGCCAATACGGTATCAAGCCATGATTTTTAATCGTTTTGATATGCAATCACGCTCCCAAAGCATGGTGGATGAACAGAGGGAGCCTGATGGATCCTGTGTTTCTAGGCTTCCTTAAATTGTTTGACTGTTAAGTGCATGGACACCTAAAAAAGAAATGTTTTCTGATTGAGTTTAGGAGACAGGTTTTGCGACTATATTCAGGACTTCTTGAGTTTCCGAACACCTGCTGTTAGTACAATTCTTATGTGATCTACAGGTGATTACTGCTTCGAGCAATAAAGCCATAGGCAGCGTGTTCCGAAACTACACTACTGGCCATTAAAATTGCTACACCAAGAAGAAATGCAGATGATAAACGGGTATTCATTCGACAAATATATTATACTAGAACTGACATGTGATTACATTTTCAAGCAATCTGGGTGCATAGATCCTGAGAAATCATTACCCAGAACAATCACATCTGACCGTAATAACGGCCTTGATACGCCTGGGCATTGAGTCAAACAGAGCTTGGATGGCGCGTACATGTATAGCTGCCCATGCAGCTTCAACACGGTACCACAGTTTATCAAGAGTAGTGACTGGCGTATTGTGACGAGCCAGTTGCTCGGCCACCATTGACCAGACGTTTTTAGTTGGTGAGAGATCTGGAGAATGTGATGGCCAGGTCAGCAGTCGAACATTTTCTATATCAGAAAGGCGCATACAGGACCTGCAAAAACGGTCGTGCATTATCCTGCTGAAATGTATGGTTTCGCAGGGATCCAATGAAGGGTAGAGCCGCGGGTCGTAACACATCTGAAATGTGTTCGTGCAGATGGTTGTTGTCTTGCAAACGTCCCCATCTGTTGACTCTGGGATCGGGACGTGGCTGCACGATCCGTTACAGTCATGCGGACATGCGGATAAGATGCCTGTCATCTCGACTGCTAGTGATACGAGGCCGTTGGCATCCAGCATGGCGTTCCGTATTACCCTCTTGAACCCACCGATTCCATATTCTGCTAACAGTCACTGGATCTCGACCAACATGAGCAGCAATGTCGCGATAGGATAAACCGCAATCGCGATAGGCTACAATCGTACCTTTATCAACGTCGAAAACGTTAAGGTACGCATTTCTCCTCCTTACACGAGGCATCACAACAACGTTTCACCAGGCAACGCTGGTCAACTGCAGTTTGTGTATGAGAAATCGGTTGGAAACTTTCCTCATGTCAGCACGTAGTTGGTGTCGCCACCGGCGCCAACTTTGTGTGAATGCTCTGAAAAGCTAATCATTTGCATATCACAGCATCTGCTTCCTCTCGGTTAAATTTCGCGTCTGTCGCACGTCATTTTTGTGGTGTAGCAATTTTAATGGCCAGTAGTGTAGTCGTAAAAATTAATATAGGAAGTAGAGAATGTCTAAACAAATATATTTCGGTAAGGAACATATGGCCTCTGAAGTGAGCTTGTAATGTTAGGGAACGTTGTTAGTGCAGCTGATGTAAGCTACTGTTACGGTGTAGCTGACTGGGAGTGTGCTCAAATACTCATGCGTCTTCTGTACGGATGGCTGGCTGTACCGACTGAACATACTTCTGAATGTTAGACAAGCTATGTACTGCAGACACAGCGGGGCGACTGCCCATTTCAGTATAGTTGTGGGGAATCATCTGAGAGCCACGTTCAGGAATCTATGGATGGCTGTGGTGGCCCTGTGTCCTGGCCACCAGGGTCACTTGACCTCACGTGTCTGGATTTGTCCGTCTGGAGGCGTAAGAAGCAGCTGGTGCCCGAAACCGTTGTGGAAACAGAAAAAGACTACGTCGCTTGAACTTCTGTCGCTGTTAGTAGCACTGCGGACATGACGGGAATCTTCGAACAGACTCGACAACCATTGTTTCGACGATCGACGTAATATGTGCGTCCAGTCCAGTAATCACGCATTCGAGCGGTTTTTGTGAATGCCGCTGTTGTAATTAGCGTGCTAATCTACCTTCTGTGTAAATCGTCTCGCATCAGAAATAGCCGTCGGGGGCCATATGCACCATAAATAAATATATTTGTTTTGATGTTCTCTACCTCCTGTATTAATCTGAACGAATAATTTCGGAACATACTGTATATGAAGGAGACCAGTGCATTTGGTCAAGGGATTTTTTGACTCACAAGAGAATGTCATAGAGATTATGAAAGCTCTACAGCGACAAACAGTTGGCGAATGGTATCCAATATGGTAGGAAGACTGAAAATGTTATAAATAGGCCGTAACGGGGCCTGGGACAGACCTTTTCCCGGTATAAGAAGGAACGAGTGAAGAGGTCCACGCCTGTTTATCGTTATAGTTCTACATACTGTAAGTAGACATATTTAATTACCTATAGAACCCAATAGATTCTCTTGCGAAATGATCCAGGTAATCGAAGAAAGAAAGCAAAATGTGTGAATATCGCGTTTAATTGTTAGAATTTGTCGCCCGAGGCAGCGAGTCAGGCAAATCAGATGCACTGTGCGTAAGCGGTCATGTACATCACGACAATATACAGTACCGACTGAAGCTTCTACAGCACAATATTCTCCTGTTCTTCCTACCGATAACTGCTCTTATTTGCCTCATATCAAATATACTGAATTTTGCGTATTTAAGTAAATTCTACACTAACAGAGAGCACTAATTACACAAAGCTTTAAATACTTTATAGTCGTCAATGAGAGCCCCATTGCTACTCTTACGTAGGCAGTAACCGCTGCAGAAATCTCTGGCAAACAGCACGTCGTAACATGCGTTCGTATAGAGTAGCACTGAATGCAATCTAAATATCTAACGGAACACTAACTCATGATCAATTGACACGTATTTGGCAGCAACTTTAACATCCAAAAAAGCATTGGAAACAATAACAAAAACTGCGAGAAATACTAGATCCTACATAAGTATAGTAATCACGAAGATGCAGATTTCAATCGTAATGCATTCTTTGTAGATATGCGTTGTTTTGTTGATATTTAGGTGAAGGCTACTGGGTCCACTGGTTACTTATGTAAGTTTTATTTTGCAAAGGTTTATTTAAAGCTCCTCATACAGAAATTAAAACCACGATATTTAGCTTCTTGAACTTCTAAAAATTTTCTGTTAATTGATAAATTTCAGTGAACAAGAATCACTATTCTGCAAATAATTAACGCATCGTTACATTTCATTGATCTGAAACCCCTGTCCCTGGAATGTAAGCAGTCTGCCTCTGTGCTAGGTATATTCAGAAAAACTCTTGACAGTCTTCCAATTTTGAATAACTCCACTTGTATACCATTCATACCATATTCTCTTCCATGTAAGGATTAGTTTAGTTTCTCTCTCGTTTCAAAATTGTAGTGATGGTGGTCAGTTTCTAACATACTCTTTTTACCAGGTTCTAGTTAAAAATGTTCGATTAACATACTCGTAGATTACGAGTCTATGTTAAGTTCAGTGAAATGCTTGGAGTGTGTACTTATCTTTTTGGTTTCGACGACTTTTATCCTCCAATTCAACGTTAATTGGGGTGCGTAATATTAATTGTTTGACGGCAGAAATCCCAGGAGTCATTGTGAAGAGCCGATGATATTAAATAATTTACACCAACATAGTTTGCATTTTGTGTTAATGTTTATATTGTTCCAGAACATTAGCACAACGTACAGTTCAAAGAAAGTGAATTTACAGATCATGTGCTCAAACTGACTGAAGACAATTACCACTCTAGTGGCACTGTACTGCCACTCTACTGCCGAGCTCTTAGGCTCACTGCTTACATTGTTTCTTAACAGTACAAGTTCTTTGAAAATGTTGTTCAGCGAAGTCACATTAATTGAGTTAAAATTAAAATCAGTGGTTTCATAAGAAATTACAATTACAGTTTTGAAGATGATAAACGACTGATTATAACAAATGTGATTTTTAAAATCGCTCTTCAAAGTTAGTATCGAAGTTCTGCTTGAGAAATGTGACTAACAATGCTTGATACAAAATAATTAATACTTCGTTAATTACAATAGGAATTTTGGTGATGACATATTTTGGAGTATTTTGTATAATGCTGAAATAGGTTTTCAGTTCAAATTTTAAATAATAATCTCTTTTTGTCCAAGTAATCAAAATAAGAGTTTGTTTATGTCAGAAAGTAACAAAACTCGTAATTACAGAATTAATTATAATGAATCTGATTTGAGTTTTTATAGAAACAATCTCTTTCAGTGCACTAGTCAGCCAGAAATCTAGCCAAAACATTAATTTTCGCGTTTTATGAAATAATCGAATTTTGACAATTAATTTCCGTTTAGTGACTCAACTTATTTTAACATTAACATTTCTACGCGATTATTGCCTGGTAATTCCACAAATTAGTTTTTCTGTAAATATCGTGAAATTGATGTTTGTAATAGGATACTTTTCCATTAATTAAAGATTCCTGTTAATTGTATTTAAATGAGCTGTAGTTGACTGGTCCAATGCGTCACATTTCATATATCTCGTTTGCAATGATACTTGATACAATACAGAGTACCAAAAGTCGTATTTTAAGATTTGCAATACGGTGAAATGTATATCGTATAATACGTAAAGGCATGGTACCGAATAGGCCAACTTCATATAAGGGTCCCAGCAGTATGTCCTACCACAAGTTCAAATTAACTCTAACAAGCGATGGCTCTCCTACCTCTTCGCTGAATGGCAATACTCGAGCGATGATCTCGGGGACAGGCAAGGTGCCTGGATCTGTGTCTCCAATATGGAAAGTGCCAAATTTACGATTACCAGCAGTGGAATAATTAAGTACGTCAAGCTCTCCAGTTCCATATGGGCAAAACATATGTATTCCGAAAAGTTCAAATAAAATTCTGAGCTGTATTCGAAACTAGTTAACGACAGGGAAAGCATAATTCAACGCTTGAGCAACGACAGCGGTCGGACGTGTTTACTCCTTAGTTGCTCCCCGGGGCTTCGGATATAGCAGCTAGCTCTTGCTGTGGTGAGTGCCTACTTGCGTCAAGGAGTCGTTCTGTCTATTCTTTTGTGATCTTTCGTTTGGCGGCAGATTCGTTCGCTTTTTCCGTGTGCATAGCGTCCAGGGTGATTCCACGTACAGGTAGAGTCAGTTCTGAGTTTGAGAAGTCCACCTGTGATTTGTACTGTGTCAGATTTGACGTACATTAAAAGACGTTGTTCGCCTCCACATACGTGCTGCGGTATGCGAGTTATAGTGAAGAAATGCGAAGAGTTTTAATTTAATGATCTTGCAGTTGTTGCCTAAGCATTTTTGTATATATGTTGTAAATATCCAGATCAAGAAACGGCTGCAAAACCTATCAACTGTGCGGCGAAGCAGAGGTTGGTCACTATATGACGCCGCGAGAGCTACCTTCTACAATGTGAACATTATTGTGAAGTCATAAAATCGTTGCATTTTGTCTGTGATTTGGTGCTTGGAGATTTTGACATCGTCCCCGTTTTGCTGTAGGACGCAGCAGATCGTCCGACGGGAGATAATGTTGGAAACAGTTTACCTTGGTCCGTAAGTCTAACTGCTGAAAGGAGTCGAGTTAGCTCGTTCCGAAATTTTTACGGTTTAGGAATTTTAGTAGTGTTCCTAACCGTGATGTTCCGCATGTTGGAACTTGATTAATTAAGCTGCGAATGCAGTTACGTGGCTTAGGGATATCGCCTGTTTGAAATAGGAGCTGGTGTAATAAGCCTTGTAATTGTGAGGCCGGATAATTCCAGTGGAGGTTAGTGTATTTGGACTTCTCGGGTCCCACAGTTCCGTGAAAGGGTGTGAGTGACTCTGTTGGCCGACTCTGAGGTGACAGAGTTTGTGCTTATTTGGTGGTTGTTGGTTGTGGAATTGTTGTGGTTTCCGAGCGGAGATCTCGGTGTAAGTTATATTTTGTTTGGCTTGGACTGGGAACTAGTCTTATTGTGCTACTGCATGCAGTGTGTTATATGAATTTTGTGATCTATCCTAAGGTGCAAAGAAAAGGAACTGAAGGTCAGAAATGGTGGAACTATATTACGAGGTACTGTGTATTGAAGAGATCCGTGACGAGTGACTTTCGTAACATGTTTGCAGCAGTGGGACCGCACATTGTCAACGCCTGAAGTGATTGAGCTTTGAATTATCATTCAATAGCAGTATTTAAAACGGCGGTGACACGTAGGTTTTTTCTGTTTTTAATCCGTTCAAGTGGACATAGTATTCTTGCCACTCGATCAGACGTTTAAACGAAGTGTGTAAATGATAATTGAGTTTTTATCAATGAACAGAAAGGAAGATAGCCCAGACTGGCAAAATATTTAAAATCTCGCTTCTAATTTCGTGGCATGAGTGTGTTAACGTGGGCTGTGACAAGCAACAAATTTTAAATAGTAGAGATATTTGTAGTGTTATTTGGAAAGTACTTCATTGATTACATATATAGCAATACGGCAAATTCCACGTTTAGTTTCTAGTTATTCGAAAGAAATTTACGTATGAGAAACTGTTTGCGAGTACGCTAGACGTACAACAGTATAACGTATATCTTTGAATTAAGTCCTACGAACGTGCGTTAATTAAAAAGATAAAAGTTGAAAGTTATTAAAAGGGGTCATATTTAATAGGAAGTAACTCAAAAGTGGAGATAAGTGAATAAAGTTAAATGAAATTATCGTTAATATTTTAGTAATAAAAATTCTAGATCAGAGACGCCACTTACGTAATAGTGGGGATCAACTGAAGAATAGGATGCAACCCATCGCCTTTGACTAACAACGTCATAGTTTACTCTTAGATGTTAACGTCTTTATTTTGGAGCCATAGATAATAAAACGGTTATCTTCTGTGGCGAGGAATCATCATTGTAAATTTAAATAAATGAGTGTTTCTAAAAGACCGGCTAGACATTGTGTTCGATTTTTGTCGCTTGTGTTTATTTGAATCATTTGTTCGTCTTAATTCATTAGGAACTTCTTTTCATTCTTAGTGACTTTGAGATATTTTGGAAGAATTGTTTTTCATTCTGGGCAATTTTTACTTTTCGATTTTCGTTTGTAGTTTTGGATTTATCTATTCCTATGAATATGGAAGACTGGAAGCAGGGTCGTAAACTGCATCGCGGAATACAAATTTTACAGTTGTCGCTTTCTTTCGTCTTCGCTACCACTATTCTTACTATAATATTTTTCAGTTGATACTAGTACTATAGAAGCCGTAATTCAGTTGACCTATATACTACGAAGGTAGTATCCTGTTCTTCAGTTCGATATGGGTCAACTGGAGTACGAGATACAAATTTTATTGTTTTAGGTTTTTTCGTCGTCGCTAGTACTACTATGATAATTTTCAGGCGAGCCTATTAGCATCGAAGGCGAAAACAATTTGTATCCCATACTTCAGTTGATTTATATACAAATTTTATGTATGTCCCTTTTTTTCATCTTCGCTAGCATTAGTATCCAATTCTTCATCTGAACTATATAGATCAGCTGTAGAACAGCATACTAGTGCTAATGAAGGCGAAAAGTCGACATACTTTAAATTTTTATCCCGTACTGCAGTTAACCTGCACGTATCAACCGAACTTCGGGTTACAACTCTTACATCAACTGAGATATTACATGCTAACGTTACTTCTGTCCTTATTTCTTCTATTTTCCGTTAGTATCCCATTCGTCAGCCGAGATACTAGGACTCAAAAAAGCGATATACTTAAAATTATGTTCGAAACATGAATGTAAGTGATATGTCTACCATCTGTTTCCTCTGTCCTTCATTTCTTTGTATCTCAACTTTCGTCTTTGCTGTTAAATTTGTGCAATACATCATCTCTGGTAACTTCTGACGTCATTGGTAACTTCTGACGTCCCATTTTTCAGTAATCCTTGTAGCGGCATCTGAGTCAGAAAGTTTATCATATCTTTCAGTCAACAAAAGAAAAGATATATTTTTACGCTAAATAAAAAGACTCGAGAAATAATTATATACAAAAGGTATTAAAGCAATTTAATCCAAGTTATTTCAACAAGGCCGTCAATATATTCTGCAATCAGTAACGGTATATGAGAATAAACCGACGTTCCCTCAACATTTTGCTGCGTTAATTAAACTGAATTACGTCGTATTATCGTAGTCTGAAGGTACGACTTTGCATTCAGTAATTTTCTATTGAGGATAGCTCTTCTATAGTAATTAAATGGGTTTTTGAGAGTCTTTGCATATAATAGAATTGCCACTAAAATAGTGATTTTGATAATACGGTACATAACTGAAACTGTTACGTATACGTTGTTTGTAGTTTTGAAAGAGATAACGCTGATACCTTGTGTTTACAGGTAAACCGTGTGTGTTACGAGGTGTTATTGACTTTCAAGTCACTGTCGATCGCTGGAGTCTAATCGAGTTCAGGAATAAATAGTTAATGTCATCTCAGCTGAACTAATATCATAACGGTTGACTTTTTGCTACGTCTTGGAGACTGTGAAAGTGGTTGGATGCGATGGCGTATCGCGTATAAAAATTATTTTAATTTTGATGTATATATGCATATCAGAAGAAAGCGGGACGATTGTCATTCTTGAATCTACTTGTTTTCATAGTTTTTTTCAAATTCAAATGTGCGCGAAATCTTATGGGACTTAACTGCTACGGTCATCAGTCCCTAAGCTTACATACTACTTAACCTAAATTATCATAAGGACAAACACACACACCCGTGCCCGAGGGAGGACTCGAACCTCCGCCGGGATCAGCCGCACAGTCATAGTTTTCATCCAGCAGAAAACTATGAAAACAAGTACTCCAAACCGGCATTTCACGACAACTAATCAGCAAAAAAGGCACCAAATGTTCTAATAAAAGCATGGAAGTCGTCTAACGATGAATTGTAATGATTAGAAACCAGTAACGGTACCTTTTGAATAAAGGAACTTAAATTTGTGGCTGGTTGCTGTCTCAACACCATCAACATTTACCACTATATCGCGCTGTAAGCTTGTTAACGTAAATGGGGCCAGCAAAAAGTAGCAGATGAATCGCAGTTCAGCGACTATGTTTTGAGTTGCACATTACACCATCCGTAATGTTCAGTGTGCATTACTGCACAAGTTTTGCAGTTATGACATTGATATTTAGGTAAGCGCATCCACCACGGCATGGCCGTACAACATCGAAAGGGAAAAATAGGTTTTTAATTGTCCTGAGGAAAAAAACAGCACAAAAATCAACAATTTCTAACTGTCGTGAGACTGACGCAAGACATGCCATATATGCTGTCCACCGTTTTCTATCACAAGTTGAAATCGAGGAAACGCATGTCCACAACAGATTGGAGTATCTCATGGGCCACGTTCAAGATGCGTTGCACATTGCGTTCCTCCAGTTCGTAATTGGAGCACTGAACACAATATGTTTCAGACACCTCCACAGCCAGAAGTCATAGGGATTAAGATCAAGTGACCTGAACAGCCAGACTATCGGGAAATGATGGATGACGATTTTAGCGTTTCCGAAATTTCTCTGCAGTAGCCGCTTCACTGTCTATTCGGCGTGCGGAGCTGCGCCATGTTGCCAAAAAAAGATGCTACCCACACATTCGCACTGTTGAAGGACTGGCAGGTGGGTGAGGTTCTTCTGTTGCCCATATCCTGCAACTCTGCGTACTGACATGTCCTTCGAGATGGAAATGTGCATGGTCTGCCCGCAGAATGTTTCGTCGCCATTCATTATCCACTTCCATATGAGCAAGGAACTCCAGAGCGAACGTCTGTCTTGCTGGCAGAAAAGCAGTAAACAACACCCGAAAATCGGTGATTTGTATGAATTCGTAGGCTTTTGTGCACCGTACCCGCACTGCATGTTTGCACACCACCGCTCGACCCCTCCTGTAATGCTGTGACTATATCTTAGACAGACTTGGGATCAACCGTTTTCCTTTGTCTGGTACATTACACTTCAAAGAACCTGTCTTTTAGAATTTTGTAATCATTTTGTTCAGACCATTAGCAGACATCGGACTAATTCCGTCAGTGTCCGGGACTTCTGCGGGACTACCGGCGCGCAATTACCGTTCTTGTAGAACAGCTTTACCAGCAGCTCCAGATTCTTTATGGAGACAGTCTCGGACGCGGACTCAGCACCAGCCGTGAGCAACGAGTCTATTGATGTGCACATTATGACGTTTACAGTGCCGTCTATTGGTCAAATTTTTGCAAACTTTTTTTTTCTTTTTTGCTCCATGTCGTTTTCCCCTGCACCACTAACATGCTGTTCAAATTTGACATAATTCTGAGCAGCGGTTCTCTTTCCACTGCGTTTTGAACCTGGACTTTAATTACGGACACCCTGTACATTAAGCAGAACTTTCAGTTCATCTCCAGATTTGTGGTTTTGGGGTCTATGTTGCTTACAGTGGTGAGCTGGGGAAATGCTTCTTATGTGATGAGAGTGGTCAGCAAAGTCTCAATTGTCCGAAGAAGGTTTTTGCTCTCAATAGTTCTCTCGAACAGCGACATGAATTGGCGGTAGCAGATCTCGTTCCGCCTCGTGCTACTTCTAGTGGCAAAGAAGAGACCGATTTTGGTTTATCCACGAGCGATTTTCCCTCGGAAAAACCGAAGACGGATTCCGTACGATCTGTTCCCCATACCGATGCTCAGTTGTTGCAATATCAGCGACGTCGCACCCAGGATGCAGATGTTTCTAGATAACAGAACGCAGCTTGTCATTCTCAATGGAGAGAAGTCTTCTGAAGTAAGAGTGATTTCAGGGGTGCCGCAGGGGAGTGTCGTAGGACCGTTGCTATTCACAATATACGTAAATGACCTGGTGGATGACATCGGAAGTTCACTGAGGCTCTTTGCGGATGAAGCTGTGGTATATCGAAAGGTTGGAACAATGAAAAATTGTACTGAAATGCAGGAGTATCTGCAGCGAATTGACTCATGGTGCAGGGAATGGCAATTGAAACTCAATGTAGACAAGTGTAATGTGCTGCGAATACATAGAAAGAAAGATCCCTTATCATTTAGCTACAATATAGCAGGTCAGCAACTGGAAGCAGTTAATTCCATAAATTATCTGGGAGCAGGCATTAGGAGTGATTTAAAATGGAATGATCATATTAAGTTGATCGTCGGTAAAGCAGATGCCAGACTGAGATTCTTTGGAAAACTCCTAAGGAAATGCAATCCGAAAACAAAGGAAGCAGGATACAGTACGCTTGTTCGCCCGCTGCTTGAATACTGCTCAGCAGTGTGGGATCCGTACCAGACAGGGTTAATAGAAGAGATAGAGAAGATTCAACGGAGAGCAGCTCCTTCGTTACAGGATCATTTAGTAATCGCGAAAGCGTTACGGAGATGATAAACTCCAGTGGAAGACTCTGCAGGACAGACGCTCAGTAGCTCGGTACGGGCTTTTGTTGAAGTTTCGAGACCATACCTTCACCGAGGAGTCAAGCAGTATATTGCTCCCTGCTACGTATATATCGCGAAGAGACCATGAGGATAAAATCACAGAGATTAGAGCCCACACAGAGGCATACCGACAATCCTTTCCACGAACAATACGAGACTGGAATAGAAGGGAGAACCGATAGAGGTACTCAAGGTACCCTCCGCCACACAACATCAGGTGGCTTGCGGAGTATGGATGTAGATGTAGATGTAGATGTAGATGTTTCTGATGTGGGATCAACCATGTTACCCTTCCCTACGTCAAGTGTCTCTGCACATAGCCTCCCGTTCTCCTGTGGAGGCTGTGGGAGCGGCGGATTCGAGCTCTCGTTTGGACTCTGGCGTTGATCTTATGGACTCGCATCAGATATCCGGTACGTCTGATCCATTCACATCGCCACCCCCTTTCCCCCACTCAGATAATACAGTCCGACGAACAGCGAGGCATCCCTGGCTGCGTGTCGATCGCCATTGATGACGCTTCGGCTACGCAACCTTCAGAGCTTCCGCCGATGAATCTTGCAGCGCAGGAGTATTCCCAGGTTGTTTCTTTCTTGTCGTCTGCTGAGCCTGTTGTTCCGTCCCTGTCTGTCATGCGAGGTACTGCTCTATTTTATCGTGAAGGTACTCCCGTCACTGACGTTAAAGGTCCCGAACCTGGACGTGGAAGTGGTTATCGTCTTTTTTGACCTTACCCTGGTTGTGCTTCGTGCACCGTCTGACATAGGTCAAACGGTGGCGCGCTCGAAATTTTACAGGGAGGAGCTCCCTTACCTTTTGCGTTAAGACTCTTCGGGACTTGCTGCCGGGTGGTAACTTCAACTGCATGTTGCATCACGTTAACTAGTCCCCTCATTTTAATTTTAGTCCTGATCTCCATGAATTGGTTCGTACGATGTGTTTGAGGGAAGATTGGGAACATAAATTTCCAACGTTGGTGAAATTCACGTTTTTGACTGCAGACTTGATAGGTTTTTTGGCTTCTACTTTTACTTCCATCTTGTGAGGGAGAGCTGTGCCTGCAAGCTTCAGACTGGGGAAAATGGTCCTCATACCGACTCGCCAAGGCCGTTTCACAGCAGCTGATTTTCGTCCCTCCACGGCATTCAGTTTGGACTACAAAACCGTTGCACGGTCTGTGAACCAGCAGATCATCATTATTGTTTGGTAGAGCGATTGGCAAACATCAGTGTTGCCTCCCTGGCCGTACACTTTTGACTCCAGTGGCAGAACATAGGGATGTAGTTTCTGTGGCTGCTGTTACATCTGTTCATTGTGCATTTCCCTTCTTAGATTTATCTAAGGCATTAGACGTTGTTACGATGATGACAGACAACTTGTTCAATGACTCACCATGCTTATGTTCACTGCCAGGCCCCCGTAGACATTCTGCAAGCGCCTATAAATATCTTCGATGCTCTGCTTTTCCGCCAAAGGAAACGCAGTGACAGCTCTCTGCTTGTAACGCACCTCTGTTACAGACGCTAGTTTAAAAACCAACGCCGCCACTTATCTAAACTCCATGGAACTATATGGACTGAAGAGAGAATATCGGTCGATGTCCCACAAGAAATATCATGTTATTTCAGCAGAAACGGGCCGAGAAAAAAAGTCTTGCGTTTCTTATTAAACATCACTCGAAGTTTTCCAGTACCTCTCGGCATGGCATCAGCTACTTTTACAACTAGTTTTAAGTGGTCGTTTCACTTTGGATCGCTTCTAATGATCATTCAGCAGTATTTTACAGCGGTTATTGTTTCTAGTGATTTATTGCCAATAGTCTAATCGAATGGCACTCGGTATTTCCACCTATCTACACGCAACGCATTAGATTTACGTTCAGGGTCAACTTCCTGTCTACAACATAAATCCTCAGCTCTCTGCAGATCTTCCTTCATTCCGCAACAGTCTTATGTCATTGCAACCTTCTTTTATATGTGGTTTTTACTTTTTTTTCGTTAAATTAAAATCGCAGTGAAAATCAGTTGAAGCTTTGCACATAAGTGTTGCGCAATGTCTCTAATACTCCCGTCGATCGCATCATGTCGCACTTTTCAGATGTTGTTGTGGTCTTCAGTCCTGAGACTGGTTAGATGCAGCTCTCCACGCTACTCTATCCTGTGCAAACTTCTTTATCTCCCAATACCTACTGCAACCTACACCCTTTTGAATCTGCTTAGTGTATTCATCTCTTGGTCTTCCTCTACGATTTTTGCCCTCCATGCTGCTGTCCAATACTAAATTGGTGATCCATTGATGCCTCAGAACATGTCCTGCCAACCGATCCCTTCTTCTAGTCAAGTTGTGCCACAAACTCCTCTTCTCCCCAATCCTATTTAATACCTCCTCATTAGTTATGTGATCTACCCATCTAATCTTCAGCATTCTTCTGTAGCACCACATTTCGAAAGCTTCTATTCTCTTCTTGTCTAAACTATTTATTGTCCATGTTTCACTTCCATAAATGGCTACACTTCCAAACAAATACTTTCAGAAATGACTTCCTCACACTTAAATCTATATTCAATGTTAGCAAATTTCTCTTCTTCAGAAACGCTTTCCTTGCCATTGCAAGCCTACATTTAATATCCTCTCTACTTCGACCATCATCAGTTATTTTGCTCCCGAAATAGCAAAACTCCTTTACTACTGTAAATGTCTCATTTCCTAATCTAATTCCCTCAGCATCACCCGACTTAATTCGACTACATTCCATTATCCTCGTTTTGCTTTTGTTGATATTCATCTTACATCCTCCCTTCAAGACACTATCCATTCCGTTCAACTGCTCTTCCAAGTCCTTTGCTGTCTCTGACAGAATTACAATGTCATCGGCAAACCTCAAAGTTTTAATTACCTCTCCATGGATTTTAATACCTACTTCAAATTTTTCTTTCGTTTCCTTCACTGCTTGTTCAATATAAAGATTGAATAACATCGCGGAAAGGCTACAACCCTGTCTGACTCCCTTCCCAATCACTGCTTTCCTTTCATGTCCCTCGACTCTTATAACTGCCATCTGGTTTCTGTACAAATTGTAAATAGCCTTTCGCTCCCTGTATTTTACCCCTGCCACCTTCAGAATATGAAAGAGAGTATTCCAGTCAACATTGTCAAACGCTTTCTCTAAGTCTACAAATGCTAAAAAGGTTTGCCTTTCCTTAATCTAACTTCTAAGATGAGTCGTAGCGTCAGTATTGCCTCACATGTTCCAATATTTCTACGGAATCCAAACAGATCTTCCCCGAGGTGGGCTTCTACTAGTTTTTCCACTCGTCTGTAAAGAATTCGCGTTAGTATTTTGCAACTGTGGCTTATTAAACTGATAGTTCGGTAATTTTCACATCTGTCAACACCTGCTTTCTTTGGGATTGGAATTATTATATTCTTCTTGAAGTCTGAGGGTATTTCGCCTGTCTCATACATTTTGCTCACCAGATGGTAGAGTTTTGTCAGGACTGGCTCTCCCAAGGCCGTCAGTAGCTCTAATGGAATGTTGTCTACTACCGGGGCCTTGTTTCGACTCAGGTCCTTCAGTGCTCTGTCAAACTCTTTACGCAGTATCATATCTCCCATTTCATCTTCATCTACATCCTCTTCCATTTCCATAATATTGTCCTCAAGTACATCGCCCCTGTATAGACCCTCTATATACTCCTTCCACCTTTCTGCTTTCCCCTCTTTGCTTAGAACTGGGTTTCCATCTGAACTCTTGATATTCATACAAGTGGTTCTCTTTTCTCCAAAGGTCTCTTTAATTTTCCTGTAGGCAGTATCTATCCTACCCCTAGTGAGATAAGCCTCTACATCCTTACATTTGTCCTCCAGCCATTACCTGCTTAGGCACTTTGCACTTCCTGTCGATCTCATTTTTGAGACGTTTGTATTCCTTTTTGCTTGCTTCATTTACTGCATTTTTATTTTTTCTCCTTTCATCAATTAAATTCAATATTTCTTCTGTTAGCCAAGGAGTTCTACTAGCCCTTATCTTTTTACCTACTTGATCCTCTGCTGCCTTCGCTACTTCATCCCTCAAAGCTACCCATTCTTCTTCTACTGTATTTCTTTCCCCCATTCCTGTCAATCGTTCCCTTATGCTGTCCCTGAAACTCTGTACAACCTCTGGTTTAGTCAGTTTATCCAGGTTACTATCTCCTTAAATTCCCACCTTTTTGCACTTTCTTCAGTTTTAATCTACATTTCATAACCAATAGATTGTGGTCAGAGTCCACATCTGCCCCTGGAAATGTCTTACAATTTAAAACCTGGTTCCTAAATCTCTGTCTTACCATTACATAATCTATCTGATACCTGTCAGTATCTCCTCGCTTCTTCCATGTATACAGCCTTCTTTTATGATTCTTGAACCAAGTGTTAGCTGTGATTAAGTTGTGCTCTGTGCAAAATCCTACCAGGCGGCTTCCTCTTTCATTTCTTAGCCCCAATCCATATTCACCTACTACGTTTCCTTCTCTCCCTTTTCCTACTACCGAATTCCAGTCACCCATCACTATTAAATTTTCGTCTCCCTTCACTATCTGAATAGTTTCTTTGATTTCATCATACATTTCTTCAATTTCTTCATCATCTGCAGAGCTAGTTGGCATATAACCTTGTACTACTGTAGTAAGCGTGGGCTTCGTTTCAGATATGAGCACGAAAACATGCCTAGAACAATAGCGCCTCCCACCAAGTGATAAAGTGTTTGCTGTCATTCGATTTCTTCATGCTGATGGGTTCCGCCTGATTTGATGCAGACGACATAATGTAACTGTCACGTGCGACAGCAAAGTGCGGCAATGGCGCAGGAACTTCGAAGCAAGATGTACAAACGTTTGTGATGCAGTCAGTTAGGGAAGGAATCGATTGCCAACCAATGATCTTGCTCGGAGAGTGGATAAGGCGACTCAACAAATTATGTATGAAGAACCATTCAGAACAATCGAAGAGTAATGACGTCATCAGACATTGTCCTTCTTCATGACAATGATCGGCTGCACACTGTAAAGCCTCTCATGTAGCGTTTCAGACGGGAAGTGTTTATTCACCCACCATACAGCCCATCTCATTTTCACGTCTTCACTCACATGAACCGCTGTTCACGAGGACAGCATTTCGGCGCAGACAACGCACTGCAGACCAGCGTAGAGAACTGACGGAAAGCACAGGTGGCTGGCTGCCTTCTGTGACGAAGATGCGACAAATGTCTAACTCAGAGTGGCGACTCTGTAGATAGGTAGTTGGAAAGTGTAGTTAAATGTTGCAAATAAGATATTTTTGATTTTCATTGTGGTTCCCATTTCGCAACCGATCGGACCTTTACATAAAGCTTTCATACAGTGCAGACAACCTTGTAGATAGGGCAACCGCAGCTGCGAGTATTCATCTTGGGCGTTAATAATCGCTTCAACTGTATTTTGGTCTTTTATTACTGTCCACTACCGGTTTCGTGGGGTTAAATCTACATCTTCGGCCGAGCCCGCTCTACATCAGCGCATGCGCCGAAGCGTCCGCAGGCAAGCTGCTTACTTTCTTGCCGTCAGCATGACGGAACACGCTGCCGCGTCCCCAGTACGCGGTTCCATATAGACTGGAGAAGCGATCACTATGTACTATTTGTTTATGACCCATACACTATATTGGAATTTGGCAGTTTTTAATCCATGACATAACCTCTTTTAGCTGTGTTTTGTATTTGACAGACAATGAATTTTGGGAAAAAAGATTCCGAGCTTTCCCGCGCTAATGTTTTAATCATATGTCACCTGAATATGTGGCTTTAACACCACGTAACCGGCAGTGGTACAGTAATAAAGGACCAAAATACAGCTGAAGCTATTATTAATGCCTAAGATACTTTCATACAGAACCTTAGTCTGCAAGTAGCCTCGCAAAGCTTCAGACGTAATGATGTAATCCACTAGAGCATTGTACGCATTGTAAATAATAAAAAAAAAAAATGGCTCTGAGCACTATGGGACTTAACATCTGAGGTCATCAATCCTCTAGAATGTAGAACTGCTTAAACCTAACTAACCTAAGGACATCACACACATCCACGCCCAAGGCAGGATTCAAACCTGCGACCGTAGCAGTTGCGCGTTTCCGGACTGAAGTGCCTAGAACTGCTCGGCCACAGCGGCCGGCAATAATAAAACACTACAAAACCACCTTGTAGTAGTCCCGAAGTTAATTTTGCATCTATCAGTTTTGCCCTTTTAAGAAGTAAGGTTCCATCTGTCAGAAAGTCCTGAATCCACTGACTAATCTGAAACGATACTCGGTAATACGAATTTTGTTCGCTGAATGACAATGCATAAATGTATCGAATACATTGTGGAAGTTAAGGTACACGGCATAAAGCTGATCGCCGTTGTCTCAGCGTTGTTATATACACTACTGGCCATTAAAATTGCTACACCAAGAACAAACGCAGTTGATAAACGGGTATTTATTGGACAAATATATTATACTAGAACTGACATGTGATTACATTTTCACGCAGTTTGGGTGCATAGATCCTGAGAAAGCAGTACCCAGAACAACCACCTCTGGCCGTAATAACGGCCTTGATAGGCCTGGGCATTGAGTCAAACAGAGCTCGGATGGCGTGCACAGGTACAGCTGCCCATGCAGCTTCAACACGATACCACAGTTCATCAAGAGAAGTGACTGGCGTATTGTGACGAGCCAGTTGCTCGGCCACCATTGACCAGACGTTTTCAATTGGTGAGAGATCTGGAGAATGTGCTGGCCAGGGCAGCAGTCGAACATTTTCTGTATCCACAAATGCCCGTACAGGACCTGCAACATCCGTTCGTGCATTATCCTGCTGAAATGTAGGGTTTCGCTGGGATCGAATGAAGGGTAGAGCCACTGGTCGTAACACATCTGAAATGTAACGTCCACTGTTCAAAGTGCCGTCAATGCGAACAAGAGGTGACAGAGACGTGTAAAAATGGCACCCCATACCATCATGCCGGGTGATAAGCCAGTATGGCGATGACGAATACACGCTTCCAATGTGCGTTCACCGCGATGTCGCCAAACACGGATGCGACCATCATGATGCTGTAAACAGAACCTGGATTCATCCGAAAAAAATGACGTTTTGCCATTCGTTCACCCAGGTTTGTCGTTGAGTACACCATCGGTGGCGCTCCTATCTGTGATGCAGCGTCAAGGGTAACCGCATCCACGGTCTCCGAGCTGATAGTCCATGCTGCTGCAAACGTCGTCGAACTGTTCGTGCAGATGGTTGTTGTCTTGCAAACGTCCGAATCTGTTGACTCAGGGATCGAGACGTGGGTGCACGATCCGTTACAGCCATGCGGATACGATGCCTGTCATCTCGACTGCCAGTGATACTAGGCCGCTGGGATCCAGCACGGCGTTCCGTATTACCCTCCTGAACACGCCGATTCCATATTCTGCTAACAGTCATTTGATCTCGACCAATGCGAGCAGCAATGTCGCGATACGATAAACCGCAATCGCGATAGGCTACAATTCGACCTTTATCAAAGTCGGAAACGTGATGGTACGCATTTCTCCTCCTTACACGAGGCATCACAACGTTTCACCAGGCAACGCCGGTCAACTGCTGTTCGTGTATGAGAAATCGGTTGGAAACTTTCCTCATGTCAGAACGTTATAGGTGTCGCCACCGGTGCGAACCTTGTGTGAATTCTCTGAAACGCTAATCGTTTTGCATATCACAGCATCTTCTTCCTGTTGGTTAAATTTCGCGTCTGTAGCAGGTCATCTTCGTGGTGAAGCAATTTTAATGGCCAGTAGTGTATCTCATGCATGAGCACTCTCACTTATGAAAGTTTTTCCACGCTTCATAACTACTTCAAGTACACATAAATTCGGTAATTATACTATTTTCATTCTCATGCAAGGGGTGTTCAATAAGTAACGCAACCCTTTTTTTCTTCCCCAGTTTCGGTTGAAAACACACTGAATTTGTACTTACATACGGTGTCTGGTCTTTCAGACATGTCCGAAAGAACACACACCATATCTGTATAAGTATATAGTTCTGGCAATACCAGCCATGACCTTCTTCTTCTGTGCGGATGCACACATATTACCCGGACGCTTATGGTACTTGGTAAGAATGTCTTCCACGAGTAATGAATGTGTTGGGTAGGGACACTACTAATGAAGTGAGTGGACACACAAGGTGCGAATGTGGGTCTCGCTGGAGGCGTGCGCAGGATATTCCCTGCAGTCGCACTATCCTCTGTGCCCTCGGCGGCTCAGATGGATGCTGGCACGGTAGCTCAGCGTGTTCGGTAGAGGGTTAGCCGGCACGGTAACTCAGCGTGTTCGGTCAGAGAGCCGGTTGGCCTCTGTAATAAAAAACTGAGTGGAAGGATCAACCACCGAACTTGAACAGGATGTCTTGCGACGTCCGCAACGATCAATAACGAACAAAACGCAAAAAAAAGAGGGTTAGCTGCCCTCTGTGATAAAAAAACTGAGTTAATCGATCAACAACGAACTTAAACGGATGTCTTACGACGTCCGCCCCGAGCAGATGCAACGAACAAAAGCGAACAAAATGAGATTTAGAAAAAAAAAAAAGAAAGATGGATAGAGCGTCTGCCATGTAAGCAGGGGATCCCGGGTTGGGGTCCCGGTCGGGGCACACATTTTTACCTGTCCCCGCTGATGTATATCAACGCCCATCAGCGGATGAAGGGATTAATATATAATTCTAATCACCGAATTTGTTGTGGGACATAGCGGAATATTCAAACTTCAGCCCCTATAGTAACATGAAGTTCCGACAGGTCGCGGTGGTGTACGCAGCCTTCAAAATAGTGTTGGCAACGGGGGTCTGCTCCAAGCAGCGAGCTGTCGTTGGGACCAGACCGTTATAGATATTCATAGGCGCTCGCGGAATGTCTACGGAGACCTGGCAGTGAACAGCAGCACAGTGACTTAATTTTTAACATTTTTATGCAGCAACAGCAACTGATATTGTTTATATAAGAATATACAGCCTACAGTTGCAGGTTAACTTTATCGTTTACCTAGGTTTCAACGTTGGTAATAACGTCTTCTTCAGAACCTGCAACAAGTTAATATTATAAGGCGCTAGTAAATTATATTAGATATGGTCATCCTACAGGCTGCAACGTGTAGTACTTACATAAAATATTATTTAAATTTTAGGCAAACATTTAAATAATATTTTACGTAAGTACTACACGTTGCAGCCTGTAGGATGACCATATCTAATATAATTTACTTTATAAAGTTGACTTAGGACATGGCCTATTTTAGGCAAACATTTAAATAATGTTTTATGTAAGTACTACACGTTGCAGCCTGTAGGATGACCATATCTAATATAATTTACTAGCGCATTATAATATTAACTTGTTGCAGGTTCTGAAGAAGACGTTATTACTAACGTTGAAACCTAGGTAAACGATAAAGTTAACCTGCAACTGTAGGCTGTATATTCTTATATAACACAGTGATTCGTTGGGCGAGGCACCTGTCATCGCAACAAGGTCGTGCAAATCTGTCCAATCTTTCGCGTGCCGGACAGCCACACACAGCTGTGTCTCCTTCAGTGTTGGAACATGCGGACACTCTCATTCGAGGTGATCAAGGGATCACAGTCAAACACCTCGCTGCTCAACTGTGCTTTTCCGTTGTTAGTACCGACACACTTGTCCACCAGTCAGCGTAATCAAAGGTGTGTGGCCGCTGGGTTCCTCGCCGCCTAACAGAAAACGAAGGAGGATGTGCGTGGAATTGCTTGCTGGTCGTGACAATTCTTTGCCGAACATCGTCACAGGCAATGAAATATGGGTTCATCACTTCGAACCGGAAACAAAACGGCTATCCATGGCGTGGCGACAAACCACCTCCCCCCTGGAAAAAGGTTCAAAGCAGCACTCTCAGCTCGTAAAGCCATGGCGACGGTATTCTGGTAGTCTGAATGGGTTATTCCCTCTGATGCCCTCCCTCATGGTGCAACGGTCAACTCTGAAGTCTGTTGTGCTACTCTCATGAAACTGAAGAAACGACTTCAGCGTATTCGTCACCACAAAAATGCAAACGTCCTTCTTCTGGACCACAACAACGCGAGGCCTCAGACAAATCTGCGCACTCGAGAGCAGCTCGAAAAACTGTTCACCTTCATTCACCGTACAGCCCGGACCTCGCATCTTCCGATTTGCATCTGTTTGGCCCGATGAAAGATGCACTCCTCGGGAATCAGTACTTGGATGATGGGGAGGTCATTGGTGGATGATGGGGAGGTTATTGTTGCAGCAAGACGTTGGCCTCGATGTTTACCAGAAGAATGGCACCATGTGGGCAAACAGGCTTTACCTGTAAAGTGGCGCAAGGCCGTCGCGCTGAAAGGAGATCGTGTTGAAAAACGGGCTTTTGTAGCCGAAAGAGTGGGGTATCACATAGTATATTGAAATACTGAACAGAACCAATCTGCTTTTACAAACAAATGTGTTCCGTTACTTACTGAATGTCCCTCATATATCAGCAATATTGGGGCAGAAACCTAGTGGTCATAGACCGGACATCTCTCCTCGACCGAGGTTAGACTGGGTGAAGCCAAGCAAACGCCATATGGTGTTCATCAATCGTATAAGGCTGCGACACCGATGTTACCGTGCGAATTTACATCGTCCTTGCACGCCTGCAATATTTTCAAACTCATTATGACACTGGAATCATCAGTTTTTCTAGCGTTTGTTGCGTAGGTCTTACTTCGTCCACAACACTATAGTTTTAGGCATTGGCTTTCTTCTATTGGTGCACCATGCCAATATGTTGATTACGTCACGTATTTTTAGGTATTGGTTTTATATCTGCATTTGCATTTATGACCCTATAAAAGTACTTTCCACAAAATACTTGATTTGTGGTACACAGATATAGATGTATACGCGTATGTAATAGCAGAACGCTATTTCTCTATTTCAATAATAAGTTATAATATTCTTTTGCATAAAATGTGGTCTCCATCTGAAGTATAGTGAGGGCCATACACGGGCCCCAGCCGCTTTCTATGGGATACGTCCGACTAAAACAATGAATTCAGGTGTTACGTTGATATGTGATGAAGCTAAGAATATTTAGCATCATAAAAATGTGTAGAATATGAGGAGTTTAAGGTACTCGATGAAAACTGATTGGTACAGCAGTTCCCCAGTGGGCGCGGTCAGAGGTCAATGCTTTGAGTCATCTATCGAGAGTCGCTGTACCTCGTGGAAAGGTCAAGTAAACCTGCACAGTTCAAGGGGAAAATCCCACTGCAAGGCTCTTCAAAGGAAACCCTCTGTGTTTCCCATCTGCCTTCTAATCCCTGACACGAATAAGACTAGGCCACCAACGTCTTGGTAGTCCTGAGTGCTCAATTTCCTGGAAACCCTGCTGCTGCGAGAAATAACACTAATAGCTTTAGAGTATGAAAAGTTTGTGGATAGCATTTGGCTGTGTTCATACTCTAGGTAACTGGTAGACACTGTTTGCTTATGAGTTAGCACAATTTCATCTCCTGACGTTTACTTTCTGATGACAAAATAGCACACGTAAAGGAAAAGCTGAAATGTTGAGTAATTGTACTTGACAGCCACGTGGAAATAAGTGCCGTACGTTTGCCAAGATGACAACTGTACAAATATTAGTGCTGTTCTTTAGTAGTTCTAAAAGGTTCTAATTGTACTGAATGTATTTTTGGGCCAGTGGACCAATAGGCACAATCACTGGACAAGAGCAGACAGCGAGAACATTGGATTGTGGTAATGACAGAACAAATTTTCCAAATAATGGCAGGTAGATTTGATTTGTCCAACTATAGTACGAACACCTTGTACTTTATTCAAGAATTCGTCGTGTGTAAGTTAGTGTAAGTTAGTGTAAGAAGCTGAAACTGAGATAAGACGACCTGAAGTTTGTATCTCGCTTGCAGTGATTTTAACTCTAATACGTACGTTAGCTGCCAAGAAAAGATCATTTTCCTTGAATTGTAGTGTCAAAACATTTTACGAAAAAGTCGTCATGAAATTCGTCGACCAGAAAAACTGACCTATTTTCACACAAATAAGGTCCTGTAAAGACACAGAAGGAATGAATGAAACATTGTAACAGGGGATATGATAAAATCGCTGAAAGAGACAATTATGACTTGGTATCTCATTTACAAAGTTAAATTTGCCAAGACATATTTTCGAAGTTTTCCGCGTGCAGTTTTCTTTTTATGTACGTATTACAGTTTGTTTTTGTATTATAAATAATGTATCGAATTAATTTAATAATAAATTAACAGATGTGAAAATTACCGAACTTTCAGTTTAATAAGTCACGGCTGCAAAATACTAACGCGAATTCTTTACACACGAATGGAAAAACTGGTAGAAGCCGACCTCGGGGAAGATCAGTTTGGATTCCGTAGAAATGTTGGAACACGTGAGCCAATACTGACCCTACAGCTTATCTTAGAAGATAGATTAAGGAAAGGCAAACCTACGTTTCTATTATTTATAGACTTATAGAAAGCTTTTGACAATGTTGACTGGAATACTCTCTTTCACATTCTGAAGGTGGCAGGGGTGGTAAAATACAGGGAGCGAAAGGCTATTTACAATTTGTACAGAAACCAGATGGCAGTTATAAGAGTCGAGGGACATGAAAGGGAAGCAGTGGTTGGGAAGGGAGTCAGACAGGGTTGTAGCCTCTCCCCGATGTCGTTCAATCTGTATATTGTGCAAGCAGTAAAGGAAAAAAAAGAAAAATTCGGAGTAGGTATTAAAATCTATGGAGAAGAAATAAAAACTTTGAGGTTCACCGATGTCAGAAACATCAAAGGACCTGGAAGAGAGCTGAGCGGAATGGACAGTGTCTTGACAGGATATAAGATGAACATCAACAGAAGCAAAACGAGGATAATGGAATGTAGTCGAATTAAGTCGGGTGATGCTGCGGGAATTAGATTAGGAAATGAGACAAAGTAGTAAAGGAGTTTTGGTATTTGGCGAGCAAAATAACTGATGATGGTCGAAGTAGAGAGGATATGAAATGTAGACTGGCAATGGCAAGGAAAGCGTTTCTGAAGAAGAAAAATTTGTTAACATCGAGTATAGATTTAAGTGTCAGGAAGTCATTTCTGAAAGTATTTGTATGGAGTGTGGCCATGTATGGAAGTGAAACGTGGACGATAAATAGTTTAGACAAGAAGAGAATAGAAGCTTTCGAAATGTGGTGCTACGGAAGAATGCTGAAGATTAGACGTTTAGATAATACAACTAATGAAGAGGTATTGAATAGAATTGGGGAGAAGGGAAATTTGTGGCACAGCTTGACTAGAAGAAGGAATCGGTTGGTAGGACATGTTCTGAGGCATCAAGGGTTCACCAATTTAGCATTGGGGGGCAGCGTGGAGGGTAAAAATCGTAGAGGGAGACCAAGATATGAATACACTCAGCAGATTCAGAAGGATATAGGCTGCAGTAGGTACTGGGAGATGAAGAAGCTTGCACATGATAGAGTAGCATCAAGACCTGCATCAAACCAGTCTCAGGACTGAAGACCACAACAACAACAACAACAATGTAAGTATCTATGTAGAGTTTGTTCAGCTAACGGCGTTGCTGCAGTGGTAACACAGGTTCCCGTCAGATCACCGAAGTTAAGCGCTGTCGGACTTGGCTAGCAGTTGGATTGACGACCGTCCGGGTCTGCACTGTTGTCTAGAGGAGTACACTCAGTCCTTGCGAGGACAACTGCAGAGCTACTTGACTGAGAAATAGCAGCTCCAGTCAAGAAAACTGACAACGTCCGGGAGGATGGTGGGGGACCACATGCTCTTCCATATCCAAATGACGCCTAACATCCGAGGATGACACGGCGGTCGATCGGTACCCTTGGACATTCCGAGGCCTGTTCGGACAGAGTATGTACAGTTTGTTCACAACGTTCTCAACGAGGACATCCTAGTTCTGTATCGGTCGATGCCGGGACAAGTCTGCCGAATTCGGGTCACGAGTGTTTCTCGTCCGGCCGCTGCCAATACATAACAATAAAGTACTGCGTAAACTGTAGCCGTTACGATATGACTGTGACGCCGCGCCAAACAAGCAGGGCGTCCCCCACCCCCACCGATTTCTGCCTCCCCTCCACCACCACCCTCTCTGCCGCTGTTGACTTTGGTAGTGAGGGCTTGCTTCCTCCGCTCTCCCCTCAACCTCCTAAAAATTCGTTCAAGACGTCGTGAACAAATTGTACAGCGCAGAGCAAAAATAGCAATAAAGGCTTTACTATCTACATACAGTTCCAGTTAACGTCAGACAAGATTCTTGTAGTTCGAGAGTTTAAGCACAATTTAAATAATACACAAGTTTAACGTAACACTAAAGTACAATATAACTGACTGAAAACAGCTGATGTCATTTTGTTTGGGTGAACCAATTTCCGTTTATATTGGTCTTCAGGTTTTTCGTGGATGATTCGTTCGCAGTGAACTGATTCAGCAAAGCACAGCAATTTACTATGAAACAGGTAGAATGGTGACAGTAACTTTGGAGAGATTCAGATTGAAAAGAGGTGCAGTATTAGCAAATTGTGCCGTTTACTTGAGCTCAGTTCAGTTTGGTGGCGAATAGGTAGCACCAAGTGAAAGAAGAGGAGTTGCAACAAACGCTTTGAGAATAGCAATATTTTAAAGTCTACAAACAGCTTCTGCACAAGCATAAACATCAAGCTTCTGTAATCATGAGAGCCGCACGAGATTAGCCGAGCGGTCCGGGCGCTGCAGTCATGGACTGTGCGGCTGGTCCCGGCAGAGGTTCGAGTCCTCCCTCGGGCATGGGTGTGTGTGTTTGTCCTGAGTATAATTAAAGTTAGGTAGTGTGTAAGCGTATGGACTGATGACCTTAGCAGTTAAGTCCCATAAGATTTGACACACATTTGAACATTTTTTGTGATCATGAGACTTTCGTAAAAAATATGAAAAATGTTGCTGTGAATGGTAACTGTGAAAAAAGACTGTCCAGCCTTCCTGCATTTTGACTAAATCACTTTACACTGTATATGAAACAGTTTGCAGAAACCTCGTTGAGTACTATAAGGATTGTTGATAAATCATTTTCAAGAGCAGTTTACATTATACATAAATTTGCAAATGATGTTAAGGTATGCATGGATTCAATTAGCGGGAAGGAGTGATTTTCACATAGCAGTTCTTCGCTCTGATCTTGAGACAAAGTAAGGTAAAGAGGATAAAGAGAAGATTGTTTCATTTCTTATTGCAAAAACTGTGCTTCGTGTTTACTCCAGCGCTCATCATATGTGTGATGCAGAGTTTCTTTCTTTGGTCATTATTGCTTACAATTTCTCTACACGCTTTGCAGTTCTTAATTGGACGTCACGCAAATTCTTTGATGGAGCTTAACTGCAATATAAAGGTAACTCAAGTAATAATTCTTTGTTCACTTGAAGGCTGAAGTCCCATGTTTGCGGCAGCATGAAATTTTTGTGACTATAATAATAAATAAGTTGTACATCAAGCACTACGCATATTATCCAAGATGCTACTCCAGGTGGGTGTAAAATGAATGTGCGCAACGGAAAATATTGAACGCGAAAACGAAGATTTGGCCCTGTCTGGCTACCCCCTGAAGCAGATCTCAGGATCTCTTAATGGTGATATTATCTCCTCCTTCTTGCTCTTTAACATATAAATTACAACACAAACAGAAATGAATGATTAAGGGAACTAGTAACAACAAAAATTATAAATTCTATATCTGCTTACACATTTATTGTAGATTAAAAAACCCTTTATATATTACAAATGTTTATATGCCAATGTCCAATGGACATAAAGAGATACAAATGAATTTTCTAACTGATATGATTGATCAACTTCCCAAATCTGCCCCTTTTTATGGCTACGCGATCTAATATAAATAACGTGTGACAACTGACATCACCTACATACCAAACACTAGCAGACACTAGTGTCAAAGATGATCTACAGTGATGTGCAACCTCAGTGGAAACAAAATTTACGTGGTCACAGCTGTTTAAGCAATTAGCAATATCGCCGTATGTACTGCGTCCGGTGGGTCGGAGTGATGGCTCTCGTACATGTGTGCGACGATGGAAGAACTCCAGTCAGAAAATAAACTCTTTCAAACACTAGGTCCGCAGAAGGCGGTCCTCTGACTAGTATACTGTAATGCTGTCTTCTCCTCTCTGTGTTCTACAGACAACAAACACGAACTCCCAGTCACAAGGACGGAATTCAGTCTCTACATGAGTTAGGACAGAAGCAGTGCTCTCAATCACTGACCTAATCGTTCTAGCTATAAAATCTCCTGAGAGCAAAGACAGCAAAATTGTCTGTACCAACATAATCTGATACTGAGCGACCGTCAAACACGGGCGTTCACAACAGAAGACCTCTTTCTCTCCACCGCTGGCTTCCCAGCAAAGCTCGGCTCCCCTCCCTCGTAACTTCAGAAGGGGAATCATATTTTCGAAACCGCAGACTATTCTCCCTCTGTACAGATTTTTCCGAACGCCGGCCAACCATATTTTAGTCTTTTGTCGTCCAACGCGGAAAGTTTGCGAGGAAACACCTATCCCCGTTAACTAGGAATTCATACAATGGTACGCTTCTCAGAGTAAAAATCCTCTGAAATAACGCAGCCTGCGTGATTTCCAAGTAACGCTTCCTCGTTCCTCTCTACTGCGTCCAAGATTTTCAGAGTTTCCGGTTATCCTTCCGACCTAGCTACAATACGGTCAACCGCCACTCTATTGTGCTTCAGCGCTCAGGTTCCCCGGAGCAGGACCAACACACCCGTACGGGCTTTTCCACTCAGTGCCTGAGTTAAGCCTGCCTTTTCATTTCCACTGGCGTTACAACCTCTGCTACTATAGGCAGTCATTCGCTACGCCATTTTGCTAATAAAGACGAGCCATCACCTTTCTTGCAATAAGCATTAACAACTATTTACAAGGTGTACGTGACAATGTCAGTTTTCTTTAAATATTCAAACATACGATGTACAACCTATCAAATGATACCTAATTCCGGTTCTAAATCACGACAAAGTATGTAGATGAGCGCTTGTAAGGTGCGAAACTGTAGCCGCCTTACAATTATAAAGGAGAAAATGTTGCTGGAACAACAGAGCAGAACAGCAGACTACACATGAAGTTTGTTGCGAGGTATGCCGATGTTCAAGGTCGATATGTTATCGCTAAAACATTTATACTGTCGAATGGAAATTGATATTCTTTTTTACCGTTTAACTGTTTTTCCAAGTGAAGCATGTATTAACACGCTATTAGACTGTGGAAGAAGTGCACCAAGGTCAGCAGAATTCTTGCCAACGATAAGGTAGGTGCAATAGTTATTATAACTGCTGCAATAATGCAAACATAACTGCTCTTTGTATTCTACATGGTCGTAAATATCAATATTTTATCAATGTGTCACTGAATAAATTTCAGTGAAGATTTCCTTTTGTAGGCGACGTTCGTTTCCTTTCAAAATAGCAAATTTTTGGATGAGGTGTCATTCAGCTTTTTTGGTTCTGCAAACTATCAGTCAAAAACCTGAAGTAATTCACATATTTTTTCGTAAAATGACATTTTAACGTAATTTGTCGATTTTTTCAGTGTGGTTCCAAATCGAAAATCACATTTACTAGCAATTGTCGTATATTCGTCTTGAAAATACTGTCAGGACACGTAAATTATTATCTGTAACTGCTGTTTCATTCGACATAAAAATTAAGAAAAATACTGTGTGAAATGTATGATAATTTTTTTTATAAGACAGAGAATCGTGCGTTATTTCTTAATGTTTTATTCAAATAAGAGGCGGAAAGCGTCTGGCTTAAAAGCGATATGCATTTCAACACATGAAAGGTAGCGTTATCTGTTGTAAGCAGCTCATGTAACTAAATCGGAAACGCTCGCGGCTTGTGACTTCTTTCTCAGTCTTATCTTTAAACACAGTGTCATCACATTGGAATCATCTGCCTTTTCTTCCTCCAGATCATACGTTCTCTTTTTCCTCTCCAGCCTTGATTTTTTTTGGGTTCATTCTAACAACTTTATCGCTTTGCTAATTCACATTCTGTTTCACAAAAGCAGCTTTATCGCCACTGACATTGCGTGATCTTTGCTTTAGAGCTCATTCACATCCAGTAGGCTATCGAGGCTAATAAATTATAGCTGCTACGCCACAGTATTGCCGGAATTTACAAACGATTTTTTTTCTAACAGAAAATTGCTTGGTTATTAATATTTGTTTCAGTGGTGAAACGGATGGTTAAAATGGCGCTAAGCAGCGTGGGACTTAACATCTGAGGTCATCAGTCCCGTGGACTTAGAACTACTTAAACCTAACTAACCTAAAGACATCACACACATCCATGCACGAGACAGGATTCGAACCTGCGACCGTAGCAGCAGCGCGGTTCCGGACTGAAGCGCCTAGAACCGCTCGGCCACAGCGGCCGGCTGATGCAAGGGAATTTACAATGAAAAACTTGGAGAAGCGTAATTTATGATGGGCCTTCCGCTGCACTGCATATATGTGACAAATTACAATGTGCCGGACCAGAACTCGACTCTGGTACTTTGCCCTTCGTGGTACGCCAGTTACCAATTGCGCTACCCAGCTCAATGTTTCAAGTCACCGCTTGTTTCCGTGCATAGCTTCCATGTTCCATAGGGATTCGCTTCACTAAAATGAACCGTAAATACCGCAGAGAGAGAACAAGACAGCCAGTTAGATTCCAAATATGAGTTTGCGATTATTTTGAACTTTATGAATAATTCTGTCTAGATCACGTTATTATCACTTTTTATTTATTGCATTATTTCATATAACGTGTTCAATTACTGTCATCATCGGGACCTGTGATTATGAACAAGAATAAAATGAAAATGGTGCTACTGGGAATACATTACCAGTTAACAAACGTTATTGAAGCGTAAGGGAAATTTGCCAAAATGGTAAAGAATTGGAATTTCGAAATAATTGTTATACACTGCAATATACAAAACTTTTCTAATAGTTAATAAACGAAAAAATAAAGACGAGGAGAAGCTCGCCTCAATATCGCCACCGTACTTAATGTAGGGGACAATGTGACTACAAAGATGTCATCCGGAATGAGCAAACGCCAATTACGGCTGAATCTGCGAGACGACAGGAATCCATACGCAGCAACTCTCACAACAAAGGCCACCCATACAGACAAAAACAAAATCAGTCGTAACAAATGCGCTACTTGTTCCTCATACATGATGCCTTTATCCACGAGTCTCAACTGCTAACATGTAGAAATCATGAAGCGCAATTCATTCAAAATTATTAGTTTTTGCGTACATTTTGGGCTTCGCGGACGTACAGTTGTTTCAGTGGCTCACAGAAATATTGCAGTATAATGTTCCCAAGAGCCAGAGCCATTCATAAAGGGTAGCAAAAAAAAAAAAAAAAAAAAAAAAAAAAAAATTTACAAGCTCAGATATGGGAGCAGACAGAAGATTTCTTACATCTAACCGCAGTTCTCTTATGACCGGATAATAATTATTATCGACGCTGATGCATGAAGCTTCGTGTGTTCAATCAAACGACCGCAAGGCAAACTGCTTTTTTTTTAAAAATGCAACAGCAAAAGACTGGAGACCGTCTTTTTTATTTCTTTACTGATGAGCTTCCTCGGCGAAGAAATGTCATATGTGAGCGTAGATAATTACGCCTCACTTACAGCTTAACCTTCAGAACGAGTCAATACCTGGAGTCACGTGCCAAGTGTTCTTTCTTGGTGACCATGGAAGAGGTACATGAATATAACCACGCGTGAGACTGTATAAATATACTTAAGTAGTTCGTTGTCGCTGAGACACTGAATCTACTCGTAATCAGTCCATTGCGTCTCTTCTAGCAGCGGTGTAGTGTAGGTCGCTTGAGCAGGGAAGTGTTCCTAGTTGTTGTAGAAAGGTACAAGTCATTTTCGTTTTCAAGTAGGATCATTGAACAGACGCACAAAACTATTGCCCTCTACCTCTGACGTCTATCTACTGTAGAATTTTCGAACATGTTTTATGTTATCGTATTATGACATGTCTGGAAACCTCTGAAGTAATCAACATGGACTCAGAAAACAACGATCGTGTGAAACCCAACTAGCTGTGTTCGACCACGAGACCCTAAAAGCAACGATACTGCCTTCTTCCTCGGCATCCTGAAGGCGTTCGATGTAATATCGGGCTGTCTCCTAATGAAAAGAAATAAGAGTGTACCGACTTTCATACCAGCTGTGTAATTGGACTGAAGAGTTTCTAGGAACCAGAATACAGCATGCCATTCTCGCCGGAGAAAAATCTTCAAACTTAAAAGCTACTACCATTGTTCCAGAAGGGAGTGTTATAGGACGATGTCATGACCTAGTGCGTAGCATTAGCATCAGAAGTTCAATGAGGTTTTTCACTGATGGTACTGTAGTGTACTGTACAGAGAAGTCGTAACAATTGGAAATAGTAGCGAAATACAGGAAGACCTGCGGAGGATCCATACTTGGTGCAGGGAGTGACAACTGACGCTCAGCAGAAACAGATGTAAAGTAATGCACATAAACATGCAGGTAGACTCATTACCGGATGGTTACATTGTCGAAGAACAATCACTGGGAGCAGTCACATCTATATAATATGATGCAATAAGTGGACGGAGTGTGTTAAGGTGGGACGACCACATAGAACTGTTCACAGGTGAGGCAGAGGCCAGACAGATTCAGTGGAAGAATTCTCAGGAAGTACAACACAGCCTCCTTACTGATCACTCTGTTTAATCAAAATAAAGCCGAAATCATGATCTAATATGCGCATTTCCTGATACATTTTATGACTCTGATGGTTTTCAGTTTATCAGTGGAAAACTGAATATAATATGCAGATCTTTCCCTTCCAGTGAAGATGGTCACAACGTCCGAAACCGACAGAAAATAAATAATAAATTTCTACAGCAGTTTTTCTGATCCCAGACGGCTGTACAGAGTCACCTCATTGAACTGTTAAAATCAGAGAAGATCCAAAGAAGAACAGCGCGTTTCCTTACAGGTTCATACAGTAAGCACGAAAGTATCAAGGAGACGCTCAGTCAATTCCAGTAGCACACTCTAGGAGAGAGGTGAACCGATTCATGGAGTGGTGTACCGAGATTATACGTTTCCAGAAAAGTCGACCAATATATATCTTGTTCCGACGTATATCTCAAGGGAAGATTCTGAACGCAAAATTAAAGAAATTCAATTCACGCGGAGCGTCACCACCAATCGTTCTTCCTGTGAACCATTAGTGAGTGGAGTGGCAAAAGCGGGAAGGCATAGATGTACACGAAGCATCTGTAATGTGGCTTGCGGAATGTAGGTGTTGATGTGCTAGTGGCCAGAATCTAAGCGGAAAAAAAGAAATGATGAAAGTAGTATACAATATAATTCTTCGTAAACGCCGGGCTCATTAAAAGCGGAACAGTAGCTCTGTTGGAGAGAAGTGAAGGAGGAAATGATGGAGATCTTTTCAGGAAGCCATCCAGTACATGCCATGAAGTGGTTGAAGAAAATCACGGAAACCCTGAATTGCGATAGACAGAGACTGATTTGAATCCCGCTCCTTCCGAATGGGAATCCAGTGTTTTAACCATTGCTACAACTTTCTTAGCAGCAGTGGAATCCAACAAGTGTTGTTTCGGTATTTGGAAATGAAACTGTTGTAAACGCATATAAAATGATTATCGAAGCACCATTCATTAGCATTTTCGTCAATGAGATGTTAGTGTATCTAAATAGACTTCTGGTGTTGCACGCATTAGCAGAAACACATGGAAGGTAAAGTAGTTCGTGATGCTGCACCGTTGATGAATCTTGTGGCCGCCAAGAAAAGTTATAACTGTTTAGCAACGAGCTGTCAGCGCAAGAAGATTGTGGCGAAGGAGGTGTAACACGGAAGAATGTTACAATAAAAGTTGTCTGCTCCATCACGCTCTCTGTTTTGTTAACCTTGACCAAATAAATCGCAGTTTTGACATAGTTCATATAATTTGATGTACATTTAATAATTTAATTTTTTACTCATTTTGAACAAAATATATAGAATAAAACCAACATATGGATATAATCATTTTCGTTAAATGAAGACTCGAGGTCAGCGTGCTTCTCAAGAGCATTGAATCGTGCATATCGTCACTGTATTTTACAATGAATCGCCAAAGAAACTGCTATAGGCATGCGTATTCAAATACCGACTCTGGCATGTGACACGTACGTAAGCACCCTGTCTAATCACCTGCATCCGTTCATGTCCATTAGCGTTCCGACGGACTTGGGCAATTCCAACAGGACAATGCGACACCCACGCGTCCAGAATTTGTTACAGAGTGGCTCCAGAAACACTCTTCTGAGTTTAAACACTTGCGCTGGCCACCAAACTCCCCAGACATGAACATTATTGAGCATATCTGAGCTGCCTTGGAACGTGCAGATTTCCACCCCGTCATACTCTTACGGATTTAAGGACAGCCCTGTAGGATTCATGATGTCAGTTCCCTCCAGCCTTAGTTCAGGCATTCGTCGAGTCCATGCCACGCCGTGTTGCGGCACTTTTGCGTGCCCGCGGGGGTCCTACACGATATGAGGCAGGTGTACCAGTTTCTTTGGCCCTTCAGTGTAATACTGCATAAAATAGTACAATACGTCCCATACGATACAGGATAGGTTCACGAAGATATGAAAATATTTTAATACGTTATTCTACAACCGAAAATAAAGAAAAAAGTTCATAGAAACATAGGTCCGCAAATGTTTAGTTACGGAGTTAAGGCTAATAAAGGATTTTGCCTGAAATTTAACAACTTCACTAATATGAAGCCATCGCAAACTGTACGAGGTTAAAAGTAAAGCACGATTTCCATTTATTTTGTTGTTATTGGTGTGGTGAATCTAATAAAACATGTCCCAGGTGTGTATCTGTGGTAGTCTTCCAGAACATCCAGAGAAGGAAAGACGTAATTTCGTAATTTTTTTAATTTATTAACTACTTTGCCCAATTCGTCTTTTAAATTCCAGACAACTGCACAAAGTTTTCAACAGAAGTAGTAGAGAATTTAATTTTGAAAAAATTATGGTAATAACGTTAACTGAAACTCTATGAACGTGTCAGATAATCTGCTTTTATTAAAACCATAGCACACGTAAATTAATGTTAACCGAGAAAAAACAAATCTCACTGTTAAGGAAGTTGTACATTATACATACAGTTTCACAATACATTCACAATAAATGTTCAAAAATGTCTCCGCCAAGTTCAATGTATTTAGCTGCAGATGTATGAACAGATTTTGTTGCTCGTTTCAGTTTCACAGGGTTGTCCTTAATTTCGTCTATTGCATTCATCATGCGAACACTGACCCTGTATACAATCGGCAACACACGACGTTAATACTTCTCTGCAAATATGATGAAACTGCCATAAGTGATGGAAACAAGTCACACATTTCGCAGTTATTTAGAGTTTTGTTCGGAATTTAACGCGAATTCTCTTTAATTTATCGTAAACTGTATGTTTGCATTAAAGTTTGAAAATTTAAAAATCTTATTGCATTTTTGTGTGTTCTGTTTACGCTTAAACAACTAACGGTCCCAGAGATAAATTACCGCCGGCCGCGGTGGCTGTGCGGTTCTAGGCGCTTCAGTCCGGAACCACGTGACTGCTACGGTCGCAGGTTCGAATCCTGCCTCGGGCATGGATGTATGTGATGTCCTTAGGTTAGTTAGGTTTAGGTAGTTCTAAGTTCTAGGAGACTGATGACCGAAGATGTTAAGTCCCATAGTGCTCAGAGCCATTTGATAAATTACCTGAACCGAAAACATATAGACGGCTATAGTTACATATTTGTATTATAGTTTTTATTGAAAGCATCTGACAGGACTAAAAACGCCCATGGGTTGTAAAAATTCAGTCACTGAACATTTTCGATTAATGAATGTCACAAAACCGCCACATAATTACAATGTTAAATAAACGTTCCTTTACTATAAATGTATATTATTTCCCATATTATTTCAAGTTCATGTACTTACGTATGAGAACTGAAATGTTGCTTGGTGCTTAGAACAGTGCTTATAGGTTTCCAGGCACTGCAAACTTTTTCAGTATACATTTCGAAGAGTTCCTCTCCATGTTTTTATGTGTCTACCTAACTGAAAATGATTCTCACAATTATAGCCAGGTAGTGGATAGCATTTTAGTAGAATTCTATAGTCCACAGTGCGGCAGTTGTTCTAATATGTCACGCTACAGAAAATTTCAAGTAATTTGTCCGCAATTAGCCCGTTTGCCACATGAACCAGTCATTGTTAACAGCTTGGGTAATACACTCAAAAGTTAACAACATACAGTGATATGCGGCACTCTTAAAGGCAATGTAAACAAGCTCCTTAGACCGTGAACAACATTTTTCTTGAGAAGTTGCTCTCAAGTTCACACACGCCTGCTGACTTCGCATGCCGACCGTGGTAGCCGAGCGGTTCTAGGAGCTTCAGTCTGGAACCGCGCGGCTGCTGCGGTCGCAGGTTCGAATCCTGCCTTGGGCATGGATGTTTGTGATGTACTTAGATTTAAGTAGTTCTAAGTCTAGGGGACTGATGTCTTCCGATGTTAAAGTCCCATAGTGCCTAGAGCCATTTTTTTGACTTCGCATACATATCAGCTCCGTTAAGTCTCCAGCGTCAAGCCGTTGATAATATTATCCCTCCGGTAGCTGCAACAAGGGCAGACCAAAATTGTGATGGAAACCCGGAAACATTTTTTGAAGAAAAAAAAAAAAGAATAGTGATCATCGATTCGAGTTAAAATCGAACCTGTCGTTAGAAACTGTTGCCACAAGAGGATGGCGAACAACTAACCACCTCTTTCTCTGAGTTTGTCCTGCCAGTGACTGTGCATCAGGACTCGTCCAGTAAACGGTATCTCGGTGTCATTCGACAAAAGATAGTAACCCATTTGCGTCTCTATATCACAGCTTATAATGACCTAGAGAATGAAATTTTCTTTCGAGCTGGATTTCCCCGAGCTCCACAGACCGGCAATATCTAATCTCTGACCTCTCTTGCAATGACTGCTAGAACAGCCTGTGTGTTCAATGAGGCAGCTGATGTCAAGATGAAAAGAAAACTCTTCTCAGTTGGCTATATAGTGCGCACAAACTGTACAAGCTGTCAGATGTCATGAATTCATGTGCGTAATTTTTATATGGACTGCGAAGTCCATCTGCTTTCACTCTCCTCCCGTGATTGGGAGAAGAAGGCCGTATGGTGCTACAAGGCAACATAAACTATGACCATCCTAAGAAACGATGAGTTGCGTTTCGAAAATAGTTGTTTCCTGAGAAAGGCTGAGCTATGCATACGATGACTCAAGCCTGCATTCAGAGTGAACCTAACGCCGCAAGTGTGTACACCGGTCGCTTTCACAAGAGAACGCGTTGTTAATGAGATCACCGTGCGAACGCTGTGAGTTGCCGACAAAGAGGTTTTCCGTAAGCTATAGCCGCCAATAAATATTTTCTCGTTTGTTTAGCCGACCACTTTGCAACACGCCTTTCACGCATAAGTTACCGTATCGAACACCATCCTTCCGAGTCACGCTTTAGTAATGCCTACATACGTAACTACAATATCTAAATGCAATAAAAAAAGGGGCTTTCCAGCCTCTTCGCTGGAGGCTACGGTTATGCGAATTGATATAAAAACTTTCTGGCAAATTAAAGATATAGTTCAGGACCATTACTCAGCCTTTACATTTTTGTTTTTCTAGATTATTTTCCTTTAGGAGACCGTGTGAACTTGAGCCAATCACAGCTTCACTTCCTTTCCTTCTTTGCTTTTCTTCCCAAAACCTCTTCATTAGTTCATTGTGTATTTTTTCTTTTCGTTTGCCCATTTTGTCTCTGTTGTTTCTTTTGTTGATACTTGTTCAAGCCTCTAGTTTTTTATTTTACTTCTGAACTGTTTTTCATCCTTAATTTCTTCTTTCAAAATTTTCAGTTGTTCCAGGTTGCTTGCCTTTCTTTTAAACAAAAGATTTTTAATTTTCTTTCCTTTGTGAGTCTGTTTCATCGATCGTACATAGATTTCTGTAGAACTGTAGGAGTTCTTTCTTCAATTTGTCTGTGACGTTGTCTGTGGTTTGTAGAGTTCCCCTGACCTATGTTCCGTCTCGGAGACCAGCACCGTAGATTTTTCTAAGGATTTTTCTTCCATGTTTCTCTATGTCATGAATTTTTGTCATCCCTCTAATAACTGCGCTTTCTGACTCATACAAGACCTCGGGTAAAACAACAGTGTTGTAGTGCTGCAGTTTTGCATTGCTGTGAAATTGCTCTTTGGTTGTAGTGATTCCTTGCGAGTTTGTACGGCTTTTGCAGTTTGAATATTCTTTCCGTGTTGGCGATTGTGTTCAGCCTTGTGGGTTGGATGATTTGTCCTAAGTACTTGAAGTGAGTGACCTATGAGATTTTTTCATATTGTGTTTTCAGTGGAAGTTTTCCGGTTGATTTGATGTCCATATACTGAGTTTTCTCATATGAAATTTGGAATCCGGGTTTGCAGGAGATTTCATGTAGTTTATTTAGCACTAGTTTGGCTTCAACTCTGTTATTTGTTAATATATCCACGTCATCAGCAAAGACCAGGCATTTCACAGTGACCCTCTATTTCTCTTTTTCGGTATGATTCCTTTGACATGCTTTTCCCATTCTCTCCTTTTCGGCCTCACGAATTTAGTCTAGCTACTGTTTGCACAACGAGTAATTCATTATGCAACGGGGTGAAAATTTTGATAGAACTGCCTAGTATATTAAATCTGTGTTCCAGACTCTAAACTGGTTATTTACCTTCCTCGTGCCCGCCTCATTAGCTGAACGGTACCCGGCACGGGAGCTCATCGTGTTCGGTCAGAGGGTTAGCTGCCCTCTGTAATAAAAAAAAACTGAGTTAATGGATCAACGACGAACTTACACGGGTGTCTTGCGACGTCCGTCTCGAGCAGATGCAACGAATCAGCGCGTTGGAGTGCCACGCCCGGGGGCCCGAGTTCGATTCTCGGCTGGGGTGGGAGATTTTCTCCCCTCAGGGACTGGGTTTTGTGCTGTCCTCATCATCATTTCATCCCCATTGTCGACGCGCAAGTCGCCCAATGCGGCGTCGCACTTAATAAGACTTGCACTTGCCGGCCGAACTTCCCGACTGGGAACTCACGGCCACTGGCGCCATTTTACCTTTTTCTTGATCCACCTTTACCAAAGGAGTTATCGGAACGTAGGTAGTGTCATTTCGGAATAAAGACAAAGATTTCTGCTGAGCCCTTCTTTCCCGTATCAGTCCTGTTCGGTGTTAGTCCACGGAGGTACACTGAAGAGCTTCTATGGTATGTGAAATAAGAACTACTGTGAGACTGAAGCGGCTGCTGGTCTGACCACTCCACCGTCAAGTTACTTTATTGCAAGTTTTCAGCCACTTGCCATGGAGTCCGAAGCACTCGTTTTAGTTCACTCAAGTTGGGGAGATTTCTGGTTGTGCTTATAGTAACCTGAATGAGCCCATCCGAGTCACAACTCGAAAAACACCGCCAAATCTTCATGGAACCCCCTCTGGCTTCAGTTATACTCTGATAAATACTGCGGGCTAAAGAGCCTATCGGGCCGTCGGTTATCTGGAAGACGTTTGGAAAGAGATAAAATAGAGACTCGCTCACCACACTACAATAACTAACTGCACAGTTTCTGTGTTTCAGTGGAGAAATAACACAGCCAAAGAGTTGCAAATAATTATTTAACACAATTATCTTGGTTTCGATTGCTCTGAGAATATCTTCATCAGAATGAAAATTTAAAAGCCCTATAAAATAATACACTACCTGCCATAACAATTGCTACACCACGAAGATGACGTGCTACAGACGCGAATTTTAACCGACAGGAAGAAGGTGCTGTGATATGCAAATGATTAGCTTTTCAGAACATTCACACAAGGTTGGCGCCGGTGGCGACACCTCCAACGTGCTGACATGTGGAAAGTTTCCAACCGATTTCTCATACACAAACAGCAGTTGACCGGCGTTGCCTGGTGAAACGTTGTTGTGATGCCTCGTGTAAGGAGCAGAAATACGTACCATCACATTTCCGACTTTGATAAAGATCGGATTGTAGCCTATTGCGACTGCGGTTAATCGTATCGCGACATTGCTGCTCGCGTTGGTCGAGATCCAATGACTGTTAGCAGAATATGCAATCGGCGTGTTCAGGAGGGTAATACGGAACGCCGTGCTGGATTCGAACGGCCTCATATCAATAGCAGTCGAGATGACAGGCATCTTATCAGCATGACTCTAACGGATCGTGCAGCCACGTCTCGATCCCTGAGTCAACAGATGGGGACGTTTGCAAGACAACAACCATCTGCACGAACAGTTCGACGACGTTTGCAGCAGCATGGACTATCGGCTCGGAGACCATGGCTGCGGTTACCCTTGACGCTGCATCACAGACAGGAGCGCCTCCGATGGTATACTCAAAGACGAACATGGGTGCACACTGGAAGCGTGTATTCGTCATCGCCATACTTGGGTATTACCCGGTGCGATGGTATGGGGTGCCATTGGTTACACGTCTCTGTCACCTCTTGTTCGCATTGACGGCACTTTGAACAGAGGACGTTACATTTCAGATGTGTTACGACCAGTGGCTCTACCTTTCATTCGATCCCTGCGAAACCTTATATTTCAGCAGGATAATGCACGACCGCATGTTGCAGGTCCTGTACGGGCCTTTCTGGATACAGAAAATGTTCGACTGCTGCCCTGGCCAGCACATTCTCCAGATCTCTCACCAATTGAAAACGTCTGGTCAATGGTGGCCGAGCAACGGACTCGTCACAATACGCCAGTCACTACTGTCGATGAACTGTGGCATCGTGTTGAAGCTGCATGGGCAACTGTACCTGTACACGGCATCCAAGCTCAGTTTGACTCAATGCCCAGGCATATCAAGGCGGTTATTACGACCAGAGGTGGTTGTTCTGGGTACTGATTTCTCAGGATCTATGCACCCAAACTGCATGAAAATGTAATCACATGTCAGTTCGAGTATAATATATTTGTCCAATGAATACCCGTTTATGATCTGCATTTCTTCTTGGGGTAGCAATTTTAATGGCCCGTAGTGTAACTTCTTGTACCTTTGTTACTAAATAAAAAGAGCACCACACACTCGAAAAGATCAAGAACAAGCTAATCAATAAAACTGTTACCAAGAATTTTAGTAGTTTCATTGTATCACTATCTTTAGGAATAACACAGATACCCGACGTTGTCGAGGACGTGGAATATGTCGAACTGATATCTACCACTGACTGTTTAGCTGAAATTTTTTCCTGAGTCCTCTGGAACATCTCAGAACTCGTTTCTTGGACTGAGCTCGTTTTCGACAGACATTACTTGGTATGACATTCAGATTCTTAACTTCTTAACTACCCTCGGCGAGAGTCACAGAAGTGTTTAAGCCTCAGCACAAGAGACGAGAGGTGTAAGCGTTTCTTCTTAGTTACTCTCAGTTCCTGTTGTCTCCCGTGGGTTGAAAAAACTTTACAATATCACATCATCAGTCAGCTAAATTTCTGTCAATATAAATCCGTTCGTCAACATCTTCTGCTGAAAACGCACTCAGTTCGTTAGAGGATGCAGAATTTATCGATCGTATAATTTCAGTGCGATCAGTTGTCGACTCCTCATTATTTACATCGCTTCCCATGCCCATTCTCTCAGTTTAGGCCATAGTTTTCTCCAGGGTGTGCACAATGTCGTATTTTTCACAGAGGTCCATGAAAATAACACCTTTAATGTTAAAGTTGCATTGGAATTCGTTGACGCTGCAATTAGAGTTTAGTAGCTTTTGCACAAACACTTCTCTGCAGCCGGCCGCGGTGGTCTAGTGGTTCTAGGCGCTCAGTCCGGAACCGCGCGACTGCTACGGTCGCAGGTTCGAATCCTGCCTCGGGCATGGATGTGTGTGATGTCCTTAGGTTAGTTAGGTTTAAGTAGTTATAAGTTCTAGGGGACTGATGACCACAGTAGTTAAGTCCCATAGTACTCAGAGCCATTTGAACTTCTCTGCACCAGCACCTGAAAATTTTTATGGCCTCGTGGACCACGGGTTGAATCAGTGAGATAATATTGGCAAGAAGCTACCTGCAGGGGCTCACGCAAGCTCCGATTCTGCAGGATGATTTCGATTATTCTCAAGGATGAGAACCACCTAAGAATTTGTAAGTAGCATATTTTTTTCGAAATGGTAAGTAAAGTAAATTTAGGTCTAGTGAACGAAGAATATTTGATACTAGCACAAAGCTGACATTGCAACTGGCTTATCTCGGCGAGAATATAATCGCGCAGTGAGTAAGACTGATGAATGGCCGCGCCGAAAGGTTGGGATGTATCTCGCAGGTGCCCGACTGTACCGCCAAACACCCGCAGTTAAAAATGCGGTACAATTTCTGATGCATGCTGGACTATCGGGAATGCAGGGTTATCGGCTGCCCGATTAACGCGGTCTTGTTGTAAAACTTACTCTCAGACAGCGTTCACTCTGATTGCGTGTGCCGTACAGAATTAATTATGTGCGACATTGAATTACGAAGATACCAAACGTTTCTAATATTGTCGATGACACCGTGGTCCAAGAATTTTTCTACGTCAGAAAATTTTGCAATTTTTCCGTCATTGCCTTAGGCCTACCTGAAAATCAGCGTATCCATGTTCCTGTCTGCAAAATATATTCCCGGTGTTGCTGTTGTTGTTATTGTTGTGATGGTCTTCAGTCCTGAGACTGGTTTGATGCAGCTCTCCATGCCAATCTATCCTGTGCAAGCTCCTTCATCTCCCAGTACCTACTACAACCTACATCCTTCTGAATCTGCTTAGTGTATTCATCTCTTCGTCTCCCTCTACGATTTTTACCCTCCACGTTGCCCTCCAGTGCTAAATTTGTGATCCCTTGATGCCTCAGGACATGTCCTACCAACCGATCCCTTCTTCTAGTCAAGTTGTGCCACAAACTTCTCTTCTCCCCAATCCTATTCAGTACCTCATCATTAGTTACGTGATCTACCCACCTAATCTTCAACATTCTTCTGTAGCACCACATTTCGAAAGCTTCTATTCTCTTCTTGTCCAAACTATTTATTGTCCATGTTTCACTTCCATACATGGCTACACTTCCATACAAATACTTTCAGAAACGACTTCCTGACACTTAAATCTATACTCGATGTTAACAAATTTATCTTCTTCCGAAACGCCTTCCTTGCCATTGCCAGTCTACATTTTATATCCTCTCTACTTCGACCATAATCAGTTATTTTGCTCTCCAAATAGCAAAACTCCTTTACTACTTTAAGTGTCTCATTTCCTAATCTAATTCCCTCAGCATCACCCGACTTAATTCGACTACATTCCATTATCCTCGTTTTACTTTTGTTGATGTTCATCTTATATCCTCCTTTCAAGACACTGTCCATTCCGTTCAACTGCTCTTCCAAGTCCTTTGCTGTCTCTGACAGAATTACAATGTCATCGGCGAACCTCAAAGTTTTTATTTCTTCTCCCTGGATTTTAATACCTACTCCAGATTTTTCTCTTGTTTCCTTTACTGCTTGCTCAATATACAGATTGAATAACGTCGGGGAGAGGCTACAACCCTGTCTCACTCCCTTCCCAACCACTGCTTCCGTTTCATGCCCCTCGACTCTTATAACTGTCATCTGGTTTCTGTACAAATTGTAAATAGCCTTTCGCTCCCTGTAGTTTACCCCTGCCACCTTCAGAATTTGAAAGAGAGTATTCCAGTCAATATTGTCAAAAGCTTTCTTTAAGTCTACAAATAATAGAAACGTAGGTTTGTCTTTCCTTAAACTTTCTTCTAAGATAAGTCGTAAGGTCAGTATTGTCTCACGTGTTCCAACATTTCTACGGAATCCAAACTGATCTTCCCCGGGGTCGACTTCTACCAGTTTTTTCATTCGTCTGTAAATAATTCGCGTTAGTATTTTGCAGCTGTGGCTTATTAAACTGATAGTTCGGTAATTTTCACATCTGTAAACACCTGCTTTCTTTGGGATTGGAATTATTATATTCTGCTTGAAGTCTGAGGGTATTTCGCCTGTCTCGTACATCTTGCTCACCAGATGGAAGAGTTTTGTCAGGACTGGCTCTCCCAAGGCCGTCAGTAGTTCTAATGGACTGTTGTCTACTCCCGGGGGCTTGTTTTGTCTCAGGTCTTTCAGTGCTCTGTCAAACTCTTTACGCAGTATCGTATCTTCCAATTCATGTTTATCAACATCCTCTTCCATTTCCATAATATTGTCCTCAAGTTCATCGCCCTTGTATAGACCCTCTATATACTCCTTCCACGTTTCTGCTTTCCCCTCTTTGCTTAGAACTGGGTTTCTATCTGAGCTCTTGATATTCATACAAGTGGCTCTCTTTTCTCCAAAGGTCTCTTTAATTTTCCTGTAGGCAGTATCTGTCTTACCCCCAGTGAGATAAGGCTCTACATCCTTACATTTGTCCTCCAGCCATCCCTGCTTAGCCATTTTGCACTTCCTGTCGATCTCATTTTTGATACGTTTGTATTCCTTTTTGCCTGCTCCATTTACTGCATTTTTATATTTTCTCCTTTCATCAATTAAATTCAATATTTCTTCTTTTACGCAAGGATTTCTTCTAGCCCTCGTCTTTTTACCTACTTGATCCTCTGCTGCCTTCACTGCTTCATCCCTCAGAGCTATCCATTCGTCTTCTACTGTAATTCTTTCCCCCATTCCTGTCAATTGTTCCCTTATGCTGTCCCTGAAACTCTGTACAACCTCTGGTTTAGTCAGTTTATCCAGGTCCCATCTCCTTAAATTCCCACCTTTTTGCAATTTCTTCAGTTTTAATCTACAGTTCATAACCAATAGATTGTGGTCAGAGTCCACATCTGCCCCTGGAAATATCCTACAATTTAAAACCTGGTTACTAAATCTCTGTCTTACCATTACATAATCTATCTGATACCTTTTTGCCGGTGTGGTCCCTTTTTACCGTTTGTAACACTGACAACGCGTTTGTTCCGTTTTTGTGTCATTGCTCAATGACTGTTAACCACAATGGACAGTCTTATGAATCGGACAGGATGCTCACACTGATTACGATTTTCCTTGACATTTACGCACCAATGACTCAAGTTAGAAGTTGTTCACATATAATTGCTCGTACCACGTGGATCTGTTTACTGGGAACTGGGAAAAAGCCACGATTTCACGTCTCGGGTTTCCCCGACCTCAACTCTTTTATTCGCTTGTTAAGTCCTTTTTTTGCAATTTAATGGGAAGAACGAGGTGTACAACATGTCAAGTGGTACTAATTAAAGAAGTTTATGTCGTGAGAAAATTCATCACATGTATATAGTTTGCAACATGCTAATCAACGGAAGACTGAGCAGCCGTATTTAAACGGCGCACTCCCATAACGTAAATCATATTTAATAACACTTTTCTATTTATTTCCTGATGATGACTGAGTGTACTCGTTGAAATATTATGTGCTTACGTGTTTTATTTCTGTTTAATCATGTGGACATAATAAACTAACGGTTTCTTTAACTCACTATCATGTGTTAGACGATGCTCCTGATTAACACTGACCTGGCAGCAGATAGTTTATCTCTTCTACAGCATCATGAAATAGTGTACTTTGGGCCACGTGACTAACGCGCAAAACTTCAGAGGAAATTAAAAAAAAAACAGAAACAATCAGAGTTGTTGCAATTAGTAATAAACAAAAGACTTTCAGAAATAACACAACAAAATTAGGACCTCCAATCCTTTCCATGCCGGAAGTCAGTTCCAAGAGAACAAGTATCACTCGTTCAATTTTTGTCAAACAATGGGAAATCTAGGACGAAATAATGACTATATTTTGAAGTGGATAGATTGCTGCTCACCGTACAGCAGAGATGTTGAGTTGCAGACACGTGCAACAAAAAGACTACTAAACTCGTGACTTTCGGCCAGAAAGCCGTCTTCTGAATTACAGAACATACACACATATGGTCACGTAATCGCAGCTCACACACACATGACGACTGTCTCGCTGTTGAGGCCACACACTGTGAGGCGTTTGTGTGAATGTGTTTGTGTATGTTTTCTATTTCAGAAGGCCCTCTGGTCGAAAGCTCACGGGTTTAGCAGTCTTTTTGTTGTGAATGTCTGGGACTCAGCATCTCCGCTAAGTGAGGCAATCTACCCTTTTCATAATATTGTCATTCAGTTTTAATGTACATCTAATGGTTCAAATGGCTCTGAGCACTATGGGACTTAACTACTAAGGTCATCAGTCCCCCAGAACTTAGAACTACTTAAACCTAACTAACTTAAGGATATCACACACATCCATGCCCGAGGCAGGATTCGAACCTGCGACGGTAGCGGTCGCGCGGTTCCAGACTGTAGCGCCTAGAACCTCTCGGCCACTCGGGCCGGCAATGAACATCTAATACAGAAATTGTTACTGTGTCCCACGGCAGAAGAAAATAAAATGCATTTCACTCCCAACAAACTTAACGCCATTGTGCAAAATACCAGAAGACCAAATGAACCATAAGGAATGTACATCGTTACATGTAGTTTCCATGTCTTCTGCTCTCTCGAGCAGTTTGTACGTCAGAACCCGAGAACTGCTCTTACGATTACACAAACAGTAGTGAATGTTGATGTTAATACTGTTATTGCTAATCTTGAATTGCTCCAATACGTCTCACCGATTTTTTGCAAGCAACTGGTTATACCAATATCCTTAACACCGGTTTGCTGGTGACTAATTGAGCATATTCTGAGTTCGAATACAATTAATTTCTTTGAGAAAAAAAGCTTCTATCCACAAATCAACTTGACTCTTCCCGCATGATATTACGCGCTCTACAGATGAAACCAAATTTGTATGTGTGCTGAAACTGTGGCTAACTGAATTTCTCTCCAACAATCTGAAAACTGCCTCAGTTCTAAATTCCTATTACGGATCTTACCTAGAATCAGCGTAGCTGCAATACTTTTGAACATTAACTTACTTATGCAAATTATTTTTAACAAATGTGGCTTTAATTAAGCTGAAATGCAAATTGGTGTTTGTAAATGAGATTGCGTACAAAGAATGATTCACAAGGATACTCAGAATAACTAAGTGTTACGTAATTTAAATATGACCTATTACAAAAAAATGCATCTCTGCAAGAATGGTGACCTGAAATAAATAACTGCGCGCCAGTTTGCCTTCCTATGTATTTTAACTTGCTGCTTTAGCAGATTAGTTGTTGCTTCTCTTTTCAGAAGTATTAATTACTGTCTACGCAGTAGTGCAAGGCGTGACACTGCAAGTTATACCAGACACATTTTTCTTTGAACAGTGGGGCATGCGCTTTGTGAATGATTTGTGAATGACAGAAGGAAGCGTTTTGAAATTATATTCATCCCTTTTAATGACACAAAAGTGAAGTCAAAGTAATATGAAAATCCCCATTGTCTTTCTCCGCATTGTCTTACACCATAATTTTTGTTTTCAAAAGTATTTCTGTTACAAAATATGTTTTCGTGGATTCCTAGGACAATACTACACTGAGGGAAAAAATCACAATACCAAAAAGTAATTAATGTAGAGTAATGAAATTTCGGGAAAACATTTGTCGAGGTAACATGAGATTAAGATTGCAAGATCACAGGTTAATGTAAACGCGAGATAAGCCAACGCAAATGCAAAATTCTAGCATATTAATAACCGGTGTAACCACCACAATGTTGAATGAAAGCATGCAAACGTGCATGTATTGTGTTCAAATGGTTCAAATGGCTCTGAGCACTATGGGACTTAACATCTGAGGTCATCAGTCCCCTAGAACTTAGAACTACTTAAACCTAACTAACCTAAGGACATCACACACATCCATGCCCGAAGCAGGATTCGAACCTGTGACCGTAGCGGTCGCGCGGTTCCGGACTGAAGCGCTTAGAACCGCTGGGCCACACTGGCCGGCCATGTATTGTGTTGTATACGTGCCGGATGTCAGTTTTTGGAATGGAGTTCTATGCCTGTTGCACCTGGACGATCAATACAGTGACGGTTAAGTGGTTCTGGATGACGCTGGTGTTTTTGGCGCATGATGTACCAGGTGTGTTCGACTGGAGACATATCTGGTAATCGAGCAGGTCAAAGGATACGTCGAAACATGCTGGGTATGAACAGCGTTAAATGGGCTACCGTTATCTCGGTGGAAGACATCCCCTGGAATGCTCTTCATGAATGGGTGCAGAACAGGTAGAATCATCAGACTGGCGCACAAGTTTTTAGTCGGATGCATGGGATAACCAATACCCGCCATAGGGTAGCCGAGAGCGCTAACGCGCTGCTTCCTGGACTCGGAAAGCGCGCCGGCCCAGGATCGAATCCGCCCGGCGGATTAACGACGAGGGCCGATGTGCCGGACACCCTGGATGTGGTTTTTAGGCGGTTTTCCACATCCTACTAGGTGAATACCGGGCTGGTCCCCACGTCCTGCCTCAGTTGCACGACTCGCAGACATTTGAAGCACATTCACACTATTTCACGATTTACACTGGACGCAGACAGCTGGGGCACACTAATGCCATCCCGGGGGGTATGGGGTGGCGGCAGGAAGGGCATCCGGCCACCCTTTAAAATTCACCTTGCCAACTCCGTACTTAACCCTGCCGACCCTCCGCACAATGCGGGATAATGGCGGTGGCAAAAGAAAGAAAGATGGAATAACCACGAAAGTGCTCCTATTGTCATGAGTAATCACATCCCAGACCATAACTCCAGATGCAGGTCCAGTGTGTCCAGCACGCAGACAGGTTGGTTGCAGGCCTTCAACTGACCTCCTTCTAACCGACACACGGCTATCACTGGCACCGAGGCGGAACCAGCATTCATCTGAAAACACAACAGACCTCCACCCTTCACTCCAAACGAGCTCTCACGGTGGGTATGGTCAGAGGAATGGAAGCTGCAGGGCGTCTGGCTCGTTGCTGCCCGTGAAGTAATCGATTTGTAAACAGTTCATTGTGTCATTGTGGTGCCAACTGCTGCTCAAATCGCTGCTGCAGATGCAGGCCCATAAGCCGAACACAAAGTTCTTCCCTCCCGGTAGTGCCACGTGGTCGTCCGGTCCTTGGTCTTCTTACGACAGTACATTCCCGTGACCACTGCTGCCAGCAATCACCTACAGTGGCTACACTGCTGCCAACTCTTTCTGTAATATCTCAGGAGAAACATCCAGCTTCTCTAGCCCATTACACGACTTCGTACAAACTCAGCTGTGTTGATAATGGCGTCTTTGTCGCCTTAAGGGCATTCATGACTAACATCAACTCACCACATCCACTCTGAAAGATAACTAACGCTCACCATCTTTCACAGCGCGTATTTAAAGCAAACCTCATTTACGTCTTCATGTTGGTGCTACTTGCGCCAGTCTTATGTAACTAGCGCGAATGTGAAATAGAATCATCTTTCAGCTGTAGAAACATGCCTACCAACTTTCATTTTTGTCGCACAATTCCTTCTTGTAGCTGTGATTTTTTTTCCGTCAGTGTACTTAGGTAATCTAAATGAGCGAAGGCCAGTTAGAAAACTGAACACGTGATTGGTAATTCTCTCTGATTATCAACACTTAAATATTATTAGAAACAATGAAGTCTTTGCACAGCAGTACTTATCAACCATATGCTTGCAGTTAAAAAACTCAGAATGTCTTACTTTCTTCTGAAGTGACGTCGATTTATGCACTCATCTTAAAAAATCATCCTTCTTTTCAGGTTACACGTAATGGGACACCTCAAATATAAATCTCTGTGCGGCACATACGCTGGACAAGCTGCTCATTATGCCATAATACAACACCCTCTCTCCGCGACCTAACATGTACTACTGCCCAGGGCTGCGACTCGAGTCGACTGTTACGCTCTAGGGTAACGACGGCTGCATCTGGTCAAAATTTGTTAGAATCTAAATAAAAGACGTATTTCAAAATGAACAAATTTTCATTCTAAATACTTAAGAACTATGTCCTTTCGCCTACAAATTCTAACATATAAAACGAGGTAGATGTTGTCCATAGTTTCACAAAATTAATCAGAAGAATGAGCTGCACAAACCAATTCGCCTTCTTCTAGTAGGGCGAAATGGGTTATAAGTCCGGCGAATAGGATCAGTACAAAAATGTATGCACCAGATTCAAATAGCAACCAATTATCCCACTGCGCCAAGACAGTTCTCATGTTTCCATTCCTTGTCATTGGCTTGACACTGAATCCACTCACCAAGTTTCGCCAATATTAAATCGATGTGTTCAATCTTGCAGAGTTCAGCAGATTTGTCATTATCGTCATCCGTTTCTTCGGAGATTATGACGAACCTTATCCTGATAATTCATGCTGTAGGTGCTGTCTGTTCTTAACCTGGTGTGTCTTCAAACTGTCAGGCTAGCATGACATTTTCTTTTCTTTTCCACTCTTTTCTTTGTTGCATTTATATTTTCTGAGGATGTAAGAAGTATTGTTTTCTATTTCGTAGCAGAAAATTTTGCTGTAGTGTTCTTTGGAGACTACAACAAGTCGTGGAATAAAACAGAAAGCCGGCCGTTGTGGCCTTGCGGTTCTAGGCGCTACAGTCTGGAACCGCATGACCGCTACGGTCACAGGTTCGAATCCTGCCTCGGGCATGGATGTGTGTGGGGTCCTTAGGTTAGTTAGGTTTAAGTGGTTCTGAGTTCTAGGGGACTGATGACCGCAGATGTTAAGTCCCATAGTGCTCAGAGCCATTTGAACCATTTGAACCTATTAAACAGAAGACTTTGGCGTGTTATTGCTTGGCCTGACATGAAGTTGACTAGCAGGAGGAGAGACAAACTGAAGTTCAGTTTCCTTTGGTGTGTTTTTTTGGCTCAACGATATACTAGCAGGTAATAACTCGGGTTCAGTCACTGCGTTTTCATTCAGCGGAAAAACACCAGCTGAACGAAATTCATTTTCTGCTCTCGCTGGTGTTGTCGCTCTCATATATTCAGCCTTGAAAATATTTCCAAATGTGAGCTTGTTGATCTTTCTTGATCCTCCTGTGTTACGAATGAAATTCAAAGCCTACATTCGTTGTCGTAATATGATTTTAGTGGCTAAAAATATGACCTGTCTAATGGCTGCAGGCTTGGTAGACATATGATGTTATTTTCTTTACAAAACTCGAGCGCTTCTAAAGTTTTGTGAGGCGCATGACTACACACAAGTAAAATGCAGTGCCCAGGAAACGGGTGTGATTGAAAATGTTCCAGCCGTTTGAGGAATGCTTCTTCATGAACCCATTCGGAATCTGTCATTCTTATCATGGACTCATTTAGAAAACCGTCACGAAATTCAGATAAAAATCTTTTAACTTAAAATATTGCCATAGGAGGGACAAGGTTTCCTCCGCAATTAGCACAAGCTAAGATGGTGAAATGCTCTCCTCTTTATACAGAAGTCTGTGCATCGAGAGTTTTGCTCCCTTTTTCAGGAAAGACTTTTCTTGTGGGCTTGTTGCTCATTTGGCAACCTGATTCATCTGAATTATATATCATCTGAGGTTTGCCCAGTAAATTAAGATCCTCCATAGTTTTCCTCAACAAGGAAAAGAAGTCAGCCACATCCTCTTTATTCAAACCACTGGATATGGAATACCCTTCCCTTTTTCTCAAAAATAAATTTTGGTTTCGTTCATTGACCCCTTTTAGTCACTTTCTACTGCCATCTTGCTGGCGTCTGAAAATGTATGCTTTATTTTGTTGGATTTTGCGAGCTCGTAAGTAGCTCTCCTTACAATATCTGAGCCCAATGGGAAGCCGCACGCACATAACCGCAGGATTCTTAGAACAAGTTCTTTTTATCGGCCCTTATTAAATATTGTTTGACCACCTTACCTTTTCCGGAGAATCTTTCCTACTTGGCAGTCGTCTTTGAAGTCATGAGTGCGACACTCCACACAATTCTGCTGCATGGCACTGATTTCTACCCTCCGTTAAGCTTTAATTGCAGTTTACATGTCATAATCGGTCCACAAAGTAACAGTTTTTTCTTTTATATTGTCCCGTCTCCAACAAAAAGCGAAAAAAAAATAATGCAAAACGAAAAAAAATAATAAATACATTGGATCGAAATAAAAGTATTGTCCCTTTTCATCCGGATTGTATTGACCTGATTCGCCGAGAATGCAGAATATTTTTTCGCTACATTGGTAGTCCTGCGCAAACATACTTACACGCCGATATCCCCACATCGTCTTCTTCAGTATATAAATTTATTGTGTAGCGAATACCTAACAAATTACTAAACGAATTGTCAGAGATATATTGATTTGAATCCAAAGCTATTTACAAAGCAGGATATTTTCAGAAATTACCACAAACAGCACACATTTTTATGCAAGAGCGAAAACACCGGAGAATGTCTTCCACTTTGGAACTCATACACCGAGCTCCTACCATCGCCGTTACATGGCAGCACTTCCTATACCACTTCGTATATGACGTTCAGCCTAAAATTTGTAAAATTGACCCGATTCATCTCCCGACCCAGTTCGGCCGACCTTACCTTGTTCAATAATGCAGATAGTATTAACATGCTAAACGAACTGTGATTTAATAGCATTTCGCTTAATGTATGAACCTTTCAAAGGGCTACCGGTATATTCTGTATTCCTAGATTTCCGGAAAGCGTTTGACAAAGTGCCACACTCTCGGCAGTTAACAAAGGTCCGAGTATGCGGCATAAGTTCTGAGACATGTGTGGGGCTCGAAGACTTTTTAAGTAATAGAACCCAGTACGTTGTCCTGGACGGCCGATGTTTGTCTGGGACAAAGGTATCATGAGCAGTGCACCGTCACGGAAGTGTGACAGGACCGCTATTCTTATATATATGCGATCTGAGTTGTGGGGTATGCAGAAAACTGTGACTGTTTGCTATTGACGTTGTAGCGTAAGGAGAGGTGTTTTTGAGTGGTTGTAAAAGGATACACGATGACTTGACAGAATTTCTATTTGATATGAAGAAAGTCGGATTGTTTTGGACGGGGAAAAATGTAAACCAATGTAGATGAGTAGGAAAACAATCCCGTAATCTTCTAATACAGTCACACCTATTAAATATTTGGACGTCACGCTGCAAAGCGATATGAAACGAAAGAAGCTCGTAGTGTCCGTTGTACGGACAACGAATTTTATTTGCTGGAATAATTCTAGGGAAGTGTATCTTATCTATAAAGGACAACGTCTACATAACATTTGTGCAACCCATTTTTGAATACTTCTCATGTGTTTGGGAATCCCAGAATGTCAGATTAAATGAAGACTTCAAAGCAATTAAGAAGTGTGCTACCAGATTTGTTACTGGTAGGTTCGGTCAACACGCAAGTATTACGGGAATGGTCCGTGAAGTCAAATGTAAATCCCTAGAGGAAAGAAGATGTTCTTTTTGCGGAATACTATTGAGACAGTTTAGAGAATCTGCAGAACGATTCTACTGCCGCCAACAGGGACCATGAAGACCGCAAGAGAAATTAAGGTTCCTTCGGAAAGCCTACAGGCTGTCGTTTTTCGCTCGCTCCATATGAGACTGGAACACGAAAGGGAATGACAAACAACAGTTCAAAATGTTCAAATGTGTGTGAAACCTTATGGGACTTAACTGCTGAGGTCATGAGTCCCTAAGCTTACACACTACTTAATCTAAATTATCCTAAGGAGGGAGGGCCCGAGGGAGGGCTCGAACTTCCGCCGGGACCAGCCGCACAAACAACAGTACAAGGAACACTTCCCCATACACCTTTTGGTGGCTTGTGGAGCGTTTATGGAGATGCAGATGTAGTTGACCATCGCTCTTTCAAATGGTTCAAATGGCTCTGAGCACCATGAACTTAACTTCTGCGGTCATCAGTCCCCTAGAACTTAGACTACTTAAGCCTAACTAACCTAAGGACATCGAACACATCCATGCCCGAGGCAGGATTCGCACCTGCGACCGTAGCGGTCGCGCGGTTACAGACTGTAGCGCCTAGAACCGCTCGGCCACCCCGGCCGGCTGACCATCACTCTGCTTGTTGCCTGTCTAACGTAACATGATGCAGCGATAACAATTTCGCTTCCATTCCGTATACGTTTGAAACTGTGGCAAATATTTTTTCTGTTCGGGAATTCAGTCACCTGCTCCTCCTCAGCGCAAGCAGACCCATGTTCATAAAAAACAGAAGATCTTGAACAAATAGAGATAGGACGTTCATATTCACTTGGTGGCGGATGTTAGAGTGCATGATCGTCAAGTGATTAGCGCTTAAGCTCCGTAAGACGAACGTGAATTAAGCGACAGTTCGACTTCCGCTCAAGCTTATCTGTTATAATTTTTTTCATCACTGGTCAATTATTTAATTTACATGACATTTGAGAGTAATATAATGAAAAAAGAAAATCTCGTGTACTTGTGTGAAGTTTCAATTTATGTTTACCATGTCTGTATGACGGATACCATCCTGTATCGTGTGACATCGAGAGCACATCCGACGAGTAATTGAACATTATTCTTCTGGCCTGGCACATTGTGACTTACTATATTACTGATTGTGAATAACGTCGTTCGCATCATTATTTATCGAGGTTTGACGTGAACTTTTCAAGCCTGCTCCTCGTCCTTGAAAATTTAATTAAAAATAGTAAATAGGCAGCTGCATGAACACGCACGTGGTTTTTTTACTATACTACTTCTCAAATGTCATAATTTAAACAATGTGATCAGTGAAGAAAAAATGTAGGATAAAAACAAGGATTCGGGGAGATTCTATCTGTCACCTCACCCAAGGCTCCTCTTACAGCTGGCCGTAGTGGCCGTGCGGTTGTAGGCGCTACAGTCTGGAACCGAGCGACCGCTACAGTCGCAGGTTCGAATCCTGCCTCGGGCATGGATGTTTGTGATGCCCTGAGGTTAGTTAGGATCAATTAGTTCTAAGTTCTAGGCGACTGATGACCTCAGAAGTTAAGTCGCATAGTGCTCAGAGCCATTTGAACCATTTGAAACACCTCTTACAATAATCGAACACTAACCATATTTTTTTTTAAATTTTTTAAGGAAACTTCCAAGCGCCCAAAGGGAGGAGTGGGGGCAAAGTAGGCAAGGGTCGCAATCCGAGGGCTGGCCACCATGTCCCGTTTCAACCCTCCAGGAGCCAAGGAAATACACTCCTGGAAACGGAAAAAAGAACACATTGACACCGGTGTGTCAGACCCACCATACTTGCTCCGGACACTGCGAGAGGGCTGTACAAGCAATGATCACACGCACGGCACAGCGGACACACCAGGAACCGCGGTGTTGGCCGTCGAATGGCGCTAGCTGCGCAGCATTTGTGCACCGCCGCCGTCAGTGTCAGCCAGTTTGCCGTGGCATACGGAGCTCCATCGCAGTCTTTAACACTGGTAGCATGCCGCGACAGCGTGGACGTGAACCGTATGTGCAGTTGACGGACTTTGTGCGAGGGCGTATAGTGGGCATGCGGGAGGCCGGGTGGACGTACCGCCGAATTGCTCAACACGTGGGGCGTGAGGTCTCCACAGTACATCGATGTTGTCGCCAGTGGTCGGCGGAAGGTGCACGTGCCCGTCGACCTGGGACCGGACCGCAGCGACGCACTGATGCACGCCAAGACCGTAGGATCCTACGCAGTGCCGTAGGGGACCACACCGCCACTTCCCAGCAAATTAGGGACACTGTTGCTCCTGGGGTATGGGCGAGGACCATTCGCAACCGTCTCCATGAAGCTGGGCTACGGTCCCGCACACCGTTAGGCCGTCTTCCGCTCACGCCCCAATATCGTGCAGCCCGCCTCCAGTGGTGTCGCGACAGGCGTGAATGGAGGGACGAATGGAGACGTGTCGCCTTCAGCGATGAGAGTCGCTTCTGCCTTGGTGCCAATGATGGTCGTATGCGTGTTTGGCGCCGTGCAGGTGAGCGCCACAATCAGGACTGCATACGACCGAGGCACACAGGGCCAACACCCGGCATTATGGTGTGGGGAGCGATCTCCTACACTGCCCGTACACCACTGGTGATCGTCGAGGGGACACTGAATAGTGCACGGTACATCCAAACCGTCATCGAACCCATCGTTCTACCATTCCTAGACCGGCAAGGGAACTTGCTGTTCCAACAGGACAATGCACGTCCGCATGTATCCCGTGCCATCCAACGTGCTCTAGAAGGCGTAAGTCAACCACCCTGGCCAGCAAGATCTCCGGATCTGTCCCCCATTGAGCATGTTTGGGACTGGATGAAGCGTCGTCTCACGCGGTCTGCACGTCCAGCACGAACGCTGGTCCAACTGAGGCGCCAGGTGGAAATGGCATGGCAAGCCGTTCCACAGGACTACATCCAGCATCTCTACGATCGTCTCCATGGGAGAATAGCAGCCTGCATTGCTGCGAAAGGTGGATATACACTGTACTAGTGCCGACATTGTGCATGCTCTGTTGCCTGTGTCTATGTGCCTGTGGTTCTGTCAGTGTGATCATGTGATGTATCTGACCCCAGGAATGTGTCAATTAAGTTTCCCCTTCCTGGGACAATGAATTCACGGTGTTCTTACTTCAATTTCCAGGAGTGTAGATTTCCCAAGAAAAATGTTCCGCTGATCAGTTCTAAGTGTGGAAGAGGCGGGGATCAACTCTTCACGACGGGAGCACCCCAACTCTGCGTTAAGGAAGACGCTGCAAAGGAAAATGGAGAAATTGTCTATATTTTGGATTGCGGACAACTACACAATGGCGTTCATTAAGGAACTGCCAAAAACCAAGGATACATTTCTCACCATCAGCAAACAAGTAGTGAGCTGCGTGTCAACAATTCCGCTTCATAGAGTTCGTCTTGTTGGAAGAATTCCGCGTCCGGAAAGAGAAGCAGTTGAGTAGGTATCTGATGAGGAGTCGTACTGGTAATTAGGGACAACTTCTATCGCACCAAGAACCAGACACCTCTTGCAGATCTGCATACCAGGCGGTGCTCGTCTGTGTCCAAAACACACAGGCGACAGAAAACGGAGTTCCAGAATGAGATTTTCACTCTGCAGCGGAGTGTGCTCTGATATAAAACTTCCTGGCAGATTAAAACTGTGTGCCCGACCGAGACTCGAACTCGGGACCTTTGCCTTTCGCGGGCAAGTGCTCTGCCATCTGAGCTACCGAAGCACGACTCAGGCCCGGTACTCACAGCTTTACTTCTACCAGTATCTCGTCTCCTACCTTCCAAACTTTACAGAAGCTCTCCTGCGAACCGTCTCGGTCGGGCACACAGTTTTAATCTGCCAGAAAGTTTCATATCAGTGCACACTCCGCTGCAGAGTGAAAATCTAATTCTGGAAACCTCCCCCAGAGTGTGGCTAAGCCATGTCTCCGCAATATCCTTTCTTTCAGGAGTGCTATTTCTGCAAGGTTCGCAGGAGAGCTTCTGTAAAGTTTGGAAGGTAGGAGACGAGATACTGGCAGAAGTAAAGCTGTGAGTACCGGGCGTGAGTCGTGCTTCGGTAGCTCAGATGGTAGAGCACTTTCCCGCGAAAGGCAAAGGTCCCGAGTTCGAGTCTCGGTCGGGCACACAGTTTTAATCTGCCAGGAAGTTTCAGAAAACGGAGTGTCTGCGAGGTGAATCCCGTGAAGGCGTGACCGGCGCACTTGCTTGCCATTGACAGTGCCGTCAATCCCAAGGGCCCGGGTTCGATTCCCGGCTGGGTCGGAGATTTTCTCCGCTTAGGGATTGGGTGTTGTGTTGTCCTAATCATTTCATCCCCATCGACGCGCAAGTCGCCGAAGTGGCGTCAAATCGAAAGACTTGCACCAGGCGAGTGGTCTACCCGACGGGGGGCCCTCGTCACACGCCATTATTATTATTATTGACAGTGCCAAGGTAAGGAGCGCACACAGATCGCCAGACGGCACGCCAGTCGACCTAGGAACGCTTCCCTCAGCCTCATCCGGTGACCTGTGCTGCTGAAGGAAACCATTGATCACTTTCGTGGATGTCAAGCGAATTGGCAGTATCAAAGTACGGACGCAGCTCAGTTCGATGAAAAAGTGGCGGAAGTAAAAGAAGGGTGGCGGGACTTCCGAAAGCTGGATAGATGTAGAGGAAGGGTGTGGTACAAGGGCAATCCTCGTCCAAGAACCCCTTGACCACAATTCCTTCTTAACTACCAGCACCTTCGCACAAATACATTGGTAAAGAAAAAAAAATTTTATCAATGTGTCACTGAATAAATTACAATGAAGATTCAAAAACGGTTCAAATGCCTCTGAGCACTATGGGGCTTAACTTCTGAGGTCAGCAGTCCCCTAGAACTTAGACCTACTTAAATCTAACTAACCTAAGGACATCACAGACATCCATGCCCGAGACAGGATTCGAACCTGTGACCGTAGCGGTCGCGCGGTTCCACACTGTAGCGCCTAGAACCGCTCGGCCACCCCGGCCGGCCATTGGTTGCATAATAGACGCGTAAAACTTCTCTTGCGCTATTCTCGGAATTGCCAGAGTAGAACACCTTACTAATTGCACATTATGCTATTTTAATGGCTCACTAAAGGCGCACAAAGTTTGAGGTAAATCCCAACGTCGTGGTCTCCCCTTGTTAGTTAGGCCGTGCGTGTTCCTTCGCCCCAACCCTTCCTGTGCGCATGCGTACACTTGTTTACATAGGTTACAATTCGCACAATCACTGAAATGTTTAGACGGACCTCAGTAATACAAATGCTTAACGTCACAATGATTACGAAACAGTGTACTCCATGTACGTCTGATATTTGTAGTTAGGAACAACCCAGCAGTGGTTCTTGTTCATAGCTGCGTCATTTTGTTTCCGCAGTTATACCACAGTACGCATGCAGGCTATTTAATGTTCCCGATGAAAATCTTGTAAACAGGCGGCGGGGGAGGGGAAGTCCCTGTTCCCGGCCGGATGTTTCTTGTGATTAGCGGCCAGACGGCGCTAACACCTGCCGCGTCACGGGTATCCCTGGCAGCCAGTTGCAGCCCGTGACTCACTTCAGAGACAGCTGGCCGCGATCTGTCAGGTTCAGCGCGCAGCTGACGTCATGGACGGCGGCTGACCCCGGAGCTGCAAACGGCAGTACGCAACAGTGACGTAGCAGGTCCCGCTTACCGGAACTCCGTCGCAGTCGGCGGCAGAAAACGCGGCCGGTTGCGAAAACTGATTTATCTGAACATTCCGCCTGCGGCCGCAGTAACACAGATGTTTCTAAGCAGGCGTCATTACCTCTAACTAACTACCTTTCAGGGTAGCTGCTGACCGTAGAGAACTTCCCATGCCACAGTTATTCCAAAGGCGGTCACGGAAAACACAAATCCATACTTAATTAAAATATTCTTCAGTAGATATTCAACATTTCTTTTTTAAAATTTTCCAACTGCAGCCCAGTGGATGAAGCAACTTCTCGTCCTAATTGTCGACGTTTGGCATGGAAGTCTCCTAAATCAAACTGAAAAAGATGTGTAACTCAATTCATTTGTAATTGAGATTCAGACACTCATCCTTATGTCCTTACATGAGGATTCACTAGCAAGTTTTATTGGTGTTTTCCTGTTTTATTATACGTATGCAGTGTAACAGGCAAGCATGAGAAAGGAGCTGGCGTTTTGTCTCCTAACTTTGCTGATTTCCCGTATTTCCAGCAGAGTCATCTTTTTGCTTTTCTTAAGAGAAAGGGAACCTTTACATTCTATGTCACGCGAATGGTCTCATGTTAAAATATGATCAGCACGGTTGAATCTTTTTTCATTAATCTCCAACTTCTCTCATGGTCAGAGAACCTAGTTGCCACATCTGTGCCTGGCTGACCAATATATACTGATGAGCCAAAACATTATGACCATCTCCTTTATAGTTCGTATGTCTGTATTTGGAACGAAATACATCAGTGATTCTGTGTAACATTGATTCGACAGTTTGTTGGTAGTTTTCTGGAGCTATGTGGTACTAGGTTTCTATGCGCAGGTCATGCAATTCGCATAAATAACTGGCCCGATAGCGATGCAGATGGGTTCCATAGGATTTACACCAGACGAATTTGATCATCGAGACATCAAAGTGAGTTCCTTATAATGCTACTCAAACCACTGTAGCACGGTTTCGGCTTCGAGACACAGACAGTTGTACTGCTGAAAGATGACATCGCCTTGGGGGAAGACACCAAGCGTCAAGGGATGCAGGTGGTTCGCAGCTCTCAGCTTGTCTTCGATTACTGCCACATGTCCCATGCAAGTGCAGGAAAATGTCTCCCGTAGTACAATACAGCTTCCACCAGCGTGCATCCATGGCGAGCTGCACTTTTCGAGCCGCTGTCCACCGCGGTGAAGCCGTTTGTGGGGCGACCATCGATCTATTGTTTCGTAGGTGGCCCACCCAAAGAGCTGGCACGTTTCCATTAATCGACCGTCGAATGCCGATGATCCCGTGCCAACTGCAGTCGTTCATATGTTGGTTCAACATATGAACACGTACAGGTGGTCCGCTGCGGAGCTCACTGTTCAACAATATACGGTGAATGTAGTGTTCCGAAATACTTGTGCGTGCACCAAGATTGTGCTCTTTCGGCAGAGATGCCACGGATCACCATCTGTCCTATTTTACAGAGCAGACAAGTCCGAATATTTTTGAAGAGTCATGGACGTCCAACCATTTAGCGCCTAGTGATAGTTTCACTTCCTACCTCTTTCCGTAGATACGACAGTAGCACGTGAACATTCGAGACCAGCTTCACCGTTTCCGAGATACTCATTCACAGGTTCTGCGTAATTATAATCTGCCTTTGTCAAAGTAGCTTGTTGTTGTTGTTGTGGTCTTCAGTCCTGAGACTGGTTTGATGCAGCTCTCCATGCTACTCTATCCTGTGCAAGCTTCTTCATCTCCCAGTACTTACTGCAACCTACATCCTTCTGAATCTGCTTAGTGTATTCATCTCTTGGTCTCTCTCTGCCATTTTTACCCTCCACGCTGCCCTCCAATACTAAATTGGTGATCCCTTGATGCCTCAGAATATGCCCACCAACCGATTCCATCTCCTAGTCAAGTTGTGCCACAAATTTCTCTTCTCTCCAATTCTATTCAATACCTCTACATTAGTTATGTGATCTACCCATCTAACCTTCAGCATTCTTCTGTAGCACCACATTTCGAAAGTTTCTATTCTCCTTTTGTCTAAACTATTTATCGTCCACGTTTGACTTCCATGTATGGCTACACTCCATACAAATACTTTCAGAAACGACTTCCTGACGCTTAAATCTATACTCGATGTTAACAAATTTTTCTTCTTCAGAAACACTTTCCTTGCCATTGCCAGTCTACATTTTATATCCTCTCTACTTCGACCATCATCAGTTATTTTGCTCCCCAAATAGCAAAACTCCTTTACTACTTTAAGTGTCTAATCTAATTCCCGCAGCATCACCCGATTTAATTCGACTACATTCCATTATCCTCATTTTGCTTTTGTTGATTTTCATCTTATATCCTCCTTTCAAGACACTGTCCATTCCGTTCAACTGCTCTTCCAGTTCCTTTGCTGTCTCTGACAGAATTTCAATGTCATCGGCGAACCTCAAAGTTTTTATTTCTTCTCCATGGATTTTAATACCTACTCCGAATTTTTCTTTTGTTTCCTTTAGTGCTTGCTCAGTATACAGATTGAATAACATCGGGGATAGGCTACAACCCTGTCTCACTCCCTTCCCAACCACAGCTTCTCTTTTATGTCCCTCAACTCTTATAACTGCCATCTGGTTTCCGTACAAATTGTAAATAGCCTTTCGCTCCCTGTATTTTACCCCCACCACCTTCAGAATTTTAGAGAGAGTATTCCAGTCAACATTGTCAAAAGCTTATCTCTATTGATTTCTCCTTCTGCAGCCCATATCTTCGCTCGGGTGACCCCCGTCCTCGTCTGCTCCATTTACATACTTCAGTTACCGCGTCACGTACTCACATCGCCACCGGGCTGCATCCGACGCCGTGGTGGGTACTGGTCATGATGTTTTGGCTGATCATTGTACTTGATGACCCAGGAGGCACGGACAATATTCAGGGATACATCAGGAACGATCAGTATAAGTACAACGTCTGGTAAATATGAGCTCAAAAATGGATGTTTTAACTGGTATGAGCACTCATTCACTACCAGAGAGATGTCTCACAGCAGCGATGATGAAGAACCGCTCATGCCCCTCAAGATATGTCCTTTAGAGCCCATACTTACTGGATTTTTGTTGTTTTGATCCATACTACCACCTCCTAAAATGTGTAAAGCAAAGATCTTGCAATAGAAGAGATTTTTTTTGTACTGGAAGGTAAACTAAATGTCCCAGTAGGAGGTTGCTACAATGTATGGCTGACTCTGAAGGTGGGTAAGTAAAATAATAGTGTGTCTCGTTTCATAAATGTATGAATGCGTGTTACTACTGTTTAGTATGGCATTTCATCGAATTCTCATGTAGTTTCCATTGTGTGATAGCGTGAATTAGCATTATCAGCAGAACGTGACGAAGGTTTCGGCCTGCAATAAGAGACACTAGCGTGATGGTCATAACGCCTGGCTGACTCTTATATAGATTTTACATGAAATTAGACGAGATTCTGACAAATTTAGAGGTGGAAATGACAGTGTTAACTTTGGTACAAATATCAAATTATTCACATCGATAAGACCACTTTCAGCCGAAAGGTTGATCACCATTTGTGTCCATACGTGTTTTTTAATGTTATAGAACAAATTTTATGTATTTTGATAAAGATACTGAACTTAGCTCAACGACTAACATGAATTTATATAAACAGTGCCCTTAAGCGAGCCATGTTTATTTTGATAAACAATACAGGTCATTTAGACGTGGAAACATTTAATTTGAGGGTCCATTGTGCCTACAAAGTGTGGTGGGGATACTGAACTTCCGTTGTTAATAAGTGCTGCACAACTTGTGAGTTTTATCAGTAGTGTCAATATGTACGCCATATGTATTTCTTTAATCTTACAGAACAATTAAGGTACAGCTCGAAATCTTACGTATTTTGATAAATAACACAATTTTCTTTTGGTGCAAAGTTCCAGTTTTCTTTCATGATCAGAGGTATGTAAATGGACTTGCATATTACGAACATCAAGCAGTCTGTGTTATATACCTGCATTTGGTGCACATTTTGATAAACAACTTTGTTTTGGTGTAAAGACAGTGTTTTCGAGATGTCGATCTTTCATCTCTGTCTTATTGCAGCATCGCCATTGGTGATGTTTGCATCTCGTATTTGGAATGCTATGAACTTATATTTGTGAATTATGATATATGCAGTTTAAGAGTTATTGCACAATAAAAATCTCGTTAAAATCACGTTCTTCCGTCCTAAAACTGTGTTTGGTCTGTTCGTTTGTCTTTGGCTATGTTGTGTTTTACATCTTGTGTTTTCGAGCATTGCGAATACCGACTACAAACGTTTTAGAGAGTCTTCACACCATAGTTCCGACTAATGAATGTTGCAGCCTTCCTCAAATGCCTGTCTTTGTACATAATCTTAAGTAGGTCTAGTTTACATGTAATAAAAACAATACTAGCCAGTCAGTAACATTGATTATATGTTTGAAGTGCGTAACACAAACTGTTCTTCTTCCCGAAAAAATGATGCTTGGTGAGGTGATGTATTACTGAAAAATTTCTAGAGTATTTTAATATTCATTTTAGACTTCGAAATACTGGAAGTTCCATCACCCTTCATGTATTTTGATGGTCACTTTAAACATAAAAATAACATTGTGTAGTTGACTTATTGACTTTGCGTGCTGTTTTTTAGTCAAAGTGACTTAGGATTTTTAAAGAACTATCCTAAAATGATAATAAAAAGGCGTATGATATATCATTTTTATTAACATTAAATATTCAAGAATTGCATTTTTAACGATTTTAATGTTATGTAGTTCAGTATTTCACATAATAGTATGAATTCGGTAGCAGTCCTAACTACTACGACAAGCTCTTTGGCTCTTCTTTTTTTGCTTGCAGCTGCTCGTTTTGTAGATGTTCTTCATCTTTCAGTCCTTAGTATAACAGGTATTCATGTGTGTAAGAAATGACCTGACCGTTTCTGTTACATTTATGGTGATTAAGACAAATCATTTCGTAACACTACTAATGAAACAGTTTAAGAAGGGCTTACACACATATGGAGACTGTTTTGGGTATCTCTGCGAGAAGTTTCCTCATCTATCAGAGGAGGAGAAACTGAAAGAAGACGTTCCTTGGACCCGAAAATGATGCACTATTCAAACTTTGGGTCAAAAATGACTGGGAGGCAGGCCTTGGTATTCAAGCTGGTTGTTACTTAGTGCTTAGACGGATAAAATGACACACATTATATTTCTGTTGCCGCTCCCACAAAATGGCTTTATTCTGGCTGAAACTATACCCCGTTTTACGAAAGGGCGTGTGATTAAGAAATGACGAAAAACATTGCTTACGTTCTGTAATCTGTGAATTGTGCTTGCAGTTTTGTTGCTAATAGAGTGCTCAGCCCAGCCAAGTAAAGTACGTTTATCTATGAGGGAAGCACCGTGTCGAATTTTGCTTCCAATTGAGGCAGCAATAAATGGAAAACGGAGTGCTAACTGAAAACTTTCGTAGTTGGTATTGTTCTCCATCACTAACATGGAAAGAAAATTAAAGGTCTAACGCCCCGCGGACGACGAAGCACAAGCTAGGATTGGAGGCAGAGTGGGAACGAAACAGGACGCAGCATTTTTAAAGCAACCATCCGAAACAACGCGAAGTTTAAATGTGGCTGGCGGGACGCAGATTTGAATCACTGTCATCCCGAATGAGAGGCCAGTGCGCCGTTTCTCTCGGTTTACCGAGAAGGTACAAATCCATGAGAAATAAAGTCGTCTTGGGAATACTAACAAGGGAAGATCTCCATCGCACCCCCCTCAGATTTAGTGTTAAGATGGCCCAGTGGATAGCCCGTCAACAACAGAGCACAGAGCAAACATTAAAACAGGAAGCAAGTGCACTGAACGGCGGAAAAAGAAGCAAAATAGAAACAGTGAACAGTCCAAACTCAAGAGAGGCAACTTCGAGCCAAATTTAGGAATCCTCGCATCTTGATACTGTGGTCACTGTGTTGGACTGCGAACTGAGAGGTCCGTGTTCTAGTCTCCCTCGTGCATCTTTTTCTTCTCTTAAATTGTGAACTGTCCGTCCGGTCATTGACGTGTCTGTTCGCTGTATTCAAATTTGTGTTTGTGACGTGGTGTAACGCTCGTTTGAAACAGCGAAATTTAAGTTCAAAAAAAATGTGTATGAAATCTTATAGGACTTAACTGCTAAGGTCATCAGTCCCTAAGCTTACACACTCCTTAACCTAAATTATCCTAAGGACAAACACACACACCCATGCCCGAGGGAGGACTCGAACCTCCGTCCATGACTGCAGCGCCTGAGACCGCTCGGATAATCCGGCGCGGCGCGAAGTGTAAGGAAGCGACGTCCAGACGCACGAACCTTCTGTTTGTTCTACACAAGTACCACATGTTATTACTTTACGTTTCTTTTCCGAAGTTTCGACTCTAGAATTCTTTTGTTGTAACATACCTCACGCCCGTTTATTTGTTGTTTTCATTTGTGTGAGAGATCCACGTGGCGTCTCTCCTGCTCTCACTATTCATCACCTTTACTTGCTGCCGTATATATTCTTATCACATGACTCATATTCTATAACCAGTATAGTATGACAGCTGCAAATACAACATAAGATGAATACACTCGTCAATTACCGGACAGACAGTTCATAATTTTGTAAAAAAAGAAAAAAGATGTGTGTGTGTGGGGGGGTGGGGTGGGGGGGGGGAGATTTGAAGACGGATCTGCCGCTTTGCAGTTACACACCGTGACCACACAGCCACGACATTGCACTTCTTTCAACTCGCTCGAAGTTGTATATCTTGAGCTTGAACCGTTCACTGTTCCTATTTAGCTTCTTTTTTCTCAGTTCAGTACACCTTGTTCCTGTTTGCATGCTTGATCTGTGTTCAGTTTTCGCGCACTATCCACTGGGCCATCTTACCACTAAAAAAAAAAAAAAAAAAAAATCTGAGGTGGGTGCGATGTCGAGTTTCCTTTGTGAGGACAAGGGTAAATACACTGTTGTTGTTGTTGTGGTCTTCAGTCCTGAGACTGGTTTGATGCAGCTCTCCATGCGTAAATACACTACTGGCCATTAAAATTGCTACACCAAGAAGAAATGCAAATGATATACGGGTCTTCACTGGACAAATACGTTATACTAGAACTTATATGTGATTACATTTTCACGCAATTTGGGTGCATATATCCTGAGAAATCAGTACCCAGAACAACCATCTCTAGCCGTAATAACGGCCTTGATACGCGTGGGCGTTGAGTCAAACAGAACTTGGATGGCGTGTACAGGTACAGCTGCCCATGCAGCTTCAACACGATACCACAGTTCATCAAGAGTAGTGACTGGCGTATTATGACGAGCCAGTTGCTCGGCCACCATTTACCGGACGTTTTCAACTGGTGAGAGATTTGGAGAATGCGCTGGCCAGGGCAGAAGTCCAACATTTTCTCTATCCAGAAAGGCCCGTACAGGACCTGAACATGCGGTCGTGCATTAACCTGCTGAAATGTAGGGTTTCGCAGGGATCGAATGAAGGGTAGAGCCATGGGTCGTAACCCATCTTAAATGTAACGTCCACTGTTCAAAGTGCCGTCAATGCGAACAAGGGGTGACCGACACGTCCAACCAATGGCACTCCATGCCATCACGCCGGGTGATATGCCAGTATGGCGATGACGAATACACGCAACCGCTGTCGCCAAACACGGATGGGACCGTCATGATGTTGTAAACAGAACCTGGATTCATCCGAAAAAATGACGTTTTGCCATTCGTCCACCCAGGTTCGTCGTTGAGTGCACCATCGCAGGCGCTCCTGTCTGTGATGCAGCGTCAAGGGTAACCGCAGCCATGGTCTCCGAGCTGATAGTCTATGCTACCGCAAACGTCGTCGAACTGTTCGTGCAGATGGTTGTTGTCTTGCAAACGTCCCCATCTGTTGACTCAGGGATCGAGACGTGGCTGCACGATCTGTTACAGTCATGCTGATTAGATGCCTGTCATCTCGACTGCTAGTGATACGAGGCCGTTGGGATCCAGCGCGACGTTCCGTTTTACCCTCCTGAACCAACCGATTCCGTATTCCGCTAACAGTCGTTGGATCTCGACCAACGCGAGCAGCAGTGTTGCGATACGATAAACCGCAATCGCGATAGGCTACAATCCGACCTTTATCAAAGTCGGAAACGTGATGGTACGCTTTTCTTCTCCTTACACGAGGCATCGCAACAACGTTTCAACAGGCAACGCCGGCCAACCGGCGTTTGTGTATGAGAAATCGGTTGGAAACTTTCCTCATGTCAGCACGTTGTAGGTGTTGCCACCGGCGCCAATCTCGTGTGAATACTCTGAAAAGCTTATCATTTGCATATCACAGCATCTTCTTCCTGTCGGTTAAATTTCGCATCTGTAGCACGTCATCTTCGTGGTGCAGCAATTATAATGGCCAGTAGTGTATATCTTCAGCTTGTACCGTTCACTGTTTGTATTTTGCTTCTTCTCTCTGTTCAGTAAACCTTGTTCCAGTTTTCATGCTTGATCTGTGTTCAGTTTTTGACGGACCATGCACTGAGCCATCTTACCACTAAATCTGAGGGGGTGCGATATCGAGTTTCTCTTGTGAGAACAATGAGTAAATTACTTATTAACAGAAAGTATTATTAGAACAAACAACTTTAAGAGGCGGACAGTAAACATTTTTAAATCACAAGTATTCGGTGGGAAAAAGTTGGCATTACACACAAAATAAAATAAAAATTCTTGATTTACGGGAAGAATTAGTAATGGAAGGGCACACAAATAAACACAAGAATGATTTGAACGCGTGACGTTAATTGCACCACAACCGATTACAGATCGCTGCAGGAGTCCTACAGTTCATATCTGTATTACTAAGGGACTATCCCAGAACCTGAAACCCAGTACCAATTTCTGTTTGCCTATCTAGCTGTTTAGAGGGGCAACAAAAATTTGACTTTCAATATTTCGCGTAGTTATTGACCCAATTCAAAAATTTAAAATGCTGTTATAATCTACTCATTAAGAAGTATAATCTCATGTTACGTAGTAAGACGAGTATTACAGTTAGAGACTGTGTGTTTGGCTTGAGTCAGTATAACTGATGGCGCGCAAATACCCAGACTTCCTTCACATGTATTTGACAACGATAGGACTTAGGGCTTCCAACAAACTTTACTCATAATTCCAAACCTTCACGAACCTTTTTCTGGCTGACACATCCCACAAACAATGAAAGGAAAAACATTTATCGCTGATTACATCACCACTGTTCATGGAGTACAGCTTGAGCATCATACATGACGTTATATTCCTTGTTTACTAGCGACTTTATTCGCAACACAGTTTTCAGACGGCACCCACACATACCACTGAATGTACCTGCAAAGTTGTATCACTGTACGACGCTAGATCAGGAGTTATAACGTCATAGACATTTAGATACGTAAATAACTAGCTTCTGTTTAAAATAGCGTTCAGTAAATGTTCAGCATCAGGCATGACGTTCTCATTTATTACTTCTCTACTACACGCTGGCCGTTGTGGCTGAGCGGTTCTAGGGGCTTCAGTCTGGAACCGCGCGACCGCTACGGTCGCAGGTTCGAATCTTGCCTCGGGCATGGATGTGTGTGATGTCCTTAGGTTAGTTAGGTTTAAGTAGTTCTAAGTTCTAGGGGACTGATGACCTCAGATGTTAAGTCCCATAGTGCCCAGAGCCATTTGAACCATTTTTTTTCTCTACTACTAGCTCTGCTCGCAACGCAGTTTGCACACAGTATCTACATGTATTACTGAACGGATCTCCAAAATTATATCAGTGTGCGACGCATAGTTCAGGAGATATGATTGCATGAACATTGAGCTGCGTGAAAAACTTGGTTTGGCTTAGAATGGAGCGCAAATTATTCAGACTATATTCTTCTATTATTTCATAACAAGAGCACTGAGAGACTTCCATTAAACCTTAAGCATGATTTCAAATCTTTCCTAAACTTTTGTCGGTTAAATGCTTAACGTTAAATATTTAAAATATTAACTCATTTGCAAAGTAATAAGAAGTCTGAATCTGTTTTATACATTGGGTTCGATTCTGTTCGGGTTTATTGCTCCATGTAAATGGTACCGCATGCATCTATGGATGTGTCACGTCTGCTGGCGACAAACTTTCAGTAGCTTAGTCGGTGTACGCTTGAACAGAATACATGCTGACGCTGTATAACGTAACAGAGCGGTTGTTCCGTGAAATGCACGTATATTCTAATGGAAGCAAAGCCCGGGCTGCTCACTATGGACGGGCAAGGATAACGAGCCTCCGGTGGGCCACGATAATTTATATAAGGCGGAGAACACGGCAAGTGCTATTTCCCTACTTCCTAGAAACATCGCTCAGTGGAAGAACTGGTAAAATAAGCGAACACGTATCTCGGCTAATACGTAGATACTCTACCGTTTCTGAGAAAACGATGGTAAAAGTTTACGAGGTACTTTATGAGTCTTTTATAGAGTGAACACCTAACCAGTAGCGGTGGCACAGTAGCAACCGTCGTGGTTTCACGATTTCACGCCCCGTGTTCGAAACACAATAATCATTTTTATTATTCTTTCACCCAAGTCCGCCGGTCGATGTGGCCGGGCGGTTCTAGGCGTTTCACTCCGGAACAGCGCTGCTGCTACGGTCGCAGGTTCGAATCCTGCCTCGGGCATGGATGTGTATGATGTCCTTAGGTTAGTTAGGTTTAAGTAGTTCTAAGTCTACGGGACTCATAACCTCAGATGCTAAGTCCCATAATGCTTAGAGCCATTTGAACCGTTTTCACCCAAGTCCGTAGAAGATTACAACATGAATGTTCTCCAGTCTACATAGAAATAACATTGTCCTTAATCGTCTGCTAACTGTATGTCTGGTGAATGAATTTTTAAAAACATATGGACGAGAAAATCATTTGAAATTGTTTTCGGCGACATTCCTGTAGCGTATATTGCTTCATAATCAATTACACGAGCCAGTTTTCGATAAAGTGATCCGTTGTGCGTGGTTTGCCTCGAAATCATTGCCAGCGCCGGAAACCTTTAGTAATGTTAACGATGTTTCCTTCGTGAGTGAGATTCTTACACAGAAATGTCACTGTAGGAAACATACTTTAACGCGATGCTCGGACCGTTCGGAGTTTGTGTTTCGAATGTTTTTACGGTGGGTATCATCCATGGAATGCACCAAATCTTTCTGAAGAATACATATAGGAATAAGATATAAAAATTAATTTAAGAATTGATATATGAATGAAATATAAGATTATTAGAATTTTAAAAAATGGTATCCCATGAAAATACCACATTCACATAAATTGTATAATAAATCTATGACACTTATTGTGAAGCCCTGTTGTAGTTTACAATTAATATGTCGTCCTCGTATCTCCTGACTTCATAAGAAACATTATATTACTAACCTTCTACAGACACGGATAGATAAAAATTATATTAAATTAATATAAAATCAATAATCGAGCTTCGAACGCGGGACACAATTCTGAGAGGCCACGGCGCTAGCAACTGTGCCACCATTGCGTTTGACACTGTCGCGCACTAAAAGACATCTAAATTACATCGAAAACTTTGATCCTCGTTTTCTCAAAAGCAGTCGAGTGTCTACAGATGGGCGCTTAATTTGACTCGTCTTCCACAGAGGGAACCCTTGCCGTGTTCTCTTCATAATTACACAACCCAAGCACGTTGGACGACGCATGAATCGGAGCAAGTGTTTCGTTACGAATAAGTTGGTGATAGATAACGAGGACAGTTAAGAAGTAATGTTAATATTGTCCAGCTGTTCTAACATGCGACGTAACTCTTTCAATACTCGTTGCCATAAAACGGCAAGCAATTAGTGACGAGTGCGCGAATTTGTGTGCATTTAACGTAACTTCCACTAGATAATACTTGTTGTACTAAACAGCGAAGTTTCTGGTAATATTCACTCTAGGTGATTGTTTAAGCTTAACCGTCAAAGACGGGCAAGCTTTGGAATCTTCCTTTGCCCTTCATGACGAACCCAAATTTCACTTTATAATTCCACCAGTCATTGTGGAATACATCTACCAGGTATGAAGTATAGAATAAAGCAATGGCCCTATGGTTCTCTGCGTAAACAAACTAGGTACGGTGGTCTCGCACACAGACAAGACAATAACTAGGGTATAGCGATGCAGCAGTTTTCTTGTTCTTGGTGATAACATATTTCGGGTGTAAGTGTTTTTGTACAGTAAGATCGATAAGCGCTGGTATTCCACATGGTTAGAACTTCAGACCGATACTACGTTCTGTTTCACCAAATAAAGTTCTCATGATCGGAGAAGATCAATGGCCCGCTATGCTAACGACGTGGCAATTTTCAGAGGCTGTATCAGCCTTGATTTTATGGTGCTCGAGCTGGTATGAAATGTTCATCTGGGGACTACATCTCTAATGAATTTGACGGCAATTACAAATCATTGCAGGTAAAAGCTAAGTGACTCCACTTACTTCCAATGTCAAGACGCTACACCGTCAACTTCTCCATAAGGACGGAGACTTGACTTAATCTGCTAGAGTCAAATCACAGTGTCTTTACAGACTCGGCGTACGTTACCATAATTTGATTTCAAAATCACGAATTAATGGCTATCCATATCCTCTTCCTAGAGACAACAAATAAAGACGAAGTTTGGATGCAGTGACGATTGAGACTTTCAGTCAGAAACTTCGTGTATAGCTAAAGACAATTCACAGAACGTTCAATAGTAGCAAAACAAAAGGCTATGTTGATCTCTGGTGGTTACCTGTACTTCCGTAAGATCGTATTTAGAGTGCAGTTAGAGTACCAACACTATAATCAAGAGCTTTAAATCTGATTATGCGAAAGGTCAGAGGTTACAATGTCTCGTCAGCTCTCTTCACTAAGAAGACACAGATATTAAATTACATCTCAAATTTGTTGTATTCGTGTCCTGATAGGAAAAAGTCATAGCTTACCTACTTTATTTATGAACCTGAGTATACACTGTCTGTTCATCACTCCTTAAAATTTCTTCTGAAAAACAGTCCTAAATTTACGAAAGAAAATTTAACGAATGATAAATAAATAAACAGAGAACACAGTTAGATTCATAAATGCAATCGGTAAACGATCACTTATTACTTTAAAATGAATATAAACAGTCTCGACCGCAAGTAACCTTTATTTTTGTTGTTACCGGTTTCGATATATGTTCATTTTAAAGTACTAAGAAAAACCGCTATTCTCCACTAGAAATTTTCTCAAAAATTACCGGGCGTTTATTGCCATTGTGGGAGATTTTGAACTCAGATAAGAGTAGCACGATGTAGCGTCTGTAAGATTTAGTCACATTCAGCAGGCCGAGAAACCGAAGGGAACCTGCTACCGTATGTTTGTCATCGATTGACTGATTGTCAGCTTTCTCTGACTCAAAGGACAACAGACTGTGGTTTCTCCCAGAATTTCTAACACGACGGTAACCACTGGGAACACATCGAACGTAAGCAAAGTTGCAAATGCATCTGTCCTGGAACTATACCGTCAGCGAGCAGTTAAGTCGGTTGTGGCACTAATGAGCAGCTGCTTCATTCTCGGAACGAAAATAGCGAGTTGCCGGGAGAAGCAACGGCGAGTATATTAGATCCTAATACAGTTAAGACAAAAAAAAGGAAATATGTGTACTGTATCGAAGTTCCGTGACAGGACACATTATGATTTTTAAAGTTCGTTAATTAAAAGTGAGTAATGATCAAGATTCAATGCTGAAAAACAGGCGCACACTTGAACGGCATGATAAATATTGAATATCTTCAATAAATTTAATTTACCCGTGTAAGGCATGTGAGAAGCAGTAGAGATCGTTCACGGCGACGATAAACAATAGCGGAGGACGGAAATTAAATTTGTGATTTCTCATTTGAAGTACTCCCACCTACTCCTTAACCGTTCTGACGCATGCACACGCCTAGAAAGGCCAGACTTTGTTACCAGTTACGAACAGGTTAGAGAGCGTTAATGACGACCATTAGATTGTGCACGTCTATCAAACAAATTCGTGATTTGATTAATTTCTAGACTATACTTGATGATTCTCCAACAACGTGCGCCCTACCGCCACACGCCGAGAGAGGTGGTTCGTTTGTAAGGCAATGCATTCGTATTCGCGAAGACGGCAGTTCAGATCCCCGGCAGGTCATCGTGATTTCGTTAAATTGCTCAAGACGCATACCGGGATGGTTCCTTTGAAAGGACGTAACCGATTTGCCACCCTTCGCCAAACCGAGCTTGTGTAGTGTCTCCAACGACCTTGCCTTCGGTCGGACGTTAAACCCTAATCATCCTTTAATATCATCATACAATCACATTGAGAATCCATTTTGTCAACTAGAAGGTACAGCAGAGTGTTTGTTAATGCTCTCATCAGGAGTGGGTCCCTATGCTTTACAGGAAATACTTGTTTGTGGGTAAAATCTGGCTGTGGTATTTTATCTGCTTGGGAGTTTTTGATTTGAGCTGTCAGTTTTTCTTTCGTCACTGTACGAGCCCGATCATATTGTTGTGAAGCTTTGTAATTCTGTTGTGCACAGTAACTGTGAATGTAGTGTAATATGGATGGTAATCTCATGTCGCATGATTTATGACATGTGAAAGCTTTATTGTTTTTCTCTGTTCGTGGTTGATGGTCAAAGACCGTAACCGTCCGGGGTAAATACGAATTAACAGTTCAACACTGCGGCATTCATGTTCTACGATATATTTCTGTCGTCGATTGTCGCTTAAAAAACGTGTTTGATCTACAGACCAGCAAAGCACAACAGACGATTACCACGTACCAACGGACAAACTTGAAGTTTACGAAATGTGTTGCTGCTGTTTCGATGATCAGAAAATATGTTTCCTGGAACACTATTCCAGTATGTAAAAGGGTGGAAACAAATCTAAAAAATATCGTATCCAAGAAACATAAAGAGTATAGTGATAAAAAATGACTAATGTAGAAAATTAAAATTAAGTATAGATTAGAGGCTATCTTAACTTAAGAGTGTTTACATAACCCGACCATTGTTAGGGAAGACTTATTAGATTATTAATAAGTAGATGGCTTCAGCAACTTAGAGAAACACTGAAGCAGACTAAAAAGATTGAAAATTTGATGAGGCAGCAATGTCCTAACAGTGATGACACTGACTGACAAGTTTTTTCAAAAGCTGAGGCTGAAATTTTAGAAAAAGTTTTGAAGTACAATATCCACCTTAAAGTCAACGATAAAAATGTAAAAATACTAATTTCCAGCACTAAGTTGGCAACAGATCAGCACAAAGGTTCCGTAGCACAGAAAAATTTGAGATCTAGTGAGGCAGCAAAATTTATGAAACAGCATGTTGAAGCAGGTAACAAGAAACGGAAGTGTACTAGACATGAGAATTCCTTAATTAAACTGATTGAGTGACAAGCATTTCAGTTTCTATAGTTACTTATCATTTGTAGGAAATGTCATATAACATAACCGCTCAAAATCCGCGTTGTGTTTACTGGCACACATAAAAGTACGTAAACTGATTCTTAGACTGGAAAAAGTTGAGGGAATATGAACAACTAAAGCCAGTCTTATAAAGAAGCAGACTTTCGGTTGTTGACTGACACATTTTGTGCTCCGTTCTTCGTCCGTGAAATTCAGATTAGCTGTTAAATACCTATGAAAACTAATTTTTCATAGAACATTAAAGCTAAAGAATAATGATTATAGCCTGTCAGCTGTTTGGCGTAAAGAAAGGCACGTTGAACAAAATACTGGTATTTACTTGAGGCGTGCATCTTTACTTAAGGATTGTGCGAATGGGTCTAAAAACACCTGAACTTAAAAATAAATTGGAGAGTTTGTTACCAAAGAAAACCAAAACCGGCGAATTTAAGAAAAATGCAAGAACTTTTTACGAAAAAGAACTAAAAAAATTAGCATAACAATAATAATTATTATAATAATAATAATAATTATTATTATTATTATTATCATTATTATGAGATACGGTGAACCACTATGTTCAGTGCTGGTCTATGATGTGTTTAAAATGCTCTACTGGAGAAAAATTTATGATGCTCTGTTGCTTGTATATTTAGTAAAAATATGAGTTTATCGAGAGAAAATTACCTTCAAACTGGACATAGACTGTAAAAACCTCGGAAACAGCCGAATATGATTATGAAATTAAAGATGAATCAAGGAAAATACTACAGAAAACTAAAGGAGATGATAAATGGTTTTGCAAATGTTCCAACGAGGAAACCATGTTTGCTTGCTGTGTTTCAACGCCCCATGATTATCATCTCATGCGAAATGTTAGTCACCACGCCAGAAAGGTTTCTGTTGTGAAAAATGCTTTTGCAGCCGTTGGTGCTCTTGACCCGATCTTCCTCGTTAACGCCATTCACGCTCCAAGCAGAAACGGCGCGCCAAAGGTCAAGGCTCTGTTTGGCTCACGGAGGAGGTAGCGCGCTGGTGGATAGCTACTCCACCATGACTTCCTAGCAGCCACGCCGCAGCCATTAGCACACAAAGGCCGACCTTCAGACAACACGAAGTGACCTGCAGGTCTGGATCCCACACGGCTACGTGTCTGAGAATCCTGAGTCGTCTGCGGAGAGGTACCAGCTGTAGCGGTGGACAGGACATGACTGCAGTGACGAACACCAACCTGACACGGGTGCAGGTGCCCCCATCGTCGTTAGCTGTCGGACTAGTCGTAGAAAGCTGCCCGCTGCCATAGCGGCCTTTATCATTTAGAGAGTCATCGGTCTTCAGAAGGCGTCATTTGGAATAGAAGTAGATGACTGTCAAACTACAAATACAAATGTGCGGGGACCAGTCCTCAGTTGATTGTAGAATTTTTGTCTATCTTCTCTTTAACCTCTGAACGCTAAAATTGCGAAGTTTTTTTACATGTCCCTACCACTGGCGTGGTACGTGATTCAAAGTTTTGAGAAAGAGAGGGGCTTTTATAGTAAAGCAATGCAGTTTGAAGCGTTTTCGAGTGCCAACAAAGGGTCATAGATCTTAAGGGATGGATTTTAGAGTCCCTGTTTACTAGACTTGTTTTATTGTTTGGGACCATACTGATAACCGTCAGAATATGGAATACTTTTTCTTTTTAATATCCCATGTATGGATCATCAGTGTAGAACTGGTACAGTTTTCCTTTCCTAACAACACTGACGTTTCAAATGCTGCAATTTTCCTTCGGAAATAGTGAAATATTTTGTATGTGTACACTTCGTGTCAAGCTATAGCACTAGTAAATACAAAAACCGTTCCATCACTTTATATTAACAGTCTCATGTAAGTTAGGAATTTGGCAAAGCACTGAAAGTCCTAATTCGAAACAAGAATACTGGAGTAGACGGCAGCCCACTATAATTATTGAGATCCGTGGGAGACATATCCATGAGAAAACTAGTCCACCTGATGTTCAAAGATGTATGAGGCAGGTAAAGTACACTTAGATTTCAAAAATGGCCCAACAATTGCAATTCTAAATGAGACAAGTGCTGAGAAATGTGAATATTACCGAACTATCAGTTTAATAAACCCTGGTTGCAAAATGGGGTCACGAGTTATTTACAAAAAATGGAAGAGAAAGTTCGAATCTCACATTGGGGACGACTGTTATCGTAGTAGACTCGAACTAGAGCAGCATTCCGAACTCGTCAACGATTTAAAGAACACTCCTGCCGCATACAGAAGTACACATAGGGCATTGCAGTGTTCTACATGATAAATTATGAGTTTTTATGTTTGTATGTTGTATGTTAACTGGGGACCTAGAAACGACGGAGAGGCTCCGTCCCCGCACCGAACCCGCAGTTATTGTGCGCTTCGGCCCCCGGTGGACCCCCCCAGGGAACGTCTCACACCAGACGAGTGTAACCCCTACGTTTGCGTGGTAGAGTAATGGTGGTGTACGCGTACGAGAAGAAATTGTTTGCGCAGCATTCGTCGGCATAGTGTAGCTGAGGCGGAATAAGGGGATCCAGCCCGCATTCGCCGAGGCAGATGGAAAACCGCCTAAGAACCACCCACAGACTGGCCGGCTCACCGGACCTCGACATAAGTCCGCAGGGCGGATTCGTGCCGGAGACACAGCGCTCCTTCCCGCTAAGGATATTATTTAAATAGCTGACGAGTATGGAACGTTCTTCGCGTTCAAGTTTACTACAACAGCAGTTGCTCTTTAAATAACAGGTGTCCATGTTGTGAGTAAGCATTTGAAAATGACACATCGCCGAAGTCAGTTGATCGTGTGAAATTAACCAGTGTGATCGTAAATCAACGGAACTGTCTTAATAATTTTGCGGCTATGGCTTTCCACATGAAAAAATTTAAAAATTTATTGACTTATTAATAATCATTAAAATTTTATCGTGAGTCTGAATATCATTTGTAGCTTAACGAGAGACAGGGAGGTGAAATACAGAGTGCTAATGGAAGGTGAAGTGAGTAAAGCACAGAAGTGTTCGGCTGTGCAGGAGGTAAGACGTCGACAGAAACAAAGGTCGTTATGTTATTACAGCGTATGACATCAGATCCTTTCCACAATAATTTCATTTGTTGTTTTGTACAAGTTACTTCGCCGCGTGCGCAGTGTGAAATTTGCACGTAACGACAATTGCTGTGTTGCGTCGTTGCAAAGCTGCATGTCACCTTTCGCGGGAAGGTGAGTGATAGATGGCAAGATAAGTGCCTCAAATTTTCTGAGCGTCAAGATACACTGGAACCACACCTTTAATATTTCTCGCACTCCAAGGACGTCTTCTCACTGTCAAGAGTCTCTTCTATACGGCTTCCGCTCGAATTTGAGATCGAAGAAAGGAAAGTGAGTTAATTTCGTGTGATTTTTGCGTTCCACGCTTCATCACTTCAAGGAGATTTAAATAGTGGGTTTAAAAAGAAACACCAGAAACTGTAAAAGAATTCCAGTGCTAGATTATCATTTAATTACTTCAGTCGTGATAAAAGCTAGGTGAAGTTGGGATTCGGAACAATAAAACGCAATGTTCTTACAGTTTCTAGCAGCTTTCAGTTTGTTGAAAGGGAGCTATACTATAGAAGCATCGCGAGGACAACCCAATAAGAAATTATTTACTGGTAACGTTTCTGTGCATAAAAGAAGAAAGGAAAGTAAGTTAATTTCGTGTGATTTTTGAATTCCACGGTTCATCACTTCTAGGAGATTTAAATAGTGGGTTAAAAAAGAAACACCATCTACATCTACATCTACATCTACATGACTACTCTGCAAATCACATCGAACCACAATCATACTATATCTCTACCATTCCACTCCCGAACAGCGTGCGGGAAAAACGAACACCTAAACCTTTCTGTTCGAGCTCTGATTTCTCTTATTTTATTTTCATGATCATTCCTACCTATGTAGGATGGGCTCAACAAAATATTTTCGCATTCTGAAGAGAAAGTTGGTGACTGAAATTTCGTAAATAGATCTCGCCGCGACGAAAAACGTCTTTGCTTTAATGACTTCCATCCCAACTCGCGTATCATATCTGCCACACTCTCTCCCCTATTACGTGATAATGCAAAACGAGCTGCTCTTTTTTGCACCCTTTCGATGTCATCCGTCAATCCCACCTGGTAAGGATCCCACACCGCGCAGCAATATTCTAACAGAGGACGAACGAGTGTAGTGTATACTGTGTCTTTAGTGGAGATCTTGCATCTTCTAAGTGTCCTGCCAACAAAACGCAACCTTTGACTCGCCTTCCCCACAATATTATCTATGTGGTCTTTCCAACTGAAGTTGTTCGTAATTTTAACACCCAGGTACTTAGTTGAATTGACAGCCTTGAGAATTGTACTATTTATCAAGTAATCGAATTCCAACGGATTTCTTTTGGAACTCATGTGGATCACCTCACACTTTTCGTTATTTAGCGTCAACTGCCACGTGCCACACCATACAGCAATCTTTTCTAAATCGCTTTGCAACTGATACTGGTCTTCGGTTGACCTTACTAGACGGTAAATTACAGCATCATCTGCGAAAAACCTAAGAGAACTACTCAGATTGTCACCCAGGTCATTTATATAGATCAGGAACAGCAGAGGTCCCAGGACGCTTCCCTGGGGAACACCTGATATCACTTCAGTTTTACTCGATGATTTGCCATCTGTTACTACGAACTGCGACCTTCCTGACAGGAAATCACGAACCCAGTCGCACAACTGAGACGATACCCCATAGGCCCGCAGCTTGATTAGAAGTCGCTTGTGAGGAACGGTGTCAAAAGCCCTCCAGAAATCCAGAAATACGGAATCACCAGAAACTGTAAAGGAATTCCAGTGCTAGATTAACATTTAATTACTTCAGTCGTGCTAAAAGCTAGGTGAAGTTGGGATTCGGAACAATAAAACGCAATGTCGTTACAGTTTTTAGCAGCTTTCAATTTGTTGAAAGGGAGCTATGCTATAGAAGCATCGCGAGGACAACCCAATAAGAAATTATTTACTGGTAACGTTTCTGTGAATAAAACCACTCGATACGGTTTTCACTATGCCGTAAGTAAGGTTCACTAGCATTTTTCGTTCTCTTTAAACTTCAGTGTTTGCTTCGCATCAGATTATTGTAAAGTAATCTCCTGTAACGTAGCTGTCACACAGGTGCTGGCTTTTGAATAAAAAATGTGACCCTCAACTACGCACCGTCAGACTCAGAGTTGAAATATTAAACGTTTTGGCTGGTTTCGTTGTCTGGGGGATGGGATACGTAGTTTCCGCATTACATGCCCAGTGCTGCTGAGTCTACAGTATACGATATGAATATATACATGAATCGAATAGTCGAAGGTTCCTATCACTCGGCAACTGCGAATTTTGGATGTAACATAGAAATTAATAAATGAAAGATTGCAGTTAAATAAAATCTGCAGTTCCTATTTTAACGACTTTAAATGATGAGTCCGATAGCAAAGTACTTTTAGGAATGCCGTTTATTTCTGCGAAACACTTATTGGTGTCGATGGTCCAGCAATTAAATAAAATATATGTTGAATAACAAGGAAACAATAGATTCCTACTTCACGTAATTAATTATGAGCAACAACATAGCTCGCGAGATATTCACTTCTAAATGCATACTATGTCTTCACTGCAGGAGCCACGGAAATCTCACAAATGCACAAGTCGGTACTACGAAACATTTTTATCTCCCGCGACCACGCGCGAACTGCTCAACACTCTCAAAGTATTTCCTGCGACCGTCCGTCGCGCCTTCCCATCCAGCACTCCTCGTGTCCTGTACGATCTGATGCTCCTCCCCCACTTCCATACAGTCTCTCCATTGACTTCAGTAGCCGCCTACTGTAGTAACGAGCGCTGTGATTGGCTAGAGCGCTTCCGCCATGTCTCCAAGCCAACGCACACTCACAAACATATTGAAACACGTACGAAATACTGGTTTACATTTAAATAACTTGAAATTAATTAAATATTCCTACGGTTGGACCATAAACACGCCTTAACACACATTACTAAATACATAAACAAATCAAATAAACATATATCAAAGGAATAGAAACAAAAGTAGGCTACTAGCCTAATGTCGCTGTGCTTTCTTAAACACAATAAATATTTGACCAATTTCCTCACGAATAGTATATGTCGGATATAAACAAAGGCATAGACGAGTAAATATATTTATATGCACGCTGCTACCGTTTTTTTTTGTGATTGTGGATTACTTATGGCCTGATGTGATCAATAGTAATTGGCCACTTTGACCTCCAGTAAGTCATGTACTAACAGGTTACATGCCTGTAATTCATACCAATTTAGGTTTACTTCTAAAGACACATTGATCGACAAAATCGGATGAAGCGTTTAGATTTTGGAAATTCGTTACTGGGTGTTATTTGTATAATTTACCTTCAGATATTAAACTTTAAGCCGGTCAAAGTGGCCGTGCGGTTCTAGGCGCTGCAGTCTGGAACCGCGAGACCGCTACGGTCGCAGGTTCGAATCCTGCCTCGGGCATGGTTGTGTATGGTGTCCTTAGGTTAGCTAGGTTTGAGTAGTTCTAAGTTCTAGGGGACTCATGACCAAAGAAGTTAAGTCCTGTAGAGCTCAGACCCATTTGAACCATCTCATTGCGACGATATTCTAAAAGACAGGTAATAAGTTTCATACTCTTAATTTAGTGGCAGTGTACTTCACAGTTCTTCAGAGTATCAAACAAGGGATTATCTTTGGTTGAAAATCGCGTACCATCATTTCATGATGCGTACCACGAGATACAAAGACACTCACAGAGAAACAGTTTGATGATACTCTTACATTTTCTATTGCTGGCAGATAGTAGATACGTCAGTTGCTAACATATGAAGGCTTATTTCAATAGTGGTACAAGTAAATTACCTCCAATTTTCTGCCTAGAATACTTCTCAAATTAATGACCTAAACAAACAGAAAGAAATGTTTATCTCCAGCAAGAAGCCATATGCTTGAATATTTCTGGTATCTCAACTGCAGATTTTTCTACGCTCTTTTAACTTGAGGACGCTCTAACTGAAAATGAACAAAATGGACTTGTACCACTATTGAAACAAGTTCCTCATATTCACTGAGGAAAATAAACAATATTTATTGCCTGCTTTGTAGTTCTGTATCAATTTGGCGTCTTTATTATTTTCCCATTTAATTGCTGTTGATTTAAAAGATACAAGCTGACATTTTCAGGAACAAGAGTGTGGAAATATATCTACAACATATTTGCACGAAAATCATCTGAAGATTAAGAAACTGCTCAACACTCCATGACTGGAATCATGTGTCTATGGACGTGGGAGAAAAGGAAAGGGAATAATTAGTTTATATTACTCAGTGAAAATGACAATTTATTGAGTGATTTCGAGAGATGAAGGTATGCTCTAACTGTGGTGGGAATCGTTTGAAAAATTTGTCTTGCCAAGCTTTCTAACTGTATATGTGTTTGGATTTAGTATGTTGCAAATATTTAGTGTACATTTTACTGTTACTATGGAGTCTAGAGGATTTAGCTATTAGAAAGGCGGAACAGTGTTCTCGTACATAATATGAAGCATTATTTTTTGTGAATAAAGCCATTTTGTATTTATTACGTCATTTTGGATACTGCTACGTCAGATCCGTAATTAAATGAAAGGAACGTAAAGAGCGATAGGCGTTTGTTATACAACATCAAGCTACAAAAAATGAAAAATTGAAAAATTCAGAAAGGTTCACTTACCAAAACGTAGAACTTGCAAAACAATGTTCTCTACCAGTGTTAAAACTGTCAACTTGATTAAAAAATTGTACAAAGAGGTAAGTTCCAGTCGACATATGGGGCTAGTATGGAGAACATTGACTTCAGATCTTTTCCCCACACGTATAATTTTTAAATTAAAATTTAATAATCAGATTGCTTTATTCTTTGTAATCAGTTTTACAAGTGTACTCCTTAGTACACTGTTTAGCTAAGTTTTCCATTTTTTGAACACATGTAATTGTAACAGCAAATAGCACTTTTATAATTCTAACGTCATGTTAATCCAAAATGTATTTAATACCAAAGTTTATATGGCTGTTGTGTGTAGTTATACTCATGAATTCTAGGTTTTGTAATTTGACTTTGGCTGTTTTCAATTTGGGGAAAAAAGAACACTTAAAGGCAATATCCCACACTCTAGCGCCACTTGTCAACTGGAACATAAATCTTCGTGTAATTTTTGGTACAAGTTGATAGCCTGTAGCGCCAGTTAGGCGAGGTTTTTAATACTGACATGGAACCTTTGAACAAGTTCTAAGTTTTGGTGATTGAACTTTTTAGAATGTTGTAACTTCTTAATTTTTCACCTTTTGAAGTTTGGTGTATCACTAACACATGTCGCTCTTGATGTTCCTGATGATAGTGGTTGCCAAAATGGCATAATAAATAAAATATTAGATAAGTGATCTGGACAGTTTTATTCACAAAATATTCACAATGATTGTGGAGAGAAACAGGCAAAACCATTCTTTTCAGAGATAGGATCAGAACTGCCCATTTGCAGGAATGTACTTGCTCCTTTCCATAACTCACCACCCACCATTGACTCACAAAAATAAATAAAAGGAAGATACCTAGCGTATTTAATTCACATCACTATACCTGGTACTGTGGTCACTGTGTTGGAATGCAAATGGAGAGATCCGTATTCGAATCTGCCTTGTGCACCTTTTTCTTCTTACAAAATTATGAACTGCCCGTCCGGTCACTGAGGTGTGTGTTCTCTGTATTCAAATTTGTGTCTGTGTCGTGGTGTAACGCTCGTTTGCAACAATGAGGTGTAAGGAACGGACCTCCAAATGCACATACCTTCGGTTTGTTCCACACAAGTACCACAAGTTATGACTGTTGCGATTCTTTTTCGAAGTTTCTACTCTAGAATTCCTTTGTTCTAACATACTTCACACCCGTTTATTTGTTGTTTTCATTTGTATGAGAGTTCTAAGCGGCGTTTCGTTTGCTATCATTATCCATCACGTTTACTGTCCGCCCCCAGTAGCTGAGTGGCCAGCACAATAGAATGTCAACTGTAAGACCCCAGGTGCGATTCCTGGCTGGGTCGGAGATTTTCTCCGCTCAGAGACCGGGTGTTGTGTTGTCCTAATCATCATCATTTCATCCCCATCGAGGCGCAAGTCGCCGAAGTGGCGTCAAATCGAAAGACTTGCCCCGGCGAACGGTCTACCCGACGAGAGGCCCTGGTCACACATTTATTATTATTTATCACGTTTACTCGCGGCCGTATAAAGTATTACCACATGATTCATATTCTCCATATTCTACAACCAAAGTATAGTATAAAAACTGTAAATACAACAGAAGAAGAATTTACTTGTCAATGATTAGACGGACAGTTCATAAATTTGTAAAAAAAAAAGAAAAACCGTGTGTGTGTGGGGGGGGGGGGGCGGAGGGAGGGCATTTGAAGACAGACCTGCCGCTTTGCAGTTCTACACCATCACCACACAGCCACGACATCGTACTTCCATTCAACTCACTCGATGTTGTGTATCTTGAGCTTGGACCATTCACTGTTTCTATTTCGCTTCTTTTTTCTCAGTTCAGCACACCTTGTTCCTGCTTTGATGCTTGATCTGTGTTCAGTTCTTCACGGACTATCCATTGGGCCATCTTACCACTAAATCTGAGGAGGGAGCGATGGGCATAGCATTTGAGAGAGGTGCTACCTCTTATACATTGCTGTTGCATCATATTCGAAATAGGTGGTTGATGACCATGTGAGCCACAAGATGCAGTGGTCTTCAGCCACCATTCATGTGGAGCAGATAGCAAAGCAACCCAGGAGTCACTCCCTTCCACCAGCCCACTGACTGATCTATCTCACTGGATGATCCTGCTCATCACTGCTCAAATGGAGCAGATCACAGAATGACTCAGGAGTCACGCTTCTCCCTGCACTCTTGGCTCTTTCACTGATTTAGCCTGTGGCTCACTTTCTTGACTAATCACCTCGCCATCCACGTTTAGCTCTGTTAGATATATTTTTTATAATAACAACACAATGTATTTACATAACTGTTTTTACATTTATGATGGTGCACATATATAATTTATTTTTATTTAATTAATTATTTAATCTGATCAAATGATTACCTTCAAGAACTCTCATATATCAGTCCAGGATTTTGAAAGTGACTTGCAAACCTGGCAATGCTCCACTATTGCTAAATAGGTATCGGAATTCGATTTATATCCTAATCTCCTTCTACCCCTACCTGTCCATCTCCTCTTCAACCTTCTCTTTGTCCATCTTCTCCTCCTCCCCCGCTCTCTGTCCATCAATCACTTCCTCCCCCTCTCTCCCTACATCTCTTGTTCCCCTACTCTCTGTTCACCTCCTCCTTCCATCCCCACACTCTCTCTCTGACCGTGAGCTTTGTTTACTTTTATTGCAAACGAAACTTTAGCTGGGAATTGAATTCACTTAAAATGAATGGGTATATCGGTTGGGTTCATTAGTATACAGTATATGAGGCAGACTTCTCCAGCTGCAGGAACTATGAGGTTAGAAACTTCAATAACACTATTTTGCACAGTTGACTCGCTGCAAATGCATTGGATTAGAAAGTTTCACGTGATTCAGATTCCATAGTAGTATTTATATCAGAAGCCATAAAAACAACTTTCCTGTACTTTGTTAAAACTGATTCTGAGAAAGAAAACAACACAGCGTATTGCTACGTGCAATTTTTGTTTAAAATTATGTGTAAGAAAAACAACAAATACGGGAGAAACGATTGTGTAATAGTTTAAATGACATGCTATAGTAGTTAAAGCTGACTCTGAGAAACCAAAACTTTTTAAGTAACTGTGATGTAGTAAGTTTGGAAATCTCTATCTATACTAATGCATAAAGACAAAACGTTATTTTACTGTTGTTACCAAAAATCTCGAAAAGGTGTTGGTGCAATTACTTCAGATTTTCATAGAATACTTTAAAGACTTTTGGACGGACGTAGGCTATATATATATATATATATATATATAGCCTATGTCCCTATGTCTGTCCAAAAACCGAGCGAGGTGGCGCAGTGGTTAGCACACTGGACTCGCATTCGGGAGGACGACGGTTCAATCCCGTCTCCGGCCATCCTGATTTAGGTTTTCCGTGATTTCCCTAAATCGCTTCAGGCAAATGCCGGGATGGTTCCTTCGAAAGGGCACGGCCGATTTCCTTCCCCATCCTTCCCTCATCCGAGCTTGCGCTCCGTCTCTAATGACCTCGTTGTCGACGGGACGTTAAACACTAACATCCTCCTCCTCCTCCTCTGTCCAAAAGTCTTTAAAGTATTCTATGAAAATCTGAAGTAATTGCACCAACACCTTTTCGAGGTTTTTCGTAACAACAGTAAAAAAGCTTTTTGTCTTTATGCAGTAGTATAGATAGAGATTTCCAAACTTATTACATCACAGTTACTTAAAAAGTTATAATATTTTTCGTATGAGAGATATTCTTCTTTCCACATGTATTAGGCATTTCCCTGCTATGCCCTGGAATTTAATTATCTTTCCATCTTTCCCTCAGTCTTCCAAGATCTTCTGCCCAACTACGTAAAAATTAATCATTAATTCTGGTATTCTGGAGTCTTCCAGTCTTATGACATAGTCCTTTCAATTGTTACTGTGTCCCTTAATCTACCCATTTGAAGTTTTCATGACGATTCCTTCTTTGATGTCGGCATTCATCCTACTGTCAGATAAGTTGTACCTAGCTACCATCTCAGTAATTACAACTCCAGTGCTTGTATTCTTTGTTCATTTCTTTCGTTACAGTCCATGACTCACTTCCAAATGTTATAGTTGGACTGACATAGTTTTGTGGAACTTAGCTGGAGTTTCCCTTTTTACTTTATTTCTGAGGGGTCTATAGATTGTTCCAATAATTTAATTAAAACTTTATACTTTATTTTGTATGGTCATCTCTGTCAGGTATGAGAGAGTATTTTCTAAGATACTGAACAAGTTTACTCCTTTTTATTTTCTGATCATTTGTGATTATGTTTCTGGGCATTGGCTCCTGGCCCCCTGAATGCCAGAATTTCTGTTTTCTTTACAGATGCAAACATATTTTGCATCTCCGTTATTGTGGATAAAACATGAACAGTTTTTTGGAGTGTGTTCTCAGCACCAAAGAAGTCACAATCTAGGACGTGAAAAATATTTATGATAGGCATATTTACCTAGAAAAAGAGATTCCTTGAACTGGTGGGAAACCGCAAATGTGCTATACCCAATGCTTTGCCAGTTGGTTCTGAAAATATTTTGTATCCCAGGTACATCAATGCCCTATGAACTTATCTTTTCAAAATCAGGATAAATATGCACCAAGAAAAGAAACTGTATAGCTTCAAGTAAAATAGGTCAAATTTTATTTACAACTTGTAGTATCGATTAATTTATGTTTTTTGGGTACATGTATTGTCACACTGACTTTAAATGACCATTATACATATCCATATTAATTGCAGTATGTTAAAATCCATGCACGCTATTCTGTCTCCAGTAAAAGTATGACAACATAACAAGAAACAGTCTTACAGTTAAAATCTTTCAAGATGATAAAAAATATTTGGAATTTTGTTGTAATATTTTCAATTTTTATGGCAGATAAAATGTAGAGCTAAAAAATCCAGTAACTACTAGAAATATAACAAATGTACTAAAATGTAAGATGCCTTTTACTGTGTTCCTTCTAAAGTGGATCAGATAAGATTAGAATTTCAGGTTTAGTGACCTGAATTGAATAGGCTAGGTATCTTCCTTTTATTTATTTTTGTGAGTGAATGGTGGGCAGTGAGTTATGAAAAAGAGCCAGTTCATTCCTGCAAATGGATAGTTCTGATCCTATCTCTGAAAATAATGGTTTTGCCTATTTCTCTCCACAATCATTATGAATATTTTATGAATAAAACTGTCTGTTGTTGTGGTCTTCAGTCCTGAGACTGGTTTGATGCAGCTCTCCATGCTAATCATTCCTGTGCAAGCTCCTTCATCTCCCAGTACCTACTGCAACCTACATCCATCTGAATCTGCTTTGTGTATTCATCTCTTCGTCTCCCTCTACGATTTTTACCCTCCACGCTGCCCTCCAATGCTAGATTTGTGATCCTTTGATGCCTCAGGACATGTCCTACCAGCCGCTCCCATCTTCTAGTCAAGTTGTGCCACAAACTTCTATTCTCCCCAATCCTATTCAATACCTCCTCATTAGTTACGTGATCTACCCACCTAATCTTCAACATTCTTCTGTAGCACCACATTTCGAAAGCTTCTATTCTCTCCTTTCCAAACTATTTATTGTCCATGTTTCACTTCCATACATGGCTACACTAGATACAAATACTTTCAGAAACGGCTTCCTGACACTTAAATCTATACTCGATGTTAACAAATTTCTCCTCTTCAGAAACGCTTTCCTTGCCACTGCCAGTCTACATTTTATATCCTCTCTACTTCGACCATCATGAGTTATTTTGCTCCCCAAATAGCAAAACTCCCTTACTACTTTAAGTGTCTCATTTCCTAATCTAATTCCCTCAGCATCACCCGACTTAATTCGACTACATTCCATTATACTTGTTTTGCTTTTGTTGATGTTCATCTTATATCCTCCTTTCAAGACACTGTCCATTCCATTCAACTGCTCTTCCAAGTCCTTTGCTGTCTCTGACAGAATTACAATGTCATCGGCGAACCTCAAAGTTTTTATTTCTTCTCCCTGGATTTTAGTACCTACTCCGAATTTTTCTTTTGTTTCCTTTACTGCTTGCTCAATATACAGATTGAATAACATCAGGGAGAGGCAACAACCCTGTCTCACTCCCTTCCCAGCCACTGCTTCCCTTTCATGCCCCTCGACTCTTATAACTGCCATCTGGTTTCTGTACAAATTGTAAATAGCCTTTCGCTCCCTGTATTTTACTCCTGCCACCTTTAGAATTTGAAAGAGAGTATTCCAGTCAACATTGTCAAAAGCTTTCTCTAAGTCTACAAATGCTAGAAACGTAGGTTTGCCTTTCCTTAATCTTTCTTCTAACATAAGTCGTAAGGTCAGTATTGCCTCACGTGTTCCAACATTTCTACGGAATCCAAACTGATCTTCCCCGAGGTCGGCTTCTATCAGTTTTTCCATTCGTCTGTAAATAATTCGTGTTAGTATTTTGCAGCTGTGACTTATGAAACTGATAGTTTGGTAATTTTCACATCTGTCAACACCTGCTTTCTTTGGGACTGGAATTATTACATTCTTCTTGGAGTCTGAGGGTATTTCGCCTGTCTCGTACATCTTGCTCACCAGATGGAAGAGTTTTGTCAGGACTGGCTCTCCCAAGGCCGTCAGCAGATGTAATGGAATGTTTTCTACTCCCGGGGCCTTGTTTCAACTCAGGTCTTACAGTGCTCTGTCAAACTCTTCACGCACTATCATATCTCCCATTTCATCTTCATCTACATCCTTTTCCATTTCCATAATATTGTCCTCAAGTACATCACCCTTGTATAGACCCTCTATATACTCCTTCCACCTTTCTGCTGTTCTCTCTTTGCTTAGAGCCGGGTTTCCATCTGAGCTCTTGATATTCATACAAGTGGCTCTCTTTTCTCCAAAGGTCTCTTTAATTTTCCTGTAGCCTGTATCTATCTTACCCCCAGTGAGATAAGCCTCTACATCCTTACATTTGTCCTCTAGCCATCCCTGCTTAGCCATTTTGCACTTCCTGTCGATCTCATTTTTGAGACGTTTGTATTCCTTTTTGCCTGCTTCATCTACTGCGTTTTTATATTTTCTCCTTTGATCAATTAAATTCAATATTTCTTCTGTTACCCAAGGATTTCTACTAGCCCTCCTCTTTTTACCTACTTGATCCTCTGCTGCCTTCACTACTTCATCCCTCAGAGCTACCCATTCGTCTTCTACTGTATTTCTTTCCCCCATTCTTGTCAATCGTTCCCTTATGCTGTCCCTGAAACTCTGTACAACCTCTGGTTTAGTCAGTTTATCCAGGTCCCATCTCCTTAAATTCCCACCTTTTTGCAATTTCTTCATTTTTAATCTACAGTTCATAACCAATAGATTGTGGTCAGAGTCCACATCTGCCCCTGGAAATGTCCAACAATTTAAAACCTTGTTCCTAAATCTCTGTCTTACCATTACATAATCTATCTGATACCTTTTAGTATCTCCAGGATTCTTCCATGTATACAATATTCTTTTATGATTCTTTAAGCAAGTGTTAGCTATGATTAAGTTATGCTCTGTGCAAAATTCTAACAGACGGCTTCCTCTTTGAGTTCTTACCCCCAATCCATATTCACCTACTATGTTTCCTTCTCTCCCTTTTCCTACTGTCGAATTCCAGTCACTCATGACTATTAAATTTTCGTCTCCCTTCACAACCTGAATAATTTCTTTTATCTCATCATACATTTCTTCAATTTCTTCGACATCTGCAGAGCTAGTTGGCATATAAACTTATACTACTGTAGTAGGCATGGGCTTCGTGTCTATCTTGGCCACTATAATACGTTCACTATGCCGTTTGTAGTAGCTTACCAGCACTCCTATTTATTTTATTCATTATTAAACCTACTCCTGCATTATCCCTATTTGATTTTGTATTTATAACCCTGTATTCACCTGACCAGAAGTCTTGTTCCTCCTGCCACCGAGCTTCACTGATTCCCACTATATCTAACATTAACCTATCCATTTCCCTTTTTAAATTTTCTAACCTACCTGCCCGATTAAGGGATTTGACATTCCACGATCCGATCCGTAGAATGCCAGTTTTCTTTCTCCTGATAACGACTCCTCTTGAGTAGTCCCCGCCCGGAGATCCGAACGGGGGACTATTTTACCTCCGGAATATTTTACCCAAGAGGGCGCCATCATCATTTAACCATACAGTAAAGCTGCATGCCCTCTGGAAAAATTACGGCTGTAGTTTCCCCTTGCTTTCAGCCGTTCGCAGTACCAGCACAGCAAGGCCGTTTTGGTTATTGTTACAAGGCCAGATCAGTCAATCATCCAGACTGTTGCCCCTGCAACTACTGAAAAGGCTGCTGCCCCTCTTCAGGAACCACACGTTTGTCTGGCCTCTCAACAGATATCCCTCCGTTGTGATTGCACCTACGGTACGGCCATCTGTATCGCTGAGGCACGCAAGCCACCCCACCAACGGCAAAGTCCATGGTTCATGGGGGGTGGATAAAACTGTCTAGTTCACTTATTTAATATTTTATTTATTGTGCCATTTTGGCTGCCACTATCATCAGCAACATCAAGAGCGACATATGTTAGTGATACACCAAACTTCAAAAGGTGAAAAATTAAGAAGTTACAATATTCTAAAAAGTTCAGTCACCAAAAATTAGAATTTGTTCAAAGGTTCCATGTCATTATTAAAAACCTATGCCTAACTAGCGCTATAGGCTATCAACTTGTACCAAAAATTACACGAAGATTTATGTTCCAGTTGACAAGTGGCGCTAGTGTGCGGGATATTGCCTTCAAATGTTCTTTTTTTCCCAAATTGAAAACAGCCAAAGTCAAATTACGACACCTATAATTCATGAGTATAACTACATACTCATAATATTAGCTGTTAAGATAGTTAAAATAACCCATCTTTAGTTCACTTAACAACTGTACTGTGACACAGTAATACACACACAACAGCCATATAAACTTTGGTATTAAATACATTTTGGAAACATGACTTTAGAATTATAAAAGTGCTATTTGCTGTTATAATTATATGTGTTCAAAAATGGAAAACTTAGCTAAACAATGCACTACGGAGTAGGCTTGTAAACCTGATTACAAAGAATAAAGCAAACTGAGTATTAAATTTTAATTTAAAAATTATGTGTATGTGGAAGAGATCTGAAGTCAACATTCCCCATACTAGCGCCAGATGTCGACTAGAAATTACAAAATGGTTCAAATGGCTCTGAGCACTATGGGACTTAACATCTGAGGTCATCAGTCCCATAGAACTTAGAACTACTTAAACCTAACTAACCTAAGGACATCACGCACATCCATGCCCGATGCAGGATTCGAACCTGCGACCGTGGCGGTAGCGCGGTACCGGATTAAAGCGTCTAGAACCGCTCGGCTACCGCGGCAGGCTAGAGCTTACCTCTTTGTACAATTTTTTAATCAAGTTGATAGTTTTAATACTGGTACAGAACATTGTTTTGCAAGTTCTACGTTTTGGTAAGTGAACCGTTTTGAATTTTTCAATTTTTCATTTTTTGTAGCTTGATGTTGTATAACTAACGACTATCGCTCTTTATGTTTCTTTCATTTAATTACGGATCTGATGATAGCAGTATCCGAAATGGCATAATGAATAAAAAATGGCTTTATCCACAAGAAATATGCTTCGTATTATGTACGAGAACATTGTTCCGCCTTTGTAATAGCTAAATCCTCTAGACCAGTGGTTCCCAACAAGTGTTCCTCGAACCCCCAAGGGTCCGCGAGCTATGCCAGAGGGGTCTGCAAGATGCTATTAGAATAAAAAATATATTAAACATATTTCGTATGATAACAGATTTTTTGTTTTGGCCGCTTACTGCATGAACGCTAACTTCTGCGTCTTCAATAATGAATATGTCAATGTTTTTTTCTAAGTACCAACAACAGAAAACGTATAAAAAGACATTTAATATGGCTTTTTTAGGTACTTGATACTGTGATATGACAAGGTACCAATCATGCTCGATGAGGGGGTCCTCGAGAAAATTTTGTTGGGAACCTCTGCTCTTGACTCCATGATAACAGTAAAATGTACACTAAATATTTGCAACATAATAGACTCAAACACATATACAGTTAGAAAGGTTTGCAAGACAAGTTTTCTAAACGATTCCCACCACAATTAGAGCATACCTTCATCTCTCGAAATCACTCAACAAATTGTCATTTTCACCGAGGAATATAAACTAATTATTCCCTTTCCTTTTCTCCTACGTCCATAGACACATGATTCCAGTCACGGAAGGTTGAGCAGTTTCCTAATCTTCAGAAGATATTCGTGCAAATATGTTGTACATACATTTCCACACTCTTGTTCCTGAAAATGTCAGCTTGTGTCTTTTAAATCAACAGCAATTAAATGGTAAAATAATAAAGAAGCCAAATTGATACAGAACTACAAAAAAGGCAATAAATATTGTTTATTTTCCTCAGTGAATATGTTAGCTACTGACATATCTACCTTCTGCCAGCAATAGAAATTAAAAGAGTTTCATCAAACTGTTTCTCTGTGAGTGTTTTTGCATCTGGTCGTAGGCAAGCACTTCTCACAGATACAAAGCTGGGTCCATCGGTATCAATGGAAGTGACACCTGCATTGACGACCTCAGCGCATCATAATACTGAGGCACGTATCTGTTTGTTTAGTTAGAGATCTTCTCCCTACCATACCCAAGACTCCACAACCTAGTAACGAGTGCTATAGTGTTCCATCAGGGTGTGCAACTTGCCCTACCTGTCTGCTTTCAGCTGAGTCTAGCTGTCAGTGTGTCTTCCTCCTCAAGTGACTCTGGAATCTTCATGCTGCTGCTGCTGACTAGTGGTATGCCGTCCTGTTGACACTAGCCCGTTGGAGGAGATGGATTCGGCGTAGTGCATTTTGGGAAGACATGCTCTAGTCCGAAAAGTCGGGCAAGTGACAGACCATGCCCAGTGGCGGCTAAGGAACTGGCTACTGGGGACTTCATCCACTGCAGTATTACCAGACCACCGAGACAGTATAATGAAAGGTGTTGTAAAACAAACGCTTTCTGTTGCCTGTGTACCACAGCGAGTGACTTTTGTGCACGGTTAATTACAAAACGAACTTTAACTAACCTGTATGGAAATTTACCAGCTTCAGTTGATTTCAGCGTCATGGCAGTGCGATCTGGCTCTGGCTGGCATCTCATGATTTTTGCTCTCCATCAATAGTGTTAGGAGTGCTATAAAGCATTGCCATAGAGTTTAAGAAGAGTTTTGTGTATGTGCAGGTGATTGTGCTGTGCTGTCAACGTTAATTAAGTATATTGAATGGTTTTTACATGTTAATGGAGCTTTCACTTAATATTATCAGATATTTATTAATGTTTATGCACAGCTCTTAAGACTATTCTTGTTTGTATAGACTTGGTGTGTAATCTGCGGTAGTCTGTTCTCAATTTTTTTATCATTGCACATCCTTTATTCATTCGTATGATTAGTGAGAATTATGTTATGATTGTTGTAGCTAGCGTGTACGATCAGTTTATTGCGTGAAATTGTTGAATGTGCCAGGCAGAGTTTACGTAGAGGCTTGTTGACAGAAGCCAGTTCTCACTGCAGACTGCCTGCGCTAACATACTATGTTAGCATCGATTTGACACTTGATTAATTTCTTCTATTGTTAAGCCTGATGACAGTAAAATTATGCAGTTTTTATTATTTTGGGGCACTACTGGTGCCAAAAAAAATAAAATAATTTGTTTCTTTGGAATAAATATTTTCTTGCCCGGCACTTCCACTCCCAGCTCGACGCTGTCTCTGTTTCGAATACAAATGTATTGAACGATATTGAACGAGTGATAGCTCTATGTACTTCCAAGCCTAATAATTGTGTTAACTACTAAATACGCGTTGTTAGACAAAAAAACGAAGCACCACGAAGAAATTATCCGAATTGGACGGAAATCGGTAGATGTGATGTACGAGGGTGACTCCAAAAGTAAAGTTTCCTATATTTTTATAAGTACAGAACTCTGTTTGTGTGGCAGTTGGTCACACTGTTATGAAGAGTGCTTCACGCGCTGTGTGTAAACATGCGCTCGCCGCGCTGAGGCGCTCAGTCTTGGCTTGGCAGCCGTTGAGATTGAAGCTCACGTTGGATGTTACCGCCAAGAGCGAATTGCGCGCAGTTATTCGGTTTGTGAACGCAAAGGGCACTGCGCCGATTGAAATCCATCGCCAATTGGCAGAAGTGTATTGTGAGTCGTGCATGGATGTCAAAAATGTTCGTAAGTGGTTTAGAGAATTTACAGCTTGTCGGACCGAAATTCACGACGAACAAAGGAGCGGGTGACCGTCAATTTCTGAGGAGACAGTGTTGAATGTTGAGCAAAGCATGCGTGAGGATCGGCGGATCACCCTGGATTATCTCTGCACGTTGGTTCCTGAGGTTTCCCGAAGCACCACTCACAGAATTTTAATGGAAAAATTTAACTACCGGAAGGTGTGCGCAAGATGGGTGCCATGTGTGCTGGCTGAGGACCACATGCGGCAAAGAGTTGCTTCCTGCACGAGTCCTGACCTGGCGCCCAGTAACTATCACCTGTTCCCTAGGTTAAAAGAACATATGGCCTGAAAGCGATTCAGCTCCGACGACGAGGTGAAAGAAGAGGTTCATAACTTTCTGGCGGCGAGCTGGTATGACATGGGCATACAAAAACTGCCACAGCGTCTACAAAAATGCATCGACAGAAACGGTGATTATGTCGAAAAATAGTTAAATGTTCAAGCTGTAAACTGATGTAAACCATTGTAGAATTAAACAGGTCTATGTATTTATAAAAATAGGAGACCTTACTTTTGGGGTTACCCTCGTGCACGTTTAGACAAACAAATGATCACAGTTTCAGAGAAATAAGAAGACTTATTCAAGAGAAAAAGCTTCACAAACTGAGCAAGTCAATAACTCGTTGGTCCAACTCTTGCCCTAATGCAAGCAGTTATTCGACTTCGGATTGATTAATAGAGTTATTGGATGTCCTCCTGAGGTATACCGTGCCAAATTACCTCCAACTAGCTGATTAGATTGTCAAAATGACGAGCTGGTTGGAGAGTCCATCTCATCAAACGTTCTCAAGTAGGAAGAGATCCGGCGACTTTGCTGGCCAAGACAGGGCTTAGCAAACACGAAGCCAGGTTGTAGAAAGTCTCGCCATGTGGGGGCGGGCATTATCTTGCTGAAATATAAGCCCAAGATTGGTTGCCAGTAAGGGCAACAGAGCGAGGCATAGAATATCGGCGAAATAGCGCTGTCTGTAAGGGCTGCCGCGGATGACAATCAAAGAGGTCTTGTTGTGAAAAGAAATGGGATTTCCAAACATCAGTCCTGGTTGTTGGGCCGCATGGTGGATGATAGACAGGTTGGTGTCCCACCGCTGTCCAGGGCGTCTCCAGACATATTCGCTGGTCATCGGGGCTCAGTTGGAAGCGGGAATAATCACTGGGCAGTTCTGCTCCAATCAAGAAGATCAAAGGCAGAAGGTGTGTCTGCAGACGCCCAGAACAGTGGTGGGATACAAACCTGACTGCCGCCCGCCATACGACCCAAGAGCTGGTAGTGATGCTAGGGGTGCCACAGCAGAACGCCTTCGGTCGTCACCTTCGGCACCCTTGCAGCACAGAGGTACGCCGACAATATTCCACGTCACGCTTTGGTACCTTTAATGACAAGCCATCCTGTACTTAACATTTCAGCAAGACTTTGCTCTTGCGCAGACGGGGAGAGTTTCTACCGCTTTTCTTCGTGCTTCCCAAATCCTACCTTGGCCAGCAAGGTCGCCGAATCTCTCCCCAATTGAGAGCGTTTGGAGCATTGAGGGCAGCGCCCTCTAACCAACTCAGGATTTTGATGATCTAACGTACCAATTGGATAGAATTTGGCACGATATGCCTGAGTAGGACATCAAGCAACTCTACTAAACATCGCAAAGCCAAATAACTGCTTGCATAAGGGCCAGGGATGGACCAACGCGTTACTGACCTGCTGAATTTGTGAAGCTCACTCACTTGAATAAGTCATTCAGTTTTTCTGAAACTTTAGTCATTTGTTTGTCTGTACATGTTCATCATATCTATCTATTTCTGTCCCTTGCTGTAGGTGTTTCCTTTTGTTTTCTTTCATTTCCTTTCATTTTCCCCAGGCCTCCAATCACATGGATGGACATACTAAAGCACTGAGAGTCAATATGGCCGCCGACTTTACAACACTTCTCGCTGGAAAGGTGTACAAGGCAAGATCCCTGACTGATGTTACATGTCGGATCGCGTGTCTGGAAGCTTCCAGAATATTGGTGTATTAATAAAGTCTGTGAATCCTTAGCATGTGGTGCAATTTCCCTGCAAGGACGCCCCTTCATTGCAAGAATGGGACCGTACGACAACCCGACTGGGGCGTGGACGCAAAACTGTGCGCAGCCTTTCATATTTGTCAAGTACTCTTCTAAGAGTTGGAGGTAAGGAGTCATGGCAAGGATCTTAACACTTTCAACACTGCCTTCTTTACACTCGGCACTTGGCTGTGAACTGGCATATTCAATGGATGTTTGAAATTAGATTGCAAAGAACAGAATAATGATAGGTTCTTGCATTATTTAAAAGGAACTAGTAAGAGCTTTACATGAATGTGAGTTTATTTTACAATATAAAATACAAATGGATGTTATAATTAAAAAAAGAAAACACAAAAATGTCGTGGACAAAAAAGTTTTACATGATCTCTCTCTTGAGTAATGCCATTATACGGTATCTAAATTTTAGAAAAAATATCACTGGAATGTCTAACTGGAGGTACCTGTAAACTAGAGTATTTTAATAGTTCAGATGTAGTTAGCCTTTGTGCGAAAATCCTGGAAACACTGTGGGACGCCACAGTCCTTGCGCCACCATCTACTTTCCTTCCTGATGCGCTTACCCCTCTCTTTCTTCCCCCTGTCTGAACATACTTTGCAATACCTAGTAGTATTCACCTTGTTTGCAGTGGGTGGGACCTTCTCTGGAAAGTGCCTTGCAAATGTCCTCTCAATTTGTGAGGATGAAGAGGCTTGTTGCTGAAAAATATTTCCGCCCTTCTCAGCCAATTTCTTCGCCACTTTGTGAATAAAGTCTACTTGAGATATATTCTTCCTAGTCTTCTCTTTACATAAAATAAAACTGTTGACAGTTGACATGATAAACAAATGGAAAAAACAGCTTTTTCCATCACTTAAAAGTTTTTCGGGCAAACGGATAATAGTTGAGAACTGATCTGCTCTGTCAACCCCAGCTTTATTCTTATTGTAAACAATAATAACGTCTGGCTTTACTATTTTTGCTATTCCACCTTTGGCCCTCACTTGAATACTAGTGTTGGTAGAATTATGCTTTGTGGAAAGACAAAAAACATCTCGTTTTGACTTCCACTTCATTGCCAAGAGATGGTGTTTTCTTTGAAAAACTATCTGACCTTTTTTTAGTTTTAGTGTTTTGAATATTCGTGGCAAACCTTTCCTGTTTTTCATTACAGTTCCCACTCCAAGAGTTTTATTTTCCCACAACATGTCCAAAAGAGATGGACTGGTGTAGTACCTATCCATATAAATGCAATGTCCTTTGCCAAAGTACTGTGAACACAACCTTTTTACAAGGCCCTGGATACTATTGTCAACATTCCCTGCAGAACCTGTATATACATCACAGTTTAGCATATAACCAGTTGATGAATCGCAGAGAGCATACAGTTTTATCCCATTGGGTTTGTTTTTCATGTATACTCTGAAGCCTATTCTACCACGAAAGGGACACATTGCCTCATCTATTGTCAGATTCATGACTTGATGAAAACTACTTTTGCTTTTTTTCACAAAGAAATCGAAAAAAGGCCTCACTTTGTGAAGTGGGTCATGCTTTTCTTCGCCTCTGCTAATAACATAGCATTTTCATTCAAGTGTAACATCGACAATATAGTGCAAAATCGATCACGACTCAACAATTTACTCGCAAATACTGTCTGCAAAAACGGGTCTGTTGACCAATAATCACTGATTTTCGGCAATTTGACGACGCACATATGCAAAATAATACTGAAAAACCAGTAAATCTCTTGCAGTTTTACTGCAGACCACTTATACCAAATAGAGTTTATTTTCAGGCTACCTTTGCGTTTCATTGCCGTAATAACGTTACCAGCGTACCGAGTCGTTTCACTTTTGATGAGTCGAATAATGTCGTCATCAAAGAAATAACTAAAATATTGAAGCTCTTCAGTGGCATCTGAAAAATGCGATGCTACGCCGACTACTTCCTGGAAATCCAGCAGTACTGGCTGATCGTCTAGTTCCGACCAATCTTGCTCTTTGCACTCAGTGAGGCACATACGACCAGCTACCACAGATGGTGACTAATGGTCTGTACCACTGTCTGCATAGAAAAAAAATAATGCTAAGATTGGTACTAAGAGGTACTAAATTCAAGTGAAGCAATGAACGCTACTCACAATACAAAATGCGGTAATGAACTCTTCACTTTATAAACAATTGAGACACATACATACCTGAATCATCACTTGTACTTTCGTCTGGAGAGTACGAATCCTCTTTGTCAGAATCGTCAATTTCAGATCCTGCATCTCCATAAAGAATATCTAAGATCTCGACCTCCGTCAACTCGCTGAGGGGCAATTATCATGAACGTAAACACCTGTGAATGAACTGCAGATAACTTCGTCTTTGCAGTGTTCACAACCGCTCCTGTGATGAGATAGCCGATAAATGCTGGCCTCTTGCGGAAGAAGAATGAACTACCTCCACATTAGTTGACGAAACTACTTCGGAAATCCACTAAGCGTGCTTACTGAGCCAAATAAAGGCTCGCCCGTACGGTATACGGGCGCCGTCGCCCGTGTGGCGTACGGGCACCGTGCTGTAAGTGGTCAATGAACCTTATTAAGCTTCCTAAGTAGTTACAGAAAAATGTTTATTCAAAATAATAATTGCTCATCACTTAACAGAAACTATAAGTAGTGGGGCCTTCTGGATTCTGGGGAGAAGGCGTAGCTATAGGGTACTGACAGCAATCTTTGTCGGGGTGATCGACAGAAAAACGACATGGCTCATATACTCGTACATACTTTGGAGCTGGTCCGAATAAGAGTTCCAGGGAAGCTTCCGTATTTCTATGTTCTGTCACAGTGTATTATGCCGAGGGCAGTTCCAGCGTCGGCGGAGAATTCTAGCAGCTGATGTAATGCCGTTCCTCGGTGTTTGTGACGGCTATGCAGCTCCGCAGGTTACCTCACGTCATAAGTTTGTCTTCGACGCACTAGCGCTTCGTGTTTACGTCTTCTTGGCGGTAACGCTTAAAAATAATCGCTGATGGCTGCTGGATTGCGACAAATAACGTCCCACAGAAAGCGCGTTGATATTTTATGAAATTTTATGAGTCTTGAAATAATATATGAGACCCGTGTGGCAGAACCAAGGTTAAAGTGAGCAACAACCTGAGTGGTCAGCGGATTCAGAGAAGTGCAAGTATTTATGGGTGTGGAACTTGTTGTGTATATTATATGTATAGCTGAAATACGTTTGATAATCGGCTTCCAATTTAATTAGAGACGTAAAAATAAGGAAATGAATTGTCGTAAAGAAACAAGGTGTGTGTAGAAATTTCGACACTGATGCTCCAGTTGTATAGCTGAGGTGCTCAAAGACTTAAAAAAAAAAATACAGATTCCTTTGAAATATTTAAGACAGCTTCTGTTAAGTTCTTTGTGAACCACGCTACAACTTGCTTTAATCCCCATCTTTCTATCCTGTTTTACCTGCTCCTTTGTTTCTGGTACTGGTTCATTGAAATGCCGAAACAAGTCCTCCTATAAAGCCAAGACTGACTACCGGTTTCCTCCTCATCAAACTAGAGCTGCAACTATGGAAATGCCAATACGTATTAACCTCCTTTTGTTCTTAATATGTAATATTTTCAGTACCCCTGTAAAGGCGATCTACCAATAAATAAAACCATTACTAATTCAAGAGAAGCGTACCTTCTAACATACCATACAGCTACATCTATATCTACACTGAGTAAAGCACTGTGAAGTGCATGGCAGAATGTTCTTCCCACTGTACCACTTATTAAGGATTGCTCCGTTCCATTCCCGTATGGAGCGCGGTAAGAATGACTGCTTAAACGCCTCTGTGCGCTATAAATTAGTCTAATCTCGTATTCACGATCCCTACGGGAGCGTTACGTAGGGGGCTGTAGTATATTCCTAGATTCATAGCTTAAAGCTGCCACTTCAGTTTCTTCAGCACCTTTGTGGCACCCACACACGGATCAAACAAACGTTTGAGTTTCCGTGCTCCCCTTCTCTGTATGCTTTTAAAAGTCCTCTGTCATTCCTATTTGGTATGGGTTCTAAACACTTGAGTAATATTCTAGGATGGGTCGCACGAGTCTTTTGTAGACAATCTACGTTGCAAAATGGTTCAAATGGCTCTGAGCACTATGGGACTTACCTTCTGAGGTTCAAATGGTTCAAATGGCTCTGAGCACTGTGGGATTTAACTACTGAGGTCATCAGTCCCCTAAAACTTACAACTACTTAAATCTAACTAACCTAAGGACATCACACACATCCATGCCCGAGGCAGGATTCGAACCTGCGACCGTAGCGGTCGCGCGGGTCCAGACTGTAGCGCCTACAACCGATCGGCCACCTCGGCCGGCTCTACGTTGCAGGCTGATTGCATTTCTCTAGAACTCTACAAATAAACCGAATACAGCCACACGGAATACCTACAGTTGAGTCGATGTGATCGTTTCATTTCATATCCCTTAGTATTACTGCAATCAGAATTTGTATGGTTTAAGCAATTTCATTTTTGATTCACTGATACTGTAGTTAATGGATACTACGTGATTCGTTTTGTGAAGTTGGTAGGTTACTAGCTTATTGTTTGATATTCAATGAAAGTGATGTGAGCTCTGTTTTTATTCGATGTGTCATGTTTCGTATTTGTACGCTGGTAATGTTTCAAGTAGAAATGTTCAATAGTCCATATGTTACGCCACAGAGGTTCTGCGTCAAGCAGTGCGATGTTTGTTTGTTAAGCAGTGCGATGTTTGATTTCCAGTACCACTGTCGTTGCCAGCAGAATTCAGCGAGAAGTGAGTGAGTTAGGTGTTGATCATGCTACTGTGCTGTCTGGAAATCTAGCAGAACACAAAGATGCAAATGCAGTGAATGATGAATTTTAGAAATATGATATTTTAAAGACTGGTTTGAGATTTTCAGCTAATGTAGTCGCTGTACTGCTTGCTGTCACATAACTTAACATGATATTGTGAAAGGTAAATTTTCGGTGATTCTTGTTTACTCGTTGGGTTAGTCAGCTTGATTGTACAGACTTGATCAAATGGAAGTATCTCTTCACATGGCTTGCACTCAAAGTTATAAACACACCACTCCTTTAGCATTCTGTTAACTATTTTCATGGCAAAGTAATGTTTATCAATAAGAAGTAATTGTTAAGGATTGAGAATGTTGCAGTACAGTTTTTGAATGAAAGTCTCTTTCAGTCATGTAATAAGCCAAGTTTCTTTCTCTACCTCCTCACGAAAATTTTGTTTTGTAAATGTGTGTCGCTACACTACACTGAGCGGAACGCAGTTATCCAAAAGTAACGTATGACACGCTTAACTTGGCTGTACGTCCTTGCATTAGACTTGCGCATGGCTTTCTTTCCTTTAACTTCTTTACAGCTACGCTCCGTTCTTATTTTCGCCGTTTTCGAGCAGTGCCCAGTTTCTATTGCCACAGGTAAGTCACGAAAATTTGTTAGCGACAATTTGACATTACAGTCAGGACACGATAAAATAATTTACAGTTGAGCTTTGGATTTCAATGTTACTATAAAGTTCAATTTAGGTTAACTTCAGTTCAGATCTTATTTCTCGATCAGGCATCTTATTGCTATAGTGCAGTGTTACATGTTCCTGTGTATCATTTAATGTTTGTTAGTTTTATGTAATCAGTTCGTGTATGTAAATTTACAGGGCATTTTATAGAAGCATTTTGGACATTTATTCTTTCAAAATTCGATTTGTGATTTTATGTAGACGTCTTCCTCAGTTTTGTGTGCTGGAACTGCAAGTCATGTATTGTGACGTCACGCACTGTAGCAATGTTCAATACATTACACAGCAGAGAGTTTCACAGAGTTGCTTATTTAGTACACAACTTAACATATTCTAATTATTTTTGGTAAAAGTTAACTGTGACACAATTATATAGTTTGAATTGGATTTGGCAGCTCATTCTGCGAGAAAGCGTTTAGGTAAGCACACTACATGTGCTGCTCAGGATCAGAATACAGACACACACAAAAATTAAGGAATAGGAAACCAGTCCGCTCTAGTTTACAAATACAACGATGCAATAGAGAACAACGCAAAATAAAACAAGTTGCAAAGTGCACAGCTCATCACTTTTGAACATTTAAAGAAAGTTGCCAATCTTTGTACGAATGTACACTACTGGTCATTAAAATTGCTACACCAAGAAGAAATGCGGATGATAAATGGGTATTCATTGGACAAATACACTCCTGGAAATTGAAATAAGAACACCGTGAATTCATTGACCCAGGAAGGGGAAACTTTATTGACATATTCCTGGGGTCAGATACATCACATGATCACACTGACAGAACCACAGGCACATAGACACAGGCAACAGAGCATGCACAATGTCGGCACTAGTACAGTGTATATCCACCTTTCGCAGCAATGCAGGCTGCTATTCTCCCATGGAGACGATCGTAGAGATGCTGGATGTAGTCCTGTGGAACGACTTGCCATGCCATTTCCACCTGGCGCCTCAGTTGGACCAGCGTTCGTGCTGGACGTGCAGACCGCGTGAGACGACGCTTCATCCAGTCCCAAACATGCTCAATGGGGGACAGATCCGGAGATCTTGCTGGCCAGGGTAGTTGACTTACACCTTCTAGAGCACGTTGGGTGGCACGGGATACATGCGGACGTGCATTGTCCTGTTGGAACAGCAAGTTCCAAAAAATGGCTCTGAGCACTATGGGACTCAACATCTTAGGTCATAAGTCCCCTAGAACTTAGAACTACTTAAACCTAACTAACCTAAGGACATCACACACACCCATGCCCGAGGCAGGATTCGAACCTGCGACCGTAGCAGTCCCGCGGTTCCGGACTGCAGCGCCAGAACCGCTAGACCACCGCGGCCGGCAACAGCAAGTTCCCTTGCCGGCCTAGGAATGGTAGAACGATGGGTTCGATGACGGTTTGGATGTACCGTGCACTATTCAGTGTCCCCTCGACGATCACCAGTGGTGTACGGCCAGTGTAGGAGATCGCTCCCCACACCATGATGCCGGGTGTTGGCCCTGTGTGCCTCGGTCGTATGCAGTCCTGATTGTGGCGCTCACCTGCACGGCGCCAAACACGCATAGGACCATCATTGGCACCAAGGCAGAAGCGACTCTCATCGCTGAAGACGACACGTCTCCATTCGTCCCTCCATTCACGCCTGTCGCGACACCACTGGAGGCGGGCTGCACGATGTTGGGGCGTGAGCGGAAGACGGCCTAACGGTGTGCGGGACCGTAGCCCAGCTTCATGGAGACGGTTGCGAATGGTCCTCGCCGATACCCCAGGAGCAACAGTGTCCCTAATTTGCTGGGAAGTGGCGGTGCGGTCCCCTACGGCACTGTGTACGATCCTACGGTCTTGGCGTGCATCCGTGCGTCGCTGCGGTCCGGTCCCAGGTCGACGGGCACGTGCACCTTCCGCCGACCACTGGCGACAACATCGATGTACTGTGGAGACCTCACACCCCTCGTGTTGAGCAATTCGGCGGTACGTCCACCCGGCCTCCCGCATGCCCACTATACGCCCTCGCTCAAAGTCCGTCAACTGCACATACGGTTCACGTCCACGCTGTCGCGGCATGCTACCAGTGTTAAAGACTGCGATGGAGCTCCGTATGCCACGGCAAACTGGCTGACACTGACGGCGGCGGTGCACAAATGCTGCGCAGCTAGCGCCATTCGACGGCCAACACCGCGGTTCCTGGTGTGTCCGCTGTGCCGTGCGTGTGATCATTGCTTGTACAGCCCTCTCGCAGTGTCCGGAGCAAGTATGGTGGGTCTGACACACCGGTGTCAATGTGTTCTTTTTTCCATTTCCAGGAGTGTATATTATACTAGAACTGACATGTGATTACATTTTCACGCAATTTGGCTGCATAGATCCTAAGAAATCAGTACCCAGAATTACCACCTCTGGCCGTAATAACGGCCTTGATACGCCTGGGCATTGAGTGAAACAGAGCTTGGATGGCGTGTACAGGTACAGCTGCCCATGCAGCTTCAACACGATACCACAGTTCATCAAGAGTAGTGACTGGCGGGTTGCGACGAGTCCGTTGCTCGGCCACCATTGACCAGACGTTTTCAGTTGATGAGAGATCTGGAGAATATGCTGGCCAGGGCAGCAGTCGAACATTTTCAGTATCCAGAAAGGCCCGTACAGGACCTGCAACAGGCGGTCGTGCATTATGCTGCTGAAATGTAGGGTTTCGCAGGGATCGAATGAAGGGTAGAACCACGGATCGTAACACATCTGAAATATAACGTCCACTGTTCGAAGTGCCGTCAGTGCGAACAAGAGGTGACCGAGACGTGTAACCAATGGCACCCCTTGCCATCACGCCGGGTGATATGCCAGTATGGCGATGACGAATACACGCTTCCAATGTGCGTTGACTGTGATGTCGTCAAACGCGGATGCGACTACCATGATGCTGTAAACAGAACCTGGATTCATCCGAAAAAATGACGTTTTGCCATTCGTGCACCCAGGTTCGTCGTTGAGTACACCATCGCAGGCGCTCTTGTCTGTGATGCAGCGTCAAGGGTAATCGCAGCTATGGTCTCCGAGCTGATAGTCAGTCCTTACTGCTGCAAACGTCGTCGAACTGTTCGTGCATTGCAAATCACAGCATCTTCCTCCTGTCGGTTAAATTTCGCATCTGTAGCACGTCATCTTCGTGGTGTAGCAATTTTAATGGCCAGTAGTGTACTTTTTTCAGACAGCTCTTTATTATAGGTAACAGCATCATCTGCGAAGAGTCTGAGGTTACTATGAATATTGTTCGCAAGGTCATTAATATAGAACACGAACAGCAAGGGCCCCGACACACTTCCTTGAGAGACGCCTACATCTGTCGACGACTCTGGATGCAAGATAACAGGCGTATTCTCGCTATACGACCGTCAAGTTCGTGGAAAGACACGCCGGCGAATTCGGCAGGCGCCAGGGACAGCGTAATGGGCAGCGGCGCCGCGGCCGTAAGCAGAACTGTTACAAGAGGCGTACCCTTGAGCGGGCGGCGAGGCTTCTCAGAAGGCACACATCACGGCGCTGCAGGCGGCCGCTGTCCGCCGGCCTCGGGCCGGCCTGGCGAGACGGCGCGGGCTTCCCTCTGACGGACCAGCGGCCGCGGCGGGAGAGCTATTTACGGCGATGACTAGCAGGTAGCTGCATGGTCAACGTGCCGCCGTATCTGTTACTTACAGACGCTCCGCGAAAAAAAAAAAACAAAAAAAAAAAACACCAAAACACTAGTCTGTGTTCTATGAACGTTATAAGTGCAACTTACGTAATTACGTAGATCATGGTATACGGAGACGAGTACTTCGCTGTATGTGACAGCAAAGGTGGATATGAGAAGTGGGAAACAACTGAAATAGAATGTTACAGAAAATATGTTCAGAGTCTTAACACTTCAGATCTCAGATAGCACGATAGATCATTGTTGAATTTGCGCCAGAGAATAATTTTCCGTTCACATAATAATAATAATAATTATTATTATTATTCTTATTATTACTATTACCGGAAAGCTGTACTCTAAAGCCGGTATGAGTGCCTATGCGATAAAGCATTACACGGATAGATTTTGCAGAGCACTGAAGGCAAAATACACTCATCAAAAAAAGTTTTGCATCACCCCAGGTCCCAGAACTCCTGAACATAGGCGTTGACTGTGGATATTGTATCACAGACGCAGTCCCTTTGACTGTTCACAGATGTCACTAAACCCGCCGAAAGATGTAAACACCATGCGTGAGCAGCGTCTGTTAGACGTAGGGTGTCCAACAGCCGATCAGCTCCAGTCATTCCACCAGGAAGGAGGTACACGGCTCGTGTTGTCTGTAGTTCAACCATGCCTAGACGGTCAATACCGCGGTTCGATCGCGTCCGCATTGCCACTTCGTGCTAGGAAGGACTCTCAGCAAGGGAAGTGTCCAGGCGTGTCGGAGTGGACCAAAGTGATGTTGTTCGGACATGGAGGATATACAGAGAGACAGGAACTGTCGATAAAATGCCTCGCTCAGGCTGCCTAATGGCTGCTACTGCAGTGGATGACCGCTACCTACGGATTGTGGCTCGGAGGAACCCTGACAGCAACGCCACCATGTTGAATAATGCTTTTCGTGCAGACATAGGACGTCGTGTTACGACTCAGACTGTGCGCAATAGGCTGCATGCTGCGCAACTTCACACCCTACGTCCATGACGAGGTCCATCTTGGCAATCACGAGACCATGCAACGCCGTACAGATGGGCCCAACAACATGCCGAAAGGACCGCTCAGGACTGGCATCACGTTCTCTTTATTGATGAATGTCGGATATGCCTTCAACCAGACGATCGTCGGAAACGTGTTTGGAGGCAACCCGGTCAGGGTGAACTCCTTGGACACATTGTCCAGCGAGTGCAGCAGTGTGGAGGTTCCCTGCTGTTTTGGGGTGGCATTATGTGGGGCCGAATTATGCCGCTGGTGATCATGGAACGCCCCGTAGCGGCTGTACAATACGTGAATACCACCCCCCGCCGATAGTGAAACCATATCGGCAGCATATTGGCGAGGCATTCGTCTTCATGGAAGACAATACGCGCCCCATCGTGCAGATCATGTGAATGACTTCCTTCAGTATAACGACATTGGTCGATTAGAGTGGCCAGCATGTTCTCCAGACATTAACCCTATCGAGCTTTCCTGGAACATATTGAAAAGGGCTGTTTATGGACGACGTGACCCACTAACCACTCTGAGGGATCTACGCCGAATCGCCGTTGAGGAGTGGGACAATCTGGACCAACAGTGCCTTGATGAACTTGTGGATAGTATGCCACGACGAATACAGGCATGCATCAATGCAAGAGGACGTGCTACTGGGTATTACAGGTACCGGTGTGTACAGCAATCTGGACCATCACCTCTGAAGGTCTCGCTGTATGGTGGTACAACACGCAATGTGCAATAAAAATGGCGGAAATGTTGTTTATATCGATCTCTATCCAATTATCTGTACAGGTTCCGGAACTCTCGGAACTGAGTTGATGCAAAACTTTTTTAGATGTGTGTATGTAGAGAAAAGACCTGGTCTTTGATGACCAACGGAACCCCAAGAAGAAAACTGAAGGACTGTTTCTTGTTGTATAGGAACAAGCCATCATATTATTGGCATCAAATACAGGATATTGAAATCAGCATAAGTACCAAAGTGCAGACTCCGCACAGAAACTGACGAAACAATTCGTGATATATTGAACTGCTGCAAAAAGATCACTTACACTAATTTATTACTAGCAGTGGCACAATGATGTGGCACGAATCATCCACTGGAACTCATGTCAAAGTTACCATCTACCGGTCACAGGGAGCTGGTGGGACGACACGCCAGAAAAAGTTGTCGAAAATCAACACCCAAAATTATTGTAAGACATCTGCTACAGACAGATCTAATGCTGGAACACGATACAGCAGACAACATAATAGGCTATTTTCTTATGTTAAAAATATGGTTCGGAATGTCGTTATTCGGTGCGATTATAACATTCAAATCGCATTTACGGCAGATATGCTCACAAAATATCTCTTATTTTTATGTAACTTAAGCTTAAAAAATCATTAAACATCAATAGTTGGTCACGTGATCGAAAACGCTCTGTTACTGGCTGAAGCTCAGGCGACGTCACAGACTAGGAGTCAGGCGAAGCTACACGTAGGTTGCAAGAGTGTTAGCGGAAGTTTGTAGGTTTTTATGCACTTTTTCTGCCAATACTTTAATTATTTAGTGATGTAAAACCCAATTACGACTTTTAAGTACAGATAGAAAGGAATTCTGTCAACGCTGATAGTGGAAACCTTACGAAAATTGATGCATTTATGCTCAACTCATTTACAGTGGCGATATGTGCAAGGACAGACATTCTTTTCCTTGCTCTCTGCAACATTATTAAACCCGCTCAAAACTAAAGAATTGTGGAACTTTTGTGCAAACGGGCCCCTATCTTGTATCTAGATTGTCGACTATCGGTCATGAAATACGACTCAAAGCACAATAAAATTATTCTTGGAAAAATCTTAGTGCTGATTTCCGATAGAGAAAGTCCTCAGCAGAGATATGCCTACTAGTGCGCAACGGATAGCGTACGTGACTACGGATTTGTAGAAACTGAGTTCAAATCCTGCGAGAATCATAAGTTCTTAAAAATTCTACACGAAATATGAAAATAGCGTTAGCAAGATTTCATTGTAGCGGTTGTTTCGATCGTGGGAAGTACCGTGCATAGCTTCACATTAATATTAGTCAGAGAAATAGACAACAGTGGATAAGTGCATCTACTTTGCGTACAAACAATTACCTCTTTTGGAAAGCATTGCTAGTAGTGAGGATATCACCATACTCCCACAGTACAAAGAGGTGTAGGGCGATGAGGTTTTTTATCAGAGCGATATAAAGCATGTACAAAATGCGGATAACACACACAAACGTAAGGGCTTTTGCTGTTGGTGAGTGTAAATTAACGTCGGTGTCTGAAGTAGACTGAACTTCATCTTATGTAAGATAATGAAATTTCAGAAGCTTAAACAATTATGATTCTAGCTGGACAATACGAAGATTAACAAAAATAAAAGAAACAAAACCGGATTTCTAATAAAGTAAAAAGTGTGTGCTCACATTTCATAAGAAAAGATGGTCGATTTCTTTTATAAATAAGTTAAAACATCATTACAGGCTAGATTACAACCAGCGACCTATGCATGTCATCTTGTAATATTCGACAGTTCGCCGAGCTACCAATGCTGTGCACGCAAGTGAGTATACCGATTATTTTTTATTAAGAGTTTAATTCCTCCGACTCACGCTATCCTTCTTTGTAACAGTGGGAAAGCGTACCTCGGAGGTAATAACAGCTTCAGAGTGCAAGACTTTTTAATTAAATAAGGGAACTTGGGTGGTGCAACGTGGTGGCATTATGCCGGTATAGTGCAACCAATTTTTACGTACCTTCTCATTCTCTGATGCATTCAAAAATAATTTTTCGACAGTTTTTACGGGTGTATTCGTACAGTGTGTTACTACACATCATTACTAATTCATTTTCCGAAACCTAAATTCCAAAACCGTAACAAAACATGACTGTGATTTAGCTTTATGACAGAAGAATCAGCGAGCTAGCCAGTGACTTCACAGGTATCATATGATTCGAATGGAGGGCTTCAGTGGGCTTACGCATTATTTGAATTCCATTTCCGTTTTTATATGAGAATACTGAAATTCAAGAAGGAGAAAAGCATGTTGCGAGCGTAAAATGACATCCTCATGTTTCATTGGGCCTTTGTCTCACTTCAACGCGGAGTCGGCCTTGGCGATGTTAATGTCAGAGGGTGACCGGATGCTCTTCCTGTCGCCACCCGCCACCCCGTACACCCTGGAACGGAACTAGTGGACCCCAGCTGTCTGCATCTGGTGTAAGCCATGAAATAATGCAAACGTTTTCAGATGTCTGCGAGTCGTGTAACTGAGGCGGGACGTGGGGTCGAGCACGGTATTCACCTAGCAGGATGTGGAAAACCGCCTAAAAACCGCATCCAGGCTGGTCGGCACACCGGCCCTCGTCGTTAATCCGCCGTGCAGATTCGATCCGCAGTCCAGGAAGCAGCGCATTAGCGCTCTCGGCTAACCCGGCTGGTGAGCGTACAATGACATAATTAATTTTTTAAGACGATTTCCAGAAAACGGTCAAATACCTTAATTCTGGACAAAAAGAAAGAACCGATCTTTGACACAGCAATTCCAGGCGACAACAGAATCAACGAGAAAGAAATTGAAAAACTTTCCAGACACGAGGAAGTGAAAATCGGACTAATGTGACTCTGGCGTAAACCAGCGAAGTGGTGTCAGTGGTTCTCGGCGCCCTGGAAGCAGTCTCTCCAACCACCAACCGCTTTGTTGTCTCTCCAGTCACCAACTATCAATATGAGTCAGGTGATAGTTGACGGTTGGAGTGGCAACATCGCGTTTACACGTAATCTGAGAAAACCAGTTATGGATGTTGGCCACTGATGCATTGTATATACGGATGGAGTTAACCCTCTCTGCATCAGCTAAAGCCTGAAGAGGGTGCACTGAAGCACCGAAGCTGGTAGCCATACAATAAATGTCCTCATAAGGACGGCTGTAGGTGTTTCATTTCCCTACTCAGTGCTTCTCTCCATACACACTCCTCTTCTGCATAATTCGCACTCACAGTAGCTTATGAAATCAATTACATACAAAGAATTGTTCAATAAATATTTCCTACCACATCGGCTGTCATATCCTTAATTAGCATTTACAGTTTATTTAATAATGAAATAATTATCGTCAAGGCGGAATGAGACGGAGTCCAACTCAGTGGCACGCTACACGACCATGCTGATTAAGTTTCTGCTATTTCCCTAAATCACGGTGGCCACATCACGGAATGTTTACTTTGCGTTGTGCCTTCCCCTAAACGAGGTTGTGTTCTGTCTAGAACCGATGCAACATTAAATCTTAAGCTTACTACTTTTATTCCTCCGTCGTTTCCTATTACATTTGTTTATTCGTTATTTGAATTCCATGATAAATACTATGTACTCGGCATTTCAGAGGCCTAGCTCTCCATTACCTAAATGTACGTGTATATACTGGAGACATCTTTTGAGTTTGTAATTGATAACGCTATGGTAGCAAGTATTGCTCGGCGGAGGAATAGGTCTATATGACGTTTACTTTAATGAAATGATTTTTCTTTCCGAATTAAGATTTGATAATGAACAGAAACGCTTTATAGTGCCAGAGAATACAGACCCCTGTTTTAGTTCTGTCCACAGCTTGGATTAACAACTAAAATGCAAGGGAAAACGCTGACAAATTCCTTTTTTAATTGGATGTGGCGTTTTGCAGTACCACGCTGTTGCAGTCCATCTTCGTGACATAAACGGTAGAACAGATTTGTAATAAAAAACTGGGTGGAAAGGAGGGAAAAAAGGACGCTCGACAAATGTGAAAGTGTAGCCTGTCATTGTGTACCACCGTAAAGCGAGTAACGGCTTTGCGTGGGAAGGCGTGAATAGACCCGTGTCAGACTCTGGAACTGGACGCAAGCAGGTTCGCTGTAAGCAGTTACTTCTCAGAGGACACACGTTCCTAGAACCACAAATCGATCGTCACGCGCCGATAGCGCGAGATGCGTCGGTTTGGACCACGGGAATAAGAGAATACGGCCGTAGCTAAGAAACGTTCCAGTGCGTCATTGGTGCAAGGTGTAGCAGCCCCCTGTACTTCAAACCACGCTTCATCTCCTGCATATCACGTGGCGGACGCAATTTCGATCATTAAAATTTCTATGAACTGAGGAACATTACAGCCAGACCGATACGCTATTCCACAGGCTATGTATCTGAATTTGATTTTTCTACATACATACTCTACTAGCCACTGTAAATTATACCGTGGAGGATACTTCGTACAACTATTCTGGATTTTCTGTCTCATCCTATTCGCGTATTGACCAATGGAAAAATTACTGCCTTTATGCCTCTGTACGCATCCAAATCTCTCTTATCCTCACGATTGCTGCGCGAGGTATCAAAAGAACAGTCGCACATTATTTCTCGAACACAGATACTATAAGCATACCTAGGGCTTTCGCGAGAACTAGGTCACGTTTCTTCCAAAGATTCTGAGTTTCTAATGAATCTACTTCAAAAATTCGAATTTTTTCCATCTTAAATCAATATTTAGAGTTTTTAAAACAAAATGGTAGTTAAATGAATCGATTCGGACATCAGGAACATCTTTAAAAACAAATTTAAATATATGCAGTATGCGACAACGGCTGTGATTCTACTGCGGTCGGATGTCAAATGGCGTATATTTTGCCACTTCGAAAAGAAACACTGCGTGATCGTTTTTTGAGTTGGCAGCCCTGCTAGCACACACGCTTTCCGATGCTCCTTTGTTTTCCTTTGTATATCTGTGGTTTTCGAGAGTTGTTTGTGTTCAAACTTCTGTACGTTGTTGAGTTGATTGTGTTGTGTGATTCTCGGAAGTAGTTATGCCTCCAAAAAAGTGTTTTGGAACGGGAAAACGTAAGTTTTATGGTAATCGGTTTACTTCGTTGGAAAGTAGAGACTGTAATTACATCTACAAACCAACTGGATGTTATGTCGACTCCGCCAAGTGCCTCAAGACAGAAGCTAAAATATTTGAGTACCCAGAGTGACATTTCTATAAAATATGATCAAAACCCTGTAATGGAATGTGTTTCCATAATTGTTGAATTGAGTGCTTTATGTTCGCTTCTAAAGAATGCTGCTGTGTGTGCGCTTTGTGGAAAAGGTGGTATTAAAATAGTCGAAGATTTCGAAGGCAGGAAATGTGTGAATAGTAAGTTACAAGTGTTTTGTGGTTTCTATGGGGTAACTAAAACTGGGTATTCTTCCGGATTGTGCAAAGGAAGAGTTTATAATACAAATATCAGACTCGCATATGGAATGAGGTGTACTGGGAAGGATAGAAAGCCAGCTCAAACATTTTGTGTTATCATGAATTTCCCCTAACCTACAAGGTTTCAGAAGTACACACAGTTACTTCTTGAAAGTCTTGGTCAAGTGAGTGCTGTGTCAATGAAGAAAGCAGTGGAAGAAACTGTGTTATGCAATGAAGGTTACACTGATATAGCTGCAGCCTCTGATGGGACATGGCAGCAGCGTGGTCACCTATCATTGAATGGTGTTGTCACCGCAACATCCCTATAAAATGGAAAGGTGACTGGCATAGAATGTATGACAAAGTACTGCCATGGTTGCCAAGGAAAAAACCAGGATCATGTTTGTGTGCAGAATTTTTCTGGGTACAGCGGTGGAATGGAATCAGAGGGAGTTCTCAGAATATTTCAAATATCAGAAGAGAATTATGGTGTACAGTATGTGAAGTACCTTGCAGACGGAAACTCCAAGGGGTTTAAAAATGTGTTGGAAAATATACATTACGGAAGAACTATAAAAATTGAAAAGTTAGTGTGTTGGTCATGTGCAAAAGAGGATGGGCACACGTTTACATACGCTAATAAAAGAATGAAGGGGAAAAAGCTCAGTGATGGCAAACCAATTGGTGGTTGGGGTCTTCTTACTAAGGATGAGGTGGACAAACTGCAGCTCTATTACGGCTTAGCCATAAGAAGGAACCGAGACAATATTGAGGCCATGAAGAAAGCAGTATGGGCTACCTTTTTCCATAAAGCTTCTAAAGATGCTCTCTGCGACAGTAGTGTTGTAGGCACATGGCGTGGATACAAAAGAGCAACCGCAAATGGTGAGACTTACGCACACCATCACTCCCTGCCATTTGAGGCACTGGAAGCAAATAAGCCCATGTTCAGGGACCTAAGTGATACTAAACTATTGTCACAATGCTTACATCGAAAGACACAAAATTTTAATGAATGTTTCAACCATGTGATATAGGAATGCCTGCCTAAAACTGTAGTTGTTGGATTCAGTACCATTAGATTAGGTGTATTAGATGCAGTTATTTTCTTTAATGATGGGGTAGTTAGCAGATGTGATGTTTTAGAGTTGTTGGGACTAACAATTGGTTTCAATATGAGACAAGCACTTATAGCAATTGATTCCTTGAGAGAAGCTTAAGGTAAAAAATGGGTTCTTGAGGCAACTAAAGGGGCTAGAATAGCAAAGAAGAGCAAGAAAAGGAAGGGAGAAGATGAGGAACACACAAACCAAGAATATTATGCAACTGGAAGGTTTTAAACCAACGGAGGTCACTAATGGATGAAATGTACCATTAAACTGAATTTCCCAAGAATCAAATTTTCTGACATGCTTATTTTATGCAAAAAAAACTATTTGAGCTAGAGACCAGAAATTTTTTGTGATATTTCAGGGTACCATTTGGAGAAAAGTAGACTACAGATACCAGCTTACTATCACCAGGAGAAAAAATATACCCTTATTACTTATAAAAATTGCCTGAAGTTTGATTGTCTAATCTATGTATTTATAGTAGAAAAACTATTGATTTAAATTATTTGATTTTAGTCTAAATTTTAGATAACAAAGTCATAAATGTGTGCACAAAGTTTTAAGCATCTAAGAAAAGTAGTTAATAAGTCTATATACTTCAAACGTGGACTGGCAGGAAAAATTTTAAATTACTGACAGACATAAATGTTTATATAATGAAGTTTATATCAAAGTTTTTCTGATTTATCCTTAAAACACTTTCATTGTCCTAAAATTTCTTTGTATTCAGAGTTCACATTATGTAGTTAGACCCTCATAAACTTTATGAAAATTCTTACTGTTTTTCCAGCCATTCACTGGTAAGTCACCTTAAGTTCCCTAATAATTTCTGCTACACTTTCGTATGGGCTGTGTAGATCTGTTACGATACCATCAATGTGCCCCTGAATTCGTTTCATTTCTCTCGCTATCCCTACTCAATAAGGACGAAAACACTGGAACAGCACTCTAAGAACGATCGCACAAACTACTTGTAAGTGATATCCGTTACAGATGCATTACACTTTCGTAGAAGCCTTCAAACCAATTGTATCCCCCTCACCTTAACTCAGAGGGTAGTCATCCTTTTGTAACAACCATCCAATTTTATATCTCTGTTAACAGAACAATTTTCTAACCTCTCACTGGTTCCCCAGCAATGGTGATTTATAAAATTTGTAAAGTAGAGTTAGAGGAAGTTACAGCATATAATAATTATTATTTACCAAATACTTCATGTCAAAGTTTTATGAAAAGCTGATGAAAACTTTTTCGAAACCTCAACGGCCTATGAAAGTTGGAACACCCACTAGTGGACGGTCAGGACCAAGTTGATTAACACTACCTTAACTAGTACTAATGTTACCTCTTCATCCTATTTCATATTGTTTCGTAGTATTAGTCCCACATACTTGCATAAGAGACAGACAAATGAAAGAGCGACAGGTAAGAAAAGTAGGTAAACTGTTCATTATTTCAAAATTAATTAACATGTGTTAATACATTTATCCCACTGTAAGAGAAGATGGTCAGTGACTTCATGCAACAATTTTTTCGGTTGCATACAGAACCATAATTGTACCCAGGCATGCACTCCTTCGTCTGAAGAAAATCGACGGCCACGAATGTCTTTCTTCAGGGCTCCAAAAATATGGAAATCTCATGGGGAGAGATCGGGACTTTACCGAGGATGTGTAAGGGCTTCCCAGCGAAACTTCTGCAGCGTAGTCGAAACAACCTGGGCTACATGTGGCTGGACAACCGCAAAAATTTTCCCATGGAGCTAGTGACAAGCTTGCCTTAGAGTGGCATGAATATATTCACAATTATGGCGATTACTTTTGAAATAAACAACAGTTTACTTACTTTTACCATCTGCCTCGTTTTCATTTGCCTGACCATTATATGATATGTCGTAATCAATTAGTTCACCAGTAATATTTAAATCGCATAATAGCAGGTTATTTTCCTTTGCTATGTGCAGTATCCGTTACTTTTTTCACATAATCGAGCCCCTCACTGTAGTAATTGAGTCGAAATAAGACTCTGGTATGTTAATACTCACATGACGATTTTCACTTAAAGCTAACAGAAACCACAGAGCTAGTTCAGAGGAGTTCAGAGGTCCAGTTAGGCGGTGTCAACTGTGCTACTTTATTGTTGTTGTCGTTAGACTCATTCGTGATATAATTCAAGAGAGATAACAACCGAAATATAAAGTGATCTTAAAGATGTTCAAGATTTAGAACCAGATGGGGGTTCTCTCTTAACATCAGGCATCGGCAAAGCTTAAGAATGAATAAATATCCACATAATGTGCTGCCAAGTAACTCAGTTTGGTTATACTTATACCATACATGGTTAGAATTATTACAGTATGCTACAGAAGCTAACTCAAAGAAACATGCAATGAGAAGAAAAGAAATGATCATACTAACAATGAGATCACTGCGATTCATGATCTCTACACATCTACATCTACGTGACTACTCTGCTATTCACAATAAAGTGCCTGGCAGAGGGTTCAATGAACCACCTTCAAGCTGTCTCTCTATTGTTTCACTCTCGAACGGCACGCGGGAAAAACGAGCACTTAAATTGTTCAGTGCGAGCCCTGATTTCTCTTATTTTATCGTGATGATCATTTCTCCCTATGTAGGTGCGTGCCAACAGAATGTTTTCGCAATCGGAAGAGAAAACTGGTGATTGAAATTTCATGAGAAGACCCCGTCCCAACGAAGAACGCCATTTTTTAAATGATTGCCACTCCAATTCACATATCATGTCTGTGACACTATCTCTCCTACTTCGCGATAATACAAAACGAGCTGCCCTTCTTTGTACTTTTCTGATGTCATCCTTCAGTCCTACCCGATGCGCATCCCACACTGCACAGCAATACTCCAGAATAGGGCGGACAAGCGTAGTGTAAGCAGTCTGTTTGGTAGACCTGTTGCACCCTCTAAAGGTTCTGCCAATGGATCGCAGTCTTTGGTTTGCTCTACCTGCAATATTATATATGTGATCGTTCCAATTTAGGCTATTTGTAATTGTAATCCCTAAGTATTTAGCTGAATTTACAGCCTTCAGATTTGTGTGACTTCTCGCGTAATCGAAATTTAGCGGATTTATTTTAGTACTCATAAGGAAAGCGTTTCTGAAGAACCGAAATTTGTTAACATCGAGTATAGATTTAAGTGTCAGGTAGTCGTTTCTGAAAGTATTTGTATGGAGTGTAGCCATGTATGGAAGTGAAACATGGACGATAAATAGTTTGGAAAAGAAGAGAAGCTTTCGAAATGTGGTGCTACAGAAGAATGCTGAAGATTGGATGGGTAGAACACGTAACTAATGAGGAGGTACTGAATTGGATTGAGGAGAATAGGAGTTTGAGGCACAACTTGACAAGAAGAAGGGATCGGTTGGTAGGACATGTTCTGAGGCACCAAGGGATCACCAATTTAGTATTGGAGGGCAGCGTGGAGTGTAAAAATTGTAGAGGGAGACCAAGAGATGAATACACTAAGCAGATTCAGAAGGATGTAGGCTGCAGTACGTACTGGGAGATGAAGAAGCTTGCACAGGATAGAGTAGCATGGAGAGCTGCATCAAACCAGTCTCAGGACTGAAGACAACAACAACAACAACAACAACAACAACATGAATAACTTCACACTTTTTCTTATTCAGGGTCAACTGGCACTTTTCGCACCATACAGATATCTTATCTAAATCATTTTGCAAGTCGCTTTGATCATCTGATGACTTTACAAGACGGTAAATGACAGCATCATCTGCAAACAGTCTAAGACGGCTACTCAGATTGTCTCGTATGTCGTTAACATACACTCCTGGAAATTGAAATAAGAACACCGTGAATTCATTGTCCCAGGAAGGGGAAACTTTATTGACACATTCCTGGGGTCAGATACATCACATGATCACACTGACAGAACCACAGGCACATAGACACAGGCAACAGAGCATGCACAATGTCGGCACTAGTACAGTGTATATCCACCTTTCGCAGCAATGCAGGCTGCTATTCTCCCATGGAGACGATCGTAGAGATGCTGGATGTAGTCCTGTGGAACGGCTTGCCATGCCATTTCCACCTGGCGCCTCAGTTGGACCAGCGTTCGTGCTGGACGTGCAGACCGCGTGAGACGACGCTTCATCCGGTCCCAAACATGCTCAATGGGGGACAGATCCGGAGATCTCGCTGGCCAGGGTAGTTGACTTACACCTTCTAGAGCACGTTGGGTGGCACGGGATACATGCGGACGTGCATTGTCCTGTTGGAACAGCAAGTTCCCTTGCCGGCCTAGGAATGGTAGAACGATGGGTTCGATGACGGTTTGGATGTACCGTGCACTATTCAGTGTCCCCTCGACGATCACCAGTGGTGTACGGCCAGTGTAGGAGATCGCTCCCCACACCATGATGCCGGGTGTTGGCCCTGTGTGCCTCGGTCGTATGCAGTCCTGATTGTGGCGCTCACCTGCACGGCGCCAAACGCGCATACGACCATCATTGGCACCAAGGCAGAAGCGACTCTCATCGCTGAAGACGACACGTCTCCATTCGTCCCTCCATTCACGCCTGTCGCGACACCACTGGAGGCAGGCTGCACGATGTTGGGGCGTGAGCGGAAGACGGCCTAACGGTGTGCGGGACCGTAGCCCAGCTTCATGGAGACGGTTGCGAATGGTCCTCGCCGATACCCCAGGAGCAACAGTGTCCCTAATTTGCTGGGAAGTGGCGGTGCGGTCCCCTACGGCACTGCGTAGGATCCTACGGTCTTGGCGTGCATCCGTGCGTCGCTGCGGTCCGGTCCCAGGTCGACGGGCACGTGCACCTTCCGCCGACCACTGGCGACAACATCGATGTACTGTGGAGACCTCACGCCCCACGTGTTGAGCAATTCGGCGGTACGTCCACCCGGCCTCCCGCATGCCCACTATACGCCCTCGCTCAAAGTCCGTCAACTGCACATACGGTTCACGTCCACGCTGTCGCGGCATGCTACCAGTGTTAAAGACTGCGATGGCGCTCCGTATGCCACGGCAAACTAGCTGACACTGACGGCGGCGGTGCACAAATGCTGCGCAGCTAGCGCCATTCGACGGCCAACACCGCGGTTCCTGGTGTGTCCGCTGTGCCGTGCGTGTGATCATTGCTTGTACAGCCCTCTCGCAGTGTCCGGAGCAAGTATGGTGGGTCTGACACACCGGTGTCAATGTGTTCTTTTTTCCATTTCCAGGAGTGTAGATTAGGAACAATAGAGTGCCTATAACACTTCCTTGGGGAACGCCGGATATTACTTCTGTTTTACTCGATGACTTTCCGTCTATTACTACGAACTGTGACCTTTCTGACAGGAAATCACGAATCCAGTCGCATAACTGAGGCGATACTCCGTAGGCACGCAGTTTGGTTAAAAGAGGCTTATGAGGAACTGTGTCTAAAGTCTTCTAGAAATCTAAATATATTAAATCAATTTGACATCCCCTGTCGATAGCACTTATTGCTTCATGAATATAAAGAGCTAGTTGTGTTTCACAAGAACGAGATTTTCTGAAACCGTGCTAACTATCTGTCAATAAATCGTTTTCTTCAAGGTACTTCATAATGTTCGAAGACGGTGTATGTTCCAAAACCCTACTGCAAATCGACGTTAGTGATATAGGCCTGTAATTCAGCAAATTACTCCTACTTCACTTTTTGGGTATTGGTGTGACTTGAGCAATTTTCCAGTCTTTAGGTACGGATCTCTCGGTGAGCGAGTGGTTGTATATAATTGCTAAATATGGAGCTATTTTATCAGCATACTCTGAGAGGATGCCTTCAACATTACATAAAACGAGACATGGTCCTCAATAGGGTGTGTGGCCACCACGGACGGCAACGCATACTCTGCAAAGTGCTCGCAAACCGGTCACAAGGTTTATAAGGAGCTCTTGTGGTAGGCGTTCCATTCCGCCACTAGTGGGGCTGAAAACTGCTGTATGATCGTTAGTGCATGTGGACGTGCTATTGGGATTTGAGTCGGAGGAACGGTCAGGTCAGTCCTTTCGTGGAAGAACCTCTCGTCCCAAGAGCTCCTCCACCTGTGCTGTTCAATGCGATCGCGCGCTGCTGTCTGTAAAAATGCAGTCAGGACTGAAAAGACGCACGTGGGGAAGAAGCATAGCGTCACAATAAGACATTAAATGTCTTCATAGTTTCAAATATGAACCGCCTCCAACTGTATGGCTGCAGTGAAAATTTGTGCTGTACGGAGCTCGAACCAGGATTTCCCGCTTTACGCGAGCTGCCACCTTAAGCACTTTGGCTATCCGAGCACGACTCACTGCCACACCCAAACTTCCATAAGTCGTGTCATACCTGTTCTAGTACATCCCATTCATGTTATTCCCGTACAGGTTAGACAATGACCACTACTGGCCTTTAAAATTGCTACGCCACGAAGATGATGTGTTACAAACGCGACATTTAACTGTCAGGAAGAAGATGCTGTGATATGCAAATGATTAGCTTTTCAGAGCATTCACACAAGATTCGCGCCGGTGGCGACACCTACAACGTGCTGACATGAGGAACGTTTCCAACCGATTTCTCGTACACAAACAGCAGTTGACCGGCGTTGCCTGGTGAAACGTTGTTGTGATGCCTCGTGTAAGGAGGAGAAATGCGTACCTCACGCTTTCGACTTTGATAAAGGTCGGATTGTAGCCTATCGCGATTGCGGTTTATCGTATCGTGACATTGCTGCTTGCGGTGGTCGAGATCCAATGACTGTTAGCAGAATATGGAATCGGTGGGTTCAGGAGGGTAATACGGAAAGCCGTGCTGGACCCCAACGGCCTCGTATCACTAGCAGTCGAGATGACAGGCATCTTATCCGCATGGCTGTAACGGATCGTGCAGCCACGTCTCGATCCCTGAGCCAACAGATCGGGACGTTTCCAAGACAACAACCATATGCACGAACAATTCGACGACGTTTGCAGCAGCATGGATTATCAGCTCGGTGACCATGGCTGCGGTTACCCTTGACGCTGCATCACAGACAAGAGCGCCTGCGATGGCGTACTCAACGACGAATCTGGGTGCACGAATGCAAAACGTCATTTTTTCGGATGAATCCAAGTTCTGCTTACAGCATCATGATGGTCGCATCCGTGTTTGGCGACATCGCGGTGAACGCCCAATGGAAGCGTGTATTCGTCATCGTCATACTGGAGTAACATCCGGCGTGATGGTATGGGGTGCCATTGGTTACACGTCTCGATCACCTCTTGTTCGCATTGACGACACTTTGAACAGTGGACGATACATTTCAGATGTGTTACGACCCGTGGCTCCACCCTTCATTCAATCCCTGCGAAACCCTACATTTCAGCAGGATAATGCACGACCGCATGTTCCAGGTCCCGTAAGGGGCTTTCTGGATACAGAAAATGTTCGACTGCTGCCCTGGTCAGCACATTCTCCAGATCTCTCATCAATTGAAAACGTCTGGTCAATGGTGGCCGAGCAACTGGCTCGTCACAATACGCCAGTCATTACTCTTGATGAACTGTGGTATAGTGTTGAAGCTGCATGTGCAGCTGTACCTGTACGCGCTATCCAAGCTCTGTTTGACTCAATGCCCAGGCGTATCAAGGCCGTTATTACGGCCAGAGGTGGTTGTTCTGGGTACTGATTTCTCAGGGTGTATGCAGCCAAACTGCGTGAAAATGTAATCACTTGTCAGTTCTAGTATAATATTTTTGTCCAATGAATACTCGTTTATCATCTGCATTTCTTCTTGGTGTAGCAATTTTAATGGCCAGTAGTGTGTTTGTAAGTCGCAGGCCCAGTATTGGAGAGTAAACTCGAAATTGCATGCATGTCGGAAGGAACATTGCATAGTACTTCTTCACAACACAGGCACTGCAATTTCGTGTCACAATAACGTTGACGGATGAGAGTACCGTGTACAAGTATTTGGAGGCCAGAACGCACATGCAACATCATGCCATCCCACAGCACAACATCTGGACGACATCATGAGCGACAATGTTCCTGGGGTCATTACATCCTACCGCCTGTCGCCATAAGAGGGTCCGTCCAGCAATGGATACACTCACCTGTCAACGGCATTGCCACTCTCTACTCCTTAGGCATTTGTTCTTTTGACGGGTGTATTCAGCTCTGACTTCATTTTTATGGATGGTAATGCACGACCGCCATCGAACACCACAAATGGAGGAGCTCTTGTAACGAGAGGACATTCGGCGAATGCGCTGGCCTGCAAGTTTGCCATTGAGTACGTGTTAAGATGCGCTTGGGAGGTGTACTGTAGCACGCACACACCAACAGCGTTCAACTGTGCTGATGGAGGAATGTAACGCCCTATCACAAAAACTCCTTACCAACCTTGTGGCCAGCATTTGCGCACGTTACAGAGCATGTGTCGTCGGTCATGGTGGTCCCACACCCTATTGAGGACCATGTCACGCCTTTTTTAATGTCCAGGGGAACATCATAAATGGCGGTGACTTTATTGTAATTATAGTTCAAATTCAAATGGCTCTGACTACTATGGGACTTAACTTCTGAGGTCATCAGTCCCCTAGAACTTAGAACTACTTAAACCTAACTAACCTAAGGACATCACGCACATCCATGCCAGAGGCAGGATTCGAACCTGCGACCGTAGCGGCCCCGTGGTTCCAGACTGTAGCGCCTAGAACCACTCGGCCAGCCCAGCCGGCTGTAAATATGGTCTTTGAATAAAAGTGTCGTTTCAGTTCGTCTCATTGTGTATGTCCTTCAGATATCTTCTATAGTATACTGTTGCAGCTCTTTCTACATCTAGTGAAGGCTACACTCGTCATTAAGTTTTGCACTCCACTATGTTACAGAGTAAATCAATTGCTGTCGAGTTAAAGATCAACACTGTCCAAGCTAAGGAACTGAGAGATATCATCGTTGCTGAAAAACGCTGTAGAACAATTGAAGCTATAAAAAAATTTAAATCAGAAGAAGACGTCATAACACGAAATCAGAAAACTATGGTGCATTTTTCCGACTTTAGAAACCAAGCAAATGTAATAACAACTCCAGAAGAAAGAAGTATTTGAAGATTCGATGGTAGTGTGAAACCTACCCTCCTTCGTTCAAAAATGGTTCAAATGGCTCTGAGCACTATGGGACTCAACTGCTGAGGTCATTAGTCCCCTAGAACTTAGAACTAATTAAACCTAACTAACCTAAGGACATCACAAACATCCATGCCCGAGGCAGGATTCGAACCTGCGACTGTAGCGGTCTTGCGGTTCCAGACTGCAGCGCCTTTAACCGCACGGCCACTTCGGCCGGCTACCCTCCTTCGTCTCCAATAATTTCCAATGCCGTGAAAGGTGAAGCTTTTGTCCGAAACATGGAACGGTAGCAAATAAATCATGCAACAATTCTGTTAGCTCACAATCTGTTGTCTCTGGTGAATATTTAATGGCAGATCATTTTAAATAGCGCCCTATGAATGACTGCTGAATAAAGCCACGTATTAATAGAACTAAAGAAGACATCCTACTCGTAGGATACACATTAAAAACACTAGACAGAGCTGCTGAAGAGAAGTTTTAGGATTGGAATATAACTTACTGTATAACAGGCAGAAGAAAGTATAGGAGAGAAGAAAGACCTGGAAATGCGCCATGGCAGCAGATTTACGAATAGAAGGAAATATGAATAAAAGTCTTTACTAAAATCTAAGTGAACTCATAATCGTTGGGTGATACACATTTTTCACAATCGGTGTCAGAAATTGATGGTCGTTGTCTTAAACCATATTGTGTGAATTCCGAGAATGTTCTCTCGGTCAGTTACGCTTCCTTTCAACTGACCTCAATGTCAGGAAACCATTAAATCTCACAGTCTTTTTCTAGATCTGATGCCACTGAGTGCGCCTGGTGCATTCATAAAGTTGCTACTGGAGCTGACAGCTCCTGATTTGGACTCAAGAGGTTGACAAGTGGCAGACTAGACACGACTGTCAGAGGTTTTGATTCATTTTCACAAGACTGCTGTATATCACTAATAAATGAATTCAGTAGAGACGTAATTACCACTTTTTTCTTTTTCTTGAGGAAACTACATTTTGGATTATGGTGACAAATCTGGTCAAGGTATAATGGGAACAATACGGATTGCAGAAGTAAAATTCTTTTTTTTATAAGTGGAGTCTACAATCACATCGCTTTATGGGAAATTTGTGTAGCTCGCATCATACCGCGACAATTTTTGTGTTGTGAGTTGTTATCGGAGGCAATAAGAACTAGACAGTTGCTAATAGATACAGTAAATGTACCCGTAGTTGGAAACGCAAAAAGTTGAATGTGCTATTGCAGCTCATATAACTGCTGCGTCATTGAAGAAAGAAATCACATTACTGACGATGATGACACCCCACCTGAAAACATTAAGACAATTCGTCACACCATCGGCAGAAAAAGGAAACTGTGCAGAAAAAGGAAACTGTACTGTAATTAGAAGACAACACAAAAAAGAGACCCCCAACTCTTTAATCAAAATAGAATTACTGAAACGACGATATCTTAATCCGTCTATTTAGAGAGACACTAAACACGTCACCAATTAAATTCGTCCGGTTGATGTACCTAATTAAAACTTCTCCAGACCATAGTTCAAAATACCAAAATAACTTTTTTAATTACTTACAAAACCGAAAGGTGCAAGAGTTGTTCTGTTTTGACTGACACTTTAAATTTTTGTCCGCAAAAATATTTCTTCTTTTTTCTGGAGTGGAACAATGTAGTCTTCCTAAAGACAAATGAAAACTTTTGAAATTAATGTAGAGCAGTGCTTGCAGTGAAATTCTTAGGAAAACTGTACTGTTGGCACAGTTCAGATTTGCCTACTGTGCAAGAAAAAATTGCAACAAAAGTAAAATACCACACAATCTTTATGTGACTATCGTGGACAGGGTGTTTCTCGTTTATTTTTGCTAAAAGTCTCAGTGTAAACATTTAAAAGAATTATGTTACTGTAAGCATTATTTGAAAAATATCCAGTTCTGTTAAATCAAATGCATTTAACTGATACCAGGAACCTTAGCTACTTCTGTGATTTGATACATAAGCGAACTGCTTTTTTAATCACACTCTTACTCCGTTATACTCGTTCGAAACGCTGTCTTAGTGAGATGGAATCTTTGTGAACTGCATAACCTAATTACATTCTGTATCTAATTTCCTATATTGTGTCAGAATATCATTCTAATTAGGCTCCAATCCAAAAAAACATAAAAAATGGTGTCCAACATCCTCGCTTATAGATAAATATCCTAAAATTGTTCCCAATAAGCTCCAGAATGTCTGATTAGTTAATAAGGTTAAAGAAAATGTAAAAAAAAACATTCACCCAGAAAAAAGTCTCAGGACTCAAATATTCTAAAATTTCGTCTTTCTTAAACAACATTTGCCAGCAGTGTGATGGTCTGACAGTGGAATCAGTCATTTGTTGGTAGCGGAAGACCTGTTCCTCAACGAACTCAAATTATTCAAAATGTTCAAATGTGTGTGAAATCTTATGAGACTTAACTGCTAAGATCATTAGTCCCTAATCTTACACACTACTTACCCTAAATTATCCTAAGGACAAACACACACACCCATGCCCGAGGGAGGACTCGAACCTCCGCCGGGACCAGCCGCACGGTCCATGAATGCAGCGCCCCAGACCGCTCGGATAATCCCGCGCGGCAACTCAAACTATTGATATGAAGAAAGACTCAAGTAAATGTTACAATACTTTGAATATTTGAACATTTTAGGCAATATGAACGAGTCATACAATCTACACGAGAGCTATGGTTTTGATAAAGAAAGTCAATAAGTGCTGATACCTTGTATTAAGCCACCATAATAGAGCATATTTCAATATTTTCAGCAACTAGAAACAGGATAAGTATCCCCAGTATCTGATTGTGTAACGTACCAGGTAACTGCAACTTTCGGTATCCTGCTGAAGGAAGTGTCAAATTGAGTTTACATAGGAGCCGTTTCAGGAAAAAATTACTTCATTAAGCTACTACAAATGACGAATGTATATACATAAAAAGTAGTCAAAATGAAACTTAAGAGTGTCGAACGCGACAAAGTACACGGAAAATGATTAGATGACATGCAGTAATACAGTAAGATACAAATTATTCAGAAGTAAAATTTATTAAAGAATTTCAGATCGTTAACTATGCATAACGTTAATGCTGTCTCTTTAAAAACCGGAACCATAACACTTTGTTCCCGAATTCTTAGAGTACAAACCTTTTTATCACTCATTTCCCGTTTGGTCTCCAGAATATCTCTGCTACCGTTCAGTCAATAACACAATATAAACAGGGAAAACACTGTCGCAGGATTTAGACTGCTCCTGACATTGGAACCACCTACTCTTAAAACATATATAAAACTGATCAAAAGTTAATTCGATAAATGCATGTACAAACAAAATTCTTAGTACTCGTTTGTCATTTAAATTACAAGAATCTTCGCTGGCCCTGTGTTAAACAGCAGTTATATGTATTATAATCTTGTTCGCATTTGTGACTGAGCACTTGGTACAATTATTAACGAAATACTAAAACCTCTCCACTCCGAGAACAGAGTGGGTTGGTAGAGATTCGACCCACCGAACAGCACAGTTTCTTTTCTCATCCAAATACCAGACTAGATAGTAGTGCGGTAAAGGGAGTCTCAGTCGGAACATTTGGAATGAAATTTACAGTTCCAGGACCTGTCCCCCAATGAAGGGAAATTTCCCGAATACCTTGATTGTAGCATAGTGGTGGGAACAAATTTTAAAGCTTTGAAAACCTTCTGACAGTCTAAAACCGAGTGCTAGACTGGGAATCAAATCCGAAACCTTCGCCTTTCGCGGGAAAATGCCTTACCTACTATCCAGGCATGATTCATAGCTCGCCTTCACACCTTTACTAGGGTGGTTTGTTACATCTGGGAAATTTCAGTGGAAGAATGGAACATTTTTTTTTTTTGGTACCTTAATGGTTAGTAAGCGCGATTATTTCAAGAACGGTATAAAGACTCACAACTGTGTACAGCATACAGTTCACTGTTGAGAGCCGTTTGATTTGGTCAACGTGGCGACTCCGATTGAAAATGCAGCAAACCGAATTTCGTGCTCTTATTAAACATTTTCGTTTGAAGGTTCGGACTGCTGCACAAATCAGAACAGAAGTGGATGAAGTTCGCGTGGACATGGCACTGTTACTGAAGATGAAGCTCACTCCGGCCATCCAATTGAGGTCATACCACAAGGGAAACCATTGACCAGATCCATGATATTGTAATCACCGAATAAAAATTCCCAAGGAATAATCCTCATAGATTACTTGGAAAAAGGAAGGCCATAACTGGATCCCATTATGCTTCATTGTCAGATCGTTTGAAACTTGCGTTGGCTGAAAAAAGACCAATGTTGGCATGCAGAAAAATGCTCTTTCACGAGGATAATGTACCATCGTACACATCAGCGGTAACAATGACGGAACTGCACGAATTGGGCTATGAATTCGTTCCTCATGCAGCTTATTCACCAGACTTAGCCTCAGATGACTCCTTCCTTTTCCCTGACTTGAAACTTTGGGTTATAGGAAAGAAATTTTCATCAAATGAGAAAGTGGTAGTTGCAGTCAGTGAGTATTTTGCAGAGTTTGACAGAACCTATTTTTCCGATGGGATGAAAATGTTTGAGGATCCATGAACCAGAAGTGTATCCCTCAAAGGAGTCTATGTCGAGAAGTAAGGTGAGTTGTTCATGAAAGAAACATTTTTCATGCTTTTTTACCAGATTTGTCAAACCACCCTTGTACTTCTGCCACTACCAATCGACAAGCTTCCAAACTCCTAGATAGTTTCAAAACAGTGGGCACTCCCTTGCAAAGTGAAAAATCGCTCTGGAAGCGATCTCCTCGGTCATGGCTAGGCTTTTCCTGCACAATAATATTTTTTCCAGAAGTGGTATTCCCGTGGGGCATGTGGGGGCGGACCAGGAGTTACTGTGGTTTTGTGGGGCGGGACAGTTCTGGATTCACCCTTCAACCCAGTATCGTGTGCTCGCTTCTCTTGATATAAATGTTTCACACACAAAACTATGTATGCATGTTAAGAGTGTGTGAATATGGTAGAGAACATTTAGGGAGAGTCTACATTCGATTCGTTTCATCCTTATCCTCCTCTCCCTATAACGGGAGAGTCTACATTCGATTCATTTAATCCTTATCCTCCTCTTCCTAAAACAAAGGTCCATATCATAGTAATAGTTGTATTTTCCTTGATTGGATTATTCAAAGTTTGTTGTATCCAAGTTATAGTAAGTTATCTTACCGACTGCGAGAAATGAAGCAGAAGTCTTAAACTGGCGTTAACTTACACTTTTACACATAAGGCTTGAGCCGTCAGTTAATTAACACCATCGTTGACATTCCGTGTTGTGGCATGGTAGAAGACGAATGTTTCTTGGTCTTATCTTGCGTTAACACTCAGATGATGAAATGTAATATTTTTACGATCTCTGCAGCTCAGGACTCATTACGGCGCAGACTGATTTCGTCAATTTATCTAAATCAGTGGTTCACAAAATTTAAGCTTACCTGGGCCACATGGGAAGACAACAGGAAGACGAGTATTTTTGGGCCGCACGTAATATACTTAACACTAAATGCAGAAAAATAAATAAATAAATAAATAAAAAGGGGATGGACCGATGAAAGAATGGATTTCTGTGGCTGAAGTTTCAAACTGAAAATATTCAGTTCGTCGTAACTTTACAGAAACGGAATTTTATGAATTTTTTTAATAATCGTATGATAGATGCACACTTCTTGAGCCGCTACAGCATGCGGCCCGGGGTTGGACACGCATGATCTAAATTATTTCAAAAGTTATTCCAGGCTCTTCAACTGTTCATAGGTCTACATAATAAGTTATTTGCAATAGTGGGAGCATCAGAGCGCTACTAGAGGTAATACGAGACAGGAAATTCAATTATTTGATTCGCAAAGACATTACTGCAGAACATTCGCGAGCTTCGCATCTCATTATCCGTCGCCTCAAGGTTAACTGTAAAAAGGAAACAGTAATTCTGAAACATATGACTTCTGCTCTTACATTAGACAGCTACCAAGTCGAAAATTTGCACCATTTATGCCAAATAACGTCGGTCCAGCATTAATATTCTCGGTGGCTTACTTTCAATGCAAACTTTTGTACGTTAATCAGTTGTACTCGCTTCCATGTTTTTTCTTGAGACCTAACAAAATACTATATAACCAATTAGAATTATTCTTCCATTGTTAACTATTTAAACTTTCTCTGTTCACGAAACTCCACCGCCCAACAAACAAGCCAGGCATAAACCAACGGAAAACAAATTTTCAACTATTGCACAAAAGGCTCTCTTTATCAACGTGGGCATTCTCCTCTGGACGATGCAAACTTTTCACCATCTTCATACAAAATTGACATTCAGTTTCATTTTCCTCATTCGTATAAAGAAAGGAAACATTGAACGTATGTTACAAGATAAATCTGTTACGAAAGCTGTCATATTTAGAATATAGCGGCAACCGATGAATGTCTCTGTATGTCGGATTTCAAAATTACCATTAAAATTATGCAAAGTAACAGATACAACGATGCATAAAATTAAATACATGTTGCTGTGGCATTTACTACGTTACAGCTGTTGTGAAGTTTGAAAATGGTTCTGAAGAGCACAGCAAATAAATTTGCACCTGAAACTAAATTGGATGAAATTGATGGTCAAAAAAAGCCACTGAGCCATTAGAGATAGAAACAAACCATATAGTAGAGGAATCCAGGTGCTATATGCTTAACATAACTACCTTCTGCCTCAGTGCGTCGTTGAAAACGACATAGAACAGATCGACTTAACCAGTTGTATTGTTGTTGTGGAGTTTACAGGATTCGTCAGTGCTCTCTCTTACATCATCTAGTGTTTGTGGCTTTGCGACGTATGATGTATTCAGGACAGAACCCCAAATACTGAACTCCAAAGGCACTAATCCAGTGATCAACTTGGATACTCCACAGAACTTCCGCTTCGTCCGATCCATCATGAAGGGAATGTGCGATTGAGAAATGCCCCCACATCAAGTTCAAACTGAGGTGGCCCCTTACGCTGTTGAAAGTAATAATATTCGTTGTCAAAAACGACGATAAGATATGGAGATATGAGTCACCTGTGGTGGTCTTTTCAAAGGAAGCATAGCCCGATTAAACCTCTAGACGACAGACCATATCAGATGCTCCTTAGATTAACATACCTTTTTTCGATTACATATGGTTTTTCGTTGGCCCAGCACACACAGTTATGGTGACTAATTGCTCTGTTAAATTTAAAGGTCGCCTCAGTTGACCAAAGAATTTCTTCACACATGTTAATGAACCGCTCAGTAAATTTAATTCCTCTATCGGTGTTATCTTCGAATGTTCGAATGTGTGTGGAATCTTATGGGACTTAACTGCTAAGGTCATCAGTCCCTAAGCTTACACACTACTTAACCTAAATTATCGTAAGGACAAACACACACACCCATGCCCGAGGGAGGACTCGAACCTCCGCCGGGACCAGCCGCACAGTGTTATCTTCGTTCAGAGCATGGAGAATGGTCGGAATTGAAGGTTTTCATTTCTAGTCCGCAAAATTATGTGGAAACTAGTTTCGCTGATCTCAGTCTCTCAAGAGCATTGCCTCAAAGACTTTCTCGGGGACTGCGTGTACGTCTGAGTCAGGTCATGAACACTTTCGTTGTTTGCTGAACGTTTCACTTCTTCCGCTACGTCCCTTTTTCACATCAGTAATGGTTATACCGTCTTCAAGCTTATCTCGGATTATTGTAACTACTAACCGTGAAAGTTAAAACTAACTAACCTAAGGACATCACATACATCCATGCCCGAGGCAGGATTCGAACCTGCGACCGTAGCGGTAGCGCGGTTCCAGACTGTAGCGCCTAGAACCGCTCGGTCACCCCGGCCGGCCAAACGGATGTGTTGCTTAGTTTTTCGCTCCCTTATGAAATAACACTCACAAAAATTATTTATAATTTAATTGAAGAGAGATTCGTTTCAAAGAGAGTATATATTATTTAGATATACCTTGTATTTGCTGATTGTGTTGAGCACAGTTTTACAGCGTAATAGCATATAAGAGGCCACACTTTTAAGTCGGCGTAAATTTTTCAGTATGCTTCAACAACACATAGATCAATTACTATTTTCAGAGCTATTTTCATTTTCTAATTTTATTTGTTCTACTTTTACATTCAGATATTTTCTTTTAATAATTTCTAGATGTATAATGGTTTATTTTGCAACGCAATTTCGTGCATCGTCATCAGATGATTTAATTATCTTCTTCACAGTTTAGAATTGTTATTGAGGATATTTATTTTCTGTAGACTAGAAACCACCGCATGCTCTGGACTCGCTTTCAATCCACTCAATCTGGCCTTTTCGCCATCTATTTCAAATATAAATCTTCATTAGCACGTTCGATCTGTATCACTGACATACTTGCTACTTATTACATTTTATTAATTTGTACTGCCAAATTAGTAGAGATAATTTTCCAACAAGCATTTAATTACTATATGTAGGACTATATGTAGGACAACAAGCATTTAATTACTATATGTAGGACAAGAAACGTGTCCACACTTATATCGTACATGAACGATCAACTGACACCTGTCTAGTGGTGAGCGGCAATCTATTTCACCTTGATAACGTTGAGAATATTTCGCTGTATGCTCTCCGCAAGAGTTCTGAAGAGTCAGAGAACTGTGTTCATCCATGACGAATAACAACTATCCACAATTCTCAAGCATCAGTTCAGTATCATCGAGGAAATAACAAATGCTTATGTCTAGACTAATGTCCTGACTTCCGGAAGGTGTTCATACAGGCCCACACTTTCGCCTAATGAAGAAAACAAGAACGTCGAACCAGTTTTACAATTCGGTTGAAAACTTCCTAGAAGTCAGCAAGCCGTATTTAACTGGATGAATCTTAAGATGTGAAAGTAACTGGGCGTACAAGGGAGCGTTATACGGCCATTACTGTGCAAGATTTATGTAGATGACCTAGATGATAGCTTTGAAAGCTCCGTAAGGCTGTTTGCGGTAGAAGATGCTGTGTACAGGGAAGTTACATCAACGAAAACTTGTAGAACGGTGCTGGAGGCCTGCTGACAATCGAGACTTGTTGAAGGGACTGCAGTTGAGATGTAGCACAAACAATTAAAACTATTGTGTCCAAAAATTCAGAAAAACTGATTTTTTTATATTATTCATTAAAAAGTTTAATGAAAGTGTGTTTCTGTAAAAACAGTAGATTTGTTTGTTATAAAGTAACATTTTCTGCTGCTAGTTACAATTTTCCTTAATTTATTTTCTGCATGACAGGTGAAACGTCCCCTTTGAACAATTATACAAGACTGTCCTTAACCTGACACACAATATTTTGTTAGCGCAACGCAATCTGACTTTCAAAATTCCCTACAAAAGAATGGCCCTGACTAACATTAAACTATACCTTTCACAAATCACTTACCTCACAAAAATCTTCGCTGCTCAAGCTACTGCAATACAGCGAGCGCCACTACTGCCAGCTAAATAAAAGATTCAAACTATGGAAGGCACTAACTACTGATAGGGATAGTTAGCAAATGAAAGATATTAATAGAGAACAAATAATGTATTTACCTTGATATCATCATATATAAATGTAGCAGTTCATGACAAATTTCAAAACTCCGCCATCTCTCTCCCCACATCCACCACTGCTGGCGGCTCACCTCCAACTGCGCAACGCTACGCGCTGTTCACATCCAGCTGCCGCTGCCCAACACTACAATGGCGAGTATTACAACAATGCAAAGCAGACACAGACTGCCCACAGCACAGCCAGTGATTTTCATACAGAGGTGGCGTTACCAATAAAAAAACCTAAACAGCCTACTTACATAGCCCCCATGCTCCCCACAAAAAATTTTTACAAATGGTGTTGGGCACTGGCCAATACAGATTTGACAAAAATTTTTCACAATTACAGTAACAAAGATATAAAATGCACACCCTTATTGATACAATGTTGGTCAAAAGCTAAAATTTTCTCACAGTCCAAAAAGAAAGTCCTGATCATTCATCATAACAGTAATTACCGGTTTTTTTTCGCAAAGTCTCATTAGTAAAATAAATTGCACACAGAAGTAGTGGATTTCCATGCAGTCTTGAAGAAGTAGTGTTGTCCTTCCAACGGAAAGACAGTGCTGACTCTTGACATGCTGACAGATAATGGGCCACAACAGAGCAAACCCACAGCAGAGTCAGTCGTAGTTTGGAAGAATATTGGTAGGTAGGTCATCACAGAGCAGACCCACTGTAGTCCTGGTAGAGAGTATGGTATTGGTGGGCCACCAGAGGTGCAGACCCACTGCAGACCTTGTAGAAATAATGGCGTTGGTGGGTCATCAAAGATGCAGACCCACTGTAGTCCTTGTAGAAATAATGGCGTTGGTGGGCCACCAAAGATGTAGACCCACTGTAGTCCTTGTAGAGATGGCCAGCAGCCATCTGTTGTGACTGTGCAGGTGCACAATCACCATTGAAGAGTCTTGCGGACAATATAGCAAGTCCATAAACCACCACTTGTGCACTCACAAAGTTTCTGGAATTGTCCTTAGATCCAGCAATGCTGTTATCCAGTCCCTTGCTGAATCATTAACACACGTGCAAACACTATCAGTCCCTACTTCTCACATATTGTCCATGTACTATGACCAACAGAAACGTGTGCAGTGAAATGTTACTTAATTTGAAGAACTGGTAACAATTACAATTTGGTAACATAAAAATACAATAACAAAGGTACAAAATACATCATTAAAGAACATAATAATACAGATAACATTTGTAGTACAGGCTTTACAAAAGAATAGAAATGAACATATACATCAGCGTTACAGGAATTATGACATGAGTACAAAAATAAAAGATCAGAATCACTTTCGAAACGTCAACTTCACACATGAGCATTAAAACGAAACAGAATAAATAATGTGTAAGCATATTTATAAGGTAAATAACATATTATTAATGCCAATTATATTCGAGGATAACAGTATTCCTCATCATAGTGAATGTAGCTTAATATTAAAAGAAAAAAAAATTCTATGAAACTACACAGAGACAGGAAGAAAACAAATACACAAGGGTACACAAACACATAGTGGGGTAACACCAATAGGAAAAAACAGGGTTCGTTTTCAGTGTAACATCTGGTACTGCAGTCCAACCCAAAACTTCATATATCTTTCCTCTTATTTCATCCTTTGTTTCCACCAAAAAAATTCTATCTAAGCATGCTTTCTGTATTTATATGTTCACACATTTCTTACCTCAACATTTATTTCCAAGAAAATCCTACCTAAACCTGTTTTCTCAATGCATTTCTTCCAATTCATCGCAACTCATTCTCTTAGAGGCTACCTACTCTTAAGCTAACTTAAATCTACTGAGCTCAGATGCTAAACTAAGGGACGAGGCAATGCAGCAGCACAAAATAAGTAACACAAACAGCAATGACCAAAAAATTGGAAAATTGCAAAGCAAGCTACAGTAAATCTAAATTACCAAGCAATGCAACATTACAACTAATATGAGCCAATGTGCAGCAACAAAAAAATAAATCTGGCTTAGCAGAGTAACACAAATTAAAGTTCAGTAGCACTATGCCTGGCAAACAGCAGCTTATATCTAAACATGACATAGCTCAAGCAGAAAAAATAGTACACTAAAGATAACAATGCAGATAAGGGAAATGTATAATCACATCTTAATGTCTAAGTAATTAAAGTGGTGCACCACAAGAAGTTATTCTACCAAAAAGTTACCAATTACTTGAAAAGAAAATTATGAATGCAGTTCCTGTGAAGGTAAATGTCATTTTGTGCTCCCTCATTTTTTTAAAAAAAAATTATTATTTACTCGATCTGTAGACAGAAAATATTTATATTAGTACATCTATAAAATTTTATTTTAACCAATGCTGCAGTGCAGCTAGAAACTAGATATCAAATGAAATAAGCAACTATGTACAAAGCAAAGCATAAGAACATCGTTCAATAGTCATGTGGCATTTCATAAGTAGTAAAAAAATCTCTCATCTAGGAAGACAGTAGTCATAGTCAGGTGTGTAGACAAACTATTTCTTGTCATTTCATTAGGCATTTCAGTAAATATCAGAAAGTACCATATGTTTCCAAGTAATCAGCATGTCGGATTTGCGATGCTTTCTCTAAAGGAATGACAATGGCCAGGATAATGGCCTCCCTTTTTTTTCTGTGCTCTGAAAGGCACGCGCTAATTGCTTTTTCTCCAGGCGTCTGACACAGCTGGGTGCCCACGATGCATTACGTGCAGGTGGTCACTTAACTTTCTTACGGAAATATTTACGACAGCAGTTTCCGCTACAGTGGCAGTCTCATATAAAAATATTTCACAGGTCAAGAATTAGCGTTGCAAATCTGTAGAAAGAAAATCCTATAAATATAAGTGTCCAAATAAAATATTCGTCAGCATTGTGATACAGTCACGCATTTACGCACATTTCATAACTCTTAAAGTACGATTCTTGGTTTCCAACATACTTCTTATTCCTCATATACGGTAGCAACATCTTATTGATCATAAACATATCTCAACAGCATAATACACATCGTCGTCGTAATAATAACATCATAACACCTCAGTCAAATCTCAAAATCGTCGTAGCTTCCTCCAATAATTTCAAAACCTAAAAAAAAATTCTCTGCTCATTTCAATTGTGTCATCTACCTCAAACGTACTTTAAAATCATGCTCCCTTACCAAATACATCATTCAAAGCTCTCATAGTATCACAATGATTCTGAAAAATATGAACAGTTTACAAAGTACAGACAAAATACAGTTTCATAAGTGTGAAGTTACCCAACTGTGTATTGCGTAAACATGTGTCACTGATGTAGTAAAAAAATGTTTATCTCTCAGTTAAATGATCAGATAGCTGTGTAATTTGTGTGTTAGAGAAATATGGTACCGATGTGTAAAGTTGTATAAGCAAATACCATATTAGCTAGGGTTCCTTGTGGTTGCCACACACATGGTACACAAAGTAAGCGTGTACCCCCCTGAGGATTATTGTAATTATACCCTCAGGTGTTACAGATTACAGCAATGAAATGAAATGTATCACTGAAAACCTTTGTATCATTGTACTTCAAATATCTTTAAAAATAAATGTTTTAAGTGCGAAATTAATCACTCAAATACGTGTCCTGTAGTGCTAAATGTGCGTCTTGCTGTAAGATAATCTCTGTGGAAGTGTCGTAGTTAATGTCCTCCAAAAGCTAAGTTCTGCAAAAGTCAATGTACTTACCTCATGATAAACAAAAGTGAAATGCTTTGCGTATAGATATCTTAGTTATTACGCTTATTCCAATGATGAAGAAAGTACTGTGCTGTAACGTATTGTTGTACTACGGAAAAGGCAGTCTTATTGTAGCTATACCACAAAAGTTACTACTAAAACCTGTTTTACTTTCCAGAATAATACAGAAAAACTGTGCAGATATAAAACAGATACTCCACAAAAGCAACATTGTAAATTGTCACTCATTAGTAGCGTCGTGATAAAAATCGTGTAGCTGTCACATAAACTAACCACTGTGCCATCTGGTATCTCTCAGAAAGCACTTTAAATTCAGAATGTATTTTCAAATAAACCAAAATGTTGCATTAAAATCTCATTAGCAGTACTGGTAAATGTTCTAAGTATGTAAGCCTTATAGTCGTTCCATAATCGTGCAACTAACAAGCAAGAATGTACAAATACAACACTGTGTCGTCTGTTCACTATAACAATGCATTCATAATTTCTGTTTAAAAATGTTCCCTAGGTTCTAGACTGGATATTTAACTCCAAACATTGTTGTATGTTAGCAGTTTCTTAAGTCTAACACAGCATACTAGTAATGTAAAGTGAAAAGTTATATGGCAAAGACAAAGTTAAAAAGCAGATTATCTTTCAATAAACGGTTTTACATGTGAAATGTGGTGTAAACCTTTACTCTTCCTAGTACGCAGAGTTTCAACTTCAACGCAATTGTCATGTTTTATACGTCGGTAAGGAATGCTAAAATGTTTCTCAAGGTTAGCGTCTATGTTATTTTTCTCTGAGCCAGCCGGCGCACGCGGCTGCCTGTGGTGCGAGTCATTGTCTGTTCCTTTGTTGGCGCGCGTCGTTATTGGGATTAGGAGACCTAACTTCTACAAATTCACTTTGACGGGAAGGCCCTGCCCTGTTTGAAGCTCGCCAGTTCTGATGGAATTCAGGTCTGTCGTTTTGTCGGTAGTTTACACAGTTTCTTTCTTGTCGGCCACGTGGTGGAGAATTTCTCCCTGAATCGTAACTGCGTGCTGAACTGTTGCGTCTGAAATTATTCTGCCTCCCTTGACAATAATAGTTCTGGTTACCATATTGTCTGTTTCTATGGTTATCTCTGTCATATTCATTTCTACGTAAATGCGATCTTTCTCTGTAACTATTATTCTGCCAGCGGTTGTCATAAGGGTGGTGTCTGTTTTGGTCACGATTTGTGTTGTGAGAATAGCCTTGTCGTGTCCAGTTATTACTTCTGTCGTCACGGAATTGTGACGGATGTGCTCTGTAATTGTTGTGCTCCTGCGTTCCGCGATTGTCAGTGTCAATTTCCAGTTCTTGTAACAGTCCCTGAAATGCTTCAATGTCGTCTTTGCAACGTCCTGCCAAAATAATGTGTCGTAAATGTTCAGGCAATTTGATTAAGCAAATGCGGATAAGTTCTGAGGGGCTGTATGGGTTTGACAGGTACCGATTCTTGTGCAACATGTCTTCAAAATATTTCATAAGACTGGAAAATTCAGATTGTTCGAAACGTTTCATCATTATGATGCTATGTTTTATTCGGTCTTGTGTAGCTTGAGACCAATATGCTGAGAGGAAGGCATGGTAAAATTCTCCTTCACTGTGGCAATCGTGAATGACCGATAGCATTCTTACAGCTGGTTCATTCTCTAAGTAGCCACACATAAATTCTAATCTGTATTCTAACGACCAGTTGGGAGGAAAACAATGAGAGAATTGATGGAGCCATGCTTGTGGATGAATGTCGTTGCCAGAATTCTTAAATGTTTTGAATTTACGTGTAGTAATGAACAGTTTATAGTCAAAATCATCATGTCGGCGAGTCGCATATCGGCCATTGTTACGTCGTTTCGGCGGTTCCATTTCAAAATTCGGTGCACCTTGCCAATTTCTTTCATAACTTCCGAAGTGTCCTGTGTTATTATTTTGTGGTTGTTCCGTATTTCTAAATCCCTCTTCCCGTATTGGAGCGCGAGTTGCCTCTGAAATACGTAATTCTTGTATTACCTGAGTCAGCTGATCTTGTACTTCCCGGATTTCTCTTTGGTGTTGCGTATTAATTTGATTCTGATTTTGTTTGAATTTCCTAATTTGTTCGCACTCTTCTGTGTCATTAAAGACTACCGGTTTTGTGTCGTTCAGATTATCATCTACCTTCGTAGATAAGTTAGTGAACTGATCCGAAAGTTCAACTACTTTCTCTGATAATGTACTTATTTCCTCAGTGTGTTTTTCTGAACCACGTTTCAGAGTATCTACTGTGTCCTTTAAGTTTTCCTGAGTTTTTGCAAGTTGCGTAACCGAATCGGTAGATGCAACTGAGTCAATTTTAGCTTGCAAGGTGTTGTGATTTTCATGAACAATGGTTTGCAGTTCTTTTATGGCTGCTTCGTGATTCTGTAATACATTTTCATGTCGCGAAAAAATGGGTTGAAAATGCTCACAAATTTGTGTTTTTATGTCATTACAGACTTTTTGACATTTCGATTCAATGTTATGTAACTCACTAGTTAAATCTTCACGTGTTTGTTCAAGTGTGGTGTCTAACTTTTGAAGATTTTGTCCCATTGCGTCTAACTGTTGCTGTGTTTGTCTCTGGTGTTGTTCCATTGTGTCTGACTTTTGAAGATTTTGTTCCACTGTGTCTAACTTTTGCTGTGTTTGTCTCTGATTTTGTTCCATTGTGTCTAACTTTTCAAGCTTTTGTCCCATTTGTTGCATTAATTGTAATAACAATGCACTGGTGTCTGGAACATGTTCCTCAGTGCTTTTCGGCAGTGAATTTGCACCGGCAACATTCACATTTTGACAAGCGGAAAATGTGTCTTGACTCATTTGAGAAAACGGTGAGAACCCAAAACCTGAGTCTGTAGTATTTGCAATATTGTGTTCTGTCATTCCCGATTCCTGAGGCGAGCTGTTGCCGACCAATCGATCGATAACGCTTCCCTGTTCACTACCTGTTTCACTGTCTACACCATTGTTTGCCGCCCGCTCCATTTCCCTATGCGCAATTACCAAATTGCTACTTTGAACATTAGTTAATTCATTACTCTGCGGCGCTAACACACTGCTTTCGTCTTCACTGTCATTTCTCAGTTTACTTTGGAGCCTAGTATTACGTTTTTCACACGCCATAATTGTCACAATATTTCACACGATAACACAGAAAAGCACAATTTGAAGAGCAAAATAAAATAACACATTAACATAGCACTGAAAATAATATCTAGTTAATTGCAGCTGCGAAATACTTGGTGCAATTCTACATGCATACCACAACTGTTTTAATGTACAACAATGAAAGACTGCAACTACAAAGGAGATTCTCTCTACAGTTACGCGCTAGCAATAAACAAAATCTACACTAATTACACAAACTACAAGAAAAAATCAGAAGATTCCAGTGAGGTATCCTAGGCTAAGGGTCGACATATGAAACGTCCCCTTTGAACAATTATACAAGACTGTCCTTAACCTGACACACAATATTTTGTTAGCGCAACGCAATCTGACTTTCAAAATTCCCTACAAAAGAATGGCCCTGACTAACATTAAACTATACCTTTCACAAATCACTTACCTCACAAAAATCTTCGCTGCTCAAGCTACTGCAATACAGCGAGCGCCACTACTGCCAGCTAAATAAAAGATTCAAACTATGGAAGGCACTAACTACTGATAGGGATAGTTAGCAAATGAAAGATATTAATAGAGAACAAATAATGTATTTACCTTGATATCATCATATATAAATATAGCAGTTCATGACAAATTTCAAAACTCCGCCATCTCTCTCCCCACATCCACCACTGCTGGCGGCTCACCTCCAACTGCGCAACGCTACGCGCTGTTCACATCCAGCTGCCGCTGCCCAACACTACAATGGCGAGTATTACAACAATGCAAAGCAGACACAGACTGCCCACAGCACAGCCAGTGATTTTCATACAGAGGTGGCGTTACCAATAAAAAAACCTAAACAGCCTACTTACACAGGTTATGGGAACTAATATCCATTGTCATTGCGTTTTTCGTTTCTTATTGCTCTTAAAGATGTGATATCAGTGACATGTGAACTCCTGGATTACTCCGCTATATTTACTGTAATATCAACAACTTGAGTTTCGAAACTGCTGATCTCTCTCTGTAAATAACGGTGAATTTTTTAGTTACGGTGTTTGTTGCTGTCCTTTTATTCAAAGATATGTTTGTGACTGTTTGTTGTTGACACGGAGATAAAAATAAGGGGACGTGAAGTTACAGACTTACAGTACTCTACACGTTGTTTTGAAATCAGTGCCGCCATGTTAGATGCCCCAAAACATCAATAGTCTCTTGTTTACACGAGACAGTCTGTGGTTGCCTTTTGTTCGTAATCTCTGTCGTGCGTATGCGACTGATATTTCAAATAGTAAATGTTATAGTGCTTATGCTAATAATGTAGTGGCAGGAAAACCTTTTGAAACGTTTTTATGGTCTTAAATGCGTATTTTATTCAGTAACACTACGCATTGCCCTCGTAAATGTAACTTTGTTTATAAGTGTAAAATAACCAAGAAGAGAAGCAAGTGATCTGAAAAGGATACTTTCGTTATCCATTTAAATCTTCTTTTACTGAATTTGCGTCGATAGTTGACGAAGCTAGAACTTCGAAAACAATGGCTGTTTGCTTACTGATACTGATTCTTAGCCTACTCCTTACATTTATAACTTTAAAATCATATGCACAGTACGTTTAATGTTCACGTTTACAAAAACTGACCTACGATTTCTTTGTTACCCGACAAATGCGTAGAATGTGAAAAGAAGTAAACAAGGCACGCCATCATGACATGTAGATGTCAAAAAAGTGAAAGAAGTGAAGAGGTATACCACCACCCAAAACTGAGTTGTATTAGACTGTCACAGCGTCAATATCATTGTACTTTACACATCTCGCTTTGAAATCTTAACTATAAAGCGTCATTCAAAGTGTGACCAATAATAGCAAAAAAGGTGAAGTCATTTTTGAAAACATGTTCCACTAATTTGCAATCCAATAAATGTCTTCAGTAGGCAGTTTTGACGGTATTAATGAGCATTTCAATTAATACTTCCTATAGTGACCAGTGCCAAAGACCGCACTGTGAATAAAGGAATGATCACAATAGCCGGTAAATTGAACAATTTTCTTCAACAAGTAAGCAATTCATTTTTTTAGTAATAATAGCCTAACCTCTGCAAAACGTGCATTCTTCTCAAACAGGTGTTTAAGACATATTTTAATAAAGATTTAACTAATAGCATGTAGTTTCACACATGATTTTCACAGTAAATTAGTGTAACTCTTTAACAGCAACCCATTTGCTTCATTTCCCAGAATATTTGTTGCCAGCACCACTCTGTGTCAGATTTACAGGAATAAACCTGTTTGATTTTAGTTTTGAATTTCATTTCGACGTTTTCAAAGTACAACAGCCTGCACCAAGCTTTGTGATAGACCGGTAACAATATTGGGATGCCTTGCAACTACTGCATTTATTTATTCTTTCATTCAGTTGTTCCACTTTGTGCCGAGGAAGAAGGATCAAGATCCATTTTCTACTTAGAGGTTTTTCCTCCCCTTTTATGTTTCATCTTACAATGCTGTATCATCATGTAGCTTTCCAACAATACTTGCCATACACTCACACTTTGAAAACGAAGTTCGAACTGTTACATTGTTCAGTAATACAGCAAAGATCGATATAAAACTGCGTCACATTGTTTATTTATAGTAAGATGGAAAAGGAGTCTTCCTTGGTAAGTTGAGCGGAAACGCTCATGTGTTACTGTTACCGAGATTGTGCACAGGCTTATTTCTGAAGAGAGATGAAGGCATCAGGAACGTCTGAGAACGAAACTGAACATTCCAGTCCCGCGCAGAATTCAAGTGCAGGAAAAGAAAAGTGTTGGGGCATATTTCTCATTCTTCAAAAATATTACAGGCAATGAGTCACGTTATAGGTGACGGTTGTAAGTATTTACGATTGGGATGTTTTCAGGATGTTTCATTTATGGAAAGGAATAGATCAATGAAGGAATTCAACAAAATGGATTCATATGTAGCACAAAACCCATAAGACTGGGCTTATAACTGTAAATCCTGTGATGCGAAGATGCTCAAAGAAAAGTCCAGATGAAGCGGCATGTCATTCGGGATGTTCAGGTCTATCAGCCATCATTTTTGGCGTCACCAACAGACGTTTCATGACTGTTAAAAGGGCATTGGATACTACAGTGAAAGCGCATGAGGAGACCAGAGGAAAACACAACACTAGACCAAATGAACTTAAAGGACAAACCGTATCTGAAGTGCATAGAGGCAGCAATTCACATTATAGAGTTCACGGTAGCAAACGGTTATATTTACCAGAAGGAGTTAATTTTCGAAAATTACACCTGTTATAGTCAGAGAAAAATCTTCCAAACTCTGTGTCATATGAACAATATCGAATGATTTTTGTGACTAACTATGAAATTTCATTATTTAAATCTGTGTGTCTGTATTTAAATTGCTGAATGTCTGAGAAGATGAAACTTCTAAGTTATTTGATTCTGAAAGAGCTGCGTAAAACTGAACGTACTGAGCCTACTTTATCTTTACTTTTTCTTATCATGTCAGCCACAATATTCTAGCGCAGCGCAATCAGACTGCTCAAAAAAATTACAACCTAATTTCAAATAATTAATGTAAATGAATGGCCCTGAATAAGAAGCAATCCAGACAATAACCTATACATTTCATTAATTACGTCCCTCACAAATATCTTCATTACGCAAACTACTGCAGTATAGCGAGCGTCAATACTGCCAGCTAAATAAAAGATTCTAACTACTAAAGCCACTAAATACTAATAGGCATGTAGTTAGCAAAGGAAAGATTTTGTTGCAAACCAAATAATGTATTTTTTCCCATAATAATGTGACATCCAGTTCAAACAAGAATATAAATCGTCATTGACATCCAGTACAAAGATATATAATCATGAACGATTTTCAATCTCCAAGTCGGATACTTCCAGATCGTTAGCCTACGCTAACACTTCAGACCTCTACCTTCCATCAATGCTAACTTCTCACATCTAACATCCATCACTGCTGGCTGTTCACCCCCAACTGCCCAACAGTACTTCCATCACTGCTGGCGACTAAATTCCAACTGCTCAACACTACTGGCGAGTCCAACCAGCCACAGAGTCTCTTACAGAGAAAGCGCCGTCAGAGATCCAATGCAAAGCGCTACACAGCGCTGCCAACACAGAAGCAGCCCACTTACAACTACAATATAGGTTTTGGGTACCCCGGAACTGACACGTGTTCCGTGTGTAACAAATTTAGAGCCGACTGTTCTAAACTTGAATTACGGATGCACAACGAGAAAGATGCAACTCAGATACAAACCGAATAAGCATAAATAACATATAACGACTTAAACTGAACTACATAAGAGTAAAGCAGATGGGTTTTACAAGATTAAACGTTGCGAACGTTTGAAATCCAGAAAATCGGTGATTAAGAAAGCAATCTCTGTCGATTATCAGACGAACATTAGTACACATGGAAAGAGGGCGTCGACTTTGACCCTATGACGGCATATGACACCTGAGGGTGTACAGATAATGGTTTCAACGTCTTCCACCAGTGCGCAGTGGCGTAGCTACCAGACAGCCATCTGTGCCTGCCCTGTAATAGAGAGTGTTCACAGCCATGGCACAGGGATGCACTCATGCCTCATACAGGTAACTGAACGAGTTTGAAAGTGGTCAAATTGTGGCCTTCAGAGTGGAGGGATGGTCCTACTGGAAAGTTACTACACAAGTTCGACGTACTGTGTCCGTTGTGCAACGATGCTAGTATCAGTGGTCACATGAACATTCTCACACTGGTAGATGAGGTTCTGGACGTCCAAGAAGAACATAGGTCCGCCAGGATCGTCGTATTGTAAGGGCAGTATTAGCAGATCATTGGCACGCATCACCTCTTCATAGATTTCAAAGCAGCTTATGATAGCATAAATAGAGAGCAGTTATATCAAGCTCTAGATGAACTGGGTATCTCTAGGAAGTTGGTAAGGCTGGTGAGAATGACAATGAGAGAAACACAAGGTAGTCTAAGAATAGGAGGAATGATGTCCAACACATTGAGTATTAAAAATGGAGTGCGACAAGGGGATGCATTGGCATGCCTTCTCTTTAATGCCGCCCTGGAGAAGGTGATGAGAAACGCAAACCTTCTGAACAGAGGAACGATGTTCTATAAATCGGTGCAGATACTGGCCTACGCAGATGACATAGATATAATAGCAAGAACCCAAAAAGCAATGGAAGAGACATTTACAGCTCTTGAAAAGGCCAGTAGGAACATGTGGTTAATTATTAATGAACAAAAAACAAAATATATGGCAGTTGGAAAAGCACATAGAGAAAATATGCCAAATGTAATAACAATGGGCAATTCTACATTTGAGAGAGTTGAACATTTCAAGAATCTGGCCTCACAGGTACACATCTAAATGATACCTCCTTTGAAATTAAGCAGAGATTAATACTGGCCAACAGAACCTATTTTACCCTAACAAGACTTCTATCCTCAAGGCTTCTAACTCGTACCACGAAATTAACTATGTATACATCACTTATACGACCAGTGCTTACATATGCCTCTGAAGCCTGGACATTAACAGCGAAAGATATTATAACACTGGATGCATTTGAAAGAAAGGTACTTAGATGAATTATCGGCCCAATCTGTGAAAGAGGAAGATGGAGGAGGAGATACAACCATGAGTTCTATACCATATACAAAGACCAACCCATCAGAAGGGTAGTGAAATCATCCAGACTGAGGTGGGCGGGACATGTGGTTCGCATGAATGATACAGAACTACCAAAAAGAATATTACAAGGAAAGCCAGGAGGGCAGAGAGGACGTGGTCGACCAAGAGCCAGATAGGAACATGGAGTAATCGAAGATCTTAGGAAGTGGGCTATAAAAACTGGATACTATTGGCAAAGGACCGAGAGAAATCGAAGGAAATTGTAGAAGAGGCCAAGGCTCATCATGAGCTGTAGAGCCAGGAATGAAGAAGAAGTATTAGCAGATCGTACAGCTACCATAGCACGGATAAGAGGACTTGTGAAGCCAGAGGTCTCAAAACGAAGTGTTGCGAGCCGGTTATTAGCAGTGAGACTACAGGCACTCACAGCTCTATCCCGTATTTCACTCACGCCACAGAACTGGCGTGCATGGCTCTACTGGGGTCGTCAGAGGATCACTAAGAAGATGGAATGGCGCAGCCGTGGTGTTCAGCGATGAAAGCAGATTCTGCCTGCACGCAAATGCGCGTACGATGTATACCTAGTGAGTGCTGCCTCGTAGAGTGCATGCTTCCAAGACACATTGGCACCATCCCAGGCCTTATGGTCTGGGGTGCGAGAAGCTTCAACTCTTGTTCAACTTTGGTGTTTCTGGAGGGGACACTAACCCACGCTCGGTACATGCAGAATGTTGTTTTCCATTTTATTTTACTGTTCAAATCGTTCAAATGGCTGTGAGCACTGTGGGACTTAACTTCTGAGGTCATCAGTCCCCTAGAGCTTAGAACTAATTAAACCTAACTAACCTACGGACATCACACACATCCATGCCCGAGGCAGGATTCGAACCTGCGACCGTAGCGGTCGCGCGGTTCCAGACTGTAGCGCCTAGAACCGCTCTGCCACCCCGGCCGGCATTTTACTGTTCTTGCAACAAATGGGCGATATGTGGTTCCGAAAGGATCATGCTCGCCCACATACTACCCGTGAAACTCAACGTACTCTGCAGGACATGCAGCAACTTTCCTGGCCAGTGCATCTCCGGACTAGTTTCCAAGCGAGCGTTTGTGGGATGTGATGTGACGAGAAGTGACCCGTGCGACTCGTCAACCAACAACTCGGGCAGAGCGACGTGTCCCAGGATTGTATTCGCCTACTGTACAAACGACTGGATGCCAGAGTCAGCGTCCGCATTGTTGCCTAATATGGATATTTCTGCATGGGTCGATATCTGGTAGCTCAGAACGGCTTGTGCTGTTAATCAGAAAATAAAATCATTTCATGTGCTCCAAATGCACTGTTGCAATAATAAATCTTGAGTGAATAGGAAACCTTTAAAAGGTGTAGTAATTTTTTCCGGCGGTGTATTTCAACCAAAGAAAAATATTACCGCATGTAGCTATTATTTTATCCATTCAATATTAATTTGCTTCTTCTGGAAAATCTGAATTTTATTCATAATACGATGCACTTTCCAACAAAAACTTTATACTGCGTTGAGTTCACCCATGAACGACGCAGGCTGACATTCTGATCAAATAACGTTCAGGACTCTAAACAAGCAAAACAAATGAAGGGCATGTTTTGGGGCAACTAAGATGGCGAACGTCTGATTCAAGCTTTTGATGTCGTAACAGCTCCTGTTAAGTGCACCTCCCTGATAAATTATTGCTGTGCTCCACTTCCGAGAGAAAATTTTTACTTTACCGAGATAAGTGCTAGAATAGTTCAGGGCCACAGTTATACAGGTATACTATACATAAAGAACAATGTCATTTCACAGTTAATCACTCGTTACGTTATTCCCATTGTTTCAGTAATTAATTTCGTTCACTTACACTGTTTGCTAAGTACACATACACACACACACACACACACACACACACACACACACACACACTCAAACACACACACACTCAAACACACACACACACACACAGAAAGAGAGAGAGAGAGAGAGAGAAAGACATAAAGGTGACTGTTACACCATTCTTTTGCACATTTTTGGAGTGTTCGTATGTTTATTGTGTCAATGTAGGACAAACTACTTCCTCGTTGCGGCACACTGTTTTGATGGTAAGGAACTCAGGTGCTCCTGTAAGGCCTTGGAGGTCTCCAGGCATACATATACATTCTATAACAAGGAATCCGTCTTACAGTTTATAAAAGAGAGCACTTAAGTTCGTTACTATCAAACCAGCGTGACGCAACAAGGAAGTTAAAGTGGCACTTTGAACATATGGACATTCAAAAATTTGCTAAATAATGGTATAACTTTTCTGCTTTGTATACATCTCTCTCTGTGTGTAGTGCAGGGTGTACGTGCACGAAACTAACTTGTATCGATGCTGCGGCGTGAGTGGAAGACGGGCTAGAGGTACGTGTGCCCATAATCCCACTGCTAATAACCGGTTCGCAACGGTTCGTGTTGACACGTCTGTGGTCACAAGCTCTCTTATCTACGCTGTAGTAGCTGTACGATCTATTACTGCTGCTTTTACAATACGACGATCCTGGCGTGCGTCTGTGCTGCGTGGACGTCCGGAAACTCGTCTACGGGTGTGAGAATGTTCACGTGACCACTGACGCCAGCAATTATAAAGCGTAAGACAGATTCCAGAGTACAGTGTGTAGGTGTATGCCTGATATCCTCTAACGCCTTACAGGAGCACTCAAATTCCTTACCATCAAACCAATGTTATGCAACGAGGAAGTAGTTCGTACTGCATTGGCACGCTGTATCTACGGACACACCAAGAATGTGTAAAATAACGATGTAACTTCTCTGCATGGTAAATTATTGAACGTTTCTTTTTTTTCGCTGGTTCTGTGGACTGTCACATGTGTGATGCATAACATGTGTAATGTATAATACGTGTGAATTTTCGAATAACAAGACCGCAAGAAAATGGTTCAAATGGCTCTGAGCACTATGGGACTCAACTGCTGAGGTCATTAGTCCCCTAGAACTTAGAACTAGTTAAACCTAACTAACCTAAGGACATCACAAACATCCATGCCCGAGGCAGGATTCGAACCTGCGACCGTAGCGGTCTTGCGGTTCCAGACTGCAGCGCCTTTAACCGCACGGCCACTTCGGCCGGCAAGACCCCAAGAAATCTGCAAGTAAAATCTATATTCAAATTAGTCGGGCAGATACATAATTAACTGCAAAATTACGCGTGTTTGTATGTTACTGTAAAGGCACCAGAATAATGCAGCACCTCACATATCGCCAACATGCCTAAAAGTGTCATAACATACGAAAACTGCACTTGAGAATGTGAATTATTTCCCGTAACGTATCGTATAGAAAATGAATGGAGAAAATTCGTCACTGGCAGCAGCAAATGTTATTTTATAAAACTAACTAAACTAAACCCGCTGTTGTTGTATTGATTAACTGACAGCTGCCACAACATTGAAATAACAAGGAGTATTCATTGGGAGCGACTTAAAGCGAAACGACCACAAATAAAGCTAGATGTTGCAAATGTAGATGACAGATACATTCGGAAAACCCTGAGAAAATGTAATTCATCCACTAAAGAGTTATCGTGGTTTACATACCAAAGAGGATTAACAGAGTAGGTAGAGCAGGTTCCAAGAAGAGGAGACCGTTTCGTCACGAATTCTTTGAGTAAATTCGAGAACGTCAGGGAGATGCTTATTCAGCTCTAATTGCAGACGCTACAGGACAGGGATTGTCCGTCACGGAGACGTTTAATACTGAAATTTCTAAAACGCATCTAAAAGGGAAAAATTGGAAATTTGTGGTAAGTTCCTATGGGACCAAACTGCTGAGGTCGAACCTTCGACGGAGGGAGCCGCGCGAACCGTGTCGAGGCACCTGAGACCAGGCAGATACCCCGCACAGCATCTAAAAAGGAGAAGCAGCGTGTTATTCCCTTCTACATGCACTGATCAGCCAGAATATTTTGTGACCACTTGCCTAATGGCACAGATAACAGCGGTGACGCGTCGTGCAATGGAAACAATGAGGCCGTGACAGGTCGCGGGAGGGAGTCGGCACCACATCTGCACACACAAGTCACCTAAGTTCAAAAAATGGTTCAAATGGCTCTGAGCACTATGGGACTCAACTGCTGAGGTCATTAGTCCCCTAGAACTTAGAACTAGTTAAACCTAACTAACCTAAGGACATCACAAACATCCATGCCCGAGGCAGGATTCGAACCTGCGACCGTAGCGGTCTTGCGGTTCCAGACTGCAGCGCCTTTAACCGCACGGCCACTTTGGCCGGCGTCACCTAAGTCCGCCGGCCGGTGTGGCCGAGTGGTTCTAGGCGCTACAGTTTGGAACCGCGAGACCGCTACGGTCGCAGGTTCGAATCCTGTCTCGGGCATGGATGTGTGTAACGTCCTTACGTTATTTAGGTTTAAGTAGTTCTAAGTTCTAGGGGACTAATGACCTCAGAAGTTAAGTCTCATAGTGCTCAGAGCCATTTGAACCATTTTTCAACTAAGTCCCGTAAATTCCGGAGAGGGGGTGATGAGCTATGAGCCACGTTCAATCACATCCGAGATGTGTTCGATCGCGTTCGCATCTGGTGAGTTGGGGGGGGGGGGGGCAGCACATCAACTGGAACTCGCCACTGTGTTCCTCGAGCCACTCCATCACACTGCTGGCCTTGTGACATCGCACATTATCTTGTTGAAAAATGCCACTGCCTTCAGTTGAAACTTCCGGGCAGAGAGGCCGTGGTCGATGTATAAAATTTCCACCTAACGTTTCGTCTCCATCTGCGGGAGACATCTTCTGAGGTCGTCCGGTTTTGCCACTGAGGCTCTCGCATTTATAGAGCGCATAGAGGGCACCACCATTCGTCACGTGGTGCCGACGGTATGCCTATCTTTGGAAGGCGTCACCACTCTCGATTAAGATTAATCGACTTTCATTCATCTGGCGCAACGTCGACATCCATATTTTGTGTAACCTTAAAACTTCCTCTTTTCTATTAAAATTGTTTGTGAATCTCTATTGCTTCTCTATACAGGCGCGCATGATAATGGGATGTTCGTGCTAGAAGGCTTATCTCATTAAATACAATTTCGTGGTTCCCATCTCAAAAACAGGCTCAGCTACGGCCGATTTTTCGATGTGTCCTAAGCGACAGTTTCTTTTATGTTCGGCTTAGCGTGTGTTTACACTTCTTTTCGTTCTTCCAATATATACTTGTCCACAACTGCATGGAATTTTCTATACCCCACGTGTTGCTGGGGGGTGTCGGGCGTGTTTTGCAGTTCTTAAATATTCCTTAATCTTCTCGGTGGGTCTGAAGATTGTTTCGATCCCATACTTGGCCAGAACTTTCCCGATACGGTCCGTGACTTTATTAATGAACGGTAGGGAAACTTTTCCAGTAGGTGACCGTTGCCAGGAAGTTTCAACTGAAGACAATACCGGCCGTGAAAGCCTACATTGTATGAGTGCCACTGGCGTCAGGAACTTGATCAAAAATGGTTCAAATGACTCTGAGCACTATGGGACTCCATGGATGCCCACATCAAAATTCTTCGGAGCATAGTGGAGCCACCACCAGCTTTTCTCTGTCCTGCAGTACAGGTGTCAAGCAACCGTTCTCCTGGAAGACGACGGATTCACGCCCTCTCATTGGCGTGATGAAGAAGCCATCGGGATTCATCAGGCCAAGCAACGCTTTGCCAGTTCCAAAACGTCCATTTTCGACAGTCACTTGCCCATTTCAGTCGCAGATGCCGATGCCGTGACGTTAACATTGACACATGCGCGGGTCGTCGGCCGCGGAGGCCCGTCGCTAGGAGTGTTCGGTGCACTGTATGTTCAGACACACTTGTAATCAGCCCAGCATTAAAATCTGATGTTAGTTCTGCCACAGTTTGCCGCCTGCCCCGTTTTACCAGTTTCTCCAGACCAACCTGACGACGTCTGGAAGTGGTTTCATTTTGGCTTCACGACATGTTGAAGACATTCACCACAGCACTCCTCGACCATCCGACAAGTCTTGCAGTTTCCGAAACGCTCCTGCCGAGCATCCGGGCCATCACAATCTGCCCTCGGCTTAACTCAGATAGATCGCGTTCCTTCCCCATTATGCACACGGACAGCACGCTGACTGACACTACGCACACCTTGCGTGTGTCTGACTAGCCGTCGTTCCTCGCCAGGTGACACAGCTGTCGCCTGTACGGGTGTATGTCGATAGTAGGTCGGTGGACATAATGTTGTGGTTGATCAGTGTTTATCTATTGAAAAGATCATGCCGGCCGGGGTGGCCGAGCGGTTCTAGGCACTACAGTCTGGAACCGCGCGACCGCTACGGTCGCAGGTTCGGATCCTGCCTCGGGCATGGATGTGTGTGATGTCTTAGGTTAGTTAGGTTTAAGTAGTTCTAGGTTCTAGGGGACTGATGACCTTCGAGGTTAAGTCCCATAGTGCTCAGAGCCATTTGAACTAATTTGAAAAGATCATAATAATACAGTCGGTGAATATGGAGGCCATGTGGAAGCTGACCAATAGTCGTTCTTCTACGTAGCATTTGCGAGTGTTACATGAAAATGATAGTATCCTAACTGCTCTCTATTACAAACCGTTTAAAATGGTTCAAATGGCTCTGAGCACTATGGGACTTAACATCTGTGGTCATCAGTCCCCTAGAACTTAGAACTACTTAAACCTAACTAACCTAAGGACATCACACACATCCATGCCCGAGGCAGGATTCGAACCTGCGACCGTAGTAGTCGCGCGGTTCCGGACTGAGCGCCTGAACCGCTAGACCACCGCGGCCGGCCGTTACAAACCGTACATAGAGTGTAGATGTATGGTGAGTGAACTCCAAGGCCTTACAGGAGATTCAAGTTCATTACTATCAAACCAGTGTGAAGCAACGAGGAAGTAGTTCGTGTTGCACATGTACAATGAACATACGGATATTCCAAAATATGGTAAAGTACGCTGCAACGTTTCCGCATTATATTTCTCGGAGTGTATAGTGTAGAGTGTACGAAACTAATTATTTGATAATGTGATTACTTAAGCCCTATATTGTTCAGTCGAATGAACAGTGATGTGTTAACTGATTTCACAGTGGACAGTTTTCAACAATTTGAAAATACTTCAAAATGAAGCCAATAAAAATTACGCATCAAATGGACCTCTAAATTTTGTCTCAAGAAATTATTCAAATTATTTTAGTTAAAGCCCACTGCTGATTTATGTACCTAACTTGCGAAACAAAACTTGGAATACGAAAAGGTCTTACATACTGACATATTACACGGTTCACTGCAATGTACATTGTATAAAAAGAAAATAACTTTCAAAATGAATGGATCTAATGACTGACTAACATTAGCAGTGACATTGTTCTATATGTATAGTGTAACTGTATGACTGTGGTCCCGACTATTCTTGCACTTATCTTGCTACAACAAAAATGTTGTCTCGGTAGTGGATCACAGCAAGTTGTTACGCAGATCAGCTAAAGTAAAATGATACGCTAAAAATGATAATAAAAACCTTGTCTACCGCCACGGGCTAGCAGATACAAGCAACATGGAATTTCTTGCGTGGGAATAATTTTGGGTGCTTATATTCTACAAATCATTTTTTCTAAAAGAATTATATAGAAAAGATTTACTTTAAAACTTCACTTTCAAGATCGTGAACAATACCGACTTTACACAAAAACGACTTGCTTTATATACACCTCTAACTGATTGTAACTGTGTACCGGACCGAGACTCGAACGGGACCTTTGCCTTTCGCGGCCAAGTGCTCTACCAACTGAGCTACCTAAGCACGACTTATGCCCGGTCCTCACAGCTTTAATTCCGACAGTCCCTCGTCTCCTACCTTCCAAACTTCACAGAAGCTCTCCTGTTTTTGAAAGGTAGGAGACGAGGAACTGTCGTGCTAGGGTAGCTCGGTTGGTGGAGCGCTTGTCCGCGAAAGGCAAAGGTCCCGAGTTCGAGTCTCGGTCTGGCACAGTTTTAATCTGCCAGGAAGTTTCGTATCAGCGTACACTCCGCTGTAGAGTGAAAATTTCATTGTACCTTTAACTGATTAATTACTCAAAAATTTTTCGCTGTGAGCAGTACTTGAGATAAATGCTTCAACCAAAACTCGGTGTGAGAATTAATTTTACAACAGAAAGCTAACTACGCGGAATTATGTTAAGCTGAGAATTTACTTGAATCACAGTTTTTCACAAAACCCTTTTCAAAATCCATAAATACTCTCATCAACTTATTCAATCATTTCCAACAAATCCGGATTCAGTGCTTAGCAGCTCAATTACAGATAAAAAAATTCCTGACCATTCAGTTTCACATATGCTTCTTCACACACCGCGACTGATAATAGTCATGGTAATTTTGAAGAATGATTGCGTATCGAACGCGCGTCGCTAACGATATATATGGAACATGGGGTTCTATGTACACCATATGACTATGGTGGTGTGTGCTATAGATACTGTTTACAGCTTTCACTAGCGCCGCAGTAAAAGACGAACGTTTACTTAGTTACAATTCATTACAAATGACAGTAGTAACTTTACTTGCTAGTACTTTATTCGTCACCCACGTCTTCTTCAAGTGCTATTCTTCGTGTTGCATAAGATGGATAGCTTGGAACTGTCAAACCACGTGTTCTTTCTTATAGATGTTCTCTTGTGACGCTGGCCGCAGTATAATTGCAAAGGAAAATCAACATCCACAACTTTCTTGCGAAATTTCACGGAGCTGAGTCCATGACACTCGAAAGAATTCCTGCTATCCTCATTTGGAAGCAATCCGAAGTTACAACAAAATTTCAGATAACTTTCTACGCTGCATAACTGAGAAATTAGATTTCGGCATGTGAGACTGCAACGTTTTCACTCATCGTCATTCACGACAGAAAACGATAAATTATGTTCTCGTGGCAACGCACTAAACATTTACCAGAATTCGCGCCACCTGGGTCGTGTAGTCGACATACAGTCGCACTTTCGATGTCTTTCGATACATATCGTTAAGGGCCCTCGCGTTCGATAGACAATCGTACTTGTATTACCATAATCTCTCTCTGTACGATGTTACGCACATACGATGTAACAACACGACCAAAGATCGCGGATCAACATGGCTTCCTCTCAGAAATGTGCATATCGGTATATGACAGTAAGAAAATGTAATAACCAAGGCGAATCGCACACCTCACGTAGTCTCCTCCTTCCCCCAATCAGAATTTTGGTTATTTGCAAATGGCAGTGAGCCACAACAAATTCTAAGAAAGTGTGAAGAACTGTACTACAAAGTCCGATTGCAGAATAACATGAAGACATAACTCAAAAGTTTTGTTGATGCTAAATAAAATGACTTTACAAGAAATAGTAAGTAAAAATCTGACAACGAAAAACCTACAGGTAAGACAGTATATGTAACAAGTAACCAGTAACCAGTATATGAATGAAATCTAATCTTCCTTACTTATTTTGCAGTTATTGACGTAAAAATTCATAGAGCACGGTTCTGCGTCACATGGGAAAAATGTATAAACGTTATTCTGCACAGGGGCAAAGCGAGTACTTCACAACACAACTGGGCACACACAGCACTGTAAAAAACTGCGTAACAAATCTTGTTGTGTATAGAGATAGTAGGCAAACTAAGTGTTTGTTTGTTCGCACCGACAACCAACTATCACTGATGAGTGTAAGGTTCTTTTTTGGTGAACAAATGAGAGGCAGACTCGGTGAGGTATACTGATGTTTTCATCTGACAACCCACTCACTTCTTGAAGAAAATGTTGATAAACATGGTATATTTTGTACAGCACTGAAAATCGTCGTAGCTTCATTATGTGTCCTGCGACTTTATCATAATATCCAAAGCATGCATGGAAAAATAAGTCTCTCCCTAGCAGATCGCAGTGATCAATATTGTGTGTTATGAAACAAAATACAGAAAAGATTGCACTCTCTAACACTCACATTGAACAGCGAAAGTTAATATCGAGAGAAGAAATGATGATAAAAGCATGTAAACCATGAAGATGTACAGCACATGCAGTATTTTTTAAAACATATAAGAAAAGAAAATCTAACCACCAGGTTAGCCAGAGCGCTAATACACTGCATCCTGGACTCGGGTAGGTGGGCCGGCCCCGGATCGAATCCGCCCAGCGGATTAACGACGAGGGCCAGTGTGCCAGCCAGCCTGGATGTGGTTTTTAGGCGTTTTTCCACATCCCATTGGGTGAATACCGAGCTGGTCCCCACGTCTTGCCTCAGTTACACGACTCACGGACATCTGAAACACATTCGCTCTATTTCATGATTTACACTGGACACAGACAGCTGGGGTACACTGATTCCGTCCCGGGGGGTACAGGATGGCGGCAGGACGAGCATCTGGCCACCCCTTCATATTAACCTTGCCAAATCCCATTGTAACCACTGCGAAAACTGCGGGACAAAGGCGTACGCAAAAGAAGAAGAAGATAGGAAAAGAAAATCTGATGATTTGGTAAACTAGGATGTTTAGAAGTATGATATAGCGAAGAACATACTTCTGTGATAGACAAAACAGATAAAAATATCAAATACATGGTGTGATAAGAACATGAGAATTATTGAAAACTATAAAATCATTACCTACAATATTGTGTGCACATTGTAGCAGTCTTACAGTATTCAACAAAATGTGAAATTCTGAAACTACGTAACTAAACTTCATCACAACATGCTCAAAGAGAACTGATGCACCGAGAAAAAAAGAAATCTGTGTCATACAGATGTTCAGCAGGATAACACGTCTCTACACTTTGAAAATATCAATCGTCACGAAAATTAAGCACAAAAGCTTCAAAGAAACATTTCGTGCTCAGAAAATTTTTCATGGCAGCTGGGTGGCAACAAAATTCACTGCAATTCAACGAGACTCGTAACTGCAAAAACCGCTACTGAACGTTTGGTATTGAAACAAAGAGCGTAAAAAAGCACATATTTTCTCAAAATTCCTCAACAGCGGTGTATAACATCATTTGATGGTGAACATTCTTTACTCCATTTAGTATTTTCAAGATTGTCGCTGGATCTATACCATTTGTACCTGATGTCACGAAAACTTGACGTAAAAATAATACTTGTATTGTCTTTTATCTTATTGGTGTTACTTAACATTTCAGGTTTCTGCTGTGTTACTAATCAAGAAGTTGCTCATCACTTTTTTTTCACTACATACGAGCTAATGAAATACATTATATCCATGAAAAGAGAGAAATGAACTTCAGCAAAACAGCGTCCATTACCTGTTCATTCCCAACAATTACATTTCCTGTCATAGTGTAATTATTATCCTCATAATCATTGTCATTACGAACACTAATACTTACTGATCGAAATGCATGGGAGAATTCTGTGAAACCTCGAATATCTCTCCCTATAGAGCGCATCCTTGTAGCTCGCTTATTATCTAGGTATCAGCACATGAATTCTAATTTGTGACAAAGCGACCAATTAGGAGGTAATGAAAATTCAGATTGTCAACCTAAGCTTTCGAGTGAATCTCGTTACCAAAATTTCAAAGTACTTTGAATTTATAAATGTCAAGAAAAGTTTGTATTCGAAATTATCACTCTTCCTTGTTTTCCAATGTTTCTTACAGCACCATTGCGGTTGCCCACTATAATGCCTATGAAAGTAGTTTTGTTCTTTGGGATAATCACACAAACGCCATAAATTTGCATGTTCCTATACACTGTCTGAATGAGAATGAGCAAAATCACTAACATCATCGCTTCGAGTAAGCTTTCTTTCGATATTTGTGAGCTGATCACGTGCTGTGTTTACTTCTCGTTCCTGTCGTTGCTTTATTTTCGTTTGACTGTCTGTCAATCGTTTCAGAGTACAGTATTCGTCTGATCCCGAAAAATGAACCGGTAAAGTATTGTTAGTATCCTTATCTGCGCCGGGTGTCAAGTTGTCACTTTTGTGTTAAGTTCGTAAACTTTTTCAGAAATATCATCTAATTCATCGTTCACTGTTTGTGATCGAAACCTCAGTGCTCAAGCTTATTCACCTACTTCGCAAATAGTAGCCATCAAGTCGTTCTTTCTGTTGTTCTACTTGAGTGACCACAGCATTCGGCACTACATTGTTTATTCTTCCTAACAATTCCTTTTTATCCTGAATATAATCTTCTGATATAATATTTTCTCCTTTTCTGAACGTACTTTATTCTGTAGACGCTGTTATTTTTCAGTAGTACGAAACCTGGTCTGAGTTCTGTTTATTACTGGCTGTAAGTCATTACAGACCTCTTACCTAATTTGAACTGACATTTTCTGCATCTATGAACCTGTCTCTTCCAATTTCTCTTCCTGTGACTTGTTATTTTCTCCAGTTTGAAATGGTTGAAATGGCTCTGAGCACTATGGGACTTAACTTCTAAGGTCATCAGTCCCCTAGAACTTAGAACTACTTAAACCTAACTAACCTAAGGACATCACACACATCCATGCCCGAGGCAGGATTCGAACCTGCGACCGTAGCGGTCGCGCGGGTCCAGACTGTAGCGCCTAGAACCGCTCCGACACACCGGCCGGCCTTCTCCAGTTTCTTATTTATCTCCTCCCGTGTCTTTTCCTGTGACCTTTACACAGATAGCAACAATTCTACGATATTCACTTACTAGTTTCAACATTAATGCCAACAGAAGACGACGCGGGTATAGTTTGCACAAAAGAAGTTGACGCAAAACCGGAATCTGCCGTTGCGGTCTTCGTTTGTTGCGAAATGTCGCTGTGTTGCGGTGTCTCGTCCCTCATGGATTCTTCCTAAAAGACTAAACCTCCATTAGCGATGTCCTGTCCTATACTTCGACTCGACAACGTATTAATATAAGAAGCCAGCACGTCTGAGATGTTGTCAAGATTTTCGATCATGTTACTAATTTCTGGTAATTGTTCAAAAAGTTAATTTCCCTCGTGTAGAATACTCATTCTGAACTTCTCTCATTTCTCTTACACGATGACTGGAGTGTTTTAGCCATAGCGCTAGTTCGAAACAAGAATGAAATACAACACAAAGATTTATATTACCCACAAAAATGAAACTTCCTGTCACACACTATTTGCAAAAACCAAAAATAAATGAGTCTAAAAATCTTGCATAATCCAATGGAAAAATGAAAAATTACAACTGCAGCAACTTCAGGTAGCACAATTATTATCTACCAAAACCGCGAAAATGTCACGCAAATTCTCACAAAATAGCACATATCAGGACATACAAATAACAATACAGAAAGAGAAATACACAAAATTTCTTACACTACCTTTAGCCAGCAAAGCAGCTCATGCGCAAAAATGTTACCCGACGTGGTTGTCACTGCTTCAGTAACTAACTTCTCTTCACTATAACACTGTGTTTGTAGTGTAGAGTGTAAGTGGACGAAACTACTTACAGAAAAATGTGGTTATTTAAGACCTGTATTGTGCAGTCGAGTGAACAGTGACGTCTCGCCTGAAGTCAAAAAATGGTTCAAATGGCTCTGAGCACTATGGGACTCAACATCTGAGGTCATCAGTCCCCTAGCGCTTAGAACTACTTAAACCTAACTAACCTAAGGACATCACACGCATCCATGCCCGAGGCAGGATTCGAACCTGCGACCATAGCGGTCAGGCGGTTTCAAACTGAAGCGCTTAGAACCGCACGGCTACACCGGTTGGATCGCCTGAAGTCACTGTGGACACTGTTCAACATCTCAAAAATATGCACACCTCACAACAAGAGCACGTCATCTGACGTTTACTTCAAAGAGTAAAAAATAACGGAGGTTCCAGTTTATCAAACATAAACATGGCATATACTAGGATACAACTACCACATTTACAGGAAAAATCCATCGTGTGACTTGTGACACGTTCATAATCCTTCTGTCGACGTATATTAATATGTATCGTGACTTACGAGGTTAAGTGAGTTTTCCCGGCGTTCGTGTGGTCATTTATTATATTCCGGAATATGTGCTACACTCTTTACGCTGTGACAGGCCGTTAAAAGAGAGTCTAGCATGCAACAGCGAGTAATTGTATCCGGAGATAAGAGCTTGTTCTGGGCGACCTGGATGATCAAGAACTTTTGTTGTTCATAACTGAACTGGCGAGTTACACTATGGGCCACTAATGTGCACATCTGTAGCGACAGAACTCGGACTTCTGTTAGTTTAGATGATATAGCCAATACTTTAAAATACAATTCACTATGTTTATTTCTTTAGTATTCGGTGGTGTTTATAATACCACGATGTTATATGCATTGTCGGACGTTCCAAGTACCACGTCTTCTTTCCTCAAGATTAAGATCCAGAGTAATTTACACTACATTAGCTGTTTCTTGTTTTTTTCTGGTTTCAGCGATATATACGACGAAAGAGACTAGCCAGCATAAGCAATTCTCTGCTTTATCGCTCACTGCTAATGCAAAAATAATTACCATCAACTGAAACTTTTATTACTTTATTACTACGGCAAAAGAAATTCCGCTGCTGCCGGTTGTGGTGTAGTGTTATAGAGTGTTCTGTTGTCACGAGCAGAGCTGTTGCCGAGCAGCGGTGTCTTCAGCATCTTGATCAACACCTGAATTCGTTCGGAAGCGATGACTTTCCTTAGATTAAGGTAGGCCTACACGCAGCAGAGAATAGAAATTAACACCTGTGAGGAGTGATTGCACGTATTTGGCGATGAAATTTGCTGAGTGCCGATGATGGTGCCTCGGTTGAATCCACTGTAATCTTGTGTTAACCTAAACTGGACATTCGCCGAGGCTAAAAGAGCACCATCTCTTCGAACTCGGCGTCGGTGAATCACGGTATTCTTTCAAAAGCTTTACATCGCAGCACAATTTTCAAGAGCTTCCGAGTGCAAATAAGGCATTTAAAGCCGTAGCGCGCATTAAATTTTCTTGTATCAGAGTGATCCAGTTGTAAACTCTACCTTTCAATACACTTTTTGTTATTCCTCTCACCTATAACAGAAATTAAGTTGAATACTGAAAGTGTCTCGTAACTAAAGACGCAAGAATTTTACTTACATCTAGCATTGTCCTCGATAGACGTTCAAAACCGTGTTGTCTTGAAACACGTAGTGCTGTTATGCTGTATTTGGTAAAGAAATTTCTTACAGTATATCACTTAATAATCTTGGATAATCGATGTCTGATGATTGACATTTGTATGTATTATTTTTAATTCAGAACTTAATTAATTAGTTCTTAATTGGGATACCAACCGGTTTGTCGTGTACAATCCATTATAACTGAAATGTGTTGTCATTTAAGGCTGTGAGAATGAACGGAATTGATGCTGAAATTTTACCTTTTAAGTTTCTGGCGAGGTCGGGCTTCGTGCATGCAAAATTTATTCCTAGCGATGACGTCGGAACAGATGAGAAACGAGCGTGAACGGAGGTGCGAAACGGGCGAACAAAGCGTGCAATTAAGCAAGTTGGAGATTCGTTACGTGAGAGAAGCCGGACTGAAAAAACAGCCGCAGTCAGCGTCGCTTCTCCAGCTCCGAGTTTATAGAGACCCTGCGTGGACGGTTACTTACGAACGTGTGAAGTAAGCAGGGACACTTAAGAATAATTATGTGAAGGTATTTACAAGAAACTGAAAACATTTTATTTCATTTTTAAATAGTGGAATGTCCCAGCAATAATTACTGTGCGCTAGTCACTTGGTGACAAACACCGTTTTACTATAAAAGTTAGTCAATTTTTGTTCACGTGTAATTGGAGGGTATATTTAAGTTGAAAAATGTGCTCTAGAGCCACATGAGTCACGAAACCTGTCACTGTCGACTGATTGAAAAGAAATGATGAACACTTCGATTACATTCCGTCAAGGATGTCTTCGTTATCTCTTAGCCGAAATAATGGTGCAAAGCACGGCAGCGTATTTGAGCACGAGTGCACGCTCCGACTCTGTTTCAGTAGTGCATTGCTCAGTCAACATTTGAGTGACTCGTATTCGAAAGAATACGTTGTTTTATTGTCTTAAAGGCGCTGTCGACGCATATTAAGGTCTGCCTCATCTCTAATGACATCCCTCTCGAGAAAAACTCTTAAAGTCAACCGTCTATGCCTATTCTCACTCTATGAACAGTGAGTGAAATATTCTTAGTAACTTATAATCTTTAATGTGCAGTTCACCTCCCAATAAATCCCTTCTCCCTGTGACTGCTTCACCCTTTCTCAACGTTCAGGAATGAGGGTAATGTTCGGCTAACAATAATCAACCTTTCCTTGAGATACAAAACACAGTATATACAGTTCCACACAGTAAATGGAATGACACCATTGATAAATATAGATTTCGATCAGAAATCGGTAGCTAAGGTAGAATATTCAAAATATCTAGGTGTATGCATTGATGAATGGTTGAACTGGAAAAAACACACTGAGGATCTGCTGAAACGTTTGAGTTCAGCTACTTATGCTATTAGGGTCATTGCAAATTTTGGCGATTTACATCTGAGTAAATTAGCTTACGATGCCTGTTTTCATTCTCTGCTTTCCTATGGCATCATATTCTGGGGTAACTTATCATTAAGTAAAAGAGTGTTCATTGCACAAAAGCGTGTAATCAGAATAATTGCTGGAGCTCATCCAAGATCATCCTGCAGACACTTATTTAAAGAGCTAGAGATCTTCAATGTAGCCTCACAATAGATATATATCCACTTATGAAATTTGTTATTAACAATCCGAACGAATTCAACAGTAACAGTTGTGTACATGGCTACAACACTAGGAGAAAGGATGATCTTCACTACTCAAGATAAAATCTAACTTTGGCTCAGAAGAGGGTAAATTATGCTGCCACAAAAGTCTTTGGTCACTTACCTAATAGCATCAAAAGTCTGACAGATAGCCATATAGCCTTCACAAGGAAATTAAAAGAATTTCTTAATGGCAACTCCTTCTACTCATTAGATGAATTTTTGGATATAATAAGTGGGTAATTTCCCCAATCCCCACAGAAAAATTGAGTGTCATGTAATATTTTGTGTAATGTAATATCTTGTATAGACACCCTTTATTAACCTGACACGTTCCACATCATTACGAAGAGTCGTATTCATGATCTATGGAACAAGTACTAATCTAATCTAATCTAATCTAATCTCTTGTACTACGAAATCGTTATCAGATGGTGCCACTGCAGGATATCAAAGAAGTTTGCTTGTAAAGCTAAAGCAGCTATATATAAAACTTTTGATCACAAAGGATCCATTACAAAACAAATCGGGACTTGTACTTTCTTTCGGTTACCAGCCGTGTCTTCAAATAAACCCGACGCACTTGTGGCACTAACCGCTGAATGTCTTTCTTTTAAATATATAGGGACTAATTTTGTGTGTACTGCTGCTTTCAGGTGACTTATTCCTACGTTTCAAGCAATATTTTACCAGAAAACTGAAACTTATGAATGACACTTGTTAATAACGATTTACTTTTGACAAAAGCCGTAAGAAACAATTTTCAAACTAATTAACAAAATTTGAAAATCTTATTTCTGCTCCGAAGAAGAAATTACAGACCTAGTCGATAGCGTTGAATCTTCCATGAGGCTATTCACGGATGATGCTGTTGCACATAGAGAAATCACAATGTTAGAAAATTGTAGCGAAGTGCAGGAAGATCTACCTGCAGAAAACCCAGACTCGATGCAGTGACTTCTAGTCGACCATGAACATAAAAATATGTAAAGCATTACGCATAAATAGGCGGAAAGGCCAGTTATTGTACTGACCGACCACGTACAATTAATGGTAAGAAAGGCATTTGCAAGACAGATTGATTGGAAGAATCCTCATGGAGTGTAGTTCCCACACGAGGAAGATGCCAAACATAACTGTCGATCGCCGATACTTGAATATTCATCGTCAGTCCGGACCCCTTACCAGACACGATTAACAGAGAAAATAGAAATGATCCAAACAAGAGCAGTGCCTTTCGTCACAGTAACGTTTAGATAGTGCTCCTGCATCACTGCTCCGACTCCAGAGGCAGACGTTACAAGAGAAACGTAGGGCATCACGGAGTAGTTTATTGGTAAACTTGGAAGCCATACAGTACAAGAAGAGTCGACAAATATATTTGTTGCTTCGATATATACTTACCAGAAAGACCATGAAGGTAAAATTAGAGGGATATTCGACATCATACCACTCGTACATCCAGCACACGATTCGCGACTGGAACAGGAAAGGGGGCAACTGACAGTGGTACGCAAAGTACCCTCCGCCACACAGTAGAACGTGGCTTGCGGAACTCCAGAGTACTACATACACAAAAATGGGCATTCATTTTTAAGACCCTTTGCTGGAATGCCATACAAAATTCTTTCTTCTTTTGCTGGTACCTTGTCCCACAGTTTCGCAAGGTCGGCATAGTTAGGACGGATTTGGCAAGGTTAAATTTAAGGGGTGGCCAGATGCCCTTCCTGCCGCCACGCCGTACTCCCTGGGACGGAATTAGTGTACCCCGGCTGTCTGTGTCTAGTGTAATCCATGGAATAGTGCCAAAGAGTTTCAGATGTCTGAGAGACGTGTAACTGGGGCGGAACGTGGGAACCAACCCGGTATTTACTAAGCAGGATGTGGAAAACCGCCTAAAAACCACATCCAGGCTGGCTGGCACACAGGCCGATGTCGGTAATCCTCCGGGCTGATTCCATCTGGGGTAGTGCGCCTGCCTGAGTGCAGGAAGCAGCGCATTACCACTCTCCGCTAACCTGGCGGGTCTGGAATGTTAGACGAAATATTTCGTTTAATGTATGTTGTGGGCCTCTTGTCCGCAGCTCGTGGTCTAGTAGTTAGTCTCTATATTACAATACCACAGTGTTCTATTCCCTGCTGGGTCGGACATTTTCTTCGCCGGGAAACTGGGTGTTTGCGTTGTCCTAATTATTCATCTTATCTTCATAGACACAAAAGCCGCCGAACTGGCGTCAAATAAAAAGGGTTATACTAAGCGGCCTGACGACCCTAGATGGGGCCTCCCGGTCATTAATGCCATACCATCATTTCATTCTTTCCGCCTATCGAAATGTTCCGATACTAAAAAGTAAAATTCCTTATCGTCGCAGGCAGTTTCGTTGTATAAGGTTGGTGCATAAGTTCGCAGCGTTTTTCCATAACTTTAATAAATGCACTAAATACACATAGCAGATACTTAAGTCATGAATACTATATTGTCCTTCACTGTTTACAGCAGTCTGTCAACGCTCGGGCAACTTTTCGATTCCGCGACTGTAGAAATCACATGGTTTTGAGGCGATGAACTCGTCGAACCATGTTCGGAGCTCATTTTCATCCGGAGAGCAAGTTCCTTGATGGCTGTTCGATAGAGAGCGGAAAAGGCGAAAATCTGAGGGCGCGATATCCACGAATATGTTGGGTGCAGAATGACTTCACAATCCAACTGTTGTGCAGTGTTTTTTGTCAGTCTAGCAGCAAGCGGGCGGGCATTACCTTGGAGCAGCATCACTTCACTCAATCTTCCTCTTCGTTCTTCTTGGATACCGGCTGCAAGATGTCTTAGCTGTCGATAGTGGTTACACTTCGGCGAAGGAATTCGTAATACACCATACAGCCGCTGTTCTTCCAGATGCGTAACATTATCTTTTGGGGATGCGCGAAGGCCTTTGTACGGGGCGTTGCTGCTTTGTTTGGGTTCAACCGTTAGTTTCTGTTTCTCGCGTTAGCATAAAGGCACCATACCTCGTCAGCAGTAACGACATAGGGTAGTAATGGTCGGTGCTGGTCACGAACGAAATGACGACGAGCAAGCAGAAATGCACATATGACCTGTTAATTTTTGTGATTTTGGCTTGGAGCATGTGGTACCCATACACCCAATTTTTGAACCTTCCCCATTGCATGCAAATGTCGCAGGATGGTGGAATGATAACAGTTCATCACATCTGCCAGTTATCGAGTACAGTGACGTGGCTCATTGTGGATTAATGCGATTAAAATCATCAAACCCCGTAGGTCTTCCTGAATGTGGAGTCACTAATGTCAGAACTATCCTCCTTAAAACGAGAAAATCATTTTCTTGCCGTGTACTGTCCAATGGCATTATCCCCATACACGGCTGCTGTCACCCCTCTATTGAAGTGAAACTCAATACGTGGGAAATGATTCGATTTCTCTTCCTGGCACTCCATTTTCTAGTGTCCACAGCAATACTGTATGGATGTAGTGGAAATGAGATTTAATATCTGCCCCACTTTTCTTTCGATGTCTGCAATTAATTTCAGTCACGAAATGAACACAGAGGTCTAATTAATATTGTGCTGTTTACTCGCGTAGCAATAATGACACCGTTTTTCTTACCTTGCAATAAAAACCTGAAATTAGATTAACGTACCTTTAGTGAGTTCTCCATACAAAATAAACAAGTAAAATACCCTACTGGCCACTAAAATTGCCACACCACTAAGATGACGTGCTACATACGCGAAATTTAACCGACAGGAAGAACATGCTGTGATATGCAAATGATTAGATTTTCAGAGCATCCACACAAGGTTGGCGCCGGTGGCGACACCTACAACGTGCTGACATGAGGTAAGTTTCCAACCGATTTCTCATACACAAACAGCAGTTGACCCGCGTTGCCTGATGAAACGTTGTTGTGATGCCTCATGTAACGAGGATAAATGCGTACCATCACGTTTCCGACTTTGATTAAGGTCGGATTGTAGCCTATCGCGATTGCGGTTTATCGTATCGCGACATTGCTACTCGCGTTGATCGAGATCCAATGACTGTTAGCAGAATGTGGAATTGGTGGGTTCAGGAGGGTAATACGGAACGCCGTGCTGGATCCCAACGGCCTCGTATCACTAGCAGTCGAGATGACAGGCATCGTATCCGCATGGCTGTAATGGATCGTGCAGCCACGTCTCGATCCCTGAGTCAACAGATGGGGACGTTTGCAAGACAACAACCATCTGCACGAACAGTTTGACGACGTTTGCAGCAACATGGACTATCAGCTCGGAGACCATGGCTGCGGTTATCCTTGACACTGCATCACAGACAGGAGTGCCTGCGATGGTGTACTCAGTGTCGAACCTGGGTGCACGAATGGCAAAACGTCATTTTTTCGGATGAATCCAGGTTGTGTTTACAGCATCATGATGGTCGCATCCGTGTTTGGCGACATCACGGTGAACGCACATTGGAAGCGTGTATTCGTCGTCGCCATACTGGCGTATCACCCGGCGTGATGGTATGGGGTGCCATTGGCTACACGTCTCGGTCACCTCTTGTTCGCATTGACGGCACTTTGAACAGTGGACGTTACATTTCAGATGTGTTACGACCAGTGGCTCTACCCTTCATTCGATCCCTGCGAAACCGTGCATTTCAGCAGGATAATGCACGACCGCATGTTGAAGGTCCTGCACGGGCCTTTCTAGATACAGAAAATGTTCGACTGCTGCCCTGGCCAGCACATTCTCCAGATCTATCACCAATTGAAAACGTCTCGTGACAATACGCCAGTCACTACTCTTGATGAACTGTGGCATTGTGTTGAAGCTGCATGGGCAGCTGTATCTCTACTCGCCATCCAAGCTCTGCTTTACTGAATGCCCAGGCGTATCAAGGCCGTTATTATGGCCAGAGGTGGTTGTTCTGGGTACTAATTTCTCAGGTTCTATGCACCCAAAGTGCGTGAAAATGTAATCACATGTCAGTTCTAGTATTATATATTTGTCCAATGAATACCCGTTTATCATCTGCATTTCTTCTTGGTGTAGCAATTTTAATGGCCAGTAGTGTATAAGTTAGATTCATCTCACAAATAAAACGAGAGATCAAATAAGACAATGAAGGAAACAGGTAGGCAATTAAGCCTTATTTTAGATCATTCAGTTCTACTACTGTTGGCGGGACTTCTTAGATACACTTAAAGTCATAAATTGAACGTGGCCTTTAGTTATAAAGGAAGTCTTTCGTGATTCATTCACATAGATAGCAAATTACTCAAATGCAGTCCACTTGTCTTCAGGTAGAACATCAGTTGTTCATTAATTACGCACAACACGGAGTGATGGAGAGGTCACGGATACTCATTAGATGTCCGCGGAATGCTGTAATTGAAAGGAAACATTGCCAACAGTGACAGCGTGTGTTCAGAGTGAGGAAAGTGTCTGCGCTGAACAATGCGGCAGGAGCAGCGAGGAGTGGGTGTGGAGCGTGTCGATTTATGGAGACTCGGCCCGCCGTGCTGCCGTGCCGTGTTATTACCATCCCCGCTGGCAAGGCAAATGCCCTGGGCGATGTTTATCGCCTGCACACCCGGCTCTGAGGACGGAACGCGTCTCACGTTCTGCTGCCGAGTCCAGGCGCTCAAGGACGAGTGTAGGGCAACCTGCGGCACGGTCCTGCAGCTAGTGGAGGGAGCTGCTGGCGTCGTGACTCACCTCGGAAGACGCAACGTAAATCAGCGGGGCACTCTCTGCTGCGCTCCGTGACAGTCACGGGATGCGATAAATATTCGACGGGGGTAGCATTACCGGTACTCAACTAAATTTTTTCGCTATATTATGCACAACGTTACAGTTCTTATGTCGCCTGCGCAGTTAGCTGTGCGCTCTAACGCACGGCTTTCCGGGTTTGGTAGGAGTGCTTTGTCCCCGGCACGAATCCGCCCGGCAGACTTGTGTCGAGGTCCGGTGAGCCGGCCAGCCTTTGGATGGTTTTTAGGCGGTTTTCCATCTGCCTCGGCGAATGCTAGCTGATTCCCCTTATTCCGCCTCAGCTACACTATGTCGGCGATTGCTGAGCAAATAAGTTCTCCACGTAAGCGTACACCACCTTTACTCTACCACGCAAACATAAGGGTTACACTCGTCTGGTGTGTGACGTTGCCTGGGGGAGGGGAGGGGGGGGAGGGGTTTCCACTGGGGACCGAACTGAACAGTACCCCTGAAAGAGTGGTTCGGTGTGGGGCGCCGGAGGGGTGAAGTGGACTGCGGTAGTCGTCGTGCGGTTGTGGACCACTGCGGCTGCCGCGGTGATGGAACCTATCCGCCGTTTCTAGGCCCCCACTTAACATACAATACAATACATACAATACGAAATAAAGGGTGTTTCAAACACATCCATTCGATTTTAACAGACGTCTTCGATATTGCAGAGCCTGTGTTGTTCACAATACGATGCAAACTTCCTTCGGACATGTGTGCATGTCCGAAGGAACAGGCATTGCGGCGACTACTGCCGTTATGGAATACATGAAATATGGGCAACCATCAGCTGTATAGTGGAATAACGACAGAGGAAATTTGGTCCCCACCGGGACTCGAACCCGGATTTCCCACTTATCGTGAGCTGTCGCCTATTAGGTCATCTGAGCACGAACACGTCGTCAATCATGTGTCGTATTTACCATCCGACCTTGGGCAAGCGACTTTCAGTTAAAATGTCTACACTATATGGAAATATACGTAACCGATGGACGAGTTAAAATTTTTTGTTTGTTTATAGTCGCAATCACATTCTTATGACTGTCATAAGAATGTGACTGCGTCTATAAATAAACAAAAAAAAATTACTAAATAATCAATCACTCACTCCATGGACAAAATGTCGTTTTTTTCCAAAATGTACGAGTGCAGCTTCTAGACGCATGGTTGACGACGTCTGGATTTGTAAGTCTCGCCATAGGGCCGCGCGGGGTAGCCGTGCGGTCTTAAGGACGCCTTGCCACAGTTCGCGCTGCTCCCTCCGTCGGAGGTTCGAGTCCTCCCTTGAGCATGGGGCTGTGTGTTGTCCTTAGCGTAAGTTAGTTTAAGTTAGATTAAGTAGTGGGTAAGCCTAGGGATCGATGACCTCAGCAGTTAGGTCCCATAGAACTTACCACAAATTTGCAAATGTCTCGCCATAGGTCGTGCTCGGAGAGCCCAATAGTAAGGCGACCGCTCGCAATAAGCGGGAAAACACGGTTCGTGTCTCAGTTCGACACAAATTTTCATTGCCATCATTCCATTATACAGATGATGGTTGTCCATATTCGCAACTGCTAACACATTTCATGGGCTACATCTTCTGTATTAACGAAGACAGAAACTTGAGGTAAATTTTAAGTTAGATATAGACCTACAAAGGTTTTATTTTCAAATTATAAATCGAATTTACAAGGCTTTGTAATGGGTGAGAAAGTTAAGACAGGTCACATAAAATACATCCAGCATAAATAAATATATAGAGGTGAAGTTTTCGCCAAGTTATAGCAGACAATATGGCGAATTCCCCAACGTCCGCAAGTAATTTATATCGTTCATAGTCGCCAAATTACGTTTTTTCTGATGGAATTACATATTTTTTTCCATGGCATGTGAAAGAGGCTTCTTTAGGGACCTTCGACATAACATTTATGGTAACTGGTCAAATACTCTCAAGGTAACAACGTCGCAAACCACTGCCCCACCATCATAAGAACAGCTGCCACAAACTTTTGTCTAGTTATGAAAAATATAAATAAGCACATAACCGAGGTACGGTTAATGTCGGTCATACCAAGTGCTCAAAATGTTCACCTTGAGCACTGACACGTGCTATAAAGTGATTCTTCAAAAATAACACTACACATCGAATTTCGTCCACTGTCAAGGGCACCACAGACTCACAGAACCCTGTCGTAGGGCATTTCATGCCTCCGAGAGCCGTCAGTGTTTCATAATAGAACTTTTGTTTTAATTTTCGCCGCAGATTAAGCTGTAGATGTGTTAGGTTTGATGAGTGTGTATACCATCTTCTGTTGCCTGAATGACCACTCCAGTACTCCCCAAATGTTCTGCCGGCCGCGGTGGTCTAGCGGTTCAGGCGCTCAGTCCGGAACCGCGCGACTGCTACGGTCGCAGGTTCGAATCCTGCCTCGGGCATGGATGTGTGTGATGTCCTTAGATTAGTTAGGTTTAAGTAGTTCTAAGTTCTGGGGGACTGATGACCTCAGCAGTTAAGTTCCATAGTGCTCAGAGCCATTTGAACCCAAATGTTCTCATGTCGTTACCTATGCGGAATGGGAGGGACATCTGTCATGTTGGTACCTTACTGGATGCCTTACGTCCAGTGCGATGTCTTCCAGCTGCGTATCTAACTAACTCGAAATACCTGAGTGTTGTTAGATTCCCTTCAATAAAACAAGGATCAATAATGCGGGTCCTGAAAACCATGCACCAAACGTTGGTAGACCAAGAGCGTTCTTTTTATCCGACTCTTTGAGTCAGCGTGGATTTTCAGCTAGCGATTGGTGCATATTGCGAAAGTTGACTTACATAGGGTTTGTTTACGATGCTTCCTCCTTAAACAAAATTTAGCACAGATATGCCGTATTATTTTGCACCATTTTTAAATAAATTTCGGAGAACTGTAACCAATTTTGGAAGTTATTGCTAAGTAGCTGTAGAGCAGAGAGATGTGAAGAGGATGAAATGCGACGAAATGTATGTTCACAGAACACGCGTTTGCTTGATCACCGCCGGCCCGGGTGGATGAGTGGTTCTAGGCGCTACAGTCTGGAAAAAAAGAAAAATATGACAAACCGTGAGATGAGGCAACCTTGGAGACCAATGTTGCAATGCTAGATCCTTAAACCTGTCACAGCCAATCAATTTTTGACGCAGCTCAGCGTTAAAAAATGCTCTTTCTCACCCACACTGCTCCATATTGCTGAAAAACGATGTATTCGGCACATTCTCGCAAACTTGTAAAAAGTCGGATATGCAACAAACCAGGAACGTGATTACTGTAACTGCCTCTTCAGTAAAAAGGAACGGGCCATAAATCGTTTCCCTGTAAAGAACGCGAAACACATAAATCTCTGCAGACTATTTCTTGCGTTCGACTACGGTATGCGACTGTGGCGTACCCTATACTGTATTCTGACGTTGTGGCGGTTCAGTTTTCCACTTAAATGGGATTCAGCCTCATCACTGAACTGTTCAGGAAACTGTTGTTTTCTACGCCCAGAACGAATTCATATGCACAGAACGCCCAGAACGAATTCATAAAATTTTACACGAGTTTGCCATCAGCGTCCTGAAGGGCTTCTAGCAGTTGATTCCTGTATGATATGAAACACAAACGTTGCCGCAAAACCCGCCTGACAGACGCATGACAAATGCGTAACTCACAGATAGCCCGATTAGACTTCCTTGCACGACGTGGAAAACTTAGTTGAATGCGCTCTAGGTCTTGATCGAGCGCCCGTGAGCGACATGTCAATTTCTCCTTACGTAATCAAACCATTGTCTTGAAACAACGGGTGCCTTCGTCGAGTCCTTTGAGTTGTAGGAGGTGCACTTCCGTGCTCTAGATGAAATTAACGCTATAGAATGCTTCAAATGGCTCTGAGCACTATGGGACTTAACATCTGACGTTATCAGTCCCCTAGAGCTTAGAACTACTCAAACCTAACTAACCTAAGGACATCACACACATCCATGCCTGAGGCAGGATTCGAACCTGCGACCGTAGCGGTCGCGCGGTTCCAGACTGAAGAGCCTAGAACCGCTCGGTCACAACGGCCGGCGTGACGCCATAGAGTTCTAAGTAAATTGTATCCCTGGAAACGAGAAACACAAAACCCTTTCTGTTATGGCCACCTCGACTCGAAGTAATGAAGCGAACCAGCGAAGTAGGTAGCTGTATCAGGATCTCGCATCTGGCGCTAAGGTGAACTTTTAGTATAGTGCGTAAGTTAAAACGTACTCATAGTTTTCATCTTCATTGATATATACGGTCCAGTCTCATAGATATAGTCACCTGTCAAAAGCTCAAATAACCGCCTTTTGCAGCGCGAACGTGCTGTAAGAGAGTCAGTGAGGCTCCGGGAGGTACCGACTGGTATGTGCTGGAGTCATGCCGACTCCAGAGTCGTGGGCAGTGGCGCTAGGTTTCTCCACGGCGCGAACATCTCGATCGAGTGGCTCCGCTGATTCTAGAACTAGTTTAAAGCCGGGGAGTTCGTTGGCCAGGGGAACACGGTAAACTCATACCGGTGCTGTCAGAACTATACTAGTAGATGCCGTAGTGCCGAGCAAAAACAAACTACATGTGAGGGTGGACGTGGTTTTCAAGAATAGGTCCATACTTGTGTTGATCCATTGTCTCTTCCAGAATCGCGAGATCACACAGGGAATGCCACGAAAACATTCTGCATGCCATTACGCTCTCTCCTCTGACCTGGACACTTCCTGCCGATTACTACAGGGACGTACACGCCAACTGCCATCTGTCCGATGGAGCATAGAAAGTGATTATCTGAAAACGTCATCTGTAGCTACGCACGGGACGTCCAGTTGCGCCGGCCCTGTGGATGAGCGATTCTAGGCGTTTCAGTCCGGAACCGCGCGGCTGCTACGGTCGCAGGTTTGAATCCTGCCTCGGGTATGGATGTGTATGATGTCCTTAGGTTAGTTAGGTTTAAGTAGTTCTAAGTTCTAGGGGACTGATGACCTCAGATGTTAAGTCCCATAGTGCTTAGAGCCATTTGAACCATTTTCGTCCAGTTGCGGCACTGGAGTCTAAATTCAAGCCTTCGACCCCGATAAACAGCAGTCAGCATGGTGCATGGACCAAAAAATGGCTCTCAGCACTATGGGACTTAACATCTATGGTCATCAGTCCCCTAGAACTTAGAACTACTTAAACCTAACTAACCTAAGGACAGCACACAACACCCAGCCATCACGAGGCAGAGAAAATCCCTGACCCCGCCGGGAATCGAACCCGGGAACCCGGGCGTGTGAAGCGAGAACGCTACCGCACGCCCACGAGATGCGGGCGGTGCATGGACCAGAAACCTGCTGCGGATGTCCATACGCATCAACGTTTACTGGATGGTCGTTGAGGAGACAGTGTTGATAGCCCCTTGGTTCATCTGGGTGGCCAGTTGTTCAACAGGCACTTGTCTATTCGCTCGTACACGTCTCCGCAGCTGTCGTTCACCCCTCTCATCTATGGGCCATGGTGCACCACAGTTACCTCGGTGTCACTTTTGGATAGCGCCATTTTCCCATGCGCGATATATTGCGGCACGCGGACAGTTTGAAGACTTAACCGTTCCTGAAATGCTTCCACCCTTGGCATGAAAGCCAATGATCGTCCACTTTTGGACATCAGATAAATCGCTCCGCCGCGCGGCATTAGCCGAGAGGTCTAAGGCGCTGCAGTCATGGACTGTGCGGCTGGTCACGGCGGAGGTTCGAGTCCTCTCTCGGGCATGGGTGTCTGTGTTTGTCCTTAGGATAATTTAGGTTAAGTTGTGTGTAAGCTTAGGGACTGATGATCTTAGCAGTTAAGACCCATAAGATTTCACACACATTTGAACATTTTTTAAATCGCTCCGTTTCTACATAAAGACAATGACTGCACAGGTTTTCGAGTCCCTCCCGCCCTCCAACACGCTTTGTATACCTGTCACTGGTAGTGGTGCCACCTGCCGTCTGTGAGTAGTTACTGGACGTTGGCGTCGAACACAGGCGGGAATAGCTGGACCTTGTGTGAGGTATCGAAAAAAGACGCTTTCTGTAGAAACAAGCACTGCGTCTCTGCCAAAACGGACAGTCAATTCCACAAGAAAGTGTAAGTCGTTGTCTGAATGAAATAAAAGAAACTATTATAAATATGTGTTTACATGAAAATACATGTTATTAACAACTGCACAATTACCTAATAGTTAATCCAGTTGCCGGCATTATCGATTGTAGCTTGGCCCTTAGCCCTCTCTCCGGTAAATCATCCACGATTACAACGTCTAGATACCGTTTAACTCACTTTGCAAGGAACATCTTTGACTTTATAAGAATTTTGCAGCAGCTCCACATGAAAACTTGAGTCCCTTTGGATGATTTTCAAGAAACACTGTCTCGTGACGCTTCAGATATTTTGCACTCATTTAAAACTGCAACCAACAAAACAAAACATTAACTCTCACACTGTTTATCTATACACTGTGCAAAAGCGCATTGATTACAGATTCGAGAGCACTACCATTGATGTCGCTGCGGACGTTACATTTACACATTTACAGTTCTTGCAGAACTGATTGTACCTCGCCTGCTCAAAATGTTCCCATAAACGTAAAGTATAATAGCATTAATGATTACCACTATTGTTGACGTCCATTGCAATGAGAAAATCGGAAAAGTCTATAGTTCGAGATAGTCAAGTAACTCATTTCACACCAATTTATCTTGCACCAAATGTTGAGTACGAATCTACCTAATTCATTTATATAGGTAAATGAATGGCAAGGTGGATGATTGTAAAGAATGTTCAAATGTAAATTGTTGTAAATGAGCTCAAAAAATGAATAAGTCATAGCAATACAGGTGTAACTTGCGCCTAGTGCTCACGTGGCACACAGACAACGTGTAAGAAAATTTAATGAAATATGGTGCAATACACATCGCAAAAAACTTATGAAGGTTCACAATAAGGAGTGACTAAATTAGCTGTATCAACAGTCGGATCAGTTAATAGCAAGCAGATTTTGTTCCGAGTCTAGAAACGTAACCTCCTCAGAAATACACAAAGAACCGATAGCAAAATATGAGACGCAAGTCCAGCACGTGAAAGTTGTAGCAATTCCGCGACGCAAGTCAAAGAAAAGCATGAAACAACCAAGCTACATGTTATTACCTCACCGTACAGCAGCACAGTAACACGCGGCATTGGACATTAAACACCTCTTCCTTCCACACGAGGGAACACAGTAACAGCTATCCAAACCGAGGCTCCAGCATTTTCAATGAACCATCTCGTTTGTTCCCACGCCTGGAACTCAAAGATGACTATCAAGTGCCTCACAGACCAATCCCAAAGATAACTAAGTTGTTAGTAGAATAGCATCTCTGCTGTAACATTGGGTTAATTAGCACGAGAAAAAGATTAAATTGTAGAACAGCGTTATCTCCGCCTAGAGAGACCTTTTCTGGTTACGTACAATCTGAAATCGCGATTAGCACTTGATTTTTGTTTTGTTTGACTGAATGAAATTCTAAAATATTTAACCTTGAACGTTTTATTCCTACATTCATTGGACAACTGATCGTTACATTCTAAATTATCGTTCCCTTATAATTAACGAGACACCTGATCGTGATATTCTAAATTATCAGACTCCTCATACCATAAGCTATTACGTGAAGTCCTACTGCACTGAAAGCACTCGAGTATGGAATAACTTTCCCCGTAACATCATAGAACTTACGCACTTCTTCATTTTGAGAAACAGTTTATCTCCTGAAACAACGATAGCTTCCCCTTACCTCTAAGGTGGTCCATATACTTCACTGATCACAACCTCAATACTTTGCCCTAAGTATTAAGGAAGTTGGAATTCCTTGTCTCGTCTTTTTTTTCATTTTCTTCACTCTGTAAGTATTGATTCTGTATGACAGTTACTGTGGTACAAGTGCATGCACAAGTACCAGTTCCCGTCTGTATCTGACAAAACGTGACTGCTATTGCACTGTATTTTCTCCACTCCTATCCTAGGCTCTTGCGTCGTTGGTGAAGGCATGTTGGCAGATGGAATACGCAAGATTAGCGCACTGCACATCTCTGTTCGCCGTTTCTTGGAAATAAATTTTTGTTACGACCTGCTTTCAGTTCGATATTTGCAATTTTGCCGCTTATTATGTTTGAACCGTCTGTTTGTGTATTCTTTGGCGCCATTTAGCAAGCTGTTCAACCTTCACACCTCCTACTTGCAGTGCCTCATGCTATGCCTGACTGCATCCTTGAAACGAAATCTTCGACTTCTCTTTCTATAGCTCACTATATAACATCCTCTTACGATGGTGATAATGCTGCATTCGTATCCTGTATCCGTTTATATGTGTTGGTTTTTCAACAAGAGTGTCTCGGTAGATGACATGTTTATCGCCTTAAGTGTAGCTCAATTCCTGATATAATCACGATGTTTCTGAAACGTAAGGAAGACCAGGAGCGACAACGGCTCTGCGTACGGAGGGTTTCGTGCGTAATTGCAGGTGATATGCGATGAAGACACGTTTACGAAACACAGCGGCCATTAGCTTCAGCGGCATGCTATTTTATTTTAGTTTTTTACATCAATAAGCTATTCAGGTCGTTAAATTTATCCACGAATGTAAGTTTCCTGACGTCATTGTGGACAACTACAGGTCCTTTATCTTTAAAACGCACTTCACACGCCGTTATTGAGTTTTAGTCCAAATCAGCTGTACGATTCATATAGTCTTTTGCACTGCAGTTATGGCATTATTAGATAACACCACTGCGTCTATTTCTTCTAATTGAGTTTTCCTTCATTTACGAAGCTTAACTGTGTTTGAATGGAAGAGGCATTATAATATTAGAAATGTCTTATAACAAATATCCTTTAGACATTTACGTGCAACATCTTTAATTCTCACTTAATAATATGTAAGTCCGCTTTGTGAATTGCCTGATGAAAGCTCTGCTCAGCAACAACGTACTATCCCAACCTTCAACCCTCTGATTATCAATAGCCTTGGACCGTATGGTAGAAATTAAATAAGGCAGCGTACTGGAGGTCATCCCACCGAGGACAAACCATGAGTTGCGGACTACAACAACCAGAAGATGATCTTCCGTGTCAGAGGAATTAGTGTCCCACTTTTTGCGCTGGAACTATAATCCTCCCCCAAACACACACAGATAATGTTTTGGCATGAACTCAGATACAACATAACTGATCAAACATCTCAAACACAAGTGAGGAAATGATGCCATTGTTTCGAAAGCAAAATTTAGCAGCGACCTGTCTGTACCAAAACAATGTACACATTTTGTTTGTTGTTTTGCTTTGAATCCTAGCTCTTGCATTTTCTGTGTTTTGTTACGATACTGAAAACACACTACATAATTTTAAAGAACGGCTGTAGAATGTGTCCATCAAGCTCTATCTGGTGTTTCAGCCGTTTTAAAATAATGTAAATTAGGGAGCTGATGTGCATGGCTATCAAGCTTCCAATGGACCACAAACTTCAGGACACACCGACAGTACGTGCCATGTATGCACACAAATTTAAGAATCCCTCAATAATGCACACTTTAGCTGCCGACTTCCAGGTTCGCATTTGTTTCATACCACAGACCAGTCATACCATATTCACAGTTGGTGTTCAGTTATCGCCGGTCTAACACGATCCTATTAAAAATAAAGTCTAATAATACATTCGGAGAGTGAACACAACGAAATCGGCAAACTGTCAAACTACAGCCTTCTACTTTCAGAAATCTATTAGGACGTTTCCATGATAATTATAAGTGGTTTGCTTCAACATTGACAACTGAACTTGGTTAATCTAGTCGAAGTTCCGTCAATCATTTATTTTTCCACCAACAAATCGTATTTCGTAAATACCATCATGAAGAGGAATCTTATGAGATGTGAAACGGGCAGAGTTATACATTAAAAGGCAGAAGCAGGCCATGCAGGTTAACTCAGTAAAGTATGCTAACAACAAATTATGATAAAAACTTTTATATATTTATTCATTTACAAACAAACGTTAAAGCGCATCTACTCACAGATTCCTTTAGTTGCATACATGTACATTAGCATGAAATCTGGTACTTTGAAGAAAACCTACGATTCTTTCCCTTGTATTACTCTTCTTTCGACTGTGTCTGACTCTTCGAACAAAGCATTTCCGTAGCTTTTCACGGAGTAGTATCAGCAGTACTAGTAATGTCAAGATACGTTTAATACAAAAATTAGATTATGCAAATTTGCTTCCCTGACGTCATATAATCTGATAAATTGTAGAAAGAGAAGACAACGAAGTATCTAATTACTCAGTTTTTGATTATCTGGATATATTCAGTTCCCTGCGTGATGTCTGTTGGTAACTTGTTATAGACTTTAGTACAAGCGTGATGTCTGTTGGTAACTTGTTATAGACTTTAGTACAAAAGTATAAAACTACATTCTGAGTCCTAGACAGGGATGCATAGTCTATATGGAAATTATTTTTACTTCTAGTATTGTAGTTGTGAATTGCACAGCTCATCACGAATTCACTTCTTGCTCCAAGCTACTAATACCATTATGGAGTATATGTACTGGCAATTTTGGCACATAAGTGTATGAATTCTTAGATACCTGAAGGAGCTACGGCAAGACGTATTCTTATTGCATGTTTCTGTAGAATAAATACTTTTTTGATATTAACTGAATAGCTGCAAAAAATTTTTTGCCGACGGAAAGTACTGAGTAGAAGCATTCAAAGTGTTCCGTTTTGCAGGTGTGCATAACCAGAGATTTGTGAGCGCAGAGGAAACACAATTGCTCCTTTTGGTGAACTCAGACACGTTTTCGTGCAGCCACAGTTAATCATCCATTTCTGGGAACTCTTTCATCTCTGCATCTAGTTGTTTGGAAGTAAATTATATGCATTTTTTTAAAATTAATGGTCAAGGTATCAGCCGTAAACCAGTTGTAACCCTGCTCCATTATTGTTCTGTCTGTGTCTGGTATGAATGTGCTTGGACCCTTTATCTGTATACTAGTGTCATCAGTAGACAACACAGATTAATACGAGATAAATGAGATATGTGCTTCAAAAGATACTGAAACCATGTGAAATGCAAAAAGAACACCTTTAAATACATGAGATAGAAATATTAGATTTGCATGGTCCGCTTTTATTGGGCTCTAAAGGTAGTCGCCAAAGCGCAAATTTGTGTGTGGCGTAGGACCAATATAGTGAGCACGAAAACCTTGAGACCGGAAGAATGGTATGTGGCTTTCTGAAAGAATGATCTCTAAGTATCGCATTAGATTAATGAACATTTCAGACCTACTACAATGTTTTATAGGAGCATAATTTGTGCATGTAACTGAATCTGAGTGAGATCTGAGGGATGTTGGATAGCCACTCCGAAAAACTGCCTGTAGCACTGGACATGTGTTTTCATATTTGCATCAGTGTTCGTGCTAGAGCTCTCAGGAAGATGCTGATGCGTATCGTCTTTGTTACGATACACACCTGTAACCAGATGCAGACATACACCTGGACCACAATGCCAGACTAATTCAAATCTGATTCAGCGAGGGCAGCACAGATTGAGACAAAATCCAGCCACACTGTTACCAGGACTTGTTTCCAGGAAGTTAAGATGCGATCGAGAGTGCCAGTTTTCCTCTCGCACCACATTGTTATGTGGTTCTCCCCGATTGGTCTACACTGATGCGACAAAAGTCATCGGATAGCGATATGCACGTGTACAGATGGCGGTAGTATCGTGTGCACAAGGTATTTAAAAGGGAGTACGTTTGCGAAACTGTCATTTGTACTCCGGTAAATCTTGGGAAATGGTATCTGGTGTGATTATGGATGTAAGATGGGAATTAACAGGATTTGAACGCTGAGTGGTAGTTGGGGCTAGACGGAAGAGACATTCCATTTCGAAAATGATTAGGAAATTCAGTATTCCGAGATCCACAGTGTCAAGAGTATGCCGAGAATACCACATTTCAGGCTTTATCTTTCACTACGAACAAAGCAGTGGCCGACGGCTTTCACTTAACAACCGAGAGCAGCGGGTTTTTCGTAAAGTTGTCAGTACTGACAGACAAGTGGCATCCATGAAATAACAGGAAAAATAAATGTGGAGCAAACGACGAACGTATCCATCACAACAGTGCGGCGAAATTTGCCGTTAATTGGCTATGGCAGCAGACGACCGACTCGAGTGCTTTTGCTTTCAGCACGACATCGCCTGCAATATCTCTCCTGGGCTGGTGACCATATTGGTTGGATCCTACACGAATGGAAAACCGCAGCCTGCTCAGATGAGTCCCGATTTCAGTTGTTAAGGGGTTAAGGAGTGTGGCGCAGATCCCACGAAGCCATGAACCTAGGTTATCAACAAGGCACTGTGCAAGCTGGTGACAGCTCCATAAAGATGTGAGCTGTGTTTACGTGGAATGGAGTGGATCCATTGGTCCAACTGAAAACGATCATTGACTGGAGTGTATTATCTGCAGCCATTCAACGAGTTTGTGTTCTCAAAAAAAGATGGAGTTTTTATGGATGACCATGTGCCATGTGACAGGGTTACAGCAGTTCACGATTGGCTTGAAAAAAATTCTGGACAATTCGAACGAATGATACGGCCATCCAGATCGCCCGACGTAAATCCAACCGCACATTTATCAGACATAACCGAGAGGTCATTCGTACACAACATCCTACACCAGAAACACTTACGCAGTTATTGACGGTTGTAGAGGCAGTATGGCTCCATATTTCTGAGAGGATTTCCAGCGACTTGTTGGGTCCATGCCGAGTCGAGGTGCAGCATTACACGGGGCAAAAAGAAGTCCGACGCGATATTACAAGGTCTCCCAGAACTTTTGTTATCTCAGTGTAGTAGCGGTAGACACAATTCAAGAGTTCAGTACGTTTATTGATGAGAACAGAGTTTTCTTTGGTCTCACTAATAATCGTCTGTGACTGCGATATCGATCAGGCAGATAAAGCAATGTGGCGCAGTGGTAAATTCACTGGACTCATATTCAGGATGACGGCGGTTCAAACCCTCATACGTTCATTTATAATTGGGTTTACTGTGATGTCTCCAAGTCATTTGAGGCAAATTTTAGGGTGGTTCCTTTGACAGAACATGGCTGTCTTCCTCCCGAGGCCTTCTTCAACACGAGTTTGGGCTCGGTCTCTAATGATCTTATCATTTGCAGGACGTTAAACAGTTTCCATTATCTTACGGCCTACAAAATAAAATCGGCGCGTTATGGTATGGAGAGACATAGACATACAGTGAGTGCACACTTCCGGTGATTGTTGAGTTGACACTCGACAAAGCAGGACTCATTAAGAGTATCATACACGCCATCTCTAACTATTCCTACAACACTAAAAAGACATACAGCTCCAGCTGGTCAGTAGTGCTCACTTTACATAATACATTCTCCAAGACGTACAGTACGCTCATTATATTTATTCTCCAATGAGCGTCTAAGGGAACTTGTGAGGCGTCTAGCCTAGTCTTCAAATTCATTAGTATTACTTGACGATGCAACAATTGGAGACTGCATGGGGCACTACCACCTTGGCTACATTCGACCTTTCTGCGATCGTCTCTTTGCACTACTGCAAAACCGCTCTGCAGCAAGAGAGTGTTACAGCAGACAATGGAATTTTTATCCGAGGTATCCGTCCCTGTGCTTGTAATAACTACAAATAATTTATGCAGTATTTGGCACTTCATCCTCCGTTATTCCATCTTTTCATCATCCATACCATAACATAATCTCGCAAATTGACCTTGCTCAGCATTCTTCTTATAGTAGTGTAATGTTCAGTGTTACATAGTTAGTAGTGATAGTTCGCGTATATGTGTTGCTGAGTTCCCTTCATGATGTTGCATTGAAGTCTCCAGAGCGTTGATAGACATCTCCTTATTACCTCCTCCAAATATACGAAAACCAAAGAGTTTCCAGCAGAAGATGTCCTCCGTCAGAGGTATCGGAACAATTTTCACACATAACTGTCGACTCGGTCATTTCCGGAACTCAGTCCAAGATCTGAAATTGATACATCATCGCTGAAAGTCTGTGACGTCATCACGTAGACACGCTATAGGTGAGAAAAATACGAGTCTGAGAAAAATTAGGTCCGTTGCTGACGACAGAGTTGTGCGGTGCAGCCCCCCTGGCCCCTTGACCTCCGGCAGCGGAAAGCCCGGTGTGCGGGCGCGGCCACTGAACTGAGGCGGGAGGCAGCGTCAATGGCGGCGTCAGCGCCGTGTGTTCCCGGTAGCGGCGCTGCCCGGCCGCGGATATATAGGGCCGGCCGCGGCTGCAGTCGCCAGTCCACCGGCAACAGCACGATGGCCGCCAACGCTCACAGACTGCTGGCCGCGAGCGCAACTCTCCTGCTGCTGCTAGCCGCCGTCACGGCGCGCCCAGAAGAAAAGGGTGAGTCCGACAGCAGCACCGTACTTCTCATACGTGACAGGACCGCAGTTCCATACTCCGGGATGTCAGTACTAAGTTACACTTGTGGTCAGAGTGTTAGGAACATCGAATTTAGACTAACTGTCTCACAAACTGCCCAGTTTCAAAAAGGGATCTACGATGACCTTCTTCTTGCCGACAAGTGTGAAAGATTGTGAGGACACCGCTTTTACAACGGCTGCAATGCATGACATGTGTTCAGCTGCTTTACTCCGCTAGTTTATGTATTAACATATTTTAAATTCCGTTTTAGAGAAATAATACGCAAACCCGTAACAGAGAAAGACCCCAGAAAAGATGGGAACACCAGTTTCGAATCTTAATAAGTGTAATAATTGATTACCATTGCCTGTCTGGTGTCTGTTGTTTCGCGAATGGCGGAAAGAACAGACGCCACACGTATAATAGTATCATCTAGACCTTGGCGGAATTTCATGATATCTTCATTGTGGATGCATCCTAAGTCCGACCGCTCTGCGGGAAACATGCGAGATGCGAGCAATGAGGAAAATGTACTGGGGGCGCTACGAAAGGAGTGTGCGACAAGTTGGGAATTTGGATGGCCATGAAGCGTGCTCGGATATCCGAAGCATTTAAGGCGCGTAGGCAAGAAATCCGGTTTGTAGTCCCGGTCCGGCGCCAATGTTCACTTGTCACCATTGAATATTTCAACGCCCTCATGCGACTGATATCGGTATTTCTCTTTCATCGTGTAATCGTCGATATTGATGATTATCACGACAGTAGTTATAGTGTAGATGTCAACAACCTTTAAATAAAACGAAGATATTGGAAAAAGGTATCATGAGATGAAAAAAAAACTGTTTACTAGAGTAAGGGAAACGGAAATTTAACTGTGGTGGGAGGCTGGAATTCGACAGTAGGAAAAGGAGGAGAAGGAATATTACTAGGAGAACATGGACAGATGGAAAGCAATGTAATGGGAAGGCACCTGGTAGAATTACATCAAAGCAAGGTTTAATTCTTAACACTTAGTTTAAGAATCACGAATGATGGGTTGTGCGTGGAGGAATGGTTCAAATGGCTCTGAGCGCTATGGGACTTAACAGCTGTGGTCATCAGTCCCCTAGAACTTAGAACTACTTAAACCTAACTAACCTAAGGACATCACACACATCCATGCCCGAGGCAGGATTCGAACCTGCGACCGTAGCAGTCGCACGGTTCCGGACTGCGCGCCTAGAACCGCGAGACCACCACGGCCGGCTTGTGCGTGGAGGACATCTAGAGCCACCGAAAGGTTCCGAATAGGTTATATAATTGCGAGAAACAGATTGAAAAAACAAATTTTAACGGGCAAACTGTTTCCAAGAGAGGATATGCACTCTGACCTAGTTTATGAGTTTCGAAATGCAGATTAAAGACTTTCCAGTCGCAAAGCTTCCCTTATAGCACCTTGTGCATTGTAAAAATATCAAAACCTACCTGTCGTTAATCAGCACGATTTCCTTTTTTTCTCGTGCCTTTGTCCAGAATTTTCTCAGGCTCGGCATTGTTATGGTCGGATTTGGCAAGGGTAACTGAAGAGGGTGGCCGGATGCCCTACTTGTCGCCACCGAGTTATATGAGATGATGACAGCCGAACGCAACACCCAGTCCCTAAGCGGAGAAAATCTCCGAACCAGCAGGGAATCGAACCCGCCCCCTTCGTAAGGCATTCCGTCGTGTTAACCACTCAGCTATCGAGGCGGACTCGATTTCTAACATACATTGTATTTAATACCAATTCAATCTCCTGGAAGTGAATGTTCCGATATCCGACTCCAATACGATCCACGAAAACAAGTCGTTCTTGAATCTCATAGCATTTTTAATCTGTTGTGCTAGTTAACCACCATGTTTGTTTGTCTCAGTTATCCATTGCTAATGTACCTCCAACTTAAAAATATTCGGCGTTCCGCTGAACCGATGGGTGTATTGTATAAAACTTCGTTACCTGGAAAATCTTTCTCTCGTTTCTATCACAGCTCGTTTTTTTGCGATCATTTAATATTTTAAAAAATCTAATGTCTCATCTTATCTCATTTTGAGGCTATAGCTAGCGCTCATTTTGCTTACAAAAATCCCATTAGCGATACTTCAGACACATCTTCACTCGGCCGTTATTACCAATCGGCTTCAGTATTCCATCAAACTCCACTTCTGCAGGTACGTTAAGAGACGCAACACATTCCATGGGTTTCATATCATCGAAGAACTTGTATCAGAGTAGCTGGTGCAGCACCCTACTATCAAATAAACTGATGGGGGCGCGTCTGGGAAATTGCTTTTTCAGATATTGCATCTCTGTAGATTTGCTAATATTTACCGTTAAATCTCACATTATGGAAGCGGCTGCGCTCAACCTACTCGTTTCTATGTAAAAATAACCGTCTACGAAATCTTTTTTCCCGAGTTCAAAACTTTTTGTAAGTACCTTTTTCCCAAGTAACGTTACGTTCGTGCAGCTCGCTGTGTAGGGGACAGTATTAGCGAATAAAAGAGCCCGATGACATCAGCTCATCTTCAGAGCTGCAATAAACGAGGTTCTGCACGTCATACGGAATGATTGTGCAACTCTATTACGAAAGGTCAGTCCACATGAGCGTCGCTAGCAAGAGGATGACACGTGCCTTAGAAAAACAGGGTTCTTTACCGTAGCAGAAACCTCTCTCGCAAGAAGACTAATTTAACGGGACTTGTAACGTCTACAGAACTGCGATCTGTGTGACTTGCTTTCCGTTACATACTCAATATTTTCTCATTCATTGCTTCCCCCACATGCTCTCATTTTGAATATAAAGTGATTTATCGACGCGGTACTGGTCTTCCACAGAATGAAGCAAGCTTAGCATACGACCGCGCCTCTATGCAAATTTGCAGCACCGTACGGGCGTTTAACACGTACTGTCAAATGTTGCTTCAATCTTTCAGAGACGTCATTTATCCAGTGTCACGAGCAACGCGTATGTTATTAACAAAACTGTGTTCCTTAACAAATGTAAAACATCACTTCACTACGTACAGTGTCCGAAAGACAATGCCGGAAATTAGAGGTAACAAACTCGCACAAGTTAATTTTGTTCCGTTCTTATCACACAATAGAAAACATTTCCCCAGTGCATAAAATTTCTGTCTGGTATCAATAATCCAGGAAACAACCACCGACATAATTCGCTTTATGGTGAGCGGAAATGTATCTCTTTCAAGCTGGACGTTGAAACTAGAAATCATTTAGATATTTTTGAAATAATTTCTTCATTTTAGTATACGATTTCGAAAAGCATCAGGATACTTGTACTCTACTGAGGTCGCCACTGAGTAACCCCTATACTGACTACACACTACACATAGTCTAAATGCCGGCCGGTGTGGCCGTGCGGTTCTAAGCGCGTCAGTTTGGAACCGCATGACCGCTACGGTCGCAGGTTCGAATCCTGCCTCGGGCATGGATGTGTGTGATGTCTTTAGATTAGTTAGGTTTAAGTAGTTCTAAGTTCTAGGGGACTGACGACCTCAGTAGTTAAGTCCCATAGTGCTCAGAGCCATTTGAACCAAGCCATAGTCTAAATCAGACTGAACCCACATGGTGTTAATGTATGAGTAACCCACCGTCAATTGACTTGTATTTTATTTGTTATGCACACTGCATCCTGAGGCCTGTGGTTTCATTATCCGGTACAGGTTGTTGAAATTATACGTTTCCCTCTTCTGCGGGCGAACAGGTTTGTTAGCTCATGATACAAGATTACAGGTTGTCGCAGATGAAATGTAATTAGATTAGTTACAGCACTTTACGGTGAAATGATACATCTGCCGTGACGTTTTACTGCACAGAAATTGAGGTAACTGGTATTTATAACGTACAGCTGCGATGTCTGAAAACTAAACTGAAGTCTATTGCGGAACGAGAGATATGGAATCTGTTATCAGTCGCAGTGGTCTCGTGTAGCCTGATAATAAATTTTTAGTAATGCAATGTGATTTTCATTTATCGTGCGTCATTAACTAAAACAGAATATATCTGAGACAAAGGAAAAAAGAGTTAAAAATTAATAACTTCCTCTTTGCAGATGGAAATGAGACATTTCGGTAATATGCACATGCCTTTATTCATTTATGCTTTTTATTACAAGCGGTAACATCGTGAAATATCACAACCAGCTGTTCTCTTTGGGAGTGGAACAGGGAGAAAAGATGCTAGTTGTGGTACGAGGTACCCTCCGCCACTCACCGTATTGTGGATTGTGGAGTACGTATGTAGATGTAGATGTACATCCAAAAATGGAGGTGATTAGTAAACAACAAACCTGTATGACAACTGTCGATTTTCATACTTACTTGTGGCGCAAGAAGTAATAAACTCGAAGTTTTAACTTCTGTCTTCTCTCACCATTATCGTTTCCGAAGATCGTTCATAATAGACACTGTCTCATCCAAGATTCATCAAGCATTGTGTTTGTGTTGCTGTACACCAGCTTTGTCATCACACCGTCGTTTGCCCGAGGTGCCCTAGGATAGAAGAAAAAGTCGTATATTAAAGCTGTATGTCAGTTGTGCAAATTTTCTCTTTTTGAGACAATGTTAATGTCCCAGCCTATTGTTTGGCTAGAAGGGTGAGGAGACTGCTTAAAAAATCACACCCCAGCAGATTATTTTACAGAGACAACAGTTGTTAATATGGTGAACGGTTTCAGTCCGGGTGTGGCTCGCCTCCCTGTCTCGCTAGTTGGGCAACTGCGCTTTAAGTGTTCTGAAATACTCTAATTTCAGTAGTAGTGGAGAAAGGGACTAAGGGATGCTTAAGAGCCCACTGGCAACGAGGTCGTTGGAGACAGAGTGCTATTTCAATTTGTGATAATGGGAGAAGTAATCTATTATGACCATTTTCAAGGAACTATCCCGTAATTGGCCTGCGATGATTTAGTAAAATTAGCAAACGAACAACTCAAAGAAACTCTGAAACAGATTAGAACTCCGCTTCCCCGAACCTGAGTCTATTACAGGAACAGCCGCCCCACATCGCTTGGTTACTAGTATTGTAAGTGTACGCAGTGGAGACGCAGGAGACATTACGCTGATACCTTGTAGCTCCGCGTCTAGTCTCGATAAAGCCTCAAATTCAGTAAGAAAGTCCGTACAGAAGATTCTTTAACTATGTCATACCAAGCTGAACTCAATTGTTGATGATAATATTTCTTAGCGCAACTACACTGCAGGGACATTGATTGCTAACTTTGACCCGTTGATTCAGACAGGTCCAGACACTTTCTGTGAGATTAAGATCGGGTGGTTTAGTGCGCCAATTCAAATGAGTTTTCGTCATACCAGGGACATGTGAATACTGCAGTCGTCCTCTTGGGAGGTGGGAGTGGCCACAGTTACCAGTCTTGGAGAAGTAGAAGAAAAGGTAACAGTTGTCCGCAGAGAATGTCGAAGTAAACAAACCTGTTTACGTCCCGGTAATCTGTTGAGTTGGCCCAAGTAACAGCAGGAAAACATCCCCAAAAACCATTTCCGGCTTGGATTAAAACCTCCACACATTGAACGCTAAAAAGCCAAGATTTGCATCATTTGAAAAGAGCCAAAATGGCGACTCGTCGGCCCATGCCACACGCTTCCGGTCAGCAGGTGACAAGTTTCTTTGTTGGTTAACACACTGAGCAAATGGCTCTGAGCACTATGGGACTTAACATCTATGGTCATCAGTCGGTTAACACACTGACTACGTGTAGCATTATTTGTCGTTACTAGCATTGACCTTTCGCGGGGTACCCGAATGGTTTCACGCAGTACGCTTATCAATGTCGTTTCGTAGCTGGGTGAGCTGGCTCACCACTGGGTGTCCACTGACAGCTGAAGTTGGTACTAGGTTTAAAACAGAGTGTAATTGACAAGCTACGATCTTTTAAGCAGCACTGTTCTTACGGTGTGTTACACGGCTGGGAGTCGTCGACAATTTCTCACAGACACGTTTTACTGTCTGCGTGAATACAGCAAAAAATAGGGCAACGTTCACAGTGTAGTCAAGCACGCTAGCTTCTTTCTACCGCCGGTCGGAGTGGCCGAGCGGTTCTAGGCGCTACAGTCCGGAACCGCGCGACCGCTACGGTCGCAGGTTCGAATCCTGCCTCGGGCATGAATGTGTGTGGTGTCCTTAGGTTAGTTAGGTTTAAGTAGTTCTAAGTTCTAGTGGACTGATGACCACAGCAGTTAAGTCCCATAGTGGTCAGAGCCATTTAACCATTCTTTCTACCATTGTGTCTCCATGTTCAACCGCCTAACGACGCTTATTCCATACAACCGACTGACGCGCCACTTCATAACGTCAGGGGTGGAGAGTTTGAAGATCCGCATGATAACAGTTCTGCACCATCTACACCGCTCCAAAGCGACCATTTTTTGTTTTCACGAGTTTCTGGCTGATGAGCTTAGAGTTTCTGGCTGATGAGCTTATGGCTCTGAGCACTATGGAACTTAACTTCTGAGGTCATCAGTCCCCTAGAACTTAGAACTACTTAAACCTAACTAACCTAAGGACATCACACACATCCATGCCCGAGGCAGGACTCGAACCTGCGACCGTAGCGGTCATGCGGTTCCAGACTGTAGCGCCTTTAACCGCTTGGCCACCCCGACCGGCCGATGAGCTTGAGTCGCATGTCTAATAACACTTTTAGGCAAGCAAACAGCTGTCACTGCTCGTTCTAGTGCAGTGGGTCTTCAGCAAAGAGCAGAGATGCGTTCCGCTGAGAGACGTAGCGTCAGCAGCAAGTCATCGTGCTACAGGTGGTCACGCACAGCAACCAGTTTCAAGCGAGCGCCTGTCAGACAAGGCCGCTTGCCACGTCACACGGTGTTTATTGCGAGGGATTAGCATGTGGCGCGGCCCCGCCAGTAGTGCTGCGTGTGTGTGCGCACCAGCGCTGGGATTCCCAGCAGCATTCAGCGAGTCGCCTGTGTCAGATGCTCCAGTGACTCCGGCCGGCATGCAACAGTAATAGTAACGCTTTCCATTTGTCCTTCAGCTGCAGCCGTCCCACAGTGCCTTTAAATTTATCTTGTAACGTTCTTTATATGCCGTACTTGTTTACGTTAAATTATTGTAAAACGTTTACATCTTCCCTATTGCTGGGATTACTCCTGCAAAACTGAATATTGAGTTTCCTTTGCTTTACGTCTATGGTCACCAACTTTTTGTTAACAGATTACCGGTTTCGGTCTATAATGACCATCATCAGATCTCTTTCGCTGGCCGGAGTGGCCGAGCGGTTCTAGACGTTACAGTCTGGAACCGCGCGACCGCTGCGGTCGCAGGTTCGAATCCTGCCTCGGGCATGGATGTGTGTGATGCCCTTAGGTTAGTTAGGTTTAAGTCGTTCTAAGTTCTAGGGGCCTGATAACCTCAGGTGTTAAGTCCCATAGTTCTCAGAGCCATTTGAACCATTTTTTTGAAGATCTGTTTCATAAAACAAAGTCCTGATTCTCCATTTAACATTTGACGATGCCACTATGGCTGCAGTACATTAGGACTTTGTTTTTACGAAACAGATCTGATGATGGTCATTATAGACCGAAACCGGTAATCTGTTAACAAAAAGTTTGTGACCATAGACGTAAAGTAAAGGAAACGTATTGCATATACAGGTCACTGTTTTATTCGCGACAATGTCGCAGCTTGTCAATATCGCATTGTTAGTTGATTCAAGAAGAATAAAATTTGTAATGATAAACTGTGCATTGTAGAACTACGAACCTTTCTCAGGAAACTTGGCTAAATTCCGATAGAGAGAAACTGAGAATAGTTTTAATGTCACTCCGGTGTTACAGCCGTTAGAGACACAATTACAGCTGCCCGCATCTCGTGGTCGTGCGGTAGCGTTCTCGCTTCCCACGCCCGGGTTCCCGGCGGGGTCAGGGATTTTCTCTGCCTCGTGATGGCTGGGTGTCGGGTGCTGTCCTTAGGTTAGTTAGGTTTAAGTAGCTCTAAGTTCTAGGGGACTGATGACCATAGATGTTAAGTCCCATAGTGCTCAGAGCCATTTGAACCAAGCCACAATTACAGCTCAGTCGGAGCGGACCATCTTGGCAGGGATAAAACTGCTGTTGCAATGTCAAAACCACACCGGCGTTACCTGTGATGACGTTCACTCAGTCACAGTCATTCGATGTTAGGAAGGCAGGCAGGCTTCTGAGTCTCACTTATTTCGTATCATAACCAGTGCTACACTTCGCCTAGAAACTGCTCAACCGTATTATTGGCCAAAAGAAATCTCCTTGTATGAAACATAGTCCGTAATATGAGGAAGAAATATCTGACAATGTACATTTGAAGCACAGCACTGTATGGTGGTGAAATATGGACTATGAGAAAAAAATCGAGGAGGAGGAAAATCGAAGCGTTTGAGACGTGGTGTAATAGAAGGATGTTGAAAGAAACTTATGGAGAACAGTGACAAGAAGAAGGGACAGGATAATAGGACGGGTGTCAAGACATCTGGGAATAACTTATAAGGTTGTAGAGGGAACTATAGAGGGCAACAACTTTAGGGGAAGACAGAGACTGAAATACATCCAACAAATAATTGAGGACGTAGCTTGCAAGTGGTACTCGGAGTACTCCGAGATAAAGAGGTTGCACAAGTGAGGGATTCATGAAGTGCTGTATTTGTTACTGGAGTAATATAGGGTAGATGCCCGTCCGGTTAGCCATGCGGTGTAACGCACCCCTTTCCGGATTGGGAAGGAGCGCCTGGTCCCCGGCACGAATCTGCCCGGCGCACTTGTGTCGAGGTCCGGTGAGCCGGCCAGTCTGTGGATGGTTTTTAGGCAGTTTTACATCTGCCTCGGCGAATGCGGGCTGGTTCCCCTCATTCCGCCTCAGCTCCACTATGTCCGCGATTGCTGCGCAAACAAGCTCTCCACGTACGCAGACACCACCATCACTCTACCCCGCAAACATAGGGGCTGCACTCGTCTAGTGTGAGACGTTCCCTGAGGGGTCCCCCGGGGGCTGAACCGCACAATAACCCTGGAAGAGTGGTTTGGGGCGGCGGAGGAGTGAAGTGGGCTGCGGTAGTCGTCGTGGGTTGTGGACCACTGCGGCTGCGGCGGGGACGGAGCCCCTCCGTCGTTTCTAGGCCCCCGGTTAACATACAATACAATATAGGGTAGATACTTCCCAAAGCTGCTACAAATTATCTGTTTCTTTTCAACTGCAATGCTCACGTGTTGTATACTGAGGAAAGAATTGGTACATCGGCTCTAATAGATTGTCTCGCAAAAAGTTCAAATAACCAGGCCATGCCAGATCTTCGCGCCCATAATGCAAGACTAAAGTAAAACGACATCCCAAGTAAATCCAACGCCGTTAACATTGCTCCCAGTGTCATATGTAACTTAATTTTATAGGAGAGAAGCGTTACAAACGTGCAACGAGAATAAAGCTAACATAGAGTCGCTACTGACGGGTAAAGTTCATTGCAAAATACAAAATTCAGTACAGCTGTGCCTTAGTGTTTAAGTATTCCAGCGCGGAATAAATCTGTTTATTCTTACTCTAGAAGCGCAGCACGTTTCTTGAACTAAGCGTGACGCAACTGATCACGACCAGTTCTCTTCTGCTAAGTGCAGTGCTGCTGTCTGCTGTTTGACGGATGAAGTCACGAAGTGTGACGTCATTCGGTGGTCTTACAGCAAGGCCGACGGCACCGAGGGAGCGCTGCTGCATTCGCTCTTGATGGCGCAAAGGCCGGTTGTTGACGTTGTTGTTGTTCTGTTGTTCCAGGCGGTGTCAAGGGCGGCGTCAAGGGCGGCGACAAGGCCGGCGACAAGGCCAGCGCGGACGGATTGGGAGAACGCTTCGGAGGGCCCTTTACTCCAGAAAGTAAGCATATATATATATACTCTGTCTTGCGTTGGAAAATAGTAAGATTCTGCTTTAAATTCATAGAAGCCGAGAGGAACAGATCCATACGAAGCTAATCATATATCACAATTTGTTTGTGTATTTCTGTAGCACTTCATGGTATACACTCGTGGAGGTTCATATCACGTATCCCTTTGCTCATGAACGTACATACTACCCAGAAATCGACCTTTATTTGGGTCTCATCAGTTCAATTCTTCTCATTTCCTAAGGCTGACGGCCATCTGGAGGGTCTGGAAGTGTAGGTGAGAAGTAATGGTTGATTGAACGTTTTACGTGTGAGTGACACTTTTTTGGGTAACTCAGCTAATAATACAAGAAAAGAGTTGAAACCTCCTGGCAGATTAAAACTGTGTGCCGGACCGAGACTCAAAACTTACTTTAGTTCATATGGTAACAATACAATTTATTTCCTCTTTTACAAACACAGTCATTTTTGAACTCTCAAAACTTACTTTAGTTCTCATGGTAACAATACAATTTATTTCCTCTTTTACAAACACAGCCAAATCCATGCCTCAAATCAAAAACTACTCTAGCTGTCTACGAGGCTTACCACGTATCACCTGATTACTACAGAATAGTCACTCTAAGTTAGAAACTTCTCTTTCAAAAATCAGAAGAGACCAAATCATCTTAGCTTCGCACTGATAAGGCCTACTACTGGCTTTATGAAATATCGAGTTTATAGCAACTCTCAAAAATTAATCAAAATTCTACTTATCGGGCAATTAACCCTTTATTCACAAATTCAAAGTTTTTCCCATATAATGGTTATTCTCATTAGCTCTGCACTGACTGGCATAAAGAAAATCCAGTGACTTTATAATGGACTCCATCAGAGGAAGCACTCATCTACTCAATTTGGTCTGACATGTCTTATACGGATGGGTTACATAAATGCTTTCTTCCATCTCAGTGACAGAAAATTATGTTCATTCTACAGTGGCGTCTCGTTCCACACATAAGGTAACCAGACTTTATAAAGTTGTATCTCTATCCTGTAGGTTAGAGCGGATTGTTTGAGACAGAGCCTACTGAACGGACCAATTCGTTTCACCTAGGAGTGGAATACATGGGTTCCCAAGCAGGAATAGTAGGAGGGACTTACCAGCTCAGGTTTCTGCCTTACAACCAAGGGAAATCACTTCAAAACCTTGCTCAGAATCGAGGAGTGTCAGTTATGGTTTACATATTTCTATGGTAATATCTCCTTGCCAAAATATTATGGTATAGAATACTTTCTCGAAAAAGAGTTGAGTCATGTGCTATGTATGTAGTTTTTAAACGATGTTTTTTATTCTCTGTTGCAATGGATATTTCTTTTCAACAAAATACCAGCCGAGCTTGTAGTTGCATAGAAAAGACTCATTGGGAATATTTGGAAGGGATTTCAAATCTGGAATTTGCATTGAAAACAAAGGAAATCTACCACTAAACTGGGGTGGAACTGCACGAATGGATCTATTTTTATTTGTCTTTTGGACAAAATGCTTCAGACCTACTTACAGAGTACTAGTGTGTGTTGAGATATCTGTATGTGTGTTAGAGAGTGAAGAAGGCAACTAGCTCGATTTATGCAGTCCCGCTGTCTTCCAATAACAATACGAACTTTCACAAACCTAAAACCTGGGCTAGACAGTTCAATTCTGTGTAAGACTGTTTTCTACAGGGACGAGAACTATTTTAGAGTACCATAAGTGGAAATCAAATATTTTGGTTACTGATAATGTTTATTCCTTGTCTGATGCAGGTTTCAAGTTCGGATTTGGCAACTTGGGCACTGGCTCGGGCAGCTTTTCCAAGTCGTCGTCGTCCTCGTGGTCGTCTGGCGGCGGCGGCTCAGGAAGTGGCAGCCAGTCTGGCAGCAGCTCAGGGTCCTTCGGCACTGGAGGCTCCGGCTCCGGCTCCGGCTCCAGCAGCGGGTCCTCTTCCTCTGCAGGCTCCCTCGGAGGTCTCGGCGGCTCAGGCTCTGGAAGCCACAGCTCCAGCCAGGCTGGATCCCTGTCCGGAGGAGGTGAGGGTACACCCTAGTACAGTGGCTAGTCGTTACGTCTTTAGCTCGTGTTACATGGCGAACAAAACAATGACGGAATAGAACGCGTGAGTGTAGTATTCCTAAGATTCTGCATAGCTCCTGGCAAGTTCGATCACCAAGTATACTGCGCTAACAGCAGTTCGTTCGTCATGCAAAATGGGCTTCACACATAGCTCCAGGAGAAAGTGAATCCTGTGCAACTTTCCGTAACTAGAAGCTTATTGGTGATACTTAATTCATAGCCACAGAGTAATAGGATGTTATGTATGAGACATATCTTCTGGTCTCGAAATGTAATAGATAGGTCTCTATTGATCTCTGAAGACAAGTAATTCACCCTTGTCCCTCCTGAAATACGGTCCATATCGTAATTATGATACTCAGTCGTAGAAAGCCAACAAGTCATTGTTCTGCACAATTATGCAACTTGTTTCAGGGTATTTCTACATCCATCATCAGGTGAATAAAATCATTGGTAGCTGTTCATGAGGTGGATTTATCAGTAAAGAGTGACAGTATCGCCTTAACGATGATGGGACCGTCCATAGGATTGACATTTATGAGATACTAACAGTTCAATACGCCTTACGATGGAAGTATGAATACTCCAAAACTGCTTTTGAAATCAGCTCATACAGTCACAGGTCTAGTGTATAAAACTCATATTCAGAAACATTTTAAAAGGTGTTTGCAAATTACCAACACACGACATCTGTTTGCATCATGTTCATATATCCTTTCAACGTCACAGAAGCGTGTGATCAAAACCAAGAAAAAATTCAAAATGTGGAACGATATCTCACAAATTGGACGCTTTTCAGCTTCCAAACACGTTAGTGTAGGTTTCTTGCTGCTACAATCTCGTTTCAATGGCAAGGTTAATTGGAAAAAATACCTTAACGCTTCACTCACATCATGGTTATGCACCTACTGTGTTTCATCGAAGTTAGGTCGCCAGTCTCACATTTAGGAGGTCAGGGTTGATGTCTCCAATCCCTTCAGAAACGAGACTTTCTGTGGTTTTCCTTAATTTGTCAAGTTCATGCTAGCATGGTTCCTTTGAAAAAGGATGCAACCAATTTCCTTCCCTACTCTTTTCCTATTTTAGCTAATGATCTCGCTGATGACTGGATGTTTAAGTCTGAAGCTAACTTTTACGGGTAACTAGAGGTGGAAAACTAGTTGATATGGATAAGAACAGACAAAAACATATGATGCTGAAAGCATAGTAATTTAGAGAAATCATACAAAAGCTCAGCAGGACGCTTTAATGTGGTTTATGCGCTCACCACTCCTCAAAAAAAGAGTTCAGGATGCAAACCATGGTGCGACATCATTTGGTAGACCATCTGAAATCTCGGAAACTGAGGTTGTCGCTTGTCCATAGAAGGAAAAGAGCAAGTGTCGTAATTTCTGCTATAATTGGTCATGATATTTAATGTAGTTTATGATTTATACGAGTAATTTATTAATTTCTTAGTAACGATCACATCCTGCAGGTCAATGTTCACGAGATAAAATATTTGTTCCATCCATAACTTACCATCGGACTGGTTTCAGGCACAGTTAGATTTACATATCTTTTCGTCACATGAAGTCAAAAAGATTTTTCTTTGAACCACATTTGACAACAAAAATTGTTTTAGACACTCGTTGCATTTGGATTTGCCAATGAATACATATTTCAGCTCTGATATCAGATATTGAATGTATCTGTAAGTAGATTCCTACATAATGTGTTTTTGGCTTCATACTTTAATTATATTTATTCAAAACTTTCATTTAGTTCAGTCACAACACACAGAAAATTAATAAAAATGTAGTGCTAAATAATGACAACAAAAACAGTGTATTTATTTTTGTTCTCTCTTTCAGTCTTTCTTTCGTGTTAGTAGTCAATACTGTAGCACTGTGATTGGTCCAACAGGTGGCAGCAGCTCAGGGTCAAATTCGGATTCGGCAGCAGGCTCTTTGGGAGGTGTCATTGGTGGTGGTGACCTAGCTGGTTCAGGACCCTTCCCTGGACCTGGATCAACTGGAATAGGAGGTGGATCAGCTGGTGGGCATGGTGGAGCCATTGGTGGTGGAATTGGAGGTGGACCTGGTGGCTTAGGTCACGGTGGACTGGGAGCGGGTGGTGTTGGAGGCGGCCCTGCATCTGGAGGAATTGAATTTGGAGGTCCTAGTGGACATGGAGGTGTAGCTGGTGGACATGGAGGTATTGCAGGTGGACATGGTGGTATAGGAGGAGGATATGGCGGTGTGGGAGGTGGACATGGTGGCTTAGGAGGTGGACATGGGGGTATAGCTGGTGGTCATGGAGGCCTAGGTGGTGGACCTGGAGGAATAGCTGGGGGACCTGGAGGACCTGGAGGCATAGTCGGTGGTCATGGTGGATCTGGTAGTTTTGGCGGTGGTAGCTCTGGCGCTGGAGGCTATGGCACGTCTGGATCTGGAGGTGTTGGAGGAGGATTTGGACCTGGAGGTATTGGAAACAGTGCAGGTGCATCATCTGGTGGATTTGGCACTGGTGGTGCAGTTGGTGGTGTAGGTGGCATTGGAGGCATTGGTGGACCTGGGCCAGTTGCTGGAGGACATGGAGCTGGAGCTGTTGGCCATGGAGCTGGATCTGATGGCCTAATATTTGGCAGTGGACCTGGAGGCTTTGGCCCAGGTGCTAGTGGCCCTGGAGGCTTTGGCCCAGGTGCTAGTGGACCAGGAGCCTTTGGCCCGGGTGCAGGTGGACATGGAGGCATTGGTTCTTCTGGTGCAAGTAGCTCTTCTGGTGGAAGTGCAGGAAGCCTTGGAGGAGCTGGCGGTATTGGAGGTGGGTCAGGATTTGGTGGCATTGGTCACAGTGGTGCTGGTGGAGCAGGAGGCGCTTTAGGACACACTGGGTCTGGTGGAGCAGGACATGGTGTGGGAGCTGGTGGAGCAGGTGGTATTGGTGGCGCTCAAGGAGGATACTCAGGAAGTTCTAGTGGTGGCTCCTCTGGATCTGGCGGTTTGGGTGTTGGTGGAGGAAATTTGGGTCATACTGGATCTGGTGGAATAGGTTTTGAACATGGAGTAGGTGGATCTAGCGGTGGAACAGGAATTGGTGGCATAGGGGGCCCTGTAGGGGGTGGCTCCCTGGGTCACGGTTCTGCAGGTAGCCATGGGGGAGCTGGGAGTGGCAGCTTTGGTGGTAGTGCAGGTGACTTTGGCACTGGAATCGTAGGAGGTGGCCCTGGAGTTTCTGGGCCTGGCCTGATTGGTGGTGCTGGAGGTTATGGTGGATCTGCTGGAGGTGCTGGACTTGCTGGAGGCGCTGGACACGCTGGTGGCATTGGACATGGAGGTCTCGGAGGTGGTGCCATTGGGCATGGTGGCGGCGCTGGTTTGGACTCTGGTTCCTTAGTTGGTGGTGGGGCAGGACATTCAGGGGCCGGATCTTCATCTGGAAGCTCGGCTGATTCCAGTTCTGGTAGCTTATCTGGAGGTCTCGGTGGCGCTGGTGGCAGCTCAGCTGGCTCCGAGGCAAGCTCTGGCAGCTCTGCAGGCAGTGGCGCTGGTGGCGGAGCAGGTTCTGGAGCGTCTTCCAGCAGCAAGGCCAGCTCCAGTGCAAGCTCTGGTAGTGGGTTCGGCCGAGATGTTGAGGAACTGGGTGTTAAGGGCCACGGCCATAAAGGAGTCAAGGGTGGCTACCACTAGAAGTGTCTACCCTTTTTTTTTGCACACATGTCAGAAAAAGTTTTCTAAAGTGTTTGAGCAAAACATAAACACATGTGTGTAACTATGTACTAGTACAGGCTCAGTATGATGTCATTTCGTATACCCACTTCCCACTGTTTCATAACTCACCATTGCATTTCAAAGAAATTCTCGAACTGTATCAGTTCTAAACTGCACAGATTGATATGAACAAAATGTCGAGGAAGTTTGGTAGTTGAATCAGCTGAATTGTTGATCAGTGATTACATTACCGCATTGATCGCATATAATTGTTATTTAATTTGATCATACAGAATACTGATGTATGAATGTCTATTGTGTGAGTTTAAAGTTACAGAACATTGTTGAAAATACATTTTTGTTGTATGACATTGTTCTAAAATAAATTTTTTATTACATTTACCTCTATTTTTTATATTGTAGCCAATACTAAACTTTGAAGACATCTAGTGTACATGATCCCTTTCAATAACACTTTCTTATGATATTGAGTCATTATTTCATTTATATTGCATAATATTTCTAAATTATTAGTCTGTGATCATCATTAGATTCTGTTTTTTAATGAAAGAACATAATATATAATGAAAAAGTGCTAACAAGCACATAAAATACATTGGATAAATAAGAACCTAGAACGCCATTATTGTCTTACAATATAAGTGCCTTTTCATATATACAATGAAAGTCTCTTGCTGAAGAGTTAAAATAGATAGCTAGAGTTTAGGTACACACAACAAACGGTAGGTATTGAATAGTCTAACAATAAACATTACTATAATCTACAAGCCTGAATAACTTCAGCCATGTGTACGTCAAATTTCAAGAAAACATAAACAGTGTGAATTTAACTTAATCGACAAAACTTTGGGAGTTGCTCAGGGATGTTTTGTGAGTATTTCTGAATATGGAGTCCTGGTTCCTTTACAGAGCAATAACGTAATTATAAGAGCACACATCAATAATTTTTTTCCGCGTGTGTGACTAATTGTGGCTAGCGTTTGCTGCTTCATATTTGTTATTTGAAAGGAGCAGAGCTTTATCACGTACAGTGTTTTGACTGGGTGACAAGGGCTGTCTGATGCTATTGCTGGGAAATTTGATGTGAGATTTTATCGATTGTCATTGGCAAATCTGGTGAAGGGTGGAGCGGTGCTTCACGTGTAGTGAACTGTGGCGCCTGCAGACTCTCAGTGTTCGGGACTGCCCGTAGTGCGGTGTTAACTGGAACAGTTCCACCAGCAGCGTCGGCCCGCCGGCATATAATTACTGGTAATCATAATGACGAATGTATGCAGCCCTCCTTGCAGTTTATGCTGGATGGCTTCTTTGCTATCTCGACAGCCTCGCTAATGTTCTGCTTAGTGTTAAGTGATTGTCTAGCTAAGACACGGGCTTTTTTGACTTGTATGGACACGTCATACTTGTCTGCTTGTTCTTCCTCCGGCTATTTGGTATGCCAACCAATCCACATGGACTGCTTATGCTCTGCAATACGTGTTTTAGTGGGACATCCCGCCTCACAATACAGATCAGTCCACAATCACAGCTATGCTGATATACTGCTGGCATGTGAGGTTGATCTACAGAGTAATTAGTGGCGACAACTCCAACTACGTCCACACAGGTCTCTGAAAGCCCAACAGTACCTCAGCTGACAGGTGTCAAGGGATGCAGATATAAAAGGGCTGTGGTCAGCACACCTCTCTCCTGTCCGTTGTTAGTTTCCATGACCAGAGTCACTACTTCTCAGTCAAGTAGCTCCTCAATTGGCCCCACAAGGGCTGAGTGCGACCCGCTTGCCAACAGCACTTAGCAGACTCAGACAGTTACCCATTCAAGTGCCATGTGGCCAAGCGCGCTGGCACTTAACTTCAGTGATACGCGGCAAAGCCATTGGCAGTGGAAATGTGGAAGTCTCTTATTTTGTGTTGCTCGATAGGTCGGTTGGATTATCTGTTGTGTTAGAAGCTTGTCCACCCTATCTAGAACTCCTTGTACATATGGTAGGTGGGCACTTTGCTGTGGTGGTGCTTTCTGGGTAGTCCTCACCTTCTCCCTTGTTATCATAGGCTTCCTTGTGGTACGCTCGCTTATAATTGTGGCTGAAAATGTTCAGTTGATTGCTAAGTTTACCTTTCAGACTGTCGGTATCGCTGATTCGGTGGGCTCTTGTGGTGTGAATTATAGAGTTCTTTCGATTGAAATGACCGTGGGACATGACGTTCAGGTACCTTTCCATGCTTATTGGCTCCCGAAAGACTGTACGAGTTTCTCTTCATGTTTGTTAAACACTTCTTTTCACTGGAAGGAAGGGGTCGTCAGGCAATTGCATGTACCCGAAGCAGTGGTCTCTTGCAGAATATTCACTGCGTGCTGTACTGACATTACGTTGGTAAACAAGTATTTGACTTCAAAGCTCACCATTAAGTCTGTGGGGGGATGGATAGCCCGATGAGGCGTTCAATGAAATGTGCAGAGTCTGAACATATTATTCTGTATGACCCATCGAATATCTCAGTTTGTTCAGAATTTCGACCGTAGGTGTGTGGTGGAGTTAACGTTATTAATTATGGATCCTTGTGCATTATCTCCCTTATGTGCCTTAGGTAGTCCATAGATGATCGGTGCTTTCGGAACTTCAGGGATAACTCTTATTTGCTGTGTTGTTTTGTAATTTTGGTTCCTTAACTACAGACTGCGCCAACGACCTTGCCACAGCGGTAACACCGGTTCCCGTCATATCACCGCAGCTAAGCGCTGTCGGGCTGGACTAGCCCTTGGATGGGTGACCATTCGGTCTGCCGAGCGCTGTTGGCAAGCGGAGTGCTCTCAGCCCTTGTGAGACAAACTGAGGAACTGCTTGATTGAGAAGTAGCGGCTCTGGTCATGTAAACTGACGTATGATCGGGACAGCGGTGTGCTGACCACATGCCCATCCGTATCTGCAGCCTGTGACGCCTGTGGGCTGTGGATGACATGGCGGCCGGTCGGCACCATTGGGCCTTCATGGCCTGTTTGTGCGGAATTTAGTTTAACTACTGATTACGTCTGCCCAGTTATGTTGGATGATCTGAAGCTTGAAGTTAGGCACCTCTTCAAGGGACCTACTCCCCCTGGTAAGAGGCGGCGGACGGCCTGGATGGAAGGATCTTAATTGTGGACCCTCTCTTTTGAGCCCAACCCGACGGGTACCTATGGTAGATCGGGGAAAACCACCGTTCAGGTCGTGTTGTCGGCGGGGCCGGAAGGTACTTGCGCCGTATGTGCTCTACTAGGAGCCTTGTAGGCTCAACACATACCGTTAGCGCCCGCATCTCGTGGTCGTGCGGTAGCGTTCTCGCTTCCCACGCACGGGTTCCCGGGTTCGATTCCCGGCGGGGTCAGGGATTTTCTCTGCCTCGTGATGGCTGGGTGTTGTGTGCTGTCTTTAGGTTAGTTAGGTTTAAGTAGTTCTAAGTTCTAGGGGACTGATGACCATAGATGTTAAGTCCCATAGTGCTCAGAGCCATTTGAACATACCGTTAGCGTCATTACCCTTATTACTATTACCACAAGAACCCTTTCATTAGCAACTTTGAGCCAAGCACAAAATCAGTTACCTCTCTATTGTATATCGCAAATAGTTTAGCACGCTGGACATGGAGGTCTTAGTCGTAGTTTTTAGCTTTAACGTACCCTAATCTCTTCTAGTTAAGTTAGTTTTTAGGATGGTAGATGTTAAAGACATGGTGAGCGATGGCCAGCGTCTTGAGGGTCATTGAAAGACCCGGGCCACCGCCCACAACCAGGTGACGGGCAATATTATACCTATCTCTTCTCTATTCAATTCGCTTCCATCCCTATTTCTAAATATTTAATTCCGTTTTGTTTATTAATATCTCACTTGATTTTGTATTAGTTATACGTTTTTCTAATGCTGCACAAAAAAGATATCAAATGGATGTAAACAAATAAGGCTCGCTCCACGTGGCGGGACACGGGCAACGGTGTGAGTGGGGACGGGAGCCGGGGTGGAGCTACTTCCAGTCACTCCGGACCCCGGACCCAGTCACAGCGGCTAAGTGGCAACATACGACCCACCATAGGAAATTAGACGGTGGGTCATAAAAAATAAGCAGCTAGTGAAAAAAAAGTGTGCAGCCACTCGTACTCTTTTTACACAGTGAGCATATATCTGAGACAACAAAAGATTTCAGATCATACAATGTAGGCTTTCACGGCCGGTGTTGTCTTCAGTTGAAACTTCCGGGCTGAGAGGCCGTGGTCGATGTTTCAACTGAAGAAAAGATTTCGGAACCTTTACGTTGGATTACAAAACAAAAAAATACGTGTTCAGTATTTTTAAATGTGCTATCTGGCGACACCGATGTTGACCTCCTCCCCCGCCCCACCCCAAAGGGGTAGAGCGGAGGGCAGCCGTGAAATCTTAAATAGAAACATTCTATTTCTGTTGCAGATTACGATTCTGTCGAAAAATACGTAACTTTTGGGTGTCACACTTTTGTCAGCGGACGATACACGGTGTCATAACACAATTGAGTTCCAAAACGGTATTATTTCGATAGTAAGGCATTGGATAAAAAAAGCAGATGTGTTCAGTAATCGGAAAAAAAGCTTGGCTGAGGTATGTTCTTTTACCTCTCACAAATGGGGTGCTCGTTTGAGGTGTGCTGTCTCACCTCTCGCCAATGAAGTGCTTGTTTGTAACAATTACTTCACAGAAAGTGCTCAAGAATGTCGCCGCCCATTTCGATACACTAGTTTATCCGCACATGCAATTATTCGACGCAACTGAGAAGTGTTTCCTATTTAATCTACTGACAAGCATTGGTGGTTCGCTGAATAATGTTATCGCACATTGTTAGCACTTCATTACAAACTTCGCTCTCCGAGTAACCCCACAAACAAACGGCAGACGAAGTAAGCTATCTTGCAGGACAAGACACTGGACCACTTCTTCCGATCCACCGACGATTGTTCACGCGATATAATACTTCCCGTGCTACTACAGAATAATTGATGGGCAAGCAACATGTTGAAACCGGACTGGTTGTCTCAAGTCCAAGGGAAGCTCCGCAAGCAATACTGGAAGCTTCTCCTCCAAAAATGTTAGATATTTTCATCATTTAAGGCGCTGTCGATAAAGAATGGACCAATATAATTTTCATCAGTTATGCCAGACCAAACACTCGCATTCCACGGTCGCTGATGTTCAACTTTCCGAAACCACTGTGGGTTTTCCACATTTTAGTAACGCATGTTGTGTCGATTAATCGTACCATGGTGAGTGAAGGTCGCCTCGTAGAGAACAATACTCCAGCAAAGAAAATGGGTTCTCTCAGAGTATTTGCTGAAGTGACCACAGGCAAAATGTTACTCGGTTCTGGATATCACCCCATGAAGTTCCTGATAGAGAGGAATATGAAACAGATGATACTTTTATATTCTACGTTTTGAAATTGGCAACAGTAGCTCATTCCCGATTAACGACTTAATTCCCGAGTGTTAGTGTTGGAGTTATGATTGAAAACCCGCAAAAAGAAGCGCGTGATCACGCTATGTTTGGAAAACGTTGAGCAGAAAGTGTTACAGCATTATCGACATTCCTGCCTTTTTTCCTATGGCAATAGCGTATACTCTAACTAATAATGCAGTCAGGTTATGAAGTACCGTATTTTAGAAATGAGGGACGGAGTGCATGTAATGATATCAAGCCATGTAATGAATGAATGAATGAATGTTTCGAAACAGCTACACGGAGAAAACTGCAAACACCGAGTCTCTTTTCGCACACGTCTGTTTTTCTTCCAATGTTTTTTTTTCAATGTTTTTTCTGGAGATAATACCGGTGGAGGGCCATGGAGGGGGAAAATAACATTGATATCACCGGATGGCATTTTTAAAAATAATGAACGCGTATTTTCCCGTTTTTAATCAGCAGCGTAGTTTTTGAGATATACCGTTGTCTCCAGATAGAGGACTCACCCTGTACGATAGCTCATTTATGCGGTTCCTCATGCTTTCATCACTGCCCGTAATGTTCAGAAATGACGGACGTATTTTTTGCCAGCATGTAACACCACAATATCGGGATTATACCTCATTCTAATTTTGCTGGTCAGGCTACCCTCGAGGTATTATTAGCTCATGGCGGCTTGGTCATGCTGAGAAACGCTGTAAAACGACGGTGGTTTTATCACATATGACGCAGAAACTCATTTATTGAAATGTAATTATGATTTCTATGACCTATGAAGATAATTTCGTTTAGTTTCTGGGAAAACTTGTTGACAAAAGTGTAATATTCAAGCGCCGAAATGTACATCAAAAACACTTAGTAGTGCAAACAGCCCTCAAATAGTGGAGAATGTGATGTGGCCGCTGTAGCTGCGGGAACACTCCACCATAGCGTCGAGGCACGGGTCTTCCATTACGTTCAGTTAACCCATGCATGAGATTCATATCTGTCAACTCTTCATCAGCAAAACTATCCATACTGCTTTGCATTACTGTTAACGTGCAGCTAATACTGTCGGAAAGGAATAGTCTCTAAACGGAACCGAGAAGTACTGAATACAAGCTTAAGGAAGAAGAGTAAAGTGGACATTACCGTTCTCAACAACAAGTAGTGTGAGTGAATAGAACGAGTTTGTTTCAAAACAAGACCCACAGTATGTACCTGTCCGTATTTGCTCTGTTTGGAAGATATTTTCAGTGCAGTATGGAAAGAAACATAAATGCACATACGAAATCAAAGTAAATATTGTCACTTTGTAACGAGCCACGCGTCTCTTATACCAAAATCATAAAAAGATCGGACTTCAGGCTCACCCTGTACAGTGAGATCTTCAACAACGTGGAACATGTTACAAAAGCAAAAACAAAAAACATATAATACATATGTACAGAAGAACAGATAATCTAACATTCCTTCCACAAATCTTGAGTGAAATGATACTCGAGAAAGTGGGATATGTAAAAAATGTGAAATAGTTTCGTTTATAAATTAATGGTGTTTTTTTACCAACATTAAAATGATAGCCTGTTAATGTTGTAGTTTTGCGCGGGTCTGTTGCCGCCTGTCGATGGCGCTATTTTCATGTATGTTATGAAATACATTCTTCTTATATCATCATACAGTGCACAACAGGATTAGAGGATCTCTACTTCGAAATCCCGTAAGTCCGACACAACGCGAGGCTTAAGTTTCAAATATGGCTCAAGGGTGTGTACAACCTTTCTCTATAATGGTACAAAAGCATGTCACCCTGCGAAGTCAAATGGTTCAAATGGCTCTGAGCACTATGGGACTTAACATCTATGGTCATCAGTCCCCTAGAACTTAGAACTACTTAAACCTAACTAACCTAAGGACAGCACACAACACCCAGCCATCACGAGGCAGAGAAAATCCCTGACTCCTGCGAAGTCACCCACGGACCCTACGACGCTTCAGACAGCAAGGTGTCCACACATACGGATAAATGGCCGCAGCTCAGAAGTTCATGTGACGTGTAAGGTGGGGTAATGACGTCACAGTGGCACCAAATTTCACCACAACTCCGTCCAATGCCACCGTCGACGTGTCACACCATTTGAATGTCGTCTCATTGCCCCCCCTCTCTCATCCACATTTCATTCTTTCTTAGACGCCTTTGGCGTTGGAGATCCTAACCGTAACGCCCAGCATTGATGTCATGTGATTTTCTTACGAGTGGCCGAGGAAAACATTTGAGACACAACGCCTTTCGGAATCGGCACGAAAAGGACGCAGGCGGTAGCATAAAGGGCGTCAGTGAAGCTAGCCTCTTTCCAAGGGCGTTGATTCCCACACATTTCGCGGTCGATAATGACAGTTTGCAGTGTGATGAGCAACAGGAAGACTTTCGTCACACTCTTTGACACTGCTGACACTCTCGGGCGTTTCTGCCTTTCTCTAAGAACACTGTGGGTCCGCATACCCAACGAACACGATAGCATCCATTTGTAGCACAGCGCGACCACAATTTTTGTTATCGTGTACAGGTTGGAACCACTAAGGGTCGTTCAAAAACCATTCGACGAAATATGAGCTTGATCGAAAGCAGCTAACGATGCTCATAATATTCCAGCGCTGCTGTTTTGTGTCGTCCTGTGGCTGATCACAGGGGTTTGCGACACGTGAATAAAACTGATGAGGGTCGATTAAAGTCTCCACAGTTCGGCAAAACCCTCGATGGTACCCGTCCAGATCTACTGAGAATCTTAAAAATGCGCCTATACAGACAGAAGCCGTGATGAGAGTACGAGGCGCCTGCAGGCAGGCTCCTCTGGTGCTCTCTCGCAGCCACAATGCTGCTCTCGTTCGTGATGGTGCGTCATCCGGAATTGCTAACCTGCAGGCTAGTAAAACGTCATGTCACCAACTGGCGCCCGTGTGGAATGTCCTTCCCGGTCACCATTTGTAAAACCTTCTCATTTCAACACTGGGCGTCGCTGCTCTGATTTCATCGCAGAGGCGCCAAGAGAAGGGGCGAAATTTGGGTAAGAATGGAATTGCTAACCTGCAGGCTAGTGAAACGTCATGTCACCAACTGGCGCCCGTATGGAATGTCCTTCCCGGTCACCATTTGTAAAACCTTCTCATTTCAACACTGGGCGTCGCTGCTCTGATTTCATCGCAGAGGCGCCAAGAGAAGGGGCGAAATTTGGGTAAGAATGGTTGTGACGATCCTCAGATCGTACAACACCTCCACGGTGGCACTGGTCAGAATTGTGGTGAAATTTGGTGCCAACGTATTATTTCCCCACACTACACGTCACCTGAACTCCTGAGCCGTGGCCATTCTTACGCAGGTGTCGATACCTTGCTGTCTGAAGCGCCGTCGTGCCGGAGGGTGACGTCGCAATGGAACCCCGATTTCTCGCGTTGCTCGAACGGCCTCGCCTTAACCAGATTTGGCAACCCGTGCACGATTCACGGCCAGACTCAAACATTCGGATGTCGTCCTTTCTGCGTCACAAAGTGTATTCGTACACAAATTATGTGATTCCCATTCAGGGGAGGACATTTTAATTGAAAGTTCCTGCCTGGTATCGGCGGATGAATACGATATTGTGGTGTCTGTGTTGTTAAGAACAACGACATAGTGCTCCTTCTAACAAGCATGCAGAACTAGAAGTGCAATATTGTATTGCGGAGGAAGATTTTATACACTTTTGAGTCAAATGTGAAACTTGAGCATCGTGGTGGGTGAGAACTACGGGCTTTCGAAATGGTGACATGCATGCATGTCCGAAAACATTGCATCATTCTCCTTAACAGCATAGGCAGTACAAGCCGTATTACAGAGGAAAGTTGTACGCACGTTTGAGGCAGATTTGAAACGTAAGCGTCGCAGTGGGTCGGAATTACTGGGTTTCGAAAAAATGGTCCTTTAATTCTGTTGCGCAATGTAGTGTTCATTGTGTTAGAAGATAACGCAAACCAATTGTCCTGCATGCAGAGATGTTAAAATGACAAATTAAAATTACTGTACAATTAGTATTTAAAAAGGCGCTAAATATGAATATGCAACTCCCCATACTAACATAAGCGTAGCATTAAAAGACCAATTTATTAATGAAAACAGTTCTCGTAGTGTAACAGCTAGCCATTGCCAGATTATATGATCTCTATTTAGTAGACGACAAGGGTATGAAACAAGTTAAAACAATGAAACTACTCCAGTGACTAGTGCATCAGTATATAGGTGCTGTATTGCGTCTTCACAGGTTTACTTGCGGCAGTCTCGGAGTTCTATTGTTTATTTTTCATTTACTTATTTACTCGTCAAATTCCGTAGGACCAAATTGAGGAGCAAATCTCAAAGGTCATGGAACTTGTCAGTTCATGAAATTACACCATTAAAGTAATAACAGATAAAAATAAAATGTTTAAGAAGCCGAAAAAAGTCGATGCATAAGTTTAAGTAAAAGCAATCAACAGTACAACAAGAATTAGCTTAATTATCAAGGAACACCTCGACAAAACAGAACGAGTGACCCATGAGGAAACTCTTCAGTTTCCGTTTGAAAGCGCTTGGGCTACTGCTAAGATTTTTGAATTCGAGCGGTAGCTTATTGAAAATGGATACAGCAGAATACTGTACACATTTCGGCAGAAGAGTTAAGGAAGTCAGATCCAAATGCAGGTTTGATTTCTGCCGAGTATTAACTGAGTTAAAGCTGCTTATTCTTGGGAATAAGCGAATATTGTTAACAAGAAATGACAGTAACACATATTTTGAGAGGCCGTTGTCAAAATACCCAGACTCGTGAACATGGGTCGACAAGAGGTTTGTGAACTTACAGCACTTATTGCCCGAACCGCCCGTTTCTGAGACAAAAATTTCCTTTTAGAATGGGAAGAGTTACCCAAAAATATAATACCATACTACATAAGCGAATGAAAACAAGCAAGGTAGACTAATTTTCGTGTCGAACCATCACTCACTCACTTCAGATACCGTTCGAATAGTAAAAATGGCAGCATTAAGTCTTTGAACAAGATCCTGAACGTCGGCTTTCCACGACAGCTTACTATCTATCTGAGCATCTAGAAATTTGAACTGTTCAGTTTCACTAATCATATGCCCGTTCTGTGAAATTAAAACGTCAGGTTTAGTTGTATTGTGTGTTAGAAACTGTAAAAACTGAGTCTTACTGTGATTTAGCGTTAGTTTATTTTCTACAGACCATTAACTTAGGTCATGTCCTGCACTATATGCAACCGAGCCAATGTTGCGCACAACATCCTTTACTACCAAGCTAGTGTCATCAGCAAACAGAAATATTTATATATATAAGGAACAGGAGTGGCCCTAACCTTGATCGCTACGGCACCCACTACTTGACTGTACCCCACTCGGAACCCACATCACAGCCATTCTCGACATTGTGAATAATGACTTTTGCTGCCTGTTGCTAAAGTAAGAGGTGAACCAATTGTGTGCTGCTCCCCGTATTCCGTAATGGTCCAACTTCTGGAACAATATTTTGTGATCAACATAATTAAACGCATTAGTTAAATCAAACAATAAACCTAGCGTTGGAAACCTTTTGTTTAACTCATCCAGTACTTCACAGAGAAAAGTGGTGATAGCATTTTCACTTGTTAAACGACTTCTCAAGCCGAACTCTACATTTGATAGCAAATCGTGTGATATAAAATGATCAATTATCCTTACATACACAGCCTTCTCAATAACTCCAGCAAACACAGATGGCATAGAAATAGGTCTAAAATTGCCTACGTTATCCTTTTCTCTCTTTTTACAAAGCGACATTACTACTGAGTACCTTAATCGTTCAGGAAACTGACCATTCCTAAAGGAAAAATTACAAATATGGCTAAATACAGGGCTAACATGCGCAGCGCGGTACTTTAATATTCTGCTATGCACTCCATGATATCCATGAGAGACATTAGTCTTCAGTGATTTAATTATTGACTCAATCTCCTCGTTATCTGCAACACAGAGGAGTATTTCAGACATCAATCTCGGAAAGGCATTTTCCAAGAAAGTTTTATGATTCCTTGCAGAAAGTAAATTTTTATTTAATTCACCAGCAATGATCAGAAAATGATTGTTAAATACTGTACATATACCTGATTTGTCAGTAACAGAAATATTTTTACTACGAACTGACTTTTTATCTTCGACCTTGTGCTGCTGACCAGACACTTGTTTCGCAACTGCCCATATGGTTTTAATTTTATCCTGTGGGTTAGCTATTCTATTTGCATACCACATACTCTTTGTCTTCCTAATAACATTTTTAAGCACCTTACATTACTGTTTGTAATGGGATACTGTACCTTGATTTTGACATTTTGATATAATTCCCGCTTTGTTCTACGTGATACACTTATCCCACTAGTCAGCCACGCGGGCTGCCTATTACTGCTAGTACCCCGTTTAGAACGTTTTGATGGAAAGCAACTCCAAAAGAGCATGAGAAATGTGTTAAGAAAAGCATTATATTTATAGTCTATGTTACCGGCACTATAAACATCCGCCGGCCGCTGTGGTCTAGCGGTTCTAGGCGCGCAGTCCGGAACCGCGCTACTGCTACGGTCGCAGGTTCGAATCCTGCCTCGGGCATGGATGTGTGTGACGTTCTTAGGGTAGTTAGGTTTAAGTAGTTCTAAGTTCTAGGGGACTGATGACCACAGTAGTTAAGTCCCATAGTGCTCAGAGCCATTCGAACCATTTTTTTATAAACATCCTGCCACTCTTGTTCCTTGACAAGGTTTAAGAAACTCTCTATTGCTGTTGGATTAACTTTCCCACATAGTTTGTAATTATATGTGGCATTTGTTTGAGTACAAAACCCTTTTAGTGTTAAAATTTTGCATCATGGTCTGAAAGGCCATTCACCCTTTTACGAACTGAAATCCAATCTATGTGGTTTCGCCAGCAGCCAGCGTACACTGTCCTAGACCATATTGTTTAGCGGTTGATGCACATGAAGAGCTACATGTTATTTTGTTAGCACACATATCATAGTATTCATAATTTCATTTTCGTTTGAATTACAATTACGCTGGGAACTCCTTTTCGAACGCAGAGCAATAGTCTTGGGATTTTTTTGTTCCAGTGGTGACTGGTAGGCTTGCCCTACCGAAAGTTTGATTTCTTATTCAATTTTTTCATACCTCATTAATATTGATAATTCGTTTCCTTATTACTGATTCGTTAATATCGGTTTAATTAATGCGAAACTCACTTACCCAACTTATTTCTTATCCCTAATAGCCACCATGACTTCTAATTGAATTTTGACTATATGTTTTGACACAGAGCTGCAACATAGCTCCACGCGTCAGAGAAAAAAATGCAGCAGCCTCAGGCTGAACGACCAACAAGCTGCTGATGGCTCAGTCTACTGGCTATCAAGTGAATGAATCGGGGTGCATCCAGGACGTTACATGAACGGTATCACAAGGTAGCAGAAGACAAAAAAGAAGATAAGAACAAAACACTTTGATTCATGTTTATTGTAATATCTATTTCTGAGGATATTCTTTTGTAAAAGCTTGCAAAGATGCTGCAAATAGTTAACGTAGTAACTGTCATGATCCAGAGAGTGTTTCTTTATACTGGCTTCACTAAGCAAAACATTTCCACCTTCCACATTGGTTATCTATTATAGTTGCTGTTTCTCGTAATACTGTCGGGAAAGAATCACAAATGCAAGTGTTAGTAGAAAGCACTAAAGCTCAGATCACCATAGATTTGGAAAGCTGGCTAAAGATGTTGACAAGTGCAGACGATGGTTTTACCAAGGACGTGATGGTGTTCAGAAGTGACAGATTAAATTCATTTGGTAGTGGAGCGTTTGTAGCTGTTGGACGTAGTTTATCTGCTAGTGAAACTGAAATAGGTACTAACTGCTAGTCAGTATAGGTAGAGATTATACTTGACAACCGGAATATATTAATAATTGGTTCCTTTTACCGATCTCCGACTCAAATGATAAAGTTGATGAACGGTTCAAGGAAAATTTGAGTCTCATCTCGAACAGGGACCCTACTTGTAGAATTATAGTTGGTAGTGACTTCAATCTTCTCTTGATGTGTTGGTGAAAATACACGTTTCAGGCTCGTGGTAGGCATCAAACATAGCCCGAAATTGTGCTAAATACAATATCCGAAAAATATATTGAATAATCACTTCAGGAGCCCACACCAATTGTAAATGCTTGCCTTTACGTACTCGATATCTTAGTAACAAATATTATCGAGCAAACAGTAAGCATCGTGGAGGACACAAGTTTGTTGCAGCGAGACTGAACACCGTAACACCCAAATCCAGCAAACACAAACGCAAAACACATCATTTAAAAAAGCAGATAAAAATTCGCTTGGCATCTTCCTAAGAGGCAGCCTCTGTTCCTTCTAATGAAGGATGAAACGCGTATGTATTTAGTACCAGCGAAGGCGAGGCATGACAGAATCTCTGACCAGAGAGTTATTTATCGTGTCTAGTCTGCACTTGACTGCGCGAGAGTTCAGTTGCGAGTTGTACTCAGTCGGAGTTATGTGTGAGGAGTCGGCGGGCGTCGACATGGGTCTCTGGTCAAGGTTCGGGACGAGGTATATTGTTAAATAAGGTAATGAAGCAGCATTGCGCACATCTGATAATGTAATGTATGTTAATTGTAATTAATTTGTTCAAGAAATGCCCCAATAATAATTTTGTTTTCAAAGTGATCGTTTTTAAGAAATGAATCATTCCAATTGAAACAATATTTCCTATGTATTTCCTCCCAGAATCAATTTATCAGGTTAATTATTGCACAGGGCCTAGGGTCAGCGATGCTGCCCTATTATTGTGGGTTTAATGATTAAATTTCGTTTCTCAATTTTTGTGTCGAGTTTACATTTGTGTCATAATTATTCTATAATTTTTGTGGGGACCAAATATTTGGCTCGTTTTCATTATCATAGACTTTTCTTTTATTTCTGCTGGGAGGCTACATTTAGCACGATGCCCATTCACATTTGAAATATTTCATTCATAATTTCTACGGGGAGGTTACACTTGGCGACATCCGGTCCAGGGTCGTATTTCTTTGAGAATCTTCTGAAAAGTAGCCAGATATCTGCTCTTATTTACTAAAATATAATTAGCATTTGGCGCAACGCTTTTACTAATTTTGTGACTTTCTTTCCACAGATCATCGGCAATTCGTTGCTCTTTGTTGTATTTGTATTTGTTGGATTTTGCATTGTCTTTGTCTCATTAGTGAATAATTGTGACTATTGTTAAAATGCTGCGAAAGACTGTGAATAGTGCATCGCGAAGTATAATGAGTGAAATAACCGAATTAAACAACTTGACCAATAGTAGTTGTGACATGCAATGTAATGATGACAATCCTCCGTTTATTGACAATCAATATGTACCGACCACCAATGTTGATTTTGATCGTAGTGATGAACAGACGAATTCAATTGTGTCCTCTGTTAATTTGACGACAATTGATGACGCGGGGCGTTCTGTTGTAATGAGCGCTGCCCAGCTTAACACAACCGGTTTGGAAAATTCACGTGACGAACAGACAAATTTTTCTAATGAAAATGAACAGTGTACTGAAAGTACGACGGATTCATTTAATTCGGAGATAGTGACTAAAAGTGCGCATCCGATGAGCAAACTTCTTGGTGAATCACAGAATGACCAAATGGTCACACAAAACGTGACAATTGCAGGTACGTCATCAAGCAGCACCGAGAATAGAGCCGGTAATATTGACTTTGAACAAATTATGGCAAGGTTGCTACAACAACAATTTAGTGAAAATAACAAATAATTTAAAGAAGATTTCAAACAACTTAATTAACAGGTCAGACAACAGAATGAAAAACAAGACAAACTTAGTGAAAAATTAGACAATAATTACAGACAGCTTAGTGAACAGATCAAACAGCTTAATGAAAAACATGACAGCCTTAATGAAAAATTAGACAACAATTCCAGACAGCTTAGCGAGCAGATTACAGCCGTTGCCGCGCAGTGTCATGATACTAAGGAACAATTGCGCGAGGAAATTCAGGCTTGTGCTAGGAAAAGTAACGAAGAAATTAGGTCTGTTGCTCAAGAATTAAGGGATATGCAAACAGCTGCAACAGAATCACTCAGAGACGAAATTAGTACGGTCGGTAAACAGTGCTCTGAGGAAGCTACACAATTACGCGACGAGTTTAAACTAATGACAGCAGAACTTTCGCGCACAATGGATGCAAAGATAGACCCGAAATTCGACCAACAGAACACTCAGATTGACGAACGTTTTAATCACCACATACAAAACAGTGATACGCGTTTCCACAAATTTATACAGGATCAAAATAAAGTAAAACGACAAGTCATGGAAACAATCACTGCACAGAGACAAGAAGATAAACGTAAAATGTTTGCGAAGGCAAAAACATAAGTAGACAACACTATTGCTACAGTATCGGACAAAATTAATACCATCGAACAGTTGAACACCGAATTACGTGATGAAATTTCTGATCTTAAATCAAAAACAGATACACACACACAGTAGATATTCAAACAGTGACCGACAGACTCGAACAATTAGAACTAAGACAGGATTCCGATGACATCAAAGCTGACGTTAAAAAACTGAACGAAACCACACGTAAAATGCAAAAACGGATTAATGCCTCTGACACTAAAACCGATGATCAGGTGAAAATACTGGCTGAAAAATGTGTTGAATTGGCCAGTCGTATTGATATTATTGAAAGTAATAATGACAGCAAATCAGACGATACTGCACCGATTTTGTTTAACCAAACACCTGAATTCCAATATTTACAGCAGACAATCAATGAGATCGATTCATCTAATAACACCTTACGTAGAAAATTGTCAAGTTTACAGCAAGAGGTAACAGAGATAAAAAATGTTTCAGGGTTTAACACATCACAGCAGACGCCACTTAGTGAACATTTGTCAGACTCACGCAGCGCATATAATTTGGGTAATCTACAAAGAGTACGGGACTTAGATTCCGAACAGACAAAGACAAATAGATTCTCTTACAATCGTGAACCTGTTCCATCATACAGAGACGATAATTTTCATTACAAACATTTTCTGTCAGTGAGAAAATTTAAAGTGTTTAAAAATGACAGAACACAGATTCATCTGCTAGATTGTTTACAACAATTTAGCTTTGCTTTTCCACCGACTTGGCCCATAACACATAAACATGAATTTATTTGCAGTTTATGGAAGGCGAACCGGCAACTCGTATGAGACCGATCGCGAGACAATGTTATTCAGTAGAAGAATTTCAGAATGCTTTTCTGTCAGCGTATTGGTCGAAGACGACACAGCGCGGAATTAAAGATCAACTAATTAGTTTACCGAATTATGAGAACTCGAATTTTCCCAGTGTCACGCAATTTTTTGAGCACATGGTCCAACAAAACCAGTACCTAAGTGAACCATACAGTGAATCTGCACTTATTCAATTATGTATTTCTAAATTGCCACGATCATTAAGAGTGTCATTTTTAACGGGTCAGCAAAAAGAAAATATTTCAGCATTCAGAGATCTGTTACAGCTTTTGGAAGTACAGCAATCGGATTATTCCTTTGTAAACAAAAATTTTAGATATAATAACCAAGGTCAACAAACTTACATTAATTACGATCAGTCACGTAATTTCAATAGTAAAGGTAATAGACGCTTTAGGAATGACAACCAACAGAACTTTAATAACAGACAAAATTCTAATTATCAATATCGTCAAAATTTTCAGCAACAGGAACCACATTTTAGAAACAATAAACATTTTCCACCACAACAGCATGAAAGTCAGGCGGCTAGCGTACCTAACCAACAATGTAATGCACAAGGTCAACCAGGCTTTAATGTTTCACCGCCTGCACGTATAGTCCCAGGTGCAACAAATAGTAACGCATGGCAGCAAGGAAATAACTACGTGCAGAAAAGACAGTATTTCAATTCCTATCGCAATGCACCGTATAGGAATGACTATCACGACAGATGTAAGAACAATGAGCATAATTACCAACATACGTTTAATAACAGTCGGTCCTACCAGCAGCAAAATTATCCACAAGAACATATTCTCATGAATGAACCAGACAGTAGATCTCATCCAGAGCATAATACATCTGGCAGAAACAACAGAACAGTTCAAATAGTTGAAATGCCACAGAATCCTCCTGAAAATAACAACACGCCAGATAGAATTTGACTAAATACAGTACAGGTTGCATCTTCCAGCAACGTAAGCAATACTTCAGATACACAGAATCTTATTCACGAAAATGTTATTACTTTCGACGACATCCGAGACACTCTTTGGCAGAAAAGACCAATTGTGCAAAAATCCATTTCACATTCTGTCATCGAAATTAAAATTGGTTCATCGAAATTTTCAGCAGTAATCGATTCCGGATCATCTATGTCAGTAATAAATGAAGAAACTTTCAACGAGTGTAATAAAGAGAATACCTATCCTACATTACCATTAGGCAAAACGAAAGTGAAAGGAGCAGTATCGAGTAAAGGAGTAGATGTTAAATTACAGACGCATTTATCATTTTGTATTGCAGGTCATACTTTTCACTCAAATTTTTGGATTGTGCCTTTATTGACAGCAGACGTTATTTTAGGTACTAATATTCTGGTACAACACGACGCAGTTATTGATTTTCAAAATTCCTATTTAATGCTAAAGGATGATAATGTACAATTGGCTTTAGAATTTCAGCACTCTTTATCTGCGGAAGAACAAAGAATTAATCGTACAGAGGTCATTTCCGTATCGCATAGCATAGACTTTAATTCCACATTGTTCACGGATACGTACGTACATAGCTATAACACTCCAGACGAAGCTGACTACGACGTAATGCAGATGATTTCTGATAAAGTTAAACAAAGCAGTGCAAATACAGACGACGAACGCACGCAACTACACAAAATTCTTTTACAGCAAGCTCCAGTTTTTGACAACATTCCTGGTACTATGTCCGGTTTTATGTATGAATTTCAAGTCAAACAGCACGACACATTTAAAGCCAAGCATTATCCCATTCCATATATCCATAGAGAACAAGTTAAGAAAGAATTGCAAGATATGCTCGACCAAGGAATTATAGAACCAGCAGTTAGTCCGTACATAAACCCGCTACATATTGTTAAGAAGAAAGATGGCTCACTTCGCCTCGTACTTGATTCACGTCACATCAATGACATAATTATTAATGAAACAGATCGACCACAGACATTAGAGGAACTTCTACAGAAATTTCATGGTACGGCTATTTATTCCACACTAGATTTGAAATCGGGATTTTGGCAAATTCAGCTTCATCCGAATTGCAGAAAGTATACAGCTTTTCTCTGTTTTGGTGACTGTTATCAATTTTGTAAATTACCGTTCGGCTTAACTATTTCTTCTGCAGCTTTTATTCGCGGTTTGAACACAATACTTCCGACAGAACTTAAAGACAGAATCACAACGTACGTAGATGACATTCTTATTGCAGAAGCTAACTGGACTGAACACAATCTGATTCTAGAACAACTGTTACAAACTTTTCGTGCACAAGGACTCACGGTTAACCTCAGTAAATCGCATTTTGGCAAAACTTCTATAAAATTTCTTGGACATGTAATTTCAGCAGAAGGCATTGTGCCTGATCCGGGAAAACTTCAAGCTCTACGTGATATTACTGTTCCTACAACGAAGAAGCAACTACGCAGTTTTTTGGGTTTAATTAACTTTTTTCGTAAATTTATTCATCACTCTGCTTTTGACACACCTAGATTATGCCAATTGACAGGTAAAACCACTATTTGCTCCTGGGATAAGCAAGCACATTCTGAGTTCATGAACCTGAAACATGCTTTGTTGAATGCACCACTTTTATCGCACCCAGATCTTACCAGAAAATTTTCCGTTGCCACCGATAATTCTAACAACGCTTTAGGCGTACATATTTTCCAGGAAATTGAAGAAGATGGCTCTACAATAATTAAAAACATCGCATTTGCAAGCCGCATTCTGTCACCTGCTGAACGAAATTATTCCGTTACAGAACTGGAAACGTTATGTGTTGTTTGGGCTTTTACGAGATTTAGGCACTTTCTTTATGGAAGACATACCACCGTCTACACAGACCACAGAGCGATACAATTCTTACTTTCGGCTAAATTCACTCACGACAGATTAAGCAGATGGAAAATTTACTTGCAGGAATTTAATTTTACAATAGTTCACACTCCCGGCACACAAAATGTTATAGCAGACGCACTATCTCGTTCTCTCAGCAACAATCAGCAAGATATCGCAACCAACTTCTGCAAAGCAAATTTCAGCGTCATGTACATTCAACAAGTTGCATTTGAAAATTTTATTTCGTCGTCATTACAGGACATAGCAAAAGAGCAAAGTAAAGGCAACGTGTGGAAAGAAATTAAACACCTTTGGCAAGATAAGAATAATGTTGCGATTAGAAACCATTACACTGTACGCAATGACATTCTGTTTCGCCACTCTCATCCTAACAGCAACAATTGGTTGTTATGCATTCCTGACGAACTGGTTAACAAATTAATATGGTATAGTCATTTAAGTTACGCACATTACGGAGCCAGAAAATGTTTTCTTATACTGAGAGAGAACTGTTATTTTGCCAACATGGAGAAACGTATACGACGAGTTTTAGCGTCATGTAAAATCTGCCAGAAAGCTAAGTCAGACACAACTTTACATATTCCTCCATTACATCCCATTGTACCTGTTAAATTAAGACATATGGCCGCTGTGGACATTTTTGGTCCGATTCCAAGAACTAATAGAGGTTTTTGCTACATCTTTGTCGCTGTTGAACTCACTTCAAAATTTGTTACCTTCACTCCGCTACACAAAGCTACTGCCAAAACTGTTTCGAAAGCATTTGTAAAACATTTTCTATTTCATGTAGGGCATGTGTTGGGAGTGATTTACGATAATGGATCGCAATTTCGTTCTGCTGTATGGACACGCGTGTTGCAAGCTAGAAACATTTCTCCGATCTATATATCCAGGTGCCATGCTTCTTCGGGCCCTTGTGAACGATTGATGAAAGAAATTGGTAAACTGTGTGGAGTGTGCTGCCACGGAGGACATATTGATTGGGACACACACATATTCTCATTCCAGGATGTAGTTGATTCCATTCCAAATGGATCCACTATGCTGTCTCCGTCTGTTATGCTGAAGGATGTTGAACCACCTAACAGAATTGCAGAGTTGGTGAACTTTCCTACATCTCGTCGATTGCGACACCACGAAGTGATAGACATTGCGCTGAACAACATCAAGCGTGCCGCGGAGCGCCGGAGAAGACAGCAAAAACAGGTTTGTACACGCCGTGACTTTCACATTGGACAGAAAATATTAGTACGTACACACTATTTATCCAACAAAGGAAAAGGTAGGTGCAGTAAATTTGAACTTCTATACGCAGGTCCATATCGGATTCGCAGCATTCCTCACCCCAATGTTGTACATGTCGAAACTTTGAGAACCAGAAAATCCAAAGGCAACCACCATTGGTCAAACATCATACCTTTTATTGAATGAAGACACTTTATGATTTAACATGCTATAATGCTATTTTGCTAATTTTATGATCACTTATGCAATTATATTCACATGACTACTTACTGATGACTATCGTATTTTTTCTTGGCAAGTGCCCGGCAAGGTAAGGTTAGCAGGTCGCTTTTCTTGTCGTTACACATCAGACCGTGCATATTTTTCCAGATGAATTTACACATTTTATGACCACTTATGCAATTATATTTATGTGACTACTTATTGATGATTATCGTATTTTTTCTTGGCAAGTGCCCAGCAAGGTAACGTTAGCAGGTCGCTCTTCTTGTCGTTACATATCAGACTGTGCACATTTTTTCCAGAGAAACTTACGTATCTTATGAATAATTATGCAATGCGATCTAGTGACATATTAATTTTATTAAATTTTCTCTCCATTAAAGTCTTTAATTCTCGCCTCTATTAACTACACAACATACAAGCTGAACACAACGAACGTCACATTTTTTGTCTTTCTTAGGTATATACGATTGTTTCATGCTTTGTTTGTATGCACTATGAAATACACTCCTGGAAATGGAAAAAAGAACACATTGACACCGGTGTGTCAGACCCACCATACTTGCTCCGGACACTGCGAGAGGGCTGTACAAGCAATGATCACACGCACGGCACAGCGGACACACCAGGAACCGCGGTGTTGGCCGTCGAATGGCGCTAGCTGCGCAGCATTTGTGCACCGCCGCCGTCAGTGTCAGCCAGTTTGCCGTGGCATACGGGGCTCCATCGTAGTCTTTAACACTGGTAGCATGCCGCGACAGCGTGGACGTGAACCGTATGTGCAGTTGACGGACTTTGAGCGAGGGCGTATAGTGGGCATGCGGGAGGCCGGGTGGACGTACCGCCGAATTGCTCAACACGTGGGGCGTGAGGTCTCCACAGTACATCGATGTTGTCGCCAGTGGTCGGCGGAAGGTGCACGTGCCCGTCGACCTGGGACCGGACCGCAGCGACGCACGGATGCACGCCAAGACCGTAGGATCCTACGCAGTGCCGTAGGGGACTGCACCGCCACTTCCCAGCAAATTAGGGACACTGTTGCTCCTGGGGTATCGGCGAGGCCCATTCGCAACCGTCTCCATGAAGCTGGGCTACGGTCCCGCACACCGTTAGGCCGTCTTCCGCTCACGCCCCAACATCGTGCAGCCCGCCTCCAGTGGTGTCGCGACAGGCGTGAATAGAGGGACGAATGGAGACGTGTCGTCTTCAGCGATGAGAGTCGCTTCTGCCTTGGTGCCAATGATGATCGTATGCGTGTTTGGCGCCGTGCAGGTGAGCGCCACAATCAGGACTGCATACGACCGAGGCACACAGGGCCAACACCCGGCATCATGGTGTGGGGAGCGATCTCCTACACTGGCCGTACACCACTGGTGATCGTCTAGGGGACACTGAATAGTGCACGGTACATCCAAACCGTCATCGAACCCATCGTTCTACCATTCCTAGACCGGCAAGGGAACTTGCTGTTCCAACAGGACAATGCACGTCCGCATGTATCCCGTGCCACCCAACGTGCTCTAGAAGGTGTAAGTCAACTACCCTGGCCAGCAAGATCTCCGGATCTGTCCCCCATTGAGCATGTTTGGGACTGGATGAAGCGTCGTCTCACGCGGTCTGCACGTCCAGCACGAACGCTGGTCCAACTGAGGCGCCAGGTGGAAATGGCATGGCAAGCCGTTCCACAGGACTACATCCAGCATCTGTACGATCGTCTCCATGGGAGAATAGCAGCTTGCATTGCTGCGAAAGGTGGATATACACTGTACTAGTGCCGACATTGTGCATGCTCTGTTGCCTGTGTCTATGTGCCTGTGGTTCTGTCAGTGTGATCATGTGATGTATCTGACCCCAGGAATGTGTCAATAAAGTTTCCCCTTCCTGGGACAATGAATTCACGGTGTTCTTATTTCAATTTCCAGGAGTGTAGTTAAGATATAGCAAACACCAGTTGACTTTGACATTTTGTCTTATGATATCTCAACATCGTGAATACTTTACTGCTACATTGTAATACACTGAGTGCATTTTTGCCTCTGAACACTATATAAGTTTTTCACATATTACGTTTTTTGTCATGTTATGCTGTATGCTTAATTATGTTACCATAAACCAGTCATTATTTAGTGAGTATATGATGTAAATGCAAGATATTAATCTTTGTTCATCAATTTCAGAAAGAAATGATGCGTGAAAGAAATAAATTAAACAAAATGGGAATTTCACCTTTGGAATGAACGAAAGAGAATGCAATACTTCGTGATGAAGAGTAAATGGATCAGAATTAACAAGCATTAACAAGAATATACTGTACACATCGTAGAATAGCAGTCTTAACTAATTTTTTCTTTCAGAATACGAGGCGATTGATGCAGGCTGTCAGACAGAACTACACATCTTAGTTTTAGTGATGAAATTTGATAGAAATAAGGAATAGTTGTATAATGATTAATGAAGTTATTTTTTGCAGATGATAATGAATGCTGATGAATAATGATGAAGAATATGCTACTATGGATAGTGAAGTTTTTCTTTATAGGTGATGAAAATAATGGAGTTATGATAATATAGATAATGAAGTGATGGATAATGAAGTTTTTCTTTACAGATGTGGATAATGTGGAAGTTATGTATTCATGCTATGTAGTTATTTAAGTATTTGTTGCAGTTCACTTTGACAGCAGGTGTTATATTGCATAGTATAATGACTGAAGGTTTTGGAAAGGACAGCTATGGAACACATTTTTATACACATTTTACTACCTGTTAATTCGAAGTTCACTACTTTTCTGCATGAAATGCGTTTCTTCTTTCAGCTTAATAATCCATTTTTTTATATATTTTTGCAGGAGAAATTATTTATGAAATTAATGTGCTATAAGCAGTTGTTCATTAAATCTATGTCATTTATGAATGTGATTACATATACTCTACTTGTTTCATAACCTTGCTACAGCTGACTCATGACGAATGACATTACACATTTTCATTTACAGGGACAACCCAGAAGCAATTTTTTTCTTGCTTTCCCCTATAATTACCCAAAACAATGCATTGCTAACCAAAAAATGTATTACCAGTCCCAAATAATGATACCAGTTTAAGAGAGTTCTGAGTAATACTGATTAGCTCTGAATAGTGTGTCACTTGAATAATGAATGCATAAATACTATGCACATAATTTCATTACTGTATTGAGATGTCCAATGATGCTACTGATTACTGTATTGGGATGACCAGTGATTAATTAATAATGCTTTGTAACTGGGAAATGAATGCTACTCATTACTGTATTGGGATGACCAATGATTAATTAATAATGCTTTGTAACTGGGAAATGAATGCTACTGATTACTGTGTTGGGATGACCAATGATTAATTAATAATGCTTTGTAACTGGGAAATGAATGCTATTGATTACTGTATTGAGATGACCAATGATTAATTAATAATGCTTTGTAACTGGGAAATGAATGCTACTGATTACTGTATTGAGATGACCAATGATTAATTAATAATGCTTTGTAACTGGGAAATGAATGCCTCTGATTACTATATTGAGATGACCAATGATTAATAATGCTTTGTAACTGGGAAGTGAATGCTACTGATTACTGTATTGAGATGACCAATGATTAATTAATAATGCTTTGTAACTGGGAAATGAATGCTACTGATTACTGTATTGGGATGACCAATGATTAATTAATAATGCTTTGTAACTGGGAAATGAATGCTACTGATTACTGTATTGAGATGACCAATGATTAATTAATAATGCTTTGTAACTGGGAAATGAATGCTACTGATTACTGTATTGGGATGACCAATGATTAATTATCAACATTATTCTGTAATACTATGTTATTGACTACCTCCTGTTTTAAGTAATGACTTCTGATGATCTGTAATTAGGGAATGAGTGCCAATGCTCTCTGTAAAACAATTAATGAACATTTTTCTGTAATACTACATACATGGTACAGAAATGTTCAATAACTGGGCTATGACTGCCGCAAACTACTAATGTAATTCCCAATGAAGGCTAGTATGTGACTTAATGTCCTTCACATTCTGACCTAACTACCTTGAATTACTGCAATATCCATTTGTCCTGTATATCCTCTTGATCATGGAGCACCATATTTGGTTTTTGCACTAATTCTACGTTGGTGTGCCTTGTAAGAGCGTGGTGTTGACACGACATGCTGTCCACCACCGTGAGCGATGGAGACGTTATTATGGTCCCACTGTTTGGTGTACCTGATGTACTGCCAAAATGATAACATGGAATATTACTACGACATTTCAGTGTCTTGGCTACGCTGATAAACACTTCTGGGAAAAGAACTTCAGATTGTCTCACTTGGTGTTGTACTTCTGTGGAAAGATATGGACTTTCAGTGCAGCTGCGTGCAACCTGAAGTGCTACAACCATGATGCAATCCTTCCCTTTCCTATCCTAGTTCTTGTAACACAGTGAAAATCATTTTTTTTGCTAACATCATTTGTATTCATGGCCTATACATTTTTTTCGATTTGCTGATATATTCTGAACTACAGTGCGTGTGCACTTTTGCCCTTTTTATAACATGCTTTCTACTTATTGTATATACATTTTGTGATTTGCTGATATATTCTGAATTTCAGTGTGTGTGCACTTTTGTCATTTTTCTAACATGATTTCTACTTATCATATATTCATTTTGTGATTTGCTGAAATGTTCTGAACTATAGTACATGTGCACTTATGACAGTTGTCAACATGATTTTTTTGCCATTATGTTTATTTGTTGTGAAAATGCTAAAGAGTTTTTCAGTGTGTGTGCCCTTATGTCATTTGTTAATATGTTTTGTACTCATTGTATATACATTTTGTTATTGCCTAATATGTTTTGTACTCAGTGCATGTGCACCACATTTACTTCATGTTCTACATCTGAATATTTTGTGATTGTAAAGTTAATTAGTTAAGAAAAAATTTGTTGCTCATGGCAAGTCCAAATGACTCACCATCGCTGCCAAATTTTTGCCCTCCCAGTGGAGGGTTATGAAATGCGTATGTATTTAATACCAGCGATGGCGAGGCATGACAGAATCTCTGACCAGAGAGTTATTTATCGTGTCTAGTCTGCGCTTGACTGCGCGAGAGTTCAGTTGCGAGTTGTACTCAGTCGGAGTTATGTGTGAAGAGTCGGCGGGCGTCGACATGGGTCTCTGGTCAGGGTTTGGGACGAGGTATATTGTTAAATAAGGTAATGTAGCAGCATTGCACACATCTGATAGTGTAATGTATGTTACTTGTAATTAATTTGTTCAAGAAATGCCCCAATAATAATTTTGTTTTCAAAGTGATCGTTTTTAAGAAAAGAATCATTCCATATGAAACAATATTTCCTATGTTTTTCCCCCCAGAATCAATTTATCAGGTTAATTATTGCACAGGGCCTAAGGTCAGCGATGCTGCCCTATTATTGTGGGTTTAATGATTAAATTTCATTTCTCAGTTTTTGTGTCGAATTTACATTTGGGTCATTATTATTCTATAATTTTTGTGGGGACCAAATACTTGGCTCGTTTTCATTGTCATAGACTTTTCTTTTATTTCTGCTGGGAGGTTACGTGTAGCACGATGCCCATTCACATTTAAAATATTTCATTCATAAATTCTGCGGGGAGGTTACAAGGACTACAATTGTTTCTGTCCTTGTAGATCAAGTAAATCACTGTTGCTATTTAAATAATTTTGGCAAGGAACCATGTATCATACGAAGTTGTTGCTCAACCTATCTGCTGTGACAAGAAAAATAAGTACAAATGTTATTTCACTAAATTATGGCCTGTAGAGCCAACTACGGCATAACCTACATAGTCGTCTTCTCTCTATACATAAATTCAAGTCGTCTTGCGTCCATCTGTATGTGCAGACTAATCTCAGGCACTGATGTAGGAATTTTGACCCGGTTTTCACTAATAGATATTCTGATTCACAAGGTAGGTTTCTGAATACAATTTATAAATATTCCGTACAAATTTTCTAAATTATTGTGAACTAAATTCAATTGTGAAACAATGCCGTGCCATATAGCGAGCAACCGTGATAACTCAGAGAGCAACGGTGCCTTAAGGAACTTTGCTGATTCTTCCGCCTTTAGGGGCAGTTTCCCACCCCTAGGACAAGAGAGTGTCCTGAACCTCTGTCCACTCCTCCGCCTTCCTCGACATGATCGTTGGCAGAATGAGGGGATTTCTTATGCTGGAAGTCTTCGGCCCCCAATGCCATCGCAACAGTATCCCATGTTTGTTTACCTGATTTCTGGGTACGTTTCCTAATCGTCTTCATGACCTAGTATTTGAATGAATACCAAGAGGCTGCAGCAGGCCGTTTACATTCGGACTTTTGTATTGGGCCAAATAGAACAGAGACAGTTTTAAATAATATAACTTAATTCACTCAAAATCGTCGCAAAGGGATGCAAAGGCAGATGATAACTTTGTCTATAAAAGCGTGTAGAAGTCAGTTTTATTTGTTGTGTTATTCGTGTTTTTTGGAAGTAACTAACTATTATTTGAGTATACACCTTGGCCACTTTTGCAGATTCGACATGAGGTCGGCATTAGTGATACAAAGAAGAAACTTCCAGACAGAATAATTAAAAAGGAATTACATTTACAGGCCAAAGGAACGTTGTTTAAAAAGTGTTATCGTAAAAAATTATAGCTCTCCAAACAAGTGAGATAACAAGAATGGTATAAATGACTTACCTGACATCAGACCATAAAAAGGTTTCACTAACAAATAACGGAACAAGCTTCCTGTGTCGATCTCATTGACACCAACGGCGTTGTGTATTAGACCTAGTATGACCACTTCTCAGCAGGCATCAGCGCTATTCACAGCAAAACATATGGAATGGCCACTTTGTCCATCTTGGCCACTTCAACATACGTTCTCCTATCGATGTTACTGTTGATTGGTTACCTCCACAAATTAGTATATTACATTAATTAACAACAGTAACTGCAATATGAGACACCATCATAAATGTTTTGAATGACATTTTCTTTTACTCACTGCATTGTATTAAAGCAACCTTACTTTGATTGCATGTTACTTGCTTCAAACGTGTACCACATTTAAAAAAAGCAATCTCTGTAATGGGCATTCACGATTGTGTTACTTTGATTTGACATTTATACCACAGCAGCTGACAGGTGGTAGTTGCGCACACTTGTGAGTTGTCAGTATTGGAAGACAAACAGTAAAGTAGTCTTCCTCTCACTTCTGTTAGCCCTTCAGTGGCTACATACCATTCTGTCCTTAAGGTGAGTGGCAAACTTTACTTAGCCCACAGCAGAATTCACATACATTAATTAAAATTAAGCACATCTTAAAATACTATTGTCTCTAAGTATTTTTATTTGTTACTGAGCAAGAGAAAGACATTCTTAAGAAATTCTTATCGTTAGTTGACGTTTTTGGAGTTGGGTGTTAGTTGCTTGATGCATATTATGAAATACGGCTGATAATCGCGCGGGCGAGCGAATATTTGATTCATTTACATCTATATCTACATCATACTCCGCAAGCCGCCTAATGGTGTGTGGCGGAGGGTACTTTCGTTACCACTATCTGATCCCACCAACCCTGTTCCACTCGCGAATAATGCGTGGGACGAATGATTGTCGGTAAGCCTCTGTACTGTTTCTAATTTCTCGAATTTTCTAATTGTGGTTGTAATGATCCCGATAGGAGGGAAAAGAAGTATGGAAGTATACGATACTGACGATAAATTACGATTTTTCAGTAAATTAAACTCAAATTAGTTAAATTTCGTATGGGTGCAATTATGATGCTATGTTTTTCAATCTCATTAGTATATAATATTTCGATCCAAAAGAGACTGAAAAAGCAAGGTACATTTATTTAAACTGTTTTAACACAAATATTTCATTAGGAACTGTTATGTTTTGCTCACATAGGCTTATTCAGTGTGTCAACATATGTGAGTACGAAATTGCTTTTTATAAAATTTGGCCAGGAAACTTGATTATTCACTAAACTTAGTATGAAAAACAAATAAGTTTAATAATACTTTTGTACTGTATTCTCAAGTAATTTTTAGATTTGCACTTCTTAACTCCAATATTATGTAAATGAGAAAGGTCATATTCAACACTTTGTAATCCACCTATTTCACTTGGTTGACATAATTATTTGCAAAATGTACCATTTATGGTTTTAATCTAAACACCTGAGCACCAGAATCATTTGTAACTATTTCATGTAAATAATTCATTTAATAACAATTTAATTGACTGTAAAAAAGAGATAATTTGTTGATCTCTTTGGAAGGTTATAAATACGAGCTCTGTCAAAGACCGGCAGGCAGTTGGATCAGTGTAGTTGTGAAAGTCATGTCGGTCAGTGTTTTTAGTGCCGGCTAATTCCATTGCATGTAAACATGTGTGGATCGCAGAACCAAAGAGGTTGATGCACAAGATGTAATTGTTTTGTCAGAGACGCCATGTAAACTTTATGTGTGTTTTATAAAGAGGATTAAAAACGTGTGACGGCTTTTATAAAACTACTAGATGTTTCCAGCCTTACCTTTTTTAAAATCCGGACTGCTTATAAATACGTAATACCTTAGACAACAAAAGTGAAGAGCCATAAACTTTATCTTTGAAACAGTATTATTCAGCGTTGTGACGACCACCATGCGAAAATCTTTGAAATATTTCGATGAGAAATTATATTCTCCTAAAGCATGTGACATTTTATTTACTAACATAAAACTGAATTGTCATCATATTAAGGCAGAGGGTCGTTACAATGGTGTTGGTGTCGTCCAGGATGTGAATGGACTCTGACTGTGAGACATCAAGAGTAGAAATCGTGTTGTTTGGGTCAGTGATCGATGTATGAAAAGTGCACTCATCGGAATTTTGGGAATTGTGATCATGGAACATCATCAGTCTACACCTGTATGAAGAGGACAAGATGCAACTAGGACTAGCAACGACAGGAATAAATGGATAATTCAGCACATGGAAGAGAAGAGGACAACAGCAGCAACACACAACCTCAACTGATCGAAGCTTTAGGGGTACCAAAAAACTTTAATTTTTTTTAAACAGCAACATGGAAAAGCTTAATGAGGAAGGCGATATAGGTGGTGAAATAGTTGATGAGGTGGAAGTGAAAAAAGAAATTGTAGATCCTGAAGAACATTCCTTCGATTTGCAAAGACGTTTAGAGTCAATTAATAAAAATTTATAAACCCTTAACTCTCAAAGTGGGAATTTTGGGGAACAAATAAACAAGTTAAATGGAAGTTTTGAAATGCAAAATGAAAAACTGGACAAACAATTAATAGAAATAAAAGACTTTTTCAGAAACAGCTCACACTTGTTAAAGACAACATTAAAGAGAATGAATTCAAATTAGAGAATTTAAATAGTAAAATTAATGAGGAAAACAAACACATCCAACAACCCTTGTCCACAATGTCAAATACAATTGACAAATTAGAAAGTGAATTTGCTAGTTGTACAAGTAAGCTCAGCAAAGATGTCACAGATATATATCATAAATATACAACACATAATAATAATTTAACCACACTATCACAAACAACAACAACAGAAATTTCAGCTATAAAAAGTGATATTAATGTTTGTAACGCTAATGTGAAAACTTTGGAAGAAAAATTAGGTCAAAGTAATGAAACTTATTTTGCTACACATGTACACAATGGGTTTAGTCCTTCAATAGGAAATGTTCCAGTGAAGAGCTTCCCTGGAGATAGCTTTCACTCTGTTGATTTTATTCATCAGTACAATGATTAGTTTGTAGCTGAGATGCCTGATGAAATGAAAGTGATATTTATTGAGAGATTTTTGGAGGGTGAAGCTGTGTCATAGGCCAATGAAAATTGTAACAGACGGGGGAACTTTTGATGATTTTTAAAGGGGATTTTTGGTTCAATTCTGGTCACAGTCTGAAAAGGCCAGATTAAAGTCTGAATTTTTTAATGGGCCAATTTATAGAAGTAAATTTGGGAGTATGCAGAAGTTCTGCAAACAACAATTAAAGAAACTGTCCCATTTAAGAAACACTTTTGACGCCATGCCCCAAACTGATGCTTTAGAAAGAAGGCTACCTAAAAGTATCCAGTGGGAGTTGGTTCATGCTCCTGATGACTCAGTAGAAGATTTTCTAAAATTTGTTGGCAAAATGGATAGGGCTCTACAAAGAGACAGTAAAGACAATAATCAGACAGGGGGGTTGAATAAGAACTATCAAAGAGACAACTATGGCAGAAGAGACTACAGAAATGACAATATAGGGGGTAGAAGGGATTATGGACAATACAGGAACAATCCTCAATATGAAGGTAGGAGAAGATGGGAAAATAATTACAGAGCCTCTAGGGATAGAGGTTGGCAGAGACAGACTGATCAATACTGTGGGAACCAGAGGAGACAGAATGACCATTATTGGGGAGACCAAAGGGGACAGACTGACAAACACAGAAATGGTAATGAAAACAGACTGCTGGAAAACAGGAAGTCGCCTCAATAGGTGGCCATAGTTTTGGGGTGAGAAGAAATAATTACAGGACAAACCAGCATTCTAATGATGTCCAGAGAGGATATGATGATACTCATAGAAAATGGCAAAGAAAGGTTCAACAAGTGAAAATAAATGCAGTAGAATTTGATAAGAAATTTTGGGATAATATGAGAGTCAGAGATTCCGAGGTAGAGAACAGCTGTGAAAGTCAAAAAGACAATGATTATTTAGCGACTGGGAAAAATGTGGTTAGTGAATTTCATAGTTGGGCAGAAAAGGAGTTAGTACCTAACACTATAACTGAGATACAAGATCTAGAATCAGGTTTGGGGGGTATATTTAAAGAAGAACATAATAATGATGTTGTGCTAAGTGACACTAAGGACCAATGTGCGGATAGTCAGATACGTAGGGGGCTAACAGAAGAAGTTGATGCAGTTGAAGAATGTGGAGGTAAGCTTATTGATAATGATGTTGATGAAGTTGTTGTGTTTATTGAGCTGCAAGAAGGTAAAGAGGTTGGTATAATTAATGAAGTAGGGGATGTTATTGATATATGTGGCAATAATGATATTAGGGAAAGTGTACCTGATGAAATTATGAAACACACATAAATGATGTTTTACAAAGTGATACTAATGTTAAGTCTGATGATAAAGTAGAAAAGTTTTTAAAGGTACTATGGAATAACTATGAAAATAATCTAGATATGAAAGACTTTTGAGAATCTCTAGCTAAATTAAATGAAACCTTGTACCAAACTTGGTGGGTAAAGATAAGAAGTGGATTAAATGAAAAATGGGGTGACAAGAACAGCTTGTTCGACACAAAGGTGTAACTGTGTGAAACAGACGAAGGTAAAGGAATATGTGTGGGGGTTAATGCTGTAAGTACTGAAACTGATATAGTAAATAAGAAAAAGAAAATTGCTGACTTTAGTTTTAAGGAAATGGAAAATGATTTAATGTGTGAAAATGTACAGGATGAAAATGGAAATTTTTTGGTAGGCTGTCCTTTTATAGAAGTTAAGATTGATAAATGGCAAGGGAAAGCATTGGTCGACACTGGCAGTCCAGTTACAGGAATTACTGCTAAACTTAGAGATATGTTAAAAGGTGGAAAATATTTTGTGGAAATGCCAGTAGTTGGGCTGAAAGTAAAAGGAGCTACAGGGAAAAGTAGTAAGATAATAAGAAATCAGGTTTTACTTACTTTTACAATTAATAATTAAACATTTGAACATGGATGCCTAGTAATAGAGGAACTCAATGAAAACATTATGTTTGGTATGGATTGGATATTGAAAGTAAATGGAGCTTTTAATTGGGATGCTACACAAATGCACATAACTGAGCCAATCACTAAACAAAATCATTTAGTTAAGTTATTTATATTAAGTTGTGGAAAGTCGTGTAACCATATAAGGGCTACCACTGTTGAAGACGAAAAGTATTATTTTCAGGTAGAAAACTTAGGTGAGGAAATAAACGCCCAAGATTTTTACAAACTAGTAACTAAGAAAATGGAAAGTGCTAGTAGTTTAACCAATTCTCAGAAAGAAGACCTCAAAAGTTTACTATGGGAGTTTCAGGATGTTTTTAGCGATGTACCAGGGAGAGTGAAAAATTACCAGTGTTAGTTATATTTAAAGCCACATGAACCTTTTTTCATAAAACCATATGGGATTCCTTTTTCATAAAGAGAGGCTGTAGAATAGGAAATACATAAGATGGAGAACTGGGAAGTAATAGAAAGAAGTCGAAGTGAATATAACAACCCAGTTTTCATTGTAGGCAAATGAGATAATGGTGTTAAATTAGTATTCGATTCTAGACGTCTAAATAAATATCTAATTACAGAAAATGACCATCCAGAGAGTATTGACGAGTTATTAAATAATTTTGAATGTGTAAAATACATAACTAGCCTAGATTTAACGGCAGGATTCCATCTAGCAGCATTAGGCCCGGAGTCTAGTCTTTTAGTACAACGGCAAATGCTACCAATACTTTGTAGTACCTTTTGGATTAACTGTATCTGTTGCAGAATTCATTAGAGCCTTAGACTCAGTTCTAGGTCATGAAACTAACTCTATACTTACTATTTATGTTGATGACATCTTAATAACAGGAAAAACTTGGGATGAACACTTAAATCTACTAAGAGAAGTCTGCTTAAAACTAAGAAAAGGGGGAATGACTTTAAAATTAGAAAAATGCAAGTTTGGAGTAGAACAGTTGAAATTTTTGGGACATATAATAACAGAACAAGGATTTTCACCTGATAAAGATAAAATTAAAGCAGTGGAAAACTTTCCAACTCCCAAGAACAGATAACAGTTAAAGTCATTCTTTGGACTCACAGGATTTTACAGAAAATTTGTCAGAAATCAAGCTCCAAATGCCATATGTTTATATAATTTACTCAAGAAAAATGTTGTGTGGGACAGGACTCCAGGATGTCAACAAGCCTTTGATAATATAAAGTCACAACTTAGTAACAGTCAGATATTACATAGACCAGACACCTCTCTAGCATTCTGTTTTGTAACAGACAGTAGTAACTCTGGACTAGGGGCACATTTATTTCAGGAGAAAGAAGTCAACGGAATACTGGAACACAGGACTATAGCATATGCCACCCGAATCTAACAGAAGCACGAAAGGGTTTATACTGTAACAGAAAAGGAATTATTAGCCATACATGGGGCATTTACCAAATTTAGAAGTTATCTCTTAGGACATAAAATCATTGTTTTTACTGATCATAAGGCTTTAAGTGATGTGCAAGAGTGGAGGCCGTACCACCATAGAATACCTAGATGGGCCATGTTCTTACAGAAGTTTGACTATGAAGTTAAGTACATCTACGGCAAACCTAATGTAGTAGCTGATAGTCTATCCAGTTGCCTCTGGGGGGTAATATTGAAGGTGATGAAGAAGATGATAAAACATTTTTCAAAAATTGTGTATATGAAGTGGATAAAAGAAGAAAAAAATTTGCAAAGATATCCAGAGATACCAAAACCACGATGAGAACTGGAAACTAGTAAAAAGTTTAATAGGGAAAATAGGGGGAGAGAAAGTAGAAGCATATTATAAAGTGCATAAAGGTATAGTGTTTAGAAGACCAAGACCTGTCTTAGATTATTGGAAGTTATGTAGGCCAGAAGAGCAAATAGATGAACTTATCACATACATCCATGAAAGTTGTGGACAATGCGGTACCACTAAATGTATCCAAAAGATACAAGAAAATATTTATTTCTACAACATAGGTAGGATGTCAGAAAAAAGTTGTCTACATGTGACAGGTGTCAGGGAGTGAAAGTAACCAATCAGACCAGTAGGTGGATTATGCAAAACATTCTACCAGCCACTAAGCTCGATCTAGTTGAGACCAAAGTTTTTGGGCCATTACCGAAGTATCGAGGGGGATACACTTATATTTATGTCATGGTGGATATATTTTTAAAGTTCATAAAATTATATCCTTTAAAGAAAGCGACCAGTAAGCAGATTATAAACAAAATCACTGGGAATTCTTCAATACAGTTGGGAAAACAAAAGCTATACTTTCAGATAATGGATCTCAATTTACATCAAAAACACGGAAAGCATTTATTGAGGACTAATATCAGCTTACCACCTAAGCAACAATCCTGCAGAAGGTTTATGAGGGAAACAGGGAGACTATGCAGAACATATTGTAGACAAAACCATACCAACTGGATCCAATACACTTCTGATTTTGAAAACATTATGAATAGTTTACAACATTCATCCACAGGATTCTCACCTTTCGAGGTGATGTTTGAAAAATTTCCAGAAAGTTTCTTTACCAACAACATTGAATATCCTGTTTGTAAAGCAATGTCCAAATAAGAGAGAGATGAGTGTGTCAGGAAAACAATCAAAAGACAAGAGGAATAAAAAAAAGAGATATGATGCAAAAGGAAAGGCCACACATTTCAAAATTGGGGATCTGGTTTTAGTAAACACTCAGGAAAAATCAAAATTAATGACAGCAGAACTACGAAAATTTTTTGACATATACATTGGTCCTTTTGAAGTATTAGAAAACCCATATCCAAAAGCTTATAGATTGATATTCCCTACATCAAGAAAATTATATGGACTTTGGAACATTACAGAGCTTAATCTCTATAAAAGTGACTAAAGCAAACCTTTGTTCAAGTTAACCTTTAAAACTCTAAGGAATATTTTCTCCACAAAGGTTTTATGCTGGGATAATATAACATTAGTAACCCATGAAGGGCAGGTGAAATACCAAAAAGGCAAAATAATAGAAATTGACCTATGCTAAGACACGATTTACTTATTTTTTAAATAAATAATTTTCATTATGTTTATGCATGTTAAGTAAAAATGCTGGAAAATGGCCAGACCTTAATTTAAATACGTTTTGAAAAATAGTTTACATAATGAAACTAAGTGTTTCTTGTAAAATGCAAATATTTATTTAATATATGTCTAAGTTACTTTGTTCCTAGTTTTAAACATAGTTGTCAACGAATTCAGTTGGGTCCCATTCAAACATTGGGAAAAACATATACAAAAGATTCTACAGAAAATAAAATTTATTTTTAAATGATTATTTAATGTCTGTAAATACTTTGAATTTTGTGTGGTAACATGAATGTGTACCTTATAATGGAAATTGACAGTTATAGATAATAGTACTTCTTAACAAATCTCGATAAAAGAAATATTATCAAACTTAAGATATCGATTACACATGAGTTAGATTTAAAATTACGTTTCAGCTAACTAATTATGTTATAATTTTGAGACAGTATTACTGTACTTCATTTTTGTGTGTCTTTATGCAGAGAATATTTTTTGTAAACATGTAAGAAACGTCATATACCGTTTTAGTGCTTACTCACATTCATCATAATAATATGGGCATTGATTAAACACAGTTGCATTCATACACTGAATACTTGCAAAACAAATAAGATGTATTGTACTACACAATACCACGAAACCTTCTAAGTTAATTAACAAAATCCTTTATGATTATTCAGAATTACTTACTAACTTTGAATTAGTCAACCAATATCATGCACCTTCAGTGAATGATATTGATCGAGTGAGGTATTTTAATGATCCCGGTAGGAGGGAAAAGAAGTATGGAAGTATACGATAATGAGGATAAATTAATATTTTTCAGTAAATTAAACTCAAATTAGTTAAATTTCGTATGGGTGCAATTATGATGCTATGTTTTTCAATGTCATTAGTACATAATATTTCGATCCAAAAGAGACTGAAAAAGCAAGGTACATTTATTTAAACTGTTTTAACACAAATATTTCATTAGGAACTGTTATGTTTTGCTCACATAGGCTTATTCAGTGTGTCAACATATGTGAGTACGAAATTGCTTTTTATAAAATTTGGCCAGAAAACTTGATTATTCACTACACTTAGTATGAAAAACAAATAAGTTTAATAATACTTTTGTACTGTATTCTCAAGTAATTTATAGATTTGCACTTCTTAACCCCAATATTATGTAAATGAGAAAGGTCATATTCAACACTTTGTAATCCACCTATTTCACTTGGTTGACGCAATTATTTGTAAAATGCACCATTTATGGTTTTAATCTAAACACCTGAGTACCAGAATCATTTGTAACTATTTCATGTAAATAATTCATTTAATAACAATTTAATTGACTGTAAAAAAGAGATAATTTGTTGATCTCTTTGGAAGGTTATAAATACGAGCTCTGTCAAAGACCGGCAGGCAGTTGGATCAGTGTAGTTGTGAAAGTCACGTCGGTCAGTGTTTTTAGTGCCGGCTAATTCCATTGCATGTAAACATGTGTGGATCGCAGAACCAAAGAGGTTGATGCACAAGATGTAATTGTTTTGTCAGAGACGCCATGTAAACTTTACGTGTGTTTTTTAAAGAGGATTAAAAACGTGTGACGGCTTTTATAAAACTACTAGATGTTTCCAGCCCTCCTTTTTTTAAAATCCGGACTGCTTATAAATATGTAATACCTTAGACAACAAAAGTGAAGAGCCATAAACTTTATCTTTGAAACAGTATTATTCAGCGTTGTGACGACCACCCTGCGAAAATCTTTGAAATATTTTGATGAGAAATTATATTCTCCTAAAGCATGTGACATTTTATTTACTAACATAAAACTAAATTTTCATCATATTAAGGCAGGGGGCCGTTACATGGTCAATACGCAAGGTATATGTGGGGGGAAGTAATATGTTGTCTGACTCCTTAAAAATGTTGTCCCGAAATTTTAATAGTAAATTTCTCCGTGTTGCACAATGCCTCTTTTGTAACGTCTGCCAGTGGAGTTTGTTTAGCATCTCCGTAACGGTCTCTCGCCAGCTAAACGTTCCCATGACGAAAGACGCCGCTCTTCGTTGGATCTTCTCTATCTCCTCTATCAGTCCTACCTGATAGGGATCCCAGATTAATGAACAAGTGCCTTATAAGCCACTTCTTTCGTGGACGAGTTACATTTCCATAAGATTCTTCGGATGTATCTGGGTCTGGTGTCTGCTATTCCCACTATCTGTTTTTTTTTATGGTCATTCCACTTAAGGTCGCTCTGGATAGTTACGCTTAGATATTTTACGGTAGACGCTGTCTCCAGCTGTTTGTCATCAGTAGTGTAGCTTTACAGTATTTGATTTCTTTTCCTATGTATGCAGAATGTTACATTTATTTACGTTCAGGGTCAACTGCCAGAGTCTGCACCATTCATGAATTCTCTGCAGGTCGTTCTGCAAATTTTTATTATCTTCTGGCTTTGCTACTTGGGTATAAACAACTGCATGATCTGCGAATAGCCTTAAAGAGCATCCGACGCTTTCTACTAGATCATTTATATATATTGTGAACAGCAACGGTCCCATCACACTTACCTGTGGTACTCCGGATATTACCTTTACATCTGTAGATTTAGTTCCGTTAAGAGCGACGTGTTGAGTTCTATTTGCAAGAATGTCTTGAATCCAGTCGCACGTCTGCTCCAGCACACCGTAAGCATGTATTTTTTTCGTTAAACGGCAATGCGGGACGGTGTCAAATGGCAAATTCAAGGCACATGTGGCCCGCGGGCCGCAGTTTGGCGATCACAGCTTTAGGAAAGTTGTTTCAAGAACTTAACGGGAAAAGTATCTTCTCGACAGTTGATTTGCGGATTAGCTTTTGGCAGGCCGAACGACGTTCGCAGGAGAGCTTCTGTGAAGTTTGGAAGGTAGGAGACGAGGTACTGGCAGAAGTAAAGCTGTGAGGACGGGACGTGAGTCGTACTTCGGTGGCTCAGATGGCAGAGCACTTGCCCGCGAAAGGCAAAGGTCCCGAGTTCGAGTCTCGGTCCGGCACACAGTTTTAATCTGCCAGCAAGTTTCATATCAGCGCACACTCCGCTGTAGAGTAAACGGACAGCTATCTCATTGGGGACTATACCCAAGTATTCTCGTTTAAAATTAAACACATTTCTGGTAAAGAAAAAGTCGTTGCCAGTGAGCTGTCGCGTTCGCCCATTGGGTTAATTCGTGGCACAGTGGAGGAAATCGACAAGAACAGGTTTCTAATACTGTTCTTGAAAGGTGTCCTGCATGAGAACTTCATTGGTGATGACATGAAAAATAAATGGGGAAAGAACAAGATAGAGTTCCAGTGCTATATGAAGTGAAAGAGAAGATGAGTAACAAGGATTTCTCAGCCTTCGGGCAGGTGCTGAGAAACAATATTCAGTCTATTGTAGTATCCCAAACACATTATGATGGGTGATATATGTGCCGCAGTAGCTGATCAGTAAGCTGATCTGGTCACCTACTAGAGCTACACACAGTTTGGTCCAGCTAAGTGGACTGAGAAACTGGCAGAAATGTGTATTTTATCAGCATGGACGAGCGAGTGATAAAGGCACTGGCAGTTTGCGTGAAGTGCCAGAAGACAAAACCTTCCTCCACAAGGCAAGTCCTATTCGGGAGGACGACGATTCAAACCTGCGTCCGACCATCCTGATTTAGGTTCCCGTGATTTCCCTAAATCGCTTCAGACATGTGCCGGGACAGTTCCTTTGGAAGGGCACGGCCGACTTCCTTTACCATTCATCTCTAATCCGATAAGACCGATGACCTCGCTGTTTCGTCCCCTCCGCCAAATCAACCAACCGACAAACCACAAAGCTAGGCATTCCCTTTTACCCTATTCTACCTATGAAACTACGTGACTATGCGGCATTCGATCTGTGGAGTCCGATTTTGAAGACAAAAGTATTACATTGATATCACTGAAAAAGGCTACCAAGAGCTCTGTCACGAAGGCGTTTCTTTACAGATTACCTAGGTGTGGTTGGGAATGTGATACACATACTTTCAGACAATAGGAAACAATTTATTTTGAAGACGTGGAAGGGAATAACAGAAATTTACACTGCTGTGTACCACCAACAAGCAAACACAGTAGGCAGAATCATCAGAAAACTGGGAAAGCTTTGCAGGACCTACTGCAACAAAAGACATGACATGTGGGATGGGATATCAAAGATTTCGAGTTTGTGATCTATCAGCTCCTTCATAACTTAACTACGATATCACTGATCAAACTTCTGATGCATCAGGAACCGGAGGACAGAATCAGAGAAGTGGTTGCGTTTCCATCACAACAGCTGGCCAGCCACAGACAGGTGATCGCGTAACCAATTACAAAGTCAGGAAAGCGATACTGCTACAACATAGGTGGAATGCGAAGAATGTGACGCAACGTTTCTCCTAAACAGGATAGAAGGTGCTGGTGGAAAACCATCACTTACCCTGGAAGGCGAAGAATAAATCACAGAAGGTAGTCTTCCAGTATATTGCTGGATAAAACGCTTTGTCTCCCAATTGCAGCCACCCTGGTGACGTTGCGGACGACGAAGGTAACTGGCAAACATTACTTCTCAAATCTGAGAGCATTCATACATTAAGGTGTTTTAGTTAATATTGTATAACTAGTGTTATGTGTTTTGCTTCATATAATTATGTGCTTCCTACCCACAAGTTCTTGTTTCTGTATAGCAGTAAGTTTTGATGTTATCTTTTTATCACACATGTGGTTTCTGTAGTTTGTATATATTTGTGCCTTTTGGAGGAAAGTCAGTGTCGGTGTGGGTAGGACACTGCTGCTAGACATACCACACAAATCATATCTTTTTGTCAAACATGAGCATCAGTATGTCAACATTTGCCAGTCTCAGAATCGCATGGCAACATTATCCCGTTTTGCATGAGCATAATGAGTGTTTTGCAAAGGTTTTGAGTAATAAAGTGTCCCTACAGTCAGCGAGAATCGTCAGTAGATCCTGTCCATACACATGACTTTTTTGTGTTTCAGAAGCGTCGAAGATATAAAGTAACGAAATTTGGTGTATCGTTCCTCTAAAACAGCATTTTTTTCTCATGGTGCCTTGTCTCATTTCTCTTTGGCTTTCTGTCCGTGTGGTGTGTAATAAGTTTTGTTGTGAGATGGTATATGTATCTTTGAGGAAACCATTAGTTCCTGGCAGTACAGAGTTCTAAAAGGCACAGAGTACTGAACGATGATGACCATACTTACGTTAGGAACTGTGTCTTAGTCTGTGTTGCCGGCCGCGGTGGCCGTGCGCTTCAGTCCGGAACCGCGGGCATAAATGTGTGTGATGTCCTTAGGTTAGTTAGGTTTAAGTAGTTCTAAGTTCTAGGGGACTGATGACCTAAGATGTTAAGTCCCATAGTGCTCAGAGCCATTTGAACCATTTACTCTGTGTCACTCTCGCACGTTTATCAGCTTGCATTGCTGGAACACGTTGTCTAATTTGGATAATGCCACCCTCTCAGAACTTACTATGGATAGCACAAGTTCCACTTAGGCTACCACACGGACAGGCATATGGTAGAGCACCAGTAGTTTGCTAAACTTAAGGTTTTTGGAGGCAACGAGGTATTGTGTAAGGTAATAAGTAACGAGTTTGTCTATGTCAGGATTTGTACTTAACTTCTGCTGCGGAAAACATGTTTTGATTTGCTCTGGTTTTTTTAGTAAGTAAACTGAACTGAGACATCTAGCCAAAGTACTTTTACGTTTAATTTTAGATGGTTCTGTAAGGCTACTTAGGCTACCACACGGACAGGCATATGGTAGAGCACCAGTAGTTTGCTAAACTTAAGGTTTTTGGAGGCAACGAGGTATTGTGTAAGGTAATAAGTAACGAGTTTGTCTATGTCAGGATTTGTACTTAACTTCTGCTGCGGAAAACATGTTTTGATTTGCTCTGGTTTTTTTAGTAAGTAAACTGAACTGAGACATCTAGCCAAAGTACTTTTACGTTTAATTTTAGATGGTTCTGTAAGATTCAGTCATTGTAATACGTCAGTACAGGATTATCATGAGCTAGAGTAATGCTGCGCACAGTTGTAGACTTTGCTAATTGGGCCATATAACTGTTTCAGGGGCAGACTCGCAGCAGGAAATCGCGAGCAGTCGCCCGGACAGCAGGTATAGCGGAGGGCCGCCCTCCTCACCTTGGAAACCGCTGAGGTCGGTGTCAAGCCTCAGAGGGACCGCCTGCACGCACTTATTGTTAACGACATATCAGCCAGCGCGTTACAGTTGCTGGCAGACACCAAGGCTTGGAAAACACTTAAGCGCGTATCCAAAGCCGACCAGCCCGCCTCAACCTCCGTCCCCCGCCTCCCTGCGACTGTGTGGCAGACCCTACTAGCGCCCAGTCACGTGGCAGTTTCCACCATGCCAAAACAGAAGGGAAAAGGGGGGAGTGTGAGTTGTAGTTGCGGTCGGATCTAGCTCGTAGCAGTGCGCTGATCGAGCCAATGCACCCGAACCATGGACCCGACTGTTGTAAAATCGCCGACAGCAAAGGTGAGCAAGTCAGGGCAGACTCATTGTGTGGGGAAGGGGAAATATTAGCGGACTGGTCGTCCTGCGAATGGACGGCTTCAGCCACAGAAACAGCTGTCCCCTCAAAGAAGTGCAGCTACACACAATAACACTATGAAACTGAGTTGCATCTCAGATAAAAACTTTTATTGTTTATCGATATTTTGTGAAGGAAAATTTTACGTAAAACCACAAATAACTAAGTAATTTTTCACACTCATTTACTTCGCCTTGCATGCACTGGGTACACGCCCTCTTTCTTCAAAGCAACATATTTTAACTTAATAGTTCATAATCAATAGATCTCATTTTAAAAATATTTAATTCATTTTCTGTCATTTTTCAGTCAGATCAAAACACTACATAACTGTAAAAGGTAAAATTAAATCAACAGATTTTCTCTACTGTAGGGCACATTGGATGTTATATTAGTTAATCTTAGTTTTTGGATTCTCATGAACCGTCATGTCCGTAACAACTGCTTCTGACACAAATTTGTTAGACACAAGCCTTCCCACTGTCGCTTTACACAAACAATCTATTTTACTGCTGTAATTTTGAGATTCCATGTTGGGATAACATAATTGTGTGATATCTGACGGTCATTTCGTTGTGGTAATCATGTAGCGTAGGTCTGAGAATTGTGGGGCACTGGTCAACGGAATATGCAAGTCACAAACAGATCTTACATTATGAAAGACAAAAAGCTTTTGATTAATCAAGATAATTCGGACTATCCTTCTAGTATCAAGTCTCGACTGTGAAACGGAGTTAAAAGACAATTTTATGCTTAATTTTATATGAAACAAAGATTCCTAGTATCGTTCAAGGCAACCCAAAAATCTGTTAACATTTGAAACTGATCTGATTCACGGAATAACAGACAGAGAGGTAAAAATTCACATACATGCCTGAAACGGCATGGGGTTTTATTGAAACCTAAAACGAGTGCAAAAACTGGCCAACAGATGGCGCTGGACAGCAAAATATTAGTGGCGCCACATGAAAATCGTGTATAAAACGAGCTGTAGTGAGAAGGGGAGTCAGACCATCCCTAACCTGGCTAATAAACAACTGCTACTATGTACAATTGTTATGTAGGATGATGCTCCACCCATATTGCTACACATGTGAAAGATACCTTGTGCACATCGTTTCGTGAGGGTAATGTGATGAGCCGCCACATCCATCAAGTTTGACTGCCAGGTGCCCAGACCTCATCTATGTGGTTATTGGTCGTGGGGTTTCCTGAAGCTGTAAGTCTACCACGATCTTTCAATCTCATTATGGATGCTAAAAGACAACATCCGACAGCAATTTCTCACCATACCCACATATTTGCTGTGCAGTGTTCTTCACACCGTCGTCCCTCGACTACAAGTACTGAGGATAAATCACAGCCGAAATGTTGAACATTTGTTTTAAAGAACATCGTTTTTGCTAAAAATCAATTGTTATGCTAATTATTGCTTTTGTATCACATTAAGCGGCATCTGTTGGTCATTTTGGGCACTTCTTCTTAGTTTCAATAAAACCACATTTCATTTCAAGCATGCGTGACAATTTTTATCTCTCTGCCTGCATTGTTCCAAGATGTATTGCATTTTTAAATGCTAACGGATTTTGAGTCACCCTGTATGTTGTTTCTGTTAATACGTTCTGCCCATGCACAAGTCTGAGGTACCACATTTTTTCTCACTTGATAATGTTACAAGTAATAAAACAGGCCATATAATGCCTTGCCACATTCTGTATCATGATGGAAGACGGTACAGAGTCATTTTCTAATTCCAGACGGTGTGTGAATTAATTTATTTGTGGGATGGCTAAACCACGTGGCAAACAAGTATTGCGATCTGGGGAGTTCTTTGTTCCTTTTGAAAGAGGTATGAAGGGGTGTATGACATTACCATTACATATCACTAGGTCATATTGTTTCATTCTCTGCTAGTGTTTCACGGTCATTACTTTATCTGTATTGGATCTGCGTGCTTGGGAGATACGCTTTGCTTCTTCGCGCTGAGACAGTGCACTACTGGTGTGGTCTCAGGCCGGCCGAAGTGACCGTGCGGTTCTAGGCGCTGCAGTCTGGAACCGCGAGACCGCTACGGTCGCAGGTTCGAATCCTGCCTCGGGCATGGATGTGTGTGATGTCCTTAGGTTAGTTAGGTTTAAGTAGTTCTAAGTTCTAGGGGACTAATGACCTCAGAAGTTGAGTCCCATAGTGCTCAGAGCCATTTTAACCACTTGTAGTCTCAGGTTCCTTTTGTTGTCAGAAGGCAGTCAGTAAATCTCATTAGGAGAGGCGAGAATTTCCATAGAAGTGAATTTGCTGACTGCTTCGTACTATCGTGACCTATTGTGTCGAATGGGATACCATGCTGTCACAGCCATCCCTAGAGAATAACTTAGTTAGACCTTTTTTTCCTTTCCTGAATGGACATCAAAAGGCAAGGTGCCCTGGCATCACCTGCCCAGTGTAAGAACGATCGTTGTTTTCCCTCCAAAATTTTGGCTATCCAATCAAATTGAGTCACCTCACAATTTTGTATGGCGCGAAAGCCTAACCAATCGAGGAAATAATGCTCCAGGTTGGTACCAACCTTGTGTTTGTTACTGTGAGTATTGTACACCAAGAGTGGGAAGCTTCTGCTGTGTTACCCGGTTTTTCCGTGCAAGAAGTGATATTCCCATCTGTCACACTGACAACAGCTTTGAGTCTTCCCTTCCGTGTAGAGTGTCTTGAAAGTAGACGTTACAGCGCTGTGAATTGAGATTCCGGACATTCTTCTCTGGGTCGTCCTTTAGAGGTGCTGATTGATGCACACTGGCTGATTTGCAGCAATGTAAGTGTTGAAAACTGCGGTAGTGTGGTCTATATTCTGAGTTGAGTAGTCGTTACTTATTTACTTCTCCACGCAACTAGTGTTTCTTGATCTCGTTATAATCTGTATCATTATCTTTTATTTCACTAGCTGCTCACATGAGCTTTCTTCGTACAGTCTACCACGTCTTTTGGCATTTCCCCACGGAGTCAGAGTCACTTTGTAATTTGATTACCTCGAAGAGAACGGCCTATTAACACACAGTCAGTGAGGATTTAGAAAACATCATTTTTGTGAAACACAACTACCCCTTTACTCACACAAAGTGTTGAGTCATATCGACAAGAAATTTCAAATTGATCCCGTATTTCTAGATTTCCAGAAGGCTTTTGATACCGTACCTCACAAGCGGCTTGTAATCAGATTAAGTGGTTATCAGTTATCCTACTGGATTCTACATTTCCTGCCAGAGATGTCACAGTTATTAGTATCTGAAGGCAAGTCATCGAGCAAAACAGAAGTGATTTCTGGCGTTTCCAAAGGTAGTGTTATAGGACCTCCACTGTTCCTTATCTATAGAAACGTTTTTGGAGACAATTAGAGCAGCCGTCTGATTTTTTGGAAATGACGCTATCGTTTATCGTATAGTAAGTTATCAGAAGAGCAAACAAAATTGCAAAACGAAATAGAAAAGATATCTGTATGGTGCGAAAATTGGAATTGAACCTAAATAATGAAAAGCATGAGGTCATCTTTATGACTGCTAAACGGATCGGTTTAATTTTGGTTAAGCGATAAATCAATCAAATCTAAAGACCATAAATTCAACTAAATACCTAGGAATTACAATTATGAACAGCTTAAACTGAAAAGAACACATTTCCGAACGCCAAAATATTTTGTTGACGCCGACCTACATAGCGAGAAACGACCATCATAATAAAATAAGGGAAATCAAAGCTCACACAGAAAGATATAGGTGTTCGTTTTTTCTGCCCGCTGTTCGAGAGTGGAATAATAGAGAATTGTAGTGTAGGTGATTCGATGAACCCTCTGCCAGGCACTTAAGTGTGATTTGCAGAGTATCATTGTAGATGTAGATCATTTGAGTTTTAGACTACTTTGCCCTCTCTTGTCGTTATTGTGGATGGTGTCAATCTTTAGACCAAATAAATAACTATTAATCTCAGCTTTGAGTTACATTTCAGAGTCCCTCACTGTCCTATGACTGTTCCATGGTTGGGTGACCTACCAGTAACAAATATAACTTATTGTGCAACCAATTTCTTGTTTGCGTAGTATACAACGGCAAAACTCAAAGATCAATTGAGGCGTTGGGAACCAAAGGGTCTAAAGCACACAGTCATCAATTTTGGGTTTGTAGCATATATGATTGCATGCTCCTGAAATCTGTCGATCTTTCTTGTGAACAAGATTTATCTATGTCTGTAGTTGCACAGTAGATACATGAAGAATCACGAAAAGCTGTCTCACCGATTTCTCGTATATTCATTTCCATATGGATCCAAAGCACAAATAATTACTTTGCTGCTTTGCGCTGCTCATTTGTTTTGAATGGTTGACAACGTAATTTAGTGTCTAGATTGTGAACATAGTAGTAATACTTCATTAGCGGACGTATTTCAGCAGTTTTATCTGAACCTGAACTCACGGCATGTGCTTAACTCTGTGGTGCGGTTGTCCACTGCAGTGGACAGCTGTTAATGTGGCTTGTTGGTTATTTTTAGTCGGTTCTGAGGCTGCAGATGCACGTAGTCCAATCCCGTGGATAGTTCCTACTGGTTTTGTGTTCTGCGTGCATGTGTAGCCTCGGGACTCATTAAAAACTCACAGAAGCGTCATTAAAAGCCCACTGCAGTGTACAACTGCGCCACACGGTAAATGAAAATTATGATAACGAGGACCATGAGATGTTGGAATAAGTCATAACTGTGTGTGTGTGTGTGTGTGTGATGCATTTTGTATCTGTTCTTAATGCTCTGATTCTAGTTTCACACTGATTACGAACTTAACAGCAGTCAAAATACGCTATTGTCACTAGCCTATATACGGACATTTAAAGAATTAACTTTAATAATAAATATAATAATATATACGAAGACAGTAACTTGTTCTCGAAAGAACAGTTACTGTTGATGACCGTGCAGCTTTTCCCTGGAAAATATAATGATAAATATAAAGAACTCAGCTAGCTGCAGCAAATTTTGGTGGAGCAGATACTCGCAAATTCTTTTACAGCCACCCCAGCAAGTAGCTTAGAAACGAGATGAGTATCTGGTGTTATCTGTTGTGGTGGAGGCTCCTGGGATTCAAGCTGTCCTGCTAATGAGGTTTTTCTAAAAGAATTTTGAGTTTCAGGTTTGATTTATATAATAATGGACTCTGATGCAATGGAAAATTTAAAACAGAGCACTGGCATGTAAACCTGAGATGCACCATAGTTAATGTCGCAAAAGGAGGTTACAGAAACAATAACTAGAAAATGGACGCAGAAAAAGAAAAAAAAATGATGTTTGTGATATGGAATACGTCGTTGCTGACAACTGAGACATGTACTTTGACTATTTATTTCTTTTTTCTGTGTGGTAGAAATTTCGTGTGATGGCTTGAATTTTATCGTGAAGAGTGAAATGTTCATTCAGAGTGTTTAGAATTGTGTTTGTTTATGAATACCGCGAGCAATGACAACAAAGACAATGTACCAGTAGAAAATCAGGATTAGGGAGCAGGAAATTTAAACAGCTGCACTACAGGTAATGAAAATGAAACGAAAGTAAACAGTTAAGTAGTACAGGACCAGATTTATGACAATGAAGCATTAGGAAGTGTTAATGTGAGTGCTTGTCCACCAATCCTTGGTTTTGGCGAAACTGAAGCTGTAGGCTATAACAGTGGAACTGTAGAATTATTATCAAGCATACTGTCTGTAACACCTAATACATTAACAAATACATGTGGTGGCAGAATTACCGAAACAGCTAATACTTCAACTAGTATTCTGTATGGAAAATTTACTGAAACAAACAGTACTTTGAAGGACCTTAAAACACAACTGTAACATAGTAATAGAAGAATAACGAAAAACGAAGAGGAGATATCAAAGCTTGGAAATGTAGAAACAGGTGGAAAACTGGTTGATGCTCAATCTGGGTCTGTAGCAACGAAAATTGGTACTCTCGAAACAGAAATCAATCAGAAACCGCTCGTACCAAACAAAATTTCAAGGTTGATCGCAAAAATGTACCAGATGGTTATGATGTATTGAAAAAAAGTGATAAATAATAAGTAAGATTTTGGATTTAAATTTAAAAAATCAGAAAATCATTGTAATAACAGAGTATCGGAGACAGACTCGAACTTCACTCATTTTAACTACCAGCATAGATGAGTGTAGTAGTGAAATGAATAATATGAACAAAAAACGTACTCAGTTTCAGGAAAATTTTGTAGCTAAAAACTTTAGCAATAACTGTGTTGGCTTGTGGGGTAACGTTTCAATTAACTAAAGTTCCAGGCGACTCTAAAATTTACCCTGTTGATTTTTTGCATCAATTCAGGGACGTCTTCGTAAGTGGTATGACTGAAAAAATAAAAATCACATTTGTAAAGAAGCTTTCCTTGGGAGACACTGTCACGGGCAAACCAAAATATTAATACTGAAATGTCTTATGATGAATTTGAGAGGAGTTTTTTAAATAATTTTTTGTCATAAACAGAGCAAGCAAGAATACAGAGCCAATTTTTGTTGGACTGATTCATAGAGAAAGGCAAATAAACATGAAAGCATTTTGCGAAAAACAACTCAAGAGACTAAAAATTCATCTGAACAAAGCACTTGAAAAACTCATTATGACTGAGGTTCGTAAAAGAGACTAGAGTGCAAGGGGGCTTATATTTGGACCGGATGAATCTGTAGAGGAAGTCGTAAAATACGTGGACAGACTAGACAGAGTCTTAGAACAAAACGGAATTGAAGACAGTAACTTTAGGAAGAATAACAGATATCAACCAAATGGATGGAATCAGATTAATAATTGGGATAACTACATGAGAAGAGATGGGAATAACTTCATACATGATTATCATGGGAGACAAAAAAGAAGAAATAACAATGTAGTAATAGGAGCAGGAATAGAAAAAGAGGAATAGAGAACAGGAATAGACGATGGAAGAGAGAGAGAGAGTAGGGAATATTATAACTTGAGATAAAGCAATAGAGATAATGATCACGAAAACTGAAGGTCGCCTTAACAGGTGTCTGTTACTTTGGGGTGAGAGCAAATCATTGGAATCACCCAAAACATCATAGGACTAGATAAGGTAATGTGAAATCCCACAGATTCAGTAGTACATGGACTTGCCAGGTGGGCAGATTATGTTTCAACAGAAAATTTTGGAGAGCAGCGAAGTTCGATGAACCCAATAGGAGAGAATTAGAAACTGAGGAAAGATACAAATGTAGACTGGATACAGGAACTTTTCATAATCTATATAGCCATGAGAATAGTAAGGACGTGAGGGTGAATGCGCTAATTATGACAACAAATTTGACCTTTATGGTATAAATAATCTGATAAGCAAGGATGGTACTGGATGTACGAGTGAATGTTTGTTCTGATGCTGAAACTAGTGAGTCTGGTGATCTTGTACCAAAGGGGGAAACAGAGAGTGTTAATTGCAGTACTGAGGCTGAGAAGGCTGATAATGAGCCTATGATTTCTTGTTTTTGGCAATCTGGTAACAGGTGCGGCATGTGATAGTAAACGGTGTGAGATGGGGATTAAAATTTCGACGCTCATCAGCTATATAGGAGATGTTTTGGTGGATAATGTGGTTTTCGGTATCTGCACCATAAAGGTCTTTGTCCTGCCCTTTGAGGCACCAGAAACGATGGTCACACCGCCGAAAGTAGGAAAATTTCGCAACTTGTCCAGTACTTAATGGTGTGCAACATGTTCATATTGAGTTGCAAAACATGTGACCTCACAGCCGGCCGCTGTGGCCGAGCGGTTCTAGACGCTTCAGTCCGGAACCGCGCTGCTGCTACTGTCGCAGGTTCGAATCCTGCCTCGGGCATGGATGTGTGTGATGTCCTTCGGTTAGTTAGGTAAGTAGTTCTAAGTCTAGGGGACTGATGACATCAGAAGTCCCATAGTGCTCAGAGCCATTTGAACCATTTTTGTGCCCTCACATATATGCATTGAGGACTGCAGAGAAGCCATAACGATATGTGACCGACAGCCAAGGATCTGTCCCAGAGGCGGCTGAGAGAACCATGTTCGATCGGAATGCCTCCAGAGGAGATTGACGCAGTTGACTTCAAGCGATCAGATTACAGATGTGACTACTTCTCATCTGCTGTCATATGTGGCGGCACTTCAGTACACACTGACGCCGACGCCAAAGCATTTTATAGATCCACCGACTCAGGAGTTGTTGACAATGCCACGGCATACATTCAAGGAGACGCCGATCACAACTACGCCCGACACAACACGGCCTGTGTCAGTAGCAACCGAAGGAAGACTGGAACAGGATATGGACGCAGGAACGCATGAAGTGATACGCGACGAAGTGGAGGATGCACACCGTCGTGAACCTCACACTAAAAGGACGGCAATACACATACGTGTAAGCAGCGTTGGCCAAAGCCGACTCAATCAAGACGATGTCCATTCTCTGCCATCTGGTATCAGTGATAATTATAACACCTTGGAACATTCGTCACGAGATCTGCAACGCTATAATGACGCCGACCATGCGCTCTCAGATGATGAGAGGCTTCATGCTTTTATGATTACTCTTCCCCTAAGGATCCCGTACATTTTTTTAGATGCCAAAAGGATGTGACAGAGGCGTTGCGGTCACTACCCAGCAAAATGGATCACGGAAGGTTTGTGGCTCCTGGTACCTTCTATTGGGGTGACCAAGAAGACGACACCAAAGAGGCTAACACACAGAGTGTCAGGGACGAGATGGTGCACCCACCCATTCAGCCGAATGATTATGTTGGACGACTATAGGAAAGTAGGTCCGCCATGGAAACCGTGTGAGTTCACACTGTGAGAGCAGCCCTTACTACACCTGTAAATCGTATGATGGACACATGCCACAAGCCTATAAAATAGGGATTGTCAACATCAAAAACACCAGTACGACAGTGAAGTTGCAACTCTTTCGTGGTATGTTATACGTCATTGACATTGATATCCTGTTGGAGCAAGAAGTACAGCTTCCATCTCTCTTTTATACCATCAGCATGTAGTATGGCAGCTACAGTTTATGGGACCTGCTTCATCAGCATCTACATTCTGCCCGGCACAGATCAGTGAAAGGAAAGGACAAAGTTTACTGTGCAGATATTTGGCCGAAGGTATGACCACTTTCTCCTCAGCGGCGGCATAACTAAATTCTGGCTCGAAAGCTGAAACTTCCAATTTCAGTACCTGCACGAAACTGCAAGTGATATGCTGGAACACGAGCCTGTGTGACACGTGGGAACGGATCCATGTGAACAGGGAAGGTTACACATATTTCACCGGACACTCGGCGAACCGTATTGACTGTTTTTCTGTATCCGGAGGACTACAGGAAGCGGCGATTGCAACTGAAACATGGCGCACGGCTTTTGCTGATCACTTAGCATACTTTGGCGCCATCAACATAACACGACAGTGTGTAGCGCAGTCTAAGAAATAAAACGTCTCGCTATTGTTGGAACGAGGGTGTTATGAGCGAACTGAGAATCCGAGGACCACACGTGGGTGGTGACTCGCAGCGTATGCAGTGGTAACACAGTGGTAACTGAAATGTACGAACTCAGCTATACATCGCACCCTTATTACTTACAGCTGAGACAAAATGCAGTGGTACCAGGACACCATGAATTATTATCACAAGCTGCTTCGTGATTTGTCATTGCAAGCGCCTTCATCTTCCCGTCAGGCTGAAGTCAACCGTGTTAAGACTCGTATTATTACGATCATGCGACGCAGGGTGGAAGGCCTAGTTATAACGACCAGATGTCTGGATGGTGTTGGCGGATAACTCCCATCAGTGCATCATGTGATACGCGAATAACGACGATTTCGCCGAACGTTGATCGAAACACTCCATTCGTGGATGGTCGGGATTTGACGTCACAAAGGGACATAGCTTCACCATTTATGGACAGATTTCATCGAGTGTCCATTGGTGTTTAGACAGAACCCTTGCTTGGGGAGCAGATCTTGCGTCCAACGCAAGCGAGACAGATGGGTGAGGAACTGTCCCGGGAAGCAATCATGGAAAATGAAATAATGGGGGGCACTCAAAAAAGGGGTAGTAAATAAATTGAGCCATCATTTTATAGGACTCTTACAGACTTTATAATACCCCGATGGATAATAATGTACAGTGAGCTCATGTAGCCTGATACGTACGTACCGCCAGACTTCGTTGAAGGCTACCTTGTACCAATACCGGAAAAGGCTGGAGGTCACAGTGTGGACCAATACTCACCGTTTACCATGTTTGATAGTGACTATAAGGTCTTTGCCCGACTGGTGGGAACACTGCTCAAGACAGTGTTGTCACACAATATTTCCCAGCATCAGAAATGTCTTGGAATAAATAGCAACACACAATCGGGGTTCAGAGTCTATAAAGTTGTGTTTGCACTGGGCACTACCTGTCAACTTAGAGCAGCCCTGGTCTATGTCGACTTTGATCAAACTTTGGACCTGATTAATCATAACTTCCTAACACCATTCTTACACCGAATGGCGTTTCTACCCATTTTTATTTAGATCAACTTGCGGCTGCTACAGGGCGCGGTTTCCAGAGACGTAGTGAAAGGTTGAGATGCTAGCCCTACGCCGATAATGAGCACCGAAATGCAAGGTGGCCCTCTATCAATGGTCGTCTTCGCAGTAGCACTTTGAACCGTTCATGAATCAACTGTGATTGATGGTCACTGGCATGAACTTGAGGGGTAATACCTTCATTTGTCGCCCAAATGCATAGAAAATGCTGTTCCCTGTGCAGAGAGAGGTGCGAATGTCCCTCGATTGGATTACATAGTATTTAGTCGAGGAGGGCAGTGTTCTGAATACGGCGCAATCGGGGATAATCCCCATTGGATGAGACCTGGATTGGATCACACAGTATTTAGTCGAGGAGGGCAGTGTTCTGAATACAGCGAAATCGGCGATAATCCCCATTGGATGAGACCTTATTGGGGATCTTGGCCTAGTACAAGTGGTGGAAATGTTGAGATGCCCGAGGATCCCTTTCACAAGTGACCTATGAAGGACGGTGATGGCGGCTCCAGATAATTCGCGGTTGGGTACGAGATAATTCCTCAACAGTTCTGGACATGACACAACACGCGCAATATATCACGTATATATTGCATCGCGCATGCCACATATTGCACAGACATCTGTACTGGCGACGGGAATTGCAGATCTCCTGTTGGCGGCCTTCGAATATTTCGTCAGAAACGGGATGATGCTCAAGATTCGGCGTGTGCAACTGTGGACTCGGCCTTACGAATGTCCACGTTAGAGCTTTGGCCCTGTTCACGTGGGCAATGCTCAGAAAATGCACCGTCGGACGCATACAAAAACGTTGGCACTGACTGACAAGGTAATGCCACTGTTCCAGTTGGCAACATCTCGCCGATACTTGCTCACATTGCAACGTTTGTTGTAGACTACAGCTACGTCATGGTATGTTCTAGTCAATCACAAGTACATAAGACAGGCCAGACTGCACGTGATAAACATGGCTGATTCGCTTGTGTTGATTCACAGGTATTGTGGTCTTATGGACAGGGATGAACACCGTTTAGTGTGGAAAGGCGATGGAGATGTGGACTCTGACATGTCATATCATAGCCTTCCTCAACCATACCACATACACAAAGATCAAACTGCAGATAACTTTTTAACCGGATGTGACACTTGGTCAACTGGATTGCAGGGATGACAGTCAGTTGCACATATGATGACAACAGGATGAAAATGCTGTGATTTTCGATGCACTGTTACGATCAAGACGAGAAGATACAGCGGCAGTACGGAAAACAGTATGCCAGTTTCTTAGGCAGAATATTCATGAATCCTCCCAACGGTCGTGGGTCGCAGTTCTGAGAAGTTTTACTGCGTAGTTAGTTTCGGACTGTAGATTCTGAGAAGCTGACTGGTCCTCGTCTGTTCGAGGGTTGGAGACTCGCTTGTTCAAATGGTTCAAATGGCTCTCAGCACTATGGGACTTAACTGCTGTGGTCATCAGTCCCCTAGAACTCAGAACTACTTAAACCTAACTAACCTAAGGACATCACACACAGCCATGCCCGAGGCAGGACTCGAACCTGCGACCGTAGCGGTCGCGCGGTTCCAGACTGTAGCGCCGAGAACTGCTCGGCCACTCCGGTCGGCGAGACTCTCTTGTAGTTTCTGTTCACCCCATAATGTAGGAAGTCAATTAATTTGATTTATTGCGTAAATGCATACCTGATCATTTTGCTACAATTTTCTGATTTTATGGCATTTTATAATCTTTTTATGTGGGTCATTGTGAAATGTGTGGAATACACTTCAAATATGTTCTGTTTACTTCGATACCCAAAATAATTTAATGTTTACGGGCGCTGCATCAAGCAACAATGCGGTGTCTGCCCTGTCCGATATGTCCGACAAGACAGACACCACACACTTATATACACTGTTCAAAAGAATTAGGGGAACACGGGTATCTATTTTAATACCGGCGGTACCCGTGGTCTTATTGTATCGCTTGACATCTTCCCTGTCAGTGTAGGAAACAAATCATTCGCCATCTATTGGCTGCATTGTGCATTACACTGTCAGGTGTCGCTTTAGTGTTCCCTGGTGAAGTATACAGATGCAGTCGTCCTTTGTGGAGGTTGTATACAGTCAAGCACGTACAATGCGACATCTTAATGCAGTGAAAGATGCAAGGGAGGTCCATTCGATCCAAAACTAATGCAATTTTGGTCGTGTTGCTGTATATGCTAATGGCTCTCCACGTGTCTTTGTGTACACTCTACAGGAAGACAGTTCACTACACAAGGCGAGTTGGACAAGATAGCCGACGCAGGAGAAGACCGATATCTGGCCATCTCTGCGTTGTGGCGTCTTATAGATACCTGAGAACACTGCAGGACTATCTCAGAAGGTTCTCTGGAGGCGCTGTGTGTGATCAGACTATAATGAACAGGTTACGAGGAAGGATCTTACAAGGCGGAGGTTCTGTTCCAGTGCTCCGCTTGACACGACAATATCTTGCAGATTACAATTGAAACAAAACAGCCCTCGGTCACTAATTTTAACGAATTAACCGGGTTTCAACACTGCTAGGACTGTCTTCCTCAGAATTTAAATCAAAGAATGGTCTATAACATGACCACAGGCAATGATGTTTTGCTTTGTATTTAATTTGTGGTAGATGAAGATATGATGTGGTAATGCACCCAGTCCTCAACTATTGCTGAGTCACGTATGACGGACACCCAGAGTCGTGTTCACGTAATACACAACTGTCCATTAAAATTGCTACACCACGGAGATGACATGCTACAGACGCGAAATTTAACCGACAGGAAGTAGATGCTGTGATATGCAAATGATTTTCATAAAATTCACACAAGGTTGGCGCCGGTGGCGACACCTACAACGTGGTGACATGAGGAAAGTTTCCAACCGATTTCTCATACGCAAACGGCAGCTGACCGGCGTTGCCTGGTGAAACGTTGTTGTGATGCTCCGTGTAAGGAGGAGAAATGCGTACCATCACGTTTCCCACTCTGATAAAGGTCGGATTGTAGCCTATCGCGATTGCAGTTTATCGTATCACGACATTCCTGAAAACGGTGGTCGAGATACAATGACTGTTAGCAGAATATGGAATCGGTGGTTTCAGGAGGGTAATACGGAACGCCGTGCTGGATCCCAACGGCCTCGTATCACTAGCAGTCGAGATGACAGCCATCTTATCCACATGGCTGTAACGCATCATGCAGCCACGTCTCGATCGCTGAGTCAACAGATGGGGACGTTTGCAAGACAACAACTATCTGCACGAACAGTTCGACGACGTCTGCAGCAGCATGGACTATCAGCTCGGAGACCATGGCTGCGGTTACCCTTGATGCTGCATCAGCAGACAGGAGCGCCAGCGAGGTGTATTCACCGATGAACCTGGGTGCACGAATGGCAAAACGTCGCTTTTTCGGATGAATCGAGGTTCTGTTTACAGCATCATCATGGTCGCATCCGTGTTTGGCGACATCGGGGTGAACGCACATTGGAGGCGTGTATTCGTCATCGCCATACTGGCGTATCACCCAGCGTGATGGTATGAGGTGCCATTCGTTACACGTCTCGGTCACCTCTTGTTCGCATTGACGGCACTTTGAACAATGGACTTTACATTTCAGATGTGTTACGACCCGTGGCTCTACCCTTCATTTGATCCCTGCGAAACCCTACATTTCAGCAGGATAATGCGCGACCGCATGTTGCAGGTCCTGTACGGGCCTTTCTAGATACAGAAAATGTTCGACTGCTGCCCTGGCCAGCAAATTCTCCAGATCTCTCACCAACTGAAAACGTCTGGTCAATGGTGGCCGAGCAACTGGCTCGTCACAATACGCCAGCCACTACTCTTGATGAACTGTGGTATCGTGTTGAAGCTGCATGAGCAGCTGTACCTGTACACGCCATCCAAGCTCTGTTTGACTCAATGCCCAGGCGTATCAAGGCTGTTATTACGGCCAGAGGTGGTTGTTCTGGGTACTGATTTCTCAGGATCAATGCACCGAAATTGCGTGAAAACGTAATCACGTGTCAGTTCTAGTATAATATATTTGTCCAATGAATACCCTTTTATCATCTGCATTTCTTACTGGTGTAGCAATTTTAATGGTCAGTAGTGTACTTTTGAGCAGTGTTCTGTATAGGGACAAATGACCCTCGTAATAAAATAAGAGAAATCAGAGCTCACAAGGAAAGATTTAGGTGCTACTAGAGACTGGAGTGCTCGAGAAATAGTTTGAAAGTAGTTTTACGAGCCATTTGCCAAACACCAAAGTGTGATTCGCAGAATAATCATGTGGGTGCAGTTAATGTAAAGAAAAGTTCAAGTCTGAGAAAAGTTGTGTGTGTTTGCAGCCGGATGACGTGTATGGTGCAGGCCCCCTGGCTCCTTAACCTTGGGCTGAGGAGAGCCCGGTGGGCGGGAGCGGCCAGTGATCTGAGCGAGGCGTCAGCGTGCTGAGTGTTGACTGTGGTCGCCGGTATATAGGAGAGGCGGAGGAAGCGGCCGCCAGTCCAGCGGCGATAGCGCGCCATGGCGTTCACCGCCCACAGGCTGCTGGAGGCAGCCTCACCAGTACTGCTGCTGCTGCTGCTGCTCGCTGCCGCCTCGGCGCGCCCACAGGGTGAGTCGGTCGAACGCACTCAGCGTTTCTCATCCGTAGCATTAACGCAGTTTCATACTGCGTGAATACTTCGTGATGTCAGGATTACGTTCCGCTCTTGTTCGAAGTGTTACGAACATCGGAGATGGATGTAACTGTCTTCACAAGATCTCAGTTCGAAAGAAACGTAGATAAAGAAAGACGAGTAGACACGGTGTCTCTTTCCTAGTAGGCACAGATGAAAGCCTGGAAGCCATCACTGTTACAATGGCTCCAATGCATAACACGTTCTCAAAATTCAAATGGCTCTGAGCACAATGGGACTTAACTAAAAAATGGTTCAAATGGCTCTGAGCACCATGGACTCAACTGCTGTGGTCATAAGTCCCCTAGAACTTAGAACTACTTAAACCTAACTAACCTAAGGACAGCACACAACACCCAGCCATCACGAGGCAGAGAAAATCCCTGACCGCGCCGGGAATCGAACCCGGGAACCCGGGCGTGGGAAGCGAGAACGCTACCGCACGACCAGGGACTTAACTTCTGAAGTCATCAGTCCCCTAGAACTTAGAACTACTGAAACCTAACTAACCTAAGGACATCACACACACCCATGCCCGAGGCAGGATTCGAACCTGCGACCGTAGCGGTCGCGCGGTTCCAGACTGTAGCGCTTAGAACCGCTCGGCCACCCCGGCCGGCTAACACGTTCTCAGTAGTTCGTTTATTTATTGATATATTTTAAACTTCCTTCAAGAAAAATAATATACCATATAATTATAAGAGGCAGACAAACGAGACTGATGGAAAAAAGTAAGTAAACTGTCTTATTATCTCAAAAGTAATCGCCATCAACTCAGGTGTCGCTTGTTTCGACCGTGGGTTCTGCTAGCGAGGCATTTTGCAGTTCTCCCAACACAGGTAATCCTCACTCAACACGGAGTGGCTGGCGGGTAGTAAAGCGTTAGTGTCGCTCAGGGCAGAGAGTCAAAGTCAGAACTGGCCGTCTGACCCCGCCGTTTGACTCTCTATGTGGACAACTGCCTGACTGCCGGCGTCCGAGTATGCACACGAAGAAAGGGGTTTACTAGTTAACGCGATCTCCGATGTTGTATTGTATTGTATGTTAACCGGGGACGTAGAAATGACGGAGAGGCTCCGTCCCCGCCGCAGCCGCAGTGGTCCGAACCCCACGACCACTATCGCAGTCCACTTCACCCCTCCGCCGCCCCACACCGAACCCAGGGTTATCGTGCGGTTCGGCCCCCATGGGACGGACCCCCCCCCCAGGGAACGTCTCACACTAGACAAGTTTGCGGGGTAGAGTGATGGTGGCGTACGCGTACGTGGAAAACTTGTTAGCGCAGCAATCGCCGACATAGTGTAACAGAGGCGAAATAAGGGGAACCAGACCGCATTCACCGAGGCAGATGGAAATCCGTCTAAAAACCATCCACAGACTGGCCGGTTCACCGGACCTCGACACAAATCCGCCGAGCGGATTCGTGCCGGGGACCAGGCGCTCCTTCCCGGCCGGAAAGCCGTGCGTTAGACCGCACGGCCAACCGGGCTGGCATCTCCGATGTTAGGAGCTTTATGGAGCCCCTTAAGGAAATAACATCCAGGGCTGGAAAGAAGTCCAGTGTATGCCTGGTATATCAGCCAGAGGAGGGCGACAGTCTCATCTAATACATTTATCCCACTGTGACACAAGACGGTGAATGGCTTCACGGAAAAATGTTTGTGATTGCCTCTGCAATCATGATTGCACCCAGGCGTGTATTCCTTCGTCCGAAGCAAATCGACGGCCACTAATGTCATCCTTCGGTGCTCCAAAAACGTGAAAACCGCATGAGAAGAGTTAGGGACTGTACGGAGGAGAAGTAGGTCCTTTCCATCGAAACATCTGCAGTATCATCGAAACAATCTCCGACAAAAATGATCGCCCATATGTTGCCAAAATTGTTTGGAGTAAGAAGAAGACATTCGCCGTCGTCGATTTGCTTCGAGCGAAGAGGTGCACGCTTGATTCCTTAGGCAACCGCAAATATCTTTCCATGAAGGCACTGATTGTCTTATTTCACAGTGGGATAACTGTATTAACAATTATAGCGATTACTTCTGAAATAATAAACAGTTTACTTACTTTTTCCCATCCATTTCGTTTTCATTTAACTGACCCTTACACAAAGCCGTGGAAAACGTAGTAGAGAAACAGCACGGAAGAGATGTAAACACAAAGTCTGAGTCCAACAAGACTAATAATCAATGATATTGATTCTCACCAAAGTACTTACAGTATATATGCTTACTACTACTGCGAGTAACGACGAAACTGAAGGAAACGCACGATGAAATTAAAAATATAATTCATGACATTAAGGGAGACGGAAATGTAACTCTGGCTGGGGACTGGAATTCGATAGCAGAAAAGAAAGAACACGAAAAATACCAAGAGAACACGGCTTGACGGAAAGGGAAAGCATGGGAAGTTAGACTCAAAGCACAATTTAACTTATAACACTTAACTTATAACATGCAAGACGTTTTTGTACGTGGAAGATAGCGAAGGGTTCCGAATTGTTTACATAGTGGTAAGACAGAGACTGGGAACACAGATTTTAACCATCAAAAGATTTCCAGGAGTAAATGTGTCAGTTATGAACCACCTCACAACTTCCCTAACAAAGAAAAAAATGGTTCAAATGGCTCTGAGCACTATGGGACTCAACTGCTGTGGTCATAAGTCCCCTAGAACTTAGAACTACTTAAACCTAACTAACCTAAGGACATCACACACATCCATGCCCGAGGCAGGATTCGAACCTGCGACCGTAGCGGTCGTGCGGTTCCAGACTGTCCTAACAACGACTTGTGCGCTGTAATAATATTAAAAACTATCAGTCGTTAATCAGCACAGTTTCTAACATACATTTAGTGCCAGTCCAATGTCCTGGAAATGAATATTCAGATACTTGTCACCAATACGATCCACCAAAAGAAGCCCGTCTTGAATCGCACGATATTTTAACCAGTTCTTCTAGTTTTCCACCAGCTTTTTTTGTCACAGTAATTGACTCGTTCCGCCGAAGCGACTAAAATGTTATAGAAAGCACTGTTATTTGGGAAACTTCTATCGTTTATATTAGAGCTCGTTTTAAGCGATCGTTTAGTATAATATGAGATGTCTCTACAAATCTTGCTCTCAAACTATGGCTACTGGCCCATTTTCGTTATGTTTTGGTTCGAGTCATCGCACTATCGATTATTCAGACAGACACGTCTCCAGTCGGACATTACTTACAGGCAGCTTCTGCACTTCAGTAAATTCCACTTCTGAAGTTACCCTAAGAGACGTAGCATATTCCATGTCTTATATGTTAACGAAAAACTTCTACCAGAGTATCTGAGCGATTGCTTGAGGTGTAGCATCCCCTACCAGATTAATTGAAAGTGTCGCGTTTGGTCGAATATCCGTTTCTATTATTGCATTTCTGTAGGTTTATTATTAAGTACGGGTAAATTTCACATTACGGGAATGACTGCGCTGAACGTCATCGTTTCCACGTAAACACCCGGACCTACGAAATATTTTTCGAGAGGCAGGTACTCAAGTTTTTCATGTACGTTCGTCACAAGTCACGCCACGTTCATGCGGCTCGATTTGTAGGAGGCATTATTAGCATTTTAAAGAGCCTGATGACATCAGCTCATCTTCAGACTTGTCGCAAACAAAGTTCTGCGAGTCATACGGAATGATAGTGCAATTCGGTTGCGAGAAGGCAGCCCACATCAGTATCACTGGCAAAAGGAAGACACGTGGCGTAGACGAAAAGTGTTCTTCACAGTACACACCAGTTACTAAGAAGACGTACCAACCACTCAAAACCAACAACACACAGTTTTTCTTCTCTGCCAGCTACTTCTTTCATTGGAATATTAATTAAGCGCGGCTTTTCATATTATTATGACTGCAAATGAGTTTTACAGCACTGCAATCTGTATTACTAGTTTTTTCTCAAAACTTTCGATATTTTCCCATTCATTGATTTCCCCACCTATAGTCGTTTGTGATTTATCCAAGGGGTACAGACCCTTCAGGGAAAGATGCTAGCCTAGTTTACGACAGCGCCACCATGTAAATTTACAGCACCGAATTAGTGTTTAACACTACTGTCAGATGCTGCTTCTTCCTTTCAGAGACGTAATTTATACACTGTTTGGACCACCACGTATGTTGTTACATAGTATCTTTCGGAAAGAAATGTAAATCAGTACTTCATTACACTCCGTGGTCGAAGGTCCATGCCGGAATTAGAGGTAACAAAATACTATTAGGTTAATTTCATTCCGTCCTTATCTCAGAATTAAAAACTAATAATTAATTAAGGCGGTGACAGCCACTGATCCCTTCATTGCAGATGCACACCAAGCTCGAAATTTGACAGGAATCAGTGAGATACTGCGAGTAATGAAGATAATGAGCGGTGGCACTACAACACTAGTGTGTGATGTAAGTTGATAATTGTACCTGACGGGAGCCGTACTGGGGTTGTTAGTGCGGTTGTGGTGACCACTGCGTCGGGATGACCTAGTTTCGAATATCGCTCTGGAACAAATTTTCAAATCACCCCATTGATATAAACAATGCTCACTGGCGGCTAACGTCTTTAATTTCTTTGTGTCAGAACTGAAAACATTTTTTCAGTGCAGAAAACTTCTGCTCACTGTTTTAACTGATGACCTCTCGTCATATCCCTTCTCTTTTCAGAGTTTTCCACATATCCCTTTCCGATTCTGAGGCAGAACTTGCTCAATCCTTACCTTATCAGTCCACCTAATTTTCAACATTCCTCTGTAGCACCACATCTCAAATCCTTCGATTCTCTTCTGTTTCGGTTTTCCCACAGTCCATGCTTCACTACCATACAATGCTGTGCAATGCTGTGCTCCGAATGTACATTCTCAGAAATTTCTTCCTCAAATTAAAGCCAGTATTTGATACCAGTAGACTTCTCTTGGCCAGCAATGCCGTTTTCGCCAGTGCTATTCGGCTTTTAATGTCGTCCTTGCTCCGTCCGTCATTGGTTATTTTGCTGCCTAGGTAGTAGAGTTTCTTAACTTCATCTACTTCGTGACCATCAACCCTGATGTTAAGTTTCTCGCTGTTCCATTTCTGCTACTTCTCATTACTTTCGTATTTCTTCGATTTTCTCTCAATCCATATTTTGGACCCATCAGGCTGTTCATCCCATTTAGTAGATCATGTAATTCTTCATCACTTTCACTCAGGATAGCAGTGTCATCAGCGAATCGTATACACTGATATCTTTTTGCACTGAATTTTAATTCCATTCCTGAATCTTTATTTCGAACATCTTACACCATTTTACATTGTCGAACGCTTTCTCCAGGTCGACAAATCCTATGAACGTGTCTTGATTTTTCTTTTGTCTTGCTTCCATTATTAACCGCAACCTCAGAATTGCGTCTCTGGTGCCTTTAACTTTCCTAAAGCCAAGCTGATCGTCATTCAACACATCCTCAGTTTCCTTTTCCATTCTTCTATATATTATTATTGTCAGCAACTTGGATGCATGAACTGTTAAACTGATTGTGCGGTAATTCTCGCACTTTTCAGCTCTTGCAGTCTTCGGAATTGTGTGGATGATATTTTTTCGAAAGTCTGATGGTATGTCGCCAGATTCATACATTCTGCACACCAACATAAATAGTCATTTTGTTGCCACTTCTCTCAATGATTTTAGAAATTCCGATAGAATGTTATCTGTCCTTCCTGCCTTACTTGATTTAAGTCCTCCAAAGCTCTCTTAAATTCCGATTCTGATACTGGATTCCCCAACTCATCTAATTCGACTCCTGTTTCTTCTTCTATCACATCAGACAAATCTTCACCCTTATAGAGGCTTCCAATGTACTCTTTCCACCTACCCGATCTCTCCTCTGCATTTAACAGCGGAATTCCTGTTGCGCTCTTATTGTTACCACCCTTGCTTTTAATTTCATCGAAGGTTGTTTTGACATTCCTATATGCTGAGCCGGTCCTTTCGACAATCATTTCTTTCTCGATTTCTTCACATTTTTCATGCAGCCATTTCGTCTTAGCTTCTTATTCCTCAGCGACTTGTATTTCTGTATTCCTGAATTTCCCTGAACATTTTTATACTTCCTTCTTTCGTTGAACAACTCAAGTATTTCTTCTGTTACCCATTGTTTCTTCGCAGTTATCTTCTTTGTACCTATGTTTTTCTTTCCAACTACAGTGATTGCTCTTTTTAGAGATGTCCATTCTTCTTCAACTGTATTGCCAACTGAGATATTCCTTATTGCTGTGTTTATAGCTTTAGAGAGTTCAAAGCGTATTTCGTCATTTCTTAGTACTTCTGTATCTCACTTCTTTGCCTATTCATTCTTGCTGACTAATTTCTTAAACTTCAGCCTACTCTTCATCACTAACACATTGTGCTCTTGGTCTATATCCAGTCTCTGATTTCGGAATCTCTGTCTGACCATGATGTAATCCTTAAACAGAGTATTCGCTATTGCAGGCTGAAATTTGTTAGATAACTCACTTAGTCTTTCTTCTCTGTCATTCATTGTCCCAAACTCATATTCCCCTATAACCTTTTCTTCTACTTCATCCCTTACAACTGCATTCTAGTTCCCCGTGACTATTAGATTTTCAGCTCTCTTTATGTACTGTATTACCCTTTCAATATCCTCATATACTTTCTGTATCTCCTATTTTCAGCTTGCGACGTCGGCATATACAGGGTGATCCATTGATAGTGACTGGGCCAAATATATCACGAAATAAGCATCAAACGAAAAAACTACACAGAACGAAACTCGTCTAGCTTGAAGGGGGAAACCAGATGGCGCTATGTTTGGCCTGCTAGATGGCGCTGCCATAAGTCAAACGGATATCAACTGCGTTTTTTTTTTAAATAGGAACCCCTATTTTTATTACACATTCGTGGAGTACGTAAAGAAATGTGAATGTTTTAGTTGGACCACTTTTTTCGCTTTGTGATACATGGCGTTGTAATAATCACAAACGTATAAGTACGTGGTATCACGTAACATTCCGCCAGTGCGGACAGTATTTGCTTCGTAATACATTACCCGTGTTAAAATGGACCGTTTACCAATTGCGGAAAAGGTCGATATCGTGTTGATGTATGGCTATTATGATCAAAATCCCCAACGGGCGTGTGCTATGTGTGCTGCTCGGTATCGTGGACATCATCGAAGTGTCCGGACCGTTCGCCGGATAGTTATGTTATTTCAGCCACTTGTGAAACGTCAACCACGACCTGCAACAAATGATGATGTCCAAGTAGGTGTTTTAGCTGCTGTCGTGGCTAATCAGCACATCAGTAGCAGACAAATTGCGCGAGAATCGGGAATCTCAGAAACGTCGGTGTTGAGAATGCTACATCAACATCGATTGCACCTGTACCATATTTCTATGCACGAGGAACTGTATGGCGACGACTTTGAACGTCGTGTACAGTTCTGCCACTGGGCACAGGATAAGTTACGGGACGATGACAGATTTTTTGCACGAGTTCTATTTAGCGACGAAGCGCCATTCACCAACAGCGGTAACGTAAACCTTCATAATATGCACTATTGGGCAACGGAAAATCCACGATGGCTGCGACAACTGGAACATCAGCGACCTTGGCGGGTTAATCTATGATGCGACATCATGGGAGGAAGTATAATTGCCCCATTTTATCGATGGCAATCTAAATGGTGCAATGTATGCCTATTTCCTACGTAATGTTCTACAGATGTTAATGCAAGATGTTTCACTGCATGACAGAATGGCGATGTACTTCTAACATGATGGATGTCCGGCACATAGCTCGCGTGCGGCTGAAATGGTATTGATTAGCATATTACATGACAGGTGGATTGGTCGTCGAAGCACCATAGCATGGCCCGCACGTTCACCGGATCTGACGTCCCCGGATTTCTGCTGTGGGGAAAATTGAAGGATATTTGCTGTCGTGATCCTCCGACAACGCCTGACAACATGTGTCAGCGCATTGTCCATGCATGTGCCAACATTACGGAAGGCGAACTACTCGCTGTTGAGAGGAATGTCGTTACACGTATTGGCAAATGCACTGAGATAGACGGACATTATTTTGAGCATTTATTGCATTAATGTGGTATTTGCAGATAATCACACTGTAACAGCATGCGTTCTGAAAATGGTAAGTTCACAAAGGTACATGTATCACATTGGAACAACCGAAATAAAATGTTCAAACGTACCTACCCGCTGTATTTTAATTTAAAAAACCTGCCTGTTACCAACTGTTCGTCTAAAATTGCGAGCCATACTATTACAGTGCCATCTATCACAAAGGGAAAAAACTGGTCCAACTAAAACATTCATATTTCTTTACGTACTACACGAATATGTGATAAGAATTGGGGTTCCTTTTTAAAAAACTCCGATGATTTCCGTTTGACCTATGGCAGCGCCATCTAGCGGGCCAACCATAGCGCCATCTGGTTTCCCCCTTCAAGCTAGACAAGTTTCCTTCTTGGTAGTTTTTCCGTTTGACGCTTATTTTGTGAGATATTTGGCCCGGTCACTATCAATTGGGCCACCCTGTATACCCGAACTATCTCTGTCGGTGTTGGTTTGCTGTCGATTCTTATAAGAACAGCTCTGTCACTGAACTGTTCACAGAAATACACTCTCTGCCCTATCTTTTTATTCGTAACAAATGCTACTCCCGTTACACCATTTTCTGCAGCTGTTGATATTACCCTATACTTATCTGACCATAAATCAACCTCTTCTTTCCATTTCACTTCAGTGATCCCTACCATATATAGGTTGAGCCTTTTCATTTCCCTTTTCAGATTTCCTAGCTCCCCTACCACGTTCAAGCTTCTGACATTCCACGCCAGGCTCGTAGAACGTTATCCTTCCATTGGTTGTTGACTCTTTTCCCTCGGTCACCTCCCTATTGGCATTCACCTCCAGGAAGTCCGAATGGGTGGCTCTACCGTAATCTTTTGTCAATGGAGAGATCATCATGACACTTTTTCAGTTACAGGCCACGTGTCCTGTGGATACACGTTATGTGTCTTTAATGCAGTGGTTTCCATTGCCTTCTGCATCCCCATGTAGTTGATCATTGCCGAGTTTCCCACTCCAAGGACAAGAGAGTGCCCTGAAATTCTGTCCACTTCTCCATCTTCTGCCAAGGCCGTTGGCAGAATGAGGGAGATTTCTTACGCCGGAAGCATTCGGCCGCCAGTGCTGATTATTAATCAAAATTAAAGCGAATACGGGTTTCGAACCCAGAACTGATACCGTTTTGGTTACTAGTCAAAGACGTTACCTATAGACCACAGGTGCCACCCACAGCAGCATGATCTTTCCATATCAGTGGCAGACAACAAAGAGTTTGTCCACACAGGCGATGGCAGTTGAATGTACTTTGGGACTCATAGACTGATGCAGTGACTTAGGTGCCTCCTCGTAACTAATGACTGCGAGCCTGTGATACCTTTGGTTAAAAATGATGAGTATTTATACAGTCTTGGCACGTACTTGCTTTGCTACAGCATTTGTGTTTACTATGTAAGTCACAAGTACGTGTCTCTGATGTGAAGTAACCAGGACATCCTGACTGTGGGGTCTTTCCGTTTCTACTGTATCGATGTTGTTTACGCTTGTGGCCCCTCTGCTTGAAGACAACATGAGGTAACCGCTTCGACACTTCATAAGCCTACTCACACTCTCAGCAGGTATATGGTTCAAATGGCTCTGAGCACTATGGGACTTAACATCTGAGGTCATCAGTCCCCTAGAACTTAGAACTACTTAAACCTAACTAACCTAAGGACATCACACACATCCATGCCCGAGGCAGGATTCGAACCTGCGGCCGTAGCAGTCGAGCGGTTCCGGACTGCGCGCCTAGAACCGCGAGACCACCGCGGCCGGCTTCAGCAGGTAGCCCTGGTGTAACTCTGCTCTGCCATCTGGATTGGCCAACTTCCCTGCCTTATTGCATTATCCCAGAAAGGCGTCTTCGTTCGAACCAGCAGCTTCAAGTAAATTATTAGCAGGAAACATGCCTCTCTCTTTCAGTAAATTCGGCCTCCGGATTCTTACTCATGGTTCCTCAGCAAAATCTTGCATATACTTACAAGTTGGCAATTTATACAGCGACCTATTTTTCTACTTAAACTACCTCATCTTAAACCACAAAGTTCACTGTCTATACTCCTGATTCTAAACATTATTTTCCAGGTTTAGTTCACTGGACTGCCTTACTTCACTACAGAAATATGATCCCACTGAATTATTAGTTGCAGAATAGCACAGTGCATTATCAAATTCTATCAGCTATACAAATTCCTCAGCCAACATTTGACAGTAGACAATGTGTCTCAACTTCTCATTATGCCTTGCACTACTTTTTGTTTACCCACTAACTCTCTAGTTACTTCTTACATAACTAATCCTGACTTTCTAAAATTTACTGGGAGTTCATCAGGGCGGGAGGATTTATGCATCAGGCAGATGTAGGTTACACAAAGCAAAATCAGAACCACTACAGTACTAAAAAGTGGGATATGTTTATCGCAATACCCTCTTACATATTGGAATATTCGCTCAGCGGTGATTCGACCCTTTAGTGAGGTGATAAACTCGTTCAGTGAGTGAAGGAGTTCTAGGTTTATGGTGCGATTTAAACTGGTTAGCTTGTTGGTTGGTAACATACCTAGTACGATTAGCTTCTCCAGCTAATACAACAAAGGCCATGTCAGATTCATTATGTTTATTCCAGTGACAGCTGCAGGGATAAAGAACATTGGGCCATGTTTGTTGCAAGTCGTACGATCGATTAACATCCCATTATTTCTTCATTCGAATCTCATAATTGCTTTGGGACTACCCATTTGTAGTAGTTTACTATTACTATCTCTGGAGTAAACATAGAGTAAAACCAATGCGTACCAACCCTCTACCACTTCCCTCTGACGTCCTGCTGCTTCCCCCTTACCTAAGAATAATAGATTTTCACAGGCTCATGTGTCAGTTTGAACCTACCTAGTCAGACATATAGCAATTCTCTCCATCTATCTCTGGCACGAGTGTAGCTCATCCATTGACATCAATACATAGTAACATTTGTCCTTTGAGATTGACACCACTACCTGTGTTTTCACCTGTACAAATTTGCTGATGGTTTACGATTTCTGGACTTTTTTGATCGTAACGCAACCTGAGGGAACGGAATTTGCACCATTCCCATTAACACAAAGAAGCACAACATCTACTAGAAGATATTAACGTAACCTCCCTGTTTTCCCCAATTTAGGCTTAATCTCTCCAAAATGTGATGGTTTCTTTCTACCATATACGACTTCATATGGCGAAAATCCAACACTGGTATGTACAGTCATACTCAAAAGTATCCGAACGACCTGAATTGCATTTCACCTGATTCGCATGCAACCGGCATAACGCAGCTGTCTAGCAGGTCCTCTAATCGCTCCTTGGTACAGTCGTTTGGCTATTGGAAATGGTTCCAACAAGTCACCACTAGAAAACACTGCTCTGTATCGCAATAACTCATGATGTAAAGTAATACCACAATGCTACAAATATCAGGGAACACCTTATCACAGATAAGACTGCCCTTAAGGCTTGTGAGCTCACATTTATTACAATAAATGACATACCTGAAATGTTACCACGCTCATTATTACGTCAGATAGGTAATGCACGTAGTAAGTTCGTCATATTCATGATTTCCTCTTCAAAGTAACATACAGTACTTATTATTTAACACAAAATGATGTTAAAAATTTAAGTTATTCACGAGCTGCTACTTGAGAATATGTATTAACTTCAAATGACACGACGAACCATCTCGTTCTGCATATGGATTCAAACCCAGGTCAGGCAAACTAAGCAAAGATTTCGTGACTGACGCAAACTAACAGTCATTGCTGATTAGGCATACAGAGGGTGATATACCTCGATTTTAGACAGTATCAGTTAGCAAATATCAACTTTAAATTACATAACACAAACATTTTTAACGGACGCGAATAGCTCCACAGTATCTCTTGTCCCTGTTAACGAACTACGAGAGATGTTAAATATTTCTTTTTCGCAAGTAACTTACTTGAAATGCCGTGAGGTAAAGCTTTGTGTTGGACAGGAATTCGAACCCAGAGCCTAATCGAATTGATATCGAAGCACAGCCAACTCTGACATATCGGATTTTCTCGGCAGTAGCTAGATGTTTTAACTGAAATGACGAGAAGAAACATTATTTTTTTCCTTCCCAGGACTCCAACCCGGCACCTATCGCTGTTATATTCTAGAGAAAACGAACGTTAAATATGGGTTTGTTGCATCAGCAGTGACATGTGAGCATGTTTCAACTAGAAATAATATGACGAAGAGTTCAGTGCTCACTGGGAATAGAGCCCCACACATATTGTAAACTACACACAAAGAGACGTCAGCTACCGAATTTTTCTCCACCAGCAGCTCGGCATAACATCTTGAACTTACAGTGATCTCGCAAATAGTTCTGTGTCCCACTGGGAGTCAAAAACGTCAGATATCGTTAGTGTTGACAACGAATGAAAAAACATTAAAAATCAAAATTATTATCCACCAGCAGATAGGTGTTCTCATGCTAGAGCTTGATAATACATAATGAAAACTTTAGTGCCGGGCCAGGATTCGAACCCATTCACACGTAATATGTGGAGATGCTGAGGAATCTGCAGTTTTGAACAAACAACAAATAGTAGCCGACCTGCATTGCCACGAAGGGATCAAATTCCGCGTTAAGGGCGGTCTGAGTCGGATTCTCAGTTCAGAACCAATTTTATCGACATACAGAAGCTCAGATAAAAGATGGAATAAGTGTCCTGCGACTCTACATAGCGTTTGTTTCGTCACTAGAAATAAATAACTAGTATAAGAAAGGTTACTGGTGATAGAGTTTCTACATGTCACCACTCCAGACTTTATTGTGGTTCAACCTAACGTCTACTTGGCAGAGAAGGGATATCATTTTTAATGTGAATTTTAGACCACACTGCCATTATATCTTCTTCACTTGGTGTAGTCAGAAGAGAATGGAGTCTTTCTCTCCCTATCTAAAATCATTGACAGAAGTGGGAATTGAACCCAAACCACAGGTATAAGAACCTACCATCAGTCCAACAGACCACCAAACCCTCTTTTCTGTGACTCATTTTTCTATTGTAACGCTGTTGCGCCACACTGGATGAGAATTCTGACACACAGGCTCCCTGTAGTAATTTGCAGCATGTTCAGTACATTCATTTGAATCACCATGAACTAGCTGCCTCGGCTACCCAGTGCATACATTCGACTCTATTTTGTAATCACCGAAATAAAATCACGTAACTGCCACCTACACAGAACTGCCAATAGTGTAGGATGCAGAAATATAAATAGGGAGTGTTCCATTCCACTAGAGGCTATTCTATTGCGCTATCTGTTTGTAAAAAACGTTGTGTAGCGCAAAAGAAAAGCTGTAACTGTTTCTCTCAGACGTCTAGACCCGGCCATTTGCATTATCTCGCAGGGCTGTGGTATGCAGAAGTTCTGGAGGAATTGTTGTTCAGCTCTGGAGCTGCTGCAGCTATGTGTCAGCTAGTAGCGTAATGGAAAGTGTCGTGTACCATAGGCAAGATGTCGCGAGTTCGAATTCATTTACTAGTAGATTTTTTTAAAACGCAATTCTGCTGTCTGCTGATGTTACCAATCTAATGGAACTTTGAACATAATTCCCTTCACTTCTCAGCCCAAAATAGTTGCATGTGGAAAAAGGGCTAACTTCTGTGACGTTTTGTTCTTTTCCGGTTTAATAGACAGTCAGGCAGCAGATGCATTTCGAAGCTTTTGTATTATGTATGGGGAGAGCGCATCGTGCCCAAATACTTCAGAAAAGTATTTTCTACATTAGCTGTCGTCTGGTAGTGGCATTTTATTCTTCTTCAAACATTGTTTGACAGCTTTTAATCAGAACAAGTTTTCTACATGCAGTAATCAATAAACTACATATGCATTGTCAGACTGTTATAGATAACATCAGAGAATTCGCATATATCGTTTATGATTAATTTCGCTCTCATGTTTACTATTGTTTAAACAACACTAAAGGAAACCTTACGAAAACTGTGCACTGTATTATAAGAAATGAAATAAAACTACCCATGATAACCTTACGATGAAAGTCTGTTTTAATAAAATTGAGTATCTTTACACAAGCATGCCTCTATCGACACGAATTAGTAAAATACTACTCACTTAGATTTCGATTGGGTCTGTGTTTAATTGGTATGCTGTGTCATACCCAAGAGGTATGCAAATGTGGCATTTCATAAATATAGTTATGTATTTGTAGAAACCCAAAATTTGCTTGTCAGCAGCGGAAAGAGGCGTTACCTGTTGTGCAGCACTGTAAGTTTTTCACCATTGCACTATGAGCCGAAAGTATTTTCTTGCGATTTCCTTATTGATGTTTGATCTGACTGCTTGTAGCTCTTTCACAGAAGGGGTAAGAAAGTTCAAGTCAGGGAGACTGGAACTGTGAACCATATCAGTCGCTTTTTCACAGGTCAGCACGTTACCACAGAGCTGGCGAACAGATATGTGAGTGAGCTTCCTCTTACGAGGCCAATAGTGGCTAGAACTCATAAACCGCTATTTAAAGGACGAGATTAGTTGCGATTTCCACCTGCAACGACTTTCCTGGGCTGAAAACCGTAAATTTACAATCTTTTGTTACACCTCAAGCGATAATAACTGAGATTATTCAATGGAAATGACAGGTAAAATCAAGTGAACTTTGAGGCTTAATTCCGTGCACACAAGGAAGTAACTCGTCGATCACAGAGTTGCCAAACATACGTTGCCTTGTTACCAAATCTGAGTTACAGTACCAGCAGGAAGAAGACGAACCGATGTGATCCTACAGCGGGCTGGGAAGTGACCATAGCTGGTGTCTCCAAGTCGCAGCTGCTACAGCGTGGAATAATAATGCGACTGATTCGTATTTCTGTAACTAGGTTTAGGGACTGGAGCGTAGTTACTAAAAATACTCAGAATTGATTCCAAACTAAGCATCATAAATCAGTAACTCTCATAGTTGTTTTTATATTTCTTTCGCAAATGTACTCAAAACTAATAAACTCAATCATAGGCGTTTTCGTGCCTCGTCGATAGTCGAGCACAACAAACAACCAAAAATAAAAAAATAATATGTGTGTGTGTGTGTGTGGGTGTGGAGAGAGAGAGAGAGAGAGAGAGAGAGAGAGAGAGAGAGAGAAGGGGGAGAGAGGGAGAGAGAGAGAAATAAAAAAGAATCAGAGAGAGAGAGAGTGTGTACAAAATTCTTGTAAAGAAATTGAATCATGGTATGTAAAGAATTCTTTCATTTAAAATGACACATTCCACATCATTACGAAATGTCGTATTCATGATCTATGGAACAAGAATTAATCTAATCTAATATAATCTGATCACATCATATTGATGGCTAGCCATGAAGAGTCATGAATTACCGAAATTTTTGCCAATACCGGTAACCAGTAACCAGTATCTTACTAATTCGTGTCGATAGAGGCATGCTTGTGTAAAGATATTCAATTTTATTAAAACAGACTTTCGTCGTAAGGTTATCATGAGTAGTTTTATTTCATTTCTTATAATACAGTGCACAGTTTTCGTAAGGTTTCCTTTAGTGTTGTTTAAACAATAGTAAACATGAGAGCGAAATTAATCATAAACGATATATGCGAATTCTCTGATGTTATCTATAATAGTCTGACAATGCACATGTAGTTTATTGATTACATGCATGTAGAAAACTTGTTGTGATTTAAAGCTGTCAAACAATGTTTGAAGAAGAATAAAATGCCACTACCAGACGACAGCTAATGTAGAAAATACTTTTCTGAAGTATTTGGGCACGATGCGCTCTCCCCATACATAATACAAAAGCTTCGAAATGCATCTGCTGCCTGGCTGTCTATTAAACCGGAAAAGAACAAAACGTCACAGAAGTTAGCCCTTTTTCCACATGCAACTATTTTGGGCTGAGAAGTGAAGGGAATTATGTTCAAAGTTCCATTAGATTGGTAACATCAGCAGACAGCAGAATTGCGTTTTAAAAAATTCTACTAGTAAATGAATTCGAACTCGCGACATCTTGCCTATGGTACACGACACTTTCCATTACGCTACTAGCTGACACATAGCTGCAGCAGCTCCAGAGCTGAACAACAATTCCTCCAGAACTTCTGCATACCACAGCCCTGCGAGATAATGCAAATGGCCGGGTCTAGACGTCTGAGAGAAACAGTTACAGCTTTTCTTTTGCGCTGCACAACGTTTTTTACAAACAGATAGCGCAATAGAATAGCCTCTAGTGGAATGGAACACTCCCTATTTATATTTCTGCATCCTACACTATTGGCAGTTCTGTGTAGGTGGCAGTTACGTGATTTTATTTCGGTGATTACAAAATAGAGCCGAATGTATGCACTGGGTAGCCGAGGCAGCTAGTTCATGGTGATTCAAATGAATGTACTGAACATGCTGCAAATTACTACAGGGAGCCTGTGTGTCAGAATTCTCATCCAGTGTGGCGCAACAGCGTTACAATAGAAAAATGAATCACAGAAAAGAGGGTTTGGTGGTCTGTTGGACTGATGGTAGGTTCTTATACCTGTGGTTTGGGTTCAATTCCCACTTCTGTCAATGATTTTAGATAGGGAGAGAAAGACTCCATTCTCTTCTGACTACACCAAGTGAAGAAGATATAATGGCAGTGTGGTCTAAAATTCACATTAAAAATGATATCCCTTCTCTGCCAAGTAGACGTTAGGTTGAACCACAATAAAGTCTGGAGTGGTGACATGTAGAAACTCTATCACCAGTAACCTTTCTTATACTAGTTATTTATTTCTAGTGACGAAACAAACGCTATGTAGAGTCGCAGGACACTTATTCCATCTTTTATCTGAGCTTCTGTATGTCGATAAAATTGGTTCTGAACTGAGAATCCGACTCAGACCGCCCTTAACGCGGAATTTGATCCCTTCGTGGCAATGCAGGTCGGCTACTATTTGTTGTTTGTTCAAAACTGCAGATTCCTCAGCATCTCCACATATTACGTGTGAATGGGTTCGAATCCTGGCCCGGCACTAAAGTTTTCATTATGTATTATCAAGCTCTAGCATGAGAACACCTATCTGCTGGTGGATAATAATTTTGATTTTTAATGTTTTTTCATTCGTTGTCAACACTAACGATATCTGACGTTTTTGACTCCCAGTGGGACACAGAACTATTTGCGAGATCACTGTAAGTTCAAGATGTTATGCCGAGCTGCTGGTGGAGAAAAATTCGGTAGCTGACGTCTCTTTGTGTGTAGTTTACAATATGTGTGGGGCTCTATTCCCAGTGAGCACTGAACTCTTCGTCATATTATTTCTAGTTGAAACATGCTCACATGTCACTGCTGATGCAACAAACCCATATTTAACGTTCGTTTTCTCTAGAATATAACAGCGATAGGTGCCGGGTTGGAGTCCTGGGAAGGAAAAAAATAATGTTTCTTCTCGTCATTTCAGTTAAAACATCTAGCTACTGCCGAGAAAATCCGATATGTCAGAGTTGGCTGTGCTTCGATATCAATTCGATTAGGTTCTGGGTTCGAATTCCTGTCCAACACAAAGCTTTACCTCACGGCATTTCAAGTAAGTTACTTGCGAAAAAGAAATATTTAACATCTCTCGTAGTTCGTTAACAGGGACAAGAGATACTGTGGAGCTATTCGCGTCCGTTAAAAATGTTTGTGTTATGTAATTTAAAGTTGATATTTGCTAACTGATACTGTCTAAAATCGAGGTATATCACCCTCTGTATGCCTAATCAGCAATGACTGTTAGTTTGCGTCAGTCACGAAATCTTTGCTTAGTTTGCCTGACCTGGGTTTGAATCCATATGCAGAACGAGATGGTTCGTCGCGTCATTTGAATTTAATACATATTCTCAAGTAGCAGCTCTTGAATAACTTAAATTTTTAACATCATTTTGTGTTAAATAATAAGTACTGTATGTTACTTTGAAGAGGAAATCATGAATATGACGAACTTACTACGTGCATTACCTATCTGACGTAATAATGAGCGTGGTAACACTTCAGGTATGTCATTTATTGTAATAAATGTGAGCTCACAAGCCTTAAGGGCAGTCTTATCTGTGATAAGGTGTTCCCTGATATTTGTAGCATTGTGGTATTACTTTACATCATGAGTTATTGCGATACAGAGCAGTGTTTTCTAGTGGTGACTTGTTGGAACCATTTTCAATAGCCAAACGACTGTACCAAGGAGCGATTAGAGGACCTGCTAGACAGCTGCGTTATGCCGGTTGCATGCGAATCAGGTGAAACGCAGTTCAGGTCGTTCGGATACTTTTGAGCATGACTGTACATTACAATCATATGTAGCTATGATGTAAACTGGGTAAATGGCCCATTTATTGTAACAGTTGTTTAGATAATAACTTAACATCTTGATAAACGTAGAAGGCATGCATTTCGTTCTACTGTTTGACTGAGGATGGAAGGGCTAGCTCTGAGCATCCACATCCGCAGTAGATAGCATAACGTTGGACATAATGTTAGTAATCTGATTTGTAATTATAGTGCTGCAAATGCTAGATTTTAATTACCAACTGTTTACCATGGCATGTGAGACTGTACTCGCTTGTGAGTCTGGATTGCAACCATCGTAACATAATGTGTAAAGTGTTCTGTGATGTTTAGCATGTAGAGCTATTCACCAATGCCAAACTCAATGGACACAAAATATCCATTCCCACCACTTCAAATGGCTTGGATGCCTCCATAATCTTTGTAGTAGACTCATTGATGGCTAATATCAGCATGTTGTATGCACAGGATGCAGTTCCTCACATTCTGGATGACATCTTATCTCCTTGTCCTCCATCAGTACTACTCAGCTATTCGACAATCAGTTGTTCTTTGGCTTCTGTGACCTGTTGATACATGGTCATGTGTTTCCTTCACCAGTTTGTCGTTCAAAGCTGTAGATACCACAGCACATGGTGCATACTTCATCATCCTATAAATGAGTCACTCGTGTACTGAAAACTGCGATGTGTCGTACATAAATGGCAGTAATTGTCATCAGTCTGTGCTTCTTGACAGTGAGCAAGGCTTTTGCCAATCCTCACATTACCCAAATCTTTCTGCTCTAGCAATCAGCAATGCTGTGTTTCTTGCTGAGTTCAGGTACTGTCTCATAGCCGAATTCACTGAACCTTACGGAAGAAAAATAAAAGTCCTCTGAGCAGCCTACAGTCATGGGAAGTTGAAATGTTCAAATGTGTGTGAATTCCTAAGGGGCCAAACTGCCAAGGGCCCTATACTTCCACGCTACTTAAACTAACTTATGCTAAGAACAACGCACACACCCATGTCCGAGGGAGGACTCGAACCTTGGGTGGGAGGGGCCGCGCAGTCCGTGACATGACCCCCTAAACCGTGCGGTCACTCCGCACGGCATCATGGGAATAAATTAGGACATGAATCGGTGGTTCGGTTACTGAAGCTATGCGTTATATATACCTCCGTACAATTCTGGTGGAGACGGTTCCTTGACGCCTCACATTCATGTCGGCAGCAGTCTGGCGCACACTAGACCGCAGGCGACGTGACGTTGCCGTTTTTCAGACACTTGTGGACTCTCTGTGCGCCGGTTTTCGCATGTGTAAACACTGTCCAAGACACACTCCGTTGATACTGGAATCCCAAGTTCTTGTGCAATCTCCAGTGTGCTGCGACACATCCGTCTTGCACCTATTACCATCCCACGTTCATTGTCGATTAACTCGCGAAATACGCCCACGCTCACTACACAGCTGCCTGTAACGAACTGACTAGCCATCGTGTCTACAGTCAAGCCATACGCAGTATGTAGTCGCAACATTCGGGCCTAACTCATCTCCAAGTCGGAAAAACCTCCCTGTGACTTTTGCCCATTCGTTTTATATCACTCGAGACGAGAGTTGCAGACACGCATCGAAGATGCCGCACAGTGTATACGAGGTACGTTCAATAAGTAATGCAACACTTTATTTCTTAAAGCAATTTTGTTTTTATTTTGGATTCCAGTACACCACAAATTTCTCACTTTTCTGGCTGCAAAACTCTATTTTTCAATATAATCCAGTTTCAATGCGACGGCATTACGCCACCTAACTGGGAAGGCCTTAATGCCCGCTTGCTACCACTCTGCTGGTCGACGTCGGAACCAACATCTTACTGCTGCAGTAAGCTCCCCATCATCCGCGTACTGCTTTCCGAGGAGAGTTGGTTCAAATGGCTCTGAGCACTACGGGACTTAACTTCTGAGGTCATCAGTCCCCTAGAACTTAGAACTACTTAAACCTAAGGACATAACACACATCCATGCCCGAGGCAGGATTCGAACCTGCGTCCGTAGTGGTCGCGCGGTTCCAAACTATAGCGCCTAGAACCACTCGGCCACTCCGGCCGGCTTTCCGAGGAGAGCCTCCTTCGTTGGCCAAACAGATGTAAGTCGGAACGTGCGAGATGTGGGCTGTAAGGTGGATGAGGAAGAATAGTTCAATGAAATCTCGGGTGTGCAAAATTGTTTGCGGCCTTGTGTTCTCATGGAGAAGGCGAAGTTCCTTTGTATTTTTGTGGCATCGTATTGCTCAAGCCGATTGTCAATTTCCTGAGGGTAGCGCAATACACTTCAGAGTTGATCGTCGCACTACGAGGGGGACGAGTATGTCACCACTACCCACAGAGACGTCCAGTTGTGCAGCGAGCTGTTTGATTGTGATACGTCGATCACATCGAATGAGATTGACCGCATGCTCCAGCACTGTAGGAGTCACAACTGTGTGCAGCTGGTCGGCACGCAGGAGATCGGACAGGTTTGCGCCACCTCAACGACTCACTGTGCCTTTGTTCACTGCCAGGTCACTGTAGACATTCTGCAAGCGCCTTTGAATATCTGTGATGCTCTGGTTTCCCGACAAAAGAAACTCAATGACTGTTCTCTGCTCAGGACACGCCTTCGTTACAGACGCCGTCTTAGAGGCTACACATAGCGCCACCACCTATCGGAACTCATGAAACCATAGCGGCTGAAGTGGGAATATACCACCATGTCCCACAACAAATTTCGCATTTTTTTCAACCGAAATTGGCCGAGAAAAAATATGCCACAATGTTAATGACCACCTCGTACAGATGGAATTTGCAGTTGCAAGTCAGCAGAAAGGATGAGCAAAGACCATTTCGTGGTCAACGAATATGTTAATAATATTCCATGCGTCTAACAAATCATTCGCCTCCCCTGCTCTGTAGTCGATGTTGTTAACGCCTGCTTATGTGGAAGCGGAGAAATACAAATTTTCATTGGCAGTATATGGCAAGCAAGGGGAAGTGAGGAAGGTAGCGAAAGGTTCCTTATTATTATCTTTGTTTCAATGTATTACGGTAAATTTCTCTTCCACTCTGTGTCTCTTGAAGGTTTTTGTTAGTGATCCGTTTGCCGAAAGGAAACGATAAGCACGGTGCCCTTTTGTTTCGTCTAGAGAAGTATGCTATGAGTCGACACAGATTTCATTCTCTTCCTCTTTTCTCCCCCGCATCAAATCAGTCAGAAGACTGACAACTCAAAAATTAATTGTAACGTATTTCTCGACAAATAGATCAATTACTTTTGATAAGCCATATATGTAACTCTCACACTGGACGAAGTGCCTTGTTTGATACTGTAATATTATAGAGTAGTTACTTCCCAAATCTGCTTCAATGTATCCGTTTCACTCCAACTGCAGTCCTTATGTACCAAATACGTAATTCTGATTGCTTGTGTACACGGTGTAACCAAATTTCCTTTACAGACCTTGAGGGCTTGTAGCGGGGATCAAGACGGTTAAGTTTAGCGTAAGTTCTCATGTCCAGGAAAGTACTGTTTGCCACCACACGCAAAATAGCGCAATATACGTTGTTCTCTGACTTCTGCAGCTTGTCGTCTCGGTCCACTTACAAGTAGGCCTCGATGTGGCGATCACCGCCGTCATCGGGGATACTTCAGTATCATGTTCCAGCACGCAAGATCACAAATTCCTCGTCCACTATTCTCTGCCGCCGTAATAATAAGCACAAGTAGGTCTACCTCGGATGCCACAGGGGTCTTATAAATAAAGGATTTCATGTGACTCAATTGTTTTAATATAGTGGATTCAAATCGGAAGGATGTGCAAACCAAGCAATAGTGTCATCACGACCTATCCACTGTTGCCCAGACGATCAAGGACAGCACATGAGAACTGAGGTGGTGTGCTGTTCTGTTGGAACCACATGTTTCGACTTACTTGCAGTGCCACATTTTCCAAGAGCCCATGCAGTATCCCGTCAAGGAATCGCAAATACATGGCACCTTCTGATGTGGAGGAAGAAGGTACGGCGCAGTCACACATCCATCCAGGATCCCTGCGAAAATTTTCAGACAATATCGTCCTGAAACCCATGCGGCGTGCGGCATGCTGGTTTTATCAGCCTGCACAGGACTATTGTAGGAATCGAGAACACATTTCCTGGTGAACTTGGCCCCATCCGTGAAAACGATTGGCCATAGGACAATGGGCTCGTCTACACAACGGTGCAAGAACCACCTGTAGAAATTGGCTCCAAATGAAAAATCCTGTGGCTGCATTGCCAATACCTTCCAGAGGGGAGAGGGGGTTTGTACTGGTATAGCTGCTGCCATCCAGAACACCCCAGACAGTTGGTCGATCCACATTCAGTCTACTTGCTATGTTTCTGGTACTTGTTGGCCCTACAGGTGGTGAATGTACCTGCCTCCGAGACCTGCTGTTATACCGTATTAAAGAGGGAGTGTTATTGTGTCCTGCGGAGTGGAAAACACTCCGTGCACAACTGACGAGCAACTATCCCACTGCACCGAAATTCCTCGTACTACAGCATAATGTCGGTATTCCAAAAACGTGTAGTTAACCATGGTCACCAGCAACACACTACAAATGAAATGTGGGTGTAGCTTGCTTTCTGTACTGCAATGAATGATTACTACTGTACAGTAGAAACAAACATCACGAACACAACAGCAGGTAGAAACCTCCATGGGCAGATCGCAAACTGAGTTGAACGGTGTGCAAATAAACCTGTGGTGGTTATGGGGCATCAGGTGATCGGTGAAGGATGTACTAATATCCTTGCCAGTGGCGCCGAAAATGCGGGAGATAACAACGTGTCTTGTGGTATTTTGGGGACAACGGGAAAACGGTACGTTTCCAAATATGAGTTCCTACGCTAAGCCTAATCATCTTGCTCGACAATACAAGTCCTCAACGTTAGTGAAGGAAATTTAGCTACACCCTGCACTGAGGAAAGAAGTGCTGCACCGTTTCGAGTAGACATTCTCGTAAGAACATTCGCGTCCACAATCGAAGACTAAAATTTAACAACTGTGCGAAGTGAGTCGTCCACACTATCACAGTAAACATCGCTGTCGATGTAATACGTTAGTTAATGGCAAATCGAAGCGGCCTTATTATGTGGAAATGAGAATGCAGCTAACACGTAGTTGCTATTGAGAGATAAAATTCATTCCAAAATGCAAAATTTAACAACTGTACTGAACTATTCGAGTGGAGAATACGTCTGTAAATGCTTACTCTAGAAGCAGTGCATGTTTCCTGTACCGATGAACGAAACGTGATGCATCTAGTCACGATCAGTTCTCTTCTGCAAAGCGCAGAGCTGGTATTCGACGAATGAAGTCATGAAGTGTGACGTCATGTGGTGGTCTTACAGCAAGACCGAGCTCGCAGAGGGAGCGCCGGTGCATGTGCATGATGACGCAAAGGGTAATTATTGACGCTGTTGTTATGTTGTTCTAGGTGGCGTCAAGGCCTGGGACGTATTGGGAGAGCGCTTTGGAGCTGTGCCCTTCGCTTCCGATAGTAAGTAATTCTATTTTTCAAATGTTCAAATGTGTGTGAATTTCTAAGGGACCAAACTGCTGAGGTCATCGGTTCCTAGTCTTACACACTACTTAAACTAACTTATGCTAAGAACAACACACACACACACACACACACACACACACATACACATACACACACACACACACATGCGCAAGGGAGGATTCGAACCTCCATCGGAAGGGTTCTATTTTTCCATCCACAGCTGCGGAGAGGAACTGTGAACGTTACGTAGAACCTATTTTTTCCTTTAATTTTGTACCACCGTAGCTCTAGCATAACTTCGTAGGCTCCCGTTAGAGTAGGACATGAAACTTTTCGTCCTTTTCTCCAATTGCAGAGATACGATTTGTTTGCCTACTTCTCCAGCATTTAATCGTACACAGTCGTGAGGTTTTATATCCCTTATTGCTTTGCTGATGAATGTACGTACCATCCAGAAATCGACTTTCATTTGAGTCTCATTAATTCAACTCATCTCGCTTCCTCTTCTAAGATTTTTCATAATTTGTGCGGTCTGGTAAGTGATAATTAATGATTAACTGAAACGTTGCAATGGTCAGTGAGAAGTTTCCAGACAACTCAAGTGATAAGTGCACAGTACAAAAGAGAGTTCCTGAGTTGACCCGAGATACAATATCAGTTTCTATCAGATTCGAAAGATCGGTGAGTAACCGTACATATCCACCTCGTGGCCTTCACATCTTTAACCCAAAGGTGATCACTCGAATTAATCAGCTCAATTCGATATGTCTTCCCTTTCTTCTGGTTCTGTACTACCTCGATTCCCGCTAAAGAAGAAATGTGACTGTGGCCTGTAAAGAAGGATTTAAGAATGGATGGAGAACAATTCAAGGCACACAGCTGATTGTCCCAGTCAGGAGTCATTATCAGACTGAGAACGTACTGTCAATATGGTCACAGAAAGATGCTGCCGCAGCTTCACAAATAACCTTATTATCTTCAGTAGTGTTAGATAAACCCGCTGCATGAGTATTCAATAAATATTAACATTATTTCAATCTCGTTCGATGTTTGCTGAATGGTCTGAACATAGAGAAACATAGCTTTATACCCCTGAGAATCTTAAATATTTTTTCATCATTATGCACATTTTATGACATGCGAATAACACACACATCAGAGTAACAGCGTGTGGGGCTACGGAGTGGGTGCCCAAATTGGTTGAATAAGGAATACAATAAGAGACAGCCTCAGGATTAGTGATAGATCACTGGGACGTAGGAGACTGTCTGTGCAACAAGCAGCCTTTGCAACTTATGTACGAGCCACACAGAAATTCTAATCAAGCGCGAGCGTTCCGATCCAGACTGAACTGACACGTGGCTTCATATACCACAGAGGGCCTCGTGAATTTTCATGCGTTTCTACTCCTATAGGTGAGTGAAAAATACCGAAGAATATAAATTGACAAACGCTCTAAGGAAGATGGCAATCATTTGACAAAAATCTACTTATAAAATTTCAAATTTTTTTCGTATTACAGAAGCAAAATGTGCTTTACAATCTCTGCAGTATATTTAAGAGTGAACTAAGTACGACTCGCACTGTGGCACATAAGCAGTTGATCATCTTGATGGTCTGAAGTTCACTATTTCGTTTTGTAATAACAATATACATTTAAAATAATTTCTTAAAATAATTCACCGACAGTACAACATATAGTACATGTGGATGTAAACGTAGATGAAGAAACTATGTTCTACCAGTGACGCTGATCTCAAGAAAGTATTTTGTTTGTAAACAGTCATCATCCCATTTTCCAGTCATGAATAAAGATTAAAATTATAGTGCATAAAGAATGTGCTCTCTGCTGTGCACTTCCAAATCGGTGAGCAGTAAGCTTTGTATTTAATTTACCGTACTAGTCTCTGACGTTATGTAATAATACAGTAATTTTCCACAGTCTCGCTAGAACGTTTGCTTTCATTTTCGAGGAGGTGCGTATAACTTGCAGCAGACTCGAATCGTTGTACGAATACTCGTGAAACTATTTTGATAAAAGCTGCAAAACTCACTTTCATCTGCGAGACGAGTTACAGGTGTCTCACATCACTGGCTTGAGGCCTACTTCTGTCTGAATTGAAAACTGTCCACCACTGACACTCTCACCTTATCTCTCAATTTATTCCTAGGATATAAGAAAAGAAGAGAGTCGCAGAAATACTGAAAACTGTTCAGAGTTAAATAATGAAAGCTCACTTACGTCCTCATGGAACCAATGTAATTTATTCACACTTGTACAAACTTTACCAAGTCAGTTCCTCAAGTCAAAAACTACTCCAGTTTTCTACGAACTCTACGACCCGTCACATGGTTACCACGGAACAAGCACACTAAAGTAGAACCCTCAATCTAAAAAATCGGAAGGGTCAAAATCATATCCACTTCTTTGTGGCAAGCGCGGAGTCCCAAGCTTCTGCAACACCTTTTTCCTGTCCTGTAGTGCTATCTGTCATCTCTGATTATATTTGCTTCTCTTGCTCCTTGTCTCTTGGTGGCAACCTTTGATGTTGACCCAGATATTCTTTGGGTTCTGCCTTCCTTTCTTGGAATTAAACGTTTTTCGGCTGCAGTAATATGTGCTCTTCTTCTGAGTCTGATCTACATTTTCCAAATTTTTCTGTAGAGAATCCCGACTGAAGAAGAACATCATAAACAGTCTGTTACCACCCCTCTTCTCTCTGTCAAATTCCATCGACGATGTTGTGCAAGATGTCTCCAACGCTATCATCAACGCTGCTTGAACTGCTATTCCTCTTTCCACAGGTCACCTCTTCCGCCGGCTAATGTCATGGTGAACCAAAGGCACTGCAGTAGCTGTTTAGGGTTGCTGAAGAGCCCTACAATGTTTCAACCGACAACCTTCGCAGACCATCGTTATGATTTTTAAATGATTTCATTGTAAGGCTCGCTATCTAATCTTCCCTGCAAACGAACGCATCTTCATCCCAGGTGTGGACCAGGCTCCATAGTCTTCTGGGCTGTCAACGACCAACAACTATTCTGTATCTTGTTCTGGGGGCGGTCTTTGTACTGATGCATCAGTTCTTAGTGAACAACTTCTGACCAACTTTGCGACAGCATCAGCGTCCCCTTCTTATCCAGCTGCCTTTCCAGAGCAGAAACGACCAGCTGAAACCACCCTCCTATGTTCTATCCCCACAGAACCGAATCATATAATGAAATTTTCTCTGACTGGGAACTGTTTCAGGCTATTGGCTCATCTCGGGATACAACCGCCAGCCCTGATTCAGTTCATAATCAGACGAACCAACACCTAAATGTTACATCTTCTACGGGATCTTCAACAGTATTTGGCTCGAATGGCGAGATAGTATGGTCATCCCAATCCTTAAATCAGGCAATAACCTAACATATCTCGAAAGCTACCGACTAACTAGCCTGGCCAACATGATCTGCAAACAACTAGAAAGGATGGTTGCCCATAGATTACGCTGGGTTCTCCACCCATCAGTGTGGCTTCTGGGAGCGAGGATCCATAACCAACCATCTGGTGCGTTGAAAACCGCGATCTGACATGCTTCACTTCATTGCAGTTTTTTTTTATCTACATAAGCCATAAGAAAATTGGGGATGTGTTAGACGACGATCAGTTTGGCTTTAGGAAAGATAAAGGCACCAGAGAGGCAGTTCTGACGTTGCCGTTGATAATGGAAGCAAGACTAAAGAAAAATCAAGACATCTTCATAGAATTTGCCGACCTGGAAAAAGCATTGTACAATGTAAAACGATAGATGATGATCGAAATTCTTAAAAAAAATAGGGGTAAGCTATAGGGAGAGAACGGCAATATACAATACGTACAACAGCCAAGAGGGAATAATAAGAGTGGACGACCAAGAACGAGCTGCTCGGATTAAAAAGGGTGTTAGACTGGGATGTAGTCTTTCGCCCCTACTGTTCAATCTGTACATCGAAGAAGCAATGATGGAAATATTGAGGAGCAGAATTAAAATTCACGGTGAAAGGCTATCAAAGATACTATTAGCTGGTGACATTGCTGTCCTGAGTGAAGGGGAAGGGGAATTACGTGATCTGCTGAATGGAATGAATAGCATAATGAGAAAAGAATATGGATTGAGAGTAAATCGAAAAAAATGAAACTAATGAGAAGTAGAAGAAATGAGAACAGCGAGAAACTTAACATCCGGATTGATGATGACGAAGTAGATGATGTTGAGGAGTTCTGCTACCTATGCAGCAAAATAAACAATGACTGACGGAGCAAGGAGGACATCAAAAACAGACTAGCAATGGCAAAAAGGGCATTCCTGCCCAAGGGAAGTCTTCTAATATCAAATATTAGCCTTAATTTGAGGAAGAAATTTCTGAGAATGTACCTTTGGAGCACAGCACTGTATGGTAGTGAAACCTGGACTGTGGGAAAACCGGAAAGAGAGAGAATAGAAACATTTGAGATGTGGTGCTACAGACGAATGTTGAAAATTAGATAGACTGATAAGGTAAGGAATGAGGAGGTTCTGCGCAGAATTGGAGAGGAAAGGAATATTTGGAAAACACTGACAAGGAGAAGTGACAGGATGGTAGTATCTGTTAAGACGTCAAGGAATGCCTTCCATGGTACTAGAGCGAGCTGTAGAGGGCATAAACTGTAGAGGAAGACAGTGGAATACATCCAGCAGATAACTGAGGACATAGGCTGCACATGCCACATTAAGATGAAGAGGTTGGCACATGAGAGGAATTATTGGTGGGCCGCATCAAACCAGTCAGAAGCCATACAACACCGCTTGGTGCCACCACATTTTATTTAAGCGCCATGCCTGGGGCTTTGAAGGCTCCTTGCCGGTATTTGTTCGTCAACTTTTATTCCACCCGTTGTTCTGGGTTCAAGTTGATACTTCAAACAGCTCTTCATGGATCCAAGAGAACAGCTTTCACAGGGCTCCGTCCTGAGTGTCCTCATCGCCATCAATCGGCTAGTGACCTCTGTCGGGAATTTGTTCACGTCTGCAGTGTACGTGGACTACTTCTGCATTTGGTACCGATCCCACTCAGTAGCCTCAGCTGAACGTCAGCTCCAAAGTGGCATTTAATGGGCTTCTGTGTAGACCATTTCACATGGTCTCCACTTCTCTACTACTAACCGTGGATCATCAATTTCTGTCGTTGCACTAGGGTCCATTCTGACCCTGAAGCCTGCTCAGTACCGAGCTCTCGGAAGTTGTTGCACAGATCCGTCTTTTGGATCTCCTTTTCGATAAAACTGACTTAGCTGCCCCTCATCCGTCTTATAAAGACTGGTTGTATATAGAAGCTTAGCAATTTCTACTTCTTTGCCCACACCTATTGCCGTGCAGATCATGCTACTCTTCTCCATATTTACTGGGCCCTTGACTCATCCAGACTGCATTACAATTGCTAGGTTTATGGATCAAGGACACTTTCAGCTTCGAAATTGTTAGACCCAGTCTATCATTGTTGAGTTCGTCTGGCCACTGGCGCCTTCTAGACTAGTCCCCTAGACAGTCTCCTTGTCGAAGTGGGGATCTTATCTCTTCAGTTCCGATGGTACCAACTCTTTGTTTCCTATTCATTTGCCCTCCACAATTCCCTCATCATCTAACGTATCCCATTCTTTTTGCACAAAAGGAGCGTCAACCTCCTGAAACTCACATTCAGATAGAATTACCAGTTCGAATATGCCTCACAGCCTTCTATCAGAATCTCCACCTCTTCTAATGTGTTCCTGTGTTTTCTTATGCACCCCTACTCCCCACCCCACAATTGGTTGGTACCCAAAAGATGAAGTGGGACCGATCTATTTCAAGGTCCTAAAGTCTCAGTCATACCTATGACCTTTCAGCGTTCAGTCTTGAGACAGTGGAGCTGATAGCCGTTAACAGAGTCCTCCATTTTATTAGGCCTCTGTTTACTGTGTTTTAATACGTAGCGGCTCAATTTGGGTCACCGACCGTTGTTGCCTTTACCACACTGTGATCTCTGATATTTATGGCCGTCTCGATGAGCTTAGTCTTAATAACTGCTTGGTTGTCTTTTTCTGTGTCCCACGTCATATGGGTATCCCAAGGAATGGAGGACCATTTACCAAGAAGAGCGGTTACTCACATCCTATTCGCTTTACTGGTCCCACATGCAGATTTGTGTTTGCAAATCACATTACTGCTCATCAGAAATGAAATGGCATCTGGTTGGATACTCCGCACTCTAATGGAGATTATTGCTTCATGGCGCTCTTCCTTCCGTTTCTCCTGAAAGGAATCTACTCTATTATGTCGTTCTCACATAAGTCATACCAAGCTAACCCATAACTTTATTTGATTTAACGAGCCATCCACTCATTGCAGTTGTGATGGCTCACAGACAGTAGCTAATATCCCAGTGGAAGCCCCATTTTTTCTGGCTCTCCATGCCAAGAATGGCCATCCAAATTCTTTGTCGTCACGCAGTACCTAGATGGTTGGGGTTTAGCCGGCCTCCCTACCAAACGTATTCTAATACCAGATTAGTGCCTTTCTTTTGTAATACGGCCATGTGCCGGTTCTGAGATACCTTCGAGCATTGCAGACGTCATCGCTCTGTTAATTATATTTGCTTAGAGGATGCTTGCGTCTCAAAATTTGCAATTGCTGAGGCTATTTAATTGGGTTTGGCAGCCCGGTTTTCTTTCAGGCGTTTCGCCGTCGTTGTAGGGGCGATATCTTGCAGTGACTCAGGAACACCGCTTGGCTGGTTATTGTTGCTTTCACGTAATTAACCTTGCTGTGTTAATATTTCTTTTGCCAGTCTATACCCTACGAAAGGGGTCTTGGAAGGCCGGTCCTCCCTTTGTACACTTCCTTGGCCTTCCTATTTGGTAGTCTTGAGCCCCTTGCGTATAAGTTTTTTGGTCCACCCCTTGTGAGGAGGCAATTAAACTCTTGGCTACTTAACGGAAGCAGTTATTCATGAAGGTCTACCTGTTGTCTATTTGGTAACTGTACTTAACTGAGGCTGTTATTATTGAAGGCTTGCCTGCTTTCTATTTGGTAATTTTACTTAACTGAGGCTGTTATTATTGAAGGCCTGCCTGTTGACTTTTAATAAAATTAAGAACTATTTGTAATTTGGCTTAGTTAGAACACTTATTAATTAAAGCCTACCTGTTTTTATTGCCCTATTATTGAGATCTGATATCTTACTCAATCTGTGTTGTAATTAACTGAAACTGTGATTGCCTAAGGCCTACCTGTTTCAGAGGTATTTATGTCAATAAGGTAGTAACTGGAAACGACAAGTGATGATATGTGGGCCCTAAGGTTTCGCCTTACATCCCTTTATCCATAATGGTAAGTTCCAATTGCTACTTCGTGAACTATATTCTGTCGTGTTATTTATGAAATTGAGGTATATAAAAATGACCATTTGTTCCGAAACAGTATCGCTTTTTGGCATGTGTTACAATTCTTGCAATAATACAAAGAGCTGTTTCGTTTTATCTAGCAGACAGTGGCGAAATAGACGCAACCAAGTCGAGAAACCACATCAGTCTTGGGTACTATTCGTGCAAACAACTTTTTTAGTATTAGACAACGACATTTTGAGTTTTCATGTAGCAAAACGTTTGACGAACTTTGATAGGTAATAGATTCTTTCGCAGAAAGAAAAGTGCTCCTTGTAAAGCTGTATCAAGATTAGAGAGAAAAAATGCTGGGACCTAATGATTGAAGGAATGTGTACTGGCTTGTCTTTACTGGTTTGATCTTTCTATATTTAATGTAATGTCACACAAAAGAAAAAGTTATTAATTAACTGGCAATAAAGAGTGCAAATTTTTTGAAAAGTTTCTTTTTCACCCCGTCACAAATAATACCACCCAGCATTAATTCTGAGGTTCTTTTTTTTATTTCTAGGGGTGTAGGATGTCAAACTGACCGATTGCCGACTGATAGCAGGAGAGGAACCACAGGACATTTTAATTTACACTGTGCTGAATGTAGCCTTCCATTACAATTTACAAAGTATATCCGCCTGAATTTCACAGAGGGAAATACAGTGACGTGCAGTAGAAGAACGCTGCGTGAAGACGTGTGACACTGTACTTGGGCACACTTAAAACCAAATAATGTCTTACATTCCCTCGTAGATATGTGTTTTATATATCAAGCACTTCAGAAAGATGTGCGCTGCAAAATGAAGATATTTTTTAAAAATCGACTTTTTTAAAATTTTTGACGTCCTATCTCGAACGCTCCAGGAGTGGGGTTTGGGGGAGGGTGTCAGGCACCACTATAATATCTCTGCCCGGTTCGCAAATGTCGTACATCCGGGACTGCTTCTGCCTTGCGTATTTCTCTCCTCTTGTTTTTATTATTGTTGATCCAAGCGATGTCCAATACATTTTTAGCCTGCTCTGAATTTTACAGCTAGAAAACATTCTCTGCCATGTAACTGTCATTGTCCTAAATCGGGCTGGCGGGGGTTGGCTGCATGGTGGGGCCAATGGATGAATGAACCTTTGGAGACCCTTCATCTGCTCTGACCTACTTACTGCCCCAATCCATATACTGCCAATACATATACTTCTCCGTAAATTCCTTTACAGTTCTGGCATCAGTATGATCTTCAATACCTCGGTCTTACTGCTCCTACACAGTTTAATCATCAGAACACTTCCTTCATGGGCTTCACTAATTCTGGATGAACTATCCCTGGATTGAGGGACTAATGACCTTTCTGTTTAGTCCCTTAATTCCCTCTCAACCATCCAATCATCTCCACTCCACATCATACAACTAAGCTACCACTCTGTTAAGGTCCATGACTGACTCTCTGATACGTCGAGTTCAATGCAACTCTCAAAAAGTAATTGACATTTGACCTATCAGGCAACTAACACTGCGTTCAAAACTCAAATGCTTCTATCTTAGTGAAGGTGATTCTCATATCTTCTGCTCTGGCTGGCGTAACGAAAATCCATACTCCTTCGTAACTGATGTAATCTCAGGAAGCATCCATATGTGCAATTGCGCCCAATCTATCTTAGTCAGACGAACTACAGAAATACTTGCCACGGTTTCAGTAACAAAAAATTATGTTTATTCCACAATAATATTTTGCGCCACAGTCAATGCAAGTAGACCTTTAAAAAAATTATCTACCTCAAAGGGCAGAGGGGGCTGTTTGAGATCCAGTCCATTGAACAGATCAGTTCGTTTCAGGCAGCTGCCAGGAAGCTGGAACTTCAGTAAAGGGTTCCTAGTTATGCGTTCTCTGAGGGACGTACCAGCTCCGGCAGCTGCCTTATATTCAAAGACACCACATGAAAATCATGATCAAAACCGGGGGATATGAGCTCTTCATAGAATGTAGAATTTCGGGTCCGACGTCTTCAAACAAAACTTCCGGGCTGTTTGCCGTGGTCGAAGTATAAATCTGCTTCTTAAGGTTTCGTCTCCAGCTACAGGAGTCATCTTCTGAGGTAAAACAGATACTGCCACTAAGGCTTGAAGGCCTATCGCGTTTATAGAGCGCATAGAGGGCACAAACGTACTTCACGTGAGCCGCCTGTGTGTAATCTCTGGATGGCATCGTCAATTCAGATTAAAAATAATCGGTTGTCATTCTTTCGGCACGAAGTCAACATTCATATTTTATCTTACTTCAAACCTCCTTCTTCTCTATTAAAATTATGATGGTATTGCTGCTCTACACATACTTGGATGATAATGCGATGTCCTTGCTAAAACGCTCGTCTCACTGAATTTCATTTCTTGGTTCTCATCTCGAAAGACATGCTCTACTGCGTCCGATTTTTCGGTTGTCCCAGACGCTCTATAAATGCTACACCCATTCAAACCTTGGTGGCAATGTCTCCCGTAGCTGGAGACGAAACGTCAGGAATCAGTTTTATACATCGACCACGGCCTCTCACCCCGGAAGTTTTAACTGAAGGATATGTGCTATGTTTTATATATTTCTAAGATAAAATATACTAATCAAAAATATTATGGTGTAGTGTATTTTCTCGAAAGAGAGATGAATCGATGACTTGTTCGACATGTGCAATGTATGTAGTTTTTTAATACATATGTTTTACTCCCCATCCCAAAGGTTTATTCTTTTTAGTCAAATTCCAGCAGAGCTTATAGTGGCACAGAAAGAGTTCTAGTAGGGAACATTTGGGGGGGGGGGGGGGATTTCAAATTTCGGAATTATCCTTAAGACTAAGAGAAACCCACCGCTAACACAGGATGGAATTGCAGAATTTGATCTAGTTTTGCTTGTTTCTTGGACAATACGTCCAGACCTAATTGAACCGTGAATTTAATTTCAAAATCTTTTCTTAAAGAATTTACTTTATTTACTAGCGATTCATCAAGAACATTAACACATTTAATCATACTACGTGTGCGTGGAAGTACTTTTCCAGGAAGTAACTGATGGAAAATGAAATTACTTCTAACAAATGTGAATTTTATTCCTAAAGCTTTTAAAACAGATTTAAAATTATAAGCAGAAAACCACCCTCGAAATATCAAGTTACAATTTTACTTAGAGGCAGGAAGAACAATATTAACAGTATGAGCCTTCGGGCTGAGAAGCTTGCCTGCTCCCTTTCAACACGGCCGTAGTCATGACCGCTCACAACAACCTCTGAAAGAGTACACTGGTGCAAATCTGTAGCACACCAGATTACCTTAAACTAAAAAAATTTTAACAACTCACACAAACATGTAAACTATGCAGCTCGTAAGAGGGATGGAAATGGTACAACACACAAATTATTTGCCACCGAAAGTCCAATTTGATTTTTTTAAGGACTCTTACGGTGGAAGGGTAGCAACCTTATAACCTAAAATTACTATTAAAAAAAGGAACATAAATGCAGACTTACATAAAATGTACAACATGTTCTACATTACACATACACCACCACGCAAGATGATAGGCAAGATAAAAAAGCATATTTCAAGAATTCGGCCTTTAAGCAATAAATTCGTTAACACCGAATCCGACAAACATGACAGAGGCAGCTATTAACGTACGGCAGACCGACAGACAGCCAGACAGACACTAACTGCCTAACAAATGCGGACGAGAGACATGCGAGCAAGCTGGGGACGAGAGACTGACCAAGAATACAAGTAGAATTTAACAAATAACTGAAACAACATATCACTAATCACTTACCTTCTAATAACTGCGATTTCTGGCAAAGACCTGACGCAGTATCCCCAAAACGCTCTCCCGAACCGTCCGCTGCCAGCCGCTTCAACGGACGCAGAAAGGAGCGCCGATGTCCCGTCTCACGGCGTCGCAGCTCGCGCCGGCCAGACCGACGTCGTGGGTTGACTCCTGTTGCTCTCGTGTCGGCCGCGAAGCCACTACTCCTCGCTATACGGCGCGGCCACTGGACTCACGTGGCGACCTCACATGCGCCGACGCTCCAGGCGGACAAGTCATCTTGTGTCTCAGTGCTCGACCGACCAACCGATCGATCCAACCACCAATGCCCATTGCCTGAACAAACTCGAGCAGACTGACGGCATAACACATACTAGCACTCCGGACGACCGACAACGCTAACCGCCTCACCAATGCAGACGAGAGACAGACCCAGACTAACTTGGCTGACCAACTGACCAGACTCGCCCAGACTGACAGACTGCCTTCGCTGACCAACTGCCTCCGACTGACTCAGACTAACAGATTAACTGGCTTCGACTGTCCTCTACTAGCGAGCTTGTCGCGCCCCTTAAATCCACGTGAAGAGGCAACCTTTCCCCTTTTCCACCAGAGGGAGACACCAAAGGTGCGATTGCGATAGCGGCGCCACCGTCAGAAACGGAGGGCGATGGTTGGTTGGTTGGTTGTTTTGGGGAAGGAGACCAGACAGCGTGGTCATCGGCCTCATCGGATTAGGGAAGGATGGGGAAGGAAGTCGGCCGTGCCCTTTCAGAGGAACCATCCCAGCATTTGCCTGGAGTGATTTAGGGAAATCACGGGAAACCTAAATCAGGATGGTCAGACGCGGGATTGAACCGTCGTCCTCCCGAACGCGAGTCCAGTGTCTAACCACTGCGCCACTCCGCTCGGTACGGAGGGCGACTGCTTCACACTACACGCTGCGGCTCGCTCTTCAAAACAGCAAATTTTTACCACGGCTCACAAACAACAAAGTCCCGTCTGTGTTCGGATATCTGTGCATGTGTAAGAGAGTTACGGCGATAACTGACGCGTTTTGTGCAGTCTTTAGTCCTCCAACGTCAACAGAAACTTCCTCAAGGTTAAAACCTGGATCAGACAGTTCGTACGGTGAAGGACTGTTTTCTTGAGGGACAGGAACATTTTAAAATATCATTAAGTAATACTAGTTTACTTTAGCTGCTGATAGTGTATATTTCTTGTCTGCACAGTCTTGAATCCCGGATATGGCAACTTTGGTACGGGCTCGGGCAGCTTCTCCAAATCCTCATCATTCTCGTGGTCGTCGTCCAGCGGCGGCCCTGGAAGCGGCAGCCAGTCGGGCAGCAGCTCCTCCTCGTACGGCGCTGGAGGCTCGGGCTCAGGCTCCAGCAGCCACTCTGCGTCGTCTTCCTCCGCCGGCTCCCTGGGAGGCCCTGGTGGCTCAGCGTCTGGAAGCCACAGCGCCAGCCAGGCTGGATACGGAGCAGGTGAGTGGCTTTAGGTCGTGTTACGTGGCGAGAATATTAATGATGGATTACTCCACGTGAGTATATTGTGCCTGGGGTGTAGGCCCTTCTAAGGCTCTGCTTAGCTACTGGCACGTTTTCCCATAAAGTATGCTGCTCTTACTGAGTCTATAATATTGTTCAGGTTTGTTCCTAGGGTAAAGTAAGCTTTACACATTGCTCCAGCTGAAATCAAAAGCTGTGCCGACTTTCCATAGTATTTCAAAAGCGTTTTTGGTTACCCTTAACATAAAGAATCCATAGCTCCCACAGTCACAGAGTCGTATGATGTAATGTACCAGATATATCTTCTCGTCTCGAAATGAAATATATTGGTTGCTATAGAGCACAAGGGAGATCATGTTGTGATAAGTCAAACTCAGCGGAAACCAACCACAAATTTTTCTGCGTAATTCTACACCGTGTTTAAGAATATTTTGTATCAATCGTCAGGTGAATTAAATTACTGGTTGCTTTTTATCAATCGAATTTTTCAGAAAAGAATGACAGTATCACTGTGATGATGGAAGGGTACTTAGGTCATGCATACACTACTAGCCGTTAAAATTGCTACACCAATAAGAAATGCTGTTGATAAACGGGTATTCATTGGACAAATATATTATACTAGAACTGACATGTGATTACATTTTCACGCAATTTGGGTGCATAGATCCTGAGAAATCAGTACCCGGAACAGCCACCTTTGGCCGTAATAACGGCCGTGATACGCCTGGGCATTGAGTCAGACAGAGCTTGGATGACGTGTACAGGTACAGCTGCCGATGCAGCTTCAACACGAAAACACAGTTCATCAAGAGTAGTGACTGGCGTATTGTGACGAGCCAGTTGCTCGGCCACCATTTACCAGACGTTTTCAATTGGTGAGAGAATTGGAGAATGTGCTGGCCAGAGCAGCAGTCGAACATTTTCTGTATCCAGAAAGGCCCGTACAGGACCTACAACATGCGGCCGTGAATTATCCTGCTGAAATGTAGGGTTGCGCAGGGATCGAATGATGGGTAAAGCCACGGGTCGTAACACATCTGAAATGTAACGTCCACTGTTCAAAGTACCGTCAATGCGAACAAGAGGTGACCGAGACGTGTAACCAATGGCACCCCATACCATCGCGCCGCGTGATACACAAGTATGGCGATGACGAATACTCTCTTCCAATGTGCGTTCACCGCGATGTCGCCAAACACAGATGCGTCCATTATGATGCTGTAAACAGAACCTGGATTCATCCGAAAAAATGACGTTTTGCCATTCGTGCGCCCAAGTTCGTCGTTGAGTACACCATCGCAGGCGCTCCTGTCTGTGATGCAGCTTCAAGGGTAACCTCAGCCACGGCCTCCGAGCTGATAGTCCATGTTGCTGCAAACGTCGTCGAACTGTTCGTGCAGATGGTTGTTGTCTTGCAAACGTCCCCTTGTGTTGACTCAGGGATCGAGACGTGGCTGCACGATCCGTTACAGCCATGCGGATAAGATGCCTGTATCTCGACTGCTAGTGATAAGAGGCCGTTGGGATCCAGCACGGCGTTTCGTATTACCCCCCTGAGCCCACCGATTTCATATTCTGCTAACAGTCATTGGATCTCGACCAACGCGAGCAGCAATGTCGCGATACGATAAACCACAATGGCGATAGGCTACGATGGGACGTTTATCAAAGTCGGAAACGTGATGGTACGCATTTCTCCTCCTTACACGAGGCATCACAACAACTTTTCACCAGGCAACGCCGGTCAACTGCTGTTTGTGTATGAGGAAGCTGTTGGAAAATTTGGTCATGTCAGCACGTTGTAGGTGTCTCCACTGACTCCAACCTTGTGTGAAAGCTCTGAAAAGCTAATTATTTGCATATCACAGCTTCTTCTTCCTGTCGGTTAAATTTCGCGTCTGTAGCACGTCATCTTCATGGTGTAGCAATTTTAATGGTGAGCAGTGTAGTTTTACGAACGATTTGCCAAACACCACAGTGTGAATCCCACAGTAATCATGTGGATGCAGTTAATGTAAAGAAAAGTTCAAGTCTGAGAAAAGTTGTGTGTGTTTGCAGCCGAATGACGTGTATGGTGCAGGCCCCGTGGCTCCTTAACCTGGCTCCAACCTTGTGTGAATGCCCTGAAAAGCTAATCATTTGCATATCACATATTCTTCCTGTCGGTTAAATTTCGCGTCTGTAGCACGTTTTCTTCGTGGTGTAGCAATTTTAATGGCCAGTAATGTAAAATCGACGTTTATAATGTACCAACGGTAATTCAGTTCACCTTATGATGGAGGCATAAATACTCGAAACGTATTGTCAGAGTCATATGACACAGTCATTAACACCGTTGGGTCTGGTTTTACACTCCATACTTAAAAACACTCTATGAGCAGTCAACAAACTCCTAACACAGGAAATCTGTTTGCCTCGTGTTCTTCTGTCCTTAGGAACTTCGTAGAAGTATGTGAGCAAAACATCAAGAAAAAAGACTGAAATGTAGAACAACACTTCATTAATTACTGCACACTCGCCAACTTGCAAAAACATTGGTGTAGGTCTCTTGTTGCTACAGCACCATTTAAATGACAGGGCCAACTGGGAAATATACCTTAACTCTTGCGAGGTTGCATAGTAGCTATACCACCAGATATGCATTAAGAATGGTTCATAGTTCATGTCTCTGTGCGCCCTTCCAGATTTAGGTTTCCCCTGTTTCTCATACTAACACACAAATATGGTTCCTTTGAAAGAGGATACAGCCAATTTCCTTCCCTCCCTTGACCCACGTGAGCTAATGATCCCGCTGTTCGCTGGGTGTCAAATACATATGCTCCTTTATTACGGGTAACTCGAAGATTGGATAAGAAAGTTGTGAAACGATAGTAATTTAGAAAATTCACACAAAACTTCAACAGGAATGTGGAATGGAACTGAAGCTCCTCCTCTCAAAAAAGATTCTAGCGTCTCAAATATGTGTCCACCTCCCTCAATAAACAACTGAAAACGTCTAAACCACTATTATCATATGTCCATATAAGGTAAAGAGCAGTAATGTCATAATTGGTTCTCTAACTGTCCACTATATTTAATGTACCTTTATACACATTTGAAAGTTTTTATAATTTCTAATTTATTTGTTTTTAGTAACGATCACGATCTACATGTCAATCTCCACAACGTAAAACATTTGTTTAACACGTATCTTACAGCAGTTGGATTGGTTTCAGCCATTGCTCAATTTACAATTAATATCGCCACGTAGGGGAATAGCTTTCTCTTTGACATTTAATTTTATTTTATCCATTCCTTATATTTGGGTGTTGTATTGAATATATATTTTAGCTATGATGCAAAAGATATTGAGTATATCGCTGAACAAATGACCTATGTGATATTTCAATTATATTTATTCAACTTTCATTTACTTCAACCACAAAACAAAGAAAAAATTAATGCTATGAGAAGGAAAGTAATACATTTTTTCTTGTTTCAATCTTTATTTCGTGTTGAAATCAATTGTCTAACTCTGTGATTGTCCTAACAGGTGGCAGCAGCTCAGGGTCTAGTTCAGAGTCAGCATCAGGGCATTTGGGAGCACCGTTCCCTGGAGCTGGATCTCATGGAATAGGAGCTGGTGAGCATGGTGGATTCATTAGCGAAATTGGAAGACACGGAACAGGATACAGACACTACACAGATGGTGTGGGAGCCATTGGAGGTGGTCTTGGAGCTGGATCTGGTGGCATAGGACGTGGTGTACTGGGACTAGGTGGTGTAGGAGGCAACCCTGGAACAGGAGGAACTGAATTTGTACAAACTGTTCTTGGAGAAAGTGTATTAGGAGGAAATAGCGGACATGGAGGAATAGCAGGTGAACATGGTGATGTGGCACGTCAATATTGGAGTATAGCTGATGGAGGCTTAGGCGGTGAACCTGGAGGAATAACTGGTGGGCTTGGAGGCTTAGGTGGTGGACTTGCAGGAATAACTGCTGGACATGGAGGCTTGGTTGGTAGACCCACAGTAATAGGTGGTGGACATGAAATTGTATCTGACAGCCGTTTATTTGGCAGTAGACCTTGGGGCTCTCGCCCAGGTGCCACTGGAATTGAAGGCACAGGTTCTACTGTTGGTATCTCAGGAGGCTATGGAGGAGTTGGCGGTATTGGAGGTGGACCAAAATTTGGCGGAATTGGTCACAGTGGCGCTGGTGGAGTAGGAGGTTTGTTAGACCACAATGGTCCTAGTGGTACAGCACATGGTGTGGGAGCTGGTGAAGCAGGTGATACTGTTGGGACTAAAGAAGGATACTCTGGAGTCTCTCATGGTTTCTCATCTGGATCTGCTGGTATGAGATTTGTTGGAGGATATTTGGGTCATAGTGGATCTGATGGAGGAGGTTTTGGACAAGAAGTACATAGACCTATTGGCGGAACAGGAATTAGTGGTATAGCCAGCCCTGGTATTGGTAGCTTCCAACGTCATGACTCTACAAATAGCCATTGGGGACCTGGAAGTGGTGGTGGAACTGGAATAGTGAGAGTTGGTTATGGAGTTCCTGGTCCTGGCCTGGTTGGTGGAGCTGGAGGCTACAATGGACTTTACAGAGGTGCTGGACATGAAGGTGGTCCTATTGGACATGTAGGCAGTGCTGACGTTGACTCTGGTTCCTTAGTTAACAGTGGAGCAGGATATCCAAGAACTGGCTATTCATCTGGCAGCTCAGTTGATTACACTTTTGGAAGCCATCCTGTGAGTTTTGGTGGTTTTGGAGGCAGCCCTGGCAGCTCCGGCAGTTCTGGGAGCTCTGGCAGCTCTGGCAGCTCTGGTAGTTCTGGTAGTTCTGGTAGCTCCGGTAGCTCTGGTAGCTCTGGTAGCTCTGGTAGCTCCGGTAGCTCAGGTAGCTCCGGTAGCTCCGGTAGCTCCGGTAGCTCCGGTTGCTCTGACTGCGATAGTATCCCTGGTAGATCTGGTAGCTCTGGTAGCTCTGACAGCTCCGGTTGCTCTGACTGCGATAGTATCCCTGGTAGATCTGGTAGCTCCGGTAGCTCTGACAGCTCTGATGGTGGGTTTGTCCGGGATATAGCGGAGCTGGTCATCAAGGGCTTTGGCCGTAAAGTTGTCAAGGGTGGCTACCACTAGAGGTTCTGTTTCCCTTCAGTGCATGCCTCAGAATGCTTTCTATCTTGAGCAACACAGAAACAAATGTGTAAAACTACTCGCTAGAACAGACATGTTCTGATATCACTTTATAAATCCATTCCCCATAGATACGCTTCCAGCCATTACATTTCAAAAAATACTCCAACTGTTTCAACTGTAAAATGCAAAGATTGATATGAAAAACAAAACAAAAAATCGAGGAGTTTTTATAGTTACATCATCTGGATTTATTGGTCAGCGAATTCACTGAACCCAAATTACTGTTAGTTAACATTGGTTGTGTATAATACTGATGTATGAATGCCATTTGTGAGAATTTAAACTTGCAGGGCACTGCTGAAAGTATGATTTCGTTCAATGATGTTATTCCAAAATAAATTTTTTACAGTTATGTCTGTTTTTATTTTATGGTCAATACTAAACTGTGAAGACACCTAGTATGGATGACTCCTTTTAACATCTCTTTGTTGTAATACTCAGTCATGATTTCAGTTATATAACATAACCTTCCCAAATAATTAGTCTGTGATCAACGTCACATTGTGTTTTTTTAATGAGATAACATAACATATAATAAAAATGTGATAGAAAACACGTAAAACACACTCGATAAATAAAAGTATAGGTCACCTATTCAGTATGAACATACAATATAAGCATTTCATCATGTAAATGATGAATTTCCTATGTTCAAGAGTTGAAATAGATAGGTATCTGCAGTTTAGGTTCACACAACTAATTATAGGACTCGTACAGCTGAACAATAAACATTCTGAGTAATTTCAACCAGATGTACTTGAAATTGAAAGGACACAAACAGAGTTAAGTCTTAAACCATCGTTGAAATATAGGGGGTTGTTCAGGGATATTTTCTGAGTATTTTGGTATTGGGGACCCGGGTCTCAAATGGTTCTTTACAGAGTAATAATAAAATTATGAGAGCCCACTGTAACAAAAATTTTCTGCGTGTGTGCCTGAGTCATATGTGGTAAAATCACTAACGTATTGGCTGCTATTGTAGGCAACTTTCACCATGGTGTCTACTTGCAGCTTTACATTTATTATTTGAAGATATGGCGTACTATGTTTTGACTGGGTGACAGAATCAAGGGCTAGGGGTTTTAGCTGCTGTTACTGGGAAATTTTATGTGAGTTTTTATTGATTGTCATTGGCGAATAGGGCGAAAGCTACCGCCGTGGTGCTTCTTACGTAATGGTCTGTGATGCCTGCAATTCTTCAGTGTTCGCAGTTGCCTGTAGTGTAACGTTAACTGGGCGATTCTGCTAGCACAGTCAGCTCACTGGCTTGTAAGTATTGTCAGCCAAGACAGCGAGTATGTGTACACCTTGTCACAGTTCATATTGGATGGCTCCTTAGCTATCTTGAAAGCATCACTCATTTCTCGCTTAGTGTTAGACAGCGGTATATTTAAAACAAGAGCTTGTTTGATTGTATTGGCATATCACACTTGTTCTTCCACAGGCGTTTTAGTATGCCAACCAAGCCATATGCATCTCCTACTCTCTGCAAGACGTGTGTTGATGGAGTGCTCCATCTCACTTATACAAGCCGGTCCATTATTGTAGCTAAGCTCGTGCACTCCTGGAGTGATAGCTTTCCTTACGGTACATTCACTTCTGTCATATTCCCGAAAATGTTTCATAGCTTTCTTACTTCACCCCCCAGGCTATCAGTGCCATTGATTCAGTGGGTCTTGTGATTGCTGTATAAAATGCGGAATTCCTTTGTTTTGTCTGATACGATATTGTAATGGCTGTGTTATTCTGAATTATGCATGCATGAGCAAATACTGATGGTTGCTCAAGTTCCCAACTGCCAATACTCCAATATCGTATTTATCTGCCCTCACCGGGCAAGCGACATTCAAGTAAAATATCTCACCTGTACGGGAATGTACATAATGAATGTACGAGTACAGATTGTAGATGGATGGTTGACAACATTCGGAAGTTTGAGTCAGGCTGTGGCTCTTGCACAGATAGCCAAATGGTAAGGCGACTGCTCGCGATAAGCGAGCCCCCGTCCGGCACAAATTTTGATTGCTGCCATTCCATTACGCAGCTGATGGTTGTCCATATTCGCAATTGCGAATGCATTTAAGGTATCTTTTGTTTTTGAGTGGCGGCAGGACATGGTGTTCAGGTACCTGTCCACTACTTGTCTGCCACATGAACTCTGTGTATGAGTTTCCTTTTATGTTTCGTATAGACTTTAATAGTGAGAAAATGTACAAGTACATTCCCTCCTTTTAGATTTCCACCGTGAACTGTATTTTGTTTTGTTATTGGTTTAAATGCTGGTGGAAACGGCGAAGTTCGATTTCTCCATCTGTCCTGACGACGAATGTGTCATCCACATATGTGGCGTTCAGAGCACAAGGGAATCAAGTACATTTTTGGTCATCTTCTGATTACTGTTTATGAAGCTGTTTTCTTAGTATAAAAGGATCAAATCCAGGTATTTTAAATAACATCAATAGGAGTGACGGCAATGCTGAGCATGGAGAGAAGAAGTCTTTTGTTTAGAGCACAAGGGGGGAACATTCCCACTCTAACAGTTTCTATGGCTTGGTTTGTCAGTATGTAAGTTCTAACTGAAGCGGACTGATGATTATGAATGAAGAGCAAATGCATTTACTTTCTTCTAGAAACTGATTACAATTGGAAAATCCTGTATCTTCAGTAACTTGTCATATGTCTGATCGTTGTATCTGCACAGTGAGCGTACTAATGTGTGCAAACATAGCTTTCCACTTAGCGCACAAATGGACAAAACGACTGAACTGTATTCTGAAGCCCAGGGTGTCAAACAGACATTCTAAATAAGTATGACCCTGGCCCTGTAAGGTGGCTAATATCAGGTGCGGACCGTAATAAAAATCGTTAGAAATGCTGCTGTCATGTACCTACAATGCATGAATTAATAAAATTGAAAGTTTGTGGTCTATTCTAGAAAAACAACACAGCTATTCCCTTCTTTTTTATTCTACATACAATTTATCAACTGTTGCTTTCAGGGGTCAATTGGTAAACAACAATCATGTTCAGTTACTTTTGACAATCCATAACAAAACATTTAATTCTTGGACATATTGAAATGACGATTATTAAAATCGTTATCTTCGCACATGAAAATTTTTTATCACTGGAAAGAAAGATCATTAAAAATCCTCTTCAGCTCATTTAAATCTATGTTGTTGTAGCTGGTCATGCACTGAGTTGGTGGAGAATAAATGTACTTTTTTAAGCAATGAAAAAAATTCTCATGTATTCATTGTGAGGGTAGGTTAGTATCCTAGCTTTTGATATTCAATGGTTAAAGCGTATGCAAGTTGGAGTGAGCAAAATCTAGACTCAACACTTACTGTGGTCTAATGCATGATGGTACTTTACCAAGTGGCATCTGCAACAGTGTTGTCTCCATGATGGATCTGAAATGCTAATTCCCTACTCTGATCTTGACTGAATTCACTCAGTCGCAACTATCCTGCATTCCGTAGAACATTAATCTTTCCCTAGTCAAAATAATGGGTCGGAGCGATGTGCAATAATTCCTCCAGGATTAATTACTGCCGCTTTGCTATCTGTTGCCACAATACATGAAGCATATCGTCCTCACTTCGCAGAAAGCAAAGATCTCAACGTCCTCGCTTATTTCGACACACTTGTGTGGTCTGCCATGAGAAGTATGTCTTCAGCCAATCACCATCTCGCTAGAGGTGAATACAATTTTATTTTTCTTGCTGGATCGCAGCCTAGCCCTGTTAATGACATGCAGCCACTTACACTCAATCTTGGCCTTATTTACATTAAAACGAATAATGTATTCTTCTGGCGTTATCCCTTTCTGCGCTGAATCTCACTATTATTTTGCTAATAGGGAGTTTTATAATATCATTAACCACCTGCTCAGTTCATCTACAAAATGCGTTTCATTTTAACTTGTTTGTTCATGCCTGTCCATATACGGTAGATATGTTTTTTTTTAATTTTCAGTAGATGAGATTAACTGCAATTGCCTTTTATGATATAATATAATTATTATTTTCTGATGATCTGACACTGTATCATCCTGTCGCTATGGATCAAGCTCATGTAAGGTCCATAAAATCCAGACGCCTTACAAACTTGTTAACCCAGGTTCAATTATAAGGCCTCAGAAAAGTGTTGGTTCCGGAAATCCTAAGGACATTAGCTTTATATATCTCTTACGGATTGGAGTGAGATCTGTAAGAGTATCTATCCTCTACAAAAATTAAAATAATCTTACATTTAGACTATTTTACCGGCAAAAACAGGATCATTAAAATTTAGTTGTTTTTCATGAAGTTATATCAAGATCCGAATGTGAAGCCTCAGCCACTGATAATAAATTATTGGTTTCAAGACATTATCACTTACCCAGCACTTCTGATTTTGGTTTAGTGAAGAATGCCAATGGAAAATAGCATTAGATCAGCAAAGTAAACGTCCCCCAGATGTGATACCATTGAAATGAAATTCTCAGACTTCATACACACTGAAAACTTGGAGAATTCGGTAACTAACAGCAAAAATTGGTGTTTATTACGTCATGAACTGACTGACTATGAGATGGTTACAGTATGAAACACAATCTCCTTATACCTTGATATGTCATCTGAGGAAAATGACTTAATGGACAACCCCAGCCATCCCATTACATAATTTTATAGCAAACAGCAGGGCGCTCCTAACGTCGACAGCAACAAACGCGAAGGGAAAGGACATGGAGCGTTTACATGTTGCGGCTGTGTGTCACCATTTTTCAAAATCCTACTGTGTGACATTACCACAAGAGTATCCTCGGTTTTTCAAGAGCAAGCAGACGAAAGCAAATACATTTTTCTTTGAGTCTATATTGTATAACTTGAAACTTCCCCTTAGAAAAATTAATGAATTATTGTGCTGATAAACCTCTTACGTTATTCGATTTTCAAACAGCTGAGCAAAACTGAACGTACTCACACATTTCTCTCTTTGCTTATTCTGATCATCACTAAACTGACACACAATATTTGTTTAGCGCAACGCAATCTGACTTTCAATAATCCCTGCAAAAGAATGGCCCTGACTAACAATAACTTACACCTTTCATGAATCACTTACCTCACAAAAATCTTCGTTGCTCGAACTACTGCAATACAGCGAGCGCCAATAGCGCTAGCTAAATAAACGATTCTAACTACTGAAGGCACTAACTACTGATAGGCATAGTTAGCAAATGAAAGATTTTGATAGAGAACAAACAATGTATTTACCTTAATAGTGTTCAAAAGTCATAATATATATATCAGTTCTAGACATCCAGTCTTACAAATTTCGTTTTTCTGACGGACACACGTCCAGAACGTCCGCTCTCAAAACTCTGCCGTCTCTCTTCCCACAGCCACCACAACTGGCAGCTCTCATCCAGCTGTGCAACGCTATGCTCTGTTCACATCCAACTGCCCAACTGCCAATAGCGAAAATACCAACATGCAAACCAGCCATAGACTGCACACAGCACAGTCAGTGATTTTCATACAGAGCGCTATGTGGCGTTACCAAAATAAAAACCTAAACAGCCTACTTACATAGCCCCCATGCTCCCCACAAAAAAATTTACAAGTTGTTTTGGGCAGTGGCCAATAATGATTTGATAAAATGTTTCATAAATACAATAACAAAAATATCAAATGCAGACACTTATTGATACAATGTTGGTCAAAAGCAAAAATTGTACTCATAAAGACAGTCCTGATCATTCATCACAATAGTAATTACAGTTTTCTTTCTTTTTTCTCAAAGTCTGAGCAGTAAAAGAAAATGCACACAGAAGTAGTGGATTTTCATGCAGTCTTGAGGAAGTAGAGTTGTCCTTCCAATGGAAAGACAGTGCTCTGACATGCAGACAGGTAATGGGCCGCAACAGAGTAAACCCACAGCAGAGTCAGTAGAAGGTTTGAAGAATATTGGTAGGTATGTCATCACAGAGCAGTCCCACTATAGTCCTGGTAGAGATTATGGTATTGGTGGGTCACCAGAGGTGCAGATCCACTGCAGTCCTTGTAGAGACGGCCAGAAGCCATCTCTTGCGACTGTGCAGGTGCACAATCACCATCGAAGCGTCTTGCGGAAATATAGCAAGTCCATAAACCACCACTTGTGCACTCACAAACTTTTTGGTGCCCTTAGAACCAACAATGCTGTTAACCACTCCCTTGCTAAATTATCAACACACGTGCGAGCACTAACAGTCCCCTTTTTCCACATATTGTGCATATACTATGACCAACAGAAACGTGTGCAGTGAAATGGAACTTAATTTGAAGAACTAGTGTCTATACAATTATAAATTTACAACATAAGAATACAATTACAAAGGTACAAAATACATCATTAAAGAACAAAACAATACAGATAACATTTGTAGTAGTACAGGCTTCACAAAAGAATAGAATTAAACATATACGTCAGTGTTACAGAAATTATGACATAAGTAAATACAGAAAAGATCAGAATAGCTTTTTAAAATAATGTCTAAACATCTTTACAAAGTAAATAACATAAATACAAATTATATTTGAGGATAACAGTATTCCACATAATAGTGACTGTAGCCGAGTAATAGAAAAATTCTACAATGTAACTCTTATTTGCTAAACACATAAATACAGGAAGAACACAAATACACAAGGGAACACAAACACAAAGCGGAATAACACAAAAGGAAAGGACAGGATTTGTTTTGCTGCAGTATTTTGCAAACAAAACTTTCTTTACTTCTTGGAGATCTCCCTTCGTTCATCATTATTCCCAAAAAGTCCTATCTATACCTGGTTTCTGTATTCTATTCATATCCTCTTTCAAAATAATTATTCTTCATTGTGCAGTACCTGTTTTGTACAAACTTTTTTCGTATAACTTCTCAATACGTTTCTTCCAATTCATTGCAACTCATTCTCTTTTATAGCCTACCTCCTTTTAAGCTAACTTAAATCTACTAAGCTCAGATGCATAAACTAAGAGACGAGGCAATGCAGCAGCACAAACCAATTAACACAAACAGCAATGACAAAAAATGCTAATTGGCAAAGCAAGCAGCAGTATATCTAAATTAGCAAGCAAATGCAATATTACAACTAATATAAGGCAATGTGCAGCAAACAAGAAAAAAAATCAGTAGTAAAACTGGCTTAACAGAGTAATACAAAGAGAAATTCACTAGCATTATGCCTGGCAAACAGTAGCAGCAAATGCAATAACTGATATCTAAATCTGACAAACCCACAATCAGAAAAAATAGTACACTAAAGACAACAATGCAGATAAAGGAAATGTCTATTATCCATCTTAACGTCCATGTCATTAAAGTGGTGCACCAGAACAACTTATTCTACAAAAAAAAATTATCAAGTACTTGAAAAGAAAATTATGTATGCAGTTACTGTTATTAGTCTCTTCTTATTGTTCTTTCCTTTCCAAGTGCTCCTTTTTTGAAGAATGTGGATCATAAAATTATTATTTAACAGATCTGTAGACAGAAAGTGTCCACATTAGAAAATGCATCTAATTTTACTTTATAAAACCAATGCTGCAATACAGCTGGAAACCAGATATCAAATGAAATAAGCAACTATGTACAGAGCAAAGCATAAAAACATCATTCAATAGCCATGTGGCATCTCATAAGTCAGTAGAAATTCTCTCAACTCTCGTAGAAAGACACCTGTCATAATAAGGTGTGCACATGTAAGAATATTTCCCATCAATTCATAAGCATTTCAGTAAGTAACAAAAGTACGAGCTCCACAGTATAATCATATGTTTCCAAGTAATAGCGTGTCGTATTTCTGATGCTTTCTACAAACGAATGTCAATAGCAAGGTTAATGGCCTCTTTTTTCTCCACCTAACGGCTTTTTCTCTATGCGACTGGCGCAGCTGGGCGCCCAGAACGCATTATGTCAAGGTCACTTAACTTTCTTACCAAAAATTTACGACAGCGGTTTCCGCTACAGTGACAGTTTGATACCAATAAAGTTTCACAGGTCGAAAAATTACAGTAGAAATATGTAGAAACGAAATCTCATGAATAACAGTCTTGTGATACATTCACGCATGGACAAACAAGTCATAACTCTTAAAGTACGATTTTTGGTTTCCAACATCCTGTTTCATATACATATAAACACGTAATAACAGTCCTCATATACTGTATCATCAACTTATTGATGATAAACATACCTCAACAGCATAATACACATTGTCGTCATAATAATAACATCATAAAACCTCAGCCAAATCTCAGAAATGTCGTAGCTTTCTCAGGGTCGCCAGATGAAACTTCCCCTTAGAAAAAGTAATGAATTACTGTGCTGATAAACCTCTTGCGTTATTTGATTTTCAAACAGCTGAGCAAAACTGAACGTACTCAGACATTTCTCTCTTTACTTATTTTGATCATCACTAAACTGACACACAATATTTGTTTAGCACAACGCAATCTGACTTTCAATAATCCCTACAAGAGAATGGCCCTAACTAACAATAACCTATACCTTTCATGAATCACTTACCTCAAAGAAATCTTCGTTGCTCGAACTACTGCAATACAGCGAGCGCCAATACTGCCAGCTAAATAAAGGATTCTAACTACTGAAGGCACTAACTACTGATAGGCATAGTTAGCAAATGAAAGATTTTGATAGAGAACAATGTATTTCCCTTAATAGTGTTCAAAAGTCATTATATATATATATATATATATATATATATATATATATATATATCAGTTCATGACATCCAGTCTCACAAATTTCGTTTTTCTGACGGACACACGTCCAGATTGTTTGCTCTCAAAACTCCGCCATCTCTCTTCCCACATCCACCACTGCTGGCGGCTCACCTCCAGTTACACAATGCTATGCTCTGTTCACATCCTGCCCAACACTACAATATCAAAAATTCCAACAATGCCAACAAGCCATAGACTGCACACAGCACAGTCAGTGATTTTCATACACAGCGCTACGTGGCGTTACCAACATAAAAACGTAAACAGCCTACTTACAAATTCTGTTTGGATAAATCTGTTACAAGCAGACATAGGAAATAAAATTATAACTATATATTCCAGGGATGTATTTGCCGTACTATTTTCTCAATAAAACCTGAAGATTGGAATAAAGAGGTGAGAAAAGTAATGGGATAGCTCCTAATATTGTGTCGGACCTCCTTTTACCAGTCGCACTTGAGCAACTCGACGTGGCATTGTCTCAACAAGTCGCTGAAGGATCACTGCAGCTATAGAGATAGCTGTCCATAATTGCTAAAGGTGTAAGATCTTGTGCATGAACTGACCTCTCGACTGTGTCCTGTGAATGTTCGATGTTATTGATTTCGGGAGATCTGGGTGGCCAATCATTCCCTCGAATTTTCCACAATGTTATTCAAGCCAATAGCGAACACCTGTCGCCCGGTGATATGGTGAACTGTAATCCATAAATATTCCGTCTTTTTTGGCTGAAAATTGTCTTTAAGTAGCCAAACAGAATCATTTACAGTCAATGGTTAGTTCATTTGGACCAGAGGACCTAGTCCATCCCAAGTGAACATGGCCGACACCGTTATGGAGTCACCACCAGCTGGACTGCGCCTAGTTGGCCACTTGAAACCATGGCTTCGTGGGGTCTCCACTACACTCGAACCCTTACCAGCTGAAATTGGGACTCAGCTGACCAGGCCACGGTTTCCAATCGTCTAGCGTCTAACTGATATGGCTGCTAGCCAACAAGGCGCGCTGCAGATGCTGCGTGCTGTTAGAAAAGGCACTCATGTCGGTCGTCTGCTGCCATAGCCCACTAATGCCAAATTTCGCCGCACTGCCCTAATTGATATGTTCGTCGTATTTACCAAGTTGATTGAGTTCACGCAGCACTGTTAGTTTGTCAGCAGTGACAACTCTGCCTAAACACCGCTGCTCTCGGTCGTGAAGTGAAGGTCGTCGGCCACTGCGTTGTCTGTGGTGAGAGGTAATGCCTAAAATTTGGTATTCTCTGCACACTGTTGGTACAGTGGATCTTGGACAATTGAATTCCCTAACGATTTCCGAAATGGACTCTCACATGGTCCTACTACAATTCTGCGGTTCAAAGTCTATTAATTCCTGTCGTGTGGTCATAATCGCATCTGAGATCTTTTCACATGAAGCACCTGAATACAAATGACAGCTGCGCCAATTCACTGTTCCTTTATACCTTGTGTACCCGACTCTACAGCCGTCTGTACATGTGCATATCGATATCCCTTTTGTCCTCTCAGTGTACATTCAGTGTGTAATGGTACTTGCATTACGTAACCATTACGGCACCTCAACTCAACCTCTCGACACCAGCAACATTCTACTGTGTTTCTGTAAAGTAATTGAGATATTTCTGAGACAACATTCAGATTTGATTTCATTAATGTAGAAGTACTTTGATACATCGATATGTTTGTGTTGCAATGATATTATTCTTATGTGTATTCTTTCTTTTGTCACTATGATCTTTGACGTACTTGTAACTCTGATTCTTGGGCGCGTAAGTGGTGAGTTGTTACAGAGTCGGACCTTGAAAACGTCAAGTCTTGGACGTCATATTGGATAGACGCACATTGTAGTCAGTTTATTAAATGTAAACTTTAACAGTTAGGAAGATGTTTTCAAGTATGTTTTGTATTGTGAAGTGGTGTTTTGTGTGTTATGTGATATTGCAACAAAAGCAATAAAAAGGAAGTGTAACTTAAATTCGGAGTGCTGATTATTTTTTACATCACCATTGTGCTAACTTTCAAAGGTTTAATCCTCAAGAATGGTTTGTGAAACAGATCTATAAAACTTTTGAATATCGCATAATAAAACCTAGGCCTCTTTGGAATCATCACCACCTAGATTTTCGACGATTGAACCATGATTTTACAACGAGACCAGCGTGGGAAACACGAAAAGATGAGTGCCTAGTTTATTCATTATTACATAAAATGACTTTATTAACTGTGCTCTAATGACACCTGCCACATAATAACTTTGTTGTTGCCCGGAAATGCAGTATTTAGCAGCGTGAGCAACACCACAATCATTATTAAATTATGATCTTTCTTGTGGTAGGGTTGTTAGAAGTGCACAAAATAACGAAGTATAAAATTTTACATTTCTGTTCAAGGTAGTATGTAGCAGCAGTTGAAATACCCTTCATCATCTTTAGAATACATTATACAAAATACACTCCTGGAAATGGAAAAAGGAACACATTGACACCGGTGTGTCAGACCCACCATACTTGGTCCGGACACTGCGAGAGGGCTGTACAAGCAATGATCACACGCACGGCACAGCGGACACACCAGGAACCGCGGTGTTGGCCGTCGAATGGCGCTAGCTGCGCAGCATTTGTGCACCGCCGCAGACAGTGTCAGCCAGTTTGCCGTGGCATACGGAGCTCCATCGCAGTCTTTAACACTGGTAGCATGTCGCGACAGCGTGGAAGTGAACCGTATGTGCAGTTGACGGACTTTGAGCGAGGGCGTATAGTGGGCATGCGGGAGGCCGGGTGGACGTACCGCCGAATTGCTCAACACGTGGGGCGTGAGGTCTCCACAGTACATCGATGTTGTCGCCAGTGGTCGGCGGCAAGGGAACTTGCTGTTCCAACAGGACAATGCACGTCCGCATGTATCCCGTGCCACTCAACGTGCTCTAGAAGGTGTAAGTCAACTACCCTGGCCAGCAAGATCTCCGGATCTGTCCCCCATTGAGCATGTTTGGGACTGGATGAAGCGTCGTCTCACGCGGTCTCCACGTCCAGCACGAACGCTGGTCCAACTGAGGCGCCAGGTGGAAATGGCATGGCAAGCCGTTCCACAGGACTACATCCAGCATCTCTACGATCGTCTCCATGGGAGAATAGTAGCCTGCATTGCTGCGAAAGGTGGATATACACTGTACTAGTGCCGACATTGTGCATGCTCTGTTGCCTGTGTCTATGTGCCTGTGGTTCTGTCAGTGTGATCATGTGATGTATCTGACCCCAGGAATGTGTCAATAAAGTTTCCCCTTCCTGGGACAATGAATTCACGGTGTTCTTATTTCAATTTCCAGGAGTGTACCTTCCGTCATTCAAGCATTTTAAAATGGCGTAAACTTTTTCCTGTAATCAATTATCCAGAAAAAGCTTTATGTAAATTTTTCTCAGAACTTCCTTATCGTGACTTGATTCCCTTGTGCACTCAACGCCCCACATCGGGAACATCATTTAGAAATTTGGAAATTTGTGGTAAGATCCTATGCGAGAAAACTGCTGAGGTCATCGGTCCCTAAGCTTACGCACTACTTAACCTAACTTAAACTAACTTATGCTAACGGAAACACACACACCCATGCCCGAGGGAGGATTCGAACCTCCGATGGGGTGAGCCGCGCGAACCGTGCGAATGTGCCTGAAACCGCGCAGCTAACCCGCGCGGCCAGCATTTAGAGTGCATGGTAATGTAGAGCGGTGCAGTAGACCGAAAGCTTCTACAAACAGGTCAGCTGCTGTTGGCGACTGGTATACTTGTCTTCTTGAGAGTTTCATTTTAATTTCAGTTTTTTCTTGCCCTATTAACACTGGTAATTCGTCCCCGTGTAACTGACGCTTTATGATCGATTTAATTAGGGTGACAATCACTAATTCAACAGATTTCTGTATCCAGTAGCGACCTTGACTTCTTGTTAAAATTTGCCTCTATGTATCGATACACCGAAGCAGTACACCTGTAAGGATGAGAAGGAATATATACCAGCCGTAGGTTAAATCTTGAGCAAGGTTAGCTACTGATGGTTTGGTCCACCAGTTGCCGTGGGAATGAATCATGTTGCATCTAACTAGTTTTGTGAATAGTATCAGAAAACAAAAAGTGAAGAAGATAATAAAAAACACTTTGATTCACGTTCATTGTAACGTGCGTTGGGCGCGTTATTCGTTTATAAAAGTTTATAAAGATGCTGCAGATTGTCAGCGTAGAAACTGTGATGATCGAGTGTTGCATTATACTTTCCTCAGTAAGTAAAGCATTTGCAACTTATACACATGCGCTTGTCCCATAAGCACAGTAGTTATACAATTTAACTGTCTATAAAATGAAGAGGTAATGACGGGAAAATTTTCGCAGTTTCTGAAAATCGGAATAATTCTGGGTGGCAGAAACAACATGGACATCTCGGGTGTCTGAGATGGAACTTCCCCTTGGTTCAGCTAAAGGCCCGAATAAAGAAGGTACCTATTATGTAAATAGAAGGTGGGGAAGGAGAAAAGAAAGTAACAGAAAGGAACTCATGATGTCAGCTACATCGGGATCTTACGCGGAGTCAACAGCGCCGACTGAAAATGTGTATCAAACTAGGATTCCAAGCAAGGACCTCTTGCTCGTTAGGGAGTTGCGTTAACCTCTTCGCCACCCAGACACAGGTTTATCATAATTGTGCAAACTATCCCAGTAAGCCCCTCGGTTGACCCACATTCCAACGTAGCGCCACCTATTAATATCTGCAGCCTCCGTGCATGTCATCCATGCTCGCTACTTTGAGATTCCTGTTGCAAGTCGAACGTATTTGTGCATTTGCACTGAAGGTGGTGGATTCATAGCCCATCGAGGCGGACGTGTCCGAAAGAACAGACAGACACCACGCGTTAATATAAAAAAAAAGTACCGCCAACTCGGTGGCGAGTGCCATTTTGAATCACTGTGGCTGTAGTTGCGCTATGGACAGAACTTAAAAATGATGACTTTCGTAAGTTCGTCACTGGAATTATGGCATTTTATTTTCCTAGTCATGTGAGCAAAGCTTCTTCACAGATACTTTTATGCTAAGTAAATTATGCTCTAGATATAATAGCAGTATAGATAGATAGTTTGAACTAGAGATTTGGGAACTGCAGACGCTATTGAAACAAAAGAGCATACTTCTGTCTACATGTTAACATCTTTATGTTTCTTTACAGATGCTCTACAGATTACAAGTTGCTTACCATTTATATAACAGCCAACTTAATTAGCCAAAAAATATAAGAAGTAAATTATCTGCCTTCTGACGGCCTCTTAAAATAACCTTACTGCATTTCTCTTGCCTATACGTTTCCTACCACATCTTGTAGTGGCACACATCTCTAGCTGACGGTAACATTTCCTCAAAAGAATATACAACGTTTTGCCAGGAGTACATATACAATTTTCCCTGACAGAGTAACAAGACGGAATACTCAAATGGTTCAAATGGATCTGAGCACTATGGGACTTAACTTCTGAGGTCATCTGTCCCCTAGAACTTAGAACTACTTAAACCTAACTAACCTAAGGACATCACACACATCCATGCCCGAGGCAGGATTCGAACCTGCGACCGTAGCGGTCGCACGGTTCCAGACTGTAGCGCCTAGAACCGCTCGGCCACTCCGGCCGGCGACGGAATACTGTCAAGGAGTTCATGGACTGCTTTCCATGCATCTCCCTTCAGTACTTGAATTGACATCTTCGAGACCAAAATCTGTTTTTCATTGATACAAAAACCTTTTTCTGCTGTTTGGTTAATGTTAAAAGCTTACTCCAAAATATGTTTTTCACTGACACATAAAACGTTTATTGCTAGTTGAATAATGTTAACCGCTGATTCCAATACGCTTTCTAAACTGTCGTCGGAAGTGTAGCTTTTGAGGTAGGTTAACATAGGAATTCTTTCTCATTCATACTGCTGTCTTGCTGAAGGTAGTACATGGAATACATCACATAACATATATTTCTGCTAAACTTGTTTTACGGTTATCGTGACTAGATAATGTAGAAACTATATTATCTCACCTACATCTGCGTTCTGTGTGGTGATTGCAACAGCGACTGGGACGAAACTACTGTGACGTAGCAATAAGCCGTAGAATTGTCTTCAACCTGATGGAATATGGAACTGAATTATTTTCTCGGACTATGATGAAAATATTTTCCAGGGCATCTTGTGAAAGCCTACACAGTAAAACACAGTGGAAAACTCTTTCATTCGGAAGAAATTCTGACTGCCGACTGCTGCCAAGTACTTGTCAGAACTACTCCTGTTTTCCAGGATTTCTTTTCCCGATTCTCAGACAGCTTAATAACATTCGTGGGGCATTGCACAGCATCATAGCGTTTGTCTTCAACAGCTGTACTCCTTCCAGTTTTTCTGTTCCTCGAGGACATTAATGTAAATTGCCTATAAAATATGTACCTGACTCAACAGAAAAAGTATTTTCTGTTGTACTGTACACTTCACTGCTGTTAAAAAACTATGACTTAAAAATTGCATAAGCAGAACAAACTTTCATTTTATCGTAATGTCCTGTATTATTAGATTTTCTCGCAGTTCCCAGGCAATTTTTAATTTTTACTGTTTGGAAAGATCGTACAATTTTACAGCAGGATCAAAAGAGACAAATGGAACTAGCAAGCTATTGTCATCAACGACTTCTCTGGGACAATAATGTGGCCGTTTCCTGATCCTTCAGAATATGAGCTTCAACAGGCATGAAATATAGTTTAACGTCGTCCTTGCATTCATCTCAGATTGATAGGGTGTAAAATAAAAATAGATATTGAAGTGTACTATTATATGAAATTTTAATGTTTTACGCAACTGTGGAAGACAGTAATGCGAAGCGAAGAAAACACGAGGAAGAAAATATTTCGAGTGTTTGAGAATATGCCCTGTGTATTTTGTATTTGATATACATTGGTCAGCCAGAGCATTATGACAACCGACCTATTATCAATATAACCTCTTGAGTCCCGATGATAAAATAAGTGAAGAAAATTTTTTTAGTGTTATTTTTATTAGTCTTGCACATAATTACATTCAGGATTACATTATTTGTATTTTTACTTTTTGTACGGTCAAAAATATTTGAGGTACTCGTATTTGAATTTCAGGTATTAACAGGTAAAGAAATAATACACTGAAAAACGTATTACAACTGTTTTTATTCATACATAAATAAGCACAAGTTTCTTGTGCGAGATTTGCAACCTTCAAAGCGACATTTAGAAGAATTTTTTGCCTCTACGTATTGCGGAAGATCAATCTGGTCACACCAAGTTGGCTTCCTTGGCATCGAAACAACTTTTCTTCTTTTGGATTTATTGTCATCGTCTTCTCCTGAACTGTCAGTGATCTCTTGTTCATCCAAGGTTATTTCTTTGGAGAGTTGTGAGGGACTTCTGACATGAGAACACTTTATCAGTACATTAGCCAAATTCAGTCTGATGTTTATTAGGGACAGTCTGTTACACTTTGGTGCTTCTTCTTTTGCACAGGTTTTTCTGTAGATAATCCAGCAATTAATAGTAGCTAAATCAGTAAAATTGTTAAACAGTCCGATTGTCCATTTTCTTGTTCTGGTATTTAACATGTAGAAGACCATGAATCTGTCACATAGGTCAAAACCACCCATGATACAATTGTAACTCTTGGAATAGCTGGTTGTGGTGCATCGATAATTCAATATTGAGCCTTTGACCATCGCTTACAAGTAACTCGCGGCACAATCCCGATTCAAGATGATACCAAAATAAGAGACTTATCATCTTTCCATTTAAGTGCACACACCTTTTTGTCTTTCCTCACATATTTATTCCATTCACCTCTGTTTAGATCACAATCAGTTTTGAATTTTGAAGCCACGTCAGAAATTCTGTTTTACATTACAGTTCCTGTTTGATATACATTGTTGCCTAAGAGAAGCTCAATTGACTTAGTGCCTGTAAAAAATCTGTCACTGTATATTACATGCTGTCCATTTTTTTGGAACTGTCACAATCAAAAGCTTAAGTACACTCGCACCTAAACCTATTTCTTTTAATTCAGTGTCAGGCATTCTTCCTTTGGCAGTATATATTATGAAGTCAAGAACTAAACCACCTGAAGTTTCCAAAATAAAGTTATTCAACCCTAGAGGATTAGACTTAGTTGGCACATAAGTTCTCATCGCACATCTGCCAGAGAATGGAAGCATCTGCTCATCAACTGAGAGATGTTTAGATCGTGGCAAGGTGAGACACTTATTCCTCAAAAAATTAACCATAGGCCCACTTTCCAAAGTTTGTCAGTCCTATCATGATCATGTAAATTATTTACGAAATCTAAGTCATAGTATCACTGACGAGAGGCAGGCAAGGTAGCCTACTCGAGTAAATCTTGGCTTGTGATAGCTTGAGGGTACCCATTAGAATTTCAACCCCAACAAAGGAAATTCTTGCTATTACTTTGCACATGATACAGATTTGTTTCTTCTGCATCAACATTCCGAAAATTCTTGTCATAATATTCAAAAAGGTATTCAGCAGGATCCCTTAACACACCATCCGTCAGATTTGCGAAATTATCTTCACCTGGTTCCCTGCTTTTCATTTTTGAGCAAGTCCATTGTAACTTATGTTCACGTCCACTGCCCTGCGACCTTTCATAGGTAGGGTCTTCTATTTCGATTTCTGCGTGTTCAGTAGCGACAGCAGATTCAGGGAAAGCCTCCTCATCCGAAAACTGTTGACTCTCATCGTCTGAAAGTGAAATGAAGTCACTCGCCTCCAGTATCCGCAGTATTTCTTCAATGTTGATTACTGAAAATAACGCAATAAATTGATTGTTGATGTTCAAACAATCGAGATCGTAAAAATTATATAACATTCTGCCTCAACCGTAGGATAATTATGAGTATTTCCAGAAACAATTTCATAACTATTAAAACTTCACAATGAATAAGGTAAACAGAAAAACTTTGAGGTTGAGACCTGAAGTACACGTATGTGTACTTCGACTTTCGATGTCCACTGTATTCGCAATAAGAGATAATTTTGGAGAAAACATATTTCAATCACATTTGTGTCTATTTTTACAATGCAAAGCAAAAAAAGACAGTAAATTTAGGATATACAATAAGGTATCATTTTGAACTACCTTCAGAGCGCGCGCCGTGTGTAGCCATTTCGCCGATCGTATCTTCAAAATATCAGAGTGGGTGCTGCAACCAGGTTGTGGTGCAATCTAGTGGCATGGACTGAATCTATGAAACTTCCACAAACCTGCACCAGAGGTCTTAAGTCGATAGAAACTGTTCATAAGCTTTGCGAAATAAAACCGTGAAGTCCAGGTATGTGGACCCACGGACTGAGGATGATAAACCCATCCAGGCTGTAGCAGCGTCACCTGGCGAGGAATGCCTGCTAGTCAGACACACGCACCGTGTAGGTAGTATCAGTGAGCGTGCTGTCCGTGTGTAGAACAGAGAAGGCGTGCGATCTGTATGAGTCTGAACAAGGGCAGACTGTGATGGCCTGGAGGCTCTGAACAAATATTTCGGAAACTGCACGACTTGTCGGGTGTTGAGGGAGTTCTGTGGCGAGTGTCTTCAACACGTAGCGAAACCAAGATGAAACCACATCCAGATGTCGTCGGGTTGGGCAGCCACCACTCATTGCAGATGTCGGACATCGGACGCTGGTCACGCTGGTAAAAGAGCACAGGTGGCGAACTGTGGCGGAACTAACATCAAAGAGTAAAGATGGACAGAGTACAAGTGTATCTGAACACACAGTGCACCGAACGCTCCTAACGATGGACTTCAGCAGCCGACGGTCCATGCATGTGCCAATGTTAACACCACGACTTCGGCAACTACGACTGAAATGGGCACGTGATCATCGGCGCTAGACGTTAGTGCGCTGGCAGAGTGTTGCATGGTCTGATGAATCCCGATACCTTCTTCATCAAGGCAGTGGGAAGGCGCAAATGTGTCGTTTTGCAGGGGAACATCTCCTTGACACCTGTACTGCAGGACGGAGACAAGCTGGTGGTGGCTCCATTTTGTTTTGGGGACATTCAAATGGGCATCCATGGGTTCAGTGGAACGTGCAAGGTATCGTACACTGGTCGCGTATCACATACACCTCTTCTATATCTACATCGACGTGGTTATTCTGAAATTCACACTTAAGCGCCTGGCAAAGGGTTCATCGATTTCATACCACTTCTCTACCATTCCACTCTCGAATGGTACGTGGGAAAAAGGAACAGCTTAATCTTTCCGTTCGAGCTCTGATTTCTCTTATTTTATTGTGATGATCATTTCTCCCTGCGTAGGTGGGTGTCAACAAAATAGTTACGCATTCAGAAGAGAAAGTTGGTGATTTAAATGTCGTAAATAGATCTCGTCGGAAAGAAAACCGCCTTTGTTTCAGTGACTGCCACCCCAACTCGCGTATCATATCAGTGACACTCTCACCCCTATTGCGCGGTAACACGAAACGAGCTGCCCTTCTTTGTACTTTTTCGATGTCCTCCGTCAATCCAACCTGGTAAGGATCCCATACAGCGCAGCAATACTCCTGCAGAGGACGGACAAGTGTAATGTAGGCTGTCTCTTTAGTGGGTTTGTCGCATTTCTAAGTGTTCTGCCAACAAACTGCAGTCTTTGTGCCCGCATCTCGTGGTCGTGTGGTAGCGTTCTCGCTTCCCACGCCCGGGTTCCCGGGTTCGATTCCCGGTGGGGTCTGGGATTTTCTCTGCCTCGTGATGGCTGGGTGTTGTGTGATGTCCTTAGGTTAGTTAGGTTTAAGTAGTTCTAAGTTCTAAGGGACTGATGACCATAGATGTTAAGTCCCAGAGTGCTCAGAGCCATTTGAATCATTTTTTTGCAGTCTTTGTTTCGCCTTCCTCACAATATTACCTATGTGGTCTTTCCAATTTAAGTTGCTTCTAATTGTAATTCCTAGGTATTTAGTCGAATTGACAGGCCATAGATTTGTGCGATTCATCGTATACCCAAAATTTATTGGATTTCTTTTAGTACCCTTGTGGATGACCTCGCACTTTTCTTTGTTTAGTGCTAATTGCCACTTTTCGCATCATACAGAAATTCTCTCTAGATCATTTTGTAATTGGAATTGATCGTCAGATGATTTTACTAGACAGTAAATTACAGCGTCATCTGCAAACAATCTAAGGGGATTGCCCAGATTATCACCTAGATCATTTATATAAATCAGGAACAGCAGAGGGCCTATGACATTACCTTGCGGAACCTCAGATATCACTTCTGTTCTACTCGTTGATTTACTGTCTATCACTACGTACTGTGATCTCTCTGGGAGGAAATCACGAATCTAGTCACACAACTGAGACGATACTCCATACGCACGCAGTTTGATTACTAGTCGCTTGTGAGGAATGGCATCAAAAGCCTTCTGAAAATCTAGGAATATGGAATAGATCTGAGATCCCATGTCGAGAGCACTCATTACTTCATAGGATTAAAGAGCTAGCTGTGTCGCACAAGAACGATATTTTCTGAAGCCTTGTTGATTATGTATCAATAAGTCTTTTTCTTAAAGGTGATTCATAATGTTCGAGTACAGTATATGCTCCAAAATCCTACTGCAAATTGAGGTCAGGTATATGGGTCTGTAATTCAATGGGTTACTCCTATTTCCTTTCTTGAATATTGATGTGACCTATGCTACTTTCCAGTCTTTAGGAAGAGACCTTTCGTCAAGTGAGCGATTGTATATGATTGCTAACAAACATGACGATCATGTTTTCCACAACAGTGGCATTTTTCGACAAGATATAATGCGCCACATCACAAGGCCAGGGGAGATATGATTGAAAGTGGCGTCAGAGCTCATCGCATCCTCCCCGGAATTTACGGGAATTGGGTGGCATTCGTGTGTGCAGATGTGGTACCAGCTCCCTCCGGCGACCTTTCACGCCTCATTGCTACGCCATTCCAAAAGCAGTCAAATGGTTGAAATGGCTCTGAGCACTATGGGACTTAACGTCTGAGGTCATCAGCCCCCTAGAGCTTAGAACTGCTTAAACCTAACTAACTTAAGGACATCACACACATCCATGCCCGAGGCAGGATTCGAACTAGGCAGACTGTAGCGCCTAGAACCGCTCGGCCACTCCGGCCGGCCAAGTCATATCGGCCATTAGATAGGTGGTCATAATGTACTGACTGACCAGAGCATGTCTGCTCAATTTTTTAAGTAATCTACAATGAGCGAAATGTTTATATATTTAAAATTGTTTAGCAGACTTTCTTCCGAAATCGATGAACTCATATTTTCCATTTTTCTGCATCCCTTTAGCATTCTGGAATTCGCAGACACCTACCACCACACTCTGCCCTCGAGCAGCAGTTCATTGCACAACATTGCGGCATTCCTTACCACAGAAAAGTTGACCTCTTTTGTTAGCCTCTTAAGGTGTCTTTCACACACCTCTACACACGAAGATAACCGCTAATCAGATCAATTCTCCCATTTACTCTAATGTATTTCTTTGGTGCAAAATGGCCGGTTTGTACCACGTGATGCACAACTGGCCAATGGCACCACTCAACTGTTGACAATCCAGACATAAACAGTTGTCGCTAATTTCTTAATTCAGTGCTTTAGATTCAATGCGATAACAGAGTCATTTAGCGATCAGCCCAGGAAGTTGATTGAGATTATACGCAAACAGCTATTGAGACAGCATCACATCCATGGGGTAGTCGTATTTATCCGTGTATGATCGACAAGCTTGTCCATAAAGGACATGCGTCACTGCAGTTGTGCAGATTATTTTATTATATGAGGAAAAAGCGACGTTCACATTGATTTCAATTTCTACTGCTTGAGCAGTCCTGATCTGAGGTGAATGATATGCGGTTGCCGAGTGATGATGTAGGAACGCACCGAACTCGCTTCTGTATCAAGGAAAATAATGGGGAACTATTGGTTGTACTTTATTGTCAGTTTGAGAACTGTTAGAGTATGGTGGAGAAAATATAGAGGTAATATAAGTAAGTAATAACAAAAATAAGTAAGTCTCAGCACCAGATAGGGACATCTTTTTCAGCTTAATGAAACTTTGCGGGAGAGTATAAACGACTGAAATTAATGCTACAAAAAAATTTTCTATTCGGTAAAAAAAATTCATTAAGGGGAAGACAAACCAGAATCATATGTTTAAAGCTACAGGTTTCTAGAACTTCTTGGGTCCTACGCGGCAAGCAGTAGCCAGCTGCTTTACTGTGTTTCCTAGATAGGGAGAGAGATTGAGAGTGATTGAGAGAGAAATTACGAAATGGTAAAAGACGACAGGTACAAAGAAAAGTAGAATGTGATGTGCAGAGAAAGACAAAGCAGACAAAGTTAATGATTCCATGGTTTTGACGATGGTTAGAGGTAAAAATAAAAAAAGAATACACTTGCCGTTGGTAGACATTAACGATGGGTAACTTTTTGAGTTTCCCTCAGTAGCAAAGTGATTAATCTGTTATAACAGAGAGCCTGAAGAATGAATGATCAACGTAGAGATAGATGAGAAGCTAGAAACCTGTAGTTAAAAAAACACACATTCTATTTCTGGATGAAAAATTATAGCTGTGTAATGAAACAGCCTCTTCTAGCATTTTTTTTATATAGAAATAACCGATGCCATATATACTATTGATTCTTGTATTGGTGAACGTTCTCGGCTGTTTCACTGAAAAAGTTTCATTTGATTTTGTGAACGATGTCTTGTATTTCAGGCTAAAATGTATGAAAAGAAATTAATGTGTTACAATTGATACGTACTTCTGGAGATATTTGAATTACGAAATTTCTGGTATACTTGAAATTCATATCATTAATTGCACAATCTAGCGCTAATTATTAAATTTGCTTCTGGATTCATTTGTAAAATAATGTTATGACTTGGTGATTATTCTTCTTTGGTGAGGAATGTTTGTAAACTCTTTTGCTTGGACACTCTAGTGTTTGGAGTATTGGGTTGCCGCGGAGTGTATTTAGTAGTGGACATGCCTCTTATGGATACAGACGTATTTACTGTATTGATCGACACTAACAATGTAATATGGAATATTAAGTGGAAATTGTAAAAAGCTGTGATATTTAATAATGTGACAAAGAATAAAACTCAAGAATTACACAGGCAAATCTTTATCAGTTATTTAGTCATCAGGAACCCACAACGTTAAATCAAAATTTCAGCCGCAAGAATGTACCCCTAGACGCAAGACTTGGAGCCAACAACAAGAGAAAATGAAGATAAGTAAAAAGTTTTTCTAATGGATATCTTACGCCTCTCTAAGCTTTTGAAAATAATGAAGAGACTAAGAGAAATTTAATGGTGATGTGTGGGAGGGCAAGATTACAGCTGTTACAGATAGCTTTAGAAGTAGTTGTCGAATGCAGCAGATGTTGGTAATTGTAAATCATATCTCATTCCATGACCAGAGAGTATCTATAAACCTGTCGCTGCAGGCTTTGTATGTCTTCTAATAAATGAATTTTCTGGTTGTAAATCACGTCTCACACCCAGCTCAGTATCCTCGTTGCACGGACGCCAGTTGAAATGTGGTTTGTAATACACTGACATTACGCTATTTACAGCGAATACCAAGAAAACCTGATTCAAAATAAATAATAAACGGCTGTTAGATCGCTTGAGTGCATCCGTGTTCATTCTGAAGTTTTTTATGGTACACTAACGGCTTAGCTATAGCCTTACATTCGTTCATCGCAGTAAATCCACAGAGCATAGACGTGGCGGCTTGTTGGGTTGTCGCTGCGCAGAAAGGAAGGTGGAAACAAGAATGTCTAGTGCCGCCTCACACGTAAAAACTGAAATAAATCAGGTTTCGTCCGCGTCGCTGCGGTACCTCATAAATTCTTGGTGTCACTGGTAATTTGGTGGTGAGTCCCCTGGGTGTGTTATTACCAATATTAGAGCTTGCGAGTTACACACAGATTACTCTACAGCATTGGCTCCCTACACAGCTTGCATTCATCAAGAATCTCTCGCTCAGCCCAAAGTCCCAAGAGCAGGCGATTCCTGCATACCTTGTATAAGACAGTTAAAAGAATGAACCCGCAAGATTACAGATTATATTCTTAACATCGGCTTGCTGCAGAATTCTTGAAATCATACTCAGAATGTAGTAAATGTTCTTGAGACAGAAAAGTTTGTCCACGAGTTAGCACGGTATTAGAAGGCATCTCTCGTGCGGAAGTCAGCTTCCCCTTTTCTCACATGATATTCTGTGAACTGCGGGTGAAGGATAACGGGCAGATTCCATAGTCCTAGATTTCCGGAAACCGTTCGACGTTGTGCCCTGTTACAGACTGCTGAAGAAGATACGAGCATTCGGATTAGATTCCCAGATACGTGAATAGCTCGAAGACTTCTCAAGTAAAAGTACCCAGTGCGTTGTCCTCGACAGTTTATCAGAGACAGAGGTATCGTCAGCAGTGCCCCAGGGAAGTGTGATAGGACTACTCTTGTTCTCTATATACATAAATGATCTGACGGGTAGGGTGAGCAGCAATGTACGGCTGTTGGTTGGTGATGCTGTGGTTCACGGGAGGTATCATCGTTGAATGACGGTAGAAGGATACAAGATGAGTAGACAAATATCTGGTTGCTGTGACGAATAACGGTTTGCTCTAAATGCAATGAATAGGAAAAACAAACCTGCAGTGTTCGAATACAGCATTAGCAGAGTGCTGCATGACACATTCACGTGGATTAAATATCTAAGTGTAACGTCCAAAGCGATACGAAATGGAACTATTACGTAAGGTCTGTAGTAGGTAAGACGAATGATCGACTACGATTTACTGGGAGAATTTTAGGAAGGTATTGCTTATTTGTAAGCAGAACGCGTATAGAACATTATTGCGACGAGTTCTTGGGTATGGCTCAAGTGTTTGGGATCCTTACCGTATCGGTTTAAGGGAGGACATCCAAGCAGCTCAGAGGCGGGCTGCTAGATTTGTCACCGGTTGGCTCCATGAACATGTGACTATTACGGATATGCTTCGTGAACTCAAATGGAAATCCATGAGTAGAAGACGACGTCCTATTCGCAGAACACTATAGATAAAATTAGGAAACCGCCATTTGATGGTTCAGATGGCTCTGAGCACTATTCGACTTAACATCTGAGGCCATCAGTCGCCTAGAACTTAGAACTAATTAAACCTAACTAACCTATGGACATCACACACATCCATGCCCGAGGCAGGATTCGAACCTGCGACCGTAGCAGTCGCTCAGTTCCAGACTGGAGCGCCTAGAACCGCACGGCTACTCCGCCATTTGAAGCTGATTGCCGAACGATTCTTCTGCCGTCAACGTACATTTCGTCTAGGACGACGAAGAAAAGATGGCAGAAACTAGGGAGAGAAATTAGGGCTGCTACGGAGGCATATAGAAAGTCTTTTTTCCCGCGCTCTATTTGTGAATGGAACTGAAAGGGTAAAGACTGCTAGCGGCACAAGGTACTCTCCGCCACGTACGGTGCCGTGGCCTGCGGGGTATGTATGTAATGTAGATGTAGATGTAGACGTATAGACGAAAGCATGTTTCTGCCACTACAGAAACTGTTGAAATTCTCTCGTGATTCCAGCCGCATCAAGTGATTTAAAATCCACAGGCTTTCGACCAAGTGCTCCTAGGGCATTGTCAAGTAGTGACTGTCCGGTGACTCCTGCCGTCCTTACAAAGTCGCGCTGCCTCCTGTGACGTCACTGGTGCTCATTCCAGCACAATATATGTTTATATTCTCGTTGGGCACCTGCCACGCCCGCTTCAGTCTTCCGATGGCCTAGCTCCAAGCATGCTCCGCTACCACTGACTTCTCACTATAACGTAGGCGGAAACACTTCTGGTGTTCTACACGGCGCTGGGTAGTCTGTCCGACATAAAACTGTACAAAGCTACAGGGCATTTTATAAACTATTGGCGTTCTGAAGCCTACATCGTCTTTCACAGACCTCATGAGTTGTCTAATTCTTGTTGCATAACTAATTTTTGTTTCAGAACTACTTGTAGATCGGAAAAGAGGCTTTAGCGATTGTCTTTTAAGCTACCATGTTTACCTTTTCAGGACTAAGTTCACACTAACAATAAACCGCTGGTGGCGCTCTTTGGGGCGCGCTCTAGTCTTGCAGAATAGGCAGGACAACGGCACCATATTTAGACACTTTTCCTCAGCTCCTACAATTATACCATTGAATACAAGGCCAAAGTGCAACACGACAATGCGGATGCTCTATCTCGTCTGCTTGCGGGACCACATCTGGCTTGTGACCAGCGGCAAATTTCATGCTTCCATATTTCTGCGGAACGGAGACATATCTTGATCTGGTTCCCCATTATGGCTGCACACATTCCTGCAGACATTCACTATGATCTAATCTTACAGCATGTTACGCACTATGTTCTCCATGGGTAGCCCACATACTTTTTTTTAACAAAAAAACGTCAGTGCTGAACTCAGGGCCTGGGCTCGCCTGTAAGACTGTTTGTTGGTCATTAACAGTGTCCTCCTGAATGACATGAGGCATATACTCGTCAGGTCGTCATTCCGACCACCCTGTGACCTCAGATTATTAAGTACTCCATCGCAGACACTGGGGATCGTTAGAGATGAAAGGCCTAGTGTCGTGTCATACTTACTGGACAGATTTAAACAAAGACGTGGAAGCCACGGCACGCAGATATTCCACTTGCGCCTTACAAGAAGCTGCTCCACACCGACCTTTCGCCCCTGCCCACCCTTTCCACCCTCTTCGCCGCTGGTACCACACTCATTTGGACTTTATAGGACTCTTTCTGGGCTCTATGTGGCTTTTAGTCGCGGACGCGTATTCTAACTGCCCATATCTAGTCAGAACAGAGTCCACCATAATAGAGGCCACAATAAATGCGCTCGTCCATATTCTTGCCACGGAAGGACTACACCTAACTACCACGTTGACAACTGGCCGCAGTTCATGGTGACATCTTTCAAACAAATCTGCACCTCAAGCTGCATCAAGCACCTTTTCATTCTGCTACTTCAACCATCCTCCAGTGGCGAAACAGAGCACAGGCATCAACAACAAATGTTGAAAAGAGTGAGAAAAGCATCACAGAAACGCTCGCTAAGTTCCTACGAACATACAAGACAACTCCGATTTGCAACCATAGCACGACAGAGTTCATCCATGGGAGGCAGACGCTAACTCTCCTCCATCTGCAGGCCCCATAGCACTTACAACCGTGGGCTGGGAACAACGGGTGATATTCCCCAGGCATTAACACTACGGGCAGGTTCGTATTGGCTCCAAAATGGCAGCGGTGAGTTCTGTTGAGACTGGCACGGAGGTGGAGATCTCCATGCAGCCTCCTTAATCACAGCCAATGATGCCCATGTTGCCACTCCTTTGTTGCCAAATGTTCCATGTTCCTCACACTGGTAAGCAGGCTTCAGTGCCCCACTTCTCTGACACCAACCACACCCCTGTTCACTACCTGAAACATTGCTTCTGGCCACATGTGGCCAACTGAGATACTCAGAAGCAATGGTCTCCAACAAGCTACGATAAGAGGATATGTAGAACAGTAGAACCATAATAGGTGATACACACGGCAGAGAGAAGGCGTGCAGGCAGGTTCAGCAGTGTTCAAAAAATGGCTCTGAGCACTATGGGACTTAACTTCTAAGGTCATCAGTCCCCTAGAACTTAGAACTACTTAAACCTAACTAACCTAAGGACATCACACACATCCATGCCCGAGGCAGGATTCGAACCTGCGACCGTAGCGGTCGCGCGGTTCCAGACTGTAGCGCCTAGAACCGCTCGGCCACCCCAGCCGGCGTTCAGCAGTGTCCTCTGTTGTGTGACCAGACAGGTCAGTGTTACGCAACGCTCAGTCGGTGTGGAGGTGTCCACAGAACGGCTTCGTCCACAATGTTGGGGTGACGTTGGAGCGCTGCAACGTGTGTGGACTTGTCTGCGTCGATGGTTGGATGTCATCTTCTGTGGGCTGGACTGGCAGCACGCATACCATTGCGTCAGCCGATACTGGCGGGCTGGGTGGCAAAATGCAGTGTTTTCGCACGAGTCGCGCTTCAACTTGTCCGTCAGTGGTGCTCGAATACGCGTTCGATGTCACCATTATGAACACAATCGGGCAGACTGAATTGTTGAGTAGCATAGCCAATATAGCACGGAGATTTTACAGCCCGAGGCACTGCCCCTTCTGCACATGCCACATTTCAGTAGGACAATGCCTAGCCTCATCTGGAAAGGAACGAGAAAGCCTTCTTCGAAGAATGACAAGTGTCACTACTTCCCTGGCCAGCCTGTTCACCAGAAATGTCACCCATCGAACATGTCTGTGATACAGTCAGTTGGCAAGTTGTTCGTTCTGATCCTCCTGGAGCCACAGTTGAAGCTTTGTGAACGCGCCTACACCTCGCGTGGTAGAGTATTCCCCATCAACATATCTAGGTGCTCTTTGATTCCATGTCACAATGTCTGGCTCATCTGACTGAGCTCGTGGTGGCGCTACTGTATCCTGAATTCCCGCAGTCACAGCATATGTACATGTCTGTAGTGCTAATCATTTGTGTAGTCTCATGTCCCTAATCGGCGGGATGAATTTCATTATCTCGGTCGTGGTATTTCACTATTTCCGAACACTAGTGTAGTATCCCAGCACAGCTAGAGCTGGAGAATGTAGAACCTGAGCATGCCTCCTAAGTGAAGCTGCCACTTGCCGATCGCACATCTCGCATTAGCGGCGGCCTTGCAGCAATGCCACACATCTGTCGCCGGACAGTGGGTGCTCCCGTCACTACTATAAGGTCCGCTGAACCGCGGCAAAGTTTTCAGTGATGTATTTGCCTCGCATCTTATCGCTAGCTGTAATGCACCGCTGTTCTTCTTTTCCTACTTCACTATGTCTTGCCTTTGATGTTTGAATTACTCTCGGGCCTTATTTGTTGCTCCCGTAGTCTGCACCTGTCCGTTTTTCGTTGTTGTCTTCCACCCGAACCCGGTGATCCACTGGTAACAAATTCCAAGGCAGTCGACCAGCCTTTGCGGGTTCTTTGTGTCGTTCCCGAACTTTTGTCAGATTCCGGTCACAATATATCTGCGGTATGGCTTCATGAACGTAGAAGGCTGAGACAATTCTTCGACCACATAAACAACATCCATGACAACATCTAGTTCGCGGTTAGGTAGAGGAGGACTGTGCCGAGTTGTTCCTCGACATCCATGTTCGTCGAAAGACGATTTCAGCCCTAGTTTTCACCGGAAACCAAGCCCCACAAACCGTTATCTGCAGGCTACCAGCTACCTCCACCCACAGCAGAAGCTTTCGTTCATGAAGACCTCGGTTTATCGAGTGGAAGTCATTTCAGAAGCTGAAACCACGCTTAAGAAACTGGGCCGCTTACGGAAAGGAAAATGGCTATAACAACCGACAAATTTCGCAGGTCCTTTACGAAGACACGTACAAAGATAGTCCCGAGGAGGACATGAAGATGCTTGGCTTTTTGTCGTTCTGTGGATAAGTAACAGGTTAAATACCTTTGTTTCAAAAAATGGTTCAAATGGCTCTGAGCACTATGGGACTTAACATCTGAGGTCATCAGTCCCCTAGAACTAACGTAAGGACATCACACACATCCATGCCCGAGGCAGGATTCGAACCTGCGTCCGTAGCGGTCGCGCGGTTCCAGACTGAAGCGCCTAGAACCGCTCGGCCACCACGTTCAGTAATACCTTTCTTTACCACAAGCCTTTACTAGTTAACAGGTTAGGCTCTGTTACTGATGCCACGAAAATGAGGTTGCAAGTTAAGGTCTACCATTCTACTTTGCCATTTAATACGCGTCGTGACGAGAAGGAAAGTATCCAGCTAATTAATTGAAAGTCGCTACTTGGATTCAGTATTTGACGATGCGCTTAAAATCAACAAAGGTGAGAGTCAAGTTTACACTCACAAGCAGCACACGCAGAACACGATCATAAGGTGAGCGTTAAATAAACTGCTCCTTGTTCAATCATTTACACACCGACGAAACAAATAATCTTCGCCGAAATACTGCAGACGCCGGAATCCCCAGTTCTTGCAAATGACGCAAATAATGGTCAAAACGTCTTACTTTAAGTCCTATGACATCCGTAGGATAGAAGTTTCAATGGACAACCAGGCCTCATCCCCTTGGATCTACCTGCGACCAAGACAGTAACATTGGCTGCTATCACGGCTTTAACGATGCATCACACCCGACACGAGTCACGCCAAACCGTCAACAAAACGGCGTGGCCTTCTGTACGCTCCCAGACGTCCGCAATCAAGAGTTCGTCCTCCCGACCGACGCTCTCCCGCAAACACGGCAGGGAGCCGGCCGCAGCAAAGCCACAGCGCCCTCTGGCTAAGGTAAGAAAACAGCAGAGCGCGAAGCGGGAATTTCAAAAGGAACGCGCTACAGACAAGGAGGAAACGCAGAGAACCAACCGCGACATTTCGTCACGGTTCAACAGGAAAGATTTGCCGGTTCCTAAAAGGCATAACATCTATTCAGTCTTCAGGCCTCCAGCAAAAACTCGACAATTCGTAAGGCCTGTCATGGCGATGTAGGCCTCAGAATGCTAAGAGTTTGTAGAATAATGTGTAGATGTAGATATTTTTACGTCGGATAGACTGAGCGTATTATTCAACAACGGCATGCGGAACACGAGACGTGTTTCCGCCTACGGTATCCGGAGAAAACAGCAGTAGCAGAGTATGCTTTATCAAACGGACACCGAGTTTCAATCGACGAGACAAAATGTGTGTGAAATCTTATGGGACTTAACTGCTAAGGTCATCAGTCCCTAAGCTTACACACTACTTAGCCTAAATTATCCTGAGGACAAACACACACACCCATGCCCGAGGGAGGACTCGAACCTCCGCCAGGACCAGCCGCACTCGACGAGACACCTGTTATTTAAAGGACGAATGGTTGCCTAGTTAGTGTCACAAAAGAAGCGACCGAGATAAAAAATTGTGACAAAACTCTCAATAAAGATATTGCTAAGCTCAGCTTGGGAACCGGCCATTGGAAGGCTGAAGCGGACGCGTCGGAGAGCAACGAAAACATAGATATATATACCAAGAAGACAAAAGTCATATGATAGCGATATACACATATGCAGATGGCGGTAGTAAGGTGTGTACACAAGGTATGAAACGACAGTGCATTGGCGGAGCTGTCATTTGCACTCATGTGACTCATGTGAAAAGTTTTCCGCCGTGGTTACGGTCTCACGACAGGAAGTGATACGCTTTGAAGAAGGAATGGTAGTTGGAACTAGACGCATGGGACATCCCATTGTGAAATTAGCGAATTCAATATACCGAAAGCCACAGCATGCCCAGAAGACCAAATTTCAGGCATTACCTCTCACTACGGACAACGTAGTGGCCGACGGCCTTCACTAAACGACCGAAAGCAGCGGCGTTTACATAGAGTTGTCAGTGCTAGCAGATAAGCAACACTGCGTGAAATAATCGCAGAAGTCACGACGAACGTATCCGTTAGGACAGTGCGACGAAATTTGGCGTTAATGGGCCATGGCAGCAGACGACCGACGCGAGTGCCTTTGCTAACACCACGGCATCGCCTGCAGCGGCTCTCCTGCGCTCGTGACCACATTGGTTGGACCCGAGAACTGAAAACCATGTCCTGGTCAGATCAGTCCTGATTTCAGATGGTAAGATCTGACGGCAGTGTCAGAGTGTGGCGTAGCCCTCTGTTGTCAACCAGGCAATGCGCAAGCTAGTGGTGACTCCATAATGGTGTGGGCTGTATTTATACGAAATGGACTTGATCCTCTGGTCGAAGCGAATCGATCATTGACTGGTAGTGGTTACGTTCGGCTACTTGGAAACCATTTGCAGCCACACAAGGTCTACCTGTTCTCAAACAACGATGGGATTTTTATGGGTGACACAGTTAGTCGCTGTTGATTTAAAGGACATTCTGGAGAATACGAAGGAATGAACTGGCCGACATGAATCCTATCGAACAGTTATGGGAAGTAATCGAGAGGTCAGTTCGTGCACAAAACCCTGCATCAGCAACAGTTTCGCAGTTATGGACGACTGTAGGGGACTGCAGGTAAGTTCCAACGACTTGTGGAGTCCACGTCGCGCCGAGTTGCTTCATTACGCCGAACAAGAGGAGGCCCGACACCATATTAGGAGATATATCATGCCTTTTGCCACTTGAGTGTATGGCGCTGGAATGAGCACCAGTGACCTCAAAGAAGACACGAGCGGCTATGTAAGGACAGCAGCAGCAACCGCACGACAATCACCATTTGACAAGCCAGTCAGCCAAAAGCTCGTGGATTTAAAATACTTTGCGTGGCTGGAACACCGAGAGAACTTTGTTAGTTGTAGAGTATTTGATTAAAGCTTGCATCTTCTCAATTGTCTTCTCCGTCGGATCACACCTAAATTCTCTACAGGTGAACAATATTCGACTCGTATTTCTATACCGATATTTATGCGCACAGGCAAAACACGGGAGGCAAATGAAATCCTGAAGCTCCTAAAAACATCAGTAGAGAGGACGGCTGCAGGCTACCGAAATCCCTGTTACCGGTACGACGGCGCAGTTGTGATCACATGGCAGCGTACACTGCCGCCACCTGTGAAACAAACCCAGTGGCGTCGCTGTCCTGCGACTAAATGCAGGAGAACACACCCCCAACAAGCTTATTGCCAATTCGCAGTGTGCTACCAATCATCAGCAAGCCATATAAACCTTATACAGTCTACCACATATCCCCTTCCTCCTCTCTATTTGGACAATTAAATCTAAGTCTTGTGTGCCCTTATGAAGCCAGGAGAAATGCAATAAAGGGAAATCGCCCCTTCCTCCCACCCCCGCCCCCACCCCATCCGCTTAAGTCTACGGCCTGAGGAAAGCCGCTACAAAATGGCCGAAACAACAGTTATTTTAGTACGTTAAGTATTTCATACTGTGACGCACCTTTACAGATTTAGAGATTGACATCGCCCGTGGAAGGAAAAGCCGCGCGGGATTAGCCGAGCGGTCTAGGCGCTGCAGTCATGGACTATGCAGCTGGTACCGGCGGAGATTCGAGTCCTCCCTCGGGCATGGTTGTGTGTGTTTGCCCTTAGGATGATTTAGGTTAAGTAGTGTGTAAGCTGATGACCTTAGCAGTTAAGTCCCATAAGATTTCACACACATTTGATTTTTGGAAGGAAACGTATATCAGTTCTCAGGTGTGTTTACGTTACTGCAAAATTTAACAAAACTAAAGTAAGCTGTATACAGTCGAGCATTCATTTCCATTCCAAGCAAGACAATTTGAGACGGTCATCTAACATTTTATTCGAGGCTATAAAGCAGTAGAGAAGTTTTGTGTTAGCAACGGGACGATCATTAGCTACCTCAAATTTTAGAGGTGTTTCGTGTTACATTGTTTTCTCTGAGGGTGCGTACGGAAACAGTTAACGGCTTCATTTGTTACTAAAAGGATATGATTCTGAGTCGAAAATGTTGGAGTAATTGTTAAGTCAGCGAAATGCTAACCAGGTGTGGTGTTCAGGATTTCCCTATGAGCAGAAAATCCTCTTTCCCAAAAATATTGTACTTGAAGTGGATGCCGGGCTGATGTCACCAAAACATGATGAGAGATTTCTTGGCTCTTCCTTTTCCAACTGAGCCTTTCGTCCTTCTGCCTTGATCTCGCCGATGGCAGAACCTTAAACACCGACCTTCATCCAGTTTCCACATTCGTATAAATAAGTGGCGAATGAGGTTGATGTTGCTGCCTACTGGTAAGGAACTGTAGTAAGCGGTCGCTGTAACTTTGCTCTGACTGGCATCCCGGTGATCTGACCATCCGAGCATTTCCGCTGGCGTGACCAGGGTACTGCACGGCTGGTATCCAACACGCCGCACGTCGCCAAGTCGTGAACCAAGGTAGCGAAAACAGCCCAAGTGCTCCTCAAAGACAGACTTCTCTTTACTAATCAGTGTCAGTGCAAGTATACGCTCGGTACGAAACTCAGTGTGACTATTAATTGGTTTTTAAAGGGTTTTAAATAAGTGCTTCTTAAATGTAATACTAATTTTCATTCAGATCACCGCAAAACCACACATGACAGAGTATCGTTCAAATTATGTTTTAGAAAGAGGCAACGTTAACTGCCGACATATGAACGAAATATTTGAACACTGTATGACGAAATGAAGAGCAACGCAGAATACTCTACACTAAATTCCCTACTGTGCCCTCGGATCGTAAGCCGAGAAGATTTTATTGAAACTCCGTATTGCACAACGCCCGACTACACCATAACAAATAATGATTCAAAATGGTTCACATGACTCTGAGCACTATGAGACTTAACATCTGAGGTCATCAGTCCCCTAGAACTTAGTACTACTTAAACCTAACTAACCTAAGGACATCACACACATCCATGCCCGAGGCAGTATTCGAACCTGCGACCGTAGCGGTCGCGCGGTTCCAGACTGAAGCGCCTAGAAACGCTCGGCCACCCCAGCCGGCCAACAAATAATGCATCAGTGTAAATCTATAAACTAGACAGAATCTCCTCAATTCTTGTGTGCTTATATTAATCAGAACATGAACTGGAAATCACATGTCACAGATCTTAAATGTCTAATCTCTGCAACTTTTTTGTTTCGGATAATATGAGACATTAGAGACGAAAAACTTTCCCCTGTTCATTCATTAACGTCTTATGGCATCATATGATGGCGTAATGCGTCACTGTTGCACAGAAACTTGTAGTAAGGGTAGCTTATAGAGATCTATTTAAACAGTTGGGTGTACTGACAAAAGAAAGTTCCTAGTTTGGTGGTTTAATTGTCAGTTAATGTCAGCCCACGACCAATTTATACTTTTAGGGGAAATGGAATCAACTCTCTCTAGTTAATATACCCAATTAGCAGTAATACAAGAAGAGGGAGTGCAATGCTCGTCGCTGTCACAACATAATAAGTAAATTAACCTTGTACTCGGCCTCTGTGCCCAAGGACAATGCCGATATAATTGGGTACACAACTGGTTATGTATATATATAATAGGTCGCCTAATCGGGAATACGTGTAAGACAAAACGTCAGTTCTGCGTATAGTAGGAGTTTAAATGCTCTGATGTCTCATGAAATTACCAACAAACTGAAAGAGAGAAAAGTTGTCTAAATGTTCAGTTACGTTCACCTGTAATGACACTAACACTGTTGGGGGGGGGGGAGGGGGGGGTACTAAAGTATACATGGAAGATAGCATGGAGAATAAACCACCAATAACCTTATCTGTGCAGCTCGCTGATTCAAGTTAAAGAATCTACAATTATAGTTAACAGAAAATCAAATCAGCAACAAATGTAGCGTATTAGAAACATACAAGTAAGTGAGGTGCTCAGAATTAGATCACACTACTTCAGACTGTGAAAGTGAGTCAAACAGCATCATATGGCCACTAGGAGCGATTCCTCCAAAATAACCTCTCCAGACGGTAGCCAGTCTGTGATTCCTTCTAACTTGCTTGCTCCTTCCCATCTCACCATTTCAAAAGAACTTTAGGTGGAAGCTATGACTGTACGCTGTTATCAATGTGACAGGCAGGAATTGTGGTTACGTTCACGAAAAACACAAAGGAGCACACACAACATTCCTTCTGTTGCGTAGAAGACACATATTTTTATACACTAATTTGGTACTGGGCCGAAGCACTGTCTTCACGATGGATCAGCCATACGTACCAAAAACACTATCCAGAGTGGCGCAATTCTTTTGGCTGCACCAGATATTTATAGCAAATGCAGAAGACATTCCTACAGCGGCCGGATGGTGCTGAGACGTCTTGCTTATTGATGTTCACACAGAAAGGTAAAAATACCATGCTCAAATGTTCGCTGGGCACTGTAAGGTGTCCACGACATTCACTGACCACAAAAGACATAAACACCACCACGGCTTTCAGAAGACGCAGAATAGGTCGCTACCCGACTCCTGCGAAAACTGCCCATATTCCCAGAATAGGCGCTCTGCATCCAATGAGATTCACAGACTGCCTTCTTCCAACACAGGGAAGAGGTATAGAAGTTCCCAGCGACACACCACACTAGCGTGGAGTGTGGAAGGCTACCAAGCACACAAGTCTAGTTTCTTCGCTAAAATAACTGCGAAATAGCAGCAGAAAATGAATTCATACCTCATAGCGATATGTGACAGTAACGTCACATCATCCCTTCATCCCTCTAAAAAGAGGAATAAAAAAGAACTTCTTGGATTACCAAAACTTGTTCGCACATCGGTTGAGCATCTTCGAATAGAACCGATTCAAACGACCTCTGAAATCAGAAAACGGCTGCTAGCAGTCTTCCATTAAGACAAGAAAATGGTAAAACCTAATGTTGCTTGACTGATAAATAATTAACCACATAGGATGGGATTAACTGACACCTAAAAATTCATACATACATTGTTTGTGTTAGCGGGAAGGTAATAAAACTAAAAAGAACAATGTTAGTATTCTCTGTCCCATATGAATGCTTACGACATTAACTCTTGGCTTTGGTTACAGAGTATGTCTGCTACAAGAGGCATCGTCTTGACAAATACAAAAATAAAAAATTATCTTACATGCAAAAAAATTTATGTATACAATACGAAAACGTCCTAAAAATAATTCGACTTAAAACCTACCTTCCTTCGTCAGAATTTAAAAATTAATGTGTCCCACATCTGAATATTCTCGCGACAACAGCAATTGTTCCTTAAGCTACAAAAAGTCTAGCACGTTAATTTGATTGAAATAAGACGAAGTAAATTAATTAATTTAAATGAATCTATTTACCACGAATTAGTGTGTGATCGGTTACATTATTAAATTGTGGTGACTGTCACGTTTTTTGTAGAAAGGTGAGTGTGAAATACACTATGTGATGAAAAGCATCCGGGCACCTGGATGAAAATGACTTACAAGTTCGTGGCGCCCACCATCCGTAATGCTGGAATTCAGTATGGTGTTGGCCCACCCGTAGCCTTGATGACAGCTTCCACTCTCGCAGGCATACGTTCAATCAAGTGCTGGAAGGTTTCTTGGAGAATGGCAGCCCATTCTTCAAGGAGTGCTTCACTGAGGAGAGGTACCGATTACCGATGTCGGTTGGTGAGGCCTGGCACGAAGTCGGCGTTCCAAAACATCCCATAGGTGTTCTTTAGGATTCATGCCAGGACTCTGTGAAGACCAGTCCATTACACAGACGTTATCGTCGTGTAACCACTCAGCCACAGGCCGTGCGTTATGAACAGGTGCTCGATTGTGAAGAATGATGCAATCGCCATCCCCCAATTGCTCTTCAACAGTGGGGAGCAAGAAGGGGCTTAAAACATCAATGTAGGCCTGTGCTGTGACAGTGCTACGCAAACCAACATGGGGTGCAAGCCCCCTCCATGAAAAACACGACCACACCATAACCCCACCGCCTCCGAATTTTACTGTGTGCGCTACACACATCGGCAGATGACGTTCACCGGGCATTCGCCATACCCACACCCTGCCATCGGATCGCCACATTGTGTACCGTGATTCGTCACTCCACACAACGTTTTCCCACTGTTCAATCGTCCAGTGTTTACGGTCCTTACATCAAGTGAGGCGTCGTTTGGCATTTACCGGCGTGATGTGTGGCTTATGAGCAGCCGCTCGATCATGAAATCCAAGTTTTCTCATCTCCGGCCTAACTGTCATAGTACTTGCAGTGGATCCTGATGCAGTTTGGAATTCCTGTGTGATGGTCTGCATGATAGGTGTCTGTCTATTACACATTACGACAGTCTTCAACTGTAGGCGGTCTCTGTCAGTCAACAGACGAGGTGCTTTTGTGCTGTACGCGTCCCTTTACGTTTCCACTTCACTGTCACATCGGAAATAGTGGACCTAGGGATATTTAGGCCTGTGGAAATCTAGCGTACAGACGTATGACACAAGTGACACCTAATCACCTGACTGCGTTCGAAGTTCGTGAATTCGCGGACCGCCCCATTCTGCTCTCTCACGACGTCTAATGACTACTGAGGTCGCTAATATGGAGTACCTGGCAGTAGGTGGCAGCACAATGCACCTAATATGAAAAACGTATATTTTTGGGGGTGTCCGGATACTTTTGATCACGTAGTGTATCATTTACGTTCCATGTATTTTCCGTAGGAAAAAAGAAAATGTACAATCGGGTGTCATTTACAAAAATGAATTTTCTTTGCACGTACCCATTGTTCAAGTTTACGCTAGAAACGTTTAAATTATCACACCCAGTGGTTATTCTAGCGAATGGATTGCCATAACAGTGGCTATGCGCTCTCTTACATTGGTGTCGTTGACAGCTGAAACTGGCCAGACTGTACATCGAGCCGACTAATGCGTGGCAGCCCATGTGCACCCCAGCAAGGATTGTAGATCATTCTTTGCAGCTGAGAGAACATGAAATCCATTAATCTTCTTCATGCCACGTGCAAAAGTCACCTTTTACAACAACAACCTATGATTCGATACACCCTTCAAAACTCTGTCACAATGGGCTGAAGCTAATGGTTTCCACCAAAGGAACTTCACTATGTCACCATAAAACTTGTGTCATAAAATATATGGACTACGTAATAAGATACAGAATTATTAGCTGAGGCACAAGAAGGAAAACAGTTTTTGAGAAATGATACCGTACTTCGTATCTTCTTCATATTTCTGAAACGAATCTGCAGCAGTACTGTCAAGACCCGTCGATAATTCTCACTGATGGTGTCTGCGCATCAGTCTAAAACACTCCCCCGTCGGAGGTTCGATTCCTCCCTCGGGCATGGGTGTGTATGCTGTCAAAAAAATGTTCAAATGTGTGTGAAATCTTATGGGACTTAACTGCTAAGGTCATCAGTCCCTAGGCTTACACACTACTTAACCTAAATTATCCTCAGGACAAACACACACACCCATGCCCGAGGGAGGACTCGAACCTCCACCGGGACCAGCCGCACAGTCCATGACAGCAGCGCCTCAGACCGCTGTGTGTTGTCCTTGGCCTAAGTTAGTTTAAGTTAGATTAAGTAGTGCGTAAGCTTAGGGAACGATGACCTCAGCAGTTTGGTCGCATACGACCTTACCACAAATTTCTAAAACACTTACGACTTTGTGAACAGCAAACGTTGGCGACCACACACATTTTGATATATTTTAATCTTGCAAGGTGAATCTAATTCCGACGCCATATGCATTAGTGTATTCTCTATACATTTCCACAGGTCACATGCATGTGTACAAAATATTGTAACCACAAGCCATATCAAAACACAAATTACACGAAAAAAGAACTTGCTGCTAATCAACGGCAAAAACTTATTGGTAAGGAGCACCTCTGAATAACTTACATAACAAACAAAAATTACGCAGCGTAAACTAAAATTACGGCAAACTTATTGTACAAAAACTTCAAGATTGGAGAAGTGGAGCGACCCAGTTATTCACCTTATCAGCGACATCTCCTGGACTGCTACGTTTGCAAACCGCAGATATCTATTTCGAAATGGTCCAACATGCAGGGAGAATGGCTTAGAATATTTAGTCTTCATCGTGAAGGAGAGGTAGTGGTGTCTTACCAGCACCTTCTGCTCTGTGTAGAAACAATGCTGCCTTACATTCCTGGCATTCCTCCTCTGGCCTTGTAGTGACACTTCCTTTACACTGGCAGCTGCCACCGCAATCACCGGCCTATGCACTCTATGACCATTCAGAAAACGAAATCCATTAGTCCTCCTCATGCCTCACGCAATAAGTCACCTCTTACACATACTGTGACTCGATACACCCTTCAAAACTATACGACAATGGGCTGGTTGGCTTCCATGGCAGAAATGCAGTCACTTATCTGAGTCTGTCCTCTGGCTATACATTCTTTAAAACCTTAGTTGAAGCCATATTGGTTGAGTTGCTGCAGATAAAACTGGTAGCATGTTATTGCCAACGGAGGGCCTTTTATGATTCTTAATCGCACTGTATTTCGTTCTACAGCAAACAAGTTTCATGACCTCAAGTTCGGACTCTGTAGAGGTTGTACAATGTCTCGCGACTGACAAATCTTTTAGGATAGCCTCTCCTCGCAAATGACTATTCATAGATTCAGACTTTCTTTGGATTGGCGAGGAGTTCGGCACTGTTCTTAAATTGCCCTAGCCAAGGCTTCATATAAAGGTCTCCGCCTGCAGTTTAGATGAGAAATCTCCTTAGTGAAAAGAAGTGTTTATCATCATATGGTCGCGGACAGGAACCACGATGGTGGCGATATTTCACTCACAATGCCCATATCTTTCGTCGCTGATGGCGCGCCACTAGACATATTACTATCACAAACATCCCGCTCATTATTAACCCTTATCCTACTCTCTGCAAGGGACAGAAATGTCTCTGTAACTCAGCCGCTCAGTTCGCTTTCTTAGATTCTCAGAACCTCATTTCAATCAGGCAAACTCCTCTGGTTCCGAGAATTGCACGACTTCTGTGCTTCCAGATTCCGTAATGCGGCCATCGAATTCCTGTAGTAACGCTGCCATACCCTCCTTAAATTGTTTTCTGTCTGCTTCGGAATTTTCTCTGTCTGCCTGCGCTCGCCTTGTCTATCTCTTTCCTCTGTTTGTTTCCTATCCGCTTAGTCTTCCCTATCTGCCCTTTTTACTTCTGCATTTTTTCTGTCCGATTTCGCTTTTCCTAGCATCTAATTTGCCCACAATGGAATCCCCACCATGTTTATAGAGTTAGAACTGCTCTGTGCAGTTGTCGATTCCTTTTCCTAGGTTTCAGGCAATGCAACGCAATCCATAGAGCTTCGGATGTCCGGTAGCACGTGGCATTACTGTCTTCGTCACTTTTTATGGCATATCGGAGTCCTTTATTAACTTCCTTGTCTTTTTCCCGTGGTCTATGTTGGATCGTGAATGAGATACACAATGAAAATGTTTCTCTGAGACCTATAGTGAATGCAGTGAGTTCACCCATCTGCAGATCAGCAAAGCATCTGGTAGGGTTCTTAGCATCCAAACTGGGAAACAGAGAGCATCACGTTCTTAAGTCGCAGTCATTCCTTGAGTCTCTTCAAAAAAATAAAGATAAGCCAAAATGCCATAGCCCAATGATTAGTTTGGACGTCGTGGATATGGCCTCATGGTGAAAATGCACTGCAGCAGTTCGTCGATCACATGAACAGTGTCCACTCAAACATTAAATTTGCTGTCGAATTGTTGAGGGATGACAAGCTTCCAATCTTGGATGTTTTACTTGAACGGAAGGCAGCGTACAGGAAATCTACACAAACTGAGCGGTACTTAAACGCCAACGGTTTTCACCACCTTGTACACAAGAAAGCGGTACTGAAAACGTTAGTACACAGGCCAAAGATAATTTCTGACAGTGGCCATTTAGAGTCTCAATTTGAGCATTTGAAGCGCGCATTCAGAGAAAGTGGTTACAGCAAGGGAGAAATTGCTAAAACTTTCAAGTGCCATCGACGAAGGACGCCTCGTGAGTTGGTGGAACAGGCGAAGCCAGCTACATTCCTTCTATACTGTGGAGCAACTACTAGCAATGATAGAGCGCGTGCTAAAGAAACATGGACTGACGCTAGTATTCCGGCCCGCCTCTGAGATAAGAGAGATGTTACGCCGCGTTAAAGACAACATAGGTCTTCGAGTTCCTGGCGTGTATGGTGTCTCCTGTGAATATTGTTGTATTTGCATAGGTCAAATCTTTCGCAGAGCGTTGTGCACAGTATTCACGAAATATCAAACAAAGGAAACTTGAGAACTCGGCCGTGGCTGAACACTGCCTAGAAAACGGGCATAAAATACAATATGAAAAAATGAGAGTTTCGACTCAACCAACATTATACTGGGATTCTGTTACCAAAGAAGCGACCGAAATTAGAAACAAAAAACAGTAACAATTTTAGCAGACAGCACGTGTATGCGATTAGTGGGGCATGGGGGCAGGCTTTGGACATTGAGCGAAAGCAAAGACGTAAGCTTGACGGTTCTAGGGACGCAGGAGAGCCAGTTTCAAGAGTGACGCCGGCTGTTCGCGCCACATGACGTCATTCGGTCCGGCGGCGGGACGGAGCCGCTACGAGCTGCCCAACTTGTCTTCCACGCATGCGCCACTCCGGCTCTCTCTGGGTGGTTCCAGAGGTTGCCATTACATCTACATAAGCAGAACTCAGTGCCAGTCCCGACAGTCAATGATTTCAGCTCCTGATGGCGATGGCAGAGGCAGCTGTCGAAAGCTCGGGTGTTTTATTCAAAATGACGCGGCTTGTAAACCGAGAAGATTTTATTACATCAAAACTATTATCTGCGCAGTCAAGTTAAAAAATCCAAAATCGCAGTTTGAAATATATCAAATAGCAACACAAGTTGAATATTGGAAAGAAGCAAGTAAGTGAGCTGCTCATAACATGGATCCCGGGGCCACAGATTGCGAATTTACATTTCCTCAAAAACAGCGAAGCGTGTTCAACAGCACCACACAGCCGCTAGGACACGAATCCTCCAAAACTACCTCTGTAGACGGCAGGCGGCCACCAATGTCTTCTAACTTACTTCCTCTTCCATAACACCCTACTTTAAAAAATACTACACGGAAGGGACTATTGTATGCTGCTACCAATGTGGCGGGTGAGAATAGTGCTAAATTCATGAAAAATCAAGCAGAAGCACAAGTAACTTCCACTCTTTGTGTACAAGACGTAGATTTTTAAACACGAATTGGTACTGGGCCGAAGCAGTGTCTTCACGATTGGTCAGACTTATGTGCCAAGAACACCGCCCAGAGCGACGCAATTCTATTGGACGAACCAAAATTTTACAGCGAACACAACTGAAAATCCAACACCGGTCGGACGGCAATGCAGCGTCTTGTTCTTTGGTGCTCGCACAGAAAGGCAAAAATGTTGTTCTCAGTTAATCTCTGGGGACTGTAGGATGGCCGCAGCGTTAACTGACTACAAGGGGTGCAGGCTGCAACAGGTCGCTATCCGGCTTCTGCAAAAACTCCCCATATCCCTAAAGGATGTGCTCTTCACGTAATGAGATTCACAGTCGGCTTTCTCCCAACAAAAGAGGCCGTAGAGATGATCGTGGCGACACGCCAATCCAGAGTAGATGGCTCAAGGCTACCTTTCCAAGCGCTCGGCTCCAGTATTCTCACTAAAACAACCATGAAATAGCGACAATAATAAATTAATACCGTATAACGATGTGTGACAATAATATCACAGTACATTTAGTCCCTTTTGCTATTTGTTAACGATAACTAATCAGAATTGAAAATACAGTAATGTTCATAAATGCAATACTAGAAGAGTCTTACACTTACCATCACTTAGCCTTACTTGGCACAGCAAGTAGTGATGTTCTCAGCAGTAGAAATGTTTGGCCACATAACCAATGACATAAATAATTTAGTAGATAATAAAATTAACTGCAAACACAAACTGAAATCATATCTCCGTCACGACTACTCTGACTCCATAGAAAAATTTCTGAATGTCTAATAATGTTGTGTGTTCCTCTTTACGAAAGACAGGAGAAAAGATTGAGAAGGAGAAAGAGAGATGTATGTGTGTGGAGAGGGGAGGGGGGGGGGGGGACGGAGGTAGAGGTTAAATGCAAGCATAAGTCACTGTACATAAAAATTGGTGAAGACAAACTGATCTGCATCAGCAAATTGACACATTAATATTTTCCACTAAGAAATCGCGTTATAGTTGTAAAACCGACTCGTTCCACATCATAGAGAGAGTACTTAATTATTAGCCGTGGAACTTACAACTAACATCTGCTAAACTAAACTTGTGCCAGCTGGCTGTAGCTCATAAGTTAATTGAATCCCCATTCGCATTTCTCGTCCATCAGTATGGTCCTATGCAGGTCCTAACGGGTACATGTGGATATAGTTTTATATGTGTTATCTTAATACGAGAGTTGTCCAGAAAGTAAGTTGCGATCGGTCGCGAAATGGAAACATCAGGGAAAAAAAGAAACGTTTTATTTGCAACAGTGACGTACACCTTCCACCTACTTCTCTACATAATCGTTGCTCCAACTTCGAGTGTTGTAGTAGTGTTGTATCCTCGTCATAGAAAGCAGCCGCCTGTACTTTCGGCCAGTTACCTGTACTGGTCTACAGCTCGTTGTCTGTGGAAAATTTTTGTCTTCTTCTTGTAAGCAAAGATGAGACTCAGGGGGAGCCAATTACGGACTGTATTGTAGGTGATCAAACACTTCTCATCGGAAACGCTACAGGAGCGTCTTCATTGCCCCTGCAGTGTGCGGCCGAGAATTGGCTTGAAGGAGAAACTGCACGACAGTTGTGTTATGTGGGCTGCATGACACAGGCGAAATCTCTAACCAAACCCTCATACTTGGTGGGAGACGCTATTCCCTACACATCTTTACGTGCTCACTGTTCACTCAAAACTGAAAAGGGTGACGCGACACGATCGACAGGGATACCAGAGACACTGCCCAACACATCTGTGCAAACGACATAAAAGTTTTCTGGGTATGATACCGCGCCATAATGAAAAAGAAAAAAGAAGAAAAAAAAAAGAACTAATGCTGCTGCAGTAGGGTTTTTTTTTCTACATTATGACACGGTACCATACCCATAAAACTTTTATGTCGAGTGACTCTGGCCGCGGAAGTCTACACAATTACATATGTGAAAAGCTTTGCCGAATTTTCCCAGTGGTTTCCATTTCGCGACCGATCGGAACTTATTTTCTGGACAACCCTCGTATGTAAGCACACCAGTGTGTTGGTTGTTTCTTCTCTATGGTGAACAGTTTTCCCTCAAACGTATCATAAAAGTTACGACTGAGCCGTGGTAACAATTGCTGTTTTGAAGAGCGCGCCGCTGCGCGTAGTGTGAAGCAGTCGCCCTCTGTTTCTGGCGGTGGCGCCGCTGTGGAAATCACAGCTTTGGTGTCTCCCTCTGGTGGGAAAGGGGAAAGATTGCCTGTTCACGTGCATTCAAGGGGCACTATGAGCTCACCAGTCGGTCAGTCTGGGTCAGTCTCTCGTCCCCAAATTGCTAGTCTGTCTCTCGTCCGCATTTGTTAGGCAGTTAGTGTCTTTCTGTCGTTCGGGGTGCTAGTATGTCTGTCGTTCGGATCAACCTTTAAAGCCGGCAAAATAAGAGTCTTTTCACTCCGTCAGTAAGAGAACTCAGCGAGTGGTCACCCGGTCGGGGCTTAGTTCATGCATCTGAGTCTGCGCGTTAGGCCGCCAGTCTGCTCGAGTTTGCTCAGGCAATGGTCATTGGCGGGTGGATCGATCGGTTGGTCGGTCGCGCATTGAGACACAAGATGACTTGTCCGTCTTGAGTGTCGGCGCATGTGAGGTCGCCACGTGAGTCCAGTGGGCTGCGGCGTATAGCGAGGGGTAGTGACTTCGCGGTCAACACGAGAGCAACAGGAGTCAACCCACGACATCCGTCTGGCCGGTGCGAGCTGCGACGCCGTGAGACGGGAGATCGGCGCGCCTTCCTGCGTCTGTTGAAGCGACTGGCAGCGGACGGTTCGGGAGAGCGATTTGGGGGTTCTGCACCAGTCTTCTCGAGAAATCTCAGTTTATTAGAAGTTAAGTGATTGATGATATGTTGTTTGATTTACTCTTATTAAATTCTACTTGTTTTCTTGGTGAGGTCACCAGCCGTTTTGCATTGGGATCGTCCCACCATTCTTCTCCGTTTGCCCACCCGCAGGAAGGAGGTTGTTTATAAATTGGGTGGTTCGTTTTTCCCTTGTGGAGTAGGGGCGGGTTAGAGCAACCTGCGGTTCGGGTTTTTCGGTAATCTCCCTAACAATCTACCGTACGTCAGTAGCTGTCTGTTATGTTTGTCGGATTTGGCGTGTTAACGAATTTATTGCTTGGAGTCTAACGGCCTAACACCTGAAATATGTTTTGATCTTTGGAAACTATGATATTATTGCCTATGATCTTGAAAGGCGGTGTGTGTGTACTGTAGAGCATCTTGACTATTGTTTGGCCAACCTTGTAGAATTTTATATAAGATTGCATTTCATGGGCTTTTATTTAAATGATCATTTCAGTATATAGTTTCCACCCTTTCACCGTATGACTTTTCTTGGAAGTTAAAATCAAGTTGCACCTTTGGTGGCAAGGTTAATATTTTAATTGTTAGTGTTTTGTACCATTTCCATCCCTCCTACGGGAGGTGCATAGTTTGTGTGCTTGTGTAAATTGTTAAAACTCTTAGTTTAAAGTTATCTGGTGTGTTGCTGATTTGCACCAGTGTAGTCTTTCAGAGGCTGTTGTGAGCGGTCGTAACTACGGCCATGTCAAAAGGGAGCGGCAAGGTTCTCTGCCCGAAAGCTCATACAGTCAAAACTTGTTTCTTTCTGCCTCTGAGTAAATTGTAACTTTGATATTTAGATGGTGCTTTCTGATTATAATTTTAAATCTGTTTCTTTTAAAAAATGCTTTTAGGCACTATTAAATTGAATAAAATTCGCATTTGTTAAAAGGAATTTGGTTATGATTTCATCAGTTACTCCCTGGCAACTACTTCCATGATTGCATAGTGTGATTAAATGTGTTAATGTTCTTGATGAATCACTAGTAAATAAAATAATTTCTTAAGAATATTCTTTGAAAATAAATCACGGTTCAACGACCTAATGTTAGTAGTGGGGGTAATGGGGCTTCTACCTCAATCTTGGATTCAAATTGATATCAGATTAACAGGAAATTTAATTAAATTGATCAATTAATTACCCCACCTCGGCACCTGGGATGATTTTATGAGTTTCCCCCAGCTAGCACATGGGCCCCTACCTCTGCTAATACCCTCCCCCTCCCAACGACCATCTGCCTATTAGCGGCATTTTCGAATTTTGGCGGAAAATCCAAAAAAATTGTGGGATTTCCCAAAATGGACGAAATTTCTTTGTACGAAGGCTTTGATGACGTCCCAACCCACCCCCCACCCAAGAATTAGCGTAAAATTCAAAACAGCGGTGCCTTTTCGGGGACTCGAAACGTAGTCCTTCTGGGCAGAAAGCCCAAGTGTACCCTCTTCCTCCCCCCCACCCCCCCCCCCCCACCCCTGCTCACAGGAAAATCTCCAGATGCGGGAAAGGAAGGTTAGGTTAGCGTACTTTATTTATTCTGGGTGGGAAACTAAAGTAAAGATCGCTCCTGATAACGTAATTAATCATAAAGATAACGAGAAAAATCTGTATAGTTTGAGGCCATTCATCGTGTTCAAATTATAAATTCTCGTATGTGTTCCTTTCAGACTGTTGAATCATCAGTATATAACGACATCTATATAGTCATTCTTTCATGTTAGACTGTAGTATACAATTCACATCTCTCTCTGTGTCTCCCATAATTTTGTGATATCCAACGATGTGAAGAAGAAAACTGCAGCACTGCCACCGATTACAGATGACCAAACTGCAGAGGTTGGAGCTCTATAGCGATACTTCTGATGCATGTATTAACATATCTCACTTATCCTATACATGTCCAGCCTGCGTATAATCAAAAATACTTCCGCTATTTTGCTGCAAAAACTATCAATCACTGCAGAATACCCTCGTTATTTCGGAATTTCCATCAAAGTAATGAAAAACCGAAAATAAAATCCGAAGGAAAAAAACATAGTCTAACGAAATGTCTATGTTAACCGATTTCTTTCAGTTTGATGGGCAGAATTAGATGGATTGAGAGCATCCCTGGCGTTCAAAGCAGTGTTTGTAAATAAACTTTTCACGCTCTCTTCTCACATGTCGGAAAAAAGCAATCATTTTACTTCCGGCAACAACAAGATATAATTCAAGAGGATGTTGCTGTTTTATACACTATGACAGGTCCTGTTTTACCAGTGCAATGGTATATCGTGCTGGCGTTCACGAAACATAAAAAAATTCGTGAGAACCTGTCTTCTAACTGAAGCTCCTAATGTCATCCAGTACAGTATTCCACCGAAACATCAAAAACAGATATCTGCGTGCTGATTTCTGACACATTTTTACTCCAAAACTCGCCTCTAGCGACTTGTGTGTAAAGTTTCTGTGAACTAACAGACCATCATTGTCAATAGCAGCAAATTCTTGTGTGTCAGTTTCGTAAGCAATTTGGTCGACACAGAACAACCTGTTTCACGCAATCTAATCACATGTCGGGAAAAACACTATCATTTGTAGCTTCCACAATGAGCTATAGTTCACGTGGTGCCTGCTTTACAATTAGAGATTATGAAGTATTAAGTAGCACAGGACTTGCAGTAATACATATTTTTAAACAAATAATTGTGACGATAATAATAGAAAGTCATTATTCCACAAGAGTAGATATAGGCGATTTCTATTACTTTTTTAGCAAAACTGCTATATCTGCATCTTCATATTTTCGCGGCGCAGTGATAGTTACATAACATTTCTGGTGCACAGTGACATAAATTTCGCTTCTTCTTCTAATATTTCGGCTGTATACCGTCAAGCCATATTCAGAGTGATCCGAGGTGACTGGCACTCCAGCATTTGCTCCGCCCTTTTAAACCCACGAACCGCACCACCACTGCACGTGCAACCACCGACACACAAGGCATCAGAGACGTTGATATGCGGCAAAGAGGTACAACAAATGCATGGAATTCGATCTAGGGTTGCGCCGTCGATCCACATAGTGATATCGATATATCAGTGCAAGTTGCACCATCGCGACGTCTTTGTGAGTTTATTACAGAAAGTGTCGGATTCCATGATTTGTCCAAGGTGAAGCCACTATTTCTGTTAATTAAATTCATCTCCAACCGAATTTCAATTGCTACTTTCACTACTGAGTGGCAGAAAGATGAAGCTGAGCCTAAAATTTCGACGTTATCGTACACCATAGAGCGCCCAGTGTAAATACAGCGCTCTGCCACCACAGATTTATTGGTTTGAAAGAGCCGGATGTACCTGCAGTGCTTTGGGGATCTCTCATCGACTGTACATGTCGTCTGTCCGATGTATGAATGGCCACAGATTTATTGGTTTGTAAGAGCCATGTGTACCTGTGGTACTTAGTGCATCTCTCATGGACTGTATGTGTCGTCTGTTCCTTGAATGAAAGGAAACACTCACAGGTGATCTTATAAACTGCAGGCTTCCGAAGCACTAAGTCATCTTTAACAGAATCAAGTAGTGCTGCTGGCTTTGATGGAGAGCGAAAAATCACTTTCACTTTGTGTTTAATGAGGATCCGTCTTATTTTTTATGCTGAGCTTCCCACGTATGGCAGAAAAGAGATGGATTTGGAACGTTCCATGTCTACTTTTACATTCCTTATACACGCTGTTGGTTTCATTTGTAGTGCCTTATGTATCAGCTGTGGACACGTCCCAAGAGAGAATGTTTAAATCATCTGAATTCCATCCACAGACAAATTCAGTTCACAATGGAAATCGAAAAAGATGGGTTCCTTCGTTTTTCGATGTTTTGGTACGATACGAAGATGATGGCACTTTCGGACATACTGTACATCGAAAACCGAACCATACTGATTTATATTTACGTACAAATTGCTGCCACCATCTTTCAGAGAAGATGAGAGTACTCAGAACTCTGGTACACAGACCATTCGTCATTGCTCACGAGAGCACTGTGGAGGAGGAGCTTCTACATTTGATAAGAGTTTCTGAAGCCAACGGGTACTCTCCACAGCAGATACGTAGGCACTACAAATGAAACCAACAGTAGGTATAAGGAATGCAGAAGAGGACATGGAACGTTCTAAATCCAAGACTTTTCTGCCATACGTGGGAAGCCTATCGCCAAGAATAGGACGGATCCTCAGTAAACAAAAAGTGAAAGTAATTTTTCGCCCTCCACAAAAAACAGCAGTGCTTCAGAAGATTGGTATTTAGAAGATCCCCTGCGAGTGTTTCCTTTCATTCAAGGAACAGACGACACATACAGTCTATGAGAGATGCACTAAGTACCACAGGTACACATGGCTCTTACAAACCAATAAATCTGTGGTGGCAGAGCATTGTATTTACACTGGGCGCTCTATGGTGTACGATAATGTCGAAATTTTAGGCTCAGCTTCATCTTTCTGCCACTCAGTAGTGAAAGTAGCAATTGAAATTCGGTTGGCGACGGACTTACTTAATAGAGATAGCGGCTTCAACTTGGACAAATCATGCAATCCGGCATTTTCTGTAATAAATTCACAAAGATGTCGCGATGGTGCAGCTTGCACTGACACATCGATATCACTGTGTGGATCGACGGCGCAGCCCTAGACCCAATTTCACGCACATGTTGTACCTCTTCGCCGCAGATCAACGTCTCTGATGCCTTGTGTGTCGGTGGCTGCAAGTGCAGTGGTGGTGCGGTTCGTGGGTTTAAAAGGACGGAGCAAGTACTGGAGTGCCAGTCACACCCGAAATATTAGGAGAAGAACTGAAATTTATGTGGGTGCATGCTCGAAATTTTATGGGACAAGCTCACTATAGTTTGAGTGCACTCTGCATGTTCAAATTATAAATTTTCTTACACGAGGGCATTACATTCGTTCCGGATGTATGAAATATCAATACAAATCAGCATTTATACAGTCATTTATTATGTTCGGGAGCACTCCTCACCATTATTTAATAACATCCAGAGTAGGCAGAAAATATCTATGAACTATATGCAACCAAACTTTAACCAGACGTACCACTCCCTGTAATAGAACCTCCTATAACATTTTCCCGCATTTCTCTCTTCTGATACATCAAAAAACAAATACCACCTGTGCCGGCCGAAGTGGCCGTGCGGTTAAAGGCGCTGCAATCTGGAACCGCAAGACCGCTACGGTCGCAGGTTCGAATCCTGCCTCAGGCATGGATGTTTGTGATGTCCTTAGGTTAGTTAGGTTTAACTAGTTCTAAGTTCTAGGGGTCTAATGACCTCAGCAGTTGAGTCCCATAGTGCTCAGAGCCATTTGAACCAAATACCACATGCGTGTTGAAATCGAGTTTACTGCATATACAGACATTACTCCATTGGTGCAGGTGGCAAGGGTTCAAAGTAGCTTGCTTAGATCTGCGTAACGTTTTGCATCTGTCCTGGAGGAAGATCATATCCCACAGACTACCAGTCACAAGAGAGCGTTCCTATGTAGTTCTTTCATAAGCAGTTTGATACATTACTTTTCTGCTGTAACACAAGCAGTGTATGACTACAACTTTGTGCACAGCTATACATTTTGTTTTATTATGATGGCTTCGAGTATGTGTCAGGTGCTGATCCAGCATTAAAATGTTCTGATCCATTATCTCTCACAGAAAGCTGGACATTGCTTGGTGTAAACTATGATGCTCCCACAACACACAGGATGATCGAGATAAAATGGAGAGGTGGTGTTTCGTATTGCAAAAAACGTGGACATCGCAAAGTATAGGAAACTGGAAACATTTGCTGCATTGCAGAGCGTTTTGAATCAGCTGTCTGAAGGTGATGACATTTATATTTAATATCATCTTCCACAGTGATGGGGTATCAGATGTCTCGGCATTCTGTGCTGAAGAGACTAAGATCATTGTTTCCTACTTTTTGCAGTCATGTACATGATCACTGTTCCGGTGTTGACCATCCCCATAGCTGCTGTTCACAACAAGTACAGGGTAGTGGAAATAAAAAGAGGTACTGTTATATTATTGGTGAAAAATAAAATGTGGAGGGCAACGCAGCATATGGAAATAGGATGAGTCTGAAGCATTGAGAAACATCTCCAAACAACTGTCTGAAGGATATGACTTCAACATTTAATCCCTTGTTCCACAATGGCATGTAGCTGATGGCCTGTATTCCGCCACGGCTCTCTCCATCTCAAACAAGTTATGTCAGTCAATCATTAAGTGGTAATCAACAGCATGCAAATGGATGGATGGGACTGAAAAGGCGCCATTAACATGGGATGATGTACTGTAATAAACACTACAATTGATGGCATGATCAATTTTAGTATAGTTACAATTTGTTACTTAATTTCAATGACACAGCAGAAAGTTTCCAAATTCCTGCATCATCACTGAACCACTTTTTCGAGTACCATATACTAGACTGTGAGTGCAGATTGTGCAGTATGCCCATTTGGTCACAGGCACCAAAGTATACCAGACAGCATCCTATATCATTATATTTGTAACACATCGATCATAGTAGGGAATCTACGGTTACAACTGGCCATCATTCTCTATGTGGTTGGGGCCATAGAGTATTCTCGCATTCATACGAGTAGAATAATGTCAGAGATTGAAAGATCTCCCCATATTGTCCTTGACCAAGCCTCCCTGCAACATGGCTGCCGGTTTAATCTGCAGCTGACCAGAAGTAGGAGGGTACTGTACCTGCTACATTCCACGTCTCATGAAGGAACAGAGCAAGATGAGTCTGTAACTGCTGTTTAGCGAAGACTGTTCCATACCAGTCTTACTCATGGACCCATGACTCTGGGTAGGCCTGAGAGTTCGAATGTGAACCACCCTGCATTATATCTGGAACGATATCTAGAGGTGGGCCTACAATGCGTCACGTCTGGGACACAGTTAGATGTTGGATCCACCATGAATTATATCCAGCACGGTGTCTAGAGGGTGATCCGCAATGCACTACATCAGGTATAGGGTTCAAAGGAGGATCCAGCAGTGAGAGAACTGGGTTTATGGAAGCCAGCCATGACACAAACACAAACAAAGAAATACCGAAAGTAGAATAAATGCACTGCGTCTGTAAAATATATGGTTGTGAGTGACTGGGTGCATTCGAGTACAGTGTTACACTGTACTGTCCAACTAATGTGCTGTTCTATCTGATACATAAGAATAATACGCACGAAGGGCTATTTCCCTCCATCCAATGGGCATCTAGCATACAAAATAGTGGCACTGAGTTGATCATGCGCTGTCATCGTGAATCTTTAATAGTATAAAAGGAGTTGTGATAGGCACTGCAGGATGCCTCGGTTTGTTGTTATTACTGGAGAACCTAGATAATTCTACAAAATAACGATGAGAAGCGCTCTCGAACATAATAAATGACTGTACAGATGCTGATCTGTATCGGTATTTCGTACATCTGAAATGAATGTATTGCACTTGTGCGTGACCGTTTGTAATTTGAACATTCAGAATAGTCTCAAACTACAGAGATCTTGCTCGAAAAATAATAAAAATTAACTGTATCTACTTTCGAGGAATTATGACTGTTTTTATTACTATAGCTAAAAATGATAGTGTTTTTCCCGACATGTGATTAGATTGCTTGAAACAGGCTGTTCTGTGATGGCGAAAATGCTTACAAATTTACAACAAAAAATCTACTTCTAATGGCAATGGCGGTCTGCATGCTGACAGAAACTTTACACACAGATCGGTAGATGCAAGTTATGAAGCAAAAATGTCAGCTATCAGCACGCAGATGGTATTTGTTTTTGATATATCGGAGAAATCTTATAGGATTCTCTATTAGGTGACTCACAAAAGGTTTATAGCACAATATAACTTTGCTGTGGTAAAACGGGACCTGCCAAAGTGTACAAAACAACAGCCTCTTGAATAATAGCTCGCGACCGCTACGGTCGCAGGTTCGAATCCTGCCTCGGGCATGGGCGTGTGTGATGTCCTTAGGTTGGTTAGGTTTGAGTTCTGGGGACTGATGACCTCAGAAGTTAAGTCCCATAGTGCTCAGAGCCATTTGAACCATTTGAATAATAGCTTGTTGTCGCTGTACGTAAAATGTGATTGGGATTTTTTTCCGAGATTCAAACAAACGGCGTGGAAGGCTGTATTCTGTAATGTTATTTCACATATCTGAAATGTTTGTAATACACATGGACATGACCGTTTATTTACACACACTGATTTGAACGTCAGGGGCACTCTCAACCATGTAATTTTATCCATCAAAGTGAAGATATCCCTAAACATATATGGTTTCTTTATTTGGAGTCTAAATTCTCCCTTTTCCTTTACTCAAATAAGAGTTTAGAAGTAATGAGGACTTTCTGCAGTGATTGATAGTCTTTGCAGCAAAATATCGCAAGCATTTTTGATTACACGCAGGCTGGACATGTATAGGATAAGTGAAATAAGTTAATACATCCGTCAGAAGTATCGCTACAGAGCTCCAACTCTGCAGTTTGGTTACCTGTAATCGGTGGCAGTGCTGCAGTTTTCTTTTCCACATCGTTGGGTGTCAAAAAATAATGGGAGACAGAGAGAGAGATGTGAATTGTATCCTGCAGTCCAACATGAAAGAATGACTATATAGATGTCGTTCTATATTGATGATTCAATCGTCTGAAAAGTAGCTAACGCCCTCTTCCACGACCATTTATCATTTGAATATGATGAGTGCTCTCAAACTATGCCGATATTTCTCATAAAACTAAAAGAAAATGGACTGCGCCTATTACTGTGGAAACAGGATATTTGTTATTGTCACACCTGAGACTCTTTAATAGATACTCGCTTGTAAGATATGCATTGACATTTAATGCGGCTGTTGTATGAAATGCCTTCCCCCGAAAAATGGTGAGCGCTTGTGGAGCAGGTTGCTCACTGCGTGGGGGCATGTCTCATAGTCTCTCAGAGCTGCCATTGTAGATATACAACACACGTTTGTGCTAGCTGTCATTTATCTGAGTTTGTTCTGTGGCCCGCTGGCGTCATGGCCTGTTGTGTATAGGTAGCTTTCGTAGACACTGATAGCACTGACCACCTGGACTGCATCGTGCTCTGCTGGGGAGGCTGCTCGAGGGCACTGGCTGCTGGGGTGGGCTGTACACCTGCATGCAGAGCTCTTAGCAGCTACCTGTTTACCAAGAAGTGGACATTTGAAAAAGTGTTGAATTTTTTAAGGATTTTCGTTGTTGTTACAGGAGGAAGGGGGTTGGAGTCTCTCCGAGAAGTACGTTTAACAGATTGCAGGAAGCATCCTGTGACTGACTTCCACAGACCAGAGACTGTATATCACTGCCACCAGACGGATGTCTTTGTGGACCATTACTGGCAGGATAAACAGGCCTGAATCCATACTTACGGTGAGGAGAAGGAGGGATGAGGCACGTTGCGTGGCAGGGGTGGAGGGGGGGGGGGGGGGGTGGTAAGACTGCTTCTAAGCTGGATTTCCTGTCTGTACAGGATAGCACATGTGTAACTGCCCTCCCTCTCCCCTGTCGTGATCTTTTGGAGCTGGTTTTTGTGGTAGTTGTGCTATTACGATGATTTTCTCAATTCTCAGTACATGTGTTGCATTTGACACTTCGTTTATGACTCCTGGTTTTTTTCACGACAGTTTCGATGTGTAATTCGAACAGTGAAGTATTTTCCATCAGTTGTGATAGCGTTATTGGCCCTGCCGAATTTCGAGCTGTGGGGCTGCAGGGTGATTGTCGAGCAATGAAGTGGGAGGCGTCTGTAACGAACTCTGACGTCAAACAGAGATAGACACGGTCGTCAGCTGCATGCTTATTAAATTCCTATCTGGGCAAGACCAACACATTGTCAGTTGAACAGATTTCCTGCCACAAACAATGATAGTACCTTCTCCTCCATCCTTCTTCCCGCCAGCATGTAGTTGAAGGCATAATCCTGTGTAGGGTTTGAGTACGTTTGCCACCAGTATTGTGAATTTTTTCCCAGCAGGATAACAGCAGTTGTATGAAATCGTCAGGTTTTGAGATATAATGCGATTTTGGGGGCTCCTTGTGTAGCATGTACATGTGTAATTAGGTCTGATCTTTATGGTTATTATGTAATTAGGACCAATATTTACTTGTTTCCCATCCAAAATAAATAAAGTGTACGAACCTAATTTTCCTCTCCTGCATCTGGACAGTTTTCCTGTGCTGGGGGGTGCACTTGGGCTTTTGGCCCAGGAGGCGTGAGGTTCGAGTTCAGAAGGGCACCGTCATTTTGAACTTCCAGTCAATTCCCGGGTTGAGGGTGGTGTGGAACGTCAGAAAAAGCATTGAGACATAGAAATTCGCGCTATTTATGACGCTTCCATCTTTTTATATTCCCGCCAAAAATCTGTAATTCCCGCCAGTAGGACAAGTGTGGGTGGGGAGGCTAGAATAGGGGAAGGGGGAGAGGACCTCTCTATGCACGTGCCACCTGGGGAAAACTCATGACGTCAAATGGTGTTAGGGGTGGGGGTGGAATTAATTGATCAAATTAATTAATTTATATAATTAATTTGATATCAATTTGACATCAAAAGTGCATCAATAAAGCCATCATCCCACTACCGATGTTTCCTGCATGGTCTTAGCTACAGCCACTGGTGGACTACTTCTGCAGTGTAGCGTAGCAATTTTGTGTACTCGTGTCCACACTTCAAATAAGCATTGATGAGTAGCTCTTGCCACACATACTTGGAGGTACCAACCAACCTAGAAACATAAGACTTGTAATAGCCATAATTATTAGTTTGCAAATATGTAAATACTAATGCAGTGTTGTTCAGTACACTGTCCAGAGTCACCAATAGAAAAATCTGCAGTTATAGCTGTTGCACTCCGCATTTCAGGAACAACGTGCGCTCCATGCGCACATTACCTGATCGAAAGTGTGTGGACACCCATTAGTGGCCATTAATATGGGATGTATCCACCTGTCACCTTTATCATGGTTGAAACTTTACTGTGGGCACTTTAAATAAGATGTCTGAATGTCTGTGGAGGAATGACAGCCCATTCTTCCACAGGAGCCGAGACCACAGAAGGAAGTGATGTTCGACGCTGGAGTCCAAAGAGAAGTCGACGTTCCAGCTTGTCCCAAAGATCCGCCACTGAATTCAGGTCGGGGCTCTGCGTAGGCCAGTCTAGTTCAGGAATATGATTTTCCACAAAACATTACCCCACAGAAGCTGCTTTGTGACGGGCTGCATTGTCACTTGAAACAATCACCGCCTCCGAACTGATTCTCTACTACTGAGCGAGATAGCGCAGTGGTTAGCAGACTGAACTAGCATTCGGAAAGACGACGGTTCAAAACCGTGTCCAGGCATCCTGGTTTACGTTTTCCGTGATTTCCCTAAATCGCTTACGGGAAATGCCGGAATGGCTCCTTTGAAAGGACTCGACCGATTTCCTTCCCCGTCTTTTCTTAATCCGAATTTGTATTCCGTCTCAAATAATGTAGCTATCAACAGGATGTTGAACATTAATATTCCTTTCTTGTGTCTCTGCTGCACGCAGTACACAGCGCTTAAGTGGAATAAGGGGGCCGTACACCAACCACGCAAAATATCCCCGTATTTTAACAGCAGTTCCTCTGTGCTCCTGTGCTGGCAGTACACGGTGTGGCTAGTAACATTCTCCAGGCATTCGCTAAGGCGAAACCCTTCCTTCGGATTCCCAAAGTATACAGTGTAATTCATCACACCCAGTGACTAGTTTCCAGTCATCCACTGTCCAGTGCCGTTGCTGTTCGCACCCCTTGAAACGCCGCTTATCGTTAACGACAGATATGTAGTCATTCTTTTAAAATTGCTAAGTAAAGCCACTGGGTTAGCTGCATTGCTAATAGCACTCTGGAACTCACGAGTGACTCCTTCCTCTGTTTCCATGCGACTGTTTTACAATCATCTTCAGTATCGCTCCAAAGTACTTATCCGTCACTGCAAGAAGTCTACCTGGTCTTGGTTTGGCTATGGTTGTTCCTTCGAGTTTCCGCTTCACAAACTCATCACTAAGAGTCGATTTGGGCAGCTTTCGAAGAGTTGAAATGTCCCTGATGGATCTGTTATTCAGGTCACATCCAGTGGCTACTGTACGTTCGAAGTCACTGAGCTCGCTTCCCGTGCATGGGGTCCCGGATTCCATTCCCGGCGGGATCAGGGATTTTCACCTGCCTCGAGATGACTGGACACAAAGTGTTGTCCTCATCATTTCATCATCATTCACGAAAGTGGCGATATTGGACGGAGCAAAGATTGGGAATTTGTACGGGTGCTGATAACCACGCAGCCCACAAACCAAACATCGTCATCATCTTCTGACCGACCCATTCTGCTGTCACTGCCTCTCTGCTGGCAACACTGTACTCCCAGCCTTCTTTTATACTGGCGGGCTGGCCCCTCGTGGCATCTAGTAGTCAGTTCTCAATTAAACATTTGTGTCCAGATACTTTTGACCAGATAGTGTACTATTTCTAATTTTGGTGTATTTCCACAATGTAGCGAATGGCATTAAAAGAAACTACTTTCCTACGTCGTAGTAATTTAAATTTCTTTGTTCTTAATCGCATCACATCTTAATGTACTGATCCTGCACGACTTGTTGGCATCCGTTCTCAGCGTCTGCGGTTTGCCTTCGCGGAAAGGTGAAGCGATCGTTTTCTCATTCATCTTCGTGCGATAATCGAAGTCGTGGGATTTCCGCGTGAGGGCCCTTGCGTCTTCAGTGCTTTCCTTGGTAATTGGACGCTAGCATTCAAAACACTACATGTCGACAGGCACATAAAAGACATGACTAAACAACTTAAGGGCCGTTTGTCTTACGACATATTCGTACCTATGATATGGAAAGCATCACAGCTAACACCAATACGCAAGAAAGACAATAGTAATAATCCGTTGAACTATATGTCGGTATGAATGACATCCGTTTGTAGTAGGGTTTTGGAACATATAATTCTTGAACATTTACCTCATCTTTTCTGTTGAGGGAGTTTCGGAAAACCGTGTTTAGTAACTCTTGCTTTAGTGGCTCTGTCAACGGTAATATTACCATCGCTAAAGCGCAGCGAAGGTCTTGACTGTGCCTTGGCACTGGTATATTTTTACATACGACCAGATCTCTTTGGATTGTCTACCAGATTTCGAGACACAGTTTCACTGTGGAAACTACCAGAAGCATCTCGCATGGAAGACGACGATAAATTTCGAGCTTCAGTGAAACTTCGCCAAACTTTAAAATTTGACATGCTTTTTTCGTGGCTTCCCCAACATGATTCTCACCTGTTTAATGTACCCTTGGGGATTAGTAACATCTATTAATTTATTTGGTATATGTCTCTCAACTGCTGTCGATAATTTTTCTTTGAATTGAAGCCACGGCTGGTCTACGCTTATATAGTCAGTTTGGAAGGAGTGCAGACTTTCTTTTAGGAAGGCGTCAAGCGAATTTTTATCCGATTTCAAAGCAGACGTATTTTGCATTTAATTTTGGTGGATTTGGATGTTACGTTCTTCAGTCATGCTGCAACGACCTTACAGTCACTAATCTCTGCATCCGTCATGATGCTCCCTATTTACTCAGGCTTATTTGTTTCAAAGATGCCAATTATATTTCCATAACCATTTACATTTCGAGTGTGCTCGTGAACTAATTGCTCAATATAATTTTCGAGCAAAGCATTCAGTACTAATTTCGAACGATATTATGCACCTACCACCGGCTTTAAACATGCATTTTCGGAAAAATGTCGAAGGTAGATGATCATCTTAAATTAGAACCGTCATATAAAAATAATGTAGAGAAAGCGAGTCACACACTGCGTTTCATTGGCCGAAGATTTAGAATATGCAACACACATACTACGCTTGTCCATACTCTTTGAGATACTGCTACGCGGTATGCGATCTTTACCGATAGCATTGTCGGATTTCTTAGACGGCCAGTTCGTTTTGCATTATCAGGAAATAGGAGATAAGTCTCTTCCAGCTATGATAATCCAGTAGGGACGGCAATCTTTTTTTTTAATAAAAAAAAGGCGCTTCTTGGGGCGCTGTATTCTCGCCAACTTTCTCCTCCGAATGCGAAAATATTTTGTCGAGTTCCATTTACAGAAACATAAATGAACACCGTCATAAAATAAGAGAAATCAGAGCTGGTCAGGGGAGGATAATGTGTAAATTCTTCCCACCCACTCTTCTAGAGCCAGCCGCTGCTGCCGAGAGGTTCTAGGCGCTTCTGTCTTGAACCGCGCTGCTGCTACGGTCGCAGGTTCCTGCCTCGGGCATGGATGTGTGTGATGTCCTTAGGTTAGTTAGGTTTAAGTAGTTCTGAGTTCTAGGGGACTTATGACCTCAGATGTTAAGTCCCATAGTGCTTAGAGCCACTCTTCTAGACCAGAAGATCGAGAAATTGTCTGAAAATGCTGCTCTAACACACTGCCAAGCATTAAAGTGTGATTTGGAGAGAAGGTCTGTAAAAGCGTAGAGAGAGTAGGAGGTAGAGAGATAGAGAGAAAGAGAGAGAGAGAGAGAAGAAACAGGGTTAAGACGAATGGCGTCGGGACACACACAATATCGTGGGACTCTCTATCCGTTTTCTATTGTCGCGAAATAGGGAAGATAGTGTCACAGACATGATACATGGATTGGAGTGGCAATCATTAAAACAAAGGCGATTTTCGTTGCGACGGGATCTTCTCATGAAATTTCAATTTTCTCTTCCGATTGCGAAAACATTCTGTTGCCACCCACCTACATAGGGAGAAATTATCATCACGATAAAAGAAGAGAAATCAGGGCTCACAAAGAAAAATTTAAGTGCTCGTTTTTCCCGCGTGCCGTTCGAGAGTGGAACGGTAGAGAGACAGCTTGAAGGTGATTCATTGAACCCTCTGCCAGGCACTTTATTGCGAATGGCAGAGTGGTGGTGGTGGTGGTGGTGGTGGTGGTTAGTGTTTAACGTCCCGTCGACAACGAGGTCATTAGAGACGGAGCGCAAGCTCGGGTTAGGGAGGGATTGGGAAGGAAATCGGCCGTGCCCTTTCAAAGGAACCATCCCGGCATTTGCCTGAAACGATTTAGGGAAATCACGGAAAACCTAAATCAGGATGGCTGGAGACGGGATTGAACCGTCGTCCTCCCGAATGCGAGTCCAGTGTGCTAACCACTGCGCCACCTCGCTCGGTAATGGCAGAGTAGTCACGTAGATGAGATGTAGATGTAACTGCTAGGATTTGCCCTACAACGGAAGGGAAAAGTAATGTGACCATCCTCACAACAGGTGAGCTTATTTTCAAACTTTGCCGCAATGTCTCGCATGCTAGTGACAGTGTCTGTCACAAAGTATGCCGTGTGCCGCCACCGGGATTCAAAATTCTCTCCCACTGACATCAAAAACACAAACTCGAAAATAATTAGGTAATTATTGGCATACATAAGTCTTCTCTTTAATGTCTCTTGCGTATAAAAAAATACTCAATACTTTCTTCAAAAAGTTATGTGTAGGCAAGCTGGTCATATTAAAAGAAATTTCTCAGGTTTTCTCGGAGTGATTGATTGATCGAGTACTCGGGTGAACAGCCGAGTTGTCTCCATTTTTGCAAAATATTTTGACGACTGACCCACTCGAACTTCTGCAGGTGCTCCGATTTGTGCTGTTCTGTGTACTCGCTGCCTACACTCCAACCAGACTGAAGTATTGTTGGTCTCGCGCTGCTATTTATAGGTGATTGTAAGTTCCAGTCTCGACGCCTATTGCGCCATTTGATGCTCTTTTGTTTCTCAGTGTCTGCGCTGATATTCCGCGAAATCCACATCCTCTCAGTGTTTCCCAGCTCTGGTTGGGAGTGGTGACCGTATCTCAAGCCTCATTGAGACCTCTGTCCCTGTTTGTCAGCTTTTTAGACATATTTATTTCCATAGGTTCCTTAATCATGCTGCCCCAGAAACTCGACGATCGCACAACGATATTAGGCTCTTCATTTCATGGTTACGTTCGAGGCTCACTTCATAATCATATTCGAGGCAGTGCTCGGCGACCGCCGATTTGCTTGATGGTTTTTGTAGGGTGTGCCGGTACTGTTCCTTGCATCACTCCTCGATTGTTCTAATAGTCTACGTAAGACATGTCACATTCGCATGGACTAATAGTCTACGTAAGACATGTCACATTCGCATGGAATTCGTAGGAGACGTAGATGGTCTTTAACGTTACAAGGCTTTTCATCTTTGTTGACGGGAGCGATAAGTGTTGGATGCCATGTTTCCTCCAGAGTCTTCGATATTTACGGCTACCAGGCCAGGATAAGGATGGTATGCACTCTTTTGGCTTCTCTTCCTCTTCTCAGTCCCAACTTCCGTCGCCAGCGTCTTTAATTTTGGTAGCAGTACCTATTCAGTTTTTAAGATTTGCGTATCCACTGAGATCAGTGAGAGTAGGTTTTCTATAAACACTGAACTAATACGTCGAGGAAACATTTGCAAGTTACATCGTGAATTTTATCTTACGATGGATAGAGCGTAAATCTTCCAGGAAATTTTCAAGTTTTTCCGTTCCACCTAACTACACCACAATGTGACGTCCACTTCTTGAAATAAACACTTTCGTTTCAACTGGGCATATCATAGTGCCTTGCGGTGTACAAAGTCAGCTAAGCTGCAAATTCGTTGTTCGCACTTCCCCATATTTTGATACAATTGATGTAGCTTGCAGTGAGATGACCTGAGTAATCAGACAGCTCAACAATGAAGGTGCCCTATCCGGTATACAGAAGTTGCCAAAACATTGGGAAACTGACAGAAGCGAGGATCGAAAATTACAATATATTGAAGGACTGAAAAGATATTTTGTAAAACAAATTATTTTTTTCAGTTCTATCTTACAGTTTGCAAAATCTTTGAAACGACCCTGGTATCTATTGTGTGTAGTGCGAGCAAGTCATTTCGATTTTTGTAAATTATCTACGTGCGCGTCACACAGAGAAAGGAAGTTATGTTAAAGTTAAACAATATTTGGTCTTGTTATGACACAGTCTTTGCCTCTGCACAATCTGATACATTCTGAGTTGAAGTGTGGTAGGTACGGAAATGGAAATGCCGTGTGGCTAGGGCCTCCTGGTGTAAGTCTTTCGAGTTGACGCCACTTCGGCGACTTGCGTGTCGATGGGGATGAAATGATGATGATAAGGACAACACAACACCCAGTCCCTGAGCGGAGAAAATCTCCGACCCTGCCGGGAATCGAACCTGGGCCTTTAGGTATGATATTCCATCGCGCTGACCACTCAGCTACCAGGTGCGGAAAGAGTGATAGGTGATGGACGTATTCAGTAGTGTTGTATTGACTTGTGACTGTATCTGTTAGGCGAAGAAAGATTTACTGTAAAGGACAGCAAGGATGAATATGATGTACATAATGGAATGCGAAAAGAATATAATTATTGAAAATGTGACTATTTTTGAAGAGAAGAAGTTTGAGGTAAGACTGCAGCATTGTGCTGTTTGCTTTTTATAGAAATTCTCTGTTAACATGGTACCGTTCGAAAAACATTGTTCAATTTGTTAAACATACTTACGTTCAAGCCAATACTATGTGTGAAGATCACGTGAAGCTTTATTCTGTCTTTTTGAATACATACTTCATTCTAAAATCGTTGTCTGGTAATATCGTTTCATAGGAATAGTTACTCTCCCATCCCACAATGTAAAGAAGGTTGATGATTACACATTACTACATTACACCATATGATATGCAACAGTTTGAATATTATTTCAAAATTTTACACCTAAGAGCCAAAGAAACTGGTACAACTGCCCAATATCGTGTAGAGCCCTTGCAAGTACACAGATGTCCCGCAGCATGACGTGGAATGTACTCGACTAATGGCTGGAGTAGCACTGGAAGGAAGTGACACCATGAATCCTGTAGGGCTGTAAATAAATTCGTAACAGTACGAGTGGTGGAGATCTCTTCTGAAAACCAAGTTGCAAGGCTTCCCAAATTGCTCAATAATGTTCATGTATGGTGGCCAGCGGAAGTGTTTAAACTCAGAAATGTGTTCCTGGAGCCACTCTGTAGCAATTATGGGCACGTGGAGTGTCGCAATGTTCTGATGGAATTGCCCAAGTCCGTCGGAGTGCACAATGGACATGAATGGCTGCAGATGATCAGACAGGATGCTTACGTACGTGTCACCTGTCAAGAGTTGTATCTAAACGTATCAGGGTTCCCATACCATTCCAAATGCACACTCTCAACACCATTACAGACCCTCCACCAGCTTGAACAGTCCCCTGCTGTCATGCAGGGTCCATGGATTCATGAGATTGTCTCGTAGTCGTACACGTCCATCCGCTCGATACAATGTCATACGAGACTCGTCCGACCAGGCAACATGTTTCCAGTTATCAACAATCCAATGTCGGTGCTGACGAACTTAGGTCAGGCGTCAAGCTTTCTGTCGTGCAGTTATCAAGGGTACACGAGTGGGCCTTCTTCGAAAGCCCATATCGACGATGTTTCGTTCATAGTTCGCAAGCTGATACTTGTTGGTGTCCCAGCATTGAAATCTGCAGCAATCTGCGGATTCTCTTCAGTCGCAGTTGGTCCCGTTCTTACAGGATCTTTTTCTGGCCGCAGCGATGACGGATATTTGTTGCTTTACCAGATTCCTGATACTCACGGTACAGTCGTGAAATGGTAGTGCGGGAAAATCCCCAGTTCATCTCTACGTCGGAGATGCCGTGTCCCACCAGTCGTGTGCCTGCTATAACACCACTTAAATCTTGATAACCTGCCATTGTATCAGCAGTAATCAATGTAACAACTCCGCCAGACACTTGGTTCCTGCTACAGGCGTTTCCGACTTCAGAGCCGTATTCTGCCTGTTTACACATCTGTGTATTTGAATACTTATTCCTATACCAATTTCTTTGGCGCTTCAGTGTATTTAAAAAATGGAAATCTAGCCTAACCGCTGCCTGCTTGCTGTTTGCTGTTGTATTTTCGAGAAATCTGCAACAATGTCGTCAAGACGCGAAGTAAATGGAAATTATGATTAGAGCCAAATAATTGCTTTACTTCAGTTGCGCATCTAATATAAAGACAAGTTCTACTGAGACCAGTTACAGTTCATTTCAAATTAAGTTCTCTTGAATCGAAGGTTAGCATATGAGTTTAAGTTAGATAAAAGTTTGTGAGTACATTATTTTGGTAATGCGTTTTTTTATAGTGTGGGAGGTAAAGCTGGGCTACATTTAATACAAAAATATATAGTAGGGAGCTTACAAATGATGTCAAAAAGAGCTGGACGAATATTCAGATACAGCTTTATAAATTTTTGAGTGAACATCAGTTAGCTTTAAATTTACAGAAATTTAAGATTCTGCACTTCACAAAACGCAGAAAAGTAATAACCTACGGTTACACGATCAGTGAGTCGCTGTTGGAACGAGCACATAAACTCGTAGGTAATGCAGGGCGGACTACGGTTCATTAGCAGGGTTCTGGGACAATGCATGCAGCGTACAGGGCTGACCGCTTACAAATCACCGGCGAGTACCACCGTAATACACTGCTAAGGACTGCAGGAATGGCTACAGATCCGTTCGAGTCACAGGAAACCTGAATTAAGAGGTAGGCGACAATTATTCCTCGAAATCCTACTTACGAGATTTCAAGAAGCAGTATTATGGAAAGAATCCAGAAATATTATTCAGGCCCCTACGCATCGTTCCCGTAGGGACCGTGAAGACAAGATTAGACAGGACGCTATGAGGTGTTTAAGGAATCACTTTCTCCCTTTCTCCAAACGCTATTGGAACGAGATGAAACTCTAACATATTGTGCAATGCTAAGCATCCTCTACTATGTACTTCGCACTGGTTTGTTCAATATATATACGTTTGGAACAGGGTTTTTGTGATTTCTCCGTCCATGACTAAGTTTCGCTATATTATCACATTTCCCGTGAGATGTTCCATATGAAAAATACTGCTGTGAGTTTTCCCTGATTTATTTCACCTACCTGTACATCTACACAAATGGTCTCCAATTTATACTTAAGTGCTTGACAGAGGGTTCGTACAGCAACTTTCAGCCTGTTTCTCGATCGATTAAATTCTCGTAACTGGGGTTCACAGTCATGTGCAATTTTGAAAAATGACATCATATATACAGTGTACATGAATAATGATTTGATATGATTCATGCAAAAGATGTTAACAACAGCCGGCGACGGTGGCCGAGCGGTTCTAGGCGCTTCTGTCCGGAACCGCGCGACTGCTACGGTCGCAGGTTCGAAACCTGCCTCGGGCATGGATGTGTGTGATGTCCTTAGGTTAGATAGGCTTAGGCAGTCCTAAGTTCTAGGGGACTGATGACCTCAGATGTTAATTCCGATAGTGCTCAGAGCCATTTGAACCATTTTTTGTTAACAACAGCAACTAAAATCAAAGACCCAACTTATGACGTGCCTCGCATATGCCACATGATTTTTGGATTTTGACATGTGCTGAAGCACAATTATTTTCACGTGGTTATGGCGACACTGCCAAAATTGTAATAATAGAATGCAAAAATAAATGATTTTACAGCTGAAGTCCATCATATCATGCACAAAGTTAGTCGATCGTTCCACGTGGTAAAAATGAACTGCTAAATCTTTCTGCCGGCCGCGGTGGTCTCGCGGTTCTAGGCGCGCAGTCCGGAACCGCGCGACTGCTACGGTCGCAGGCTCGAATCCTGCCTCGGGCATGGATGTGTGTGATGTCCTTAGGTTAGTTAGGCTTAGGCAGTCCTAAGTTCTAGGGGACTGATGACCACAGCTGTTAAGTCCCATAGTGCTCAGAGCCATTTGAACCATTTTTAAATCTTTCCGTGCGAGCTCTGATTTCTCTTATGTTATTACGACGGTCATTGCAGCTATTAGGCGGGCGTCAACAAAATATTTTCACATCTACATCTACATCTACATGATTACTCTGGAATTCACATTTAAGTGCTTGGTAGTGGGTTCATGGAACCACAATCATACTACCATTCCACCCCCGAACAACGCGCGGGAAAAACGAACACCTAAACCTTTCTGTTCGAGCTCTGATTTCTCTTATTTTATTTTGATGATCATTCCTACCTATGTAGGTTGGGCTCAACAAAATATTTTCGCATTCGGAAGAGAAAGTTGGTGACTGAAATTTCGTAAATAGATCTCGCCGCGACGAAAAATGTCTTTGTTTTAATGACTTCCATCGCAACTCGCGTATCATATTTGCCACTCTCTCTCCCCTATTACGTGATAATAAAAAACAAGCTGCCCTTTTTTGCACCCTTTCGATGTCCTCCGTCAATCCCACCTGGTAAGAATCCCACAACGTGCAGCAATATTCTAACAGAGGACGAACGAGTGTAGTGTAAGCTGTGTCTTTAGTGGACTTGTTGCATCTCCTAAGTGTCCTGCCAATGAAACGCGACCTTTGGCTCAACTTCCCCACAATATCATCTATGTGGTCTTTCCAACTGAAGTTGTTCGTAATTTTAACACCCAGGTACTTAGATGAATTGACAGCCTTGAGAACTGTACTATTTATCGAGTAATCGAATTCCAACGGATTTCTTTTGGAACTCATGTGGATCACCTCACACTTTTCGTTATTTAGCGTCAACTGCCACCTGCCACACCATACAGCAATCTTTTCTAAATCGCTTTGCAACTGATACTGGTCTTCGGATGACCTTACTAGACGGTAAATTACAGCATCGTCTGCGAACACCCTAAGAGAACTGCTCAGATTGTCACCCAGGTCATTTATATAGATCAGGAACACCTGATATCACTTCAGTTTTACTCGATGATTTGCCGTCTATTACTACGAACTGCGACCTTCCTGCCAGGAAATCACGAATCCAGTCGCACAACTGAGACGATACCCCATAGGCCCGCAGCTTGATTAGAAGTCGCTTGTGAGGAACGGTGTCAAAAGCTTTCCGGAATTCCAGAAATACGGAATCAAGTTGAGATCCCCTGTCGATAGCGGCCATTACTTCGTGCGAATAAACAGCTAGCTGCGTTGCACAAGAACGATGTTTTCTGAAACCGTGTTGATTATCAATAGATCGTTCCCTTCGAGGTGATTCATAATGTTTGAATACAGTATATGCTCCAAAACCCTACTGCAAACCGACGTCAATGCTATAGGTCTGTAGTTCGATGGATTACTCCTACTACCCTTCTTAAACACTGGTGCAATCTGCGCAGTTTTCCAATCTCGGAGGAGAAAATCGCTGACAGAAATTTCTCGAACAGAGTAGAGTGCAAGGGAAATCAGTATACGATACGTGCGCTGTGGAATGGTTTTCTTGACCTGCGGCCACGTAGAGCCCTTCCAGTGAGTGGAGGTGGGCTGGGCGTCAGAGCTCATTCCAGGTAGCGACCGCAGCTGCGGGTATAAAGCGCGGGGCGGTGCCAGCCATCGCCAGTCCACGGCTGACCGCGCCATGGCCACCTCCTGCACTCCGAGGATCGCCGTCCTGCTGCTGCTGCTGCTGGCTGCCGCCACGGCGCGCCCAGAGCACAAGGGTGAGTCTGCCGCCGCGTCTCGCCGAGACGCGCCTCAGCTTCATACATTCCGCTTAATGGACGTACCCTTTCGCGGTTAAGACCATTCACGTTCAGCAGTATTTTGTAACTTTAACTCCATTTCACATAACACAAGGCTTCTATGGATGATTCATTCGCATTCAGAGCTTGATTTTAGCCAAAGTACTACACATACAAATATGACTGATGCATGAATAGAACCGTATAATCACAGAGATCACATTTTGCACACTACAAATGTTCGCTGAGTGACTCTTGAAAGCTGACAGTTCTTAAAAGAAACTGTCATGCAATATAAAATTACTTTTATCTTAATAATATAAATATTTATATATGTGTTTGGGGGGAGAGAGAGAGAGAGAGAGAGAGATTGATTTTTGATTGAGATTTTTACTATAAGTCGTAACTGGTACCTGAATTTTGGTTGCTGTCTCCTTTAATGATCAGCTTCTCCACCAGTTGCTGACGTATCGTAATTTGGAGAAAGTTATTGGGTTGGGTTGTTTTGGGGAAGGAGACCAGTCAGCGAGGTCATCTGTCTCATCGGATTAGCGAAGGACGGGGAAGGAAGTCGGCAGTGCCCTTTGAAAGGAACCATCCCGGCATTTGCCTGGAGCGATTTAGGGAAATCACGGAAAACCTTAATCAGGATGGCCGGACGCGGGATTGAACCGTCGTCCTCTCGAATGCGAGTCCAGTGTGCTAGCCACTGCGCCACCTCGCTCGGTGAAGTTATTGTTCTTTAAGGTTTAAAATACGACTCTGTTAGTTACTTGGCCGTATTGCGGATAGCTTTGGGCCCAAGTTTTCGTAGCTTTTCATACCTTTTCAGACCACTGTTGTAAGTAAATAAGGAGATTGCTTGGGCACACAAACTTCCTTCATACTACACGTCCTGCTACATCAAAATTGGTCAGTGGAGTTCAGCACCATACTATTGTACAAGAACATAATCCAATTACTGTAATTAAGAAATTATGAGACGTTGTTACTTATTGAATGAAAACTACAGAGAATGCATTTCTTTTCTTGTATATTAGTGAACTTTGTACACTTACAATTCTGTTGATTGATAGACGGCGACGACAATGAAATTCACCTCCTTTTCCAAAAACGAGATATCTCTATTCTTCACTTCCTGAAAATTTGTGTACACATACTTTACTCGGTTTTATCACTAACATATCAATTTTCATTAAATGTAACAATACGTTCTGAGCGACTGCCTAGCAACACACCCTCTTTCCACAAGTTACACATTAACAGTCCTCTTTTTTAAAAAATAAATCAATTGTCTTTTCCTTTTTTTTTTTTTTTTTTTTTTTTTTTTTTTTTTTTTTTTTTTTTTAGTCCATACTCAAAGATTCACAACTACTGTAGTTGCGGAAATTGGGCGCTAAAGAGTTTCTTGCTGTCCATCTGCGCTTGACTTTGTATCAAATTTACATTTACGGTATTTACATACATTACTGAGCTTCTCAGAATAAAATCCGGCACAAATTAGTTAAAAAACAGCAGTGAGGCACACATAACATTACACCCTTTGGTCACACGACATATTTCCATGCTGTAGTGAAGTTCGTGTAGCAACATCCTATCAACGTGTTGGGGCGTTCTCTGATCTTTTTCCGTGTTCTTGGCAGTGGGTGTACTTAAACAGGATCCTTAATGTACCCCTGAACGAAAAAGTCGCTACTATGTTCGATACAGCAGTGTGGAAATCTTCAACTTTTGTAGTCCTATCTTCCTCAGTTGCGTGTAATATTACGGTATATTGATAATTTTTACTTATGGACAGTCTGACAGTAACTGAATAGAACACAATTTTAGTGCCATACGCGTTTCGCCTTTATTTTCTGCAAGGCATCATCAGTGGCAGGTTTCGTGGACAGTTTCTTACATATTACGCTCCTGTTGCATTTTTGGTGTTGTTCTTCTTCTTATGAATGGCAATTTACGGTTTTTTCCCCACATTCCATAGCACTATGAAATGAATACGTATTGAAACAAGCGTTCATTTCCTAGTCCTGTGGAACGTGGGGGAAAACCGCAAATTGGCATTCATAAGAAGAAGAACAACACCAAAAATGCAACAGGAGCGTAATATGTAAGAAACTGTCCACGCAACCTGCCACTGATGATGCCTTGCAGAAAATAAAGGCGAAACGCGTATGGCACTAAAATTGTGTTCTATTCAGTTGTTGTCAGACTGTCCATAAGTAAAAATTATCAATATACAGCAGTGTGGAAGTACATCGTTTAGGAAGTAACGAACATCGGTGCTCCACTGAGGGGGTGCCCCGACCTGTTGGAGGATGGAAATCTCAGAAATAGCTGTCAGTTGTGGAAACAAGCACAACTGCAACGTATCAGGGTAAGAGAAATCTTCCCAGTCTTCTCAAGAAGAAAAGCGGCCCATACAGCTTCGTCTGCCACATTCCACGGAAAACATTAACCTTCGGCGAATTTTGTTCAAGCGCCACAATTTCAGGATGATTTTCAGTTCCCCATGCTCTTACAATTTGGCGATTAACCTTTGCAGATAAAAGGAAGGTAGCTTCTTAGCTGAATATCAGCTTCGAGGTGAAATGTTAATCCTCAAGGTCTTCCTGCATTGTGGGGGGAAAACTAAAGGAGCCGGCTATTATCTTTCGGTTGCAGACGGCACAGTTTGAAATGCAACCGCCGCCGCATAACTTTCCAATTTGTTTCATGTGGTGTTCCAAATTTGAGACTTCCGTGGACCGTTGATCTTTTTTGCACTGCGTACGATCTTTTCCTCGTCCTCCTCACAGCTGACACACTCTATCGACTGGAACTTTTGTGTTTAAGGACACAACTTGTATCTGTTAATTTGTCGACATCAAAGTACAATCCTCTTCTTACATGGTGATCCTTCTCCATATTTCCTTCTGAATGCATACTGCACTGTTATAAAAGAGAAACATCCGCATATTCTAACATACAAAAACTTGCCGCTATTTTGTCAAGGAACTACACTCTCACAAAGCAAACTCGGTATTTAAGGTTATACTCATGCATCAGTCACATGTGTGTATGTAATACTTTGAAAAATGTAACATTTTCAAAACGAGTGAATCGTTTATAGTAGCGCTGCAAAAAACGCATTTCGGAATACAATGTTCGCACCATCCGATTGTCGACACTTAGCTCAATTGGTAAAGTACTGAAAGCTCAGACAACACATTTCAATCACTCATAAAATGAATACACATTGTACAGCGGATCCTAGCCTTACATTAAAATCTTCCTCTTCTGCCAGGACGCGAGAAGCGCCAACTGGACACTCTCGATCCCCAAAGATGATGATAACACGATGACCTGGTACGCGGTTACGGTCTGTGGTGTGATTTAAATGTAAGACGAGGACGCATAGTCTACTGTACTTTTCTGTTTGTTTTGCGAACACTGCAAATATTTTTCAAGGACAAAATAAATTTCGTGTAACCAATTACGCTGCTATGGGTATTCTTTTATTTGAAATATAGGCCTATCAGGTTATCTGTAATAGAACATTTTATAAATTTTGCTACGTTTGTTGTATGACATATAAGTTACTTATGGATAATATTATGTTAGCCTTGTTCAATTTTACACTTTCTATTAATTTTTCCATTTTAATTTCTATGCGTATAGGACGCAAAATATTCCCCATGATATTGCATGACGTAATGAAAATTGCATAGTGCAAATGTTGTTAGAGTTTTTAGTATTTAATCGTGATATCTGACTGTCGACAAACTGATGATGATATTGCCTCTCGAAACGTGTTTTTTATGTGAAGTGCTATTAAAGTGATTGAATGCTAGCAATTATCGACGATGAAGTATAACAACATCTACCACAAATTCGAAAAATGGATAAAAACATTAAATCATCCACTGTTCTCTGTATTTCTTTATTGTGTTTTATTATATTGGATTCATTTGCCGCTTTATCTACCTTATTTGTCCCATATGAATTATATAGTTACGTACCGCCTAGCCTCTGACTTGGAACTAAGAAAACTATTAAGTATTTCCTTGGTCCTCTATAGGTATGGTTCTGGGAACATAAGATTCTTGTGTGTTAATAATACACAGAAGACACAAAATAACTTTTCAAATTGTCTTGATATTCTTATTTTTATTGTAACATACCTTCACTCCGAGTAAGCAGTTGCATTTTTGCTTCTTTTATGCTACTGTTAAACACGGCACATTGTGGGAATACTGATCACTTCCCACTGTAATGGCGATATGGCGGATATTTGATAATGGCGGACCAGGTAACAAACAGTGTCCTGTTGCTTTCATTGACGATCTAGAACTAACTTCACCGGCATCGTCTCCTTCATCGAGACGAAGGAGACCAAAAAAAGAAAAGAAAGAAAGAATTGCCGTGCGGGGTAGCAGCGCGGTCTACGGGGCCTTTTCAGGGTTCGCGCGGCTCCCCCCGTCGGAGGTTCGAGTCCTCCATGCGTAAGTTAGTTCCCATGTGTAAGCCTAGGGACCGATGCCCTCAGCGGTTTGGTCCCATAGAATCATACCACTAATTTCGAAAAAAAAAATTCGTAGAGAGTATCAAGAATCGTTGTCCTTCTTTAACGGTGGTAGTAAAATATATTTAATATTTACACATTGACATGTTTTGTTGCTAAACAGATATTATACAGTTCAGCAATTATCACTGTCTTGATTATGTTCCAACTTTGGAAAGTATGTAATATGAAATGAGATATGTTAAGTCATGCCGAGAGATTATACAGCGCAACATGAAAGTATTGTAACCTGACGATTTAATAAAAATTGCCATAGTACTACATTATATTCAGGGATTATTTAATATTACAAAATAATAGCTAGAGATAAATATGAACGCCACTACCAATGAGTGTCGTAATTCGCAGATCTACATAGCACATGAAGTACGATCGATTTCTCATTACACATCTAGTCCGCTGAGGAGTATTCGAAAAATTTCTACCTACATCTGTTCTCCTCAAGCCATCTTACGATGTGTGGCGGAGGGCGGAGTACTTCGAGTACTAATATCATAATCCCCATCACCACCACGACCTTTCCCTGTTTTCCCTCAACACAATCTCCAATTTCTGTGATTTTTTGCCGTTGTCATTTCGTCACGTGACTGGAAATAATAATTCCCGACTCTTGCTGGAATACACCCTCTCGGAATTTCAAAGGTAAACCTCTCCATGATGCACAATGGCTGTCTTGTAGCGCACATGCCAACGTAACCTTTATAATAATGTTTTGACAAATCGATCCATGACCACATTCTGTAGGCTCACTTTTACAAGTCAAGAACGTTGAGGTGGGTGATATCTTCCTATTCCTAGAGCAAAGTAGGAATTTCAAATTTACAATAACGTTGTCAGAAGGAAGCCACTGATATTGCAACAAGTGTTCCGCACTGCACACTGGGACCACCCCCGTCTCCATCACCTTAGCGGTGCAAACAATTGCAAATAAAAACCCTCTACCTTATGTCAAACGTGTCAAAGATCGAACAGGCAATGTTTCTCATCGAGGAGGCATGGAACGCCTAAACCAGAATTTGGTAAAAACCACCAAGGCTGCTGTAAAAGCTCTCAACATCGCACGTGTACACGAGATACACTGCGAGTGCGGTGTAGCATACAATGGGAAAACCGGAAGGCCTGTTACCGCCCGAATAGCAGAGCTATGTTCGACTGCAGCAGCAAAAGAAACCGGTACTAGTGGAATCCCAAATGCGATTTTGGGGAGGCTATTTAGTTTCAGAAAGCCTAAGAACTTGCGAGACAGTCATCTGTGGGCTCGTATACAAACTAAGAAAGGCGACTGAAATTCTGAAGCAGCCTAACAACATGGATAGAGAGGATGTTCTGGCAGCCCGCATTGAGACTGCAGGCCACCAGCATCATCGAACAGTGCCGAGAGCAGATTAACAAACAGTGCTTGAAAAGCTGTCGTGGTTGCTCTACGACTAACAGAAGAAAATCTCTGTTCCATATAGCCTGCCACGCCCCCTCCCCGCCGGCCGGGGTGGCCGAGCGGTTCTAGGCGCTACAGTCTGGAACCGCGCGACCGCTACGGTCGCAGGTTCGAATCCTGCCTCGGGCATGGATGTGTGTGATGTCCTTAGGTTAGTTTGGTTTAAGTAGTTCTAAGATCTAGGGGACTGATGACCTCAGAAGTTAAGTCCCATAGTGCACAGAGCCATTAGAACCATTTCTTCCCCCCCCCCCCCCCGCCCCACCCTCAGCGCTCTCCCTCCCTCCCTCACTCTCTCTCTCTCTCTCTCTCTCTCTCTCTCTTTCCTTACACCACCCAGTGATATTTTAGGACCAATAAAATCTAAGAAATTTGACATCGGTGGTCTTATGGAACCGATAAACTCTACGGAAGCACAGCTAATACACTGAAGTGACAAAAGTCATGGGATACATCCTAACATTGTGTCGAACCTTGTTTTTCCAGGTGTAGTGCAGCAGCTCTACGTGGCATGGACTCAACAAATTCTCAAATAACTTACGGTTTTGCTACCGGGTGATGTGGTCGACCACCGCCAATATTTCGACAGGAGCACACCCTGCCATTCTCAAGGAAGAACTGGCAGGGTGTGCTCCTGTCGAAATATCGGCGGTGGTCGACCACATCACCCGGTAGCAAACCCGTAAGTTATTTGAACATTCAATTCGCCGGGAAAAGTTAAGGTCTCACTCAACAAATTGCTGGAAGTCCCCTGCAGAAATATTGAGCCGTGCTGCACCTTTAGCCGTCCATGATTGTGGTGCAGGATTTTGTGGACGAACTGATCTCTCGATTGTGTCGCATAAATGTTCGACGGGATTCAAGTCGGGCGATGTGGATGACTAAAGCATTCACTCGAGTTATCCGGAATGTGAACAAATGCGGCCCGGTGACATGACATCGTTGTTTGTCAACATCAAGTCCATGAATGGCTGCAGATGATCTCCAAGTAATCAGACATAACCATTTCCAGTCAATGATCAGTTCAGTCGGACCAGAAGACCCAGGTCTTCCGCGTAATCACAGTCAATACCATTAAGGAGCCAGCTCCAGCTGGCACAGTGCGTTGTTGACAACTTGGGCCCCTGGCTTTGCGGCGTTTGCTCCATACGCGAACTCTATCATCAGCTCTTAGCAACTGAAATCTGGACTGATCTGACCAAGCCACGGTATTCCAGTCGTCCATGGTCCAATCGATATGGTCACGAGGCGCTGCAGGCGATGTCGCGTTGTTAGTAAAGGCACTCGCATCAGTCGGCAGCTGCCATAGACCATTATAGGCAGATTTCGCCCACTGTCCTAACGGATACATTCGTCGTATGTCCCACAAAGATTCATGTGGTTACTTTGCGCAGTGTTGCTTGTCTGTTAGCACTGACAACTCTACGCAAATGCCGCTGCTCTCGATCGTCAAGTGAAGGCCGTCGGGCACCGCAGTATCCGTGGTGAGAGGAAAGCCTTACATTTGGTATTTTCAACACACTCTTGACGCTGTGGATCTCGGAATATTGAATTTTCTAAAGATTTCCGCAATGCTCCATGCGTCTAGCCCCACCTACAAAAGTCTGTTCAAGCTCTGTTAATTCATGTCGTGAGGCAACAATCACATGAATCACCTGACTACAAATGACAGCTCGCTAATACTCGGCAATTTAACACCTTGCATATGCGATACTACTGCCATCTGGATATGTGCATATCGCTATCCTATTACTTTTGTCACCTTATTGTGTTAAACCTCATACTTCGCTTGCACCAACACATCAGCCTAACCTTACATCTGCACTGTTTTCACATCTTATCCCAATGAAATTGTAACTACCTTTTCCCTTCCTGAACAGGAAACCCACCCAGAGATCCTCCAGTCCTCTCAGCTCTAACGAAACACTCCTCTCCATATCGGGACTCCACTTCACCACGTCATATACTCCCCCTCACCCCCCCCCCCCCCTTCGCCACCGCTCCACCCATCCTCCCCAAACGCTTGGCCATCGGCTCTCTCCCTGTTCCATCGTACATCCTTTCCAAAACACTCTTCCTCCAACAACCCTCCTCACGTAACGGTCATCTATTCTAATTTCAGTGAAGTTAAGTGCTTCATTTCTATCTTTCATAGATATTATTTTAAAAAAGATCATAATTTACATAAATCTTAAAAACTTTAGAAACAAAAATATTTCATATTTTTAATGTTTTTCTAAAGTACGTGTATTTTATAAATGCTCTCCGCCGAAACGGGGCAATGTTGCGCTGCCATCCGGTTCTCGCCTTGATGGATGATGGAATGAAACATAAACAACATTAAAAACACTGGTGACTAAATCAGCCTACATCCTGAGGCAGGAAGCTGTAACATGACCGAAACGTCGTTTATTTTAGAATTTTATTCAACGGCCTTTCCTGCAATGGTGACACAGGTGCCTTTCAGATCGCCGAAGTTTAGCGCTATCGGGCTTAGGTCGCACATGGGTGGGTGACCGTCCGGGTCTGCTGAGCACTGTTGGCAAGCAGGGTGCACTCAGCCCTTTTGTGGCCAACTGAAGAGCTACCTGACTGAGAAGTAGCAGCTCTGGTCACGAAAGCTGACAACGGCCGGGACACCGGTGTACTAACCACAAGGACCATCCATGTCCGCATCCAGTGACGCCTAACGGCTGAGGATGACCCGGCGGCCGGTCGGTAGTTTTGGGCCTTCCGAGGCCTGATCGAACGGACCTTAATTTTTAAGTATTTCAGAACGTGACACAGCACTACACTCAGAAAGATTTTATTGAAAATACAGTAACTAATTTTATTGCAGAGAAGATATATTTTTCAATCATGTAAACAAAGCTAGTGAGACACGTTTCTTGTGGAAATCAGTTGATTTCAAAATATGCTAGTGTTCTGGAAAGTGTTTTATTGTGTTTCCCACTGTGGTTAAATAATGCAGTACCGGCTACGTCTAAGCTAATCGTGGTTGCTGTTGTTTCATTAAACATCCACTAAACATATTAATAGTGTCTGATGCAACTGAATATTTCTGTGGAGTGGAACGCTGGTCCCGGACGTCATACAGCGGCGTACGGCGAGGCAGCATGAACTGCTACAGAAAGAGTGCCGGCGCGTGCAGTCGCGGTTACGCAAAGGCCAGGCTTTGACGCTGTTGTGGTGTGTTGTTGCAGGCGGAGTCAAGGGCGTGAAAGGCATCGCGGCTGGCGTCGGACGTCCCTCAGGCAGCGGGTCCCTATCTGGTGACGGTAAGTGCCTGCTTATAGGCAGCCGCAATTCGTGACGCCTGAATGGAACGGCAAAGAACAGAAAAAAAACGAATTTTATCCTTCGTATCCACATCGTTGTAGCGTTTGTATATTCTTGTTGCCATCTGTAACAGAATGTATGAAATCGAGATCTCGCTCTCTCTCTCTCTCTCTCTCTCTCTCTCTCTCTCTCTCTGTGTCTATCTATGTACCTACCTATCTCTCTAACGTCCGAAACCGGCTGCGTAAGAATTTTTTGTTGGAGCACCTGGAGCTGCCATTCAATAAAACTAGTACTGACAGTCGTCGATGCACTGTGTGTTAGCAGCAATGGTGGGCTAAATAATAATACATGTAGTGTTGCACGACGTCGGTATTCCAGCCTGATATTTCAGTGAGTGTCTTATAGACAGACAGACCCTCAATGGTCTTTTTTATGATGAAAAGGAGTTACATTTGTCGCGGAACCTGATCTCGCAGAACACATTGGGGTTCTGAAAACTTTCTACACTAACATCGAGAACCTGTGCGTGATGTGAAGATCCGAGTCCGAAGTGCAATTAGTTCGACACATACTTTAGGGCCGATCTTTGTCCACCACATGCTAATTTATAGTGGCTTTGTGACCAACATATTAAATCTTCTAAATTTCTTAAAATCCACGAGCTTTCGGCCAATTGCTCCTCGGCCATTGTCAAGTGCCGATTGTTGTGTGACTGCTGCTGACGTCCTTACACAGCCGCGCTGACTTCTTTGACGTCACTGGTGCTCACTCCAGAGTCGTTTGCGGTTGCGTAGCCACCGCGCCGCCTTGAGACATCCCATGCCCAGGTCTCAAGCTCTGCTTACCTGCAGGCCCGCCGCGTAGCGTAGCCGAGTTGTCTAGGGCGCCTGGCCACGGTTCGCGGGACTCTCCCCGTCGGAGCTTCGAATCTTCTCTCGGACATGGATGTGTGTGCTGCCCTTAGCGTAAGTTAGTTTAAGTTAGGTTAAGTAGTGTGTAAGCCTAGGGACCGATGACGTCAGCAATTTGGTCCCATAGAACGTTACCACAAATTTCCAGTTTCCAGTAGGCCGCGGGCATTATTGAAGGTGTTGCGACAAATTTTATACCGATACCTGCTTTGTGACAACACATTAATAAAGCCGGAAACCTGCCGTTAAGCACAGGTTTGGAGCCAGTGATAGAAAGGTTGAAGCGGGCGGGGCGGGTGCGCAGCGAACTGTATTCCGGGCTGAAATGAGCAGAAAGTGACGTCACAAAAGGAGAGAACCGTGAGAGAATTTTATCAATTTATATCGCCGCGAAAATAATTCATGTATACTGGAATCTTTTCTTTTCTTCAGAGATCTAACAAGTAACAAACCTACGATTATTTCTTGCACGACCATGGAATTGAACACATTTCCAATACGACTATGACAGTTTTCCGATGTGTTTTTGATGATAGGAACTATCCTATTTCACGATCAGTTTCTCCATCATGCACAGACGTCAATATTCAGGTGTTGTACAACAACAATGCGTGACAGCTGGTCAGTCGATGCAGTACAGGTAATCTGGAAGTTTCAGATTCAGTTAGTGCGCATTTCTGCGAGCAAACGCTGCTGAGGTGTTAAAATATGCAAAGGTTTTCCAAGCCCACTTCTAATTGGTCTCCTTTATTCTTGTCACACAAACCGAACAACGGCCCGGCCTGTCAGGTGGAGATCGCAGTCGCAGTGTACCTGCGGCGATATTTACTCCCGCGGAACCCAGGAAGCAGCGCTTGCGTCGAACGTGAACGAGGTACTGGCAGAAGTAAGGCTGTGAGGACGGGGCGTCAGTCGTGCTTGGGTAGCTCAGTTGGTAGAGCACTTGGCCACGAAAGACAAAGGTCCCGAGTTCGAGTCTCGGTCCGACACACAGTTTTAATCTGCCAGGAAGTTTCATATCAGCGCACACTCCGCTGCAGAGTGAAAATATCATTCTGGAAATATCCCCCAGGCTGTGGCTAAGCCTTGTCTCCGCAGTATCCTTTCTTTCAGGAGTGCTAGTTCTGCAAGTTTCGCAGAAGAGCTTCTGTAAAGTTTGGAAGGTATGAGACGAGGTACCGGCAGAAGTAAAGCTGTGAGGATGGGGCGTGAGTCGTGCTTGATACCTCAGTTGGTAGAGCACTTGGCCACGAAAGACAAAGGTCCCGAGTTCGAGTCTCGGTCCGACACACAGTTTTAATCTGCCAGGAAGTTTCGTGAAACACCATGTTGTTATTCAGACTTGCTACAGGATGTGCCTCGTAAACACGAAGACGCTTGCGAGTTAACGCCCAATCTGACACCAGCACATTTCCATTCGACCTTAATCCTTCAGAATGAATTTCCATGAAACCACCTAAAGCAGGTATTATTATTGGAAGGACTTTTCATTCACTACATTTAAAAGGATTTTACAGTCTTCATAACAGGTTGAAATTATGTCAGTATCTGACTGGATCTTAATAGTATAGCTCTCTCGCATGACACATGACCATATATTACCGCATAAAATACAAAATAGCTGAGGCCAGAATTATTATTTTTTGCCATGCTGTTAATATGCAACAAAAAGAGCAGAGGAGCTGTTATGTTTTCTCGATGTTTCTCTACTCGAACAGCCTGTACTCTGCCTTCCAACAAAGTCGGAATTCATTAGCGAGAATTGTGTACTGAGTCCTAAGATTTTTAAAACTGAAGTTTTCCAAACTTCACCCATTCGAAAAAGTCGGCTTGTTCTTCCCATCGAGCGACAGTCAATGACCCATAGCAAATTATTGCCAAGAACATTAGCTCAAGTGTACGCGCCGACGTCACAAGCAGAAGATGAAGAGGCAAAGGACGGGTAATTTAGTATGCAAGGGTCGTCCGTATCAAAGACTTGGGATCCTATATTAGATCCAAGTTTAACATAACTTTGGAAGACTTGCCGTTACATAAGTCAGAATGAATAGATAACGGGTGTTCGGAATTTCTAAAAAAAATTGGAAGAGATGGCAACTAGCGAATTTTCAAGTTGCTCTCTAGGATCTACGAAGCGGTAGATATACCATCAGACTGCCAGAAAAATATACACACAATTCCAAAGACAGAAAGGACTGGTAAGTGCGAGAACTATCGCACAGTCGACTTAACAGCTCGTGCATCCAAATTGCAGGCATAAATAATACAAAGAATAATGGAAAATAGTATTGGAGACCAGTTAAATGCCGATCAGTTTAGCTATCAAAAAGGTAAAAGCACCAAAGAAGCAGTGTTGATAATGAAAGAAAAAGAAAAAGAGACACGTTGATAGTATCTTCAACCCAGAAAAAGGTTTCGACAATGTAAATTCGTGCAATTTCGAAATACTGAAGAGATAAGAGCAACTTACAAGGAAAGATGGTAACGTACAATATGTACAAGAACCAAGAGGTAATGATGAGAATGGAAGACCAAAGATGGAGTGTTCGGATTGAAAAGGGTGTAACACAAGGATCCAGCCTTTCTTCCGTGCTGTTTAGCATGTACGCTAAGGAAGCAACGGTGGAAATAAAAGAAAGGTTCATGAATGGTATTGAAATTCAGGGCGAAAAAATAGCAACGATAAGATTTGCTGATGCTGTGAAAGTGGGGAAGAATTATAGGAGGTGTTGAATGGTATGAATAGACTAATGCTTGGAAAACGTATATTGAGACTAAACCGAAGAAAGACCAAAGAAATGAGGAGTATCAGAAATGGGATTAGAACTAGCTTGACACTAGAATTTGGTGACCCGTAAGTAGACGAATTTTGTAGCCTTGGAAACAAAATAACACGTGACTGACGAAGTAAGGAGGACACGAAATGCAGAATAGTGCAACGAAGGAGACTGTCCTGGCCAAAACAAGTCCACTAGTATCAAACATCACCCTTACTTTGACAACGAAATTTGTGACGCCGTTCGTTTGGAACACAGCATCGTATAAAGGTGAATGATGGGTTGAGGGAAATCAGAAAAGAAGAGAAGCGGTGCGTTTAAAATTTGGTGCTATAGAAGGATGTTGAAAATTAGGTGGACTAATAAAGTGAGAATAGAGGAAGTTCTTCGCAGAGTCGGTGAAGAAAAGAACATTGACATGAAGAAGGGAGAGGATGATAAAACAACAGTTATTAACTTTTATGGTACTAGAAGGAGCGGGTAAAAACTGTTATGGAAGACAGAGGCATAAATGTATCAGAAAACTTATTCCAACATACAAAAGCTTGTCGCTATTTTCTCAACTGTGGGCCCAAAGCAACCTCGGTGAGTTTACGGCCCTATTCACGCATCATTCACATCTATACATGTAATATTTCGAAAAGTGTAGCACTTTGAAAACGATTGAATCATTTATAGTAGCGTTGCAGAATAACGCATTTCGGAAGACAACGTTCGCACCGTCAAACACTCAGCTCATTTGATTAACGCCCTGAAAACTCTAACAACACATTCCTAGCACTCATAAAATAAAAACACGTTGGACAATGCATCCCCGCCTTACGTTAAAATCGTCCGCTTCTGTCAGGACAAACTAAATTTTCTAAAACCAGTTACGCTGCTATGGGTATTTTTTATTTGAACTTTAGGCTTGTTTCAGATATACAGCCGTCATCAGGTTATCTGTAATGGAACGTTTTATAAATTTTGGTACGTTTGTTGCATAACAAGAGTTGTTTATGGATAATATCATACTTTGTACTAATTTTGCCATTTTACTATTCGTATAAGGCGCAAAATGTCCTCCATTATATTGTATGACATACAGCAAATTGCATACTTCAAATATTTTTAAAGCTTTTAGTGTGGGTGTCGACAAGCTGATCATGACATTGCCTCTCAAAATGTGTTTTTTATATTAAAGCGATTGAATGCTAGCAATTATTGACGATGAAGCATAGCATCATCAACCTCACATTCGAAGAATGGACAATAATATTAAATCATCCACTATTCATTATATTTTTGTTGTTTCATTGTTTTTGGATTCATTTGCTACTTTATCTATTTTATTTGTCCCACATAAATTATATGGTAGTGTACCGCCTAACCTTTGAATTTGAACTAAGAATACAACAAAAATAAAAAAATTTCGTTGGTAGTCCGTAGATATGGTTCTGGGAACAGAAGATACTTTTGTGTTAATAACACACAGAAGACACAAAATAACTTTTCAAACTGTTGTAAGGTACAATCGCTATTTTGAGACGAAAAGGTTGGCATAAGAGAGACGTTGCTGATAGGCCGCATCAAATCAGTCACAAGTCTGATGACTTAAAATAAGAGGCCGACAACCGTATACACTTACTGGCGGTGTTTACTTTTCTCCGCTGTGTGGCACAGGCGCGTGGGCGGGCTCTGGCAGTTCCTCCAAGTCGTCGTCGTCCTCGTGGTCGTCGTCGGGTGGCGGCTCCGGCAGCGCCAGCGGCAGCCAGTCGGGCAGCAGCTCCTCCTCCTTCGGCACTGGAGGCTCCAGCAGCAACGCCGGCTCCTCCTCCTCTGCGGGCTCCCTGGGAGGCGCCGGCGGCTCAGCCTCTGGAAGCCACAGCGGCAGCCACGCCGGACCTGCGTCCGGGTCAGGTGAGAGTTTACTCCAGTACAAAACCTTACGGCTCCACTGGCTTGCAGAGTGCCAAATGTGAGCGAACTGCCCAAAGCTCTTTGCTGACGTCCTCGCCCACAGTTGGACAGTAGAACTAGGATGTGCAGCGCCTCCCCGTACTGAAGTTCTGTCGCTGAGGTACTGACCTCTGTACAGGAACGGTGCTGGCAGCCTTCTAACCGTCAATTTTTCCTACCTACGTTTATTTCTCTCTGTCTACGTACAAACATAGCTGATTCTAAGACGTTTTCGCTTGAAAATTTCTTAATGTTCAATTATCAGGAATACGGCACAATTTCTATACCAGTCACTAAATAAGAAGTCACTAACTAATAAACCAGCAGTACATAGCAAAGAACAGAAAATGTAACTATAAAAGAATGTACGAGAGTATGAAATTAAAAAAGTATTTTCAAAGTTAAACAGCTGAAATGCACATCATGAACACCTTGTTGATCAGACATATAAAGTCTATATGTAACAAACAAAGACGTCATGACAAACTGACCAGCTAGAATACGATAGCCAGAAAGACAATTTAAGCCACCAGAGGGCGGTGATGAACACAGAAGTAGTGCCACGTAGCGGAAAAAGCATTTTTTTTTTCTTTTTGATAAAAAAAATGTAGCATATAAAATTAACCTTTTACAAAACTTTACAAAGTGCGAATAATAAAATGAACGAAGAAAATAAATTTACAGTTGTATAGAAAATTTCACCGACAAGAAAGAGATACATATAAAACGACAAATAAACAGAATAAACATTCCATAGCAGCTACATAAATTCAAACATTCATCCAAAATTACACAAGTAAAAAAATTTAGGAAGACAGCTTAATAAGGTACAAAAAGTAATAATGAAAGCAAGTGTAAGAGAGGGTATAGATTAGGTGAGGGAGATCGTGCAAGTAAAACTAATTAAAAGACAAAATAAATAACGTAATAATAAAAGACTATAGGACCACAAAGCAACATAGAGGGCGTAATGTAATTTCCAAAAGCATTAGACTTAGCGGTAACAATTTTTCAGTACATGCGCATTAATTACAACAATAGACGTCAAGGACGCTGTGCACTGGAACCCTCAAGAAGTACGCATAACAAAACTGATATTGGGAACAGCTGCATAGAGGTAGAGGTATAAAGAAAGGGGTAATACATGTGGAAACGCTTGAAATTACACGTCCAATATTTCACGGAATATTTAAAAGAACTACTTGCGTCTAGACGACAGCTGTTCGCTCAGAATTAAAGTTGAGCTCCGCGACTGGTGTATAAAGTTTCTAATTCCTCCAATACATCCGACTCACGCCCTTTTGGTTGAACATGGAGTATCAGCAGTCCTCTCTCTATCGCAACATAAGCTGCCTGTCTGGTGTGTTAAACTATGTTCCTGATCATCGCGTTCCAGCTAGTCAGTCAGTCTGCCGTGACAGCCTGTCTGTTACAGAGTGTCTTCATATATCTTATTACCAAGATGTTCACGATGTGTATTTCAACTGTTTAATGTTGACTATATTTGTAGTTTCATACCCTTGCACATTTTCATAGTTACATTTTCTGTTATTTGCTATGTATTTCTGGTTTGCAGGCCATCTGAGATTGGGTTCTACCTGGAATGGGTCAAGTAAAGTGACTGGTTTATTAGCTGGTGGCTTCACACTTAGCGACCAATATAGGAATTTTGTAGTACTCCTACTGATTTGCAACATGGTCGCATTCTTCCTATGTAACCGTGTGTCACAACTGTAAGTGTAAAAGGCTGCAATCAGATGAAACCAGAAACAGTAGATAATAGCCCCAGGTCCACCTCACCTCCACGTGGCAGGGAACGGTGGACGTGCAGCCGGAGGCAGCCACACACGAGCTGTCGTGAAGGCGCCGGTTAAGAGACCAGACAGTAGCTTTCCGGTCATCTTTAAATTATAAGGGCCACTCAAATGAAAACGAGACAAATGAAAAACAGCAAATAAACTGTTAATTATTTCGAAAGTAATCACCATATCTGTTAATACATTTATCCCACTGTCAGAAAAAACGGTCAATGCCTTGATGGAAAGATGTTTGCGATTGCCTACAGAACCATGATTGTACACAGGAGTGCACCTTTTCGTCGGAAGCAAATTGACTTCAGGACTCCAGAAATATTGAACGCACATGAGAGAGATCGGGATTCTATGGAGGATGTGTAAAGGCTACCCAGCGAAACTTCCGCAGCATAGTCGAAATAACCCTGGAAATATGTGGGCAGGCATTATCCTGCAACAGAAAGATGCCGTCCGTCAACATTACCGGCCATTGTTAGTTGATAGCCGGTTTGAGTATTTTCGAAGCATCCACGAGCGCTCGCCTTCTTGTTGCTTCGACTATACTGCATACTTTTCGCTGGGAAGTACTTACACATCAACCACAAAGTCCCGATATCTCTTCATGCGATTTTCATATTTTTGGAATCCTGAGGGAAAACATTCGTGGCTGTCGATTTGTTTTGGACGGAGAGGTGCACGCTTGGGTACAATCACAGTTCGTAGGCAACAGCAAACATGTTTCCATGAAAGCACTGACCGTCCTGTCTGTTAGTGGGATAAATGTATCAACATTTATGGCGACAGGTCTTGAAATAATAAACAGTTGAATTACTTTTTCCATCTGAATCATTTTAATTTGACTGTCTCTTACACTAGGTAGACGTCTTTCAATTGCACAATAGTGGAAAAAGATCGTTCCACATTTCTGAGGTAACCGGAACTTCTGTGCCTCACTTCTAGACGTTACGAGCCGTCACCCCTGTCTTCTCGTAGTTACCACTAAAAGTTGATGTGATAACAGTAGAGATACCTGTATTGGTCTCTGCTACTCGATGAGATTTTGGAAGGAAACAGTAATCACCTGTGTACTATCACAAATTAAAGACAGCTACACAAGCAGAGCTAGCTGAGGCTAGGAGAGTCGTGAAATGTAAACATCAACATGACACTTACCGGGAATCGACCGTTACAGATTTGACACAACTGTCGTGACGCAGATTGAACTGTCTGTTCAGAAAACATGATGTTTCAAGGGTTAGTATCTCTTTTGTTTACCTTCCTCCGAGGTGGAGACCAAACCTGTTTCACACATTTACAAATGCAGCACGAACTATACACGGAGCGCTAATCTCCTTAAGGTGTCTCCTCTAGGGCATGTCCCTTGTTTGCCGTTTTATGGTGAAAATGATATTAAGAATTGGTACCCGTGTGGCGCTTGGTGGGGACACGTTGACTGTTGCTATTTTTCCTTCGACGGCGTGAGCATCCCCCGCTTGTATGCCAGTACTCAGCATTCCTAAACCTAAAAGACGGGAGTGTTACGAATTTGCAGTAGCGGAATCTAGCAAACATGCTGCCGTGGCAAGTCTAACACAACCATATCACCAGAAACCACGAAGTGGTCAGTCCGGCACCCAGGTCGTGTTGTCTAAGGATAAAAGCGGAACAACAGTGACAGCTTCTGTGGTTTTACTGTTTGCCCATCACTGTGGGCCAGCGCATCTAGTTTCGCCTCTCGGTTTCCTCCAAGTTAAAAATGGTGGCAGTTGTAAGCCACGACAGTATATCTTTGACAATGCAGATGTCTATTAACGGACAAACTTATGTTTTCTACTCATCTGTTCACTCTAAAGTGAAAGATTTTATGTGAAGCATTATGTACATAATCAAGAATCTGACACTGTATTTTTCCAACCTCTGATCAGAGGGTTCATTTGGTGGAGGAGACCAAACAGCAAGGTGATCGGCCTCATCGGCTTGGGGAAGGAAGTCGGCCATGCCCTTTCAAAGGAACCATCCCGGCATTTGTGTGGACCGATTTAGGGAAATCACGGAAAATCTAAATCAGGATGGCCGGACGCGGGATTGAACCGTCGTCCTCCCGAATGCGAGTCCAGTGCGCTAACCACTGTGCCAACTCGCTCTGTCTTCTGGTCACAGAAATGGTATCAGAACCGGTTTTGACTTCTAGAAAAATCAGCATCATATGGCCCTTTTAAAAACACTGGAAATAATGAAATACTAAGAAACTTTATAACAAACTTAATCAAACTTCCACCTACATCTACACGAATTTCAATACGTTACGTAGTAGATGTGTCACATACAATTGAGAACTGACGACACAGAGAGAGACTCTCACTGTCTGAACGTATTCTGATCGGTGAAACAGAAGACTACAGTTAATTGGGAAAAGGTATAGTTCTTGTACCTTTCAAAATGGTAACATTAACTTGAAAATATTAATATAACTGATTCGCCTCGATGGACGATGGATCCACCACATTCAGAGTGGATGCACATTTACGTCCGATATCTCTAGGCAGCGAGCATGAAGGACATGGAGAGGGACAGCGGATAGGTGGCACTCGGTGGGAATGTAGATCGGCCGAAAGGCGTGCCTAGATAATCCGCGCAGTTGCGATAAACCCGGTGTCTCCGTGACGCAGTGGTTAACACAACTACCCTATCAAGTGCAAAATCACGGGTCCGAACCCCTGCCCGGCACACATTTTCACTCTCCGCTGCTGATGCCGCAAAAAGTCCTCGTGCAGCTGATATCTATAATCTCTTCCCTTTCCTTCTCTTTGTCCCCTGTCTTCCTTCATTTTACATAATCAAAATACAAAATTGATTTTGAGTGGGATATATTCGTCTCAAAGAAAATAACTGACCGAAATTACGTAACTACTAGTGTAGGTAGTTCGACACTCACGTGAAGACACAGCAAGTGCAAACCGTCAGAAAAAGAAATTCTAACAAAAGAAAAAAGAAACAGACAGGGAAGACACACCATGACAGATTAAAAATTCTTTAAAATATGGAGATTTTTGTTATTTTCATAACTGATGTGTCGTGGTTTTTTAGTGAGGTTCTTCAAGTGTCTCTAAATGCACTCTTTATAAATGTAATGCTATCTAACAGGATGGCAATGTATCATTACATACGTCTTGTGAATTCACAAACATCGTGGAGAGCTGATCATCTAGAAGTGAAGTTATACATACACTGAAGAGCCAAGGAAACTTGTGCTCCTGCGTTATATCGTGTAGGTCCACTGCGATCACGCAAAAGTGATGCAACACGACGTGGCATAGAATCGCGTAATATGTTAAGTAGTGCTGGAGGGAACTGACATCATGAATCTCAAATGACTGTCCATAAATCCATAAGAGTACGAGGGATTGGAGATCTCTTCTGAACAGCACGTGCAAGGCATCCCCTGTACGCTAGATATTCTCAATAATATTCATGTCTGGAGAGATTGGTGGCCAGCGAAAGTGTTTAAACTCAGAAGAGTTCCTGAAGCCACTCTCTAGCAATTCTGGAATTGCCCAAGTCCTTCGGAATGCACAATGGACATGAATGGATGCAGTTGATCAAAAAGGGTGCTTGCGTACATGTCGTATCTAGATGTGTCACGGGGTCCCATACTACTCCAATTGCACACGCCCCACACCATTACAGAGCCTCCACCAGCTTGAAAATTCTCCTGTTGATATGCAGGATACCATGGATTCATGAGGTTGTCTCCATACCCGCACACGTCCTTCCGCTCCATACAATTTGAAACGAGACTCGTCCGACCAGGCAACATGTTTCCAGTCATCAATAGCCCAATGTCGGGGTTGACGGGCGTAAAGCTTTGTGTCGTGCAGTCGTCGAGGGTGGGCCTTCGGCTCCGAAAACCCATATCGACGATGTTTCGTTGAATGATTCACAAGCTGATACTTTTTGATGGCCCAACATCGAAATCTGCAGCAATTTGCTGAAGGCTTGCACTTCTGTCATGTTGAACGATTCTCTTCAGTCGTCGTTGGTCCCGTTCTTACAGGACACTGGTGAAATGGTCGTACGGGAAAATCCCCACTTCATCGCTACCTCGGAGATGATGTACCCCATCGTTCGTGCGCCGACTGTTAACACCACGTTCAAACTCACTTAAATCTTGACAACCTGCCATTGTAGCAGCAGAAACTCATCTAACAACTGCGCCAAAAACGTGTTGTCTTATGTAGGCATTGTCGACCCCAGCGCCGTATTCTCTTTTCATATTTCTGTTCAAATGACTCTGAGCACTATGGGACTTAACATCTATGGTCATCAGTCCCCTAGAACTTAGAACTACTTAAACGTAACTAACCTAAGGACATCACACAACACCCAGTCATCACGAGCCAGAGAAACATATTTCTGTATTTGAATACGCGCACGTATCTTTGGCGCTTCAGTGTATTTGTTCTATCGTATTCTTCCTCTTTTGTTTTTATTGATTAGCAAATGTTGGCGGGGAATATTGATGGCCGTGTGGTAACCACTGAAATCCGTCCTCTGTGGGAGTCAAGAGGTCTGAAGAAAGCAATGCAGTAAAAATTAATGTTTCTTGTACATCCAATTAAACAACGTCAATATTGTACATCTGAGTAGCATCAACATAGCCCAGTTTTATACTTACTGGCGGTTTATACGTTAGTAGCCACAGAATTAAAAAATATAAGTTCCATAATACGTACTTTTCCAGAAGACAGACAACTCACTACCACGTTTCTGATCATAGTTTGCCGACGCTCTCGATGTAAGTTTCATTCTTTCACTGGTCACAGTGTTACAGAATAAATCGAGAAATTTAGTCTCAACTACGAGTCTCTTTAGGACAGTTTCACATAAAACTTTTTAATTTGGCAACAAGGTCGTATAATGTGGATTAATTAAGAATTAGGGAGCACATTGCGGATTGGTTAAACGTAGTGAACAGTAATATTTCGAGCATTTTTTACTGTCGCAAGTTCAAAATATTTACATTTACCTATCGCTGTGGTCGTATTTATTTCGTAGATAGAAAGAATTTTAATACTTAAATGAGTTTAGTATTCGGATGAAATGCAAGCAGATTTTAAGTGCAGTCTGCTAGCGATTTTAATAATTAAACTAGCAACTTATCTCCTTCATTGACACAATACATTTTGTGCATGCTTCCTGTATGTCGTGTGATCAAATGTGTTTTTGTGAGAGCATACTTCTCTTTGTCATTCAGTGGGAAATATACTTTTCCCCAAATGCTAATTTCTCAGTGAATATATATGTTACACATGGATATTTTAAAGTATAATCCTAAGAACTATTGATTATTTATGAATACTTACCTGACCTATGGTATCAGTTTCAGATATGGTAAGAAAAAACGAGGATATTGGAATGCAGTCGAATTAAGTCGGGTGATGCTGAGGGAATCAGATTAGGAAATTAGACACTTAAAGGAGTAAAGGAGTTTTGCTATTGGGGAGCAAAATAACTGATGACGGTCGAAGTAGAGAGGATATAAAATGTATACTGGCAATGGCAGGAAAAGCGTTTCTGAATAAGAGAAATTTGTTAACATCGAGTATAGATTTACGTGTCAGGAAGTCGATTCTGAAAGTATTTGTATGGATTGTAGCCATGTATGGAAGGGAAACATGGACGATAAATAGTTTGAACAAGAAGAGAATAGAAGCTTTCGAAATGTGGTGCTACAGAAGAATCCTGAAGATTAGATGGGTAGATCACATAACTAATGAGGAGGTATTGAACAGAATTGGGGAGAAGAGGAGTTTGTAGCACAACTTGACAAGAAGAAGGGACCGGTTGGTAGGACATGTTCTGAGGCATCGGGGGATCACAAATTTAGCATTGGAGGGCAGCGTGGAGGGTAAAAATCGTAGAGGGAGACCAAGACATGAATACACTAGCAGATTCAGAAGGATGTAGGCTGCAGTGGGTACTGGGAGATGAGGCTTGCACAGGATAGAGTAACACGGAGAGCTGCATCAACTAGTCTCAGAACTGAAGACCACAACAACAACAACAACAAGAATAATCAGAGCTCACACGGAAAGATTTAAGTGTTCGTTTTTCCCCCTACTGTTCGAGAGTGGAACTGTAGAGAAGTAGCTTTAAGGTGGTTCGATGAACTCCCTCCTAGGCATTTAATTGTGAATTACGGAGTAATCATGTAGATGTAGATGTATCATAGTTTTTTATTTATGGCACTACAGTCTGGAGCCGAGCAACCACTACGGTCGGAGGTTAGAATTCAGCCTCGGGTAGGGATGTGTGTGATGTCCTTAGGTTAGTTAGGTTTAATTACTTCTAAGTTCTAGGCGACTGATGACCTCAGAAGTTAAGTCGCATAGTGCACAGAGCCATTTTTTTTTATTTATGTTTCAGTTTACCTTCTGAATTTTATTTCAAGTAGCAAGCATTCTATAACAGAAAATTTAATGATTATATTTCAAAAATAAGCAATAGACATTTAAATACTTTCAGTTAAAACGTTTTTATTCCATTTCAATTTACAATGTAACTGTACCACTGTTCTTACAGGTGGCAGCAGCTCTGGGTCTACCTCTGGATCTATATCTGGCAATGTGGGCAGGGGGCCAAGTGGTACAGGAGGTGGAGCAGCTGGTGGGTATGGTGGAATCACTGGAGTGGGGTCATCAGGAACAGGAGGCCTTGGAGGTGCCACAGGTGGTGCAGCAGCCACTGAAGGCAGTGCTGGATCCCAGCCTGGTGGGACTGGTCATGGTAGTGCTGGAGCAAGTGGTATAGGAGGTGGCTCTGGAACAGGAGGAATTGGATTTGGTACCCATGCAGGAGCTGGTGGACATGGAAATGTAGCTGGTGGTTCAGGTGGAAGTGGCACTGGAGGTTTTGGACCTGGAGGAACTGGTTCTGGTACTTTTGGCAGTGGTGGATCAGGTACAGGAGGCTATGGCTCTTCTGGATCCGGAAATGTCGGAAGAGGAACTGGAACTGGAGGCACTGGAGGCAGTGTTGGTGCACCATCTGGTGGGTTTGGCACAGGTGGAGTTGCTGGTGGCTCAGGGATATCTGGAGGGCATGGTGGTGCAGGTGGCATTGGAGGTATTGGTGGAACTGGTTCAACTTCCAGTGGACATGGAAATGGAGCAGCTGGTCATGGAGCCCAAACTGGGTCTGCGGGCTTTGGTGCAGGTAGTTCATCTGGTGGAGGTGCTGGTGGATCAGGTATATCTGGAGGGTATGGTGGTGTAGGTGGTGCTGGAGGTGTTAGTGGAACTGGGTCAACTTCCAGTGGACATGGAAGTGGAGCAGCTGGCCAGGGAGCCCAAACTGGGTCTGCTGGCTTTGGTGCAGGTAGCTCATCTGGTGGTGCTACAGGAGGTTATGGAGGCACTGGTGGTATTGCAGGTGGACCAGGATCTGGCAGCATTGGTCATAGTGGTGCTGGTGCAGGTGGTTCAGGAGCTTTTGGTGCATCTCAAGGAGGTTCCACTGGAACTGGTGGTGCTTTCAGTAATGGGGGCACAGGAGGTGCTGTGGGACATGGTGGTCCTGGAGGGGCTGGTCATGGTGTGGGAACTGGTGGAGCTGGTAGTGCTGGTGGAAGCCAAGGAGGTTACTCTGGAAGCTCTAGTGGTGGTTCCTCTGGAGCTAGTGGCCTGGGTGGAGTATCTGGTGTTGGTACTGGCAATTTAGGACATGGTGCTGGTGGGGCTGGTGGTTTTCTGGGTCATAGTGCAGGAGTAGGAAGCTCTGGTGGTGGTGCTGGTAACTTTGGTACTGGTTCCATTGGAGGAGGTTCTGGAGCTTCTGGGCCTGGTGTGAGTGGTGGTATATCTAATGGAGGTGCCGGAGGTTATGGCGGAAGTTCTGGTGTTGGAAGTGGTGCTGTTGGTGGAGGCAATCATGCTGGAGGTTCTGCTGTTGGCTCTGGGCACGGAGGTCTCGCCACTGGCTCCTCTGGACTCGGGGGCAGTGCTGGCTTAGACTCTGGTTCCTTAGTCGGTGGTGGAGCAGGACAGTCGGGAACTGGCTCTTCGGCGGGAAGTTCGGCTGGATCCTCCTCTGGAAGCTCTGCTGGTGCTCTTGGTGGCTCTGGCGGCAGTTCTGGAGGCTCCAAAGCCAGCTCCGGCAGCTCTGCGGGCAGCGACGCCAGCGCTGGAACAGGCTCTGGTGCGTCCTCAGGCAGCAAGGCCAGCTCCAGCGCGAGCTCAGGAAGTGCTGCGGGCAGAGATGCTCATGGCCGCAAGGGCGTCAAGGGATACCACGGGAGCCACCACTGACACGCAACACTGTTCGCATCTGCACACAGCTAATCTTGCTGAATTCTAGTATGTCGCAGTGTATGAACATTGTGTTCTGCCAAATTATGCAGACATCCATCTGTGATCTACTATACTACATTACATTTCAACGCAATTTTCTTACTGTTCAGTGTGCCTGACTCTAGGTTAACAGAAAATGTGAATTTTTTATTGCGTCAGTTGTGTGTAAGAGTCAAGTGAATCGTTTATTTTTACGCAGTGAATCCATTTGATAATTAATTAACTTTTATCATTCTGTGATACTCATGTATGAATGTTGTTACTCAGTGAGTTTGAAAATATATAACTGTTAACAAATGGATTTTTGTATCATTAGTTTCCTTCCAAATAATTTTCCGAAATTACTTCAAATTTATATATTCTGTTAGTATTTCTTTTATCAACAAATTACTACTAGTTATGAACAACAGTTTTCTAGCACTCTACAGAATTTTATCTAGCATTCAGGAAATACGCAGAAGTTGCTCTACCAAAAACGAAATGCTTCAATTAAAAATATACTTGCCCGACAGAAACCTGGCCATGAAAATCACTATATGGCATATTTTGTCGTATTTTGGCGGATTCTCCTACTGTGGTGGTAATACATAGTTTTAATTGTATCGTACAGGTGCACATTGCAGCCGATCCCAGTCAGGTGTTCGCACGCTCTCTCTCGGAAAATCGCTGTATATGGCAAACGTGGCTGACAGCAGCAACGTGGTACCGGAAAGACTTTAAAATACAAAAACCTTTGAGATGCCGTTTTAGAGCAAACGCTAAGAAAGGGACAGCTGTTCCCGGAGAAACAGCATCCAACAACATGTGAATGCCATAACGACCTACAGAATTGTAATGTTGCTGTCTGTATGAACAGTTCTCACAAAGCTATCGACTCAGACCATATGACTCGTAATAAACGCAACCTATCACTAAAGATAAGAACATAAGCCACTAACTCGAACAGAACTGTACTAAGAAAAGCACCAGTGAAACGAATGATCTTGATGGACAGTGATATATAAGATCATTTCACCGTGTGCCTGATACGAACTAAACAGCTTACGTCTGTTCCATACCTTGTTTATTTTGTTTTAAAGATCGAGCTGTCGGTAGCAATAGCTGCTTTAACACTGTGTGTAAAAAGCTAAACTTGAAAGTGAATCGAATATGGAGATCTGACTACATCTCGCTTTACTTGAGCGACTGTCTGGTCACGCTCGACTGTTCACGGTGTGTGCGCGTCACACACCAGCGTGTGAATTAGCCACTGACCACGTCAGAAGTGAGGCGATGAGATCAGAGACACACTGATTGTGCCGAGTATAAAATTTAAAAAATCTTTCGTATGTTGAAAACTGAGGAAAAACAACGGACGACAGCGCTGTTGCTAACATTGGAAGTTAAGCAATTCTCGCCTCGATCACTTATTGAAACAGAAGTTGTGCTTTTGTCTCTTTTTAATCTTTATTATATTGTTTGGTGCGTTTCCGTGACAAGCAACATACGCCGCATGGGGACTTGGTCTTTTTCCTACGAGTTTTCTCCGACAGAAGAAATCAAATACTGAAAGCATAAGCTATTTATATTTCACGATACCTGGAAAAAGAAAAAGGTTACAGTATCCATAAATAATAATGTAAAAAGATAAAAACGTTTTTTAGTGAAAATTGTTTGAGCAGTGAGAAAGTCAAATGTTGAGGAAGAAACTGGTTTAGAAAGTTATTTGGACCTTAAACGTAAAAAACGACACAAAGGATAAAGTAAGAAGCCACAATGCAATGCCCTCTAAATAACGTTTGACGTAGTTGTATGCATTTACATCCTCGAGCAGATATATATTTAAACAAAATTTTTCTATTCTTTCCGTTTTCTTCGTTGTAGAGAGTTTACCATCGATTATGAATTTCGCTTTAGTCTTCAATAAAACCCGTTATCATAACTAGTGTCTTAATAATTATGTTACCATATACCGACTTTTTGTTATAAGAGCAGCAGATAGGTAGGCCAGATGTGTCTGGTTAGAGAATTCAGCGTGTTATGACTTCAGTGGAGTGAAAATGACGAAATTTTTGAATGCTAAATCTCACCTTTGGCAGAAGCATCAAAAAACAATATATCTTTTTTTGTACACAACTTATTGGTTTCCAAAAGATGGACAAGATATTTTGATATCACAGAGTTTGCTGCTCACTTCATCCACGCAAAAAGATAAAGACACGTATTATAAAATAAATCAATTCATTAAGAACGCTCTAGGCGGTATACTAGGGAAGTAATTGGTTCCAAGTGGCGATAAGAAAGTTTATGTTTCAAGCATCATTAATACTTAGACACTGCCACTGTGGTAATACAGGTGAAGAAACACAGCAGTTGTAAGTAGTAGAGCTGCAGTCAGCAAAAATTATTTCTAATATCTTTTATATTTTTTACAAGAGAGTAGAAAAAATAAATTCAAGAAAAAATCTTTCAGAATTGACTTCTGTTTCTTTCACAAACTACATTCTTTGGTTCAGATGTTGCACTGAACTCCCTGTGATGCTAACTAAGAAATGGCAACATCGCCATCAGGTTTTCCGGTTTGGTAAGTGACGAACATAGCTGGTCTTCCATAAGAAGTACGGAACGACATACGTCAGCCATGGTCTTTCCTCTTATTCACAGTAAGAACAATTAATAGCTTTTTGTGACGAATGAGTGTGAGACACTTAGATGATACTGCATATGGAGCTCTTACACCCCTGCATATTTCAAATCAAATCAAATCAGAACCTTGTATGTTATCCACTCAAACCATCCCAGGTTAAACGCAGGAGTCTTTCACGCACTGCACTTCGAGCTCCGGAGGGAAGAACTGCTTCGCACACAGACCAAGCACCACCAACTAATAAATATTTGGAACATTTTCCCATGATTTGGCATTTTAAAAAAGTCTGGCAACATGCAACACAGTACTGAGAATACAACAGCAAAGAAAAAGCTTTTGTGCGAAAACATGCAACTTAGAAAATTTGACGTTTCCACTCTTCGTTTGCTGACGAATGGCTTGCCATTCGCATCTAGCTGTTAGCAGTAGCAATACCAACGCTTTTTAAACAATGTGCACTACCGTGGGGGTAGGGGGGGTACTTTATGCCCACCACAAAAGGAACAAAAAAAGCCGCATTTAGTTAACTGCTGTTAACTTATAGCGATAGGTTGTTGTTGTGGTCTTCAGTCCTGAGACTGGTTTGATGCAGCTCTCCGTGCTACTCTATCCTGTGCAAGCTTCATCTGCCAGTACCCACTGCAGCCTACATCCTTCTGAATCTGCTTAGTGTATTCATCTCTTGGTCTCCCTCTACGATTTTTACCCTCCACGCTGCCCTCCTCGATGTCTCAGAACATGTCCTACCAACCGATCCCTTCTTCTAGTCAAGTTGTGCCACAAGCTCCTCTTCTCCCCAATTCTGTTCAATACCTCCTCATTAGTTATGTGATCCACCCATATAATCTTCAGCATTCCTCTGTACCACCACATTTCGAAAGCTTCTATTCTCTTCCTGTCCAAACTATTTATCGTCCACGTTTCACTTCCTTAGATGGCTACGTTCCATACAAATACTTTCATAAACGACTTCCTGCTGTGTAATTAGGGTCTAGAAGCTGAAAATATCCTTTAGCAAATTGCTTTTGATGCCTCAGTTGAACGATGATGCAAATGTGTACAAATGAATGAGGACTATGCTGAACGGTTGTGTTGTGTAGAGGAAATTTGTGGTAAGGCCTTATGGGACCAAACTGCTGAAGTCACCGGTCCCTAAGCTTACACATTCCTGAATCTAACTTAAACTACGGAAAACACACACACTCGTGCCCGATGGAGGATTCAAACCTCCGACGGGGGAGCCACACGGACCGTGACAAGGCTCCTAAGGCCGCGCGGCTACCCCGCACGGATGTGTAGAGGACAATTGAGCTAATATCAGTAACAGTTCAGCTGTTATATCTTCAGTATTAAAATTTTATATGACAGACGTAGAATTACTTTTTGATCTACACTCGTAAGACTACCGAAATAAAAAGATTGACAGACGAAATTAAAATTAAAGAATGAATACTCCTTTTGCAACATTAAAACTGCCTAAAATGCCACATCTTCAGATTTACGTCATTGTTGATACAATGGTGTTGGACGACGTCGATAATACTCCATGCATGTATGGCACGGCGCAAACAGCTTCTGGTCCTTGATTCTGTCAAGGAAATGCTATCGCGTAGGAGCGGGTAGCACTATCTGCCGCACAGAATCTCTCTGTGTGCAAATGATGCTACGTTCACTTAAGTGGGAGCTCGACTCGCGGCTACTTACGCGAGCGGTTCGTAGCTTCCTGTTTCTCTCACGGAACTAGCAACGTAGAGGCCGGGAGTAGGTCACCATACGCGTTTAACACGTTTTCTGGAAGTCTTAGAAAGACAAATTATTACAAATATGTACATACACTCCTGGAAATGGAAAAAAGAACACATTGACACCGGTGTGTCAGACCCACCATACTTGCTCCGGACACTGCGAGAGGGCTGTACAAGCAATGATCACACGCACGGCACAGCGGACACACCAGGAACCGCGGTGTTGGCCGTCGAATGGCGCTAGCTGCGCAGCATTTGGGCACCGCCGCCGTCAGTGTCAGCCAGTTTGCCGTGGCATACGGAGCTCCATCGCAGTCTTTAACACTGGTAGCATGCCGCGACAGCGTGGACGTGAACCGTATGTGCAGATGACGGACTTTGAGCGAGGGCGTATAGTGGGCATGCGGGAGGCCGGGTGGACGTACCGCCGAATTGCTCAACACGTGGGGCGTGAGGTCTCCACAGTACATCGATGTTGTCGCCAGTGGTCGGCGGAAGGTGCACGTGCCCGTCGACCTGGGACCGGACCGCAGCGACGCACGGATGCACGCCAAGACCGTAGGATCCTACGCAGTGCCGTAGGGGACCGCACCGCCACTTCCCAGCAAATTAGGGACACTGTTGCTCCTGGGGTATCGGCGAGGACCATTCGCAACCGTCTCCATGAAGCTGGGCTACGGTCCCGCACACCGTTAGGCCGTCTTCCGCTCACGCCCCAACATCGTGCAGCCCGCCTCCAGTGGTGTCGCGACAGGCGTGAATGGAGGGACGAATGGAGACGTGTCGTCTTCAGCGATGAGAGTCGCTTCTGCCTTGGTGCCAATGATGGTCGTATGCGTGTTTGGCGCCGTGCAGGTGAGCGCCACAATCAGGACTGCATACGACCGAGGCACACAGGGCCAACACCCGCCATCATGGTGTGGGGAGCAATCTCCTACACTGGCCGTACACCACTGGTGATCGTCGAGGGGACACTGAATAGTGCACGGTACATCCAAACCGTCATCGAACCCATCGTTCTACCAATTCCTAGACCGGCAAGGGAACTTGCTGCTCCAACAGGACAATGCACGTCCACATGTATCCCGTGCCACCCAACGTGCTCTAGAAGGTGTAAGTCAACTACCCTGGCCAGCAAGATCTCCGGATCTGTCTCCCATTGAGCATGTTTGGGACTGGATGAAGCGTCGTCTCACGCGGTCTGTACGTCCAGCACGAACGCTGGTCCAACTGAAGCGCTAGGTGGAAATGGCATGGCAAGCCGTTCCACAGGACTACATCCAGCATCTCTACGATCGTCTCCATGGGAGAATAGCAGCCTGCATTGCTGCGAAAGGTGGATATACACTGTACTAGTGCCGACATTGTGCATGCTCTGTTGCCTGTGTATGTATCTGACCCCAGGAATGTGTCAATAAAGTTTCCCCTTCCTGGGACAATGAATTCACGGTGTTCTTATTTCAATTTCCAGGAGTGTAGTTCGTGTGAAACGCGGCGTGCTTCATGCATACACGACATATCGCAGACGACGGGTAGAGTCCGTCTTCCTGGATTTCAGAAAGGCGTTGGGCGCGGTACCACATCGTTAACTAATAACCAAGACACGACCATACTGAATGCCTTGGCAAATATACGATTTAAGACAAATTTACTTACTCGGGGAATGAGCTCTATGGAGCAGACACAGGAAGTCTGCATCACCATCCTGTGCATAGGTCTAGTGGAGATGGTTATTCATTGCTTTCTTCCGACCTGTTATGAAGTGTCAGTTGCGTATCTGTCTCGTGTGGAAGGCTGCGATGAGTGCATGTATTGTGTAACGTTGTTATGGATTGACAAAATGAGATGATGAAACTCGGTGCAGGCAGATAGCCTACTCCTCTCGACTAGCGCCGAGGGGAGTGGCAAATTTAACGTCTCCATCCAGTGGACGAATCACCATCAACAATATCACATGTCGTCACTTCATGAAATACTGCAGAGAGGTTTGGAATTTCGGAATGTGATAGAGGACGTTGGAGCAAGGACTGGTGATCAGGAACTTCACGCCACCACCTCTCCTCCTCTTGTCGGCCGAATACTGCAAGTGAAAATTTTCCACCGGCAGGATTCGAAACGGCTTAGCCCCGAGTCGAGCGATGCTGCACATGTGTGCTAAAGCCGTCCCCACGTTGTACGCGAGCCAGACTTCTTGTCCGTCGTGGTTGAAACACGCTTTGAAACGACTTGCTACAACTCACAGAACGCGATTTGCGACCATACCACTCTCAGATAGCAGTTGTCGGCTGCCTCTAGCACACTAATTACACAATTTTTCTTACGAAAATGGACGCGCATAAAATAGTTCCCTTAACTCTGTTAGCTATCGTCGAAGTACGTTGGAAGAACTGCGAATAAGATTTTGGTCTTGTCGATGGCTTGAAAAGTGAATTGCTAGTAGAGGAACACTACGTATGTTGCGTAATGGTCTGAGATGCATACTGATAGAAGTTACTCGTAACTCAGTTGAATCTCCATCACATTTTCGTTTTAAATTAAATATAGTTAAAGTGCAGCATCTAACGTCAGTTTTCGCATCTGTAACATCCATATTCTCTATTTTGCATTGACTACATCACTTTGAAGTAAGGTGCTTTGTCACATAGATTTCTAGCTCGAGTTTCGTATCGCAATTTATTTCAAATGAAAGGGGAGATTTTCTCAAAGCTACTCACCATCACTGACAAAGATATTTAACAGAAAGGTAAAAACATGAGGCAGTCCATAAATACAAAACAGGTTTGTATCTTTTACATAAAGTTTAAATAGTAATAGCTTCCAGGTTGTAACTTCTATTTACTTTTTGACAGACTCGCAGTTACGTTAATATTTCTAGCCGCTGGGGAAGCGTTTCAGTCATTGGCCTATGCAGAAAGAATTGCAGCAAATACATTATTTATAATAAAAATTACATCGATTACTGCAGATAATACAAAAATGGTTCAAATGGTTCTGACACTATGGGACTTAACATCTGAGGTCATCAGTCCCCTAGAACTTAGACCTATCTAAACCTAACTAACCTAAGGACATCACACACATCCTTGCCCGAGGCAGGATTCCAACCTGCCACCGTAGCGGTCGAGCGGTTCCACACTGAAGCGCCTAGAACCGCTCGGCCATACCGGCCGGTATACTTTTATTAAATTAATAAAAATGTTCTAGGACCTTTTATAAAAGAAAAGGTGAAAAAATTGTAAATAGCCAAATATGTACCTCCTTCTTATGTTATTATAGTTTACACCACTATCAATGATTGAACAGTTTCACGACTACAGAGGGGCCTAAGTTATACAATGTCTAAAGGTTGGAACTGCAAACGCCATTATTTGACATTTAACTATGAAAAATTGTACCAGGTACGACTCGCTTTTCCTTAATCATCATACTGTAATATAACTGAAACGGTATATTTTGATAGGACGGTAGTTACAGCATTGAAAACATCCAATACGAAAAGCCTTTTAACTATCAAGAAGTATCTCCCTGTCCTTTTATTATTATAAATGGTGCCTAAAACGACGTTTTCGGGAGAAACAACTTATATTCACGCCAAGCACACTAGGATACAAAACTTACCACACGCAATGCTCAACTCAGTTTCGCTTAATAGAGTACAGCGGGGCTATAAGAATAATTTCCATTTACATCGAATTTTTTCCGGAAAATTATTAACTAAATTTGCGTTTTAGTAATTTAGTATTACTTCTGTGGGTATACCTACCCTATCGGTGAAATGTGGTTGTAAACTACTGTCAGACGTTTACGTTATGCTGTTATTCGAATTGATCTCCCGATTGGACGAAAGCACATTTCAGTGGGGCTATTCGCTTAGTGGTCGGGAATATGTGAATAATGTAAATTATGGGCGAAGACACAATTAAATTACGTGGAAGGTTAACTGATAATACGCTAATTTCTGTTTAATGCTCAGTACATCTAATAATACAACAATAAGTACAATAATAACGACCGAGCCGCTAGTTATAAGCGAAAATCATTGATTAACAGTGGAATACATGCACCGGTACTATTGTTGCCAGGACTACAGGATAGACCACTTTCAGAAATGGTAGTATGGGACAAAATAAGAAAAAAAAATGTTTTGTGAACGTGGTCTCTAAATCGCATGCCTAAAGAGGTATGAGGACTTGTTCATCTGCTATAATGTGAAACACGTCTCTTCTATCGAAGAGGTGCTCGCAGCTCTTAAGGCATGCGTTTTAGAGGACATATTTCCTGGACATTTTTTCTTGTTCTGGTACATACTACCACCTCTCAGAGTCACCTACCTACAATCGTAGCAACAATGGTGTCTGTATACACGACTTTCCAGCGTCTGTGTTATTCCGAACTACGATGCAACGTTCCTTGGGCATGTATGCATGTCCATAGGAACAGGCAGTGCGCCGCTTACAGCCGTTACGAAATGTGTGAAATGAGTTCGCCATTGCGGCTATGGACAACCATCAGCTTTATAATGGAACGATGACAATGAAAACTTGTGCCGGACCGCGGATTTCCCGCTTTTCACGAGCGATCGCCTTACCATTGGGCTATCCGATCACGACTCATGGTGAGACTAGGCTTCCATATGTCGTTAACCATGTGTCTACAACCTGTGCTCGTACATCCATTATGTATGTTCCCGTACAGGAGAGACATTTTACTTGAAAGTCGCTTGCCCGGTGTCGGCGGATAAATACTACATTGCAGTACCTGCGTTATTCCGAATTACGATGCTGCGTTCCTTTCGACATGCGCACATCAGTCTGCTTTCCGCAGTCGTGCGGCTCGGGTGTCTACTTCCGTCGCTGCGGCGGAGCTTCGCGCGCACGCGGTTGCTTACTTCGTGATAGTCTTTACTAATGCTTGCACTTTAAATATAGAATGGATCATTCGTAACGATAGACTACCATCAAGATCAGCTTCAATAATCGATTTGTGCGATCGGAGGCATTTAAAGAGGAACGATTTATACGCGAAGAAATTAAAATTGCACCGTAAGATACAATTGGAATCCATTCTCTATCACAAGGAACGTGATACGCGTCTAACTGATCAGTGACACGCTTCGTGACAAGATCGTACGCGACCACAAAGGTGGACTTAAATTTAAGTCGTAGTGATCATGCGAGGCTTGGATTAAGAAATTTCAGAGTATCTGAGCTAGCATTTGAGGTTCCGGCTGACATCGTGATTGCCGCGTTACAACCCTATGGCAGGGTAATCAGCTACATAGCAGAAAAATAGAGAACCTTTACGACGTACCCGGTACTTAATTGTGTGCGACAATTACCGATCGAGTTAGCAAAACACGTGCCGTCTTATCTCACTATTGGAAGCTGCAGAGCGATTCACTTACGATGGTCAGCCGAAAACTTGCTTCAGTTGTGGTCAGGAAGTCCCCGCCCGCTCGGCGTGTCTCCAACGGAGAATTGTACGAGGCCTGTTCAGAAAGTAAGCTCCGATTGATTGCCAAATTGAAACCACAGTGAACATCAGAAATGTTTTACTTGTAACAATTAGCTACACCTTTCAGCTACTTCTCTACGTAGTCGCCGTTCTGACTTAGACTTTTGTCATAGCGTTGTACCAACTTTTCAATAGCCTCATCATAGAAGGCAGCCGCCAGTGCTTTCCGCCAATTCTCCACGCTGGCCTACACCTCGTTGTCTGTGTCAAAATGTTGTCTTCAAAGACAGCGGTTCATGCGACCAGAGATGAAACTCAGGGGGAGACAATTGCGGACTGTATTGTGGGTAATCTAACATTTCCATTTGAAAACGATGCAGGAGCATCTTCATTGCCCCTGCAGAATGCGGCTGAGAATTGTCGTGAAAACGAAACAGCACGACAGTTATGTAATGTTAGCTGCATAGCTTCAGGCGAAATTTCTCACCAGGCCCTCGTACTTGGCGGCAGACACTATTTTCTAGACATCTTTACGCACTCACTGCGAGCTCAGAAATGAGAAGAGCGACGTGATGCTAACTGGGGTTATACTAGAGACACTACCCAACACATCTGTGCAAAGCTTTATCGGATTTTCATAGTCGTTTCCATTTCGCGACCGATCGGAGCTTACTTTCTGAACGCCCCTCGTATAAGTACCAACAGGTGAGGCTGTAACATAAGCATTCGTGTTCTGGAAAGACGCCTGACTGAGCAGTGGTATCACTAAGCAGGTGCACAGTTCCGTCGAAAAGCCGACGCCGGATGACGACATGAGCATGGTGGTGGCGGCAACGCCCCCCACCGAGTAGCACCGACCGATTCCTACAATACAGAAAGAAAGTGGTCATCGACAGTCGAATAGTGCCAACGCTTGTTTTCATCTCAGACTGCAGTGGCGACAGAGACACTCGCCCACATTCGGATAGAGAAACGCACACACATAAGCAACGATCCCCGAAACAGAACAAGAAACGATGTCTCATCCCGTCAGATGACTGCTTAATATATACGCAGGGCGAGGATCAAGAAGTGACCTTGATAGAGGTCATCTTACAGAGGGTACCGAGACTTCACGTACCGAACACCACAGTCTCGACAGCAGTATTCGTCAAGAGCGACCTGGAAAGTTCGACAGCGCACAGCTATCAGCTGTCCGCTGTAAATCCAAGGTAGCAGAAGACGCGACACGGAGGGACGGGGTTGGAAAGACTCGGCTTACGGCAAACTTATTCCAAGCAGGCTGGGCTGATGATTGTGAAGGGGACCCACGAGGTCGCAGCAGGTGACACGGCGGGGGCGACGCCACTCTAATGTTAGAAATATAACCGACGACGGCGGACAGGACGGAACCACATAGCGGATCAGTACAACAACAGATGTCGCAAGTTCCCATGGCCGATACGCAGATGACGGAACGAAGACAAGAATATCGGCTTGGCTCTATCAATACCATATGAACGCAGATTAATATGTCCTTACTCAAAAATATGTTAAAAGCGGCGGACATCGTCCTCCTCTTACAAGAAGTATACGCAGATGAATTTCCTGTCATTTGCGGGTACGGGTCCTGCGTATCACACGCCTCCGAAGCTGGTAGCAGCATCGCGGCAGAGGTTGTATTGTACCTACCGTCGGCGCGGGGAAAGCAGTGACAATTCTTGATATACGACTCATCAACCTCTACCCATTGGCCGGTACAGACAGGGAACGAGAGCGTTCCCGCTTCTTCACACAAGTATCGCTATAGAGCTCCAACCTCTGCAGTTTGGTTACCTGTAATCGGTGGCAATGCTGCAGTTTTCTTTTCCACGTCGTTGGATGTCAAATAGTAATGGGATACAGAGAGATGTGAATTGTATCGTGCAGTCGTACATGAAAGAATGACTATATAGATGTCGTCTTATATTGATAATTCAATCGTCTGAAAGATAATGCCCTCTTGCACGACAATTTATAATTTTAATATGATGAGTGCTCTCAAACTATACCGATTTTTCTCATAAAACTAAAAGAAACTGGACTGCATCTATTATTGTGGAAAAAAGATATTTGTTATTGTCACAGCTGAGATTTTTTAATAGATACACGCTTGTAAGATGTGCATTGACATTAACTGCAGCTGTTGCATGAAATGTCTTCCCCCGAAAAATGGTGAGCGCTTGTGGAGCAGGATGCAGACTGCGTGGGGGCATGTCTCACAGGCTCCCAGAGATGCCATTGTAGATATACAACACACCTTCGGGGTAGCTGTCATTTATCTGAGTTTGTTCTGTGGCCCGCCGGCGTCGTGGCCTGTTGTGTATAGGTAGCTTTCGTAGCCATTGATAGCACTGACCACCTGGACTGCCTCGTGCTCTGCTGGGAAGGCTGCTCGAGGGCACTGGCTGCTGGGGTGGGTTGTACACCTTCATGCAGAGGTCGTAGCAGCTACCTGTTTACCAATAAGTGGACATTTGAAAAAGTGTTGAATGTCTTATGGATTTTCATTGTTGTTACAGGGGGAGGGAGGTTGGGGGAGTCTTTCCGATAAGTACGTTTAATAGATTACAGGAAGCATCCTGCTCTGTTTGTCCATCTGTGACTTGGCTTCCACAGACTAAAGACTGTATATCACCGCACCAGACGGATCTCTTTGTGGACCATTACTGGCAGGATAAACAGGCCTGAATCCATACTTACGGTGAGGAGAAGGAGGGATGAGGCACGATGCGTGGCAGGGGGGGGGGGGGGAGGGGGGGGAGGTAAGACTGTTTCTAAGCTTGTTATTCCTGTCTGCCCCCCCCCCCCCCCCTCGCCCCTGTCGTGATCTTTTGGAGCTGGTTTTTGTGGTAGTTGTGCTATTACGATGATTTTCTCAATTCTCAGTATATGTGTTGCATTATGACTCTTTGTTTATGACTGCTGGTCTTTTTTCACGACAGTTTCGATGTGTAATTAGAACAGTGAAGTATTTTGCATCAGTTGTGATAGCGTGTATTGGCCCTGCCGAATTTCGAGCTGTGGGGCTGCAGGGTGATTGTCGAGCAATGCAGTGGGAGGCGTCTCTAACGAACTCTGACGTCAAATAGCTATAGACACAGTCGTCAGCTGTATGCTTATTAAATTTCTATCTGGGCAACACCAACACCTTGTCAGTTGAAGAGATTTCCTGCCACAAACAATGATAGTACCTTCTCCTCCATCCTTCTTCCCGCCAACTTGTAGTTGAAGGCATCATCCTGTGTAGGGTTTGAATACGTTTGCCACCAGTATTGTGAATGTTTTCCCAGCAGGATAACAGCAGTTGTATCACATCGTCAGTTTTTGAGATATAATGCAATTTTGGGGGCTCCTTGTTTAGCGTTGCGCATATACATGTGTAATTAGGTCTGATCTTTATGTTTACTATGTAATTAGGGCCAATATTTACTTCAGTTTCCCATCCAAAATAAATAAAGTGTACGAACCTAACCTTCCGCTCCTGCATCTGGACACTTTCCCAGTGTTGGGGGGTGCACTCGGGCTTTCGGCCCAGGAGAAGTGAGGTTCGAGTCCAGAAAGGCACCGTCCTTTTGAACTTCCAGTCAATTCCCGGGTTGAGGGTGGTGTGGAACGTCAGAAAAGCACTGAGACATAGAAATTTCCGTTATTTATGAAACTTCCATCTTTTTTTATTCCCACCAAAAAATTCGTAATTCTCGCCAGTAGGACATGTGTGAGTGGGGTGGCTAGAGTAGGGGAGGGGGAGAGGACTTCTACGCACGTGCCACCTGGAGAAAACTCGTGACGTCATATGGTGTTAGGGGTGGGGGTGTAATTAATTGATCAATTTAATTTGTATAATTAATCTGATATCAATTTGACATCAAAAGTGCACCAGTAAAGTCATCATCCCACTACCGATGTTTCCTGCATGGTCGTAGCTACAGCTACTGGTGGACTATTTCTGCAGTGTAGCGTAACCATTTTGTGTACTCGTGTCCACACTTCAAATAAGCATTAATGAGTTGCTCTTGCCACACATATTTGGAGGTACCAACCAACCTAAAAACATAAGAATTGTAATAGCAATAATTATTAGTTTGCAAATGATGTAAGTACTAATGCAGTGTTATTCAGTACACTGTCCACAGTCACCAATAGAAAAATCTGCAGTTATAGCCGTTGCACCCCGTATTTCAGAAACAACGTGCGCTCCATGCACACACTATCTGATCGAAAGTGTGTAGACACCCATGTAGACACCCATTAGTGGCCATTAATATGGGATGTATCCACCTGTCACCTTTATCACGGTTGAAACTCTACTGTGGGCACTTTAAATAAGATGTCTGAATGTCTGTGGAGGAATGACAACCCATTCTTCCACAGGAGCCGAGACCACAGAAGGAAGTGATGTACGACGCTAGAGTCCAAAGAGAAGTCGCCGTTCCAGCTTGTCCCACAGATCCGCCACTGAATTCAGGTCGGGACTCTGAGGCCAGTCTGTTTCAGGAATATGATTTTCCACAAAACATTACCACACAGAAGCTGCTTTGTGACGGGCTGCATTGTCACTTGAAACAACACCGTCTCCGAACTGATTTTCTACTACTGAGCGAGATAGCGCAGTGGTTAGCAGACTGAACTAGCATTCGGAAAGACAACGGTTCAAAACCGTGTCCAGGCATCCTGGTTTACGTTTTCCATGATTTCCCTAAATCGCTTACGGGAAATGTCGGAATGGCTTCTTTGAAAGGATTCGACCGATTTTCTTCCCCCTCTTATCTTAATCCGATATTGTATTCCGTCTCAAACGATGTAGCTATCAACAGGATGTTAAACATAAATATTCATTTCTTGTGTCTCTGCTGTACGCAGTACACAAGTGGAATAAGGGGGTCATACACCAACCACGCAAAATATCCCCGTACTGTTACAGCACTTCCTCTTTGCTCCTGTGCTGGCAGTACACGGTGTGGCTGGTAACATTCTCCAGGCATTCGCTAAGGCGAAACTCTTCCTTCGGATTCCCAAAGCATACAGTGTAATTCATCACACCGAGTGACTCGTTTCCAGTCATCCACTGTCCCGCTTATCGTTAATTACAGATATGTAGCCATTCTTTTAAATTGCTAAGTAAAGCCACTGGGTTAGCAGCATTGCTGGTAGCACTTTAGAACTCACGAGTGACTCCTTCCTCTGTTTCCATGCGACTGTTTTACAATCATCTTTAATAACGCTCTAAAGTACATATCCGTCACTGCAAGAAGTCTACCTGGTCTTCGTTTGGCTATGGTTGTTCCTTCGAGTTTCCGCTTCACAAACACCTCACTAAGAGTCGATTTGGGCAGCTTTAGAAGAGTTGAAATGTCCATGATGGACCTGTTATTCAGGTCACATCCAGTGGCTACTTCACGTTCGAAGTCAAAGAGCTCGCTTCCCGTGCATGGGGTCCCGGGTTCGATCCCCGGCGGGGTCAGGGATTTTCACCTGCCTCGAGATGACTGGGTATTTGTGTTGTCCCGATCATTTCATCATCAATCATGAAAGTGGTTGGGAATTTGTACGGGCGCTGATAACCGTGCGGTTGAGCACTCCACAAACCAGACATCATCGCCATCTTCTGACCGACCCATTCTGCTGCCACTGCATCTCTGCTGACAACACTGAGCTCCCAGCCTTCTTTTATACTGGTTAGACGACCTCTTGTGGCATCTAGTGGTCAGTTCTGCATTAAACATTTGTGTCCAGATACGTTTGACCAGATAGTGTACTATTTCTGACCTAATTTGGTGTATTTCCACAATGTAGCGGACGGCATTAAAAGTAACTACTTTCCTACGTCGTAGTAATTTAAATTTCTTTGTTGTGATTCACATCACATCTTAATGTACTGTTCCTGCACGACGTGTTGGCAGCCATTCTCAGCGTCTGCGGTTTCTGCCTTCGCGGAAAGGTGAAGCGATCGTTTTCTCATTCATCTTCGTGCGATCATCGAAGTCGTGGGATTTCCGCGTGAGGGCCCTTGCGTCTTCAGTGCTTTCCTTGGTAATTGGACGCTAGCATTCAAAACACTATATGTCGACAGGCACATAAAAGACATGACTAAACAACTTAAGGGCCGTTTGTCTTACGAAATATCCGTACATATGATATGGAAAGCATCACAGCTAACACCAATATGCAAGAAAGACTATAGTAATAATTCGTTGAATTATATGTCGGTATGAATGACATCCGTTTGTAGTAGGGTTTGGAACATATAATTCTTGAACATTTACTTCATCTTTTCTGTTGAAGGAATTTCGGAAAACCGTGTTTAGTAACTCTTGCTTTAGTGGGTCTGTCAACGGTAATATTACCATTGCTAAAGCGCAGCGAAGGTATTGGCTGTGCCTAGCCACTGATATATTTTTACATACGACCAGAATCTCTTTGGATTGTCTACCAGATTTCGAGACACAGTTTCACTGTGGAAACTACCAGAAGCATCTCGCGTGGAAGACGACGATAAATTTCGAGCTTCAGTGAAACTTCGCCAAACTTTAAAATTTGACATGCTTTTTTCGTGGCTTCCCCAACATGGTTCTCACCTGTTTAATGTATCCTTGGGGATTAGTAACATCTCCTATTAATTTCTTTGGTATATGTCGCTCAACTGCAGTCGATGCTTTATCTTTGAATCCAAGCCACGCCTGGTCAACGCTTATATAGTCAGTTTAGAAGGAGTGGAGACTTTCTTTTAGGAAGGCGACAAGTGAATTTTTATCCGATTTCTTAAACAGATGTATTTTGCGTTTAATTTTGGTGGATTTGGATGTTACGTTCTTCAGTCATGCTGTAACGACGTTACAGTCACTAATCTCTGCATCCATCATGATGCTCCATATTTACTCAGGCTTATTTGTTTCAAAGATGCCAATTATATTTCCATAACTATTTACATTTCGAGGGTGCTCGAGAACTAATTTCTCAATATAATTTTCGAGCAAAGCATTCAGTACTAATTTCGAACGACATTTTGTACCTCCCACCGGCTTTGAATATGCATTTTCGGAAAAATGTCGAAGGTAGATGACCATCTTAAATTAGAACCGTCATATAAAAATAATGTAGAGAAAGCGAGTCAAACACTGCGTTTCATTGGCCGAAGATTTAGAATATGCAACACACATACTACGCTTGTCCATACTCTTTTAGACACTGGTAAGCGGTATGCGATCTTTACCGACAGCATTGATGCATTTCTTAGACGGCCAGTTCGTTTTGCATTATCAGGAAATAGGAGATAAGTGTGTTCCAGCTATGAAAATCTAGTAGGGACGGCAATATTTTTTTAAAAAACAAAAAAAAAGTGCTTCTTGGGGTGCTATATTCTCGCCAACTTCCTCCTCCGAATGCGAAAATATTTTGTCGAGTTCCACCTACATAGACAGAAATGAACACCGTAAAAAAATAAGAGAAATCAAAGTTGGCAGGGGGAGGATTATGTGAAAATTCTTCCCACCCACTCTTCTAGAGCCGGCCGCTGCTGCTACGGTCGCAGGTTCGAATCGTGCCTCGGGAATGGATGTTTATGATGTCCTTAGGTTAGTCAGGTTTAAGTAGTTCTAAGTTCTAGGGGACTTATGACCTCAGACGTTAAGTCCCATAGTGCTTAGAGCCACTCTTCTAGACCGGAAAATCGAGAAATTGTCTGAAAATGCTGCTCTAACACACTGCCAAGCACTGAAGTGTGATTTGGAGAGAAGGTCTGTAAAAGCGGAGAGAGAGAGAGGAGGGGATAGAGAGATAGAGAGAGACAGAGGGAGAGAGAGAGAGAGAAGAAGCAGGGTTAAGACGAATAGCGTCGGGACAGACATAATATCGTGGGACTCTCTATCCGTTTTGTATTATCACGAAATAGGGAAGATAGTGTCACAGACATGATACATGAATTGGAGTGGCAATCATTAAAACAAAGGCGTTTTTCGTTGCTACGGGATTTTCTCATGAAATTTCAATCACCAGTTTTCTCTTCCGATAGCGAAAACATTCTGTTGCCAACCAACTACATAGGGAGAAATGATAATCACGATAAAATAAGAGAAATCAGGGCTCACACAGAAAAATTTAACCGCTCGTTTTTCCCGCGTGCCGTTCGAGAGTGGAACGGTAGAGAGACAGCTTGAAGGTGGTTCATTGAACCCTCTGTCAGGCATTTTATTGTGAATACCAGAGTAATCACGTAGGTGAGATGTAGATGTAACTGCTAGGGTTTGCCCTGCAACGGAAGGGGAATTGGTAATGTGACCATCCTCTCAACGGGTGAGCTTATTTTCAAAATTTTACCGCAATCTCTCGCAGGCTAGTGACAGTATCTGTCACAAAGTATGCCGTGTGCCGCGACCGGAATTGAAAATTGTCTCCCACTGACATCAAAAGCACAAATACGAAAATAATTTCTACATGCATTTGTCTCTGTTGTCTACTCTGGACAGATGATGTCACGTCATCACAGCGGAGCGATGTAGCGTGGTCTGCACCTCGTTTTCCGTCATTTTCCTCAACGTCTTAAAAGCAAGTAAAAGGATAAGCTATTCAACAATGCTACGGCAGTTTGTTATCATTATCCTTATTCAACTCAACTATAGATCACTCTCTTTAGAAATGTAAAGAGAGGTATCCAAAGACCAAGGTGGAAAGCTGGGGTGTTCAGCGCTAGGCAGATAGTAAATGACGATGTACTGTACGCAAAGGCATAGAGAACTAAATCTTTGGCTGTGCCAATTGAAGGCCCCGACAAAAGTAAAAGTAGAAGAAAATTAGGTAACTATTGGCATACATGAGTCTTCACTTTAACGTCTCTTGCGTATAAAAAAATACTCAATACTTTCTTCAAAAATGTATGTCTAGGCAAGCTGGTCATATTAAAAGAAATTTCTCAGGTTTTCTCGGAATGGTTGATTGATGGAGTACTCTGGTGAACAGCCGAGTTGTGTCCATTTGTGCAAAATATTTCGACGACTGACCCACTCGATCTTCTACAGGTGCTCCGGATTGTGCTGTTCTGTGTACTCGCTGCCTACACTTCAACCAGACTCAAGTACTGTTAGTCTGGCGCCGCTATTTATAGGTGATTGTAAGTTCGACTCTCGACGCCCACTGCGCCATTTGATGCTCTTTTGTTTCTCAGTATCTGTGCAGATATTCTGTGAAATGCACATCCTCTCAGTGTTTCCCAGCTCAGGTTAGATGTGATGGCTGGCGACGTCTTACTGAATTCGAGCCATACCTCAAGCCTCGTTTAAATTGAGACCTCTGGCCGTGTTTGTCAGCTTTTTCGACATATGTATTTCCATAGGTTTCTTAATCATGTTGTCACAGAATCTTGTTGATCGCACAACGATACTAGGCTCTTCATACTTCATTTCATGGTAATGTTCGAGGCTCATTTCATAATCATATTCGAGGCAGTGCTCGGCGACAGCCGATTTGTTTGATGGTTTTTGTAGGGTGTGCCGGTAACATTCCTTGCATCGCTCCTCAATTGTTCTAATAGTCTACTCTACGTAACACATGTCACATTCGCACGGAATTCGTAGGAGACCTAGATGGTCTTTAACGTTACAAGACTTTTCATCTTTGTTGACGGGAGCGATAAGTGTTGGATGCCATGTTTCCTCCGGAGTCTTCAGTATTTACGGGTACCAGGCCAGGATAAGGATGGTATGCACTTTTTTGGCTTCTCTTCCTCTTCTCAGTCTCAACATCTGTCGCCAGCGTCTTTAATTTTGGTTGCAATACCTACTCAGTTTTTAAGATCTGCGTATCCACTGAGATCAGTGAGAGTAGGTTTTCTATAAACACTGAACATTTGCAAGTTCCATCGTGAATTTTATCTTACGATGGACAGAGCGTAAATGTTTCAGGAAATGAAAATTTTTTCCGTTCCACCTAACTACACCATAATGTGACGTCCACTTCTTGAAATAAACACGTTCGTTTCAACTGGGCATATCATAGTGGCTTTTGCTGAAAGTGTTCCATGCATAGGTTCCCCCACGAATGGCGATAACAGACTACCCACTGCCAAGTCATCGGTTTTGTTCGTACTATTTTGGGCCGAAGAGGAAGTAAATTGACGTCAGAACGTGTTTAAAAATTTCTGTAAAACAATTACCGATTCCATGGAATAGGTGAGACTCTCCTAAAGGGGCAGACTTCATCGAAAGTGACGATAATATCCCGAACAGTTCGCTCAGGCGGTGAACAAAGTCAGCTAAGCTGCAAATTCGTTCTTCGCACTTCGCCACATTTTGATACAATTGATGTAGCTTGCAGTGAGATGACCTGAGTAATCAGACAGCTCAACAATGAAGGTGCCCTATCCGGTATACAGAAGTTGCCAAAACATTGGGAAACTGACAGAAGCGAGAATCGAAAATTACAATATATTGAAGGACTGCAAAGATATTTTGTAAAACAAATTATTTTTTTCAGTTCTATCTTACAGTTTGCAAAATCTTTAAAACGACCCCGGTATCTATTGTGTGTAAGGCGAGCAAGTCATTTCGATTTTTGTAAATTATCTACGTGCACGTCACACAGAGAAAGGAATTTATGTTAAAGTTAAACAATATTTGGTCTTGTTATGCCACAGTCTTTGCCTCTGCACAATCTGATACATTCTGAGTTGAAGTGTGGTAGGTATGGAAATGGAAATGCCGTGTGGCTAGGGCCTCCTGGTGTAAGTCTTTCGAGTTGACGCCACTTCGGTGACTTGCGTGTCGATGGGGATGAAATGATAATGATAAGGACAACACAACACCCAGTCCCGGGGCGGAGAAAATATCCTATCCTGCCGGGAATCGAATTTGGGCCGTTAGGTACGACATTCCGTCGCGCTGACCACTCAGCTACCGGGTGCGGAAAGTGTGATAGGTGATGGACGTATTCAGTAGTGTTGTATTGACTTGTGACTGTATCTGTTAGGCGAAGAAAGATTTATTGGAAAGGACAGCAAGGATGAATATGATGTATATAATGGAATGCGAAAAGAATATAAATGTTGAAAATCTGACTATTTTTGAAGAGAAGAAGTTTGAGGTAAGACTGCAGCATTGTGCTGTTTGCTTTTTATAGAAATTATCTATTAACATTGTACCGTTCGAAAAACATTGTTCAATTTGTTAAGCATACTTACGTTCAAACCAATGCTATGTGTGTGAAGATCACGCGAAACTTTACTCCGTCTTTTAGAATACATACTTCATTCTAAAATCGTTGTCTTGGAATATCATTTCATAGGAATAGTTACTCTCCTCATCTCACAGTGTTAAGAAGGTTGATCATTACGCATTACCACATTACACCATATGATATGCAACAGTTTGAATACTGTTTGGAAATTTTACGCCGAAGAGCCAAATAAACTGGTACACCTGTCTAATATCGTGTAGGGCCCTAGCAAACACGCAAAAGTTCCGCAATATGATGTGGAATGGGCTCGACTAATGTCTGAAGTAGTGTTGGATGGAAGTGACACCATTATTCCTACAGGGCTGTAAATAAATTCTTAACCGTACCAGAGGTGGAGATCTCTTACGAACACCAAGTTGCAAGGCATCCCAGATATGCTCTATAATGTTCATGTCTGGAAAGTTTGGTGGCTAGCGGAAATGTTTAAACTCAGAAGAGTGTTCCTGGAGCCACTGTGTAGCAATTATGAACATGTGGAGTGTCGCACAGTCCTGATGGAATTGCCCAAGTCCGTCGAAGCGCTCAATGGATATTAATGGCAGCAGGTGATCAGACAGGATGCGTACGTACGTGTCACATGTCAGAGTTGTATTTAGACGTATCAGGGGCCCATATCATTCCAAATGCACACGCTCGACACCATTACAGATCCTACACCAGCTTGAACAGTCCCCTGCTGTCATGCAGGGTCCATGGATTCATGAGATTGTCTCCATACCCGCACACGTCCATCCGCTCGATACAATTTCATACGAGACTCGTCCGACCAGGCAACATGTTTCCAGTTATCAACAATCCAATGTCGGTGCTGCCTGGCCCAGGCGAGGCGCAAGCTTTCTGTCTTGGAGTTATCAATGGTACACGAGTGGGCATTCGGCTTCGAAAACCCATATCGACGATGTTTCGTTGATGGTTCACAAAGTGATACTTGTTGATGTCCTAGCACTGAAATTTGCAGCAATCTGCGGAAGGGCTGCATTTCTCACACGTTGAACGATTCTCTTCAGTCGTAGTTGGTCCCGTTGTTACAGTATCTTATTCTGGCCACAGCGATGACAGATGTGATTTACCGGATTCCTGATATTCATGGTACACTCGTGAAATGGTCGTACGAGAAAGTTCCCACTTCATCGCTACCTCGGAGATGCCGTGTCCCATCACTTGTGCGCCTGATACAACACCAAGTACAAACTCACTTATATCTTGATAACCTGCCATTGTAGCAGCAGCAATCGATCTAACAACTGCGCCAGACTCTTGTCTTATAATGGCGTTGCCGACCGCAGGGTCGTATTCTGTCTGTTTACATATCTCTGTATGCGCATGCATATACCAATTTCTTTGGCGCTTCAATGTATTTAAAAAATGGAAATCTAACTTAGCCGCTGCCTGCTTGCTGTTTGCTGTTGTATTTCCGAGGAATCTGCAACAATGTTGTCAGGACGCGAGGTAATTGGAAATTATGATTAGAGCGAGATAACTGTATTACTTCAGTTGGGCACTTAATATAAAGACAAGTTGTACTGAGGCCAGTTACAGTTCATTTCAAATTAGGTTCTGTTGAATCAAAGGTTAGCATACGAACTTAAGTGACATAAAAGTTTGTGAGTACATTCTTTCCGCAATGCGTAGATTTCTTTTACAGAGTGGGAGGTAAAGTTGGGCTAAATTTAATACAAAAACATATAGTAGGGTGCTTACAAATGATGTAAAAAAAGCTGGACGAATATACATTTTTGAGTGAATATCAATTAGCTTTAAATTTACAGAAATGTAAGATTCTGCTCTCCATTACACGCAGAAAAGTAGTAACCTACGGTTACACGATCAGCGAGTCACTGGTGGATATGGGACAAGCACATAGAGTCAAGTCGTAGGTAGTGCACGGCAGACTTCGGTTCATTAGCAGCCTTCTGGGGCAATGCATTCAGTGTACAGGGCTGACTGCTTACAAATCACCTGTGAGTACCACCGTAGTACACTACTCAAGTGTGTAAGAACCGCTCTAAACACGAATAACAGCGTGTACTGTACGTATGCACAGAAGGACTGCAGGAATGGCCACAGATCCGTTCGAGTCACAGGAGAGCGCCACGTAAATGTTGAGAAACCTGAATTAAGAGGTAAGCGCCAATTATCCCTAGAAATCCAAGAAGCAGTATTATGGAAAGAATTCAGAGATATTATTCAGGCCTCTACATATCGTTCCCGTAGAGACCGTGAAGACAAAATTAGACAGGACGCTAGGAGGCGTTCAAGAAGACACTTTTTCCCTTTTTCCAAATTCTATTGGAACGAGAAGAAACTCTAACATATTGTACAACGCAGAGCACCTTCTACCATGTACTTCACAGTGTTTTGCTCAATATATATGTATATATGTTTGGAACCGTGTTATTATGATTTCTCCGCCCATGACTAAGTTTCGCCATATTGCCATAATCCCCATGAGATGTTTCAGATGAAAATTACTGCTGTGATTTTTCCCTGATTCATTTCACCTACATGTACATCTACAGGAATAGTCTCCAATCTATACTTAATGAAACAGGGTACTTTTCCGGCTCAATACTACATATAAATCAACACCTATTTTTTCAGGCACTGTTAGTAAGGTATATGTGTTACAGATTTTTTGTTGATGTCAGTTAATGCAGCACACTTTCTAAATAGATTAGAAATATTCAAAATAATTTTGAACCTGCTTAGGGTTATTAAAAAGAATTACAAAGGAATTTGTACAATTTTTTCCAAAATGCTTACTCAAATTGAGGTACCGTTTAATCCAATGTCATACATTTGAAGGAGACCAAATTCTTACCAGATAAGCATGACATGATGGCTGAGGTACTAGAGCTATTTAATTCCACCTATTACGCATATTACAAGCATAAAAAAATCACATCTTACATTTTAATTTTTATAGTTTTTTTCCTAATAAAAATGTTATTTTTTCTATAATTTAGTAGATCCTACAATAAAGCTTAGTTCTACTACATAAGTATGGACTATTTCCAGTTACAGAAAAAAATTAGAGCAATGCTTTATAAACTTTAGGAAATATTTTTATTTGAATCCTGAAAAATACAACTTTCGGGAAATTTGCTAATGAAGATATGAGTCCAATTAAACTGTGCCTCAGAATACCTGAAACATAGTCTTCATCCTGCAGCATTTCTTCATCTTCAAGTTTCCTCTTGGCATTCCTTTTAGCACTTCATGCTTCTTTGCTAAATTGAAGAGCGAATCTTTCAGCTTCATGCACCTGTTGTCTATCACACACAATTGATCTTCCATATGAAAGCCACATTTTATGCTTAAAATTTCTCAGGACTTCCAACCTCCCCTATAACTCCATCATTGAAACATATCACTTTTAATGTGTTTAGTCCTAGAAAAACATTCTTGGGTTATCTTTTCCATAAGCAATAGTTGAAACTTTCATTTATAATTTGAGTGCCCCCATGAAGACTATACTAAGCAAAACAGGGTCACTCAGGTCTTAAAAATTTGGTTTTATTTTATTCATAACAGGCTCAGGAAGAGAATGCTTATGGTGGTATATTTGACCATTTTCTTTTGTTTTTTTGGTAACCACACCAAGAATCTGCTCCTTTAGGCAAAGTCTGTGAACAGGGTGGTCATCTGTGGACAATTTCTGAATTTAGGTGGCACTACAGCTTTTCTCATTGCTGTAACATCATTCGGAGGTGCAGTTCGTCTAATGGCCAGTCAATAATAACTCTGAAGAAAGCCTATTTCAGTTTCTGTCCATCTGCTTCGGCCAGACAGAGATTTTCCATCAGATAGCAACTTTCCTTTCATTTCTCTTCGAAGCTTCCTCAATCTAGGACCCACCCTCTTCTGCACATGTGCACAAAACTCCAATATTGTTACCAAGGTGTCACCATAAACACTAAACTCATTAATTTCATTGAAAGCTTTAGAGTCCCCATTGCCTACATACTTCGTATATCTAACGTTATGAAAGGATATCGACCTCTGAAATATTTGTAGAGCTCCATCACACTCCATACCTACACAGAAACCATCATAATTCTTAGAACACTGATGTTCAATATCTCCTTTAGTGTTAGCATGGCAGGTGTGGCATTACTTAGATAAGCACTCAATATCAACAACTTTTCCACTCTCCAGAGAAGTAGCACTTACAACATCATTCAAGGAACGATGTCCTCGACGTTGCCATGTGCCATCAAGTGCAACAGCAATGTCCCTGGTTCCACTAACATTTACAATTTCTTCTACTGCACGCTTGAAAGATGCTTTAGACACAATCGTCAAGGCACCTAAAAGTATTTTTATGTAGTTGCTGAACCTACTGGGAAGAGGAGGAAGGTCCATCAAACTACAAAGCGTTTGACCAGCCTTTTTTCCTTTTCCTACTGCAAGCATTGCATACACTATCTTCAAATTCACATCATATGAATTTTGCACAATGTTAGGTCATTTTTGAGGTAGATTTATTGCAGGATCTACACAGAACAACTAATGTTGACGCTAAACCCTTTCTGATACATTGTTGTTCAGTTATTTCCAGACAGCCTACACCAACACATTGTTTGCATTTCGCCACTTCCTTTATCAAAGAAGATAAGATTCCGAGATCCACAACAACAAATCCACTAGAAACAGCGTCATTGTTAACACAAAAATCTGAACCACCAGGAGGCGTGCCATGTGGGAGTTTCTTCTCTGGATAACGGATACATAGGTTACTTTTAACAGTGTGGCTTAGATTGTTTGTGAATTGGTTACCAAGGAATTTCCTTTTATTGAATTTCTTGATGCGTGGCATATTTAGTATTTATTGCACACTAAAGCATATGTACTTCCACAAATATTCGTAGTACCTGGGCAACAAAAATTCTGTAACACGTGAACGAACTGCTTCAGCGAAATAAAAGTAAATACTAGCAAAGATAATCATATACAGACACTAGAAACCTGCACTGTTACCAACATATACAATGTCTCCTATGTATAACCGCTGGAAACAGAAAATTCAGTTATTTTCGAAATAATACTGGGTTTCTGTAACAGAAATAATGGGGGCGTGGTGGCGTACATGACTGTAACTTTAAAATTTAGTAAATATAGGTCATTTATGATTTGAAACCCTATAATATCAATGAAATCGGGAAAGACTATAGAATTTAATAAAGTCATAAGAAACTCGATTTTTCCACCATTTGTAAGTACCTTGTATTCTTAAGTGCCTGGCAGAGTGTTCGTACAGCCACTTTCAGCATCTTTCTCGACCGATTAAATTCTCGTTACTGGGAATCAATGTAACGTGCAATTTTGAAAAATGACTTGATGCATACAGTGTACACGAGTAATGATTTGATATGATTCATGCAAACGATGTTAACAACAGCAGCTAAAATTAACGACTCAACTTATGGATGTGGTGATGACGTGCCTCGTATATGCTACATGATTAGATTTTGACATGTACTGAAGCATAATTACACTACTGGGCATAAAAATTGCTGCACCACGAAGATGACGTGCTGCAGACGCGAAATTTAACCGACAGGAAGAAGATGCTGTGATATGCAAATTATTAGCTTTTCAGAGCATTCACACAAGGTTGGCGCCGGTGGTGACACCTACAACGTGCTGACATGAGGAAAGTTTCTAACCGATTTCTCATACACAAACAGCAGTTGACCGGCGTTGCCTGGTGAAACGTTGTTATGATGCCTCGTGTGTGGAGGAGAAATGCGTACCATCACGTTTCCGACTTTGATAAAGGTCGGATTGTAGCCTATCGCGATTGCGGTTCATCGTATCGCGACATTGCTGCTCGCGTTGGTCAAGATCCAATGACTGTTAGCAGAAAATGGAATCGGTGGGTTCAGAAGGGTAATACGGAACGCCGTGCTCGATCCCAACGTCGTCGTATCACTAGCAGTCGAGATGACAGGCATCTTATCCGCATGGCTGCAACGGATCGTGCAGCCGTCTCGATCCCTGAGTCAACAGATGGGGACGTTTGGAAGACAACAACCATCTGCACGAACAGTTCGACGACGTTTGCAGCAGCATGGACTATCAGCTCGGAGACCATGGCTGCGGTTTCCCTCGACACTGCATCACAGACAGGAGCGCCTGCGATGGTGCACTCAACGACGAACCTGGGTACACGAATGGCAATACATCATTTTTTCGGATGAATCCAGGTTCTGTTTACAGCATCATGATGGTCGCATCCGTGTTTGGCGACATTGCAGTGAACGCACATTGGAAGCGTGTATTCGTCAACGCCATACTGACGTATCACCCGGCGTGATGGTATGGGGTGCCATTGGTGACACGTCTCGGTCACCTCTTGTTAGCATTGACGGCACATTGAACAGTGGATGTTACATTTCAGATCTGTTACGACCCGTGGCTCTACCCTTCATTCAATCCCTGCGGAACCCTACATTTCAGCAGGATAACGCACGACCGCATGTTCCAGGTCCTGTACGGGCCTTTCTGGATACAGAAAATGTTCGACTGCTGCTTTGGCCAGCACATTCTTCAGATGTCTCACTAATTGAAAACGTCTGGTCAATGGAGGCCGAGCAACTGGCTCGTCACAATATGCCAGTCACTACTCTTGATGAACTGTGGTACCGTGTTGAAGCTGCATGGACAGCTGTACCTGTACACGCCATCCAAGCTCTGTTTGACTCAATGCCCAGGCGTATCAAGGTCGTTATTACGGCCAGAGGTGGTTGTTCTGATTTCTCAGGATCTATGCACCCAAATTGCTTGAAAATGTAATCACATGTCAGTTCTAGTATAATATATTTGTGCAATGAATACACGTTTATCATCTGCATTTCTTCTTGGTGTAGCTATTTTAATCGCCAGTAGTATATTTTCACATGGTTATGACCATACTGCTGAAATTGTAATAATTTTACGGTCAAAAGTTGACTGTATTATTTACAAAACTCATCGATCGTTCGACGTGGCAAGAATGAATTTCTGAAAATTTCCGTTCTAACTATTGTTTCTCTTGTTTTATTATTACGGTCATTTCTGCCGTCAGGTGGAAGTCAAGAAAATATTCTCGCATTCGGAGGAGAAAATCGGTGACAGAAATTGCTCGAACAGAGCAGACTGCAAGGGAAATCAGTATACGAAAGGCGCGCGCTGTGGAATGGTTTTCTTGACCTGTGGCCACGTAGAGCCCTTCCAGTGAGTGGAGGTGGTCTGGGCGTCAGTGCGCGTTCCAGGTAGCGACCGCAGCCGCGGGTATAAAGCGCGGGGCGGTGCCAGCCATCGCCAGTCCACGGCTGACCGCGCCATGGCCACCTCCTGCACTCCGAGGATCGCCGTCCTGCTGCTGCTGCTGCTGGCTGCCGCCACGGCGCGCCCAGAGCACAAGGGTGAGTCTGCCGCCGCGTCTCGCCGAGACGCGCCTCAGGTTCATACATTCCGCTTAATGGACGTACCCTTTCGCGGTTAAGACCATTCACGTTCAGCAGGATTTTGTAACTTTAACTCCATTTCACATAACACAAGGCTTCTATAGATGATTCATTCGCATTCAGAGCTTGATTTTAGCCAAAGTACTACACATACAAATATGACTGATGCATGAATAGAACCGTATAATCACCGAGGTCGCATTTTGCTCTCTACGAATGTTCTGTGAGTGACCCTCTGGCCACACGACATACTTCCATGCTGTAGTGAGGTTCGTTTCACACCTCGTGTCGCAACATCTTATCAAGGCGTTGGGGCGTTCTCTGATCTTTTTCCGTGTTCTTGGCAGTGGGTGTACTTAAACAGGATCCTTAATGTAACCCTGAACGAAAAAGTCGCAAGGTGTTAGGTTAAGGCGACCCTGGGAGGACAACGGAACAGAGGCACATCATCTTCGCTACTATGTTCGCTACAGCAGTGTCGAAATCTTCAACTTTTGTAGTCCTGTCTTCCTCAGTTGCGTGTAATATTACGGTATATAGATAATTTTTACTTATGGACAGTCTGACAGTAACTGAATAGAACACAATATTAGTGCCATACGCGTTTCGCCTTTATTTTCTGCAAGGCATCATCAGTGGCAGGTTGCGTGGCCAGTTTATTACATATTACGCTCCTGTTGCATTTTTGGTGTTGCTCTTCTTCTTATGAATGCCAATTTACGGCTTTTTTCCCCACATTCCACAGCACTATGAACTGAATGCTTGTTTCAATGCGTGCTGTGGAATGTGGGAAAAAAACCGCAAAGTGGCATTCATAAGAAGAAGAACAACACCAAAAATGCAACACGAGCGTAATATGTAAGGAACCGTCCACGCAACCTGCCACTGATGATGCCTTGCAGAAAATAAAGGCGAAACGCGTGTGGCACTAAAATAGTGTTTTATTCAGTTGCTGTCAGACGGTCAATAAGTAAAAATTATCAATATACAGCAGTGTGGAAGTACATCGTTTAGGAAGCGACGAACATCGGTGCTCCACTGAGGGCGTGCCCCGACCTGTTGGAGGATAGAAGTCTCGGAATCAGCTGTCAGTTGTGGAAACAAGCACAACTGCAACGTATCAGGGTAAGAGGTCCCTTCCCAGACTCCCCAAGAAGAAAAGCGCCCCATACAGATTCGTCTGTCACATTGCGCAGAAAACATTGGCCCTCGGCGAATTTTGTTCCCGCGCCACAATTTCAGTATGACTTTCAGTACCCCATGTTCTTACAATGTGGCGATTAACTTTTGCAGATAAAAGGAAGGTAGCTTCTTCTCTGAATATCAGCTTCGAGGTGAAATGTTAATCCTCAAGGGCTTCCTGCATTGTGGTGGAAAAACTGAAGGAGCCGACTATTATCTTTCGGTTGCAAACCGCACAGTTTTAAATGCAACCGGCGCTGCAAAACGTTCCAATTGTTTCATTCCGTCTTTCAAGTTAGAGACTTCCTTGGACCGTTGATCTTTTTGCACTACGTAAGAACTTTTCCTAATCCTCCTCACATTTCTATCTGACACATTCTATCGACTGGAACTTTTGTGTTTACGAACACAACTTGTGTCTCTAAATTCTCGATATCAAAGAAGATCCTCTATTTACACGACGATCCTTCTCTATATCTCCTTCTGAATGCATACTGCACTGTTATGAAAGATAAACAACCACATATTCTAACATACAAAAACTTGTCGCTGTTTTGCCAAGGAACTACACTCCTAACAGGAACTGTGGACACAAGGCAAACTCGGTGAGTTTACGGTTCTATTCATGCATCAGTCACATCTGTATATGTAATATTTTGGAAAATGTAGCATTTTTAAAACGAGTGAACCGTTTATAGTAGCGCTGTACAATAACGCATTTCGGAACACAATGTTCGTACCGTCACATTGTCGACACTCAGATCATATGATTAACGCACTGAAAGCTCAGACAATACATTTCAAGCGCTCATAAAAGGAACACAAATTGGACATCGGATCCTCGCCTTACATTAAAATCGTCCTCTTCTGCGAGCACACGAGGAGCTCCAACTGGACACTTTCGATCCCCACACATGATGAAAACACGATTACCTGGTACGCGGTTACTGTCTGTGGTGTGATTTTAATGCAAGACGAGGACCCATAGTCTACTGTACTTTTCTGTTTGTTTTGTGAACACTGCAAGTATTTTTAAAAGACAAGAAAAATTTCGTGTAACCAATTACGCTGCTATAGGTATTCTTTTATTTGAAAGATAGGCCTATCAATTTACCTGTAATAGAACATTTTATAAATTTTGGTACATTTGTTGTATGACATGTGAGTTACTTATGGATAATATTATGTAAGCCTTATTGAATTTTACACTTTCTATTAATTTTTCCATTTTAATTTTTATGAGTATCGGACGCAAAATATTCCCCGTTAAATTGCATGACATACTGAAAATTGCATAGTGCAAATGTTGTTAGAGCTTTTGGTGTTTTAATAGTGAGATCTGAGTGTCGACAAACTGATGATGATATTGCCTCTCGAAACGTGTTTTTTATGTGAAGTGCTGTTAAAGTGGTTGAATGCTAGAAATTATCTACTATGAACTATAATAACATCTAACTCACACTCGAAAAATGGATAAAAACATTAAATCATCCACTGTTCTTTATATTTCTGTATTGTGTTTTATTATTTTGGATTAATTTGCCACTTTATCTACTTTATTTGTCCCATATGAATTATATAGTTACGTTCCGCCTAGCCTCTGACTTGGAACAAAGAATGCTCTAAAGTATTTCGTTGGTCCTCTATAGGTATGGTTCTGGGAACATAAGATTCTTGTGTGTTAATAATACACAGAAGACACAAAATAACTTTTCAAATTGTATTGATATTCTTATTTTTATTGCAACATAACTTCACTCCGAGTAAACAGTTGCATTTTTTCTTCTTTTATGCTATTGTTAAACACGGCACATTGTGGTAATACTGATCACTTCGCACTGTAATGGCGATATGGCGCATGTTTGATAATGGCGGACCAGGTAACAAACAGTGTCCTGTTGCTTTCACTGACGAACTAGAACTAACTTCACCGGCATCGCCTCCTTCATCGAAAAGAAGGAGACCAAAAAAAAAGAAAAGAAAGAAAGAATTGCTGTGCGGGGTAGCCGCGCGGTCTGGGGCGCCTTCTCACGGTTCGCGCGGCCGCCCCCGTCGGAGGTTCGAGTCCTCCATGCGAAAGTTAGTTTAATTAGTGTGTAGGACTGGGGACGATGGTCCCATAGAACCTTACCACAAATTTAAAAAAAAAGAATTCGTAGAGAGTATCAAGAATCGTTTCCCTACTTTAACGGTGGTAGTAAAATATATTTAATACTCAGACATTGACATGTTTTGTTGCTACACAGATATTATACAGTCCAACAATTATCAGTATATTGATGATGTTCCAACGTTGTAAAGTATGTAATGTGAAATGAGATAGGTTACGTCATGCCGAAAGATTATACAGCGCAACCTGAAAGTATTGTAAGCTGACGATTTAATAAAAACTGCCATAGTACTTTTTATTCAGGAATTATTTAATATTACAAAATAATAGCTAGAGATAAATATGAACGCCACTACCAATGAGTGTCGTAATTCGCAGATCTACATAGCACATAAAGTACGATCGATTTCTTATTACACATCTAGTCTGCTGAGGAGAATTCGAAAAACTTCTATCTACATCTGTTCTCCTCAAGCCATCTTACGGTATGTGGCGGAGGGCGGAGTGCTTCGAGTACTACTGTCATAATCCCCATCACCACCACGACCTTTCCCTGTTTTCCCTCAACACAATCTCCAATTTCTGTGATTTTTGCCGTTGTCATTTCGTCACGTGACTGGAAATAACGATTCCCGACTCTTGCTGGAATACACCCTCTCGGAATTTCAAAGGTAAACCTCTGCATGAAGCACAATGACTGTCTTGTAGCACACATGCCAACGTAACCTTTATAATAATGTTTTGACAAATCGATCCATGACCACATTCTGTAGGCTCACTTTTACAAGTCAAGAACGTCGAGGTGGGTGATATCTTCCTATTCCTAGAGCAAAGTAGGTATTTAAAATTTACAATAACGTCGTCAGAAGGAAGCCACTGATATTGCAACAAGTGTTCCGCGCTGCACACTGTGACCACCCCCATCTCCATCACCTTAGCGGTGCAAACAATTGCAAATAAGAACCCTCTACCTTATGTCAAAGGTGTCAACGATCGAACAGTCAATGTTTCTCATCGAGGAGGCATGGAACGCCTAAACCAGAATTTGGTAAAAACCACCAAGGCTGCTGTAAAAGCTCTCAATATCGCACGTGTACACGAGATACACTGCGAGTGCGCTGTAGCATACAATTGGAAAACCGGAAAGCCTGTTACCACCCGAATAGCAGAGTTATGTTCGACTGGGGCAGCAAAAGCAATTGGTACTAGTGGAATCCCAAATGCGATTTTGGGGAGGCTATTAAGTTTCAGAAAGCCCGAGAACTTGCGAGACAGTCATCTGTGGGCTCGTATACAAACTAAGAAAGGCGACTGAACTTCTGAAGCAGCCTAACAACATGGATAGAGAGGACGTTCTGGCAGCCCGCATTGAGACCGCAGGCCACCAGCATCATCGGACAGTGCCGAGAGCAGATTAACAAACAGCGCTTGAAAAGTTGTCGTGGTTGCTCTACGACTAACAGAAGAAAATCTCTGTTCCATATAGCCTGCCACGTCCCCTCCCCGCCGGCCGGGGTGGCCGAGCGGTTCTAGGCGCTACAGTCTGGAACCGCGCGACCGCTACGGTCGCAGGTTAGAATCCTGCCTCGGGCATGGATGTGTGTGATGTCCGTAGCAGCATCGCGGTTCCGGACTGAAGCGCCTAGAACCGCTCGGCCATAGTGGTCGGCTGATCCTCCAGTCCTCTCAGCTCTAACGGAATACTCCTCTGCATATCGGGACTCCGCTTCACCACGTCGCATCCTTCCCTCCACCCCCCCCCCCCCCCCCTCCCAGCAGCTTTCCACCCTCACTTTCCAAACGCTTGGCGAACGGTTCCTCCCTGCTCCACCCTACATCCATTCAAAAGCACTCTCCCTCTAACAACCCTCCTAACCTAACGGTCATCTATTGTAATTTCAGTAAAGTTAAGTGCTTCGTTTCTGTTTTTCATTGAAATTATTTTAAAAAAGGTCGTAATTTACATAAATCTTCAGTGACAAACGTCTGTTTTAAAAGCTTTAGAAACAAACTTATTTAATATTTTTAATGTTTTGGTGGAGTACGTGTATTTTATAAATGCACTCCTCCGAAACGGGGCAATGTTGCGCTGCCACCCGGTCCTCGCCTTGATGGACGATAGAATGAAACATAAAGAACAACAAAATCACTGGTGGCTAAATCAGCCTACATCCTGACACAGGTCGCTGTAACATGACCGAAACGTCGGTTCTTTTAGCATTTTAAGTATTTTATTAAACGGCCTTCCTGCAGTGGTGACACAGGTGCCTTTCAGATCGCCGAAGTGAAGTGCTGTGTGTGTGTGTTTGAGGTTTACGCGCGCTAAACAGCGTGGTCATCAGCGCCCAGTAAAGTGCTATCGGGCATGGGTCGCGCTTGGGTGGGTGACCGTCCGGGTCTGCTGAGGGCTGTTGCCAAGCAGTGTGCACTCAGTCTTTTTGTAGCCAACTGAAGAGCTACTTGACTGAGAAGTAGCAGCTCTGGTCACGAAAGCTGATAACGGACGGGAGAGTGGTTTGTTGACCACATGCCCCTCCATATCCTCATCCAGTGACGCCTAATGGCTGAGGATGACTCGGCGGCCGGTCGGTACCTTTGGGCCTTCCGAGGCCTTTTCGAATGGAGCTTAGTTTTTAAGTATTTTAGTAAAGGACGCGGCACTACGTTCAGAAAGATTTTATTGAAAATAAAGTAAGTAAGTCCACTGCAGAAAAGATATTTCTGTCGATCACGTAAACAAAGCTAGTGAGACACGTTTCTGATGGAAATCAGTTGAATGCAAAATTGCTAATGTTCTGTAAAGTATTTTATGGTTTTTCCCACTATGGTTACATAATGCAGTACCGGCTATGTCTGAGCTATTCGTGGTGGCTGTTGTTTTGTTACACATCCACTGAACATATTAATAGTGCCTGATGCAACTGAATATTTCTGTGGAACGCAAAACTGATCTCGGACGTCATACAGCGGCGTACGGAGAGGCAGAGGGAAGGAACTACGGCAGAAAGAGTGCCGCCGTGTGCAGTCGCGATTACGCAAAGGCCAGGCTTTGATGTTGTTGTGGTGTTGTGTTGTTGCAGGCGGCGTCAAGGGCGTGAAAGGCATCGCGGCTGGCGTCGGACGTCCCTCAGGCAGCGGGTCCCTATCTGGTGACGGTAAGTGTCTGCTTATAGGCAGCCGCAATTCGTGACGCCTGAACGGAACCGCAAAGAACAGAAAAATAAACGAATTTTATTCCTCGTGTCCACATCGTTTTAGTGTTCGTGTATTCTTGTCGCCAGCTGTAACAAAATGTATGAAATCGACATCTCTCTCTCTCTCTCTCTCCCTGTAGGCCTATGTATCTATCTACCGGGTGATCAAAAAGTCAGTATAAATTTGAAAACTTAATAAACCACGGAATAATGTAGATAGAGAGGTAAAAATTGACACACATGCTTGGAATGACATGGGGTTTTATTAGAACCAAAAAAAACAATGTATTGCTAGACGCGTGAAAGATCTCTTGCGCGCGTCGTTTGGTGATGATCGTGTGCTCAGCCGCCACTACCGTCATGGTTGGCCTCCCAGGTCCCCAGACCTCAGTCCGTGCAATTATTGGCTTTGGGGTTACGTGAAGTCGCAAGTGTATCGTGATCGACTGACATCTCTAGGGATGCTGAAAGATAACATCCGACGCCAATGCCTCACCATAACTGCGCACATGCTTTACAGTGCTGTTCACAACATTATTCCTCGCCTACAGCTATTGTTGAGGAATAATGGTGGACATATTGAGCATTTCCTGTAAAGAACATCATCTTTGCATTGTCTTACTTTGTTATGCTAATTACTGCTATTCTGATCAGATGAAGCGCCATCTGTCGGACGTTTTTTGAACGTTTGTGTTTTTTTTTGTTCTAATAAAACCCCATGTCATTCCAAGCATGTGCGTCAATTTGTACCTCTCTATCTACATTATTGCGTGATTTATTGAGTTTTCAGATTTATACTGACTTTTTGATCACACGGTGTTTCTGTAACGGTCGTAATCGGTCGTGTAAGAATTTTTTGTTGGAGCACCTGGAGTTACCATTCACATAAAACTAGTACTGACAGTCATGGATGCATTGTGTGTTAGGAGAAATGTTGGACTAAATAATACATGTAGTGTTGCACGATGTGAGTATTGCAGCCTGTCGTTTCAGTATGTGCGTGATAGAGAGGTGAACGCTGCAATGCTCCTTTTTCTGATGAAACCTAGTTACATTTGTCGCGGAACGTGATCTGGCAGAGCACATTGGTGTTTTGAAAAGTTTCTGCACTAACATCGAGAGCCTGTGCATGATGTGAAGACTCGAGTGCGAAGGGCAATTAGTTCCACATAAATTTTCGGACCGATCTTTTGCCACCAAACGCTAATTTATAGTGGCTATGTGAACCAATATATTAAACTTTCTAAAATTCTTCAGCCGCGTCGAGGGATTTAAAATCCAGGAGCTCTCGGTCGATTGTTATGGGGCTGCTGCTGACGTTCTTACTCCTGACTCCTGACGTCTGACTCCTGTGACGTCACTGGTGCTCACTCTAGCATCATTTACGGTAATGTTTTCGTTGCTCACCCACCGCGCCCTCTTCACGCTTCCCATGGCTAGGTCACAAAGCTCTCCTTCTTTGTGATAACACCTTAATAAAGCCGGCAGCCTGAAGCTAAGCACAGCTTTGTACCCGGACGACGAATGGTTGAAGCGGGCGCGACGGGGCGCAGTGAAAACAATACTGCATGTGTGGCTGAAATGAGCACCAACTGGCGTCACAAAAGGAGAGCTGCTGTATAAGGACGGCAGTAGCAGATACACAACAGTCGCCGCTGACAATAACCGACGAGCACTCACCGAAAGCTCGCGCATTTTAAACCCATGACGCACCTGGAACCGCGAGAAAATTTTGCCAATTCGCATAGCCGCGAACACATGAGTTCATGTATACTGCAACCTTTTCTTTTCTTCAGAGAACTAAAGGAAATACTTGTGACTATTTCATGCATGACAATGGAACTGAACACATTGTCAATACAACTATGACTGTTTTCCCATGTGTTTTTGATGATATGAATAATGCTATTTCACGATCAACCTCTCCATCGTGTGCAGACTGCAGTATTCAGTTGCAATACTGGTGCTGAACAACAATACGTGAGAACTGGTCAGTCGATACACTACCGCCAATCTGCAAGTTTCAATTTCAGTTAGTGCTCATTTCTGTAAGTAAATGCTACTGACGTGCTAAAATATGGAAAGGGTTTTCAAGACCGTTCCTAACTGGTCTGCCTTATTCTTGTCAAACTGCCCGAACAACTGCCCGGTGCGTCAGGCGGTGTTCGCAGTCACAGCCTGCCTACGACAGTATCTAAATACCGCCGAATCCAGGAACCAACGCTTGCAATGAACGTGAAGCACCCTGTAAATATTCAGAATTGCGATGCTGAGGAAGCAATGGCGGAATAAAATAAAGGTTCATAAGTAGGTTGAAATTCAGGGTGAAAGGATATCAATGGTAAGATTTGATGATACTGTAAAAGTGAAGAATTACAGGACGTAAACAAGAAGACGCTTGTGGGTTATCCATAATCGGACACTAGCACATTTCAGATACAGCTTATGCATTCGCCCCTAACATTAATCCTTCAGAATTATTAATGGAAGGACATTTCATTAACTGCATTTAAAACTACTCAGTAAATGTCTGAAAATGGCCTTGTACGCCGAAAACCGATTTACACAATAAAACTAATACTGTGGAACAGAAGCAAACTGGTGCTTCTCATTTATTATACATTTAAAAGGATTTTACAGTCTTCATAACAGGTTGAAATTATGTCAGCATCTGAATGGATCTTAACAATATTTCTCTCTCGCATAACACATCACCGTATAGTACTGCATAAAGAACAAAAATCGCCGAGAGTAGAATTATTATTTTCTACCACGCTGTTAACAAGTAACGAAAACAGCAGGGAAGCTGTTTACTTTCTCGATGACTCTCTGCTCGAATAGCCTGCATTCTGACTTCCAACAAAGTCGCAGTTCATTAGCGTGGATTGTGTACTCAGTCGTAAGATTTTTAATGTTGAAGTTTTCCGAAGCCCTCCAAAAGTCCATATGTATTTTCGAGGGAGCGACAGTTAGTGATCAATAGCAAATCAACGCCAAGAACATTACTTCAAGTATACCTGCCGACGTCACAAGCACAAAATGAAGAGTGAGAAAACGGGTAATTCAGTAAACAAGGGTCGTCCATTTGAAAGGCTTAGGTCGTCCAATATTAGAACCAGAGTTTAACATAGCTTTGGAGGACTTGCTGTAAAATAATGCAGAAGAAATAGATAACGGGTGTTCGGAATTTCTAAAAACGTTGATAGAAGTGGCAACTAGTCAATATTCAAGCTGGTCTGTAGAATCTATGAGGTGGTAGATGTACCATCAGACTTCCAGAAAAATATCATACACACAATTCCGAAGATAGCAAGGAGAGATAAGTGCGAGAACTATCGCACACTCGACTTAACAGTTTACGACAATGTAAACTCGTGCAGTTCCGAAATAGTGAAAAAATATTGTCAACTTATAAGGAAAGATGGTAACGTGCAATACATACAGGAACCAAGAGGTAACGATAAGAACAGAAGACCAAAAATGGAGTGTTCGGATTGTAAAGGGCTGAAGCCTTTCTCCCGTGCATTTCAGTATCTACGCTAAGGAAGCAATGGCGGAAATAAAAAAAGGTTCATGAGTAGGTTGAAATTGAGGGTGAAAGGATATCGATGATAAGATATGATGATACTGTAAAAGTGAAGAAGAATTACAGGACGTGTTGAATGGTATGAACAGATTAATGCGTGCATAATGTGTACTGAAAGTAAACCAAAGAAAGACGAAAGTAATGAGGAGTATCAGAAATGGAATTAGCTCTAACTTGACACCAGAATTTGGTAATGCGTAAGCAGACGAATTTTGTTAGCCCGGAAAGAAAATAACACGTGACAGACGAAGCAAGGAGGAGACAAAAAGCAGAATAGTACAAGAGAGGGGACCGTTCCTGGCCCAAAACAAGTATCGAACATCGCCCTTAACCTGACAAAGAAATTTGTGAAGCCGTTCGTTTGGAGCACAGCGTTGTATATTAGTGAGTAATGGGTTGTGGGAAATCGGAAAAGAAGACAAACGACGGGTTTGAAATTTGATACTACAGTAGGATGTTGAAAATTAGGGGGACTGGTAAGGTGAGGAGTGATGAACTTCTTCGCAGAATCGGTGAAGAAAAGAACATGTACAGAGCATTGACAAGAAGAAGAAACAAAAGATATTAACTTATATGGTACTAGAAGGAGCGGGTAAAAACCGTCATGGAAGACAGAGACTTAAATTTATCCAACAGCTAATTGAGAACTTAAGGTACAAGTGCTGTTCTGAGACGACAAGATTGCCACAAGAAAGGAACTGGTGGTGCGCCGCATCAAATCAGTCACAAGACTGTTGACTTAAAATAAGAGGCTGACAACGGTATACACTTACTGACGGTGTTTGCTTTTCTCCGCTGTGTGGCACAGGCGCGTGGGTGGGCTCTGGCAGTTCCTCCAAGTCGTCGTCGTCCTCGTGGTCGTCGGGCGGCGGCTCCGGCAGCGCCAGCGGCAGCCAGTCGGGCAGCAGCTCCTCCTCCTTCGGCACTGGAGGCTCCAGCAGCAACGCCGGCTCCTCCTCCTCTGCGGGCTCTCTGGGAGGCGCCGGCGGCTCAGCCTCTGGAAGCCACAGCGGCAGCCACGCCGGATCTGCGTCCGGGTCAGGTGAGAGTACACTCCAGTACACACTCTTACTTCTCCACTGGCTTCCAGAGTGCCAAATGTGGGCGAACTGCCCAAAGCTCTTTGCTGACGTCCTCGCCCACTGGTGGACAATAGAATTAGACTGCGCGGCTGCTGTCCGTACGGAGGATCTGGCCTCTGAACGGCCACGAAGATAGCAGGCTTCTAATAGTCAATTTTTCCTAGATACTTTTATTTCTCGCTTCCTACATACAAACACTGGTAATTCTAAGACCTTTTCGCTTGAAAATTTCTTAATTTTCAATTAATAGGAGTACTGCACAATTTCTGTATTGGTCACTACGTAAGAAGCCACCTGTTGATAAAACAATGACTTTGTTTGACGCGTTTCGGGCAGAATCCGTTCTCAGATCGTCCTCAAACCAGATGTACATAGCAAATGACAGAAAATGTAGCTACAGAAAAAATATACAAGAGTACGAAATTACTAGTACCGTCAAAATTAAACAGCTGTAATACACATCATGAACATCGTGGTGAGATATATATAAAGACAGTACGTAACAAACAGCGATATCGTGACAGACTAGCTGACTAGTTACAACGCGATAACCGTGAAGATACACTCCTGGAAATTGAAATAAGAACACCGTGAATTCATTGTCCCAGGAAGGGGAAACTTTATTGACAATTCCTGGGGTCAGATACATCACATGATCACACTGACAGAACCACAGGCACATAGACACAGGCAACAGAGCATGCACAATGTCGGCAATAGTACAGTGTATATCCACCTTTCGCAGCAATGCAGGCTGCTATTCTCCCATGGAGACGATCGTAGAGATGCTGGATGTAGTCCTGTGGAACGGCTTGCCATGCCATTTCCACCTGGAGCCTCAGTTGGACCAGCGTTCGTGCTGGACGTGCAGACCGCGTGAGACGACGCTTCATCCAGTCCCAAACATGCTCAATGGGGGACAAATCCGGAGATCTTGCTGGCCAGGGTAGTTGACTTACACCTTCTAGAGCACGTTGGGTGGCACGGGATACATGCGGACGTGCATTGTCCTGTTGGAACAGCAAGTTCCCTTGCCGGTCTAGGAATGGTAGAACGATGGGTTCGATGACGGTTTGGATGTACCGTGCACTATTCAGTGTCCCTTCGACGATCACCAGTGGTGTACGGCCAGTGTAGGAGATCGCTCCCCACACCATGATGCCGGGTGTTGGCCCTGTGTGCCTCGGTCGTATGCAGTCCTGATTGTGGCGCTCACCTGCACGGCGACAAACACGCATACGACCATCATTGGCACCAAGGCAGAAGCGACTCTCATCGCTGAAGACGACATGTCTCCATTCGTCCCTCCATTCACGCCTGTCGCGACACCACTGGTGGCGGGCTGCACGATGTTGGGGCGTGAGCGGAAGACGGCCTAACGGTGTGCGGGACCGTAGCCCAGCTTCATGGAGACGGTTGCGAATGGTCCTCGCCGATACCCCAGGAGCAACAGTGTCCCTAATTTGCTGGGAAGTGGCGGTGCGGTCCCCTACGGCACTGCGTAGGATCCTACGGTCTTGGCGTGCATCCGTGCGTCGCTGCGGTCCGGTCCCAGGTCGACGGGCACGTGCACCTTCCGCCGACCACTGGCGACAACATCGACGTACTGTGGAGACCTCACGCCCCACGTGTTGAGCAATTCGGCGGTACGTCCACCCGGCCTCCCGCATGCCCACTATACGCCCTCGCTCAAAGTCCGTCAACTGCACATACGGTTCACGTCCACGCTGTCGCGGCATGCTACGAGTGTTAAAGACTGCGATGGAGCTCCGTATGCCACGGCAAACTGGCTGACACTGACGGCGGCGGTGCACAAATGCTGCGCAGCTAGCGCCATTCGACGGCCAACACCGCGGTTCCTGGTGTGTCCGCTGTGCCGCGCGTGTGATCATTGCTTGTACAGCCCTCTCGCAGTGTCCGGAGCAAGTATGGTGGGTCTGACACACCGGTGTCAATGTGTTCTTTTTTCCATTTCCAGGAGTGTAATTTAAGCCACCATAGGACGGTGATGAATACAAAAGCAGTGCCACGTAGCGACAAAGGCAGAATTTTTTTTATATTTCATAATGAAATGTAGTATATAAAATTAAACTTTTACAAAGTGCGAATAATAAAATGAGAGAAGAACAGAAATTTACAGTTATGTAAAAAATGCCATCGACAAAAAAGGCTCACATGTAAAATTACCAATAAACACAATAAAAATTTCAGAACAGTTACATAAATTCAAGGCAGGAAGGCAGTTTAATAAGATACAATAAAATATAAATAATAAAAGCTGTCGCAAGATAGGGTAAGAACTCAAACCCTTGCAGTGTTAGATGAGGAACATCGTGCAAGTAAAACCCAATAAAAGATGAAATAAATAATTCTTTCTTTCTCTTACGCCACAGTCCCGCAGCGATCGCAGGGTCGGCGTGGTTACAACGGATTTGGCAGTGTTAGTTGGAGGGGTGGCCGGATGCCCTTCCTGCCGCCACCCCATAACCCCCAGGACGGAATCAGTGTACCCCAACTGTCTGCGTCTGGTGTACGAGTAAATCGTGAAATAGTGCGGACGTGTTTCAAATGTTTGCGACGCGTGTAACTGAGGCAGAACGTGGGGACCAGCCCAATATTCATCTAGCGGGATGTGGAAAACCGCCTAAAAACCACATCCAGGCTGGCCTGCACACCGGTCTTCGTCGTTAATCCGGCGCGCCTACCCGAGTCCAGGAAGCAGCGCGTTAGCGCCATCGGCTACCCTGGCGGGTTAAAAGATAAAATAAAGAATGTAATAATGAATGACCATAGTAACACAAAGAAACACAGAGGGTGTAATATAATTTACAAAATCATTAAGCTAAGCGGTGACAACCTATTTAGTACATGAGCATTAATTATAACTTTTGACACCAAAGATGCTGGGGAATCGAACCCTCAAGAAGTACATATAACATAAGTGATAAGTATGAAAAGCAGCTGGGTGGAGGTAGAGGTATAAAGAATGGGGTAATACATGCGGAAACGCTTGAAATTAATGGTCCAGTATTTTACTGAATATTTAAAAGAACCACTTGCGTCTAGACGACAGCTGTTCGTTTGCGCCTAGTTTAAAATGCGCCTCGTGCATATAGTTTGTAATTCCTCTAATACATCCAACTCACGCTCTTTTGGCTGAACGTGAGTACCTGCACTCCTCTCTCTATGAGTAACATAAGCTGCCCCTCTCACGACTTAAACTGTCTTCCTGGTTATCGCGTTATAGCTAGTGAGTCAGTCTGTCGTGACAGCTTGTTTGTCACATAGTGTCTTTATATATCATATCACCAGATGCTCACGATGTGTATTTTAGCTGTTTAATTTTGACGGTACCTGTAGTTTTACCTGTAGCTTCATACTCGTGAATATTATTTGTATAGTTACGTTCTCTGCTATATGCTATGTATTTCTGGTTTGCACACCAGCTGACAATGGGTTCTACCCGGAACGCGTCAAATGGTCACTGGCTTATCAGCTGGTGGTTTCTTACTTAGTGGCAAATATACGAAATGTGCAGTACTCCTATTCATTTGCAATATGGTCACATTCTTCCTACGTGACCTTATGTCATAATTGTATGTGTAAAATGCTGCAGTGATGTGAAACCAAAAACAGTAGGCAATGGCCACAGGTTCGACTCGCCCTCTCCTTGCAGGGAACGGTAACGGTGCAGCCGGTCGCAGCTACACGAGCTGCCGTCAAGGCACTCAAATGAAAGGGAGACAAATGGGAAAAAGTAGATAAACTGTTTATTATTTCCGTGCGGTTAAAGGCGCTGCAGTCTGGAACCGCGCGACTGCTACGGTCGCAGGTTCGAATCCTGCCTCGGGCATGGATGTTTGTGATGTCCTTAGGTTAGTTAGGTTTAACTAGTTCTAAGTTCTAGGAGACTAATGGCCTCAGCAGTTGAGTCCCATAGTGCTCAGAGCCATTTGAACCATTTTGTTTATTATTTCGAAGATAATCGCCATAACTGTTAATACATTCATCCCACTGTCAGAAGAGACGATCAGTGGCTTCATAGAAAGATATTTGCCGTTGCCTACGCGACTATGATTGCACACAAGCGCGTACCTCTTCGTCCGAAGCAAATTGACTTGCTTCAAGACTCCAGAAATATTGAAGTCGCATGAGATAGATCGGGACTATACGGAGAAGTGTAATCGCTTTCCAGTGAAACTTCTGCAGCATAGTCGAAACAGCCGTGGCACCGTGTGGGCGGACATTATCCTGAACAGAATGATGCCGTTCGTCAACAATCCCGGGCGTTGATGGCGCACTTCAGTTTTTGCAAAGTGTCCAGGAACCGTGGCGCGTTAATAGTAACACCTTTTTCCAGAAAGGCAATTAGCAGCGGACCCTTACACTCAAAGAAAAGGGTCATCATGAGTTTCCTGGAGATGGCGTTCTTGTTGTTTCGCCTACGCTCAGAAGTTTCACTGGGAAGTATTTAAATATCAGCTATAAGGTCCTGATTTTCTTCATGCGATATCTATGTTTTTGGAGTCCCAAAGGAAAACACTCGTAGCTGTCGATCTGTTTCGAACGAAGAGATGCACGCTTACGTACAATCAGAGTTCTATAGGCAACATCAAACATGTTTCCACGGAAACATACCTGTATTGGTCTCCGCTACTCGATGAGATTTTGGAAGGAAAAAGTAATCACCAGTGTACTATCCCTGATTAAAGACTGCTACACAAGGTGAGCTAGCTGAGGTTAGGAGAGACGCGAAATGCAAACTTCAACATGACACTGACAGGCGGTCGACCGTCTCAAATTTGGCGCAAGTATCGCGACGCAGATTGAACTGCCTGTTCAGAAAACATGATGTTTCAAGGATTAGTATCTCTTTTGTTTACCTTCCTCCGAGGTGGAAACCAAATCTGTTTCACACATTTGCGAATGCAGCACGAACTATACACTGAGCGCTTATCTCCTTCAGGTGTCTCCTCTAGGGCATGTCCCTTGCTTGCCGTTTTATGGTGAAAATGACATTAATATTTGGCACCCGTGTGGCGCTTGATAGGGACACGTTGACAGTTGCTGTTTTTCCTTCGACAGAGTGAGCATCCCCCGCTTGTATGCCAGTACTCAGCATTCCTAAGCCTAAAAGGCGGCAGTGTTACGAATTTGCACTAGCGGAATCTAGCAAACATGCTGTCACGTCATGTATAACACAGCCGGGTCACCAGAAACCTCGACGTAGTCAGTCCGGCGGCCAGACCAGGTTATCTAGGGATAAAAGCGGAACAACAGTCAGAGCGCCTGAGGTTTTACTGTTTGTCCGTCACTGTCGGCGAGCGCTTCTAGTTTCGCCTCTCAGTTTCCCCCAAGATAAAACTGTCGGCTGTTGTAAGCTAAGATAGTATATCATTGACACTGCAGATGTTGTTTATTAATGGACAAGCTTATGATTACCTCTTCATCTCTCCATTCTGAAGTGAAACATTTTATATGAAGCATTACGTACATAATCAAGACTCTTTTATTGCATTTTTGAAGTCTCTGGTCACAGAAATGGTATCACAACCGGTTTTGACTTCTTAAAAAGTCAGCATCTCACGGTTCTTTTAAAAAGACAAGAGATAATCAAATACTAAGAAACTACACAACAAACTCAACCAAACTTCTGCCTACATCTACACGCATTTGAAAAAGTTACGTAGTAGTTTGTCACGTACAACTGAGAACTGTCGAGACAGAGAGGGACGCTCACTATGTGAACGTATTCTGATCGGTGCAACAGAAGACTACAGTTAATGCATGAGAGCATAAATCTTACACCTTTCAAAACGCAAACATGAAGTTGAAAATATTAATGTAATTGATTCGTCTCGATGGTCGATGGATCCACCACATTCAGAGAGGATACACAGTTACGTCCCATCTCCTGTGGCAATCTCTAAGTAGCGAGCATGAAGGACTATGGACAGGGACTGCGGATAGGTGGCACTCGGTGGGAATGTGGGTCGGCCGAGAGGTACGCCGAAGTAGTCAGCGCAGCTGCGACAAACCAGGTGCCCCGGTGACGCAGTAGTTAACACAACTACCCTATTAAGTGGGAGACCCATGCCCGGCACACATTTTCACTTGCCGCTGCTGATGCCGCACAACGTCCTGATGCAGCTGGTATCTATAATCTCTTCCCTTTCCTTTTCTTTGGCCCCCGTCCTCCTTCAATTTACATAATCAAAATAGAAAATTGATTTTGGGTGGGATATTTCACTTCAAAGTAAATAACTGACCGAAATTACGTAAATACAAGTGTAGCAAGTTCGACACTCACATGGGTTGGATGCCACTGAACAAAAAAAATGGTTCAAATGGCTCTGAGCACTATGGGACTCAACTGCTGTGGTCATAAGTCCCCTAGAACTTAGAACTACTTAAACCTAACTAACCTAAGGACATCACACACATCCATGCCCGAGGCAGGATTCGAACCTGCGACCGGAGCGGTCGTGCGGTTCCAGACTGTAGCGCCTTTAACCGCTCGGCCACTCCGGCCGGCTGCCACTGAACAGTCGGTGTGAAACACATGTTACGTGAAGATACAGATAGCAAGTCCGAACCGTCAAAAAAAGAAACCCTAATAAATTAAAGAGTAAAAAAACAAATAAGACACACCATAACAGATTAAAAATTATTTAAAATAAAGAGATTTTTGTTATTTTCAGATCTGGTGTCGTGGTTTTTTAGTTAATGAAACGTACTCTAAGTTCTTCAAGTGTCTCTAAACGTACTTTTTAGAAATTTAATGCTATCTGTCAGGATGGGAGTGTATCATTACATGCGTCTTAAGCAGCCACTAACATCGTGGAGAGCTGATCATCTAGAAGTGAAGTTACACATACCGTGAAGAGCCAAAGACACTGGTACTCCTGCGTTATATCGTGCATGGTCCCCGCGAGCACGCAAAAGTGTCGCGACACGACAGGCAATGGACTAATGTCTGAAGTAGTGATGGAGGGAACTGATACCATGAATCCTGCAGGGCAGTCCATTAATCGGTAAGAGTATGTGGGGGTGGAGATCTCTCGCGAACAGCACGTTGCAAGACACCCCAAATATGCTCAATAATGATCATGTTTGGGGAATTTGGTGGCCAGCGGAAGTGTTCAAACTCAGAAGAGTATTCCTGGAGCCAGTCTGTAGCAATTCTGCTCGCATGGGGTGTCGCATTGTCCTACTGCAATTGCCCAAGTCCTTCGGAATGCACAATGGACATGAATGGATGCAGCAGATCAGAAAGTATGCTTGCATACTTGTCACCTATCAGAGTCGTATCTAGACGTGTCAGTGTGTCCCATACCACTCCAACTGTAAACGCCCCACACCACACAGAGCCTCCACCAGCTTGAAAAATCTCCTGCTGACATGAAAGCTTCCATGGATTCATGAGGTGCTCTCCATACCCGTACACGTACTTCGGCTCGAAACAGTTTCAGAAGAAACTCATCCATGCAGGCAACATGTTTCCAGTCATCAACAGTCCGATCACGGTGTTGACGGGCCCTGGCGAGGCGTAAAGCTTTGTGTCATGCAGGCGTCGAGGGTACGCGAGTGGGCCATCAGCACCGGAAGCCCATATCGATGATATTTCGTTGAATGGTTCGCAATCTGATACTTATTGATGCTCCAGCATTGAAATCTGCAGCAATTTGCTGAAGGCTTCCACTTCTGCCACGTTGAACGATTCTCTTCAGTCATCGTTGGTCCCGTTCTTAGTGGATCTTTTTCTGCTCGCAGCGATGTCGGATATTTGATGTTTTACTGGATTCCTGATATTCACGGTACACTGGTGAAATGGTCGTACGGGAAAATCCCTTCATCGCTACCTCGGAGATGATGTACACCATCGTTCGTGCACCGACTGTAACACCACGTTCAAACTCACTTAAATCTTAATAACCTGCCACTGCAGCAGCAGAAACTGATATAACAACTGGGTCAAACACGTGTTGTCTTATATAGGCGTTGCCGCCCGCAGCGCCGTATTCTGTTTACATATTTCTCTGTTTAAATACACGCCCTTACCTTTGGCGCTTCAGTGTATTTGTTCCATCGTATTCTTCCTCTTTTGTTTTTATTGATTAGCAAATGTTGGCGGGAAATATTGATGGCCCGTGGTAAGCACTGAAATCCGCCCTCTGTGGAAGTCAAGAGGTCTGAAGAAAGCAATGCGGTAAAAATTAATGTTTCTTGTTCATCCAATTAAACAACTTCAATATTTTACATCTGAGTAGCATCAACATAGCCCAGTTCTATACTTACTGGCGGTTTATACGTTAGTAGCTACAGAATTAAAAAATATAAGTTCCATTATATGTACTTTTCCGGAGGACAGGCAACTCATTACCACGTTTCTGATCATAGTTTGCCGACGCTCTCAATGTAAATTGCATTCCTTCACTGGTCACAGTGTTACAGAAAAAAATCAAGAGATTTTGTCTCAACTACGAGTTTATTTAAGACAGTTTCATATAAAAGTTTTTAATTTGGCTGCAGGGTCGTACAATGTGGATTAATTAAGAATTAGGGAGCACATTGCGGATTTGTTAAACGCTGTGAACAGTAATATTTCGAGCATATTTTACCGTCGCAAGTTCAAAATATTTACATTTACCTATCGTTGTGATCGTATAAAGAATTTTAATACGTAAATTAGTTTATTATTCTAATGAAATGCAAGCAGATATTAAGTGCAGTTTGATAGCGATTTTAATAATTAAACCAGCAACTCATCACCTTCATTGACACAATACATTTTGTGCATGCTTCCTGTATGTCGTGTAATCGAATGTGTTTTAGAGAGAGCATACTTCTCTATGTCACTCAGTGGGACTAATACTTTTCCCCAAATGCTAACTGCACGATGAATATTTGTTACATATCGATATTTTAAATTATAATCCTAAGAACTACTGATTATTGATGAATACTTACCTGACCTATGGTAGCAGTTTCAGATATGGTAAGAAAAAACGAGGATAATGGAATGTAGTCGAATAAAGTCGAGTGGGCCGGCCGGTGTGGCCGTGCGGTTAAAGGCGCTTCAGTCTGGAACCGCGTGACCGCTACGGTCGCAGGTTCGAATCCCGCCTCGGGCATGGATGTGTGTGATGTCCTTAGTTTAGTTAGGTTTAATTAGTTCTAAGTTCTAGGCGACTGATGACCTCAGCAGTTAAGTCGCATAGTGCTCAGAGCCATTAAAATCGAGTGATGCTGAGGGAATTAGATTAGGAAATGACACTTAAAGTAGTAAAGGAGGCATCAGAGGATCACAAATTTAGCATTGGAGGGCAGCGTGGAGGGTAAAAATCGTAGAGGGAGACCAAGACATGTATACACTAAGCAGATTCAGAAGGATGTAGGTTGCAGTAAGCACTGGGAGATGAAGAAGCTTGCACAGGACAGAGTAGCATGGAGAGCTGCATCAAACCAGTCTCAGGACTGAAGACCACAACAACAACAACAACAACAAGAATAATCAGAGCTCACACGGAAAGATTTAAGTGTTCGTTTTTCCCCCTACTGTTCGAGAGTGGAACGGTAGAGAAGTAGCTTTAAGGTGGTTCGATGAACTCTCTCCTAGACATTTAATTGTGAATTACGGAGTAATCATGTAGATGTAGATGTATGATAGTTTTTTTATTTATGGCGCTACAGTCTGGAGCTGAGCGACCGCTACGGTCGCGGGTTCGAATTCTGCCTCGGTCATGGACGTGTGTGATGTCCTTAGGTTAGTTAGGTTTAATTACTTCTAAGTTCTAGGCGACTGATGACCTCAGAAGTTAAGTCGCATAGTGCACAGAGCCATTTTTTTATTTATGTTTCCATTTACTTTCTGAATTTTATTTCAAGTAGCAAGCATTGTATAACAGAAAATTTAATTATTATATTTCAGAAATAACCAATAAACATTTAAATACTTTCAGTTAAAACGTTTTTATTCCATTTCAATTTACAGTGTAACTGTACCACTGTTCCTACAGGTGGCAGCAGCTCTGGGTCTACCTCTGGATCTACATCTGGCAATGTGGGCAGTGGGTCAAGTGGTTCAGGAGGTGGAGCAGCTGGTGGGTATGGTGGAATCACTGGAGTGGGATCATCAGGAACAGGAGGCCTTGGAGGTGCCACAGGTGGTGCAGCAGCCACTGGAGGCAGTGCTGTATCCCAGCCTGGTGGGACTGGTCATGGTAGTGCTGGAGCAAGTGGTATAGGAGGTGGCTCTGGAACAGGAGGAATTGGGTTTGGTACCCATACAGGAGCTGGTGGACATGGAAATGTAGCTGGTGGTTCAGGTGGAAGTGGCGCCGGAGGTTTTGGACCTGGAGGAACTGGTTCTGGTACTTTTGGCAGTGGTGGATCAAGTACAGAAGGCTATGGCTCTTCTGGATCCGGAAATGTCGGAAGAGGAACTGGAACTGGAGGCATTGGAGGCAGTGTTGGTGCACCATCTGGTGGGTTTGGCACAGGTGGAGTTGCTGGTGGCTCAGGGATATCTGGAGGGCATGGTGGTGCAGGTGGCATTGGAGGTATTGGTGGAACTGGGTCAACTTCCAGTGGACATGGAAATGGAGCAGCTGGTCATGGAGCCCAAACTGGGTCTGCAGGCTTTGGTGCAGGTAGTTCATCTGGTGGAGGTGCTAGTGGATCAGGTATATCTGGAGGGTATGGTGGTGTAGGTGGTGCTGGAGGTGTTAGTGGAACTGGGTCAACTTCCAGTGGACATGGAAGTGGAGCAGCTGGCCAGGGAGCCCAAACTGGGTCTGCTGGCTTTGGTGCAGGTAGCTCATCTGGTGGTGCTACAGGAGGTTATGGAGGCACTGGTGGTATTGCAGGTGGACCAGGATCTGGCAGCATTGGTCAAAGTGGTGCTGGTGCAGGTGGTTCAGGAGCTTTTGGTGCATCTCAAGGAGGTTCCACTGGAACTGGTGGTGCCTTCAGTAATGGGGGCACAGGAGGTGCTGTGGGACATGGTGGTCCTGGAGGGGCTGGTCATGGTGTGGGAACTGGTGGAGCTGGTAGCGCTGGTGGAAGCCAAGGAGGTTACTCTGGAAGCTCTAGTGGTGGTTCCTCTGGAGCTAGTGGCCTGGGTGGAGTATCTGGTGCTGGTACTGGCAATTTAGGACATGGTGCTGGTGGGGCTGGTGGTTTTCTGGGTCATAGTGCAGGAGTAGGAAGCTCTGGTGGTGGTGCTGGTAACTTTGGTACTGGTTCCATTGGAGGAGGTTCTGGAGCTTCTGGGCCTGGTGTGAGTGGTGGTATATCTAGTGGAGGTGCCGGAGGTTATGGCGGAAGTTCTGGTGCCGGAAGTGGTGCTGTTGGTGGAGGCAATCATGCTGGAAGTTCTGCTGTTGGCTCTGGGCACGGAGGTCTCGCCACTGGCTCCTCTGGACTCGGAGGCAGTGCTGGCTTAGACTCTGGTTCCTTAGTCGGTGGTGGAGCAGGACAGTCGGGAACTGGCTCTTCGGCGGGAAGTTCGGCTGGATCCTCCTCTGGAAGCTCTGCTGGTGCTCTTGGTGGCTCTGGCGGCAGTTCTGGAGGCTCCAAAGCCAGCTCCGGCAGCTCTGCGGGCAGCGACGCCTGCGCTGGAACAGGCTCTGGTTCGTCTTCAGGCAGCAAGGCCAGCTCCAGCGCGAGCTCAGGAAGTGCTACGGGCAGAGATGCCCATGGCCGCAAGGGCGTCAAGGGATATCACGGGAGCCACCATTGACACGCAACACTGTTCGCATCTGCACACAGCTAATCTTGCTGAATTCTAGTATGTCGCAGTGTATGAACATAGTGATCTGCCAAATTGTACAGACATCCATCTGTGATATATTATACTACATTACATTTCAACGAAATTTTCTAACTGTTCAGCGTGTCTGACTCTAAGTTAACAGAAAATGTGAATGTTTCATTGCGTCAGTTGGGTGTAAGAGTCAAGTGAATCGTTTATTTCTACGCAGTGAATCCATTTGATAATTAATTAAGTATTGTCTTTTTGTGATACTCATGTATTAATGTTGTTTCTCAGTGAGTTTGAAATTATATAACTCTTAACAAATGGATTTTTGTTTCATTCGTTTACTTCCAAATAATTTTTCTGAACTACGTCCAATTTATATATTCTGTTAGTATTTTATTATCAACAAATTACTGCTAGTTGATGAACAACAGTTTTCTGGCACACTGCAGAATTCTATCTAGCATTCTGAAATTATGCAGAAGTTACTCTACCGAAAACGAAATGCTCCAATCAAAAATGAACTTGCCCGACAGAAACCTGGTCATGAATATCACTATATGTCGTATTTTGTCCTATTTTGGCGGCTTCACGACGTTCTCCAACAGTGGTGGTAATATATAGTTTCCATTGTATTTACGGGTGCACATTGCAGTCGATCCCAATCACGTGTTTCGCACGCTGTCTTTAGGAAAATCGCTGCACAAGCCAAACGTGGCTGACAGCAGCAACGTGGTACCGGAAAGACTTTAAAAAAGTGAGGCCTTTGAGATGCTGTTTTGGAGTAAACGCTAAGAAAGGGAAAGCTATTCCCGGAGAACCAGCCTTCAACAACATGTGAATGCCATAACGACCTTCAGAATTGCAATGTTGCTGTCTGTATGAGCAGTTCTCACAAAGCTATCGACTCAGACCATATGACTCGTAATAAACGCAACCTATCACTAAAGATAAGCACATAAGCCACTAACTCGAACAGAACTGTACTAAGAAAAGCACCAGTGAACCGAATGATCTTGATGGACAGTGATATGTAAGATCATTTCGCGGTGTGTCTGATACGAACTACGTATGGAACGAAATAGCTTACGTCTGTTTCATACTTTGTTGAAAATCTTATATTATTTTTCTCAAGGATCGAGCTGGTGGTCGCAAAGCTGCTTTAAAACTGTGTGTGAAAAGCTAAACTTGAAAGTCAAACAAGTGAATCGAATATGAAGATCTGACTACATCTCGCTTTACTTGAGCGACTGTCTGGTCACGCTCGACTGTTCATAGTGCGTGCGCGTCACACACCAGGGTGTGAATTAGCCGCTGACCACGTCAGAAGTGAGGCGATGAGATCAGAGACTCACTGATTGTGCCGAGTATAGAATTTAAAAAATCTTTCGTATGTTGAAAACTGAGGAAAAACAACGGACGACAGCATTGTTGCTGACATCGAAAGTTAAGCAATTCTCACCTCGATCACTTGTTAAAACAGAAGTTGTGCTTTTGTCTCTTTTTAATCTTTATTATATTGTTTGGTGCGTTACCGTGACAAGCAACATACGCCTCATGGGAACTTGGTCTTTTTCCCACGAGTGTTCTCCGACAAAAGAAATCAAATACTTAAAGCATAAGCTATTTATATTTCACGATACCTGGAAAAAGAAAAAGGTTACAGTATCCATAAATAATAATGTAAAAAGATAAAAACGTTTTTTAGTGAAAATTGTTTGAGCAGTGAGAAAGTCAAATGTTGAGGAAGAAACTGGTTTAGAATGTTATTTGGACCTTAAACGTAAAGGACACAAAGGGTAAAGGAAGAAGCCACAATGCATTGCCCTCTAAGTAATGTTTGATGTATTTGTAAGCATTTACATCCTCGAGCAAATATACATTTAAACAAAAATTTTCTATTCGTTGCGTTTTCTTCGTTGTAGGGAGATTACCATCGATTATGAATTTCGCTTCAGTCTTCAATAAAACCCGTTATCATCTACATCTACATTTATACTCCGCAAGCCACCCAACGGTGTGTGGCGGAGGGCACATTACGTGCCACTGTCATTACCTCCCTTTTCTGTTCCAGTCGCGTATGGTTTGCGGGAAGCACGACTGTCTGAAAGCCTCCGTGCCCGCTCGAATCTCTCTAATTTTACATTCGTGGTCTCCTCGGGAGGTATAAGTAGGGGGAAGCAATATATTCGATACCTCATACAGAAACGCACCCTCTCGAAACCTGGCGAGCAAGCTACACCGCGATGCAGAGCGCCTCTCTTGCAGAGTCTGCCACTTGAGTTTGCTAAACACCTCCGTAACGCTATCACGCTTACCAAATAACCCTGTGACGAAACGCGCCTCTCTTCTTTGGATCTTCTCTATCGCCTCCGTCAACCCGATCTGGTACGGATCCCACACTGATGAGCAATACTCAAGTATAGGTCGAACGAGTGTTTTGTAAGCCACCTCCTTTGTTGATGGACTATATTTTCTAAGGACTCTCCCAATGAATCTCAACCTGGTACCCGCCTTACCAACAATTAATTTTATATGATCATTCCACTTCAAATCCTTCCGCACGCATACTCCCAGATATTTTACAGAAGTAACTGCTACCAGTGTTTGTTCCGCTATCATATAATCATACAATAAAGGATCCTTCTTTCTATGTATTCGCAATACATTACATTTGTCTATGTTAAGGGTCAGTTGCCACTCCCTGCACCAAGTGCCTATCCGCTGCAGATCTTTCTGCATTTCGCTACAATTTTCTAATGCTGCAACTTTTCTGTATACTACAGCATCATCCGCGAAAAGCCGCATGGGACTTCCGACACTATCTACTAGGTCATTTATATATATTGTGGAAAGCAATGGTCCCATAACACTCCCCTGTGGCACGCCAGAGGTTACTTTAACGTCTGTAGACGTCTCTCCATTGATAACAACATGCTGTGTTCTGTTTGCTAAAAACTCTTCAATCCAGCCACACAGCTGGTCTGATATTCCGTAGGCTCTTACTTTGTTTATCAGGCGACAGTGCGGAACTGTATCGAACGCCTTCCGGAAGTCAAGAAAAATAGCATCTACCTGGGAGCCTGTATCTAATATTTTCTGGGTCTCATGAACAAATAAAGCGAGTTGGGTCTCACACGATCGCTGTTTCCGGAATCCATGTTGATTCCTACAGAGTAGATTCTGGGTTTCCAAAAACGACATGATACTCGAGCAAAAAACATGTTCTAATATTCTACAACAGATCGACGTCAGAGATATAGGTCTATAGTTTTGCGCATCTGCTCGACGACCCTTCTTGAAGACTGGGACTACCTGTGCTCTTTTCCAATCATTTGGAACCTTCCGTTCCTCTAGAGACTTGCGGTACATGGCTGTTAGAAGGGGGGCAAGTTCTTTCGCGTACTCTGTGTAGAATCGAATTGGTATCCCGTCAGGTCCAGTGGACTTTCCTCTGTTTAGTGATTCCAGTTGCTTTTCTATTCCTTGGACACTTATTTCGATGTCAGCCATTTTTTCGTTTGTGCGAGGATTTAGAGAAGGAATTGCAGTGCGGTCTTCCTCTGTGAAACAGCTTTGGAAAAAGGTGTTTAGTATTTCAGCTTTACGCGTGTCATCCTCTGTTTCAATGCCATCATCATCCCGGAGTGTCTGGATATTCTGTTTCGAGCCACTTACTGATTTAACGTAAGACCAGAACTTCCTAGGATTTTCTGTCAAGTCGGTACGTAGAATTTTACTTTCGAATTCACTGAAAGTTTCACGCATAGCCCTCCTTACGCTAACTTTGACATCGTTTAGCTTCTGTTTGTCTGAGAGGTTTTGGCTGCGTTTAAACTTGGAGTGAAGCTCTCTTTGCTTTCGCAGTAGTTTCCTAACTTTGTTGTTGAACCACGGTGGGTTTTTCCCGTCCCTCACAGTTTTACTCGGCACGTACCTGTCTAAAACGCATTTTCCGACTGACTTGAACTTTTTCCATACACACTCAACATTGTCAGTGTCGGAACAGAAATTTTCGTTTTGATCTGTTAGGTAGTCTGAAATCTGCCTTCTATTACTCTTGCTAAACAGATAAACCTTCCTCCCTTTCTTTATATTCCTATTAACTTCCATATTCAGGGATGCTGCAACGGCCTTATCATCACAGATTCTCTGTTCTGCACTTACAGAGTCGAATAGTTCGGGTCTGTTTGTTATCAGTAGGTCCAAGATGTTATCTCCACGAGTCGGTTCTCTGTTTAATTGCTCGAGGTAATTTTCGGATAGTGCACTCAGTATAATGTCACTCGATGCTCTATCCCTACCACCCGTCCTAAACATATGAGTGTCCCAGTGGTCATAACTAGTGTCTTAATAATTATGTCACCATATACCGACTTTTTGTTATAAGAGCAGCAGATATGTAGGCCAGATGTGTTTGGTTAGAGAATTCAGCGTGTTATGACTTCAGTGGAATGAAAATGACGAAATTTTTAAATGCTAAATCTCACCTTTGTCAGAAGCATCAAAAAACAATACATCTTTTTTTGTACACAACTTATTGGTTTCCAAAAGATGGACAAGGTATTTTGATATCACAGAGTTTGCTGCTCACTTCATCCACGCAAAAAGATAAAGACACATATTATAAAATAAATCAATTTCTTAAGAACGCTCTAGGCGGTCTACTAGGGAAGTAATTGGTTCCAAGTGGCGATAAGAAAGTTTATGTTTCAAGCATCATTAATACTTAGACACTGCCCTTTATTTGTGGTAATACAGGTGCAGAAATACAGCAGTTGTAAGTAGTAGAGCTGCAGTCAACAAAAATTATTTCTAATATTTTTTACAAGAGAATAGAAAAACTAAACTCAAGAAAAAATCTTTCAGAATTAACTTCCGTTTCTTTCACAAACTACATTCTTTAGTTCAGATGTTGCACAGAACTCCCTCTGCTGCTAACTAAGAAATGGCAACATCGCCATCAGGTTTTCCGGTTTGGTAAGTGACGAACATAGCTGGTCTTCCATAAGAAGTACGGAACGACATACGTCAGCCATGGTCTTTCCTCTTATTCACAGTAAGAACAATTAATAGCTTTTTGTGACGAATGAGACACTTAGATCATACTGCATTTGGAGCTCTTACACCCCTGCATTGACAATGTTCCAAGAGCATCTTTCAAATCAAATCAAATCGAAGCTCAGAAACTTGTATGCTATCCCCTCAAACCATCCCAGGTTAAACGCAGGAGTCTTTCACGCAAGGCACTTCGAACTCCAGAGGGAATAGATGCTTCGCACACAGACCAAGCACCACCAACTAATAGATATTTGGAACATTTTCCCATGATTTGGCATTTTAAACAAGTCTGGCAAAATGCAACAGAGTACTGAGAATAAAATAGGAATGAAAAAGCTTTTTGCAAAAATATGCAACTTAGAAAATTTGACATTTCCACTCTTTGTTTGCTGACGAATGGCTTGCCATTCGCATCTAGCTATTATCGGTAGCAGTACAAACGCTTTTTACACAATGTGCACTACCAAGGGGGAGGGGTGTACTTTATGCCCACCACAAAAGAAACAAAAAAAACGCATTTAGTTAACTGATGTTAACTTATAGCGATAGGTACTGCTGTGTAATTAGGGTCTAGAAGTTGAAAATATCTTTTAGCAAATTGGTTTTGATGCCTCAGTTGAACTATGATGCAAATGTGTAAAAATGAATGAGGACTATGTTGAACGTTTGTGTTGTGTAGAGGAAATTTGTGGTAAGGTCTTATGGGACCAAACTGCTAAGGTCATCGGTTACTAAGCCTACACACTACTTAATCTAACTTAAACTATGGACAACACACACACCCATGCCCGAGGGAGGATTCGAACCTCCGACAGGGCGAGCCGCACGGACCGTGACAAGGCGTCCCAGACCATGCAGCTACCCAGCGAGGCTATGTAGAGGATAATAGTTCACCTATTATCTGTAACAGTTCCGCTGTTATATCTTCAGTATTAAAATTATATATGACAGACGAAGAACTACTTTTTGATCCACACTCGTAAGACTACCGAAATAAAGGGATTGATAGAATACTCCTTTTGCAACATTAAAACTGCCTAAATTGTCACATCTTCAGATTTACGTCATTGTTGATACAGTGGTGTTGGACGACGTCGATAACACTCCATGCATGTCTGGCACGGCGCAAACAGCTTCTGGTCCTTGATTCTGCCAAGGAATTGCTATCGCGTAGGAGCGGGCAGCACTATCTGCCGCACAGAATCTCTCTGTATGCAAATGATGCTACGTTCACTTAAGTGGGAGCTCGACTCGCGGCTACTTACGCGAGCGGTCCGTAGCTTCCTGTTTCTCTCACGGAACTAGCAATGTAGAGGTCGGGAGTAGGTCGCCCTAAGCGTTTAACACGTTTTCTGGAAGTCTTGGAAAGACAAATTATTCCAAATATGTACATAATTATTCCTAAGACAGATGAACCGTGGTACTACTCGATTCTTTAGAAAATCAAAAACTACAATCTCACCACAGTTATTTAAAGGAAATAGGAAGCCCGGGATCACTGGTGATGGACAAGCTTGTGATTGTTTTACAATTTTAATTTGACTCAAAACAGACTTTATTATAAATTTCAATTCGGATATTTAACCTCTTAATGATGCAATATACAAATCTTCACTTTAACTGAATTACATAAACACGAATAAGAATCATATTTTGCGTCCGCAACCAAAATCATAGATTGTAGCCACGGTGAATAATCAATCATAAACAATCGTTCTTGTTTAACCATATCTCAAAAGACTAGGGACACTATACACTTCCAACCCAAAGTTACACAGCCACATAATACCACAACTTCATTAAAAAAAAGATCTTAAAGCTTAATGAAACTGAACTGCCCACATAAAGGTCCACAGTGAAACATGCTATACTAAAAATGCAAAGTGGACCAACCAAGGCCGCAAAACTGGCTCACAGGAAAAACAACAAGTTGCACATTCATTAAAGATACACAAATGATTAACATAAGCGTTAAATAAGAATGACTAGTAATGGTTCAAATGGCTCTGGGCACTATGGGACTTAACATCCGAGGTCATCAGTCCCTTAGAACTTAGAACTACTTAAACCTAAGTAACCTAAGGACATCACACACATCCATGGCCGAGGCAAGATTCGAACCTGTGACCGTAGCGGTCGGGCGGTTCCGGACTGCAGCGCCTAGAACCACTTGGCCACAGCGGCCGGTAAAGGTTAGTAATAACTCAACAAGTAAAATGACTTACAGAAACGCTAATATTAACCAAGTGGGCTCACTTAACTAACGGACATAATGACAGAATGATCCCTAAATTGCACTTAACCTTAGGAAACAGCGTTAAGGCCCACAGCAGTATTTGGAAGCAATAACGCTACGGCCGGCAGGCAATACGAGCGTTCACTCCCCATGGCTTGTGCACAGGCTAACTAGTAGGCGGTATATATTTATATATAGTCCGACCGGCCTCACAATGAGTGGTCCTAACCGCACCGACGCCAGGATACGATAGATTTAACAAATGGCCTGCAGCGCAAATAGATTGCAATGAAAACAAGGTCAAAACACAGCCACACTGGAATATATAATAATCACGCCTCCAAATTCTTATGGAGCTATACTGTAACATTACCCGTCTCCCAGTAAATTAGCAGGAAACTTAGAGATCACCTCCAGTTGCCTTAAGACACTTTCAACATCAAATAAACATACCAATCCTTCCGTGACAAATGATTGAACCGTTAACTCTACGACTGCCAGGTGCGCACACAACCGCAACCAGTCCCAAAGCGGTCAATATGTTCTAAACCGAGTTAAAATTTGGATGAAAACCACTTAAAACAACTCCACAGATGATGAGAAACGAAATGAGGAACTTCACCCTCCTTAAAATAGCCACTGTGGAACCAAGTTCAGTTAAACACAGAATAAAAGTCATACGTAACTTGGAGCTTGCAATTTACGAGCTGGGAAGCTGTTCAGCGTCAGACGACGAACCCACCACAATTTTACACGTCAAGGCGCACAATGAACGGCACCGTACATCCGGCGCGACAAAAGACAAGGGCGGCGAGCGCGGCGAGGTCCATGCACCACGGTTAGAGGCACAAGCTTGTTTTCAACACACGTTGGCTCGTTGAACGCCGACCGGAGCCTCTCTCGTCACACGTTCACCCGGAAAACCGCCGGGGGAGCAGTCAAAGATAGCAAGACCGCCGAATATCGATATCAGCGATGCAAGTAGAACACCCTAGCGCCAGCCGCCACGACTCAACAGGAAAAATATTTCGTGTGAAATATATCTCGCAAACGACTGATGACGGTGATCGGGTATAGTGCGGCTTCCTGGATTTCGGAAAGGCGTCGGGCGCGGTACCACGTCGTTGACTATTAATCAGGATACGATCATACGGAGTGCCTTGGCAAATATACGGTTTAAGACAAATTTATTTACTCAGGAAATGAGCTTTATGGAGCAGATACAGGAACAGTGCATCACCGTCCTAGTGGAGGTGGGTATTCATTGCCTTTCTCCGACCTGTTATGAATTATGAACTGTGTACCCCTCCCGTGTGGAAGGCTGTGATGAGTGTATGTACAGTGTAATGTTGTTATGGATGGAGAAAAGAGAGAGGATGAAACCCGGTGCAGGCACTTAGGCTACTCCTCTCGAATAGTGCAGAGGGGAGTGGCAAATTTAACGTCCGCATCCGGTGTACGGATCACCATCAACAGTACCACAAGCCGTCACTTCATGACGTGCTGCAGAAGGCTTGGAATTTGGGAATTTGATAGAGGACATTGGTGCAAAGATTGGTGATCAGAACTTCACGGCACCAGCTCCTCTCCTCTTGCCGGCCGAATACAGCAAATGAAAATTTTCCCCCAGCAGTATTCGAAACGGTTTACCCCCAAGTCGAGCGATACTGCACATGTGCGTTAAAGCCGTCCCCACATTGTACGTGTTTCTCATCGCAAAGCACGCCGGACGAGTTTTCCGTCATGGTTGAAACAAGTTTGAAATGACTTGCTGCACCTCAAAGAAAGCGATTTGCGACCATAGCACTCTCAAATAGCAGTTGTCGGCTGCCTCTAGCACACTAATTTCACAATTTGTTTATGAAAATGGACACGCATAAAACAGTACCCTTAACTCTGTTAGTGATCGTCGAGGTATGTTCGAAGAACTGCGCGTAAGAATAAGAGTCTGGTCTAGTCGTAGCTTGAACAGTGATTGCTAGTAGAGAAACACTACGTATGCTGCGCAATGATCTGAGATTCATACTGTTAGAAGTTATTCGTAACTCAGTTGAATCTCCATCGTTTTAAATTAAATATAGTTAAAGTGCATCATCTAATGTCAGTTTGCGCATCCGTAACATCCATATTCTCTATTTTGTATTGACTACATCACTTTGAAGTAAGCTACTTTGTCACAAAGTAGAAAGAAAAATTCGGAGTAGGTATTAAAATTCATGGAGAAGAAATAAAAACTTTGAGGTTCGCCGATGACATTGTAATTCTGTCAGAGACAGCAAAGGACTTGGAGGAGCAGTTGAATGGAATGGATAGTGTCTTGAAAGGAGGGTATAAGGTGAACATCAACAAAATCAAAACGAGGATAATGGAATGTAGTCGAATTAAATCGCGTGATGCTGAGGGAATTAGATTAGGAAATGAGACACTTAAAGTAGTAAAGGAATTTTGCTATTTGGGGAGCAAAATAACTGATGATGGTCGAAGTAGAGAGGATATAAAATGTAGACTGTCAATTGCAAGGAAAGTATTAATGAAGAATAGAAATTTGTTAACATCGTGTATTGATTTAAGTGTCAGGAAGTCATTTCTGAAAGTATTTGTATGGAGTGTAGCCATGTGTGGAAGTGAAACATGGACGATAAATAGTTTGGACAGGAAGAGAATAGAAGCTTTTGAAATTTGGTGCTACAGAAGAATGCTGAAGATTAGATGGGTAGATCACATAACTAATGAGGATGTATTGAATAGGATTGGGGAGAAGAGAAATTTGTGGCACAACTTGACTAGAAGAAGGTATCGGTTGGTAGGACATGTGTTGAGGCATCAAGGGATCACCAATTTAGTATTGGAGGGCAGTGTGGAGGGTAAAAATCGTAGAGGGAGACCAAGAGATGAATACACTAAGCAAATTCAGAAGGATGTAGGTTGCAGTAGGTACTGGGAGATGAAGAAGCTTGCACAGGATAGAGTAGCATGGAGAGCTGCATCAAGCCAGTCTCAGGTCTGAAGACCACAACAACAACAACAACTTTGTCACATAGCTTTCAAACTCGAGATTGGTTTCGTAATTTATTTCAAATGAAAGAGGAGATTTGCTCAAAGCTACTCACCATCACTGAGAAAGATATTCAGCAGAAAAATAAAAAACATGAGGCAGTCTATAAATACTAAATAGGTATGTATCTTTTACACAAAGTTTGAAACAGCATTAGCTTCCAGGATGTAACTTGTGTTTACTCTCTGAATTAGACTGGCAGTTACATTAATATTTCTAGCCGCTGGGGAAGCGTTTCAGTCAATGGCCTATGCAGAAAGAATTGCAGCAAAATTTATTATTTATAATAAATAACATCGATTATTGCAGATAATACTTCTATTAAATTAATAAAAATGTTAGAAAACAAAAGGTGAAAAAAATTGTAAATAGCTAAATATGAACCTACCTCTTTTGTTATTATAGTTTACACCACTATCAACGATTGAACAGTTTCACCACTACATAGGGGCCTAAGCTATTTGGTATACAATGTCTAAAGACTGTAACTGTAAACGCCATTATTTGACCTTTAACTATGATAAATTGTACCAGGATCGACGTGCTTTTGCTAAATCATCATACTGTAACAGAACTGGTACGGTATACTTTCATAGGACGGTAGTTATAGCGCGGAAAATATCCAATACGAAAAGCCTTTCAACTACGAATAAGTAGTTCCCTGTCCTTTATTATTATAAATGGTGGCTAAAATGACTTTTCGGGAGGAACAGCTTAGATTCACGCCACGCACATACAATGCTCAACTCAGTTTCGCTTAATAGGGTACAGCGGGGCTATAAGAATAATTTCCATTTACAGCGAATTTTTTCCGGAAAATTATTAACTAAATTTGGGTTTTAGGAATGTGGTATTACGTCTGTGGGTATACTTATCCTATTGGTGGAAGATGGTTGTAAACTATTGTCAAACGTTTATGTTATGCTGTTATTTGAATTGACCTCCTGACTGGATGAAAGTGCATTTCAGTGGTGCTATTTGGTTAGTGGTCGGGGCTATGTGAATAATGTAAATTATGGGCAAATACACAATTAAATTACGTGGAATGTTAGCTGAAAATACGCTAATCTCTATTTAATACTCAATACATCTAATAACACAATAATGATTACAATAATAACTACCGACTCGCTAGTTATAAGCAACAATCGTTCTGATACCAGGGTAGTGTCTCGGTAGGACGGTTCTCCTGGCCAATGACTTTCGCTATCGTTGCTAACCTGCCGGTAAATATGGTGCTGGGTTGTGATTTCATTTCTAAAACTGAACTTGTTCTGGATTATTCAGGGGGTAAGTTCTTTTTTTAAATTTTCGCCAAGTCAGAAGTTCGGATTTTGTGAATGTCTAGCGGCGGTGGCATCCATGCCTTCTTCCTTGTCGGTCACTACTATCGATAATGTCAATCTTGATCATCTTTCCCGGGGTCACGTTCAACAAGTCCATCTGTTACCGGAGGCTTTTCGTGACTTATTTTGCGATAAACTTGGAGTAACGAATAAATTAGAATATCATATTCGTTTGACTGATAATATTCCGGTTAGGCAGTTCCCATATCGTCTCTCACCACCTAAGATGAAAGTATTGCAGGAGAAGGTACAGAGGATGTTAAATCAAGGGGTTATCCGTCCCTCGAATTCTCCGTATGCCTCTCCGATATTCTTGGTACCGAAGGATCAGGGTAGCGATTTCAGGGCGGTGGTTGATTACCGTCTTTTGAATGAGAAGGTGGTTTTGGAATCAGTTGCGTTACCTGATCTACACAATTCCTTTACTTGGTTTTCAGGCGCGTCTTGGTTCACCGTTCTTGACTTAAATCAAGCTTATTATCAGATTCCGTTGACCGAGGAGTGTAAACACGTTACAGCGTTTTGCACCGATTGGAATCTATTCGAATTTAATCGAGTCCCATTTGGGCTGGCTACCGGAGCTGCTGTGTTGGCTCGTTTATTAGATAGTATAATGGGTGAATTTAATAGCATTTTGTTTGTAACTATTTGGATGACGTTGTGATATACAGTAAATCATTTGAGTCATTTATATCAAGTATTTACTAAGCTTCAGTAGGCTGGTTTAACCGTTAAACTCTCGAAGGTTACACTTGGGGGCCACAGATTTACTTTCTGGGCCATATTGTTTCAGGCGATGAGGTTCGGATCGATCAAGAGCGCACTAAAGCCTTGCGCGCACTCCAACATCCTACTGATAAGCGGGGAGTCGCTAAGTTTATTGGTATGGCAAATTATTTCAGGAGGTTCGTTCCGAATTTTGCGGCCTTAGCTGCCCCTTCGAATCAGCTTCGTAAAAAAGGAGTTAAATTTACTTGGGGTCCACACAGCAGACGACCTTCGAACAGATCAAAACCGCCATCGCTAATCCACCGGTGCTTGGGGTGCGTGATTTTTGATAAGCCTTTTATAGTTCAGACGGACGCGTCGAGTGCGGTTGTATCAGCCGTCTTATTACAAGAATGGCAAGGTCAGCGGCAACCTTTGGCCTATGCTTCGCGCCGTTTGAATGATGCTGAGGCAAAATACTCCGTTTACGAATGTGAGGCCTTGGCGGTCCTATTAGAAAAATTCCGGTTTTACCTTGAACACAAACCTCTTTTGCTGGAAACGGATAACCAAGCTTTAAGTTAGGTTTTGGCTAGGCCACGCAAGACCGGTCGAATCGCCCGTTGGGCCGTGACAATCTCAGCCTTTAAATTTAGGGTTAAGCATATCAGAGGTTCTGAGAATGTGGTGGCTGATGCTCTCAGCCGTATGTTTGACCCACCATCTGATGGTTCGGAGGAGCAGCATCACGGTTCACTTCAGGGTCAACTTTTGGTTTTGAGAGGGGTGCCTCAGGTGTTTAGTAATCTTGAAGAAAACCAGGAACAGGATGAGGAATTGGGTCCCATCATGCAGCGGATTAGGTCAGGTGAGGTTATTGGAAATTACAGCTTGAGGAAAGGTATCCTATGTAAAGCAGTGGACCGAGAGCGCCACCCTCGAATTGGCCTGCCACGAACATTAATCCAGCCAATACTTCAGCATTTTCATTACTCTTCGGTGGGAGGTCACTTAGGGACATATAAAACGATTCACAGAATTAAGCAATATGTGACTTGGCCTCATCTGGAGCGCGACATTAAGAAGTTAGTAGCCGGTGTCATCTGTGTCGGGCCGCGAAACCTAGTAATGCCCTACAGCAAGGTCTGTTGTCCTCGGAACGTGAAAATTATCCAATCGATCGTCTTTATATCGATTATGGGGGTCCGTTGCCACGTTCCAGCAGAGGAAATATGTATATTTTGGTGGTAATTGATGCCTTTTCTCGCTTTACTTGGCTAGTACTACCAACGTAACTATTTCTCACCTTACTAACATCTTTTCGATCTTTGGGCCTCCTAAGAGCTTGGTTAGTGATAATGCCCCTGCTTCTGTGTCAGATAAGTTTAAGGCCTTTTGTTTCGGGAATGGCATCAAGCACATAAACACAACACCGTATTACCCTCAGGGGTCCTTTGCTGAACGTGTGAATCGCAACCTAAAATCAGTTTTAATAATTTACCATCAAGTTAAACCGAGTAAGTGGGATACTAACTTGCCCTGGATTAATTTTGCGTTTAACACTGCGGTTCATGCGGCATTGAAGACTACTGCGGCCGCTCTCTTATTGGCCTAACCTATCAATTCGCTTTTATCTAACTTATGGCGCATCCAAGACTTACTTCCTGAGATGGTATCCCCGGGGTTAATTAGAGGGAACTGGAATCGGGCTCGTCGCAATATAGCGGCTGCCCATAGTCGTCAAGCCGTGCGGCGCAACCGCATCCTTATCAGGGAAAACCGGGGGATCAAGTCTATATTAAGAATGTTCAGGGTCGAGGAAGGATGGGAGGCCGAGTACGGAAGTTCACACCCCGCTTTATAGGTCCATGCAAGGTGCTACGTGTGTTGGGCTCGGTTAACCTGTTAGTCAGACATGATCAGACCGGTAGGGAATATAGAGTCCATTTGAGCCAAGTGAAGTCTCTGAGATCGGGCGCCTGTTCTAGTTTGAGGGGAGGAGGTTGAGCCGTGGTAAAAATGGCTGTTTTGAAGAGCGCGCCGCAGCGCGTAGTGCGAAGCAGTCGCCCTCCATTACTGGCGGTGGCGTCGCTGTGGCAATCGCAGCTTTGGTGTCTCCCTCTGGTGGGAAAGGGGAAAGGTTGCCTGTTCAGGGGCGCTATGAGCTCGCCAGTGGGTCAGTCTGGGTCAGTCTCTCGTCCCCAGCTTGCTAGTCTGTCTCTCATCCGCATTTGTTAGGCAGTTAGTGTCCGTCTGTCGTTCGGAGTGCTAGTATGTCTGTCGTTCGCATCAACCTTTAAAGCCGGCCAAATGGGAATCTTTCCACTCCGCCAGTAAGAGAACTCAGCGAGTGGTCGCCCGGTCGGGGCTTAGTTCCTGCATCTGAGTCTGCGCGTTAGGCCGCCAGTCTGCTCGAGTTTGCTCTGGCAATGGTCATTGGCGTTTGGATCGATCGGTTGTTCGGTCGCGCACTAAGACACAAGATGACTGGTCCATCTTGAGCGTCGGCGCATGTGAGGTCGCCATGTGAGTCCAGTGGGCCGCGGCGGTCGACACGAGAGCAACAGGAGTCAACCCACGACATCAGTCTGGCCGGTGCGAGCTGCGACGCCGTGAGACGGGAAATCGGCGCGCCTTCCTGCGTCCGTTGAAGCGGCTGGCAGCGGACCGTTCGGGAGAACGATTTGGGGGTGCTGCGCCAGATCTTCTCGAGAAATCGCAGTTTATTAGAAGTTAAGTGATTGGTGATATGTTGTTTGATTTACTCTCGTTATATTCTACTTGTTTTCTTGGTGAGGTCACCAGTCGTTTTGCTTTGGGGTCATCCTACAATTCTTCTCCGTTTGCCCACCCGCGGGAGGGTGGTTGTTTATAAATTGGGTGTTCCGTTTTTCCCTTGTGGAGTATGGGCGGGTTAGAGCAACCTGCGGTTCGGGTTCTTCGGTAATCTCCCTATCAATCTACCGTACGTTAGTAGCTGCCTCTGTCATGTTTGTCGGATTTGGTGTGTTAACGAATTTATTACTTGGAGTGTAACGGCCTAATACCTGAAATATATTTTGATCTTTGGAAACTTTGATATTATTGCCTATGATCTTGAGAGGCGGCATCTGTGTACGGTAGAGCATCTTAACTATTGTTTGGCCAACCTTGCAGAATCTTATATAAGATTACATTTCATGGCCTTTTATTTAAATGATCATTTTAATATATAAAGTTGCCACCCTTTCACCTTAAGACTTCTCTTAGAAGTGAAAATCGAGTTGTACCTTCGGTGGCAAGGTTAATATTTTAATTGTTAGTGTTTTGTACCATTTCCATCCTTCCTACGGGGGGTGCATAGTTTGTGTGCTTGTGTAAATTGTTAAAACTCTTAGTTTAAAGTTATCTGGTGTGTTGCAGATTTGCACCAGTGTAGTCTTTCAGAGGCTGTTGTGAGCGGTCGTAACTACAGCCGTGTCAAAAGGGAGCGGCAAGGTTCTCTGCCCAAAAGCTCGTACAGACAAAACTTGTTTCTTTCTGCCTCTGAATAAATTGTACTTTGATATTTAGAAGGTGCTTTCTGATTATAATTTTAAATCCGTTTCTTTTAAAAAATGCTTTTAGGCACTATTAAGGTGTATAAAATTCCCATTTGTTAAAAGGAATTTGGTTATGATTTCATCATTTACTCCATGGCAACTACTTCCATGCTTACATAGTGTGATTAAATGTGTTAATGTTCTTGATGAATCGCTAGTAAATAAAATAAATTCTTAAGAATAATCTTTGAAAATAAATCACGGTTCAGATATGCTAAGAGCGGCGGACATCGTCCTCCTCCTCCTACAAGAAGTATACGCAGATGAATTTCCTGTCATTTGCGGGTACGGGTCCTGCGTATCACACGCCTCCGAAGCTGGCAGCGGCATCACGGCAGAGGATGTATTGTACCTACTGTCGGGGCGGGATTAGCACTTACAATTCTTGATGTACGACTCATCAACCTCTACGCATTGGCCGGTACAGACATGGGACGAGAGCGTTCCCGCTTCTCCACAGAGGCAATTGCCTCGATCTTCTAAGGTCGACCGTTTAATCCTAGGCGGCGATTTTTGTTACACCAAAAGATCAATTACCTCCCTATACCCCGCGACCAGAACTCCGAATGTTGGTGCAGAATATGCACCTGGTTGACATCTGGGAGCATATGCATGGCATCAGCGCAATAATGAGGTACGTCGTGAGCAGGCAGTGTGGCGACGTCACACGATGGATTTCTATTTCACGGTGCTACGTAAATGCGTCGAACAAGTGCCTTTTCCGAAGCGGTAGCAAAGGGCAAAGGGCAAAACTATATCCATCATGCGACGCCACCTGGAAGGTACAGTGGTCACCACACGAACTCTAGATCGGGTGACAGGAGAACGCCCGTCGATATATGACATTATTAACGAAAGCAAAAGACGACGAAGAGCCCTGGTACATGCCGTTGACATGGATGACAGCCGTCAAGTAACATCGCAACAAGAACTCGGCAATGCCTTTGTATAACATTGCACTTGCAACCTACGTCCTCAGTTATTTGCTGGATGTATTGCAATCTCTGTCTTCCTGTACACTTTTTGCGCACTACAGCCCCCTCTGGTACTATGGATATCAGTCCCTGATATCTCAACAGGTCTCCTATCATCCTGTCCCTTATCCTTAGCGGTGTTTTCTAAATACTCCTTTGCTCTCCGATTCTGCGCAGAGCCTCCTCATTCCTTACATTACCATTCCACATAATTTTCAACATTCGTCTGTTGCACCACATCTCAAATGTTTCGATTTTCTTCTGTTCCGGATTTCCCTCAGACCATGGTTGATTACCATACAATGCTGTACTCCAAACATGTTGTTGTTGTGGTCTTCAGTCCTGAGATTGGTATGATGCAGCTCTCCATGCTACTCTATCCTGGGCAAGCTTCATCATCTCCCAGTACCTACTACAGCCTACATCCTTCTGAATCTGCTTAGTGTATTCATCTCTTGGTTTCCCTCTACGATTTTTACCCTTCACGCTGCCCTCCAATGCTAAATTTGTGATCCCTTGATGCCTCAGAACAAGTCCTACCAACCGATCCCGTCTTCTAGTCAAGTTGTGCCACAAACTCCTCTTCTCCCCAATTCTATTCAATACCTCCTCATTGATCATGTTATTTACCCAACTAATCTTCAGCTTTCTTCTGTAGCACCACATTTCGAAAGCTTCTATTCTCTTCTTGTCCAAACTATTTATCTTCCATGTTCCACTTCCATACATGGCTACACTCCATACAAATACTTTCAGAAACTTAAATCAATACTCGATGTTAGCAAATTTTTCTTCTTCAGAAAAGCTTTCCTTGCCATTGCCAGTCTACATTTTATATCCTCTCTACTTCGACCATCATCGGTTATTTTGCTCCCCAAATAGCAAAACTCTTTTACTACTTGAAGTGTCCCATTTCCTTATCTAATTCCCGCAGCATCACCCGACTTAATTCGACTACATTCCATTATCCTCGTTTTGCTTTTGTTGATGTTCATCTTATACCCTCCTTTCAAGACACTGTCCATTCCGTTCAACTGCTCTTCCAAGTCCTTTGCTGTCTCTGACAGAATTACAATGTCATCGTCGAACCTCAAAGTTTTTATTTCTTCTCCATGGATTTTAATACCTACTCCGAACTTTTCTTTCGTTTCCTTTACTGCTTGCTCAATATACAGATTGAATAGCATCGGGGAGAGGCTACAACCCTGTCTCACTCCCTTCCCAACCAATGCTTCCCTTTCATGCCCCTCGACTCTTATAACTGCCATCTGGTTTCTGTACAAATTGTAAATAAACTTTCGCTCCCTGTATTTTACCCCTGCCACCTTCAGAATTTGAAAAAGAGTATTACAGTCAACATTGTCAAAAGCTTTCTCTAAGTCTACAAATGCTAGAAACGTAGGTTTGCCTTTCCTTAATCTATTTTCTAAGATAAGTCGTAGGGTCAGTATTGCCTCACGTGTTACAACATTTCTACGGAATCCAAACTGATCTTCCCCGAGGTCGGCTTCTACCAGTTTTTCCATTCGTCTGTAAAGAATTCGCGTTAGTATTTTGCAGCTGTGACTTATTAAACTGATAGTTCGGTAATTTTCACATCTGTCAACGCCTGCTTTCTTTGGGATTTGAATTATTATATTCTTCTTGAAGTTTGAGGGAATTTCACCTGTCTCATACATCTTGCTCACCAGATGGTAGAGTTTTGTCAGGACCGGCTCTCGCAAGGCTGTCAGTAGATCTAATGGAATGTTGTCTACTCCCGGGTCCTTGTTTCGACTTAGGTCTTTCAGTGCTCTGTCAAACTCTTCATGCATTATCATATCTCCCATTTCATCTTCATCTACCTCCTCTTCCATTTCCGTAATATTGTCCTCAAGAACATCGCCCCTGTATAGACCCTCTATATATTCCTTCCACCTTTCTGCTTTCCCTTCTTTGTTTAGAACTGGGTTTCCATCTGAGCTCTTGATATTCATGCAAGTGGTTCTCTTTTCTCCAAAGGTCTCTCTAATTTTCCTGTAGGCAGTATCTATCTTACCCCTCGTGAGATAAGCCTCTACATCCTTACATTTGTCCTCTAGCCATCCCTGCTTAGCCATTTTGCACTTCCTGTCGATCTCATTTTTGAGACATTTGTATTCCTTTTTGCCTGCTTCGCTTGCTGCATTTTTGTATTTTCTCCTTTCATCAATTAAATTCAGTATCTCTTCTGTTACCCACGGATTTCTACTAACCCTCGTCTTTTTACCTACTTGATCCTTTGCTGCCTTCACTATTTCATTCCTCAAAGCTACCCATTCTTCTTCTACTGTATTTCTTTCCCTCATTCCTGTCAATTGTTCCCTTATGCTCTCCCTGAAACTCTGTACAAACTCTGATTTAGTCAGTTTATCCAGGACCCATCTCCTTAAATTCCCACCTTTTTGCAGTTTCTTTAGTTTTAATCTACAGTTCATAACCAACAGATTGCGGTCAGAGTCCACATCTGCCCCTGGAAATGCCTTACAGTTAAAAATCTGGTTCCTAAATCTCTGTCATACCATTATATAATCTATCTGAAACCTTTTAGTAGCTCCAGGGTTCTTCCATGTATACACCCTTCTTTCATGATTCTTGAACCAAGTGTTAACTATGATTAAGTTATGAGTCCAAACATACGTTCTCAGAAATGTCTTCCTCAAATTAGGGCCTATCTTTGATAATAGTAGACTTTTTGCCAGTGCTAGTCTCCTTCTGATGACCGCCTTCCTCCGTCATTGGTTATCTTGCATCCTAGATAGTATAACCTTAACTTCATGTACACTCCTGGAAATGGAAAAAAGAACACATTGACACCGGTGTGTCAGACCCACCATACTTGCTCCGGACACTGCGAGAGGGCTGTACAAGCAATGATCACACGCACGGCACAGCGGACACACCAGGAACCGCGGTGTTGGCCGTCGAATGGCGCTAGCTGCGCAGCATTTGTGCACCGCCGCCGTCAGTGTCAGCCAGTTTGCCGTGGCATACGGAGCTCCATCGCAGTCTTTAACACTGGTAGCATGCCGCGACAGCGTGGACGTGAACCGTATGTGCAGTTGACGGACTTTGAGCGAGGGCGTATAGTGGGCATGCGGGAGGCCGGGTGGACGTACCGCCGAATTGCTCAACACGTGGGGCGTGAGGTCTCCACAGTACATCGATGTTGTCACCAGTGGTCGGCGGAAGGTGCACGTGCCCGTCGACCTGGGACCGGACCGCAGCGACGCACGGATGCACGCCAAGACCGTAGGATCCTACGCAGTGCCGTAGGGGACCGCACCGCCACTTCCCAGCAAATTAGGGACACTGTTGCTCCTGGGGTATCGGCGAGGACCATTCGCAACCGTCTCCATGAAGCTGGGCTACGGTCCCGCACACCGTTAGGCCGTCTTCCGCTCACGCCCCAACATCGTGCAGCCCGCCTCCAGTGGTGTCGCGACAGGCGTGAATGGAGGGACGAATGGAGACGTGTCGTCTTCAGCGATGAGAGTCGCTTCTGCCTTGGTGCCAATGATGGTCGTATGCGTGTTTGGCGCCGTGCAGGTGAGCGCCACAATCAGGACTGCATACGACCGAGGCACACAGGGCCAACACCCGGCATCATGGTGTGGGGAGCGATCTGCTACACTGGCCGTACACCACTGGTGATCGTCGAGGGGACACTGAATAGTGCACGGTACATCCAAACCGTCATCGAACCCATCGTTCTACCATTCCTAGACCGGCAAGGGAACTTGCTGTTCCAACAGGACAATGCACGTCCGCATGTATCCCGTGCCACCCAACGTGCTCTAGAAGGTGTACGTCAACTACCCTGGCCAGCAAGATCTCCGGATCTGTCCCCCATTGAGCATGTTTGGGACTGAATGAAGCGTCGTCTCACGCGGTCTGCACGTCCAGCACGAACGCTGGTCCAACTGAGGCGCCAGGTGGAAATGGCATGGCAAGCCGTTCCACAGGACTACATCCAGCATCTCTACGATCGTCTCCATGGGAGAATAGCAGCCTGCATTGCTGCGAAAGGTGGATATACACTGTACTAGTGCCGACATTGTGCATGCTCTGTTGCCTGTGTCTATGTGCCTGTGGTTCTGTCAGTGTGATCATGTGATGTATCTGACCCCAGGAATGTATCAATAAAGTTTCCCCTTCCTGGGACAATGAATTCACGGTGTTCTTATTTCAATTTCCAGGAGTGTACTTTATGACCATCGATGTTAACTTTTTCGCTGGTCTTGCTCCATTTTATATTATCAAAAGCTTTTTCCAGGTAGACAAACACCGTTAACGTGTCTTGATTTTTCTTTAGTCTGGCTTCCATTATCAATCGCAACGTCTGAATTACCTCTCTGGTGCCTTTACCTTTCCTAAAGCGAAACTGATCGTCACTTAACACATCCTCGATTTTCCTTTCCGTTCTTCTATATATTATTTTTGCAAGCAACTTGGATGCATGAGCTGTTAAGTGGACTGTACGATGATTTTCGCACTTGTCAGCTAATACACTCTTCGGAATTGTACGGATGATATTTCACCGAAAATCAGATGGTATGTCGCCAGACTCATACATTCTACACACTAACGTGAATAGTCTTTTTGTTGCCACTTCCCCCAATGGTTTTTCAGATTCTGTTCGAATGTTATATATCCCTCTTGCCTTATTTGAATTTATGTCCTCCAAAGCTCTCTTAAATCCTGATTCTAATACTGGATTCCCCGTATCTTCTAAATCGACTTCTGTTCCTTCTTCTATCACATCGGACAAATCCTCCCCCTCATAGAGGCCTTCAACGTACTCTTTCCACCTATCCACTCTCTCCTCTGCATATAACAGTGGCATTCCCGGTGCACTCTTAATGTTACCACTCTTGCTTTTAATTTCACCGAAGGTTATTTTGACTTTCATACGTGCTGAGTCAGTCCTTCCGACAATTATTTCTTTTTCGTTTTCTTCACATTTTTCATGCAGCCATATCGTCTTGGCTTCCCTGCAGTTCCTGTTTATTTCATTCCTCAGCGACTTGTGTTTCTCTATTCCTGAATTTCAATGAACATTTTTGTATCTCCTTCTTTCACCGATCAACTGAAGCATTACTTCTCCTACCCACAGTTTCTTCACAGTTACTTTCTTTGTAACTCTTTTGTTTTTCAACTTCTGTGATTTCCCTTTTTACAGATGTCAATTCCTCTTCAACTGTACCGTCTACTGAGCTGTATCTATAGCCTTAGAGAACTTCAAGCATATCTCTATATTCCTTAGTATTTCCGTATTCTACTTTTTTGCTGACTGATCCTTCCTAACTAATCTCTTAAACTTCAGCCTACTCTTCATCACTACCACATTGTGATCTGAGTCGATAGCTGCTACTGGGTATACCTTACAATCCAGTATTTGATTTAGAAATCTCTGTCTGACCATAATGTAATCGAACTGAAATTTTCTTGTATCACTCGGAGTTTTCCAAGTTCGTCTTCTCCTCTTGAGATACTTAAACAGAGTATTCCATATTACTACCTGAAATTTATTACGGAACTCAAGTAGTCTTTTTCCTCTCTCATTCCTTGTCCCACGCCCATATTCGCCTGTATTCCTGGAGCTGCATCCCAGACCCCCATGACAATTAGATTCTCATCTCCCTTTACTTACTGTACTAGTATTTCAACATCCTCATACACTTTCTCTATTTCCTCATCTTCAGCTTGCGGCGTCGGCATGTATACCTGAATTATGGCTGTCTGTGTTGGTCTGCTATCGATTCTGATAAGGACAACACTATCACTGAACTGTTCACATTAACATTCCCTCAGCCCTACCTTCCTATTCATAACGAATCCTACGCCCGTTATACCGCTTTTTGCTGCTGTTGATATTACCCTATACTCATATGATCAGAAATCCTTGTCTTATTTCCATTTCACTTCACTGACCCCTACTATACCTAGATTGAGCCTTTGCATTTCTCTTTTCAGATTTTATAGCTTCCCTATCACGTTCAAACTTCTGACATCCCACGCCCCGACTTGTAGAACGTTATTCTTCCGTTGGTTATTCAATATTATTCTCATGGTCACCACCCTCTTGGCAGTGCCCTCCCAGAGATCCGAATGAGCGCTATTCTGGAATCTTTTGCCAATGGAGAGATGATCAATTACAGGCCACATGTCCTGTGGATACACGCTACATGTCTTTAATGTAGTGGTTGCCATAGCCTTCTGCATCCTTATGCCTTTGATCAACGCTGATTCTTCCGCCTTTAGGGGCAGTTTCCCGCCCCAAGGACAAGAGAGTGCCCTCAACCTCTATCTGCTCCTCTTCCTTCTTTGACAAGGCCTGTTGGCAAAATGAGGGTGACTTCTTAGCCGGAAATCTTCGACCACCAACGGTACGGAGGACGTTTTGATCAAATCAAAGACGTTACCCTTTCCTTCTTGGCAGTAGCGGACGTCACATGACATCCTTTTTTTTTTTTTACAGATAGCAGTCAGCGCTCTGATCGATCACGCTGAACTACCGTGCCGGTAACCCTTAGACCACGGGTGCTATCCCGAAGTTATACATACGTTTTGGGGCTTCATTGAACCAGAGGCGGAAGCACAACTGACGGAAGAGATTACAGAGGAAGAAGCTGCGGAGGGTCGTTGGTAGGGGACCGGTGAATAAATAGCCAGGACCAGATGGCAATCCTTTGGCTTTTGATAGCACCACGACGGGCTGCTATCTGGCGCGAATTAACGTCTCCTGCCGTGCCCTTACCCGCGGCTTTTGTGGAGGGACTGATTATCCCGATATACGAACCCTCGGGTGGTACACGGATACGGGACTACCGACCACTGACGCTTCTTAACTGCGACTTTAAAACATTCACCATATTGTTAGCAGCAGCCTCCGAATAGCATCCCGCCAAGTGATCTCACCCGATCAAACGTAGCTCGGCGAAGGTACATGCTTCCGCACTTAATCGTACACAGTGCCTCGTGTGTCTTCCTCAGAACAACATATTTCATTAACCTGCAGCATGATGTGATACGAATCTTAATCCACTTCACATATGTACCATAGCTGCACCACAGTATACCGTAGTTGCACCATAATAACATCATAAGTTACACATGGTAATCCTTAAGCAAAGTTCTTCATCATATTTTATACCTACATAGCATAGTACTCCCTAGATTTATCATACATATGCATACAACTCTGATATTATCACTCTTCAAGTTACTTGCTACATAGCAGAACAAGCATCTGTCAGAAATGTTCCTAGTTAAACTGCAACCCATCAGAAATACATTTCTCAAGTCAGAACTACTCATACACAATCTCTTATCCAAAACAAAGTCAGCAGTTATTTATACCCATAATTTCCTGACCTACTTCACAAATATGTACCTAAAGAAAATGTTATCCCGTGCACTTTCCTCAAATGAACGCAGTATTCCCACTGGTAAAGCTAAAGGAAGGTGTGTGTGTGTGAAATCTTATGGGACTTAACTGCTAAGGTCATCAGTCACTAAGCTTACACACTACTTAATCTAAATTATCCTAAGGACAAACACACACACCCAGGTCCGAGGGAGGACTCGAACCTCCGCCAGGACCAGCCTCACAGTCCATGACTGCAGCGCCTTAGACCGCTCGGGGTAAAGGAAGAAACCACAAGTTACTACAAGTCACAAGAAACTTCATTACATGTGCAAACTAACTAACTGAATAAGCAGGTGATTATCTTAGAATCTCAAAGCCAAGTGAGCTCTCCTCTACCAAGATCTCAGAAGAAAAGGGTCCAAACTCATGGAGTAGGATAACGGGATTATATTTCAATCATATATTTAGCCAGTAAACTTAGAATAATACCAGTCGAATCAAATTGTTCACAGATGGCGTGCCATTCTATATTATCGTAGTGCTAATATACATTCAATGAATAATTATCTACTTCCAGTATATCATCACCTTATCAGACTATGCTTAGCAAATTCAAAGTTCGTTTCTTCAGGCAACACAAATCATAGACCGTCACTATTCATTAAAATTCCTTATTAAGTAGCTTGACAGTGAAAGATACATCACCAGATAAATAGATTAGTTGAAGAATATAAAACAGTGCTGAAAACTAAAGTAAGAAAATGCACTTCGACAGCTGGGACACCTATGCTCGCTACTCCATATGTTTCCCAAATAACAGTAAATCCCGTAGGGTACTATTCTTTCTATACTTTGATGTTTGATACACGATGAGGATCTCGTGATTTATGTGCGCATATACTTTCAAGTTCCACGCGAAAAGGACTTTCATACACCAAGAAAAACTTGCTCCTTAAACACATTGCACTATGAGATAAACGACGCGATTTAAGCAACACTGTCTGACCTACCTGTAAGTTCTTGATGTTCACTCGTGGGTTCTGTAGCTCCTTGCTCTTCTCTGCAGCTTTTTTATTTTTCTAATGCTAAACTGATTACCTCGCGGTATCTTAAACGTCGTTCTGTAGGGAAGGCTATTAAATGTTTTATACGATTTGGTGGTGATTTATTCCTCAATGCAAGGTGTGGAGGCAAAGTTGTAGAATCATTTGGTAGTTCATTAATGGTATTTGGAAAACGTGTAAATCCCAGGTTCATTGTTGACGATAGCGGGACAATCAGCAGTGTTTAACTAATTCTTTCAAAATGCATTCCAAAGGGTTACAAAATGGCGTAAAACTTAACATAGATATTGTTTTAATTTTTGCACGTCTCAAAGTTTTTAGCCAAGCATTAGAACGAAATAAGAAGGGAAAGCAGAAAGGTGGAAGGAGTATATGGAGGGTCTATACAAGTGCGATGTACTTGAGGACAATATTGTGGAAATGGAAGAGGACGTAGATGAAGATGAAATTGGAGATACGATACTGCGTGAAGAGTTTAACAGAGCACTGAAAGACCTGAATCGAAACAAGGCCCCAGGAGTAGACAACATTCAATTAGAACTAGTGACGGCCTTGGGAGAACCAGTCCTGACAAAACTCTATGAGACAGGCGAAATACCCTCAGACTTCAAGAAGAATACAATAATTCCAATCCCAAAGAAAGCAGGCGTTGACAGATGTGAAAATTACCGAACTATTAGTTTAATAAGCCACGGCTGCAAAGTACTAACGCGAATACTTTACAGACGAATGGAAAAACTGGTAGAAGCCGACCTCGGGGAAGATCACTTTGGATTCCGTAGAAATGTTGGAACACGTGAGGCAATACTTACCCTACGGCTTATCTTAGAAAATAGATTAAGGAAAGGCAAACCTACGTTTCTAGAATTTGTAGACTTAGAGAAAGCATTTGACAATGTTGACTGGAATACTCTCTTTCAAATTCTATAGGTGGCAGGGGTGAAATACAGGGAGCGAAAGGCTATTTACAATTTGTACAGAAACCAGATGGCAGTTATAAGAGTCTAGGGGCATGAAAGGGAAGCAGTGGTTGGGAAGGGAGTGAGACAGGGTTGTAGCCTCTCCCCGATGTTATTCAATCTGTATATTGAGCAAGCAGTAAAGGAAACAAAAGAAAAATTTGGAGTAGGTATTAAAATCCATGGAGAAGAAATAAAAACTTTGAGGTTCGACGATGACATTGTAATTCTGTCAGAGACAGCAAAGGACTTGGAAGAGCAGTTGAACGGAATGGACAGTGTCTTGAAAGGAGGATATAAGATGAACATCAACAAAAGCAAAACGAAGATAATGGAATGTAGTCGAATTAAGCCGGGTGATGCTGAGGGAATTAGATGAGGAAATGAGACACTTAAAGTAGTAAAGGAGTTTTGCTATTTGGGGAGCAAAATAACTGATGATGGTCGAAGTAGAGAGGATATAAAATGTAGACTGGCAATGGCAAGGAAAGCTTTTCTGAAGAAGAGAAATTTGTTAACGTCGAGTATAGATTTAAGTGTCAGGAAGTCGTTTTTGAAAGTATTTCTATGGAGTGTAGCCATGTATGGAAGTGGAACATAGACGATAAATAGTTTGGACAAGAAGAGAATAGAAGCTTTCGAAATGTGGTGCTACAGAAGAATGCTGAAGATTAGATGGGTAGATCAAATAACTAATGAGGGGGTATAGAATAGAATTGAAGAGAAGAGGAGTTTGTGGCTCAACTTGACAAGAAGAAGGGACCGGTTGGTAGGACTTGTTCTGAGGCATCAAGGGATCACCAATTTAGCATTGGAGGGCGGCGTGGAGGGTAAAAATCGTAGACGGAGACCAAGAGATGAACACACTAAGCAGATTCAGAAGGATGTAGGTTGCAGTAAGTACTGGGAGATGATGAAGCTTGCACAGGATAGAGTAACATGGAGAGCTGCATCAAACCAGTCTCAGGACTGCAGACCACAACAACAACAACATCAGAAATTAGTTTGCCAACTTGCGCTGCTTCTTTCAGAAAATTCTTTCCGAATGCTATAGAAACAGATTTTCCAGTCGCTTTCTGTAAAAGTGTGAATGACACAAATTTAGAGGTAAGCTCGACAGCTAGAGAATCAAATGAATTACCATGTTTGCATCTCATAATTAGATAGAAAATGTCAACAGAAGCTAATTCTCTTAGTTTCACTGGAGTGATCGGAAATAGTGGTGTTCTATGCATACCGGTATGTGGTTTTGCCTTTTGACACAGCTTGTAATTTGCCAAGACAATACGAATTCATTTTTCCATATTGTTGAAGTAACATGCATCCCGTAATTTCTGAAAACATTTCTTAGCACTAAATTTTGGGTAACTGAGATGTGCGTAGCAAATGAGTTTGTCGACGGGTTCGCCTGGGAAGCACCATATCCAAATAGGACTGTCAAAACATCTACGTTTTTACGTACAAGATGAAACTGTCCCATCGCAGTATTTTATTTGTTTTCCCATTTCTATTTTATGTCTTTCCAGATTGGATCTTTCTCCTATTCATGAGAAATATCAAACAATGAAGATGAAATAAAATATTCAAAGGCCAATTTCTGCACATATAACAAACTAAAATTAGTTTCTTTGTAGTCTTCCTCATTACTCTGGACTAAGCCAACAGGTGCACATGATAGTGCATTAGCAGTAATGTTTTCTGAACCCGGAATGTAAATCACAGTGAATCCGAATTCCTGAGGGAACAAAGCCCAACGTCTTAAAGGACCATAATTTAATTTAGCTGTCATAAGAAACCGAAGCACCCGATGATAGGTACATACTTTATTTCTTTATATCTTCTGTAAATTAACGAAATTTATCAAATGATCATATTATGGCTAATGCTTCGAGCTAGGTGACAGTACAGGTACGTTCGGCTTTGATTAAGTCTCGCCTGGCAAATGCTATGCTTTTCTGTGTAAGAATTGTGTTTTCTACAACTTCTTGAAACAAGTGTACACCAAGGCCACATTTTGAGCTATCCGTCGGAAGGAAAAAATCAAGAGATAAATCAGGATGTGATAATATGGGTGCATTAAGCAGTGCAGTTTTGAGATCATCATCTTCGGTCTGGACGACATCATCCCATTCCCAAACTGTATTCTTATCTGTGAGTTGACATAGCTAGGTGTGGACAAGCTCTGTAAGCTCATGAAACGTCGATAAAAATTCAGAAGTGATAAGAATCCTCCAATTTGTCATTTGTTTGTAGGTACAAGTATCAATTACTTTCAGTTTTTCTAGATCGTGTGTGATACCTTTGATAAAGACAATGTCGCCAAGAAATTTAATTTATGTTTTACCAGATTCTGATATTTCTAAATTGTCTGTAGTGCCACGCTCAAGAGATGTCTGGAATAGTTCGCTCAGTGCATGTTTGTGTTCTGTCCACGAATTTTCAGTGATTAAAATGTCATCAACATAAGTGGTGATCTTGTCTTACGAATACTTTGGTGAGATAGTACTCAGACCTGAGATAAATGAAGCTGATGAAACATTGAGACCAAATGGTAATTTTAGAATTTGGTAGCAGTTTCCAAAACAGAGGAACACTGTATATTTCCTACATTGAGGATGTAACTCAATTTGCCAAAATCTAGAGAAGACATTAGCTTTGCAACCATGAAATTTCTATAATAAATTGTCTAGTGCTGTGGTCGACCTGTTTCCGGTTGTATTATAGTGTTGATCTGTCTTGAATCGAGAACAAGTTTAATAGAATCACCCTTCTTTTTAACAATGTTCAACGGGCTGTTGTATTAATTCGCAGCATGGTCGATTATTCCTTAATCTAGGATCGATTGTATCCCCTCTTTAACTATTTCTCTTCTGGTCAATGGAACAACATAAGGTGCAACAAGAAATTCATTATGTTCATTAACTTTGAATTGTGAGAGAAAACTTCAGAACGTGATTTTAAAATTTCGAATGTATTTAATTTCTGTGTACTTCCTTTTTAATTTACTGTCCTGTGTTAATGGATTTTTCGGCTTCACAATGAAATGTTTTTATGTCGTTCAGGCAACCGTCAGATAAATTCAGTGAGAGTTGTGCCTCGAGCGAAAAGAGAAAAAGGTAACACTTCACATTTTCATCTTCCTTCGTCAACCACCCTGAAATCTAAGCGTTACAGGTACGTGATTTACTTGTGACATTACTTGATCAAAGTAAAAATTTAATATCACTTTCTATTCACGCAGAAACTACACCAAAATTGCTTCTGTTGACAAAAGACGAACTATCAGAAAATTCGCAGAAAACTTGTGTCCCCGACACATGAAAAATAACGACGTATGATTACGTACATCTGCACTCTTTCCTTGAACCACTCCTTTCAGCTTGGTTCTTAACAGTGGCAAAGTTGGCCAAAAAAAAGGTACAGCAGAAAGTGAAATGTTTCCTATGGAAATTTTTATAATTGTATGTACAGGTTTATTTTCATAGCCGTCATTTTCTTGTAACAAGGTGTCTCTAATGTTACCAAAACCTACGAAGTTAATATAGTTCGTATGTAGCCCATCGGCACCTGCAAACGGTTCGTTTGCACCATGTTCGGAATCAAAATTCGCGCGGTCACGCCAATTTCGATTCACTTTGTCATTATCATTGTGTCTAAAATTGTCTTCATTGTCATAACGTCTACGTTCGCGCGATCCGCGACCTCTGTTCCTGTATCGATAATTTCGATGGTCACGAGAATAATTTCTCGCGTCTCCGCGAGCTGTATTGTAGGGCTGATGTCTCGTATCATGCCTGTTTTCGTCATGTCTCTCATCATACCGTTCTCGTGAACTCCATCTGCGTTTTCAGTTACGCCGCTGACAGTAATTTTCCCAATACTGATTACTATTGTTTCTGTGTGAGTGATTATTATTGTCAAATTCAAGTTCTTGCAAAAGTGTTTGGAAAGGTTCTAAGTCATTCTTACAACGTCCTTCCACAACTATGTAGCGTAATCTGATAGGTAATTTAGTCAAACAAATAGAGATTAATTCCAACGGAATGTACGGATTAATTAGTAAAATATCCGTTCATGCGCATCATGTTTTCAAAGTTCTGCACAGAAGTTGAGGAATTCGATTGCTCATAATTCTGCATCATAATAATGTTATGTTTCACGCGATCTTGAGTTGTTTCAGACCTATAATCGGACAATAATACGTGATACAAATCACCGTAAGTGTGACATTCACATACTATCGATCTCATTCTTGTCGGAGGGTCTCCTTCGAGATAACTGCAAAGGAATTTAAGTTTGTGGTCAGTTGAAAATGTTGGTGGTAAAGAGTTGTGAGATTGGTGTAACAGCTCCCTCGCGTGAGTTTTATTGGTGGCACTGCGAAAAATTTTAAATTTCCTAACTGTGAGAAAATGTTTGTAATCAAAATAATCATTTTTCTGAATGGATGAGTTTTCTCTCATATCGTAACTCGCATTCCAGTCTTTGTGTCCAGCAAACATATCACGTTCACGAGAGAAGTAATAAGCACTTCCAAAATTAGTGCAACATTGTGATTTCCAGCATGATAATTATCGAACCTACCGGTATCGTTATCGCTACCGATCTTTTCTTCGATATTGGCAAGCTGTTCCTGCATCTTTCTCACGTCACGTTTATTTTATTTTTTTGTTTTTGCTAGCCCTTCCTTGAAACGTTGTCGAGACTAAAATTATTCGGTATCAGCGAAATGAACGGGCTGAGTATCGTCTGACCTTGTATCAGAACCATTGTTCGTTTGAGTCACTCTCTCGGAGAATTCTTCCACTCGTTTTGCAACTGTGATAACTGAGTTTGCGTTTTTGAATCTTCAATGTTAGTGTGCTACTTTAATGACTCGAACTATTGTGTTAATTCTTCTATTTGCGAACTTGTTATCGAGTTTTTTGTCTCAACACAACAATACCAAAAGACTGAATACACTGTACAGGATCATGTCTGGACCCAAGATTACCAATATCAGACTTGAGTTCCTCGTGTACCTGAGTTTTTAGCAGTTCTGACATTTAGGACTTAAATTGTCATTTATCTCGTCCCGAAACAATTTGAATTTCTCTTCCTGGATGTTACTAGATTCTTTCATCTCTCCATGAAGTTCGTCATCGGATTTTATATCTTGCTATTAAACACTCTAATTTCATTATTGGATTCTCTGATCTCATCAGCCTGAGCTAATGATAATTGTGAAACATTATTACTGAAAGTGGAGAAGACAAAATTGCGTTGCTCTGTAGAAGTAGACGCAATAGTTGAATCTCTCATAACATAACCGGATTGTCTCACAGTATTTTGCTCTTGTGATATGCGTGCCGATCCCTGCAGTTCATCATGTATAATTGGCCAATAATAGCCTTCGATCTGATTATTAACCGTATTGATCGAATGTTCCCTAATTTTATCCGTACTGAGAAGAATTTTTTACACTGTGTCTCAAATTTTCTAAAACATCTTTTGGAGATACTTCTACAGTCTTTTCCATTCCTGCCTTGCTCTAGTGGAGTTGTACCAATACAGAAAATGACACAAAAATGCAAAACATATACTCTGACACAAAATTGTTAACCTTACTGTTATGGAACAAATGAACAAATTCTGAACCAGAAAATTCCTTAAATAAAAATTTTTGAATTAATCCTGAGCAGCGCGCAAGCAACAAAAGTGCTGTGCAACAACTACCAACCAACTATTATTACATAAAATTTTATAAATGCAGTAGCAAGAAGAAACATCTCTAACTGCGTTATCGTCCAACGAAACGAAATCGTGCCAGACAGTTTTATTTTTTTTATCATAAATTATAGTTATTATTGACTTGGTGAAAGAAGTACGGAATTGTGTAAAGTGCCGTCTCTGACAACATAATCGTTACATACACTTTTCTTTAAAAATTTGCTAGACAATCTAGTGAAACTTCAATATTGCTATTACAAAATCTGATATGTAGCTGTTCAACTTGTGTGACGGAAACTTTTATTCCGTCATGTTAGTGTTCAAACATTTTACGGAACCTCCTACTATCGGACATGTCAGTATTCTGACAGAGAACAAAAACAGAAATTAGTTACTCTTCTTAGAAACCATGAAAAATCAGTACTCTTAGTATCTGACTGTGAATTTTAAAAATATTATCTAATATCTCCTAGCAATTATACAACAATGGTCCTGTATGCAACGAACAACTTACCTTGTCTTGCTGCTGCAGCTGCGTGACCTAGAACTCGCTAAAATAATTCAAAAGAAATACTTCCATCCATGCAGAGTGCAATGCATGATTACAACTACTGATTCAACTGCTCCTACGTTTTCTTGTGTAGAAATTGAATGATCAGGTGCGCTTCGGTCAATAAGCCTTAAGCGGTGTAAAAAATGAAAGGATCTAATAAAAAATTTTAATTTACTATATTCTGAAAATGAAGATTCATAAATTCTCAAACTTTCCTCAGACCTTTCTTTTTCTTCAACTTTTTGAAAACTTTAATTATTTCACAATGTTTACAATCAACAACAACGTATCAGGTCAGAACAAGGATACGAATATTACTCTTAATGTATGGATACACAGATCTGACAAAATCCCTCCAGTGCACGAGCAAGCAACAGCAAAGTGCAGCAAAAGGGCAAATTACCAGAAACCCTCAGTTAATACCAAAAGCTTCTCCGCCGCTACTGCACGGTCAGGGCAAGCTGCGACCTCTACCCACGCGCCAGGTTGCGTCCGACTCCTCTCAACAACTGTTCGCTCGCTACCACTCGTGATAATACACTCCTGGAAATTGAAATAAGAACACCGTGAATTCATTGTCCCAGGAAGGGGAAACTTTATTGACACATTCCTGGGGTCAGATACATCACATGATCACACTGTCAGAACCACAGGCACATAGACACAGGCAACAGAGCATGCACAATGTCGGCACTAGTACAGTGTATATCCACCTTTCGCAGCAATGCAGGCTGCTATTCTCCCATGGAGACGATCGTAGAGATGCTGGATGTAGTCCTGTGGAACGGCTTGCCATGCCATTTCCACCTGGCGCCTCAGTTGGACCAGCGTTCTTGCTGGACGTGCAGATCGCGTGAGACGACGCTTCATCCAGTCCCAAACATGCTCAATGGGGGACAGATCCGGAGATCTTGTTGGCCAGGGTAGTTGACTTACACCTTCTAGAGCACGTTGGGTGGCACGGGATACATGCGGACGTGCATTGTCCTGTTGGAACAGCAAGTTCCCTTGCCGGTCTAGGAATGGTAGAACGATGGGTTCGATGACGGTTTGGATGTACCGTGCACTATTCAGTGTCCCCTCGACGATCACCAGTGGTGTACGGCCAGTGTAGGAGATCGCTCCCCACACCATGATGCCGGGTGTTGGCCATGTGTGCCTCGGTCGTATGCAGTCCTGATTGTGGCGCTCACCTGCACGGCGCCAAACACGCATACGACCATCATTGGCACCAAGGCAGAAGCGACTCTCATCGCTGAAGACGACACGTCTCCATTCGTCCCTCCATTCACGCCTGTCGCGACACCACTGGAGGCGGGCTGCACGATGTTGGGGCGTGAGCGGAAGACGGCCTAACGGTGTGCGGGACCGTAGCCCAGCTTCATGGAGACGGTTGCGAATGGTCCTCGCCGATACTCCAGGAGCAACAGTGTCCCTAATTTGCTGGGAAGTGGCGGTGCGGTCCCCTACGGCACTGCGTAGGATCCTACGGTCTTGGCGTGCATCCGTGCGTCGCTGCGGTCCGGTCCCAGGTCGACGGGCACGTGCACCTTTCGCCGACCACTGGCGACAACATCGATGTACTGTGGAGACCTCACGCCCCACGTGTTGAGCAATTCGGCGGTACGTCCACCCGGCCTCCCGCATGCCCACTATACGCCCTCGCTCAAAGTCCGTCAACTGCACATACGGTTCACGTCCACGCTGTCGCGGCATGCTACCAGTGTTAAAGACTGCGATGGAGCTCCGTATGCCACGGCAAACTGGCTGACACTGACGGCGGCGGTGCACAAATGCTGCGCAGCTAGCGCCATTCGACGGCCAACACCGCGGTTCCTGGTGTGTCCGCTGTGCCGTGCGTGTGATCATTGCTTGTACAGCCCTCTCGCAGTGTCCGGAGCAAGTATGGTGGGTCTGACACACCGGTGTCAATGTGTTCTTTTTTCCATTTCCAGGAGTGTAGTATCTCAGACTCAAGAGTTTGTCTTGGCGCGCTACAGCAGACTCATTGGCCAACTTTCCAAAAAATTATGAACATCTAGCTCTCATGGCCTCCACGGACAACATATATAGAATTTTCAGTATATCGTATGATTACTGACCGAATGTGAAAAAATTAAAATGGTCTCAATCTACAGCTACATGAGTACACTTTACATCAATGAAAAGTTGTGGTAATAAAACTACACTACTGGCCATTAAAATTGCTACACCAAGAAGAAATGCAGATGATAAACGAGTATTCATTGGAAAAATATATTAAACTAGAACTGACATGTGATTACATTTTCACGCAATTTGGGTGCATAGATCATGAGCAATCAGTACCCAGAACAACCACCTCTGGCCGTAATAACGGCCTTGGTACGCCAGGGCATTGAGTCACACAGAGCTTGCATGGCGTGTACAGGTACAGCTGCCCATGCAGCGTCAACACGATACCACAGTTCATCAAGAGTAGTGACTGGCGTATTGTGACGAGCCAGTTGCAAAGCCACCATTGACCAGACGTTTTCAATTGGTGAGAGATCTGGAGAATGTGCTGACCAGGGCAGCAGTCGATCATTTTCTGTACCCAGAAAGGCCCTTACAGAACCTGCGACATGCGGTCGTGCATTATCCTGGTGAAATGTAGGGTTTCGCAGGGATCGAATGAAGGGTAGAGCCACGGGTCGTAACACATCTGAAATGTAACGTCCACTGTTCAAAGTACCGTCAATGCGAACAAGAGGTGACCGAGACGTGTAACCAATGGCACCCCATACCATCACGCTCGGTGATACGCCAGTATGGCGATGACGAATACACGCTTCCAATGTGCGTTCACCGCGATGTCGCCAACCACGGATGCGACCATCACGATGCTGTAAACAGAACCTGGATTCATCCGAAAAAATTACGTTTTCCGTTCGTGCACCCAGGTTCGTCGTTGAGTACACCATCCCAGGCGCTCCTGTCTGTGATGCAGCGTCAAGGGTAACCGCAGCCATGGTCTCCGAGCTGATAGTCCACGCTGCTGCAAACGTCCTCGAACTGTTCGTGCAGATGGTTGTTGCCTTACAAACGTCCCCATCTGTTGACTCAGGGATCAGACGTGGCTGCATGATCCGTTACAGCCATGTGGGTAAGATGCCTGTCATCTCGACTGCTAGTGATACGAGGCCGTTGTGATCCAGCACGGTGTTCCGTATTACCCTGCTGAACCCACCGATTCCATATTCTGTTAACAGTCATTGGATCTCGTTCAATGCGAGTAGCAATGTCGCGATACGATAAACCGCAATCGCGATAGGCTACAATACGAGCTTTATCAAAGACGGAAACGCGATGGTATGCATTTCTGCTCCTTACACGAGGCATCACAACAACGTTTCACCAGGCAACCCCGGTGAACTTGTAAGTAGGCTGTTTATGTTTTCTTATTGGCAACGTTACGTAGCGCTCTGTATGAAAATCACTGGCTGTGCTGTGTGCAGTCTGTGGCTAGTTCGCATTGTTGTCTGCCATTGTAATGTTGGGCAGCTGGATGTGAACAGCGCGTAGCGTTGCGCAGTTGGAGGTGAGCCGCCAGCAGTGGTGGATGTGGGGAGAGAAATGGTGGAGTTTTGAAATTTGTAAGACTGGATGTCATGAACTGCTATTTATATTATGATTTTGCATCACTATTAAGGTAAATACATTGTTTGTTCTCTATCAAAATCTTTCATTTGCTAACTATGCCTATCAGTAGTTAGTGCCTTCAGTAGTTTGAATCTTTTATTTAGCTGGCAGTAGTGGCGCTCGCTGTATTGCAGTAGTTCGAGTAACGAAGATTTTTGGTGAGGTAAGTGATTTGTGAAAGGTATAGGATAATGTTAGTCAGGGCCATTCTTTTGTAGGTATTTTTGAAAGTCAGATTGCGTTGCGCTAAAAATATTGTGTGTCAGTTTAAGCACAGTCATGTATAATTTTTCTAAGGGGACGTTTCATATGTCGATCCTTAGCCGAGGATACCTCACTGGAATCTTCTTATTTTTTTCTTGTAGTTTGTGTAATTAGTGTAGCTTTTGTTTATTGCTAGCGCGTAATTGTAGAGAGAATCTCCTTTGTAGTTGTAGTTTTTCATTCTTGTAAATTAAAACAGTCGTGGCATGCATGTAGATTTGCACCAAGTATTTTGCAGCTGCGCTTGCAATTAACTAGATATTATTTTCAGTGCTATGTTAATGTGTTTTCTTATTTTGCTCTTCAAATTGTGCTTTTCTGTGTTGTCGTGTGAAATATTGAGACAATAATGGCGTGAAAAAAACGTAATACTAGGCTCCAAAGTAAACTGAGAAATGACAGTGAAGAGGAAAGCAGTGTGTTTGTGCCGCCGAGTAATGAATTACCTAATGTTCAAAGTAGTAATTTGGTAATTGTGCATAGGGAAATGGAGCGGGCTGCAAATAATGGTGTAGGCAGTGAAACAATTAGTGAACAGGGAAGCATTATCGATCGATCGGTCGGCAACAGCTCGCCTCAGGAATCCGAAGTGACAGGACACAATCTAGCAAATACTGCAGATTCAGGTTTTGGGTCCTCACCGTTTCCTCAAATAAGTCAAGACACATTTTCTGCTTGTCAAAATGTGAATGTTGCCGGTGCAAATGCATTGCCGAAAAGCATAGAGGAACAGATTCCAGACAGTAATACATTATTATTGCAATTAATGCAACAAATGAAACAAAATCAGAGACAAACACAGCAACAGTTAGACACAATGGAACAAAATCAGAGACAAACACAGCAAAAGCTTCAAAAGTTAGACACAATGGAACAAAATCTTCGGAAGTTAGACACCACGCTTGAACAAACACGTGAAGATTTAACTACTGAGTTACACAACATTGAATCGAAATGTCAAAAGATCTGTAATGACGCAAAAACACAAATTTCAAAAATGGCTCTGAGCACTATGGGACTTAACTTCTAAGGTCATCAGTCCCCTAGAACTTAGAACTACTAAAACTAACTAACCTAAGGACATCACACACATCCATGCCCGAGGCAGGATTCGAACCTGCGACCGTAGTGGTCACGCGGTTCCAAACTGTAGCGCCTAGAACCGCTCGGCCACCCCGGCCGCCAACACAAATTTGTGAGCATTTTCAACCTATTTTTTCGCCGTATGAAAATGCATTACAGAATCACGAAGCAGCCATAAAAGAACTGCAAACTATTGTTCACAAAAATCATGAGACTTTGCAAGCTAAAATTGACTCAGTTGCATCTACCGATTCGGTTACGCAACTTGCAAAAACTCAGGAAAACTTAAAGGACACAGTAGATACTCTGAAAATTGGTTCAGAAAGACACATGGAGGAAATTAGTTCATTATCAGAGAAAGTAGTCGAACTTTCGGAGCAGCTAAATAATTTATCTACGAAGGTAGATGATAATCTGAATGACACAAAACCGGTAGTCTTTAATGACACAGAAGACTGCGAACAAATTAGGAAATTCAAACAAAATCAGAATCAAATTAATACGTAACACCAATACCATTATTTCTACAAGGACTACAGTGGGTCTGCACCTTTGATGACCCACCAATACCATTATTTCTACAAGGACTGCAGTGGGTCTGCACCTTTGATGACCCACCAATACCATTATTTCTACAAGGACTGCAGTGGGTCTGCACCTCTGGTGGCCCACAAATAACATAATCTCTACAAGGACTATAGTGGGTCTGCTCTGTGATGACCTACCTACCAATATTCTTCAAAACTTCGAACGACTCTGCTGAGGGTTTGCTCTGTTGTGGCCCATTACCTGTCGGCATGTCAAGAGTCAACACTGTCTTTCCATTGGAAGGACAACACTATTTAGAGAAGCAGCCCACTCACGCCGTAATAAATTCACATCAGTCTTTCCATTGTGTGCCAGCCAGTCCGCTGTAACTAGCTCTGACGTCATAAATGTTGCGCAATACTTTAAAAATCAAGTGAATAACCTGAAACGGTTCTAGCATGTCAGGAGTAATACTAAATCAACATGTGTTGAATGTCAGTTCAATAACTTCAACCATTTTCGAAATTTGGACGTATTTCTGTAAAAATCATTGGCGCAACAGAAAAGAGCTAGAGATTTAAAAATTTATACTTAGATTCCTTTTCAATAATAATTTAATGGAAACAGTACTTTGGATCTCACAAATTAAGATTTTAGTTGAAATTCATAATTTTCTGGTTTTTGTCTTAAAACTTAAGGAAGCAAGATAGATTAAGTAGGCTAATAAATAAGGCTAGGATGTTAAGATTTAAGTAGAATGGAGATCCGCTATAACCATATAGATGTGAAAAGTTTCATTTGAATAACTATAAAACTATAGCGATAGCGTATCTCAAAAGGGCAAGTTCAGAGCTCGTCTACTGCGTGCAGTGTAATTAAATTAATTCTCTCGCCCAAAATATTTAACTTAGCCACGTCAAACTTTTATTATGATTACTTACCTGTGTGCTGAATGCACATTTAAATTGAGAGCTTCATCGGCCATCAGCAAAAGAAGCTATGATTTATTCAATGACTTAAAGTGGTGCATTACTAGCCCAGCGGCTAGTTGGGAGAGCCGATTTAATCAGGCGTTCTCTTAGCCGTCCGTACCGCCGCTTTATATATAAGAACGCGGTGCGGGAGTCGCGTCGCGTCGGTATCATTGCTATAAACAGCCTCGGATGCCGTTTTAAGTTACTCGGGATACGCGTAACCATGAAATCAATTCCGAGTGAAGTGTTAATTCTGGGATGACTAATTATCTATCGTCAGTTTGCGTATGTCGTATTTTCACGTGCCGCCACAGGACAGACATTCTACCATTATTTAGCGTGGCGTTTGATGAACATTATCATCAAATTATGTCGAGCATTCACTTAAACATTCAATTTGGACAGTTATAGTTGCATCAGCGCACTAGACTCTGAACTGCTCTGTTAGTCAGATTGTGTGGATTCTTCTTTTTTTTCATCTGTGACTTTCAGAATATACTGAACTATTTTAATCAAAATCGTTTTTGATTATGAATCCCAGACAATCTCCTAATTCCTCAGAGCTATAAGCTGCAGCTATAAGTGTGTTTCTCAGATGAAGTGGGTACGATGAACATTATCATCAAATTATGTCGAGCATTCACTTAAACGTTTAATTTGGACAGTTATAGTTGCATCAGCGCATTAGACTCTGAACTGCTCTGTTAGTCAGATTGTGTGGATTCTTCTTTTTTTTCATCTGTGACTTTCAGAATATACTGAACTATTTTAATCAAAATCGTTTTTGATTATGAATCCCAGACAATCTCCTAATTCCTCAGAGCTATAAGCTGCAGCTATGAGTGTGTTTCTCAGATGAAGTGGGCACTAGGAATTCTAATTACAGGCTTCACGTTTTGCTAACCACTTTCTGGTTGCCAATATTGTAGTTAGAGAGCCAGTGTTGAGAACGGCAAAACAACAGCATAAATAATAGGAACATTTAAATATCAATTAATTCCACCCGCCGCCCCACATATGGTTAATCGGCCGGGAAGTGTTTCAACATTCAAACAGTTATGCAACAGAAAATTTTCTAACCGCCGCCCCACATATGGTGCATCGGCCGGGAAATGAAGTGTTTCAACATTCAAACATTTATACAACAGTAAATATTCTACCCGTCGCCCCACATATGGTGCATCGGCTGGGAAGTGTTACAACATTCAAACATTTATACCACCGTAAAATTTTCCACCCACCACCCCACAACTACTTCTTGAAGACTGCATGGAAATCCACTACTTCTGTGTGCATTTTCTCTTACTGCTCAGACTTTGAGAAAAAAAACCTGCAATTTTACTGTGATGAATGATCAGGACTGTCTTTATGGACTGTGAGAAAATCTTAGCTTTGACCAACATTGTATCGATAAGTGTGTGCATTTGATTTCTTTGTTATTGTAATTGTGAAAAAATTTTAACAAATATGTATTGGCCAGTGCCCAAAACAATTTGAAAATTTCTTTGTGGGGAGCATGGGGGCTATGTAAGTAGGCTGTTTATGTTTACTTATTGGCAACGTTACGTAGCGCTCTGTATGAAAATTACTGGCTGTGCTGTGTGCAGTCTGTGGCTAGTTCGCATTGTTGTCTGCCATTGTAGTGTTGGGCAGCTGGATGTGAACAGCGTGTAGCGTTGTGCAGTTGGAGGTGAGCCGCCAGCAGTGGTGGATGTGGGGAGAGAAATGGTGGAGTTTTGAAATTTGTAAGACTGGATGTCATGAACTGCTATGTATATTATGATTTTTCAACACTATTAAGGTAAATACATTGTTTGTTCTCTATCAAAATCTTTCATTTGCTAACTATGCCTATCAGTAGTTAGTGCCTTCAGTAGTTTGAATCTTTTATTTAGCTGGCAGTAGTGGCGCTCGCTGTATTGCAGTAGTTCGAGTAACGAAGATGTTTGGTGAGGTAAGTGATTTGTGAAAGGTATAGGATGATGTTAGTCAGGGCCATTCTTTTGTAGGGATTTTTGAAAGTCAGATTGCGTTGCGCTAAAAATATTGGGAAGTATGGTGGGCAGCGGAAGTGTTCAAGCTCAGAAGAGCAATTCTACACGTGTGAGGTGTCGCATTGTCCTGCTGGAATTGCCCAAGTCCGTCGGAATGCACAGTGGACAGGAATGGATGTAGGTGATCAGACAGCATGCTTTCATACGTGTCACCGGTCATAGTCGTATCTAGACGTATCAGAGGTCCCACATCACCTAATTGCACACGACTCACACCATTACAGAGCCTCCACCAGGTTGAACAGTCCCTGCTGAGATGCGGGGTCCATGGATTCATGAGGTTGTCTCCATACTCGTACACGTCCATCCTCTCGATACAATTAGAAACGAGACTCATCATACCAGGTAACAATTTTCCAGTCAGCAACAGTCCAATGTCGGGGATCACGGGCCCAGGCGAGGCGTAAAGCTTCGTGTCGTGCAGCCATCAAGGGTACACGAGTCGGTCTTCAGCTCCGAAAGCCCACATCGATGACATTTCGTTGAATGGTTCGCACGCTGACACTTGTTGATGGCCCAACACTGAAATCTGCAGCAGTTTGCGGAAGAGTTGCACTTCTGTCACGTTGACCGATTCTCTTCAGTCATCGTTGGCCCCATTCTTGCATCATCTTTTTCCGGTAGCAACGATGTCGGAGATTTGATGTCTTACCGGATTGCTGATATTCACAGTACACTCGTGAAATGGTCATACGGCAAAAACGCCACTTTATCGCTACCTCGGAGATTCTGTGTCCTGTTGATCGTGCGCCGACTGTAACACCACGTTCAAACTCACTTAAAGCTTGATAACCTGCCGTTTAGCAGCAGTAACCGATCTACAACTGCACTGGACACTTGTTGTCTTGCACAGGTGTTGCCGCCAGCTGAGCCGTATTCTGCCCGTTAACATATAACTGTATTTGAATAAGCATGCCTATACCAGGTTCTTTGGCGCTTCAGTATATAATTCCACGAAAGAATACACTACAATATCTTAAGCTGAAAAATATATAATAAAAATTAAAACAGATACATTACTAAATTGAAATATTTTGAAATCTTTGTTCCAAAATCAAATGGCTCTGAGCACTATGGGACTCAACTGCTGAGGTCATTAGTCCCCTAGAACTTAGAACTAGTTAAACCTAACTAACCTAAGGACATCACAAACATCCATGCCCGAGGCAGGATTCGAACCTGCGACCGTAGCGGTCTTGCGGTTCCAAACTGCAGCACCTTTAACCGCACGGCCACTTCGGCCGGCAATCTTTGTTCCACTTTTGTTTGTGTTTTATAATTAGAATGTTTGTATTTGTAAAGTACAGGGGGTCTATAACTATACTTTCGCTGCTTGAGCTAACGTAGAGAGAAAACTATTTACTGTATGGGTATATGGAAATGATGTTCAGTGAAGTTGCAGACAGTCGAAATGGGTCTAGATAAGGTGAGCAGAGCTTTACTCGTAAATCAGTTTTATCAAAACAACAGCAATAGCGCTGCTGCTCTTCACATTAAAGGCATACGGAAATGTCCTAGTCCCCCACCGCGTTGAAGAAATTTATTGGGAAGCTCGAATTAACTGGTGATTCTCCAGGGAGAGGACGACGGTGTAAGTAGGCTGTTTAGTTTTTATGTTGGTAACGCCACGTAGCGCTCTGTATTAAAATTACTGGCTGTGCTGTGTGAAGTCTGTGTCTGGTTTGCATTGTTGAAATTTGCTATTGTAGTGTTGGGCAGTTGGCTGTTAACAGCGCGTAGCGTTGCGCAGTTGGAGGTGAGCCGCCAGCAGTGGTGGATGTGGGGAGAGAGATGGCAGAATTTTAAGAGCGGACAATCTGAACGTGTGTGCGCCAGAAAGAGTAAATTTCTAATACTGGATATCATGAACTGATATATATATATATATATATATATATATATATATATATATATATATATATATATATATATATATATATATATATATAATGACTTTTGAACACTATTAAGGTAAATAAATTGTATGTTCTCTATCAAAATCCTTCATTTGCTAACTATGCCTATCAGTAGTTAGTGCCTTGCCTTCACTAGTTAGAATCTTTTATTTAGCTGGCAGTAGTGGCGCTCGCTGTATTGCAGTAGTTCAAGATTTTTGTGAGGTAAGTGATTCATGAAAGGTATAGGTTATTGTAACTCAGGGCCATTCTTTTGTAGGGATTTTTGAAAGTCAGATTGCGTTGCGCTAAAAATATTGCATAGTCATTTATAATTTTTCTAAGGGGATGTTTCAACGGACAACTGCGCCGTAAATTATTGAAGAAGTCACTGTTGCCATCGCTGAGAATGTTGGACGCAATGTGCGATTTTCAAGCCGGCGGGGTTGGCCAAGTGGTTCTAGGCGCTACAGTCTGGAACCGCGCGACCGCTACGGTCGCAGGTTCGAATCCTGCCTCGGGCATGGATGTGTGTGATATCCTTAGGTTAGTTAGGTTTAAGTAGTTCTAAGTTCTAGGGGACTGATGACCTCAGAAGTTAAGTCCCATAGTGCTCAGAGCCATATGAACCATTTGCGATCTTTAAGCAGTACACTAGCTTTGTCACGACAACTCAAAATCCCGGGGTCCACCGATCGAAGAGTGCTGCGAACAACTGTGAAACGGTATCTCTAGTTCAGTTTCAGGCTGTCGTGGACGCAGATGGCTGAGCAACGTTTGTAACTTGGAACGGTAACAAAATGTGTGTGTGTGAAATCTTATTGGACTTAACTGTTAAGGTCATCAGTCCCCAAGCTTACATACTATTTAACCCAAACTATCCTAAGGACAGACACACACACCCATGCCCGAGGGAGGACTCGAACCTCCGCCGGGACCAGCCGCACAGTCCATGACTGCAGCGCCTGAGACCGCTCGGCTAATACCGCGCGGTGGAACGGTAACATGGTACGCAATTAACAAATGTTACTGCCTCATGTGGAAATTAAAATTTGTTTCTTTCATGATGTATTCGTTACATCTTTTCCGCATGTCCTTAAAATGTTCCCACAAAGTTTCACCGTCTATGATCACTCGTCTTGTATGGTAGCCCTATCAAATAGCTAAAGTTTAATTTTAACCACCACGTATTTCCGTTTTTTTTTTATAATTAGGTATGGAAGGTGTAAATATAGCAATAAAATAAAAGTAAAATTTGAAGGTGATTTTCTTCACAGTAGTACCGCCTGTCGATTAGAGCTTACATCTGCATCTACAAGGGCAGTTCAATAAGTAATGCAACACATTTTTTTTCTGAAACAGGGGTTGTTTTATTCAGCATTGAAATATACCAGGTTATTCCCCAATCTTTTAGCTACACAACACTATTTTTCAACGTAATCTCCATTCAATGCTACGGCCTTACACCACCTTGAAATGAGGGCCTGTATGCCAGCATGGTACCATTCCACTGGTCGATGTCGGAGCCAACGTCGTACTGCATCAATAACTTCTTCATCATCCGCGTAGTGCCTCCCACGGATTGCGTCCTTCATTGGGCCAAACATATGGAAATCCGACAGTGCGAGATCGGGGCTGTAGGGTGCATGAGGAAGAACAGTCCACTGAAGTTTTGTGAGCTCCTCTCGGGTGCGAAGACTCGTGTGAGGTCTTGTGTTGTCATGAAGAAGGAGAAGTTCGTTCAGATTTTTGTGCCTACGAACACGCTGAAGTCGTTTCTTCAATTTCTGAAGAGTAGCACAATACACTTCAGAGTTGATCGTTTGACCATAGGGAAGGACATCGAACAGAATAACCCCTTCAGCGTCCCAGAAGACTGTAACCATGACTTTACCGGCTGAGGGTATGGCTTTAAACTTTTCCTTGGTAGGGGAGTGGGTGTGGCGCCACTCCATTGATTGCCGTTTTGTTTCAGGTTCGAAGTGATGAACCCATGTTTCATCGCCTGTAACAATCTTTGACAAGAAATTGTCACCCTCAGCCACATGACGAGCAAGCAATTCCGCACAGATGGTTCTCCATTGCTCTTTATGGTGTTCAGTTAGACAACGAGGGACCCAGCGGGAACAAACCTTTGAATATCCCAACTGGTGAACAATTGTGACAGCACTACCAACAGAGATGTCAAGTTGAGCACTGAGTTGTTTGATGGTGATCCGTTGATCATCTCGAACGAGTGTGTTCGCACGCTCCGCCATTGCAGGAGTCACTGCTGTGCACGGCCGGCCCGCACGCAGGAGATCAGACAGTCTTGCTTGACCTTGCGGCGATGATGACACATGTTTTGCCCAACGACTCACCGTGCTTTTGTCCACTGCCAGATCACCGTAGACATTCTGCAAGCGCCTATGAATATCTGAGATGCCCTGGTTTTCCGCCAAAAGAAACTCGATCACTGCCCGTTGATTGCAACGCACATCCGTTACAGACGCCACTTTAACAGCTCCGTACAGCGCTGCCACCTGTCGGAAGTCAATGAAACTATACGAGACGAAGCGGGAATGTTTGAAAATATTCCACAAGAAATTTCCGGTTTTTTCAACCAAAATTGGCCGAGAAAAAAAATGTGTTGCATTACTTATTGAACTGCCCTCGTAACTTTAAAGCTAGTTGTTAGTTTACGCCCCGATCAGGTACAGATCTTAATTTCCCACTGAACCTTCTTTCGCAAGTTCAGAGTTTTTGGTGAATGAATCTTTTAAAACATTTTGTAACTTTTTAAATTTTGGTAATTCGATGTTGCACAACAAATGCATATCACTCTTTACATCCCCTTTATCTTAAGTGCAGCTATATGGCGACGGCAGGTGTCGAAACGCCGTAATAAATTAAGACATTTTAATTAGCTACGTAGTTTGTTCACGCAGTTTCGTGATGATCGCGGACTCATATCGGAAATTCTTTTCCTTTATTAATAAATAATCATTTTCGACTTATTATGATGCCAAATCCTATATCATTGTGTGAAGAGGTCACTGGATTGATAAACAAGTAAGTATAAATAAATAAAACACTAAGCGAATTTTGACCAGACGTTCTGATCTTTAGCGTTCCCGCCGATGTGTGTTTTTTTCTCATTTGGAAGACAGTAGGTTTGAATAAAACCGACGCAACTCGCCCTACGTGAAGGAATGGAAAAAGAAAAAAGTTGCGAGTCGTGATATGCACTCGCAAAAAGTTTCTCGGTAGCTCATTAAGTGTAGAGGGCAGGTGTTGTGCCGATCACGCCGTATATAAGCACTTCCGAGAAGGCTTAGCGGCGTCTCATTGCCTTGAAGTACTCACCTTCGTCGATGTATGACGACACTCAGTCTGCGTAATGTTTGGGATTCCCGATGGCCGCCCCGCGATAACCGCCGCAGCCGCTACCCGCTGGGCGTTAGCCAATTCTGCACAGCGACCACGTCACCGTAGGAAACGACTCCGCTCACCAAAACGCCTTCAGAGCCTTAGGCTCGATGCGCACATGTGGGTTCGCAGCGTCATTTTCTCGCGCGTTTCAGCAGTGGGTGTGAAGCAATGGAGCAGCGATCACTACGCCGATGTAGCTGCGAACTAGCCGCGAGAACGCGTCGAGATAATTGTGCTCGCCCTCCAATGCTGTATCGCAGCGATCTGGCCTACCGCAGCGAAGCAGCCTTCGTTACAGGTGACTGGGGCATTCTACATGCGTTCACAATCCCAGCAACAGTTGGTCTTCAGCGTACCAAGGATGCAGCCGGTTTGGGTGAGGAATTGTTCATTTAAGGAATGAAAAAATACTCTGAAATATGGGACATATCTCGGAAGGAAATCATGATTGGATTAAGAAGAGATCTGCGTGGTTTCAAGGGTGGAAGGTTCTGTGATGATTTTGCTGCGAAACCGAATCATGAGAAAAATGATATAGGAAAAAACATCAGTGTTAAACAATTTTCTCTTTGTGTTCAAAGGGCGGCTCTTTTGCTCGAATGTGGGCATTTAAAACTTGAAATAGCAGTAAGCAGAAAATGCTTTGCTCCCTGGTACTAGCCCTTTAATCAGAATGATAAAATCTTTAGTTAATAACATCAATCCTCACATTTTAATAATGGTATAGATTGGACAGTTTTTCACTTTCGTGTGGAAAGTGATTCAGTATTCATTACGATTGTTACCGAGGAGATTTACTAGATGTGCCATGATACTTTGTCAGCATTGTCTGTAAAGTAATCAGCGGAAACATGTATTCTACAGTTAAGTGACCTTTCTCCTTGAGTTGAAATTTCATTCTCCAGATTACGTAACATACATTCCAAATCTTCTGGTATTTTTCAACCACCTTATTCTGTGAAATTCGGTATGCACTCTTTGCGAAATACTTCCCACACAGCTCTGCAAATTTTGCTTACTGTTTTCCACAGTGTTGTATGGGCGTTCCAGCATTGATAATGCACGTCACTTAAGAGTGTCGTCACTACCCAGATATCTGTAAGAGACAAATAGCTGACATTACAGATGCTCTTTTACAGTTAATTCATCAAACTACTATAGATTCATTTGAAAATAAAGAAATTACTGTCATTTGGTCTTAAATCTACAAGTAGTGTCACGAACGCTCTTTTCAGTAGCTTTGAACTCATCATTAGATGAGTCAAAAACCACGTGTTGCGTTTGTTAATGTATTCACAAACGAAATAAGCAAACACTACCTGCTTTCTTCCTTCTACGTGCGTGCCGGTTGGCTTCCAATCATGCACTGCTGAGCGATTATCGCTGCGATGTCGCTCTGTGTGCAGTGAAACTATTTCTGGCGCGGCGATCTCTCTTGCGAGCACGAACGGCTATTACTCGTTCGTGTGCATCGAGCCTAAAGCGACTGATGTGCAGTTGTAGCTACTTAATCTTTCTATGCACGCACATCTGGCTACTGATTAATTGTAGAAGCATTTTAGATTGATACTGACTAAAAGGGTAGATCTCACTAAGATTGATTATTTAACTACATGTGACTAACGTTTCACTGTAAGGCATGCAACGGACTGATAATGATCATAAAAACGCAACGAACTGCTCACGAATATACATCTGACTATGATGGATAAGCATCTGTTTATAATGAATATTTAAACTCAACGGAATTAAGTTTGCGTTATTTAAACAAAAATACACACACATATAACGTTTATGTCTGATCTGAAGACAGCCCTACCATCTCCTGTATTGTTCTGTATCTACTAAAGCTTCAAAAACTCCAGCAGCACTTTGAGTTTGAGGTTAGCGGACAAGAACGGAACAAATCTTGAACCGAGGAGAAAAATACGAATGTATTCTTCGCACGCTGCAAAACGTATGGGCGAAATAATTTAAAGCAAAGGCGCAAGTGTTCATCACACATCGCATTTGTTCGACCCACCATAAATTATTCACGAACAAGGCAATTCTGTAACTAAATCTCACAAAGTGTACTTTTCTCTTAGACTGTTAATTAAAAAATCGAGCTACCAACGTAAATTACACGGTATTTAATGTACCCATAATACTATAACTCGACCCTTCAGCCTCTGTCGTATTCTAAACATACTCATCATGTGGCGTGAGCGCTGTGTCATCGCACCTGGCACCGTGTATGAACATTTAAGTAGAGTGCCTGGGCTCGTAATTTGATATTATGTAAATCGCGTTATGCGGAAGGTGGTAAAATTGTGACTAATGATTTATTGAAATGTGATCTGATTATAATCAAGAATCGGACGAAAGTATTTTTATGGACATACTGTATTCGCTAACGAATCGAATGCGCTGCTTTGCCGCCTTGCTTACATACAAGTGAACATGAATTATTATCAAAATATTTCTGACTGTATCTCTGAGAAACTTCCGTAACATTACTAAATTAAACTGTGATTCTTGTCCATAAACGTGTTTGCATAATGTACGACGGGTATAAACTTTATTGCAGTACTGGGTCCGAACTTACTCAAACAATAAATAACACTCACGTACGATCAACAGTTACCAAATGAAAATGTAATTGGTTATTTCCATTGAAGGATTTTCAAAATATATTTTCAAGTTTGTGATACGTTATTCGGAGCTGGCCTTACTGCCTACGTAGCTAACACTTCCAGGTCCAACTTAATGTAGTGCGGACACCCTGCGTAGTGTCGAAAGGAGAGTGACTCACATAAACCGTGCTCTGGTTGGAGATTCATAAATATACGAATGTACTATGCACGTTTTATTTCGTAATGTGCTATGTACAGGCACAGACGGTACGGTCAAATGTAATAAAAACATTACCAGTATATTCCGAAACAGCACGAGAGGCGCTTATTAGAGGCCTCTGTTTCCCATAATTAACAAAATAGAAACGTCTTGAAGCTGCAGGTATTCTTACCTGATTAGCCACTGGCTGATAAGGCAAAGGGCTTGGTACGCTCTAGCCACGCAAAACCTCGAATTTACCGAGAATTTCCGCTCCAGGAAGTTACTAGCACAACAAAAATTTCAACCTACAAAATTCCCGATTAGTTACTTGATCCTCGGGCGACAAGCGATCGTAATAACCGCATGTGAACACACAAATGAACATGACAACCAACGCCTTGGCACCCTCGCTTACGAAATACTATATGTGCAGAAACACTGCAAGGCACATCATTTATGAAATAAACGAGAAAGGTAATATTAAGTCTCACGCTCAAGAGATTTTTAACGTCCAGTTTCATGAATTAAGTTATGGAAATGACTGCGATAATTAAACAGACGACTAAGTAATGATAAAAAACGATATAAAATTAATTATCGCTCTCTTACGCAAGTATCGTATCACCCAAGCTGCTCGAACAGCAGCGGCGGCAAGATCCACGAAAGGCAGCGTCTATCTTCAAAGTGTACCAAATGTGTCTCCACGAGTAAGTGTCGGCCGTCCTTTGATCGCCCATTTGCCCTAAATACTGTATCTACGTCACAGACTAGAGCTCTAGAGTGAGCATTCAGATGCGTAGAATTGATTTTATGTTGCCAATATACATTGCTACCGTGATTACGTGATCGCGACGGCGTAGCTTTATCCGTAATGCGTCCTATTGTAAGATTACCGTCTGGTTCTTATGTATAAATGGCAATGATATTTCATTTATAGGCTCGCTGCTAGTCTCGCTACACGTTTTACCTCACTATAAATTCTGAGTGTCATTTTCACTAGTACAGACATATCCCTTCGCAGGTGCTGTGATTTGGTATAGGCGTTTTGTAGACACCATACCACTTGATACCTAGAATAAAGTGGATGCTTTGAACAGCAACATGAACGGGCGATACGAACTGCACCGTCACGTCATCGTGAATCTACACTGTCCGTCACGCAACGTCAGGCTTAGCTCATTACCGAAAGACGAAACTAGGGCTATGAATCCCCATCCATGACACAAAAAGTCAGAGTATAGTATCGGCATTGAGGAAATAAGGACGACAAATGGCCAAAGCAAACTTCATAAAGCCGGCCAGAGTGGCCGAGCGGTTCTAGGCGCTACAGTCTGGAACCGCGCGACCGCTAAGGTCGCAGGTTAGAATCCTGCCACGGGCGTGGATGTGTGTGATATCCTTAGGTTAGTTAGGTTTAAGTAGTTCTAAGTTCTAAGGGACTGATGACCTCAGAAGTTAAGTCCCATAGTGCTCGGAGCCATCTGAGCCAAACTTCATAACGTATGTTCTTGTTCAATATTGTTTGTTAAAATGCTTAGAAGTGGAATAGCATTTGAAAACATTAACATTTATGTACTAGGGAGCTATATACATACAAACACCTCCAACAATATCTATAAAGGAATAAATGGGACCTGTTTACCTTACCCCCTCACTTAGAGCATTATTCAGTAGAAATTGCTTCATTAACTTATTATTTATATAAATTGTGGGCGTCTGCTCCGTTCTGTTATTGTAGAACTTAAATAATTTTTCACTTTCAGGTATCTGATCTCGCTTGTGCAATAATACTGAACGGACAAAATATTCAAGTTGTCATGGAACATTCGCAATTTGCCACGAAAACAAAGCATAATAATAAAATTAAGATTAAGAAAAAAACAACAGAATGAAATTCACTTCTATACCATCACTAATCGCGGCGAAAGTAGGTAAACCTACATTGCTGCCAGTCGACGATACCGTCAAAACCTTATTCGCGAGAAACCTCAATGTGCCGTGATGTGACATGGCGGTCCGTTGACGGCTTTTGTGAATGGCGCCATTTGGAACGCATTGTGAAATCGTTTGATGTGACGTGAATTGACGTGACGTGACGGCCATTGTGAACTGGCATTAAACTGACAACGTCGTCCCCAAATAAAGTGACAGTTCCAGCTTAATGTTGACAACATGCGGAGAATGCAATGCTCGCTTCAGAGGTATTTCTACTCTATGACCTACGACCCCTATGACCTAAGATACCCAGCTTGAAGAATGCTCACATTTTGCGCTCTGCTCATTTGTCGTACTGAGAACAGCTGACGTGACATCTTTGACCAAACGAAATTTGCCGCCGTATACGGGGGACATAAATAACTACCATATAGGGAAAGCTCTCTGTTTGCCCTAGTATGCCAGACATACATCTAACGTGAATTACATACGAATACTAAAATATCACAGAAAAATGGAATTCAACATTGTTACTGTGTCAGACTGGCATAGCAAGAATCTTTCAGCCGCACTTGGAAACGAGAGGCTTTAGTTCAAAGCTTTTGCTCTTACATGTAGCTCGAATTGCCACTGTACTGACACTGCAGTACGCTGAAACACATCCAGTGTGCGTCTACCATATGACCTACGAGTATGCTTCCACTAAACAGCGAGCAGCAACTTCGTTTCTCTCCTCTCGAAGATGATGGAGGTACCACTTAAAACAAGAGCTAAAATCCCGACTTCAAGTAGCGAAATACTTAACGTTGATAGGTCACTACACTAAGGAGGAATTTATAGTGAAAAAGAAACGATCTCAGTGTTCGCAAATTAATGGCCAGTTCGTATCATTTGAACTGTAACTGTATTTCTTTTATCATCACCCTATTGCATTACAACAGAAGCCAGCATCACCGCGTGCTGAGAGTCCTACGTGAATACTGGTATGTCATATAACAAAGAAAGAGGCAGTAAGTAATTAAGTTCAGGTTTATATTCCTACATAATATTGATCCCCTCTTTACAATTAACACTCTGGTACAACTCAGTTCTTACTATCAATTTTACTTCTATGTATTTAGTGCTTTACAAGCAGATTTTCCCCTCAAAGCAAAATCAGGCAGTAAAGGTACAACGATAGCCAGATTCCTTCCATACTGCAGAACAGGATCCCTGAATGTGATCTGTGATAGGATCATAAAGAGAGAACGTAGTAATTCTCCAAAATGGCGACAGCCGTTAGAATGCTCTGAAAATTTGAAAGGTTTCTACTTATTGAAAGAGATGTCAAACACAGAAAACTTCTCATATATACTGCTTGACGCCCAGTCAGGATGGGAAACCTCTGAGGAACGATGGCATTGTCTGCTTCCAGTGTCCCAACAGGGAGAATTTGGGCGCTGCCTTTCTCAGTCGTTTCCAGGAGACTTCCTTTTCGAAGTAGACGATTAACGGTTACTCCGAGGTCATAAAACTCCGGGACGCGCCCCAATCTCCTCGTTCTACCACCAGTGGCTGCACTTAGACGTCAACAGTACTCGCATTTCGCTTCTTGCACATGCCGCCTAGAGTCACGTTACAGGTTAAATGCAGCAATTTATTTTTCCTTGTTTGTTAACTATTTGTAACATTCAGAAGAGTCACGAGTGGGGAATTTTGAGTAAAACCTACACATTTCTCTTGTTCCCATGTTTAAATTTGCTTCTTTTTATCAAACTCAGCGGAGTTTACACAGTCTCGCCTCATTAACACGTTGTGCAGGTGCAGTTGCGGAACAATTCTGAAACAGTGGTTTATTGAGTTTGTTAAGCACATCCTCGGTACAAAATAAACGTGTAATGACTTCACTTAAGTTTTTCCAAAACCAACAGCATTTCTCGTTTCACCAGCTATCGATGTCCCTTAAAAATTACATTCTTTCATCGTAAAAGTCTGTAGTTAGGGGAATAAACGGTAGATAATGAAGTTTTTCATAATAACCATACGGCAAAATACTCTCCTCTTTGAGTGCTATCATTTACCAAGCTGTCATTTCGGTAACTCAAACCGTTTATGAAATATGATGGATGTTGTGGATATTTCACTCTGGCTTTATCGCTGGGGCAGCGCGATCGCAAATGGGTGTACTACGTCAGATCAATTTTCTCGAGATTGATTACAGATGGACACCTCCAACGAAGTCTAAAGAAAAATTCAATAAGTTAGCTAAATTTCATACTCCGCAACGTATTACGTAATATGCACCAGCGGGGATTAAGAGACGTTGAACGCAGACTGGTAGTTGGAGTTAGATGCATGAATGTTCCATTTCATAAATCGTTATGGAACTCAATATTCCGATATCTATTCAGTGTCAAGAGACTGCCGAAAATACCAAATTTCAAACATTATGTCTGACCACGGATAACACAATGGCTTGGAGCTTTCACTTAACGATAGAGAGCAGCGGCGTTTTCGAACAGTTGTCAGTGCTAACAGACAAGCAACACACTGTAAAGTAACTACAAAAATTAATGTAGGACACACGATGAATGTATCTCTTAGGATAGTGCAGTGAAATTAGGTGTTAATACGCTATGGCGGCAGACGACCGACGCGAGTGCCTTTCCTAACAGTACGACATCGCCTACAGCGCCTCTCCTGGTCTCGTGACCCTATCGGTTGGACCCTAAACGACTGAAAACCATGGCTTAGTCACATGAGTTCGGACTTCAGTTGGTAAGAGCTGATGATAGGGTTCGAGAGCGGCGCAGGCCCCAGGAAATCACAGACCCAAGTTGTCAACAAGACACTGTCGAGTTGGTGGTGGCTCCATAATGGTATGAGTTGTGTTTACATGGAATAGACTGTGTCCTCTGATTATGTTCGGATACTTGGAGACCATTTGCAGCTATTCGTGGACTTCATGTTCCCAAAGAATAACGGAATTTTTATGGATGACAATGCACCATGTCACGGCACCACAACTGTTCGTTTGTTTTGATCGACATTCGGGACAGTTCGAGCGAATGATTTGGCCACCCACAACGCCCTATATGGATCCCATCGTAGATTTACAGGACATAATCGAGAGGTTAGTTCATGCACAAAATCCTGTACTGAAAAACTTCCACAATTATGGACAGCTATAGAAGCAGTATGGTTCAATATTTCTGCAGGGGACTTCCAAAGACTTGTTGAGTCCTTGCCACGTCAAGATGCACCACGCCGGACAATGGGAGGTCCGAACTATATTAGAAGGTATCCCAGGACTTTCGTCACCTCAGTACCTGTCTGCCAGCGATACATCTTTGCTTGTTGACACGTTGGACACCCCGCGCTGTTACGTACAAACTGGGAAACTTCATTTGTGATGGAGTCAAGGGCATACCCAAACACCATAGTTCCTTTCTACCTTTCTGTCACGTTCTCACTTCGACAAAGCTTACTGCAGTGATTCCATACAACTGACTGCCACGTACACACCAATTCACTGAAACGACTTACGTCAGCGGTTGAGAGTCGTACCCACACCATCAACAGCCATACGAACCAACCAATCTCTTATTTTATGGGGCTTACTAATATTCTGGCAGCTAAGTTTGCATTTTTCATTTTCGCTCCAAGTCTCATCTCGCATATTTTTACGTTCACTAGCCCAGAAGACTTGCATAACATTCGACAGTTATTGCCTGTGTTTTCGAGATGAGATAAGAACCCATTTTGAACCCCAGATGGAAACGGCCTTAAGGCGAAGTCACATTAGCCTTTGTAATTCTGATTCATTGGGTTCTATACACTGTTGTGACCTCTTTTTCGCTTCTAATTGAAGAAAATTATCTGCAGCAACAGATCAGCGCACGAATTTTGCTGGAAGTCCCAACCTTACTAAGAATTTCTTTTTGGCATTTGCTCTTTGCCAACTTTCAGTTCATCTTGCACAAATCTCTCTTACCATCAATTCTCCAAGCAAAGTGTATTGTACCCGGTGTTCTAGAACGCCGCACATAGTACACTAGCATATCGAAGATATACGAGTATATCGTAGCAACTGGCAGTAAATGAATGTTTATATATACCGGGTGATCAGAAAGTCAGTATAAATTTGAAAACTGAATAAATCACGGAATAATGTAGATAGAGAGGTACAAATTGACACACATGCTTGGAATGACATGGGGTTTTATTAGAACCCAAAAAATACAAACGTTCAAAAAATGTCCGACAGATGGTGCTTTATATGATCAGAATAGCAATAATTAGCATAATAAAGTAAGACAAAGCAAACATGATGTTGTTTACAGGAAATGCTCAATATGTCCACCATCATTCCTCAACAATAGCTGTAGTCGAGGAATAATTTTGTGAACAACACTGTAAAACATGTCCGGAGTTACGGTGAGGCATTGGCGTCGGATGTTGTCTTTAAGCAACCCTAGAGATGTCGGTTGAGCACGACACACTTGCGACTTCAGATAACCCCAAAGCCAATAATCGCACGGACTGAGGTCTGGGGACCTGGGTGGCCAAGCACGACGGAAGTGGCGGCTGAGCACACGATCATCACCAAACGACGCGCGCAAGAGATCTTCCACGCGTCTAGCAATACTTTTTTTTGGTTCTAATAAAACACCATGTCATTCCAAGTATGTGTGTCAATTTTTACCTCTCTATCTACATTATTCCGTGGTTTATTAAGTTTTCAAATTTATACTGACTTTTTGATCACCCGGTATATAGTCAAAGATGGAAGCACAGCTCCACCCTTTGCCGTGGTTTCCCCCTGTGAGATGTCAGTGTCTGTTGGTGAATCAGTATCTGGATGACTTGGAATGGGTCATTTACCATGACCCAATAGGTTTGTTTTTTGCGGTCGTGTAATATTTATTACTATCTTTTTTATTTTCTCAAGGAAAGGACAGATACTTTATTTCAGTTTCTATAGCAATGTGCCACATCACCAACAACTTTAATCTTGTCACAATTCAATGCACCTTTAACCCATACGGACACAGACACTGATTCGTTTACGTTACGACGATTCCTTGTCCTAAGAACCAACGGCATTGTAGACATATAGTAAGATGAACCACGATCTCTGTTGTACACTTCACATATCTGAAATGTACGATAAGCAATAACTTCTCGGCTGTTAAGTCTCCAGCCCTGACACAGTCTCCAGTTTCCAACCACGCCCGCATCTCGTGGTCGTGCGGTAGCGTTCTCGCTTCCCACGCCCGGGTTCCCGGGTTCGATTCCCGGCGGTGTCAGGGATTTTCTCTGCCTCGTGATGGCTGGGTGTTGTGTGCTGTCCTTAGGTTAGTTAGGTTTAAGTAGTTCTAAGTTCTAGGGGACTTATGACCACAGCAGTTGAGTCCCATAGTGCTCAGAGCCATTTCCAACCACGAACTAGAGCCATAGTAACCCAATCAGTCGGCTGTTCAGGACATTTTTAGTCACCAGTCGAATAATACCATATGTGCACTTCCTCGATGCTCTTGTCTGTTGCAGAAGTTTTCGGTTGTGTTTCATGTGGATCATCTTTGAGTTAGACATGGCCACCATTTCAGTTCAGACACTCGTTTTTAACTGTTGAAAATTATGGAGAAGATTTCCTTATAAACCTTCGACAAAACTGAATAACACACCCCGAAACTTACAGAAACGTTATGCTTTTTTAAGTGTCTTGATTTCAATAATACATTACTTTACAATTGAGTATTAATTTCGCATCTCAGACAACCTGACAACCTGTAAAAATGACAACAGAAGACTGCCTTTAGGCTCAAACGAATCTCGCAGTATTCAAGAACAAACATTATTTCAAAGTACTAACCGTTAAGCAGTGAAAACATGCCACTCACGCTAGAGACTTTGTGTTTATGCACACTGTAGGCTGCAGCGGCGTCGTCTGTACGTTTTTCTCGGACCTATGCAAATAAATAGAAAATACCAGTCAGATAATGGACATACATTATTTAAATACGTGTTAAAGCGCAAAAATAATAAAGAACACGTACCATGGTCGTCAATAAGGCAAGTTTTCAATAAAGCCGTCGTTATGCCAACGAAGTTGGAAAAGAAAAGTACCTTCAGTCAAAGTAAAACACTAACACAACCTACAACACAAATTATTTTTAAAAGCATCAGACAATGAAAGGGTGCTGGATATAAACATACCACGCGTATTAAGAGGCGCACCTGAGTGCAGTGTTGATACAGGGTGACATTTATTGTATTATATGAAATAAAATCCTCGTACCTTCTGAACGGATTGCGTTAGGACGTTCAAGCTGAACGGTTGGCCGCGGGGCATAATGGGAATTTGTATGCGCATGATTTTTTGGTTTAGTGACGAAGCCCATTTTCATTTCGATGGATTCGTCAAAAGCAAAACTGGCGTATTTAGGGGACTGTGAATCAGCATTTCGCGATCGAGAAGTCTCTTCACCCTCAACGGGTAACTGTGTGGTATCCAATGCCACTCACGGAATAATCGGTGCGATATTCCTTGATGGTACGGTATCTACCGAACGCTAGGTCATCGACAGCGTCGATGTTCCGACACTTCAGCGGGTCATGCAGAATTTCGCTATTTGTCTGCACCACATCATCGCCAATGATGGCAGGCATATAGAACACGTCATAACCTAGGTCCGAATATCTGTAGTGACGTTTACATGTTGAATAAAGTGTGTGCACGCCGTAGTTTGTAACTACTGGGCGTTTTTTTCATATAGTTCAATAATTTTCACCCTGTATATACTCATTACGAAATGTAATATGTCATTAATAAAAATACATAACTCAAAAGTTGGCCGAGGCATGTCTATCATTCCATTGTGTGCTTGTCGGAGAGGCGGCAGCCAGTGTCAACCTGTAATAGTACACAGCTGCCACACATGTGTGAACGGTTACAATTACTGGAAATAAAGAGCACTGTTATTAATTAAATTCACGTGTTACGTTTCGTGACGAGCATACGGCAACATTATACTCAGTTACGCCTCGTAAGTAACATGTTATGTTTTTGTTGTATTGTAGCCTACATCTTCATATTATGATGCTTTTAAAATAATTTATGCTTGAAATTTGTTTAGTGTTTTACTGATAGGTAAATTTTTGTTTGTCTCCATAGTTTCGGAGTCGCGCTTTGTAAATTTGTTGGTATAACCGACAGTTTATTGAAAGCTTGGCTCACTGATGGGCATGGTACGAGTCCTTTATTATTTTTGCGCTCTAACACGTATTTACATAACGTAGTTCTTAAAAATTGTTAATTGTTCACATTAACTGATAGATATTTCTCGATTTATTTGCACAATTCCGGGAAACCATTTCAGGTGACGACGTTGTATTCTAGAGTGTACGTAAACACAGAATTTCTAGCTTGAGTGGTACGTTTCCACTATTTAACGGTTATTACTTTGAAAAAGCGATTGTGAAATTCATTTAAGCCTAAAGGCAATTTTCTGTTCATTGTTATTTTTACAGTTCTGAAGATGGATGTAGAGCAGAAAAACTAGCAGTCCGTTGTAAAGTAATGTATTACTGCGATCAAGGCAATTACCAAATTTTATAAAATAGTTCAGTAAATTTTAGAAATATATCAGATCGCCACCTCATGATGTCATATCTTACCAACTGTTGAAATATAAGAATTTTATGGTTGTGCGAGTGTGTGACTAGGACCTCCCGTCGGGTAGACCGTTCGCCGGGTGCAAGTCTTTCGATTTGACGCTACTTCGGCAACTTGTGCGTCAATGCGGATGAGATGATGATGATTAGGACAACACAACACTCAGTCCCTGAGCGGAGAAAATCTCCGACCCAGCTGGGAATCGAACTCGGGCCCTAAGGATTGACATTCTGCCGCGCTGACTACTTTTTTTTTTTTTTTTACTTTCATTTTGTTCGACATTGTTCGTTGCATTAGTTCGGGGCGGAAGTCCCATGACACCAGTATAAGTTCAATGTGGAGCCGTTGCCTCAGTTTTTTGTTTCAGAGGGTAGCTAACCCTCTGGCCGAACACGCTAAACTACAAGTCGGCGACCACTCAGCTACTGGGGCAGACGGTAATAGTCTTCTAGTTTAAGATAACACACACGTAATGTCTTCAAAAAACCAAGTATCATCACGTTGTCAACCGCATTCCGAGAATTCTCCACCATGCGGCCCTGTGATGCAGCAATTCAAACCGAAAGCATCAGTACTTGCATTCCTTCCATAGAGTCATCATGGTACATTGATATAAATCATTAATCTGTTACCTTTTATGATAGCTTACCTGCAAAAAATGAATGTGAATCCCTCAGAATCTACAACTGCTAGTGAGTCAATAAGTTGACCATCTTTCCAATCAGAAGTCTTCCACGATGTATAATCTTGAAAGGACTACAGAGCGATTAGAATAGGACAACTGTTCCCACCGTCCATAGAGCGTGATGCTTTCGTGATAGCAATCGACATCATCCTTCGTACCTCGCGATGCTTATGAAAGTACCTTTAGCGTTTTTGTGTCGCTGCAACCATTCTGTTCTGTCAAGCAATGGGCTTTTGTGCGGCCAGCGCTGCTGACGCACCGAAGACAGCGGCCGGGCGATGACCTTGCCGGACTCACGAATAGCCCGCGGCGCACGAGCCGTGGAAGGCGCGTTTCTTGGACACGCTGTGTGGCATTTGCATAAATCTCTTGTAAGATCTCCGACAACCGATAACGGAACGGCAACTCTATTGGCAGACGTCCAAAGCGCGCAAAAGTTAATCTACCTTGCAGTCGAAGACTCTGGTTGAAAAGGCCGAGTTTTAGGTAACATTATTCTTTTCTTTTTCTAGGCTTCCGAGCTTGATGAAGCGTTAAACGTCTCACAATCCCATATTACATGAATGACAATTAACGAATTATCGTTCAGTCCCAAGTACGATGTTATACCTACTATGGATAAATGACCACTAAGGATACCATTACGAAACCGTGCGCCTCTTACGCTCTTCTAAGACACGTATTTTACAGATCAGTAACAAATGTAAACACTACTCAGGAATTAGGTCTTATGGTTGTTAAGACTCGCCGACTGCTGCCTAACAAACGGTATGACAGCGACCTACGACCATGGTGCATTTGATGAGTATGTCACCAATCGCTCCAGTTATCAAAGCCAGTAGGTGAATCCTGATGATGCTGCTGCTACTTTATTCAAACAGCTCATCATTTAGCCTCACACGAACTGGGTGAACCCCTACGAGAAATCGTTACCTCAGAAAAAGCCTGAGGAGATAATGGGAATAAAACCCGGTTCCTTTCCCTCCAAAGGCAGAAATATAGCTCACTCGAGGATAAGTATATGTAAGTAAAATACGAAAAAGGCTTTTACAGTATATTATGAGTTTTCATGATAAAGTACCGAGCAAGGTGGCGCAGTGGTTAGCATACCTGTTTTTCCTTGCGGGGTAGGGGAGTGGCTATGTACATAAAAAACAGTATTCCATTTGAGTCCACTGCACTGAACAGATATTTGAATGTTGTTCAGGGGCAGTTGAATTTAGTGAAACTAAACCTTTAATTGTTGTTGTTTATAGGTCCCCTAACACTTACTTGATAGCATTTTTGCTCAAACTAGAGAGGATTCTTGATTCGCTTTGAATGAAGTACCAAAAAAGTATAAATTTTGTATATGATGGAGCAAGAAAAAGGATGTTGGTAGATCTCCTAAATTCATATGATCTGATGCAAACTCTGTTTTTCCCAATTAGGATGCAGGGGAGCAGTAGCACAGCCATGGACAATATTTTTATTTATTCTTCATTAACAGATGAGCATTCTGTTAGTTAAAGGGTGAATGGCCTTTCACACCATTACGCACAAATTTTAACACTGAAAGGCTTTTGTACTCAAACAAATGTCACATATAATTACAAACTATATAGGAAAGTTAAAAGTAGTCACAATCGGGCTACAGTAGCCCATTACAAAGAGTATTGTAAGGTGCTTCAAAATGTTGTTAGGAAGGCAAAGAGTATGTGGTACGCAAATAGAATAGCTAATTCACAGGATAAAATGAAAACCACAGGGTCAGTTGTGAAGGAAGCGTCTGGTCAGTAGCACAAGGTCGACGATATAAAGTTGGTTCGTATTAAAAATGTTTCTGTCACTGATACATCAGACATATGTACAGTATTTCACAATCACTTTCTGAGTATTGCTGGTGAATTAAATGAAAATTTAGTTTCTACAGGGAATCACATAACTTTCTTGGCAAATGCCATTCCGAGATTGATGTCTGAAATATTCCTGTGTGATACAGACATTGGGGAGATATAATTAAATCACTGAAGACTAAGGACTTTCATGGTTATGATGGAATGCCTAGCAGAGTATTAAAGTACTGTGCTGCACGTGTTAGCCCTGTATTTAGCCGCATGTGTAATTTTTCCTTTAGGAATGGTCAGTTTCCTGAAGTACTCAGTAGTAAAGCGCTTTATGAAAAGGGAGAGAGCGATAATGTAGATAATTTTAGACCTATTTCTATGCCATCAGTGTTTGCTAAAGTTATTGAAAAGGTTGTGTATGTAAGGATAATAGATCATTTTATATCAGACTATTTGCTATCAACTGTACAGTTCGGCTTTAGAAGTCATTTAACGACTTAAAATGCTATATTATCTTTTCTATGTGAGCTACTGGTTGGGTTAAACAAAAGGTTTCGAACGCTAGGCAAATTTTTTGATTTAAATAAGGCGTTTGATTCTGTTGATCACAAAATATTGCTTCAGTTGTTCGACCATTAGGGAATTCGGGGAATAGCTCACAATTATTTCACCTCTTACTTTAGCAAGAGACAGAAAAAGGTCATTATTCACAATGCTGAGAATGGCTATGATGTGGGGTCTGAGTGGGGTACAGGCAAGTGTGCGGTGCCCCAGGGATCAGTGTTGGGGCCACTCCTGTTCCTTATTTATATAAATGATACGCCCTCTAGTATTACGAGTAACTCTGAAATATTTTTGTTTGTTGATGACACTAGCTTGGTAGTAAAGGATGTTGGCTCGATTTCAAGTAGTGCAGTTCATGACCTAAGTTCATGGCTTGTAGAAAATAAATTAACGCTAAATCACAGTAAGACTCGGGTTTTACGGTTTCACACACAATTCAACAAAACCTGACGTTTTAATTCACAGAATGGGCATATGATTAGTAAAATTGAACAGTTCAAATTTCTAGGTGTTCAGGTAGATAGTAAACTGTCGTGGGAAACCCACATTGAGGATCTTGTTCAAGGACTTAATGCTGCCATTTTTATTACTCGAACGGTATCTGAAGTGAGTGATCGTTCAACACGAAAATTTGTCTACTTTGCTTATTTTCATTCGCTTGCGTCGTATGGTATTATATTTTGGGGTAACTCTTCCCATTCTAAAAGGATGTTTTTGGCTCAGAAACGGGCGGTTCGGGCAATAAGTGGTGTAAGTTCACGAACCTCTTGTCGACCCCTGTTCACGAGTCTGGGTATTTTGACATTGGCTCTCAAGATTATATATATATATATATATATATATATATATATATATATATATATTCCTTACTGTCATTTCTTGTTAACAATATTAGCTTTTCCCCAAGAATAAACAGCTTTCACTCAGTTAATACTCGGCAGAAATCAAACCCGCATTTGGATCGAACTTCCTTAACTTTTGTGCAGAAAGGTGTTAATATATTGCTGCATCCATTTTCAGTAAGCTACCAGTAATCTATGCGCTTTCTAATCGAAACTGAAGAGTGTCATCATGGGTCACTCCTCCTATTCTGTCTTATGGACTGACTTCTTTGGGGTTCATAAACATTTTATTTTTATCTGTTATTACTTTTATATTATAGCTTCAAGTACTGACACGTTCAGTGACCTTGGAGATTTGCTCCTAAATTTGGTCCTACGAGAATTAATATAATAAATAAATCGCCTTCGGGAGGAGGACGGTTCAGACCCACGTCCGGCCATCCTGATTTGGGCTTTCCGTGATTTCCCTAAATCGTTTCAGGCAAATGCGAGGATGGTTCCTTGAAAGGGCACAGCTGATTTCCTTCCCCGTCCTTCCCTAAAACCAATGGAACCGATGACCTCGCTGTTTCGTTCCCTACCCCAAATCAACCAACCAACCATAATAAAGTTTCCTTGCAAGCACTGGAACTTAACAGCACTAGAGTACGTAAAATGTTAATGTATATTTTTTCATATGGCAGATGACAAAGAGATAACATTTTAAGGATCCTTCCACTTGGTATTTATCGGTTTTCTCGTTATCTTTTTCGTTTTATTCTCTCAACCGACGTTTCTGCTAGTCTTCTCATCCAGAATGCCACACAAGTAGACATGTCCAGCCAAAGAATTTACACGCATTTGCGTAGTTCAGTACCACCATCGTTTTTTATGTCAATATGATTGACACCTTTTTTATGCTCTGAGATGACGAAAGTCATGGGGTACCTCCTAACATAGTTTGGACCTCCTTTTCTCCAGTGTTTTGCAGCTGCTCGATCTGGCATGGCTCAACAAGTCGTTGCAAGTTCCCTGCAGAAGTATTGAGCCATGCTGCCTCTGTAGCCATCCATAACAGTGAAAGTGTTGTCGGTGCAGACTTGTGTGCACGAACTGACCTCTCGATTGTGTCCCATAAATCTTCGATGGGATTCATGTCGGGCAATCTGGGTGGCCAAATCATTCGCTCGAACTGTCCAGAATGTTCTTTAAACCAATCGTGAACAATAGCGGCCCGGTGACATGGTTGTTTGGGAACATGAAGTCCATGAATGGCTACAAATTGTTTCTAAGTAGCCGAAGGAGTTAGTGATCGGTTCATTCGATGTAAATACGGAGCACGTCATTAAGGAGGCACTACCATCTTCTACAGTGTCTCGTTGACAACTTGGGTCCATAGCTTTATAGGATCTGCGCCACACCCGAAACCTACCATCAGCTGTTACGAAGAGAAACCGGGACTCACCTGACGAGGCTACGGTTTTCCTGTCGTCAAGGGTTCAACCGATATCGTCGCGACTCCAGGCGATGTCGCTCCGTTGGCAAAGGCACTCGTGTCGGTCGTCTGCTTCCATAGCCCATTAACGCCAGATTGCGCTACGCTCTCCTATGGGATTCGTTCTTCGTACGTCCCACATTGATTTTAGCGGTTATTTCATCTATTGTTGCTTGTCTGTTAGCACTGACAAATCTACGAAATGCCCTCGATCGTTAAGTGAAGGCCATCGGCCACTGCGTTCTCCGTTGGGAGGGGTAGTGCCTGAAGTTTGCTGTTCTCGACACACTCTTGACGCTGTGGAACTCGGAATACTGAATCCTCTAACAATTTCCGAAACGGAATGTCTCATATGTCTAGCTCCAACTACCACTCCACGTTTAAAATCTTTTAATTTGCGTCGCGCAGCCATTATCACGTCGGAAGCATTTTCACGTGAAGCACGTGAGTACAAATAAAAGCTCCTCCAATGCACAGCCCTTTTATATCTTGTGTACGTGATAGTAACACTATCTATATATGTGCGTATCGCTATCCCATGACTCTTGTTACCTCAGCGTATAGCATTGAGTGCTACCTACAGTGAGAGACTAAATTAATTGCAATAAAGAATCTTCTTATTTTCATAGTTTATCGTTCGTGTTTTCATAATTTCGTGTCATGTTTCGGTCATCATAAACAGAAACAGATTCCGTTTCATCTAAAGGGCTTCCAGTGCTCACACTGACAGTCGTTTTGGTCAAAAATAATGTCACATTAGCAGTGCGCCAATAACATATCTAAACAAGTAAAGGTCGATTTAAGATACACAGTGACCACAGGTAGAAGGTCTGTGGGCCCAGGGACGCAGTGTGATCGATCTGAAGTCGAGGGAAGCTCAGACACTTGTGCCAGGGATGCAGTGGAGAACGGTTGTAGTCTTGAGCCGTGGAGATTTGGTGAAATTGCTCTTGCTTCAAGGCGTTTGTGCCGCAAAGGAGAATTAATTTATTATTTCATATTTCATTTAGGAATCCCCTCTTAGGTGAGTAATTTAATATTAACCATTAGGTTTACAAAATTAGAAATCGAAGTACACAGCGTCTGACCCCACAAGACCTTTAGCGGCGTGGAGATGCGGGCATTCTCTTGCTCATTCGCTATGTTAGCGCTTTGCATTGTAGAATCATTTTAAATATGACTTTAGTTAGAAGACGTAATGATTTGTGAATAAATGTACCAGGTGTTCTTCCTCTATTCATTTTTTAAATTTTATGTGGTGTTACTGTGGTCATCTTATCTCCAAGCATTGCGAAATGAATATGGAGTCTTTCAAGAGGAAAATTATAAACGTATGTGAATTTTATCCATAGTGGATGCTGTCGAACTACGTGACTGTTCCTTTATGGGGTTAGAAAATTATCTGCTACCAGTCACAATAAAAGGTTATTTATTTTCACACGACCGGTTTCGGGCTTGCGCCCATCTTCAGGTCTTTATACATTCATGTACATGTTTGTACTTTTGGAGATCACTGTATAAATATAAAAAATTATTTGCTGGTGAGTATACAGATACAAGTGGGACAATTGTAAGTGGTAAGGCAGCATTTGACGAAAACATATCTGTACTTACATAAAGATGAAGCATCATTATTACACCTATGCTGTGGTGATAGTTTTGCCACTTAGTTACACACTTATGGTCATTTTCATAGGTGTAATAGTTACTAAGAATGTCTTTAAGTTTGTTGCTGATAAAATATGCTAGACTGTTTTTTGAGTTGACTATGGGCCGTATAGGGCAACTTTCCTTATGAATCTTTGGTTGCGAACGTAGTTTTGGTGCAGATGGGTTCATGACAAGGCATTTTAGAACATCAGAGTCAGATGAATCTGAATATATCAACAAAACTCTAGACTTTTCCAGAATGATAACATACATGAAATACACAATGATCCCACACACAAATTTCAGGCGCAGCTTAAGAAAGAAACTACTAAAATCTTCTGACTTCCTTTTATCTGACTCTGATGTTCTAAAATGCCTTGTCATGAACCCATCTGCACCAAAACTACGTTCGCAACCAAAGATTCATAAGGAAAGTTGCCCTATACAGCCCATAGTCAACTCAAGAAACAGTCCAGCATATTTTATCAGCAACAAACTTAAAGACATTCTTAGTAAGTTTTAGACCTATGAAAACAATTTTTCAGCTAAGAATAGCTATGAACTTATTGAGCCCATCAAAGACTTTCCAATACCAGAGGGTGCCAAATTTGCTTCAATGGACATGGTCAACCTTTACACCAACATTCCTGTACATGACACTATTCATATAATTAGGAGCAATCTATTAAAACACAAAAAGCTATCCAAGGCTGAGATATGTGAAATCATTGACCTGGTAGAGCTGGTCCTATCACACAATTATTTTACTTTCAATAACAAAATTTATAAACAGGAAGATGGTCTTGCAATGGGCAGTAGTTTGGCAGGAAAACTTGCAAAAAAATGGCTCTGAGCACTATGCGACTTAACTTCTGAGGTCATCAGTCACCTGCGACCGTAGCGGTCACGCGTTTCCGGACTGAAGCGCTTAGAACCGCACGGCCACACCAGCCGGCATATTACTTCCTCCCACATACAAATCGCGTAATAACCACGGCGAGAAAATTCCAGAAATTAAAGCCAACTCTGCTTAGCGACAGTCATTCTTCCCACGTACCATTTGCAAGAGGAGCAGTGTAGGGCGGGAAACCAGTGACTGGTTGGCTTCCGGAGTATGATGTAGATGTGGATGGGACACTTGGTACATAGAACTGCCGCTTGTGGCAGAGCAGCAGTGGCTCTAAAAGGGCCATCAATCGAATGGAACTGAGCTTGAACGAAAGATACGTGTGCGTCGTTCTATTCCGTACCGACTCTGTGCCAAAGATCATCAGTCGTAATGGCTGGCGATTGTTCGCGTGCCAGTCTGTCGGCTGTCCAAGATCAGATGTTCCCAGCGGGTGAATGAAAGACTCAGAACCATGCTGGCCACAGCAGTAGCCAACACACACCGCGTCGTGGTGCTTCACGACAGCACGAACAGCATGGGAACATGTGTACTGACGGGGAAAAGTCCCAACACCAAGAAAGGGTAGTGCGAGACAAATGAAAGTTGTATCTACATCTCCAAGATGACGCCCATTCACATTTCGCGCCAGTCGTTTGAGAGCTGCGTAGTAGCGCCACTATGAGGACGCAAATCAGGTTTGCTTTAAATACACGCGTATCGGTCGTGAGCGTTAGTTACCTTAGAGATTAGACGCAGTGACTTGTCGCTGGGCGTCACTGTCTGTTGCCATGTCAACGGGAGCCACAACAGTCAACAGCGCCCTGCTGCTCCACGCTTCGTCACGCTGCCCATGCCCGTTTATGTCCCCTGTAAACAAGCCTATTTTCTGATTCAATGTGCGTGACGTTGCTGTATGCTCCTGCATGGCAGAGTGAAAAAATATGTGTCCCCTTGGGCGCCAGTCACGTGGGGCTGTTGAAATCTTGCGTGGCTTTAGGATAACCTCCTGAACGTATCGACTCCATATTTTCATTACGGTCGTAGTCTCCCGACCAACACGAGCAGCAATATCGCGCTACGAAACACAGAAGTCTCCATAGGCCACGCTGCTGCCTCTGACACTTGCCTCTAGACGTCTCCCTCCCTTTCGCGAGGCGCAACACTTATCGTTCCACAAAAAAGACGTTTAGAAGCGATTTCTGAATGAGAAATCTTGTGTGTAATATTTCATTACATACAAAATGTACATGGCGTACGCCTACTCACTTTGTATGGTTGCACTGAAAGGCCAGTCGTTTGCATAGCATTGCATATAGCACACTTCAGGCCGGTTTTGCGTTTATTTCATGTCGCCTTCATGGTGTGGATGTGGGTGAGTAGGAAGAACAAACTTGTAAAGTTCGGATACAGAAATGCTAGTGTCGTGCTTGACACAGCCAAGTTGTTTAAATATCAGGGCGTAATGTTGGAAAGCGAGATTAATTGGAACGAGCGTCTGAGAACTATGATAAGAAGGCGAATGGTCGACTTCGGTTTATCCGGAGAATTTTAGTAAAGAATGGTTCACCTGTAAAGGAGATCGGATAGAGGACGCTTGCACGACCTCTTCTTGAATACAGTGCTCATCGAGTGTTTGGGATTCGTACGAGGTCAGATTGGAGGAAAACACCGAAGCAATTCAGAGGCAGGTTGTCAGATTTGTTACCGGTAGGCTCGAACAACACGCTAGTGTTAACGGAGATGCATCGAGAACTCAAATGAGAATCCCTGTAGGGAAGGCAACGTTCTTTCCGAAAAACACTATTGAGGAAATTAAGAGAACTGTCATTTGAAGCTGACTGCCAAATAATTCTACTGGCTCCAATATACGTTGCGCATAAAGACCACGAAGATAATATACGAGAAATTAGGGCTCATACGGAGGCACATAGAAAGCCGTTTTTCCCTCGCCCTATTTGCGAGTGGAGCAAGAAAATGACTAGTAGTGGTACAGGGTACCCTCTGCCACGCACCGCACGATAGCTTGCGCAGTATCAGTGTAGATGTATATGTAGATGTTGCAATTTTAAAGGCCGGCAGTGTGTTATAATACGGCCATCTTCATGATGTGTGCACGCGAGAATGTGAGTGTGAGATTGAATGTGATGTGTAGGGTGCTTTGCTTTGCTTCAAACGTATAGGCGTGAGAGATCACAGTAAGGAAAACTAATTTTTTAGAGACAAAATGTCTGCTGATGCTTCCCGGTGACACTAGGCGTCCTTTCGTATTGGTTATGTCCTTGAATGGCAGCCCGTGCACGCTGCGTGTGCACGCAGTGTGTGTTGCCTATACTCCAGTCATCTGCTTCGCGTAGAAACGACTGAGACGAGCTAAATCATATTCCTGATTCGCTTCTAAAATATCTTTCTCCGCTTATAGGAACTAGTGCTTTTGGTTCTCCTCTTGTAAATCACAATCAGTTTGCTGGGGTAGGTGGTGTGCAGCATACCTGGTTAATAGACCCCACCAATTCGGTGAAATCTTCGTCGCAGAGCCGGCGAATACTAAAGGACGCCTAGCAAATTTTTCTCTCTAACGAAAGATGTTCCCTGTGACGTTATCTATCACGCCTAGACATTTAATATAAGACTTTGAAACGTCTAAAAATAAAATATACCCAAAAACATTAAAATAAGCAGTTGACAAAGCAACATTTATAATCTAGGATGTTCAAAATTTTCATTTTAGTTCCAGCATTTACATGAAAATACTCAAAAATCAAATATACCTAAAATCATTAAAATGACTGGTATACAAAGGTATACTCATTTTAATACAGGGTACTTTCATGTAACTGCTGCAACTAAAATAAAAACTTATTTGACGCCAAGAAACATGCCTTTATGTTGAGTTTCTGATACATACAGTCATTTAACGTTTGTTACACTTTTCATGGATATATAGGTGGCTTAGAAACGTTGGCTTGACCAACACTAGTAGCTAGGAAATAAATATTTATTTCAACATCTTTTGGTGATTCCATGACGCCGTTATATAAACTGTGTATTATATTTCGCATCTATTCGTCCCAATCCTTCACATTCAGACACGAAAAATTCTCTAAAATTATAATTTGAGTAGATTACCACTTCCTTCCCACACGCCATAGATTCCTGCTGTTATTCTGTAATCGGATATTCGAAGAGAATTTAAAATATAATCTGGATATTCCCAGTTATGGGAATACAAGAGAAAATGAAACCAGTAACTAGAAATAATGCAATACTCCGCTTGCTTAAAAACAGCCTATGATGCTTGATTAAATGCAAGAGGAGTTTTTAGTAGACGATTTCCATTAACTGTTGGGGTAATTTACGTTCTTTTAATACGAAGCAATAACATTACACCAAAACAATAGTACATTAGTACATATAATAACTCCACCGTCAGTAACTGAAACTGATAGCTGGAGTATGAGACCACATTACTAAGAAGTTATTCGTAGGATACCGATAAGAGTAAATTTGAAAGATCGAGATATTATACATTGTACGTGCTTACAATGTAGAGCCGTCCCACAAGTAAAAGACTTAATATTCCTTTCCAATAACGTCCAGTTATGACAGGTACAAACATAATTCGTTACATATGGAAGTAATTTTAGTGTTTAGGTAATTCAATTAAAAATCTTTCTTTCTGCAATTTCCATTGATATAGTAATTTCATAAAGTTACTGGCTTCTTCAATAGTTCTGAAGTCACTGTATGATCTATAGGCCTTAGCATGATTGGATGCACTACGAATATTGCAATTTATCAGAAATGCATGATATTGTGTTATGTTCTTCTTCGATGTCACGCTATTATGATGTTAGAGAGGCAATCACTTCGGAATTTTATTGATAAAAATATCTTATTACGTAAGCTTATTCTTAAACTATAAAGATTCAAAATTTAAAGAAGTACAGGCAAACTATGGTAAACTTAACTATGAAAAATACTCAAAGTCAGCTTGAAAAAAAAAAAATATGGAAAGGCTTGCATATCATAAAAAAGACGCTCGTCTGTTCCAGAATAAAATTTCCTTAAAATGAGAGACTCTGATCTTCCAAACAATTCATTAACAAGAAAAAGTACATTAATGCGAAAACGAGCTGATAACAGATAAAGTCTGGTTCTGTGCTACTTGAACTAAGCACGCACACTACCGGATACATGTCTTTAACACATAATATTTACAAATTGAAGTCCATCAAGAAGTTTTTTTCCCCCCGGTTATTGAGTGGATTAAATACACTCTCTGTAGCTGCGATTGCCGGAGTACTTCCTTGGAAGTGAGCGAGATTTATGACAAGCACTACAAGGACACATTCTCGCGGAATCACAGATAGTACAAACGATAAACACGGTAATAAATTAGTCTCCTTTTCTGTTCAGTCTCATTCCTAATCAGCTCACGTGACCTTAGAGACAAGCTGTGATTGAGTGCTACTCGAACCACACTGCGTGAGTACCTGTTGCGTCCAGCTCATTGTGAGCTACCGGCGTGCCTTTATTAACATCTCCTTAGTCTCCATATCGAGGCACAACAACGAAGAACCAGGAGAACGCCGTCTGCTCAATGCTGTTCATCAAGAACACGCTGAGGAAAGCGAAACACCATAAACGTATGTTGCAGGATGCTGAATTGAACTTGGTTAAAATCTATCGCATTGACCAAATTTAGAGATTTGTTGTGTTCTAGCATACGTTAGAAAATGTCTCGATAAGAGCGTATTTAGCTGAGGACATCAATGTCTTAAATTAGTTGACAGTTTGGTGGAAGTTCCGCTTCAGAACAGTTGAAACTCATAAAACCCGTATACACAGATCTGAGTTCTGTTATTATGGGTTATCTGTCTTGAGCTGACTGCAATCTGATTAAAAAAATTACACCAGACGCCTTTCGCTTTTATTTACAAGGCGTCTTCTGTGGTTGTTGGTGTTTTGTCACATAGTCTGCTCCTTCCTATCTTGCTAGCAGTGGTTAATGTCGACAGGCTTCATTTCATATCTGAACTTGGCCCTTCTTGACATTCTGAGTTATTTCTTGTGCTGCACTGTTTACAATTGACTTTCTTCACTGTTTTTCACTCTTCACTACAGGGCAGCGCACTGCATTCTTCAGGACAGTGAATAATGAAAAACAGTTAAGAAAGTGAGTTGTAAATAATAGTGCAGCACTATAAATAACGCAGATTGCCAAAAACGGTCAAGTGTAGATGTGAAATGAAGCCTGTTGACACCAATCACTGCTAGCAAGATGGTAAAGAGCAGATTATGTAACGAGACACCAATAACCACAGACGACGCTTCGTAAATAAAAGCTAAACGAGTCTGGCGTAATTTCTTTTAATCAGAGTGCAGTCAGCTCAAGACAGGTAGCCTATAATAACAAATGTTTACAGCTGCTGCGGAAGATAGCCATGCAAACAAACGTATTACACATCTGAGTAATTGAATTAGAGGCAGCTGCATTCATTAACACTCTCGTCCGCTCTGAAGCCATGACATGGAACCCACGAGATCCACCCTAATCTCCGATCGCTCAACCGGTGATTGTGTTACCCTGCCATTCCGAATGACTTATTCATCTGACCCGGAACCGTGTACTAAAAAATGACGTGAGCCTTTTCGAAATGTGTAAGCTAATTAGAAACAAATCATACAATAATTTATCGGACATAATACCTTTAGATCTTCTAACCACAAAAAAAAGAATGAAATTTGCGTAAAATAGTGACACATAATTGAGACGCAGAAATGTAAAAGCGAAATTTAGATGCAACGAAAAGACAATGAACTGCAATATATTATGGCTACCAGTCTAAGAGGACAAATGTAGAAATTAAGTAACTGGTTACTTTTATAGCATTTTTAAATAATCTCATTGATACACATGTGTTAGTTATATGAAAACGTGTATATAGCGTGACTTGTAGTAAACATTATAAGATGAGGATCGTTTACGGCGTTCTGAATGCGCACATGCGTGGCACGTGATTTTTTGATGAAACTAGGATGGTTTATCCACATATGGTTTCTACAGATGAACTTGCGAATGAGTGAGACCCAAAATCATTACTGTAAATACAGTTATTTAAAATGCAGCCTGGCGGAGTAATGTTCTTCATCAAATTCATTGAAACACGTTTATTGTGTTGGCGGGGATTATTGGCAACTGTCTCGTGGGACCAATCGTAATTCCACAACAGCTCACAGGTGAGGCCTATCAGCACTTCCCGTGGGTGATCCTAAGCCTCCTGATGGAAGACGAGCCTTTGGTGGTACGAAGGGTAATGTGGCCACTACATGATGGTGCTCCATTTCACTGCCCTCTGGGCTATGGAGTTAAAACACTAGAACAGACAGAAAATTACTACTTTCCTTGTGTTTTCTCATGTGCGCGTTCAATCATAGAAACCTACACTTTCATTCTCATCAACTGTGATTCCCGTTTAGATTACAGCGTTTTTGTTAGAAAAATTGTGATATTGAATACCTTTCCTCTCTTTTGCTTAATACTCTTGTGGGTCAATCAGCAGAATGTTAAAAATCCGCTGGAGATAATCTGAAAACGGATTTTATACTGTAAGAGAAACTGCCTGATCTGTTATTGATCCCTAACTTTTACTAATTATAAGTTTATGTTTCAGTACTTCGAAAATATAGTAATTTAAAAAAGTAATAACCAGCATGATACTCACAATAATTCGAATAATGTGCGCCAGCACAACCACAAATTAGTGCATGAATACAGACAAAAATGGTTTCTTATTACTTTTGTTTTTCCGCTGGGGTCATCTAGGGATCACGAGTCAATTCAAATGTTTCCTCCTTTCTTCTTCTTTCTTCTTCCTCCAGTATTCTTTCATCTTCTCACTATGTATCCTTTTTCTCTAATCAGACCGTTTTCATCTTGTCTTCTTCTGCCTCTTGTCTTGGAATCCTTCCATTTTTAGCACTTTCTTCTTCTCAAAAATCTCTCTTTCTGTTGCTTCTTTTTCGCTTATCTTGTTTCCTTGTAAATCTTTCCTAACTTCGTAATTTTAAGTTTAATAAATTTTGTTATGTACCGTGAGCAGCAATTTGAGTACTCTATAGACTGGTGCGCTACAGAACTTTCATGATCACATTGTCACTGCAGAGTAGCATTCTACCCTTTTTTTTTCTACTTCTGAGTGACTTTGTGAGATTCCATTTCCTCGAAATTTCATAAATAGATCTCGCCGCGACGAAAAACGTCTTTGCTTTAATGACTTCCATCCCAACTCGCGTATCATATCTGCCACACTCTCTCCCCTATTACTTGATAATACAAAACGAGCTGCCCTTTTTTGCACCCTTTCGATGTCCTCCGTCAATCCCCCCTGGTGATTAGTTTTTATACCCGTACATAGTTTTACATTTTCATCTGAATTTTTGGTTTCACCTTCCGTACGCTCGAAAGGTTTATGACACAGTAATGTAGTTTCCTTCCCTCTGGTTTCGTAGTCCTTGTATTTCATTTCTGTACGGAGATTATTGTTAGGTATATGATTTCACACAGTTTCCCGGAACAATACTTCAATGACTTCCCATACCTATGCCTAGATAAAAGGTACCAGGTGTTTAGATTCATATGATATGCTACAAGGTAGACATCTTTGCACAGAGGAAATTTTCTTTCTTGATGTATGAATCATCCTTTTAATTTGTCAATCACCCAGGGATTCGTAGGAAAGAACGCGCATCATGGCGTAATGAGCCGTTGACCACGAGTTCGTTAGATGTGGAAAAACCATATATGCTTCATCAGCCGTACAATTTAATGGTTATTCTCTCAAAGTATCGGTTTTTACAATCATCTTCAAGGAGAAAATAAGAAAAGAAACCCTATACTACATACACAAGTATCATAGATAACACCAAATTTAGCGATTAATATAGGCCATTTTTAAACCACGGTACTTACACATTATACATCAATGGATCAACCACACATTTCCGCCATATATGAGCCATACAAACGTAGAACATATCTAGTAGTCCATATACCTAGCTGTGCCTTGGCACAATTACAGTAGTTCAGATTTGCTGATAACTCCATACTTATTAATTGACGTTTTGTTAACTGTCAAAGTTACAAATACTATGTGATAGCCAAAGAGATCTAGTTGAAACACATACTCCATGAAGGTAGAAAAAGAAGGGAGGCAGCATTACAGACTTACCCCACATCTTGCTTTGAAACCAGAGTGAGCGGGGCCTGCCGCCATTTTAAGTAGCCCAAAACATTAGCAGACTAATGTTTACAATTGCTTCTTGTTCATTATTTCTGTCGTGTGCACGAAACAGCTGTTTCACATACTAAAAATTATAGAGCGTACATGAGTAACATAGTGTCAGGCAGGCAATCTCGAACGTTTATCTGTTCTTGAATGCGTATTTGCTCTAGTAAAACGACACATTTAGCCTCGATAACGTAAGTTGTTTTTTGCTGCTATATTTTGGATAACCAGAAACAGAGGAAAGTGATGTGAAAAGCATGCTTTCGTAATCCATTTATTTCCACTTTTACTGTATTTGTATCAATAGCAAATGAAACTGGAACTCCAAAACCAATGCTTGATTACTTACTGGAGTCGGTATTGCGTCTTGTTTGTTACATTTTCAGCTTTCAACTCATATGCATATTCCTAGTGTTCACGTTTGCAAAAAACTTACATATGTGTCCTTTGCTAGCCCATAAACGTGTGCAACGACGAAAGAAGAAAGGCATGCTACCGTATTTTGTGCAAGTCAACAAGGGGAATGATTACTGAAATGTCAAAGAAACAGAACTGCACAGTGGCATACGTCCATGCAGAACAGAGTTCTTGTTTTATTAGATTGTCAGTGCATTAGTCTTACTGTAATTTACCCATCTTCTCACTATGAAGTCTTACCTATGATACGTCAGCTAGTATGTGGCCAATAATAGCAACTTATAGGGTAAAGAGAACGGTATAATTTTTGAAACATCTTCCAGCATTGTGTAATGCTATAAATGTGATTAAGGGAATGGACTCAAACGCTTAAGACCCCTTAAAATGGATATTTCGCTTTAACGCATATCTCAATAACGTTTTAGTAATGATAGCCTAAGTTGTGTAATATGTAGGCCTACCTTTCCAACAGTAGCCTATTTCCTTCTTTTCCCGGAATATTTCTCGCCATTGACTCTGTCAGTTTTTCAGCAATAACCAAACATAGCACGATTGTGATGTACGTCGACTTTGATCATCACCTTGATTTTACTTTTAAATTTTATTTTGAGGTTTTCAAGATACATAAGTGTGCATCCTGCTTTGTGATATCCCAATATTTAGTTACTTAGTTTCATGTTCCATGTATCATTTGCACGATAAATCGTATTGATATGGAATGAGTCATTATATATTGACATCAACTTTTTCTCAAATATGTCTCCTTGCTTATCATTTCTTAGTTTTTACGTTTTTTAATTAAAGACGCACAGATGTTAGTAATTACCACCCAATACCATTTACACGTTACAGTAACAGATAATGTTCCACGGAATAGGAGGAGATTTTCAGTTTAGTTTTGAAATTTTACTTGGCTGTGTGTCAGGCGTTTTATATCAATAGGTAAGCGATCAAAACTTTTGCTGCAGCATTTTGAATCCCTGTTTGTGCTACAGACAACCTTAATGTGGCGTGATGAATGTCTTTTATTTCTTTTGGTATTGTTACTATGTATATCACTGTTCCTGTTGAAGTGCAGTGGATTATTTGCAACAAACTTCATGAGGGAATAACTATACTGTCAAACAGATAGACTGGTACTCACACGCCGAGCACAAGGCAGGCACGACGAAAAGTGTGTTCACATGTCCATACAGTCACACACACAAACCTCACGCACACATGACTGTTATCTCCGGCTGTTCTAGCCAGAATCTTCCTTAAAGTGGGAGGAAATGTGAAAATTGAATAATAATTATCGGCGAGAGGAATTTAGGACATGAGACGCTGCCCCAACGATTAGCGCAGTTACGTAGTCGTGTGTTGTGCTGGGGCACGGCGGTTCACACAGTGTGCCTAGGATGTCGGATCATTTGCGACTTGGAAGGAAATGAAAAACACGGAAAGACGAGAAAGAACGGACACTGAGTAAAGTAGTGCAAGTATGAAGTCAAATGACAGAAATAAAACCACTGCAGTAAAAGTAAACAGTGCAACAATAATTCATGTACACAAAAGAAAAATTGCTTGAATTGCTCCAATTACGACTGAAATGTAAGCCATTTAAACTTTATATTACGGTCGGATCGACTAGCACACGAGTATACAAAGCAAGCTGATGAAACAATTACGTCTGAACACAATCAAAGCACCCAACACAATCGAAACTGGACACGGGCATATCAGAATGATGTCACGGGGAAATATCACCGCGGTGAACTATGGAAGTATGGATACGGTGAACCTAATGTTTTGGTTAGTTAAGACGGCGGACATCAGCTTCAAGTTCTTGACGTAATGACACCTCCGTTCTTTTTTTCCTTTCATGACATACATAGTACGAACGCCTAAAAGGATACAAATGTTCTTTGATCTAGCCAAAGATACAGCAACAGAAATATAGAAATAACATGGTTCCTTTCTCTGAGCATCCTTTCTCTGAGCAACAACTTAAGTATATAACCTGTTATAATGTGGTGCATCGACTTTAGTGTTAAAGAAGTGAAAAAGATGGTATTTATCTGCACTAGACACTGTGAAAGAAAAGAACTGTAATGTAGCAGATCATTAAAACTATTATATCATGTGATAATTGTAGATGAAGTAGCAGTGTATGTAGATAAAAAATGCAATAAAAATACGAGAAACATTGAAGCCAGGCGTAGAAACCAACGATTGAATCCAGTTATCCTTAAAATTGTGTTACAGTGACAACCAAATCTTGTTAAAGTACTATTTGGCCCATGTAGGAACCACTAGCTGACGGTAAACCCTCTACCAAACGATACCAGTTTACCGCATGCGGAACAGTGGTCATACATTTGCACATACCTGCAGTATGTGCAGGTCTGGACAGCATGTGCAGTCTGGAAGTTATGAATATTAGTTTACATATGAGGCAGTGAAGGTAGAATATGCAGTTTGTTTCTAGTTTAACAGCGATTTTCAGTTAAAAGTGCACAAAGAAATGTAATGACAAGGAATGTAAATCGTACAGTAAAGTTTTATTAAAAATCTTAAGTAGTAGGTTCGGTAAATCCCAATAATTACATGAGATACGCCTGAAACTCAGACCTGGGGCGGCAGATGGCACAAAACCTAGACCTGAAGTAACGGATAGTTTAATGCTAAGTACACTATGATCCATACGTTGAGTCATATGTTTAGACCATAAATGATAAATGTCTGTTTACATGGTATCTGGATCTCAGGCTATAGGTAATACCTCAATACGTGGATGGCCAAATAGTGGTGCTAGATATGTGAGACTAAGACCTTAGAGAGGTAGAAGGGGGGAGGGAAGTTGATATATCCCTTAAGTAACACATGACCTGCACCTTGAGTACATGCCTCTAAAACATGGATCTTACACTACTGGCCATTAAAACTGCTACACCAGGAAAAATGCAGATGATAAACGGGTATTCATTGGACAAATATACTGGAACTGACATGTGATTACATTCTCACGCAATTTGGGTGCATAGATCCTGAGAAATCAGTACCCAGAACAACCACCTCTGGCCGTAATAACCGCCTTGATACACCTGGGCATTGAGTCGAACAGAGCTTGGATGGCGTGTACAGGTTCAGCTAGCCCATGCAGCTTCAACACAATACCACAGTTCATCAAGAGTAGTGACTGGCGTATTGCGACGAGCCAGTTGCTCGGCCACCATTAACCAGACATTTTCAATTGGTGAGAGATCTGGAGAATGTGCTGGTCAGGGCAGCAGTCGAACATTTTCTGTATCCAGAAAGGCCCGTACAGGACCTTCAGCATGCGGTCGTTCATTATCCTGCTGAAATGTAGGGTTTTGCAGGGATCGAATGAAGGGTAGAGTCACGGGTCGTAACACATATGAAATGTAACGTCCATTGTTCAAAGTACCGTCACTGCGAACAAGAGGCGACCGAGACGTGTAACCATTGGCACCCCATACCATCACGCCGGGTGATACGAAAGTATGGCGGTGACGAATACACGCTTCCAATGTGCGTTCACCGCGATGTGGCCAAACACGGATGCGACCATCATGATACTATAGACAGAACCTGGATTCATCCGAAAAAATGACGTTTTGCCATTCGTGCACCTAGGTTCGTCGTTGAGTACACCATCGCAGGCGCTCCTGTCTGTGATGCAGCGTCAAGGGTAACCACAGCGATGGCCTCCGAGCTGATAGTCCATGCTGCTGCAAACGTCGTCGAACTGTTCGTGCAGATGGTTGTTGTCTTGCAAACGTCCCCATGTGGTGACTCAGGGATCGAGACGTGGCTGCACGATCCGTTACAGCCGTGCGGATAAGATGCCTGTCATCTCGACTGCTAGTGATATGATGCCGTCGGGATCCAGCACGGCATTCCGTATTACCCTCCTGAACCCACCGATTCGAAATGGCTCTGAGCAATATGGGATTTAAATTCTGAGGTCATCAGTCCCCTAGAACTTACAACTACTTAGACCTAACTAACCTAAGGACACCACACACATCCATGCACGAGGCAGGATTCGAACCTGCGAGCTTAGCGGTCGCGCGGTTGTAGACTGTAGCGCTCAGAACCGCTCGGCCACTCCGGCCGGCCCCACCGATTCCATATTCTGCTGACAGTCATTGGATCTCGACCAAATTGAGCAGCAATGTCGCGATACGATAAACCGCAAGCACGACAGGCTACAATCCGACCTTTACCAAAGTCGGAAACGTGATGGTACTTATTTCTCCTCCTTACACGAGGCATCACAACAACGTTTCACCAGGCAAAGCCGGTCAACTGCTGTTTGTGTATGAGAAATCGGTTGGAAACTTTCCTCATGTCAGCACGTTGTAGGTGTCGCCACCGGCGCCAACCTTGTGTGAATGCTCTGAAAAGCTAATCATTTGCATATCTTCTTCCTGTCGGTTAAATTTCGCATCTGTAGCACGTTATCTTTGTGGTGTAGCAATTTTAATGACCAGTAGTGTAATTAAACAGCTGATAATTGCAGTACCTAGGTAGTGAAGTAGCATGCATTTCTGTTCGTACTATCAATCTTTTGAGAAGACATGACTGTAACCAACACACATGAAACTTACATCTTTACCATTATGTGACAAATTTTCGGCTCAAGCTAGTGATATCACATTAATTGAGGTTCATACAACTATTGATAAAAACTTTTACCTGAACTATCTCGCCTAGAGACTCAGCTAAACTGCTATGTAGATCAATGATATATCAAGTCACGCAGACATTAAACATGTCGCACAAGCTCGGATTCGTGAAGGATGACAATGGAAATCAGCCGTCCCATTTCCAAAGGGACTTTCCCAGTAATCGACTTAAGTGATTTACGGAAAAAAACGGAAAATTTAAGCGTGTGTGACCGGATGGGGCTTGAACCACTGTCCTCCTAAATGCGAGCCCAGCGCCTTATCATTGAGCCACCCCTCTCGCTTAGAGGGCATCGTGTCGGAAAGCTGGAGGGGAGCCAATTATAGTACTCTTTATGTGTTGATGAAGAAAGTACTAAATTCACTTTCCAATCCATTACACAAGTGAATCCAAATCTACAGCAGACTTACAGTTAAAATATTTGCAAATTCAGATTTATCTAGATGCCTTTACTGCTAAAATTGACGTATAATAATCTATTAATTTGGTTTCTGAAGAGTGCAGAAATCAATGAATCTCAGTTAAACCTCAGGCTATAAGAGGTTATAATAGTAAACTAAAAGCTACATATCGCTGTTTCCGATGCTTGTCAAACAGAAGGGTGAAAAGGTTTAAAAAAGTCAAAGTTTCACCGTCAAGATTTGCTAATAAATTTTAGTGTTGTGATTTTGAACCCAGTTCTCGTGCTTACACGAAATAATAATAAGTTAAGGATAGGTCCGCCTTTTTGTAAGTAAAGAACTTTTGTTTTGCTTTATTTCCAAACACGTTTCACCACAGCTGTAGTATCCTCACTGGGCTTTTTTTCTTTTATTTTCCTTTTATTGCACATTTTGTGTGTCCTGTGACTGCCAACTGAAATACGCTACAGGTCTAAATTAGTATACCATGTAGTCATTACGGTATTTCACTTGTCCTGAGCTATGGCTGGTTTGTATTTGTGTGCAAAATTTGTTCTTGTCGTTTTTGTGCAGTTCGACAGACGTTTTCTCCTGCTTATTTGCGAACAGTGCGTCTTGTTAGTTTGCTGTGGCTCGGACACATGTCTTAATCCATACATTTACGTTCAGGAACCTAAATTTATCCAGTGAAATATCTGTTCAAGCCACAGCAACCTAATAATACAAATGATCAAGAGAAAACGTCAATCTAACTATACAAAAATAACAAAAACACGTCTGGTACACAAATACGAACCAGACACAGCTCAGGACAGGTGAAATACAGTAATGATGACGTGGTGCACTAATTTAGACCTGTAGCATATTTCGGATGGCACCCATAGGACAACAAAATGTATAATAAAATAAAAATAAAGTAAAAAGCCAGCTGAGGATGGCATAATTGTGTTGAAACATGTTTGAGTATTAAAGCAAAACAAAAGTTCTTTACTTACAAACGATACTTCTTTACAACCGGTTCAATCATCGTCAGGTATCCTCTATACCGAAGAAAAGAATACAAGAAAAGATTATATAAAATGTATTTCGTATTTAACTGTTATTATAGCGTTATCCGGTATGCACGCTGACGAAATGTCAGATACTAGTGTTACAAACTCGCAGCACGATTCCAGTGATTAATACTCTTAAAATAACTGGTATTGACGCCATACGTAACTGTACTCTTCATTTTTAATTTTATTGGAGTACAGACAGTGTGGTTAATACACGTGCCGTCACTGCTTTAACGTAATGTGTATCTACATTAACAATTAGATTCTAATTCCGTAAGGGAAGTATGAATCACAATGAACGTTCTGTATAATATCTAGGCTGACAGTATGTCATAATACAATTACATACATAGTTCGTTATTTGTGGCAGCAGGCACAAACAGGAGCCTTTACGACTATCATAAATCCTCATAGTTAGATATGATACACAATATGTATAATCGTAAGGGTATTAGTCACTGGAACCTTAGTATAGATATAATTGTATGCAGACCCTCTGGATGCGTTTTGGTTGGAATTGTAAACATAAATCAGCTCAGTAGTTGTCATTATGCGAGTCTCTCAACCCGAAATGCTGGAATCGGATTGTAGATATAAAACGAAGATTAAAAGCCTTTTGTACGTTTTAGTATTCAAATGTAATATATTTTACTACTTGATGGCAGGTAATATTGTTAAATGACTCGTATTTACGTACTTTATTATAAGTACCAACACTGTCAGAGCCGTTATTTTATGTTTACTATTAATTTCAGTGAGTTGCGATGGCTTTTCTGGCATTGGACGTCACAGGTTTAATATCGCCAAGTAATCTGACTTTAAACGATTGTGTGGTATTGTACTAAGTAAGTTTTCGTAATTATGTGCACCAGATGGCGTTATACTCACAGTTAAATACGAAATGCATTCCATATATTCTCTCCCTTGCTATGCAAGATTCCTGACGATGATCTGATTGTTAGAAATGAAACCGGTTGTGGAAAAGGAAGTATTTATTATCAGCTCTCGGCATAGGAGCTAAGGTGTTTTTTGAATATTTTCCAGCTGTGGAACATCGTCTTCACAGAATACAATGACGGAAAAAAATTTGCAGCACCAAAATTAATTAGTGTAGAGCAATTGTGTTTCGGGAATACATTTAAATGATTAACATTGCTAGATCACAGGTTAATGAAAGCTCGAGGTAATCAATGGCAAATGTGAAATTCTGGTACATTAATAACCGTTGTAAGTGCCAGAATGTTGAATGCGAGCAATAAAATGTGCATGCATTGCATTTAACAGGTGCCGGGTGTCAGTTTCTGGGATGGCGTTCCATGCCTGTTGCACTTGGTTGATCAATACAGCTACGGTTATGTGGCTGTCAAAGAGGCTGGACTTGCCGTCCGATGATGTCCCATATGTGCTCGATTGGAGGCAAATCTGGTGATCGATCAAACGAAGGTACGAGTAACACGTCGCCACTCTGCAGAGCATGTTGGGTTACAACAGCGGTATGTGGGCGGACGTCATCCTATTGCAAAACACCCCGTGGAATGCTGTTCATGAATGGCAGCAAAACAGGTCCAATCACCGGACTGACGTACAGATCAGCAACCAAGATTCGTGGGATAACTAGGAGTATCCTCTTGCTGTCATTCAAAATCACACCCCAGACCGTAACTACAGGTCTAGGTTCAGTGCGTCTAGCACGCAGACAGGTTGACTGCAGACCCCCAAGTGGCTACCTTCTAACACAGGGCCATTACTGGTACCGAGGCAGAATCATCTCTCATTAGAAAACACAGCACACCTCCACTTTGCCGGCCGGAGTGGCCGAGCGGTTCTAGGCGCTTCAGTCTGGAACCGCGCGACCGCTACGGTCGCAGGTTCGAATCCTGCCTCGGGCATGGATGTGTGAGATGTCCTTAGGTTAGTTAGGTTTAAGTAGTTCTAAGTTCTAGGGGACTAATGACCTCAGACGTTGAGTCCCATAGTGCTCAGAGCCATTTTTGAACACCTCCACTTTGCCACCCCGTGAGCGTTCACTCGAGACCAAAAACCTGCGACCGTAGCAGTCGCGCGGTTCCGGACCGAAGTGCCTAGAACCGCTCGGCCACCGCGGCTGGCTTACAGGATCTCGTTAGAACTCAGTGATGTGCTGACAGTGGCTTCTTTTTCGCCTTGAAGGCATTCTTGACTCACTCAAAGGAAACTAACGCTCCCGAACGTTACAGCATGGTATTTAAAGCAAACCTGATTTGCCTCCTCATTCACTACCTTTACATGCGACACATCTTCCGAAAGCCGAAATCCGAATTTGAGAAACCGTCTTTCGCTGCTGTGTTTACATGCAGCGGATTTGCTAACCCAGTTACATAAGGCGTCTGGAAAACAGCTGATACAGTTTCTGGTTGTCAACACAATTATTATTTCTCTTCTATATTACAGTTAGACAGCTTCATGCTGAATCTAATAACCTGCTTCTCCTTCGCCGCACAGTAAGTCCGTGTTAACCGAATATTCTGAAAACAAGACGTAACTTGACAACCAAAGTACTTTCAAAACACTGGAAGCGAAAATAGACTGTGGAATTGGAAAGTCGGTAAGTAGAAGGGACTTTCCAAAATCTATTTTGAAGTGGTTATATGATTACTCAGAAATGCTATTGGGAAATCGGTATACGATATCCGCTTCCTGGAGCCCCATGTAAAATGAGTGATAATGGCGCCACTACCGCCACTCTTACGCGACTGGCGCGATACTTGAGTAGACATCATCTTTCAGATGCAGAAACACTCCCACCAACTTTATGTCCCACAACTCCTTCTTGGCGTTGTGACATTTTTTTCCATTAGATATATTGATGAAAAGATTCTCGTCATACGCATGACACAGCTTCATGCAAAGCCGGCTACGTAGTACCTTACACACATGTACGTTAACGCTGTTGTTATCGGTACAGGAAAAGTGAGCATCATTTCCCAGAGCCCGTGTCTGGGCGAAGCTCCTCGCTCAGTCACAGTCGCGGCCCCAGATTGCGCCCAGTCACTCTCAGCCGACCTCCGCACGATCGGCGTGCTTCCGCTTCCGCAACAGCTGCTCCGGTACAGCTAGGCCACGCCTCTGCACGTTCTACTTTACACCACACTGCTTCTTTCCTAGTTGCGCATATGTCTGACAAACAAAAAGGGAACACAGAAAAGGGTGCAGGTGCGGGATACTTCGCGTACTAGAGTCATTTCCAGTCACGACTGGTCCTCGGGAAGAACGGGTGCTAGCAACCTTCCGTGTGGGCTCGAATCTGTCCAATTTTACCTTCATGGCCTTCTCGTGAGATATACGTAGAAATGAGCAATATATCGGTTGACTCTTCTAGGAAACTACGCTCAAGGAACTCTGATAGTAAACCGCATCGTGACGCAGAACGCCTCTCTTGGAGCTTCCGCACTGGTGTTGGCTTATCATACCTGTGACGCTTCCGCGCTTACTACATAAACCCGTATCGAAACGTGCTGTTCATTTTTGGGTGTAATGTAAACAGTAGAGTGTCTCTCCTAGTTGCTTCACGCATTTTTTCTGGTGTCTCAGCAGATATTTGCAACTTCGGTTTCGCAATGTGTAGCTGCATTCAGCCCTTTTAATACGGCTCGTTACGTCTTTCACGTAATGTCCAGTGTGAATGAAAACATCGGTTTGTTTTTAGTTACAAACAAAATTATTTTTAAAGCGTAATTTTACGAGTCTGTTCCATAGAGCGCTCGCAGATTTGTCTAGTGCGAAATTCTTTTATCCGATATATACTTCAAGGGAGAGTAAAACGCTAAGAATAACTACTCTCAAGAGCCAAACAAACCGGTACAACCTGCCTAATATCGTGTAGAGCCTCCGCGATCACGCAAAAGTGTCCGAACACGACATGGCATGGGCTTGAGTAATATCTGAAGTAGCGTTGGAGGTAATTGACACCATGAATTCTGCAGGGCTGTCCATAAGTCCGCAAGACTACGAGGGGGTGGATATCTCTTCTGAACAGCACATTGCATGGTATCCCAGATATGCTCAATAATGTTCATGTCTGGGGAATTTGAGGGCCAGAAGAAGTGTTTAAACTCAGGCGAGTGTTCTTGGAGCCACTCTGTAGCAATTCTGGACGTGTGGGGGTATCACATTGTGCTGTTGGAACTGCCCACGTACGTCGGAATGCACAACAGACATGAATGGATGCAGGTGATCAGATGCTTACGTACGTGTCACTTGTCAGAGTCGTATCTACAAGTATCATTGGTCCCATATCACTCCAACTGCACACGTCCCACGCCATTACAGAGCCTCCACCAGCTTGAACAGTCCCCTGCTGACATGCAGGGTCCATGTATTCGTGACGTTGTCTCCATACCCGTACACGACCATCCGCTCGATGCAATTTGAAACGAGACCCGGCAGACCAGGCAACATGTATCCAATCTTCAACAGTGCAATGTCGGTGTTCACGGGCCCAGGCGAGGCGTAAAGCTTTGTATCGTGCAGTCATCTAGGGTACACGAGTGGTCCTTCGGCTCCGAAAGCCCATATCGGTGACGTTTCGTTGAATGCTTCGCACGCTAACACTTGTTGATGGCCCAGGATTGAAACCTGCAGCAGTTTTCGGAAAGGTTGCACTTCTGTCACGTTGAAGGATTCTCTTCAGTCGTCATTGTTCCCATTCTTGCAGGATCTTTTTCCGGTCGCATCGATGTCAGATATGTGATATTTATTGGATGGTACACTCTTGAAATGGGAAAATCCCCACTTCATTGCTGCCTCGGAGATGCTGTGTCCCATCGCTCATGAACACCAGGTTCAAACTCACTTACATCTTGATAACCTGCCATTATAGTAGTAGTAACCGTAGTAACAACTGCGCCAGACACTTGTCTTATATAGGCATTGCTGTCCGCAGCGCCGTATTCTGCCTGTTTTCATATCTCTGTATTTGAATGCGCATGCCGATACCAGTTCCTTGGAGCTTCTGTGTTGTACTCCAGCAGCGCCTCGCCTGCCGATCTGGCCTGAACTGATTGCTACCGCCATGCATCAGCGCTGCTCAGTTGGTGTAGGAGTACTGGTCAACATTCGCGTTTTACCCTCCCTGTTAAACATATCTATAAAACGAATACCCCACTAAACTAATGTGGCACCGCTCTATCGAATAGGTATGTAAAATTTCGCTTTTAATTAAACACTTTATTTGTTACGGGGAAATAGCCGATGCTTTCCATTGACACGGTGCCACGCATGAATGACATGATGAGCAGTATTTGTCTGGGATGACTCCAGCAACACATTCCCAAACCGAAAGTATCTGTTGCACTAGCAGATAAAATGGTCCTGGCGTTTCATAGGAGTGGCATTTTGTATGTCCCGATATATTTCGTTACTGAGTAGTTATTAAAACAACATCACAAAATGGTAGGCTATCTGTCTGCAGTTATTGCCAGGTCACAGAACAGATCGTCATCAATTCATGTTATTCTTTTGTCTCTACACACTCATGGGCTCATCGATCCCTGGACTGTCATCGATAACTTCGGCAATTCGAAGAATCGCCTAGTTTGGTAAACATTTACTACCCATTGATAAAGGCCTGATTTTGGATAACGCCATTCGTTTTAGCTTAACGTACCCGTTGGCGAAAACATGGAAAGGCCTACCGAAGAGGTGCGTATCCAGACCTCGGTTCTGAGAGCTGGGGTTCGAAGGGAGAACGGGGAATAGTTTGTTACTACTCCCTTCCTCCTCCATTTTTTCCCCTTCCGCAAATATGACTTGCGATCATCTACAGTTTTAACGTGCCACAGACGGCTACGATTCTAATAATAATAATAAAATACATAAAATGTTGAAATGTTACAGTAGTAATAATTTGATTACATCAGGTCTGTCCACCTCCATAGCCGAATAATCAGGGCGGCTGAGTGATATGCGCAGAACCCAGGTTCGATTCCCAGTACTGACAGGGAATTTTCCTTTGTGGTGAGACTGGAACGGGTTGGACTCAGCCTAGTGAGGCCAAGGCCAATTTGACCGAGTACTAGCGACTCCAGGTGTAGGTTCGAACAACACGCAGGTATTATAGAGACGCTTCGGGAAATCAAATGGGAATCACTGGAGGGAAGGCGACGTTATTTTCGAGGAGCAAAATAGAGAAACTTCAGAGGGCCGGCGTTTGAGGCTGAGAGCAGAACAATTCTACTGCCGGCCGCAGTGGCTGAGCGGTTCTAGGCGCTTCAGTCCGGAACCGCGTTGCTGCTGCGGTCGCAGGTTCGAATCCTGCCTCGGGCATGGATGTGTGTGATGTCTTTAGGTTAGTTAGGTTTAAGTAGTTGTAATTCTATGGGACTGATGACCTCAGATGTTAAGTCCCATAGTGCTTAGAGCCATTTTTTTCGCACCTGCAACCGGTAAAGTCACGGCGACAGTCTTCTGGGATTCTGAGAGGGTTGATTACCTCCCTCACGGTGTCACGGTCAACTCCGAAGTGTACTGCACTTCACTTAGGAAACTAAAGTAACTACTTCAGTGTGTTCATTGTCACAAAAACGCAAACGAACTGCTCCTTCTCCATGACAACTCAAGGCCTCACACAAATCTGCACATCGTATTTGAGTTCACAAAACTTCACTGGACTGTTCTTCCTCAATATCGCACCTTCAGATTTCGATCCGTTTGGCACAAGGATGTACTCCGCGAAAAGCAATATATGGATGTCGGGGAGCTTACTGACTCAGCGATACATTGGCTCGGACGTCGACCAGTTTAGTGGTATCATGAGGGCGTGCAGGCCTTCAAAGTAAGGTAGTGTAAGAGCATCGCACTACACAGAGATCACATTAAAGTTTTTTAGCCAAAAGAGTGAGATATTATAGGTAATATTCGAATCCTGAATAAAACTAACCTAAAAAGAAGGAGTTTCACTATTTTTGAACGCCCCTCGTATCTTGTGTTAAACGGAACTTGTCATTTCCGGATTTCTTTGCCATTTTCGAGGCTCTTAGCTTCCAAGCTACTTTATCCTCCAAAATTTTGCTGTAAAATTTTCTGTATTCTGTTGGTTAAGTATGATTCAAACGATTCGTGTGCAAAGCCATCAGTTCCATAAAAATGAAGTTTATCTAAAAGAGAAACATGATCCACGCGGACAAAATCAATGGAACGATAGCAAAAAATACGACCTGCTTACATGTGAAACCACTCTTTAGTATATTATTTTTTTGAAAAAGACGTCAGTAATGAATTGTCACCTTTCTTATAAGAATATTTTACAACTGCGTATTTTAGTTTGTGTTGAACCTGCTGTCGTGATTTTTGCCTCCTCCTTTTCACCTGAAATAATTTCAGTTTTTTTCTTCTTTATCTTCAGTCCGAATTATTCTTATTTCTTGTTTAGGTTTTACACCATTCATTAACCCTCTTTACTTTAAAATTACGCTCTATCTTGTTTCCCACATTTGTTGGCATTTCAGCCGTTACACATGCTTTCCTGATTTTATCCATAGTCTTTGCAACTAGCAATTGTTCCGCGGTTTCATTTAAATTTTTTAAACGTTTTCTAGGTTTCATTGATGTTACTTGGATTACTCCCCCTGAATTTTCCCACAAAATAGAGTTCTACTTCAAAAAAATGGCTCTGAGCACTATGGGACTTAACATCTATGGTCATCAGTCCCCTAAGAACTTAGAACTACTTAAACCTAACTAACCTAAGGATTGCACACAACACCCAGTCATCACGAGGCAGAGAAATGTTCTAATTTCTTTGGTTTTTCATCTTTTGTTGTTGTTGTTGTTGTTGTTGTGGTCTTCAGTCCAGAGCCTGGTTTGATGCAGCTCTCCATGCTACTCTATCCTGTGCAAGCTTCTTCATCTCCCAGAACCTTTTGCAACCTACATCCTTCTGAATCTGTTTAGTGTATTCATCTCTTGGTCTCCCTCTACGATTTTCACCCTCCAAGCTGCCCTCCAGTACTAAATTGGCGATCCATTGATTCCTCAGGATATATCCTACCAACCGATCCTTTCTTCTAGTCAAGTGGTGCCATCTTTTTTCAATGTTCCTAAATTCAGTATTTACCTTTTCGTGCCTTTTCTAATCTTCATTAATATGAAGCACAGCTCTCAAACGACTAGATTATGATCTGGGTAACTTTTTCATATTTAACAAATTATTTTCATGTCTTTGTTGGGCCGTCCGGTGTGGCCGTGCGGTTCTAGGCGCTTCAGTCTGGAACCGCGTGACCGCTACGGTCGCAGGTTCGAATCCTGGCTCGGGCATGGATGTTTGTGATGTCCTTAGGTTAGTTAGGTTTAAGTAGTTCTATGTTCTAGAGGCCTGATGACCATAGATGTCAAGTCCCATAGTTCTCAGAGCCATTTGTCTTTGTTGGAATAATAAATAGTTTGGAAACGTTTATCATTCAGTCTCAGTTTCCAGGTGTACCTCCTGCATTTGTCGTACTCAGACATGATATGTACTATCACGTGATGTTCCTTTTCGAGTCGTTCACTGGTATTTGCTCTCTCTTGTTCCAAGACCAAACCTCCCAACATATTTGTTCTCTCTCCTCTCGCCCACCGCTGTATTTGAATCTCCTGTAATTGTCATGCACGAATCTCTTCTCTCCGTTTTCATAGTTTCTTTTCATCTATTTGTAGCACTCGTCTAGCTCCTTGTCAGGATGTTGGCTAGTCGCTATTTTTTCTTGGAAAAGTGCAATGTTACGTCTCCTTTCTTCAGTCTTACAGAATTCCATATGTAAATATTTTATTTTTATAGCTTATAACACGTTGACTACTTGCCTCTATTAACATATTGCCCAGAAAAACGTAAGGACGAGAAAATGAATGAAAGTACGGAAGCACGTTGCCTGAGGCGTCCCAGTCGTACGCAGAAAGTTGAGCGTCTCATGGTGTGAGGTCAGCGTGACTATGGAGCCAATGGGTATGGCCCCGCAACACGAGGCAATTAAAGTAACGGTAAAGATAGGGCGTGTCAGTCCTCGAGCAGTTACGGTGAACTGTGGTGGTGTTCTTCCTTACAACACGTCTCTGAGACAAAATCTGGATGACCTCACAAGGGAAAGAATAATCGGGGAGCTGGAAGAAGGACAAAGTGCGATGAGTGCAGCTGAGGAGTTTGATACTGATCACAGAAATTTATCATTGTGCTTGGGGAACGTTCCGAACCACAGTCTCTGCTGCTCAAAGAAGAAGAGGTGGTCGACCACGGTCAGCTAGATCAGATGACGGGCTACCTTGTGCAACAGGAAAGAAGGGACTCACGTCAAATCGCGGGTGTAATTGCAACCAAATATAACATTATTGCATGTTACGCAGTTTCACGCTCCATAGTAGTGCGGCGGCTGCATGGAGGTGTTCTCTACTCCAGACGACCCTAATGTGTGTTCCGTTGACACCTGCACGTCGGCGATACCGTTTGTGATGGTGCCAAGAGCATAGGGGCTGATCCATCGAGGAGTGACGTGGCGTTCTCTTCTCTGATGAGAGCAGATTCAGTCCGAGTAGTGATTCTCGCCGCACCCATAGCGGCAGGGGGGGGGGGGGGGGGGGAGAGGACGCGTAATGCATCCAGGAACACTGTCGAACATGATCATTTCAGTGATCCAGATATTGTAGTGTGGAGGACACAATGTTGCACGAGCGTACTGACCTCCAAATCCTTGTCTACCCGGGGACGGTGTGTTTGTGCTGTCTTCGAAATTTCCTCATCATAATCATCATTCGTGACAGTGGACAGATTGGATTGTGTACAAAATTGGACTGTGTAAGAAGTTGAGACTTTGTACTGGCGCAGATGACCGCACAGTTGAGCGCCCCACAAACCAAACATCATCATACAAATGTTTGAAAACGGTACACTCATCGGTCTAAATTGTTATGATACTATACTCTTCCAAATGTGCATGTTTTCGGAGGTGCATTCGGCCCTAAATTCATTTTTATTGATGACAGTGCAAGACTGCATCGAACGCACGGGTGGAGGGGTTCTTGAACAAAAGGATATTCGGCGAATGGACTGGCCTGCCCGTTTCGCCAACTTAAATCACGCCGAAGACGTGTGGGATACGTTGGTGACACGAATTGCAGCACATTCATATGCACCTACTACCAGCCAGCAGTTGTCAACGTTCTGGTAGAGGAATGGAACGCCCTGCCACAGAACTCATTACCAAGCTTGTGGCCAGCATGGGAGCACGTTACGGAGCATGCATTGCCATTCGTGGCGATCATACATCCTCTTAAGAACCATGTTTCGCCTTTTGTAATATCCAGGGGACCATCATAAATTTTGGAGACTTCAGTGTAATTATTCTCTTTGAATAAAAATTTCATTTTTGTTCCTCTCATTGCGTATTTGTTTCAGTTGCCTTCCGTACCGTCCTACAGCAGTTATTCCTACGTATTCTCCACCGAGCGAGGTGGTGCAATGGTTGGCACACTGGACTCACATTCGGGAGGACTAAAGTTCAATCCCGCGTCCGGCCATCCTGATTTAGGTTTTCCGTGATTTCCCTAAATCGATCCAGGTAAATGCCGGGATGGTACCTTTGAAAAGACAAGGCCGACTTCCTTCCCTAATCCGATGAGACCCATGACCCCGATGTCTCGTCTCCTCCCTCAAAACAACCCAACCTATGTATGGTCCAAGTCTCATCGGGTTGTGTTACTTGGCACTGGCGCATCATGCAAAATTTACTTTCGTTCTTATATTACGCACACCAATGTACAGATATCGAAAAAAGTTTTGCATCACCCCAGTTCCCAGAACTACTCAAGATAGACGTTAACTGTGGATATTGTATATCACACACAGTCCCTTAGACTGTTCAGAGATGTCACTAAACCCGCCCAAAGAAGTAAACAACCATGCGTGAGCATCGCCTATTAGACGGAGGGGGTCCGGCAGCCAATCATTTCCAGTCATTCTACCAGGAAGGAGGTACACGGCTCATTTATCTGTAGCTCAATCATGCCTAGACGGTCAATACCGCGGTTCGTCGCGTCCGCATCGTTACTTTGTGCCAGGAAGGGCTCTCAACAAGGGAATAGTCCAGGCGTCTCTGAGTGAACCAAAGCGATGTTTTTCGGAAATGAAGGAGATACAGGGAGAGAGGAACTGTCGATGTCATGGCTCGTTCAGACCGCCCAAGGGCTACTAGTGGAGTGGACGACAGCTACCTACGGATTATGGCTCGGAGAAACCCTGACAGCAAGGCCACCATGTTGAATAATGCTTTTCGTGCAGTCACATGACGTCGTGTGGCGACTCAAACTGTCCGAAATAGGTTGCATGATGCGCAACTTCGCTCCCGATGTCCATGGCGACGTCCATCTTCGCAACCATGACACCACGCAGCGCAGTACAGATGGGTCCAACAACATTCCGCATGGGCCGCTCAGGATTGGCATCAGATTCTCTTCACCGATGAGTGTCGCATATGTCTTCAACCAGACAATCGTCGGAGACGTGTTTGGAGGCAACCCGGTCAGGCTGAACGCCTTAGACACACTGTCCAGCGAGTGCAGCAAGGTGGAGGTTGCCTGCTGTTTTGGGGTGGCGTTATGTGGGGCTGACGTACTCCATTGGTACGGCAGCTGGTTGGGCAGCAATATAATACAAATATCCGAAGTAATGTAGATATAAAGTTTAGAGCGGCAGAAATAAGACAAGTGTTTCATAAAATTATAATTTTTTTCATATCGAATATAATCGTGTTAGGATGTCTTTGCTGATGCTACTTATACGTAGTTTTGTACGGTAGTGAAACTTGGCCGGAAGCGATTCAGACAAGAAAAGAATAGAAACCACAGAAGAAATTTTGAATATTATGTGAGTAGATCGTGTAACTAATGAGAAGATAGTGAATCGAGATGGGAAAAAAGGAAGTGTGGTACAACTTGATTATAAGAAGGAATCGGTGATAAGATACATCTCGAGGCATCAAGGATTAGTCGGTTTGATAATGGAAGGAAGAGTGTGTGTAGGGCGAGGGGAGGGGGGATCTAAAAATAATTGAGGAAGATCAAGGTTTGAATACAGTCAGCAGGATCAAATGGTTGAGGGTGGCAGTAGCTACGCAGAACTGAAGAGTTACACAGCATAGACTAGCGTAGAGAGCTACATAAACATAGGTATCCCATCACGCCAAGTCATATAGCCTCTGTTAAGCTATTTTGATTTTCTTTCTCGCAGTCACTTATTAATTTGGTACCTGTTATTCTGGCATTCGTTTGATGGTTAAACAATTTGTGCATTACGCAAATTACATTTATCAACGATGAAACAAGTTTAATGTACGTTACTTATACAGAATTCATAATATCTTCATTAACTTATATTCATTTTGTGTTACTTATTAACCTCGTTGACTCTCCGTCCTACAACGCTGACTGGCGCTCGTTGCATATTTAACAGTGAGCATGCTGCTTGTAACGCGGGAAATCCTGAATTCACCGCCGTCGGTTGAACTGCGCTGTACGTTGGGTAGCCGCCCTGCAGGCGTGCGTCACTTGGTGTTGGAAGAGATTGTTAATTCACGTAGACCGGAAAACACAGAGGAACAAAAGAAACAGATTGTTATTTTACTCAACTGAGCATATATATATTCGTTTAATTCAAATATTCAATAATTAATTGAAAATATTTACGCGGTAGCGCTGTAACAAATATGTACGGAAAAGCGGTACGCAGAATTACGGTTTATAGGGCCTTGGTATTTGATTTGGGTTAAGAACAGGGACGGAAAGTCTTTAGTTTAGCATGGACCAGCAGCCTTTTGTACAGCCATTCGAACATCTGTCCTACTATAGCTGTGTTACAGTATATTAAGCAAGGTTCGAACGAGGAACCGGAGCTGGCGCCCAGGCAAATTGTGCGAATCGATTTTATGCTTAACTAACTGCACCATTTGTATGCTCGGATTTTACGTGGAAAGACAATCCCCGTTCACATTTTACGAGCAAAAACAGCTACCCTTAAATAACTCCGGTCTGAAGCGAGACTGACGGTTCAAGTTTGGTCCATCGGTGTACCGCACCTTGTTGTAAGATAGGTTTTAACCGTTTGAAAAACATTTGACTTCGGTGCGATTTCAAGTGCAAAAAACTCGTGTTTCTGGGGGCGGGGGTTCAAGGGTGCCGCTTCTATCCTTTAAAATCTTTTATCCAATACTCTTTACGCGTTTTTCAGGTACGATGCTAAATTCGACCTAAATTTAGCACGCAAAATTCGTTCTTGCATGAATTGTATGTGTGCGAGCGGCTTAAAGTAAATCAAATAAATACAGAATGCATTATTACGATAAAACTGAAAACTCGTTTTCAAAAGTCTAGCATAGTAATATCTGAAGAAAACTCAGTAATATACTTTACGTGCAAAAGAAACAAGACTTTCTTGCGAGTTTTCTTACGCGCGACGCTTTTACGTTTCAGATTTGTGCAAACCGGTGTAAATTTTGTAAGAACTTAAAAATATACACGTAATTAAGGTGGTGCTGTTGTTTTGTGAAAGCTTTATCAGTTGCCACGATATACCGGTCTAAGGTTGCACATAAAATGCACGTAAAATGCGGGTCTACGCGGATCGCAAGTTCTGATATGGTTTAAAGTATTACAGATTATACTTAGGTAATTATAACAATCTTTTGCAACCATCTTTCATTGTTCAGGCTACATGTGTGAAAAATCATGTGATTACACATAAAAAAGTATTCGTACGAATGTGTTTCATTTTAAGCGCTGCATTTGGATATAATTAAAAAAAACTGTTTAGTACAGTTGATTATCATTTCACTGGTTCTGTATCAAATATTTTATTCACCATGTCTTTGGACTCGCAAAATAATGCATGTACACTCGACAGCAAAAAAGTGGATCACCCCTGAATTCCAACGTGTAGGCTGCACCTGAATGTATGCAACCAACATAACATATCTGTGTTGCACATCGTCGCAACCCTCCACAGTACAGGCGTTGTTAGATACACAATGGGTACCGCTAGAGACAACTAGAGAACACTGGTCTTTATGACAGTCCGTCCAGATGTAAAGTAACACCACGATAGTACAGAAGAGATCAGACAGTCCTTAAGGTTTGTAAACTAAACTTAATTACAATAAGTGACATTTCAAACGTTATGGGTCAACTAATTTTGTCATATAAATCGTTCAGTAATCCTTAGGCACAATTAAATATTTGAGACAGTATATGGATTTATAAAGTTGTATGGCAATTGGAAACAAGTTCTTTGCTGTCTAAAAGGTTTACCCAACACATGTTGAACGTCGTTCAACGTTCAACGGGAAGTGGTTTCGCATCAACTTTATGTAATACTAAGCAGTTAAAAGAAAACGTGATTAACGGCGGCAAGCACTCTCCGGAAATCCCAACATTAACCACGAATCACAAGTAATATCATTGTTCACATTACTCATCAACAGTTACTTGTACACAAAGTTGTACTTTAAATGACACGACCAACGTCTTCGTTCTGGATCCGGATGCAAACCCAGAACGTAAAGCCATTGTTAACCAAGCAAAGCTTTGTGCCTTATCGAGACTCGATCACTAGGCAGAAAGAGACCTCAAATATTGACGTTTGCACTAGTATTTTATCAATTCTCAACTTGAACGCAAGTGCCGATAATGTTTGTACGAAACCAGGAACCCTAACATGACAATTACCTTCTTGGTAATTAACCTCGAAAGACGTTGTATATTGTTGCATTGTCTAGGAACAAAGGATGCACATGTTTAAAATTGGAATGCCATCATGTAATGCTGGTGACAAGGATACGAACCCAGCACCTAATCGGATTGTTGAATAAGTACGTAAAATCAGAATGCAGATATAACAGTTTGTCACCATAATGAGGTTGGAACCTTAAATGACGACTGAAGTTGTATTGCCTGACCTGGATTCGAACACGGCGCCTACCGCCGTCGTTGTCTAACCAGTAACAGACGAGAAATGTCTAATGTTGGTCCACCATTAGCGAGATTTGCGCACGTTTAACTGGAAATAAGGCGACGAAAACGTCTATGCTGACTGAGAGTCGAACGCCGCACACATGGTTATGAAGACATGTTAATAATCAAATTTTTGTTCAGTAGTAGTATGTTTAATTGCAAACCTTAAGGCCTTTCTCATCCCTAGTAACGTGTTGCCTAATATCTGCGATATCATGGTGTTAATTTACAAGTGGATTGACTGCCGTAAAGAGCAATGTTATCTAGTAGTCGTGTATCATTGAGATGTAAATGAAGTGCCTCCGCAGAAAGTAATGTCCGTCGTGCAGCATGTATTGTTTCAGAGACAATGAGTACATGTTATAAGCGCACAAAACGTGTATTATATACTACGTAAATACTATTATTTGGAGAAGCTGCCGCCAAACCTGTTTACTTTTATATTCGGCTTAGTTGTCGTGGTTGAATACACGTTTTCTTAAGGCTACATCTAATGCAGAGCGCTTGCAAGAAAGAATAGTTTCCTGCGTCATGCTATTGCTAGCTATGTGAAATATTTTGTGGTAGCTATGTTAAAAATGAATGTATTTTTGAACGTATTGTTCGTCAAATATTTGAATGAACTATAGGTGTGACCGCACATGTTGTAGCATAATAGCTGTATAGCTGTAACTGCGTTAGTTTATACTACAGACTTGGGTAGGTTAGGTGTAACTTTCGATCCTTCCAGGGGTGATCGTGGCCTTGCGGCCCGGGTCTGTACTACCCGCGGCTCGCGAACTACGGGTCAGCCAGGGTGGCCGAGGCGAGACGGAAGTGAGCGAGCTGGCGGTGGCGTTCGTGGGCCGACAGCCCGGGACGAGCCAGCATGGCTGCGCCGTATGCCTCTTCCTCTGCCGCTCCGTTTGACGTAAATATGTTTACCTCCTCTCCTGGCATCAGTATAAGAGCGGCAAGCAGAAATACGCATTAGGCTGTCTGACATAATGGCTTACCGGGAGAGGTCTTGGTTCAAATGGCTCTGAGCACTATCGGACTTAACATCTATGGTCATCAGTCCCATAGAACTTAGAACTACTTAAACCTAACTAACCTAAGGACATCACACAACACCCAGCCATCACGAGGCAGAGAAAATCCCTGACCCCGCCGGGAATCGAACCCGGGAACCCGGGCGTGGGAAGCGAGAACGCTACCGCACGACCACGAGCTGCGGGCTGGGAGAGGTCTATTCGAGATAGAGTCGTCGCTCTCATTGACGGAGGAGGATCTTCCATCAGAGAAGGTGGCAGATGGTATGGCGTACCACATACCACTGCAACGGGATGGTGGAGGATCTGCCTTGAAAGAGGCACCACCAACAGGGCTCCTGGCTCAGGCAGAAGAGAGTGAGCTCACAGCAGGAAGACAGGGACCTAGTGTCTAGGAGCAGAGAGAAACCATTTCTGAACGCGAAGCAGTTGCGGCGGAAGGCCAACTTCCCCGGATCCAGTGACACGATTCGCCGAAGGCTGAGGGACGCTGGACTGCATGCACGACGATCCGCCGTGAAACAAGAGCTCAGCGAAGACAACGTTTTATACCGGCTAGCATTTGCGGAGATCCATCTGAGGGCGTCGTGGGACAACGTCATTTTCCCTGATGAGAAGGTGTTTTCCACCAGTAACGACGGTCCACGAATCGTTTACAGGCCGCAAGGGACTCGCCATCGACGCGAACATGTAACCATGACGAGAAGAAGTGGCCGGCTATCTGTTACCTGCTAGGGTTGGATTTCTGCGAGAGGGTCGGGAATTCTTCACAGGATAGAAGGAACTCTGGACAGCGTGCAGTATCCCCACATATTGGAAAATGTGATGCTTCCGTCAGTGCGAATGCTGTACGCAGAAGGGGACGTCACATTGCAAGAGGACCATTCGTCATTCTTCCATTCACAAGTCTGCATTTGTTCAGCAGCGGTTCTCCACGATTGGCGTCAACGTCATGGACTGGCCGCCACGGGCGGCTGATGTGAACCCCATGGAAAACAAGTGGGCTGAGGTCACCAGAACATTAACAGAGAACTGGCCACGAAACCAACCAACTACGGCATACGCTCTTTGGGACTGCCTCCTGGAAGCCTGGGAGGAAGTAGCTTCTTCAGGCTGTTACGTCCAACGGCTTATGCTTTCTATGCCAAGACGCATGACAGAAGTAAAAAATAATGAAGGATTCTGGATAAAATATTAGAGTCCTTAAAATGTTTTGTTATGTGTTCTTTTTCGTCATTTTTGCAGGCTGGAGTGGCCGAGCGGTTCTAGGCTCTACAGTCTGGAACCAAGCGACCGCTATGGTCGCAGGTTCGAATCCTGCCTCGGGCATGGATGTGTTTGATGTCCTTAGATTAGTTAGGTTCGAGTAGTTCTAAGTTCTAGGTGACTGATGACCTCAGAAGTTAAGTCCAATAGTGCTCAGAGCCATTTGAACCGCCCGCAGCTCGTGGTCGTGCGGTAGCGTTCTAGCTTCCCACGCCCGGGTTCCCGGGTTCGATTCCCGGCGGGATCAGGGATTTTCTCTGCCTCGTGATGGCTGGGTGTTGTGTGATGTCCTTAGGTTAGTTAGGTTTAAGTAGTTCTAAGTTCTAGGGGACTGATGACCACAGATGTTAAGTCCCATAGTGCTCATAGCCATTTGAACCACTTTTTTCGCCATTGGGAGCTAGTGGAAGATCGCGTTGAAACAGATAAGATACAATATGAGTTAGTTTTCCTTTGAGTTGCCTTTTTAATTCAAGTGGGTTTCTTTTGAATATACAGTTTGTTGAATATTCTACTCTGATTTCATTTATACCCTGTCTATATACTTACAAACTAATCGGCGTAGTAGTTTTTGTTATTTCAAATACATCTCCCTCTTCCCCTCCATCCATGAATACACCCTCCGTCCTCCACACAATAGCAAACGATTTCATATTATGTTTACTCGTTGTTAATATCTCCTCTATTCTCTCACACACATTCTCTCTCTCTCTCTGACACTAACGCCGCAAGTGCCCTTCTATTCCATTCCCCCAAAACTTTATAGACAAATCTAGCGGTTTCCATTGACGCTACATTTTCTCTTTTGATTGCTGCTGTCTTTACTATCATTCCTCTCAACACCTATGAAACCGTATTCTTTGATCTCCCCTTCCCTATAACCCATTCTTCGTTCTGAAAACAGTCCTTCCTTATCTCTCGGTCCTAAGATAAAACGAACTGTGGCACACATCTATGTAAGCAATACTTTGCAAGTATTTCACGCTTATATTTTGCACTTCTGCACTTCTATCCATTCCCAGATCCCGCCCTCCTTCCTGTTACCCGTCCCTTGACATCTGCATCTACATCTAAATGAATACTCTGCAATTCATAATTATGTGCTTGGCAGGGGGTTCTGTGGTCTGGTGGATTAATCTTGTATTGATGTGTAAAACGTGTAGGTTCACATCTCACGTCAGGCGTAGATTTTTAACACACACAAGTAATTCTCCTTCGCCCCTAGTAACGCCAACTGCTGAATGCCAGTAAGCTCCGTTGTTCAATATCCACAGTAAAGATAACATCCCTTCGCTGTCGACTGGGGCAGAGCGGCATTCTTTTGAGTTCTGACAGATGGAGAAACCCAGGAAGGCAGAGACTCTGTCAAAAGCAAGCCGTCGTAAACTGGAAAACGTATTTCATTTAATGAACCAATGGACATGTAAATTCACAAGGTTCTTACTTTATTTGAAACTGAGACGTTGAAAATTGTGGTGTTGGACTGAGATTGTAATTCGATTTCACTGTGTTCCCCAAGACTGCAAACTCTTCTAGGCCTCCGCGAAAGGCGCCTATCTCGTTTCGAATCCTGATCAGCACAAAATATTCATTATTTCATTTCAAGCCCTAGCATGTGCACTCCGAACTACCAGTGAGAAATAGTTGCATTTTCAACGTCTTTTCGTGCGTTGTCAGCTGTAACATGTTCGTTTCAACTCACAGCCACATGATGAGCTTTTTATCACAACATTACAAGATCAAACGTTTCCTTACATCTTTTCAAGTTCAAACATTCCTCTCCATCCTACTGGCGAAAACGGATTCGAGTTTGACATTGGGTTCGTTGTGATCACCAACGACAATATGTTGTGGATTCAACTTCTAGCCAGCAGAGTATTTTCCATCACATCATTGAAAGTACAGACATGCCACTCCTAGCTATTATTGGAAAAGAATTTGATAGTTAAAGTGTCTTCATGACCACGTCTGCGGGGTTTGAATTCCATTCAGCACAGAACTTTTCGTCGCCTGATGTCTAGCTAAACATGCGCACATCTCGCTACAGGTAAACCAACAATAGCTATTTATCATCTGTTCCTGGCTAGAAAACAACGGCGCTAGATGCTGGGTTCGAATCCCAATCAGGCAAAAACAATTCTATCGTCATTTAAGGTCCCATCATCTCGCTATTGGTGAAAACATTTGATATTTAACTTCTGATTTTACGTACTTCGTTAACAATCCGATTAGGTGCTGGGTTCGCATCCCTGTCACAAGCTTTACATGATGGAATTTCAATTTTAAACATGAGCATACCTTGTTCCTTGTGAATGACACCATATTAAACGTCGTAGGGAGTAGTTCCCATGAAGGTAACTGTTATGAAAGGATTCCCAGTCCAGTGCAAGCATTTTCGTCATTTATTTTCAGGATCTGAATTGATAACTGATGCTGGTGCAAACGTCTATACTTCACGTCTCTTTATGCCTAGTGATCGGGTCTCAATAAGGCACAAACAAAACTTAGCTTGGTTAGCAATGGCTATAGGTGTTGCGTTTGAATCCAGGCCCAGAACGACGACGTTGCTCATGTCATTTAAAGTTCAAATTTGTGTACACGTAGCTGTTGATGTGTTACGAGAACAATGATATTACTGGTGATTCGCTGTTAATGTTGAGATATTCGTAGAGTGCTTGTTGCCGTTAATCGCGTTTTTTTTACTGGTTCGTCCAATATCCACTTTCCAGAGCCACTCGCCGTTGAGCGACGTTCAGCACATGGATGGAAAACCTTTTCGAGAGCGAAAAACTTTTTTCCATTTGCTGTACAGCTTTGTAACTCAAGTATTTAATTTTGACTAAGGATTACTGTACGATATATGTAAAATAATCTGTTTTCTCAGAACTTTTGGAACATCACTTGTTGTAATTAAGGTTAGTTTATGAGTGTTATGGGGTGTCTCATAGCCAAGAACGTGTTTTCTAATATATTTTGTATGACGATATTTGTTGACGCTTAGACTGACTGCCATAAAGACCTTTGGTCTCTAGTAGTCTCTTGCGGTACCCATTGTGTGTAGTCAAACGACTGTACCCCACGGGGTTTTGGTGTTTAGAGGACCTGCCACACAGCTACGTTATGTTGGTTGCATTCGGCAGTGACCCAATTTTTGCTGTCAAGTTTACCTAATCAGAATTATTCTCAGCCCTGTACAATATGACGTGCTGTTTATTCGAGCATTTAAACCCTTATCGATGTTGAAAATTAAACTAACCTGAAAACCGCTATAAAAATCAGTGTCAGAAAAGGATCACCTTATTTCTAACAAATAGAAAATATATTACTGAGTTTCGTTCAGAAATTATAATGTTATGTTTTACAAAATTTATTTTCGTGCACAACAAGCTTAAGTTCGTCAGTTTTCGTACAGGATTGAAAAGTTAATTGTATTTTGTCGTGCATAGTTGTTTTGCAGTTCGTCTGCTGATTTCATGTAATCATACTCATGCTGAAGTCGGGCTTATTTTTGTAACATTTGGTTCAAAAATGGTTCAAATGGCTCTGAGCACTATGGGACTAAACTTCTCAGGTCATCAGTCCCCTAGAACTTAGAACTACTTAAACCTAACTAACCTAAGGACATCACACACATCCATGCCCGAGGCAGGGTTCGAACCTGCGACCGTAGCGGTCGCGCGGTTCCAGACTGTAGCGCCTAGAAACGCTCGGCCACCCCGGCCGACTTGTAACATTTCGCCCCAAAATTATTCACAAGAGTTTTTGTAGCGGCGGTGTCTTAACTTTCAGTGTTTGGTTTCACATACTTTAAACCATCGATGACAAGAATTTTAATATAAAAGATAATAACAAGGTGTATGTTTTTCAATAGTTTATTATTTGTTCCGCAAATCCTTCGCTTTGCGATATAGTAAGTTTGTCTATTTAATGTGGTCGTATCGCAAGTTTATCTACACAATATAAACTACTTATCATAAACTTCTCGCAGTATTTAGTATTTCGTTCCGTATCGCAGTTATTTTTGCTATTATTATCGCAATGTTTCAAGTATTTATGGTTAGTTTTCATATGCTTACGTATACAGTCGCATGCGCATATGAATAAAATGTGTGTAGATACAAAACGAAACAAAATTGAAAAGAAACAATAAAAATCAAACAAAATAAAAAATTAAGAGATATAAAATAGTAAAGATAATAAAAATAAAAGGTAAGAAAAAACTTCAAAAACTAAAGAAAACTTCATGCAGGCACGTGACCTTGATGTGGGTGCGAGGCTTGTGTGCTTTGAAGGCTCCTTTCTGGAGTGCTAGTTCCAGGTTCTCAGGAGAGCTTCTGTAAAGTTTGGAAGGTAGGAGGCGAGGTACTGGCAGAAGTAAAGCTGTGAGGACGGGGCGTGAGTCGTGCTTGGGTAGCTCAGTTGGTAGAGCACTTGCCCGCGAAAGGCAAAGGTCCCGAGTTCGAGTCTCGGTCCGGCACACAGTTTTAATCTGCCAGGAAGTTTCATTTCACCGTATCAATTATTCAGCGGTTTTGTCCGGTATTAGTAAGGGAACCGGCCGGAGTGGTCGAGCGGTTCTAGGCGCTACAGTCTGGAGCCGCGCCACCGCTACGGTCGCAGGTTCGAATCCTGCTTCGGGAATGGATGTTTGTGATGTCCTTAGGTTAGTTAGGTTTACGTAGTTCTAAGCCGGCCGCGGTGGTCTAGCGGTTCTAGGCGCGCAGTCCGGAACCGCGCGACTGCTACGGTCGCAGGTTCGAATCCTCCCTCGGGCATGGATGTCTGTGATGTCCTTAGGTTAGTTAGGTTTAAGTAGTTCTAAGTTCTAGGGGACTGATGACCACAGATGTTAAGTCCCATAGTACTCAGAGCCATTTGAACCATTTTTACGTAGTTCTAAGTTCTAAGGGACTGATGACCTCAGAAGTTAAGTCCCATAGTGCTCAGAGCCATTTGAAGCATTAGTAAGGGAAAACGAACATTTGCTATCCACTCCCGATTTGAACAGTTTTTTTTTTTTTTGTTTTTTTTTTTCTTTGAGAAAATGTTTTGTGACATATCAGAGAGTATGTAGCCAGCAACGCTAGTCAAATGTTGCAAGCGTTGGGCACATCTAAACTTAATGTGGAGAGTTTACTATGAACTGCTGCACCAACTTCACCTGCATAGAGTCCAGGCAACAGCACTGAAATATTACCCACTACAGATTGCACAATGGCGTCTTCCAACCACAATTTGGTGCTATTTACTAATATATTTACGTCCGAGAGAGATGACTGTAATGGCTCTACTCAGTATTTTATGTGGTGTTGTTGTTGTGGACCTCAGTCGAGAGACTGGTTTGATGCAGCTCTCCATGCTACTCTATGCTATGCAATTCTCTTCAACTCCGAGTAACTACTGCAACCTGCATCTTTTACATCCTACTGAATCTGTTTCCTGTATTCATCTCTTGGTCTCCCTCTACGACTTTTACCCCCACGCTTCTCTCCAGTACTAAATTGGTGATCCCTTGATGTCTCATACTGTGTCCTACCCAACGATCCCTTCTTCTAGTCAGGTTGTACCACAAATTTCTCTTCTCCCCTGTTCTGTTCAGTACTTTGTAATTAGTTACGTGATCTACCCATCTAATCCTCAGCATTCTTCTGTAGCACCACATTTCAAAAGTTCCTGTTCTCTTCTTGTCTAAACCGTTTATCGCCCATGTTTCTCTTCCATACATGGCTACACTCCATACATATACTTTCAGAAAGGACTCCCTGACACTTAAATCTATACTCGATGTTAACAAATCTCTCTTCTTCAGAAACATTTTTCTTGCCATTGCTAGTCTACAATTTTTTAGTCTCCTTATTACGACCATAATTCTTTCCGCACGCTATACGAGATTAGAATAATAGAGAATTGTGAAGGTGGTTGGATGAACCCTCTGCCAGGCACTTAAATGTGATTTGCAGAGTATCCATGTAGATGTAGATGTATATCATCAGTTATTATGCTCTCAAAATAGCAAAACTCATCTACTACTTTGTCTCCTTTCCTAATCTAATTCCCTCAGCATCACCTGATTTAATTCAGCGGTATTCCATTATCCTCGTTTTGCTTTTGTTAATGTTCATCTTATATCCTCTTTTCAAGACACTCTCCATTCCGTTCAACAGATCTTCGAGGTCCTTTGCTGTCTCTGACAGAATTACAATGTCATCGGCAAACCTCAAAGTTTTTATTTCTTCTCCATGCATTTAAATTCCTAATCCAAATTTTTCTTTTGTTTCCTTTACTGCTTGCTCAATGTACAGATTGAATAACATCGGAGATAGGCTACATCTACATCTACATGAATGCACTGTAAATCACATTTAAGTGCCTGGCAGAGGGTTCATCGAAGTACCTTCACAATTCTCTATATAGCGCGCGGGAAGAATGAACACCTATTTCTTTCCGTACGAGCTCTGATTTCCCTTATTTTATCTTTGTGATCGTTCCTCCCTATGTAAGTCGGTGTCAATAAAATATTTTCATATTCGGAGGAGAAAGTTGGTTATTGGAATTTCGTGAGAAGATTCCGTCGCAACGAAAAACGCCTTTCTTGTAATGATGTCCACCCCAAATCCAGTATCATTTCTGTGACACTCTCTCCCATATTTCGCGATAATACAAAACGTGCTGCCTTTCTTTGAACTTTTTCGATGAACTCAGTCAGTCCTATCTGGTAAGGATCCCACACCGCGCAACAGTATTCTAAAAGAGGACGGACAAGCGTAGTGTAGGCAGTCTCCTTAATAGGTCTGTTACATTTTCTAAGTGTCCTGAAAATGAAACGCGGTCTGTGGTGTGTTCCTTCCAATTTAAATTGTTCGTAATTGTAATTTCTAGGTGTTTAGATGGATTTACGGCTTTTAGATTAGACTGATTTATCGTGTAACCGAAGTTTAATGCGTTCTTTTTAGCACTCATATGAATGACCTCACACTTTTCGTTATTTAAGGTTACCTGCTACTTTTCGCACCATTTCGATATTTCTTCTAAATTGTTTTGCAGTTTGTTTTGATCTTCTGATGACTTTGTTAATCGATAAACGACAGCGTCATCTGCAAACAACCGAAGACGGCTGCTCAGATTGTCTCCCAAATCGTTTATATAGATAAGGAACAGCAAAGGGCCTATAACACTACCTTGGGGAACGCCAGAAATCACTTCTGTTTTACTCGATGACTTTTCGTCAATTGCAATGAACTGTGACCTCTCTGACAGGAAATCTCAGACCTAGTCACATAACTGAGACGATATTCCATAATCATGCAATTTCGCTACGACCCGCTTGTGTGGCACAGTGTGAAAAACCTTCCGTAAATCCAGAAATACGGAATCGAACTGAAATTCCTTGTCAATAGTACTCAGCACTTCATGTGAATAAAGAGCTAGTTGTGTTTCACAAGAACGATGTTTCCTAAACCCATGTTGACTGTGTGTCAATAGACCGTTTTCTTCGAGGTAATTCATTACGTTCGAACACAATATATGTTCTAAAATCCTGCTGCATATCGGCGTTAGCGATATGGGCCTGTAATTTAGTGGTTTACTCCTAGTACCTTTTTTGAATATTGGTGTGACCTGTGCAACTTTCCAGTCTTTGGGTACGGATCTTCCATCGAGCGAACGGTTGTATATGATTGTTTAGTATGGAGCTAGAAAGGAACCTAATTAGTATACAGTCTGGACCAGAAGACTTGCTTTTATTAAGTGATTTAAGTTGCTTCAGTACTCCGAGGATATTTACTTCTACGTTTACAACACTGTCTCTCTCCCTTCTCAGCCACTGCTTCCATTTCGTGCCCTTCGACTCGTATAACTGCCATCTGGTTTCTATACAAATTGTAAATAGCCTTTCACTCCCTGTATTTTACCCCTGCAACCTTCAGAATTTGAAAGAGAGAATTCCAGTCCACATTGTCAGAAGCTTTCTCTTAGTCTACAAATGCTATAAACGTAGGTTTGCCTTTCCTTAACCTGTCTTCTGCGGGAAGTAGTAAGGTGAGTATGGCCCCGCGTGTTACTTCATTTCTCCTGAATGCAAACTATTCTTTCCCTAGGTCAACTTCTACCAGTTTTTCCATTCTTCTTTAAGGAATTCGTGTTAGCATTTTGTGATTGTGGCTTATTAAAATATTTCAGTAACTTTCACAGATGTCAGGATCTGCTGTCTTTGGAATTGCCATTATTATATTGTTTTTGATATTGAGGGTATTTCGCCTGCCTCGTACATCTTGTTCACCAGACGGAAGAGTTTTGTCATGGCTGGCTCTCCCAAGGCAGTATTTTAAGTAAAAGTATTAAATCTTTAGTGTAAGCGACTGAAAGTAGCATGGCCCCCCTTCTAACAGCCGTGTACGGCAAGTCTCTAGAGGAACGGAAGGTTCCAAATGATTGGAAAAGAGCACAGGTAGTCCCTATATCTCTGACGTCGATCTGTTGTAGAATTTTAGAACATGTTTTTTGCTCGAGTATCATGTCGTTTTTGGAAACCCAGAATCTACTATCTAGGAATCATCATGGATTCCGGAAACAGCGATCGTGTGAGACCCAACTCGCTTTATTTGTTCATGAGACCCAGAAAATGTTAGATACAGGCTCCCAGGTAGATGCTATTTTTCTTGACTTCCGGAAGGCGTTCGATACAGTTCCGCACTGTCGCCTGATAAACAAAGTAAGAGCCTACGGAATATCAGACCAGCTGTGTGGCTGGATTGAAGAGTTTTTAGCAAACAGAACACAGCATGTTGTTATCAATGGAGAGACGTCTACAGATGTTAAAGTAACCTCTGGCGTGCCACAGGGGAGTGTTATGGGCCCATTGCTTTTCACAATATATATAAATGACCTAGTAGATAGTGTCGGAAGTCCCATGCGGCTTTTCGCGGATGATGCTGTAGTATACAGAGAAGTTGCAGCATTAGAAAATTGTAGCGAAATGCAGGAAGATCTGCAGCGGATAGGCACTTGGTGCAGGGAGTGGCAACTGACCCTTAACATAGACAAATGTAATGTATTGCGAATACACAGAAAGAAGGATCCTTTATTGTATGATTATATGATAGCGGAACAAACACTGGTTGCAGTTACTTCTGTAAAATATCTGGGAGTATGCGTGCGGAACGATTTGAAGTGGAATGATCATATAAAATTAATTGTTGGTAAGGCGGGTACCAGGTTGAGATTCATTGGGAGAGTCCTTAGAAAATGTAGTCCATCAACAAAGGAAGTGGCTTACAAAACACTCGTTCGACCTATACTTGAGTATTGCTCATCAGTGTAGGATCCGTACCAGATCGGGTTGACGGAGGAGATAGAGAAGATCCAAAGAAGAGCGGCGCGTTTCGTCACAGGGTTATTTGGTAACCGTGATAGCGTTACGGAGATGTTTAACAAACTCAAGTGGCAGACTCTGCAAGAGAGGCGCTCTGCATCGCGGTGTAGCTTGCTGTCCAGGTTTCGAGAGGGTGCGTTTCTGGATGAGGTATCGAATATATTGCTTCCCCCTACTTATACCTCCCGAGGAGATCACGAATGTAAAATTAGAGAGATTCGAGCGCGCACGGAGGCTTTCAGACAGTCGTTCTTCCCGTGAACCATACGCGACTGGAACAGGAAAAGGAGGTAATGACAGTGGCACGTAAAGTGCCCTCCGCCACACACCGTTGGGTGGCTTGCGGAGTATAAATGTAGATGTAGATACAGAGGCCACCACGGAGTCTTGCAGGAACAGCACTGGCCATCAGCCACGTTATGTCGACATGCGGGGCACAATAACAGATGCGCAAGTGAGATGGGAAGCGAAGATAGTTGTACGCAGCGGTAAACTGTTCCGCGCAGAAAAGAACGATGTAGTGAACGGGTCGTTGCCACCACATTCGATAGAGTCTGTTAGGAGCGGCGGCGGAGCACCACCGCACTGACTGGGCAGCGCCAACAGCAGCCTCCGGTTCGAGGCCAGGTTGCGTCTGCCGCCGCACTGGTTCCTTCACGGGACTTGGTGCCACAGCTCCACTGGCCTACTGTCTGCAAGAAGGGGTTAGGTTAGCTCTGCAGTAGGGAGAAATACGTAGGTCGACAGAGGTAAGTGAGCGGAAACAGATATTTACATCGAGTATTAAGCGTTTCAGTTGCTATCGGATGGAACATGTACAATTACAAAACCTACAGCCGAACTTGTCTTTTACGGGTCACCAACGATTTGGTGGAAATGCAGTGGAGGAACTTTTGGTCAACGGCAAGGGAGCCCCAAGGCCGCTGACAGGAGCTCCCGATAGGAGTAAGTTCAGTCAGAACGAATGCAGAGGCGGAATGTGCCATAACGGGTGTTGGGAATGGAAGACAGTATAAAGTATTTTTGGACAAAGGAGCATATGTGTCAGTAGCCTCAAGAGAATTACTGGGTAGGAGGTAGTAGATTCCACTACGATAGGGGATAATGATATACGACCATTATGGTCAGAAATGGCGAATTGTTCAGTTGGGACAACGAAGTTTAGGCAGTGTGTGGAAGTAGTGTATCATGTGAGCGAGGGGTACAATATGATCCTAGGGCTAGATTTTCTACATCAACGTCTTACCATAACTGACATTCGACAACATACAGTGAAACTGAGTGAAAAGACATTCCGGCTAGGGGAAACTGTTGTCAATGTTAATCTGTCGTCAGAAATGTCCAGTATACAAGACGGTCAAGTTAAACTGCAAGCAATAGCATTAAGGCTTCATTTGCAAGAAGCATTTGAAAGGAGTAGAAAAAGTACAGTTGGAGGACCTGTTGCTAGAATTCCAGGCTATGTTTTTTCCGAGAGGGCTGTTGCCTGCCACAAGTAACACAACACAGGATTTCAGCAGGAGATGAAGTACTGGTATACCGAAGATCATATAGAATATCACGGTCATTGCAACCACTTTCAGAAGAATTCTTAGATCAGAGATCAGATGACGTAATAATAGAAGAAAGTAATAGTGTATTGGGGGCAGGAATCTTAATCGTACCTAAGAAATCTAAGGAGATTCGCAGAAGTATCGGTTTTGTTGCGATTATCGCTATTTGAGTAGCATGAGTGCAACAGATCCACATCCTATTCTGAATATCACGGAGACCAAAGATAAGTTAAGGCAAAACAAATATTTCTCGACATTGAACTTAAAGAGAAGATACTATAAGTTCGAAGTGGCTCCTGAAGATAGACCGAAAACAGCTTTTCAGTAAATGGGGGACACTACTAATTTTGGAGGATGCTTTTTTGATTTTAAGAAAGCGCCGGCGACATTCCAGTGGTTGCTGGACGGAGTATTGAGAGGATTGAAACCACACCAGTCTTGATGACTTAATCGTCCATTCATGGAATATTCTAAAAGAAGTATTCAGCGGATTACGGGCAGAATGTCTCATACCCAATGCTGAAAAATGTTGCTTGCGCTGAAGAAAGTTAACTATTTAGATCATGTCGTAGGTAAGGATGGTGTAACGATAGATCCAAGGTTGGTGCAAGTAGCGCAATACGTTTCAGTACCACATACTCCTCCATCTCGCGAATTATTGTATGAGGTTCGTGAAGGGCTTTGTGAATATTGCAAGCCTGCTTACGCAATAGTTGAAGAAAGAGCTTAAGTTTGTGTCAGGGAGCATTTAACGAGAGATAGTAGGTGTTGACATAAAGTCCAGTTAAGATGTTTCCATACTTCCAAAAAGATTTGTACTGTTATGTGATGCATCAAACTACACCCTTGATTGCGTTTTGAGCCAGAGGGTGGATGGTCAGGAACATCCTGTTGCCTTTGCATCAACACAATTGAATGGCGGAGAAGGAAATTACTCTATAATGGACAGAGAGATGCTTAGACTGATATTCAGAATAATGTACTATCGATGTTATTTGTACGGGAGGAAGTTTAAGTTGATAACGGACCATGCAGCTTTAAATTGGTTACAGGCTTAAACGACCCTCTAGTACATTAGCGATATAGACATTGAATCTCAGAGAATTTGAGTACAAAGTAATCCGTAAGCCGAGAAATGCAGATGGGCCAAGCAGAAAGATGCACGCACTGGGTCACAACCTTGCGGAATGACGAGTAGCACAGAACACCGACGAGGAATGTAGGCAGTATAAGAAACAGCAGCAATTTGGTGTGCACGACAGATTATTGTACAGAGAGATAAAATTAAGACCACGAGTTGTGGTGACGGCCAAGTTAAAATTGGAAGCACTATATGAAAAGCATGATCACGTTTTGTCACACCGTGGTGGATGCATGACGACGAATAGGAGGATGGCAGGGAAGTACTGGTGGAAAGAAAGGAAGGATGGCGTGGATTGATACGTCAAGGCCTGTGCGAATTGTGCGCAGAGGACCAATTTAAATCGGAAGCAGGTATTGTTACAAAGATTGTCTGAACCAACAGAGCCTTTTAGTTTCATTGGGGCGGATGTGTTACAACCATTCAACTGAACACCAGCGGGCAATCATTTTGTTCTGACCATAATAGCTCATTTTTATCATTATGTCGAGATCGTTCCAATTCTAGACCAACAGGCTATCACAGTCGCACTGCCGTTAGTTAATAGGTTGATACTGAAGTTCGGAGTGCCACAGAAGATAGTAATGGACTGAGGGCCGACCTTCACGTCAGACCCCATGAAGGAGTTGTGTTAGTTGCTGAGAGTGAAGGAGTTGAAGACTAGCCTACTACATCCACAAGCTAATGACAAAACAGAAAGAGTTCATAAAACAGTGAGGAAACACCTAGTTACTACGTGGATTGAAATCATTCAAATGGGGACACATACCTAGCTTTTATTGCAAATACATATAACTCTAAAATACATACTAGTACTGGGTTGTCACCATTCGAGGTCACTTGTCGAGATGATTCACCAGGGGAGCGGCAAAAAAGGAGCAGTCCGCAAGTTTGCAAGAAAAGTAAAGGTTGTGCGGAGCAGGGCAAAAAGACTAAATACGAAGGCTTTGGAAAAACAGGAAGAAGCAATGAGTCGTATGGGAACGTTACTGCATTATAAGGTGGCCCGATGGATGATACTGTCGAGTCCATGTACGCCTGAGGGAAAGACGAGTAAGTTTTTAACACGTTGCCAGTGCCTGTACCAAGTAGTCGAAACTAAGTCACCGGTGAATGTGAAGCTGCAGTTAGCAACAACGACAACGATTGTCATGTGGGACGTCTGCGACCATTCAACGGTGCGCAAGAAGCGATTCCACGAGAAGTGCTGGTAAAGGCAAAGAAGGATAGCAAGAGGAAAAAGTGAAACGATGAACAACGAGAGAGGGAAGTCCGGATGCCTCAGACTCGTTATACACTAACGTCAAAACCGTAGTCATGTGTATCGATTTTGTGCAGTTTATTTGTAAGTCTAGAGCAGGACGTAACGTTGATAGCAATAGGGATATGCCTATATGCTTATTTGTGGTAGTCTTATCAGTAGAATAACAACATTGTTGCAGTTCAGAGACAGCAGGCTTCTTGGGAGGAGGGGAGGTGATATGGGTCCCTGCCGTAAGGTTGCCAGGCGAAGGAGGAGACGAGTGCTAGTTTTGGCAGTTCTTTATCTCTTCAACGGAGGCGGTGTCTCGGGACTGCAAGTGCACCATCTGGATGGTGGAGTGTTGTTTTCCAGACAGCGAGATATGGCATTTTCTAACCATAAATGGCCTTATTTTAGTATTTAATGTGTGGGAGCTACGAAATGAAATCAGGAGACAGGAAGAAGTACTTCTGGGGCTGCAAAAATTAGTGATTTGTAGTGGGGAGCAGAGAGAGGTCTCAAAGGAACACGGGAACTCGCTCGGAGCATATGAACGATTAAAGGAGCAGATGCAAGAGGTGACTGAATTAGTAGCACACGAGCTTAGGAGAGTAAAAAGGAGATGGCTAGATGACGGGAGTGACTCTGTTTGATGTGACACAGCCACAGCTGTACTGGCCATAGGAACCACTAGAGATATTATCCAAACGAAATCTTACCTTTGTGAACGATACTTGGGAACCAGGTCTGGGCCACACCTTAAGTCAAATGATAGCACCCCAAAAATAGTGCATAACTACGGAACAAATGCTGCAGCATGTAGACCAGTATCGAAATAGACATCAAATAACAGTGAGTCTCAGTGTCGCAATTCCTAGCACCATAGTGATTTTGATTTGGCTCTGCCTAGTTTTTTTTTATTTTTTTTTTTATTTTTTTATATATTTGACGCGACACAGCGCGAGGAAACCCGATCCAGGGGTAATACAAGTACCGGTAGATTGGATCCCCAGGGCAAAATTTGTTTGATATAGTACTTACGTAATAGTTATGAACAGACAAGTTGGCGTAACTGTACAGATAAGGAGTATAGTTGTCGTCAAAATAGTGTAACCATTTGGAATAGTGTCCGACGGCTCGGGTCTTCTCCATAGAGGGAGGCAGTATTTTAGGTAAAAGTATTAAATCTTTAGCGACTGAAAGTAGCATGGAGGTCGCCGCGGTGTACTGCGGTAACAGCGCTGGCCGTCAACGACACTATGTCGACATGTGGGGCACAATAACAATAACAGATGCACAAGGGGACTGCGATGCGAGGATAGCTGGGCCAAGCGGTAAACTGTCCCGAGCAGCAAAGAACGATGTGGTAAGTGGGTCGATGCTACCGCACTCGAACGATTCTCTTTGTTACGGGAGGCGGGACTATACACCAAGTTCTAGAGAGACAAATGGGCAGTAACTACGAATGAGGCTGAGTTTGAAGACGGGACGTCATTCGAGACGGGACTTGGTCATCGCCGAGTAGCCACACCACGGTGTCGGAGCACCGCCGGACCGAGAGACGACTTGGCAGCTCAAGCAGCAGCCTCCAATTCGAGACCAGGCAGCGTCTGCCGGCGCACCATGTCCTCCACGGGACTCGGTGCCTCAGCCCCGCCGGCCTGCTGTCCGTGTCTGCTACCGCCGACGTATAGGCCCAGGGAAGGGCCGTCGCGCGCCACCTGCCTGAGGGGTGCGGGCGAGGCCGGTGCACAGCCGCCTCTCCCACCACTTACTACACTTACGATATAATTTTAGAGAACTCACCGCTCTTTTCACAAATGCGAGATCGACTGCGACCATTCAACCTATTCCAAACAAAAACTGTTTTGTAAAGGATAACGTAAAATTTCTACAGAATAACGGGTAGTTCAGATGTAACGTAACGAAAACTTTCGGCGATTACATAAATTACCTTAAAATTGTCCGTCCCTTACCATACCGATCTTTTTGCTGGAATTTACTTCATCAAGTTTATCCGTGTGGTGGAAATTTTCACGTCTGGTTTCTCTTTTAGAAGCTATACCTATCTTTACTAAAATGTGCCAGCAATCAGGACAACTTCTTATTCGCAGTGACGTAACAGGTTTTGTGCAGATCAACCAATCATGCAAAGCCTAATGTGAGAACACTGCCCATCTTACTTCTGACACTTTTGTAGAAAACTGTTTAAAAGTAACTGATGTGTTTCAGTCGAAGCATGAGGCCAAAGTTCTTCAGTTTTGATAAATAATTTAGCTTGTTAGGTAATCTTTAAGTTTCTTTAATTACTTAGGACATCGGTAAACATACATCAATAACTTTTCTAAAACTTTATTTATCACTTTTGTAATACCCTGACGAAGCGCAATCATTTGAAATACACTGAAGCGCCAAAGAAACTGGTATAGGCATGCTTATTCAAATACAGAGATATGTAAACAGGCATAAACGTAGTGTTATAGTCGGCGAACTAGAAATGGGATACAGCATCTCCGAGGTAGGGATGAAGTGAGGATTTTCCTGTACGACTATTTCACGAGTCTACCGTGAACATTGCGAATCTGGTAAGACATAAAATCGCCGACATCGCTGTGGACGGAAAAAGATCCTGCAAGAATGGGACCATCGACGACCGAAGAAAATCGTTCAACGTGAGAGAAGTGCAACCCTTCCGCAAACTGCTGCAGATTTCAGTGCTGGGTCATCAACAAGTGTCAGCGGGCGAACCATTCAACGAAACATCATCGATGTGGGCTTTCGGAGCCGAAGGCCCACTCGCGTGCCCTTGATGACTGCACAAGCTTTACGCCTCGCCTGGTCCCGTCAACACAACATGACTGTTGATGACTGCTCGGATGACTCTCGCTTCAAATCATGTCTAGCGGATGGACGTGTACGGGTATGGAGACAACCTCGTGAGTCCATGGACCCTATATGTCAGCAGGGGACTGTTCAAGCTGGTGGGAGCTCTGAATTTGTGTGGGGAGTGTGCAGTTGGAGTAATATAGGACCCATGACATGTCTAGATACGACTGACAAGTGACACGTACGTAAGCATCCTGTCTGGTCACCTGCATCCATTCATGTCTATTGTGCATTCCGACTGACTTGGGCAATTGCAGCGGGTCGATGCGACACCCCACACGCCAGGAATTGCTAAAGAGTGACTCCAGGAACACTCTTCTGAGTTTAAACACTTCCGCTGGCCACCAAACTCCCCTGACATCAACATTATCCAGCACATCTGGGATGCCTTGCAACGTGCTGTTCACAAGAGTTCTGCATCCCATCGTACTCTTACGGATTTATGGACAGCCCTGGAGGATTCATAGGTTCAGTTCCCTCCAGCATTACTTCAGACATTAGTCGAGACCATGCCACGTCGTGTTGCGGCACTTGTGCGCGCTCGCGGGGGCTGATGTACCAATTTATTTGGCTCTTCAGTGTACATCATAATAACTATTTACATGAAAATAGAACCGTTAATTGGTGAGGGACTCTCAATGCCAACTGGATGCACTGAATTATCTGTACAACTGTCATCAGCAGAGCTTAAAATTACGTGAAAATTAATGTGATTCAAAAGACTCATCGTAAATATAACGTAGCACTTCTTCGAAGCTATGGGAATCACGTCACAAGCAATAAAGAATAAAAGAAACAGTCTCGTCCGAACGAGGTCGGAGGAGTTGTGGGGAGAGTCTTGGCGCATATCGACTGGTGTTGAGAGTAGGCGCTTTAACAGTTACAGACGAGTGTAGGTTTTCAAGACGGCGTAGTGAAAAGTGGCAAAACTAAAGTAGCGAGATATTTTAGTTCATCGTATTGTGTTATTGTGTTTGCACTGAACAACCATAAACAAAGAATGCTCGGAATTTTTGTTTGTTACTTATAAAGACAAGATCACCTTAATGATGAAACGAACCTGTGACCCTGCAATCCTGGACGAACAACGCACAAAAGATCACAGTAGAAAAAAATCTTTGCGGCTTCTGGCCCAGGGTTTATAAGCTTAGTGCCGAAGCGTCTGAGTACCATCCACATGACGCCACAGGCCAGTATTTGCAGAAACCACACAGCCTCATCAGCACACGCACACACACACACACACACACACACACACACACACACACACACAAAAACATATTCTGCTCTCCCAATCACAGCCCAGTGTTACCCATAGTGCCCACTTACTGCTGGCACAAATAACTCTGAAATTAAGTGTCATAATTTTATGTAGAGATTTGTTAGAGGCCAAAAGCCGACTGAAGTTCGATCTTCCTGTCCACTTGATGCAAGGTGCAATACACTCATCTCAAATTATGAACCACGATATTAATTATGTATCTAAATCGTCTTTATTATTTATCAAAAATATGTAAGGATTTGTTTGACGTCAATAACTGACTGTGGTTCGATCTTTGCAATCTCTTGGTGCAAGCTGCTTTGCACTCCTCTCAAATTAAGTGCCATAAATACATTTTTGCATCACACACATACACACACGCACGCACACATAAACATACTGTCACTCATAATCTCCAACGCTGATCTTTAATGCGATTTATAACTATTTCCGTAAGACACAAATAATATTGCATCACATCAAACACCATTGTAGAGGGAAGAACATATTGCATCATTTTCAACACTTGTCTCTCACGGAGTGTGGAACGCAATGATAGGTAACATCACAAGAAAAAACACAGATATGTAGATCTATACACATTATCGAACGCAGTATTGTCATAACATATGTAGAATTAGTAGGTTGAAATTACATTTTCGTAACACGTATAGAATCAGTGTGTTACATTTATTTTCATCTACAACACATAAGTTTCAGTTGCAGTGCATCATCTTAACATTACATGAGGATTACAATCTCAGTTTCACCTACACAACACGAATTCAGAAATGCAAGATGGCGCATTGTCATGCTGGAATTGAAGATGACAATCTTTGCAAATTCAAGATGATAGTTCTGTTTGCGAGGAACTCTTCAGCCCTTTCATAAGTGCGACATTACATTCCGTATTTTGCTAACTTGGTGATACCTTGGAACTGAATTTAACCTGGTCCAGAAGTCAGGAACATTAACTTTATGTTCCAGTACATACATGACAACATAATCGAACGGCAGTTTAAGATATTTTCACCATAGACTTACCTCTCCATGGCGATTTACATACTGAAATCAATTAAATACTTAAAGAAACGTAAAGTCACACTCGGGCCGTAGTCTTCTGTTTTTAAAACGAATGTTATGCGGATAACACTGAATTTTCCGTTGGAAAGAGCGAATATAGTACCGATTTCAATGAAATTATTACCCATAATTAAGGACAGAATGCTGTTTGCTAGGTATTCTTCAGTCTATTCATAAACACAGCATGATATTCACTTACTCATACTTTAATTTCAGTCTGTTCAATAGATATAATAACAGTTATATATGATAGGGATTCATCATATTACGTGGCATAGAGGATACATCATATGGGTGTATATGTTGGGTTGACCATCTTCTACAGCAGTTGTTGTCATCTTGGATTTTGAAGTATTTATAAGAAGCCTTAAACCATGAATACACATTTTTATTTGTCTAAGAAGACGAAGGAGGAGGAGATAGTGGAGAGGAGGTGAAGGAGAAGGAAGTGCAGTTTGCAGAAGAAGGAGAATGTGTGTCAATTTACATATTAATTGCTTGGAATTTTGCTTATTGTGCTACATGTATTGATCCATTGGAACAGGTGGCCTTTGATCATGGTTGCTTCCATAGACATGTCGACGATTTGCGTAAAAGTTTGTCACTTGCACATGACGAATGTCATAGAAGTCATGTTTGGAGCAGATTTCAAGAAAAATATTTATAGATACCATATGTCTGAACAAAGACCTATTAACTGGTGCAAGGTATGAAGCTAATATTTAACTTTAAGAATCTGTAATAGTTTTTAGTCATAAAGCATAAATTGTATTGTCACCTGAACAATAAGTTACTGTGAAGACCGTAAACGTGCCAAGTCTCTTCCATATAGCAACAACTAAATTCTCCATGGCAGCCCATGTTGCACTGTATATGCCACGCGCTTTCGTGACACTTGGTCACTTTAAATGTACACATCATTTTGGGTCGAGAGATGTTAACTTCGTTGTACCACCCCCAAAAATGTTGACAATGGATTTGCTGTTACTACCAAGGATAGCGACATCTTGAGGAAAATGATTGTACTCAGTTGTCATGCAATCCTCAATGTACTTTAGCTTGCCGCACAGTTCCTCCCACTCCATATCACTGAACTGCACCTTTGTACCCTACTGCCTACTCTTTGTTTCTACTATAACTTCGAAATATATGTCAGATGCTAAACCAACGTAATATGCTTCAATCCATCGGCAGCCAGTTGAGAAGCAGTGCTGAATTTCACCCCTCAGCAGTGACTTAGCTCAGGCTCAATGAGTGGTGCAGGCATCGAAACAGTGGGGTCACAAAGTCTGTAAACATTTCCATGTTCTGCTCTCATATATTGGGAGCTGCGTCAGAGAGCTTGTCTGCATGCTGACTTAGTGGTCTTGGTGATGGATATAGTGGAAACTCAAGATATGGAAACAATTCTCCATACTGAATTGATTTCCTCATATCAGGATCTGCATCAGGGAGGTTGTCTATTTGCTGACTTGATTTTTGCTGCTGCAACTGAAATATGTCAGGCACTGCCTAGATATGTTCGGGAGCTGTTGAACTGGCAGATAAATAAAGGAAGACCATAAAAACATGATTTTACACGTACCCATATTATGAAGAACAAACATTTAGAGAGAGAGGAATGTTTTAATACTTACAATCAACTGTATGAATCATTTGTCTGTGTCTGGAGGATGAATATCTCTGATGACATTTCATGATAATGATGAACAACCTTTCACTAGGGAGTACAGAGCACTGCTGGTGAATGTGCTTGACGACAAGTAAGCTTGGTTGTTGAGGATGAGTAGTGTGGGGTAGACGACTGCAGCATCATGGAAAATGGAGGAACTATTTTGGGCTGATAACACTGCAGGCTACACCCATATCCTCAGGTCCAACATGCTGGATCATTATCTTGTAGTTTGTTGTCATTAGTGACATCGTGGATAATCATCTTGCCTCCGGGTCGCTGTTTTGGATTGCTCACCACACAGACAGCATTAACGTTAGTTATACTGTTTACAGTTTTGGAGAGTATTTCGTTACAATTTATGCCGAAACCTATAGATGTATGGGGTGAATTATTGCGCAGTCTCCACTGCAGAGCACACAAAACGCTCAATTTCTAACGATACTTCTGCTTCATATGAAGTATTAAAAGTCCAAACTCTACACAAAATGTTTTAAAGAATCATTCATAAAAATCAAACTCCCCAGGACTTTGAATAGCTCTAAGTTCAACAGTTCTCGGAAGTATTTTGTTACAGTCACACATATTTCATGGTGCTCTAATCTAGCAGAAATCACTGTTAGTTGAAAAATAATCCTTTCACCCATCAAAAGAGTGTGTGGTGCTGTTGTACAGCTGGCTGAGAATCCGCCCTTATGAGTGTATTACTACAGCTAGTTGAGAACCTATTGCAATCTGCAGTATAAATCTACCTTACTGAATTCGCTATGAGACTTACTGTTTGAATCTATCAAATTTGCTGCTACTACAACCATTAGTACCCTCCCAGTTGAATCACAGTGAGCCACACGTCCATATGAACTATAGCAGCACGTTTTCACAGTACAAGTAGCTTTACATTTCTTCAGAAAATGTTTACAAATCCCTTGGAAACGTTTTGTGGTGTGTGTTGTCTGGAGTGGTGTGTATATAGGGTGTGGTGTGATGTGTGCTGATGTGCATATCCAGTGTGGTGTGATTTGTGTATAGTGCATTGCTGTGGTGTGGTATGGTGTGCACTATGTAGTGAGTTGGAGCGAATTTTGTGGTGTGTGTGTAGTGTCATGCTACTTCTGCTAGGTCTCAAGCCATAGAAAGGTGACCACATATACTCTACAAGCCTTTATAAAATGCATTGTGGAGTATATCTTACATCATTGCTAGTGATTGCCTTTCCTATTCCACTCACATATGTAGCCATGGGAGAACGATTATATGCCCCCATTTGTTAGATGTTGTCTGTCAAGTTAATAACTGCATTCAAGTGCCATGAATCTCTACTACGTGTACTCTGTATTATGGATCGCCATGGTGACAGTCAATAGGGGTGGACATATCTTAAACTGCTCTTCGCTTACGTTGTCAAAGTTGAACTGGAACACAAAGTTCTTGTTTACATCTTCCCACTTCTGTTCGGTGTTAAAGACAGTTCTGAGAAGTAACCACATGAGCGAAAACAGAATATCATGAGGGATGTATGATTTGACTGAAGTGTTCTTCACCAATATGCATGCTGTAATTAATGGTGGGTACTAATTTCATTGATTTCGGTACTATATTCGCTATTTTCAATGCAAAATTCATTGTTGTCCGTACAATATCCATTTTGAGAGCATAAGACTACATCTGGAGAATGTCTTTATATTTCTCTACATGGAGGTGACAATGTGTGAGCAAAAGCAATACTGAGTAAAAACCACAGCAAAGGATCTAAAATACCTTGTTATTATATCATACGACTTGTAGTTCCTAGCATTAAAACTGGCGCTATGATGGATGTCTGGAATATTACAGTAGCTCTTGGTTCTTCCACAGAGCATACGATCAACTGTAGGTTAGTAGGTCTGTAACTACCTCGCTGTTGAACTCACATTCCAATAGGTTCTTCTACATGTTATTTGTCACAATACTTACCCTGCAGCGTATGACTGTTTTTCTTATATTTTGAAACATTTTTTCGATGTATCAACTGAAAGCTACCTTCATGACAGTCGTATGTGTAGCAGACCCTTCACTACAGGAATGTAAGCATAATAAGAGGCTTGCAAAAGAGCATTATACTTTTTTAGTTGGAAATTCCACTGATTTTGATATATTATTTGTCGATTTCAACATAAAATTCAATGTACATCTGTATGTAATTGTTTTTCTTTATTGGATTTCGATCCCCCCCCAGGGGGTGTGCAGGCTGGCAGCAGCTTAATACGTCACACTGCAGCCGACAGAAATGTTAAAAAACGCATAATTAGGAGATACAACAATAAAAAAAGGTGACAAAACGGTGACTGCTTAAAAACGGACACGGTAAAAAGTTGCAAAGAAAATATAAAAAGCAAAGGGTGAGCAATGGTGTTTAAAGCATTTAGTAATTGCACAATTAACAAAACTCGGTGACAGTCTGGTTTCTGTTCGCAGCACTTACAAAGGGGGACGCACAACACAGAACACTCACAGAAAACTCCACTATCGAGTACAGGTGCATGTGGAGGGGGGGGGGGGGGGAGGACCCAGACAGATGAGGGGGAAAAAGGAGGGAGGGCGTGTATGTAATTTTTTTTCTTTATTGTATTTCGATTCCCCATCATGGTGGGCTGACAGCATAATATGCGCTGCTCTTCAGCCAAAAGACATAGAACATACAATAGAAGACATTTAAAAATAATGTAAAGGAGAAAATATGGTGCACATAGATATAAAAAAGGGGGAACATTATGGAAAACAATAGACAAAAAGGGGCGACTGTAAAATGGAGATAAAAAACTGTAAAAAAGTAGTGCACACGAAAAACCACACACTGGGACAATTAAAAGAACACAATGGGAAGTATGACCAGAGCATAAAAGTATCGACGGACAGCGTAGCACATAAGAATCACTGACAGTAACACTGTTTACAAGTCCAGCACACAATTAAAATCACAGCTCTCAACACACAGGAGAACAGCACCAAACACAACAATGACGTAGCACATTGATGACGATGAGCAAAAGGGAGAATCTGCCAGGTGCAAGGAGATAAGGGAGAAGGGAAGAAGCGAGGGAGGGGAAGAGAGGGGGAAGACGGGCAGGGAGCGCCCCGAAGAGGGCTGGGGAGGGAAGGATGTGTGAGGGAATGAGGCAAGGATGGGGTGCAGGGATTCGTGGGGGGGGGGGGGGGAGGAGGAAAATCCACTCTGGGAGAAGGAGGGGAGAGTAAAAGTGGGGCCCTGGTAGGGGCAGAACAAGGCCAGGTATATGTCACGGCGAAGTTCAACATCTGGGAGGGGGAGGTGCTGGAAACTACTCTGATGAAGGAGATGGAGGCTGTGGAGATGGAGAGAGGGAGGGATACAGCGATAGAGGAGTGGAAATGGGTGGGGGGATGTATGTAAGTCACCTGTCTCCATTTATAAATACCTTGGAGGTGTCATGTTAAGTATGCGCCATTAAACATGCAGTGGAGCATAAACACTTAGACATAAAAGTTCCATGGCATGGATAAACTTTTGCTTCCAAGCACAATTCATGACATGGCTGTCTGCAGTCAGTGGCTGGTGTGGTGTGTGCAGTTGGTAGCTGCCTGGTTAGTGCCACTAGACTGCATGAATCACATAACTGCAGTGTATTTCTGGAGTTGTGTTGTTTTCTCCAGTGCTAGTACACAGCCAGTATTGTGGGCTCTAGATTACATGATACGACCAGCAGGTGGCGATAGTTTCTGCCTGTGAAGGCAGGTCAGACTTTTCATCTTGAACTGTGGTGTGCAAGTATGGTATTGATCACTACTCTCACAGAAAACATCATACTTTCCGGTCATATGTATTTCTCGTGCTTTTTATAGGTACGATTCGACTTGTAAATAAGTACGTGTCATTCTAATATCTTATAGTTACATGCCTGGTACATACAAGTTACAGTGTTTGACGGCTCGGTGGTGGTTGGCTATTGAGTGTGAAATAATCACTGTCTATTCCATGCATAAATTTTTAAAATGAATTTTATGGGCGTAGTACTAAACTACTTTTTTTTCCTCACTTCAGAGCCATCACGCAAGTTTGCATCTGAGGGGAAAGGGTGTGCGTTTCCTGACTTTTCATGTTTCCCTTCATTTCAACTTAGGTCATGTGGCTGTGGCTGAAGCGATACCACAAACAACATATTACTGGCAGAGATCAGAACATCTATACTCCACGTCACATTAGCCTCGCCTGTATCAGTATTCTAGGTCAGACATCGTATGTCGCCAATTTGGACTCTGATTTCATAGATCCTGTGCCAATATGCAAAGATCGTCATCTTAAAAGTTGTTATGACAATGCACCATCTTAGATATTTGAATTTCCCGCCAATTTATACTTAGGATTACAGCCCCACGTCATAGGAGCGGAGGAGAGACTCCCGCGTTTTTGTAATTTCTTACTTAAATTTGCAATTCTTGCTATTTTATACCCAGGGAAATTGGCCATTGTCAGAGGTGTGGAGGGGGGAGGGATGGGGAAACCAAATGACGTATCGATAACGTCATCGATGTCCTTTTATGGTCCAGAAGTCTCCTTGCCTGCCTACTGACATGAATTCGGATTTTTGTTCATGAAACCACGGAGTGAAGTGACGGACAAACAGATAAGCAAACGGCGATACTTATTTATGACGTCCAAAGACTTTTACTAATGATCCGTGTAAAGCACAGATTATTTCAAGGAGAACGTGAACTAATAAATGGGGAACTGCGAACTTTCCTAGTGATTTGAAGAAAGAGCAAGGGGTTCACATTTTCAAGAAGGATAGTCGAACAGACACACACAATTATTGTGCTGTATCTTTGACGTCGGCCTCTTGTAGAACTCTGGAACGTGTTTTATGCGCTCGCATTAAGGTTGCGGGAGACCGAAAATCTCCTCCATAGAAATCAACATGGATTTCGAACCGATGATTCGTGAAAGCTCGCTCTCTTCGTCCACGACTCCTAGAAACCAGTAGACGCAGATGACCAAGTTCATGACGTGTTCCTTGACTTCCAGAAGGCGTTCGATGCATTTCCGCACAAAACACAATCGTGCGAAATGTTAGACCAGTTGTATAACTGGACTGAAGAGTTTCTACGAAACAGAACATAGCATGCCATTCTCAGATCTTTGATTTTATGTATAAATTAAACACTGGACAACGTTGAAAGTTCCATGAGGCTTTTCGTGGATGATACTCTTGTATACAGAGAAGTCGCAAAGCTAGAAAATTGTATCGAATTGCAGGAAGACCTGCAGAGAATCGACGCTTGGTACTGAGATTGGCAGTTGACTCACAACATAAGCGAATGAAACTTAATGCGGATAAATAGGAAAAAACATCAATTATTGTTTGATTATACGATCGCAGAACAATTACTGGAAGCAGCCACATCCATACCACATCCAGGAATATGCATTGTGATTGGTTTAAAGTGGAACGCCCAAACACTTCGCAGGTAAGGAAGTGGCCACCTGAAATTCACTAGAAGAATCCTCGGAAAGTGTTGTCCACCCACAAATCCTTTGTTCGATCTATACTTGAATACTGCTCGTGAGTGTGGGATCTGTACCATATAAAGTTGACACAGGAGGTCAGATCCAAAGAAGAGCAACGCGTTTCGGAACATGTCCTTTTAGTAAGCGCCAAAACATCACGAAAGTCCTCAGTTAACTCAAATGGCAGACTCTGTAAGACTGGCGTATCGCATCACGTTGTTATTTACTGTTAAAGTTCGAAGATCGTAAGCGAAAAGTTCAAATTAGAGAAATTCAAGCTCACGCGGAGGCTTGCCAACAATAGTTCTTACCGCGAAACATTCACGACGGGACCAGGAAAAGACAGGAAGTGCCAATGGAAAATGAAGAACACTCTTCCACACACTGTCCGATAACTTGCACAATATAGATGAAGACATAGATCCAGAAATCAAGAATAAAGAAACCGAAGCATATGAAGACTGACACTTTAATTAATATGCATTTGAAATGTCAGAAAGCAGAATGTAGTCAACTTTGGAATGAAATACCCAAAATGTTTTTAAGAAATCAATGTCGTAGAGATTATACGTAGAAAATATCAATAAACTAGAATATCAAAGAAAATTTCGTGTTAACGTTTTAAGTACAGATTGGAATTCATTGTCAGTCAGAGAAAAGAACAACCACAAAGAAAATATAAATATTTTTTTTGCAGGCAATTTTTAGCAGTCGACGTAAGTGTCAAAAAACTCATGACAATGAACTGGATTAACTGGATTTTATTAGTTCTACTGGTTTCCGTTTTGAGCCATCGTCTGGTACGAAAAAAAAAAATTTCATTTGTCATAAATATTGAAACACAAACCATTAAATATTTTAATCCACATGAAACACGTAAGAACAATTCTTTCCTAGCATTTACAATTGCACCAATTTGTTGTCATCTCATACGAACTGGACGACTACTGCACTTATAAATGCTATGAATCAGTTTTTATTACGTGTTTCATGTGGATTAAAATATTTAATGCTTTGTGTTTCAATATTTATGACAAATGGAACGTTTTAAGTGATTTTCGTACAAGATGATGGGTTATAGCTGAAACCGATAGTACCGGTACTAATAAAATTCAGTTAATGCAGATCAGTGTCATGAGTTTTTTGGAAGTATAAAGACCCTTGATAGAATTATGAAAAATGCAGAGTATACTGCTGATGTTTTTGATGGATCACAGAAATAACTGTATCCACGAGGCTGTATGAGATCTCTACAGGACACCCTTGCCGAAAGATACAATGGCCAAACCAATGAAAGTTCCAAACACACAATCATTGTTACAAAAGATTGATATTCTTAAACAGCAGAAGTAAGCACGAGCGGAGAAATGTAAGAACATCAACAGTTGGACATTCCTCACTCTTAAAAACTTCGTTGGTAATACACAGAAGAACTGAAGGAACGATTGCGTACTTACTGAAACATAATCTGAATACTTAAGTGTAGAAGAGAAGTATTTCAACGTTTATACAACAAAAATAATGCTTTTACGACATCAGTCACTCTAATTAGATCTTCATAGAAATACGAGGGACGTTCAATACGTAATACAACACTTTTTTTCCGCAGCCAATTTCGGCTGAAAAACGCCGAATTTTTTGTGGTACATAGTGGAATATTCCCGCTTGAGCCCCTATAGGTCATGAAGTTCCGATAAGTGGCGACGACATACGTAGTCTTCAGAATGACGGAATGGAGGTGCGTTCAGAGCAGAGAGTTGACTTTGAGTTTCTTTTGGCGGAAAACCAGAGCATCGCATATATTCGTAGCCACTTTCAGAATATCTATTGAGACCTGGCAGTGAACAAAAGCACCATGAGTCGTTGGGCTAGGCGCCTCATTATCGCAATAAGGTCGTGCGAACCTGTCCGATCTCCCGCGTGAGCTGGCCACGATGGCCGAGCAGTTCTAGGTGGTTCAGTCCGGAACCGCGCGACTGCTACGGTCGCAGGTTCGAATTCTGCCTCGGGCATAGATGTGTGTGACGTCCTTCGGTTAGTTAGGTTTAAGTAGCTCTAAGTTCTAGGGGACTGATGACCTCACATGAGATATTTGCCCATAGTGCTCACAGACATTTGAACCGTTCTCCCACGTGCAGGCTGCCCGCACACAGGTGTGACTCCAGCATTGTTGGAACGTGCGGACACTCTCAGTCGAGATGATCGACGGATCACAAACATCTCGGTGCTCAGCTGGACGTCTGTGTTTGTACTGTTGATACACTCTTTTATCAGCTAGGGTATTCAAAGATACGTGCCCCAACAGAGGACCATAAAGATCTTTTGTCGAACGCCTTCACAAGCGATGAAACAAAACGGAAATCGATGGAATGGCTTCACACCACCCACCCTCTGAAGAAGTTCAAAGCCGCACACTCAGCTGGTAAAGTCAAGGCGACGATCTTGTGGGACTCAGAAGAAGTTATTCTGTTTGATGTCCTCCCTCGTTGTGCAACGATCAGCTCGGAAGTGTACTGTGCTACTCTCAGGAAAATGAAGAAACGATTTCAGCTTCTCCGTCGCCGCAAAAATGCAAACGAACATCTCCTTTTCCATGACAACGCAAGACCTCAAACAATTGTGCGCACCCGAGAGGAGCTCATAAAACTTCATTGGAACGTCCTTCCTCAACCACCTTACAGGTCGGATATCGCACCTTCCTACTTCATCTGTCTGGCCCAATGAACGATGCACTCCGCAGGAAGCACTACGTGGATGACGGGGAGGTTATTGATGCAGGAAGACGTTGGCTCTGACTTCGACCAGTAGAGTGGTACAATGCAGTAAGCCGGCTTAAGGCAGTCGTATTGAAAAGAGATTATATTGTAAAATAGAGTCTTTTAGCCGAAAAAGAGAAAAAAATTAGCTTATTGGCATCCTGAATAAGAGTAACCTGCTTTCAGAAGAAAAAGTGTTGCATTATTTATTGAACGGCCTTCGCAACATACAATATGATATGTGGTAACCGCCGGCCTGTGTGGCCATGCAGTTCTAGGCGCTTCAGTCTGGAAGCGGATGATCGCTACGGTCGCACGTTCGATTCCTGCCTCGGGCATAGATGTGTGTGACGTCCTTAGGTTAGTTAGGTTTAAGTAGTTCTAAGTTCTAGGGGACTGATGACCATAGATGTTAAGTCCCATAGTGCTCAGAGACATTTGAACCATTTTTATGTGATAACCTAAGAAGAATGGCGATGAAATAAAAATACAGAAGAGTATTTCTAGTGGATATGGGTAAGCGGATCCAAAATCGAGTCTATGCTCGCAATAATTAATTCCAAAAATTCTGCAACAGACGTAATGGAGGGTTTGAGCATTAGTTTCAACGTTAGACATCTGTGTGTGTTAATTTTAAAGGAAAAGTTCTGAGGTTGAAAAAATGATGTGCTTCACCTTGTCTTTAAATGCAATAGGGTGATGGACTGTGCATAGAGTGCAGGATAGTTTCCTGTGGAGGCGGGTAGCAGCAGTGGAGAAGGAATTTACGGATGTTTTCATTTTAAGGATGGGCACAGCCAACTATTAGATTAGAGAGATCTTGTGCTCGATAATCATATGACAGTTGCTTTATCTGTGATCTGAGACACTGAAGTGCGTACGAGGTGATGAACCGATGAAGTAAGCATAGAATGTGATGTTCACGTAACTTGTCGGGCCGGAACCATTCTAACTGGCTTCCTGAAAGACTGGCATGGTCAAATAGATGGAGGTTGCAGATTCAGCAGACACAAGATTCATGGTTTCTTCTAAAGGTGTCTAGTTTCGTCTTCCCTCGTCTCACTGGATTACTTCACAGTAATGGAGGTCGGTAGAACGCATGACTGCACATGTTGGCGTTTCACGTCCTGTGGACATGTTCCGAGAACACAGAGGTAAGTCAAATTATTCTTGTTAGCGCTGACAGTTTTCTCTTCCCAAATAAGTTCCTCATCCTTGCCTTCAGTGTCCTCTACATTTTTCTTTAATTTCAGTTGTCACCTTCTCGATGAAGACATACAGGACGGTCCATTGATCGTGACCGGACCAAATATCTCACGAAATAAGCGTCAAACGAAAAAACAACAAAAACGAAACTTGTCTAGCTTGAAGGAGGAAACCAGATGGCCCAATGGTGGCCCCGCTAGATGGCGCTGCCATAGGTCAAACGGGTATCAACTGTGTTTTTTTAAAAATAGGAACCCCAATTTTTATTACATGTACGTGGAGTACGTAAAGAAATATGAATGTTTTAGTTGGACTACTTTTTCGCTTTGTGATAGATGACGCTGTAATAGTCGCAAACGTATGGCTCACAATTTTAGACGAACAGTTGGTAACAGGTAGGTTTTATAAATTTAAATACAGAACGTAGGTACGTTTGAACATTTTATTTCGGCTGTTCCAATGTGATACATGTACCTTTGTAAACTTATCATTTCTGAGAACGCATGCTGTTACAGCGTCATTACCTGTAAATACCACATTAATGCAATAAATGCTCAAAATGATGTCCGTCAACCTCAATGCATTTGGCAATGCGTGTAACGACATTCCTCTCAACAGCGAGTAGTTCGTCTTCCGTAATGTTCGCACATGCACTGACAATGCGCTGACGCATGTCGTCAGGCGTTGTCGGTGGATCACGATAGCAGATATCCTTCAACTTTCCCCACAGAAAGAAATCCGGGGACGTCAGATCCGGTGAACGTGAGGGCCATGGTGCTTCGACGACCAATCCACCTGTCATGAAATATGCTAATCAATACCGCTTCAACCGCACGCGAGCTATCTGCCGGACATCCATCATGTTGGAAGTACATCGCCATTCTGTCATGCAGTGAAACATCTTGTAGTAACATCGGTAGAACATTACGTAGGAAATCGGCATACATTGCACTAATTAGATTGCCATCGATAAAATGGGGGCCAATTATCCTTCCTCCCATAATGCCGCACCATACATTAACCCGCCAAGGTCGCTGATGTTCCACTTGTCGCAGCCATCGTGGATTTTCCGTTGCCCAGTAGTGCATATCATGGCGGTTTACGTTACCGCTGTTGGTGAATGACGCTTCGTCGCTAAATAGAACCCGTGCAAAACATCTGTCATTGTCCCCTTATTTCTCTTGTGCCCAGTGGCAGAACTGTACACGACGTTCAAAGGCGTCGCGATTCAATTCCTGGGCCATACAAATATGGTATCGGTGCAATCGATGTTGATGTAGCATTCTCAACACCGACGTTTTTGAGATTCCCGATTCTCGCGCAGTTTGTCTGCTACTGATGTGCGGATTAGCCGCGACAGCAGCTAAAACACCTACTTGGGCATCATCATTTGTTGCAGGTCGTGGTTGACGTTCCACATGTGGCTGAACACTTCCTGCTTCCTTAAATAACGTAACAATCCGACGAACGGTCAAGACACTTGGATGATGTCGTCCAGGATAACGAGCAGCAAACATAGCACAGGCCCGCTGGGCATTCTGATCACGATAGCTGTACATCAACACGATATCGACCTTTTCTGCAATTGGTAAACGGTCCATTTTAACACGGGTAATGTATCACGAAGCAAATACCGTCCGCACTGGCGGAATGTTACGTGATACCACGTAGTTACATGTTTGTGACTATTACAGCGCCATCTACCACAAAGCGAAAAAAGTGGTCCAACCAAAACATTCATATTTCTTTACGTACTACACGAATATGTAATAAAAATGGGGGTCCTATTTTTAAAAAAACGCAGTTGATATCCGTTTGACCTATGGCAGTGCCATCTATCGAGCCAACCATAGCACCATCTGGTTTCCCCCTTCAAGCTAGATGAGTTTCGTTCTTTGTAGTTTTTTCGTTTGATGCTTATTTCGTGAGATATTTGGCCCGGTCACTATCAATGGACCACACTGTACACTATATAGCTGCCCGCGTGGCGTAGCGCGGTCTAACGCGTTGCTTCCCAAGCCGGAAGGTGGGTATTGAAACGGGGACCTAGAAACAACGGAGAGAATCCGCGCGGCGGATTTGTGTCGAGGTCCGGTGTACCGGATAGTTTGTGGATGGTTTTTAGGCGGTTTTCCATCTGCCTCGGCTAATGCGGGCTGGTTCCTGTTATTCCGCCTCAGTTACACTATATCGGCGATTGCTGTGCATCCAATGTCTCCACGTACGCGTACACCATCATTACTCTACCACGCAAACATTGGGGTTACACTCACATGGTGTGAGACGTTCCCGGGGGAGGGGGGATCGGGGTCCACTGGGGGCCGAACTGCAGAGTAACTCTGGGTTCGGTGTGGGGCTGTGGTGGGGTGGGTGGACTGCTGTGGTCTGTTGTGGAGTCGTGAACCACTGCGGGCTATGGTGGGACGAAGCCTCTCCGTCGTTTCTAGGTTCCCAATTCAATATACAAATACACAATTCATACCTTTTTATGAGAACATTTCCCTCTGCGTCGGAGAGCGCACAGTTCTGAAACTTCCTGACAGCCTGAAAAGTGAACCGAATCAGGAGACGAACCTTGATGTCAACTGACCTAAGCAGCCACAACTCACGATCCGTCCCAGCAGCTTCATTATTGCCAGTAACTCTCCACTACTTAACGAACTTCACAGTAACACTCTTGCACACACTGCGGGACTAGATGTCCTGAAAGGAAGGATATCGCGGATAAACGCATTTCCCAGTCTCTAGGACGTTGTATTCAGAGCAGATCTTTCACCGTGTAACGAAATGAGGGTTGTCTGAAGAACTCCAGACAGATTAAAACTGTATACTGGATCCGGAACCTAATCCAGAAGAGAACTGCCCCCGAAAGGCAGGCTTCCTGTTTCGTGTCACTGTCCGTCACACACACTGATGAACCAAAACATTGTGACCCCTGCCCACAGCATGGTTGATGGCCGCCTGGTGGCGCACGTGATGTGGTAAGGAAGGTGTATAAGAGGAACAGAGACGATTGAGGAACCATTCTAGCGACATTGTAGTCGCCAAATGGGGAAATCCACTGACATAAATGACTCTGACAAAGGACAAGTTGCTATCGCGAACTGGGAACGAACAAGTCGGAATCGGTAAAGCTGCTTGGCTGTAGACGCGCTACTGTCGTGAGCATCTACGCGAAGTGGTTGATGGACATTGAAACCACGGATTGGCAACACTTTATTGGACTTGCACGGGTCATTACAGGACGTGGAGGTCGGAAGTCTGTCCGTTCTGTAAAGCAGGTCGATGGTCGCCATCCAGGCTAGTGACTGCACGAAAGACTCACCACGCAACTTGACGTCAGCCGTTGAGGGCAGCATTGTGCTATGGCGGACATTCTCCATGCTTCAACGCGACATGTGGTAGTAATCGAAGGTACCTGTAGATTACGTGAACATTTCTGCAGACCAGCCATATCCCTTCATGATTCATGTCTCCTCCTCTTCCAGCAGGATAACTGTCCGTGCCACAAAGTCACAATCATGCTACAACGCCATGCGCAGCATGAATCAGAACTCACGTATGTGTCTGAGCCACAAAACTCGGCTAACCTGAATCCATCGGAAGTAGGAATGCTTTAGAACGGCTACTCTGCGTCCCTAACGTCCAGCCCATGCTTTACGTGAATTTTGTGAGCTGTGCGTAGACACTTTGTGCCAAATACCTCCGGAAACGGATCAAGGATCTATGCTTTAGGAAGTGGGACAGAATCTGCAGATATTAACCAAGACGTTAGATAAGGCTGCTCTCTGTGTCGTCTGCCATATTAATCTTTATAGAGAAGGTATCAATCATAAATGATGATTACGTTAAAAGGCACTCTAAGAAGTGATCATTTTAATTTCACGATGCTACTCTTTGCTCATGATCGGCTTATAATAGGAAAATCTGAAAAAATGGTTCGAATTGCAGAACATAAGTTGAGTCAAATTGCTGCTAAACACAAAATAAGAAAATTCACAGATAAAACAAAACGGATGCTATCTCAATGACTGGAACCCATAAGATCCGAAACTGTCATAAATGGCCAAACACTTGAATAAGTGAGGGAGGTAAAATACCTAGGGTGCAACTGAACCGCTTATTACTGAAAGGGGATAACTTCTTAAAAACTGGAAATGCAGATTTTTGTCAGTTTCAGTTTCTTGAGACCCAGATGCATCGATTGGAATTAAAAAGGATCGTCGGAATTCCTTGCTACCTGGAGAGAGCAGATTTAAAAATGCAATTGTTTCTAATCGGTGACAAATCCAGAATTAGTCATGTTTTAGAAATAAACTTGTAGCAGGCTTGTAATCGTGCTGAATCAATCGGTCTTTTTACTTGAGAACTTTCATTAACTATTGCAATTATAAAGTAAGATCAGCAGCTCAGAGTTCAAAGAACCAAAAAATAATGAAAAGGAAAGCGAGAAAATGGAAGAAAGGTAAACATGATTATTTTTTAATATGCTATGAGTTTTTGAGATAAACAACATGAAAAGAGAGGGAGGCACGTTTCATTGTTATAATGAGAGCTAATGTAAGAAAGGCCCTAATGAAGCGCTCCTTTCTGTACCGTTACTTTCGTATTTAGAAAACTCCACTTGTCCAGCAATGGCACGTGGTGGCCAAAATCGCAACGATATGGTTATAATAATGTTATTCTTCTTAAAAGACAGTGACAGATTTCATAAAATCTAGCATTGTTTTCCCACTGGAGGGCACTCTCATCTAGCATCTGGCCGCACTTACGAATGTGCGACAGAGTACTTATTCCAGATCAGTATATGTCACTTATCACTGAATCCAGCCACCCTGGTCACTTTCAAGTTTATGCAACAAACACAAGCGAAATAGAGAAACTTTTTAACATGTTGGATTCGTTTATACGAAATGTTCGTCACCTTAACTGAAACGGTGGAGAGAGGCACTAGAAAACTGGACAAAGTATCAGTTGCTCCCAATTACGTTCTGTGCTATTGCCACAGGTCAAAGAAGAAAAGGTAAGCCGTATATCGTTGGACCCGAGATCCATATCTCAACGTTGGTGAAAGCCAGGACATATTTTCCCAATTAGAACATTGGGCTTCCTCAGACAGAGGCCTATTATGGGAACGTTTCCATAAACACAAAGAAGAAGGGTGTTATTGAGAAACTAATGAAGTGTGTTGCATATCGACAGTATCAAGTGTTTAGAAAAAGCTGAAGACGTAACCAATACAGAAGTAAATGGAATTGACTGCAAACTGACTAGGAACTGTGATTTTTTTGTACAATGATTTCGTACTCATTTTTGCTAATAAACTTAATACACATTTCTGAACAAGTGACCAATCATCATTTGCAACATTTTTATATTCACTTTTGATTGAACTTCGGGCATTTCTGTGAACTTTTAGTGTTATATAGATAATATGAAACGTATTCATTGGTTTAGGTTCAAAAAATTGTGAAGCAGTAAATTATTTGGTTACCACTTCATATCATGATTATGTACGGTAATTTTTCTGTGCGAGTAGGCTCAAGACAGACATACATACATTATGTTAAATTTATTGTCCTCGAAATGCTGTCATTAATAAAATATAACTATTTACTTTTCTTGTAATTCAAATAAGTGCCTTAAAATATATTTGGGTCCTCATTTATTGCTGTAAGAGAATAACTCCACGTGATAAAAATCACCGTAACAGCTATAAATATTTTCTAATTAGTGATATTAGCCTTACACATTCCAGCAAATGATTTGTTTCACAGGACAGAAATAAATTCGCCGTTAAATTGAAACGAAGGTTGTGGAAATTTTTTCTTCTTCTTGAATAATTTGTCAGACGCGAGTTGTCCACTTTTTATAAATAAGTGATTCACTTTGAATCAATGTAGAGATAAAACTGGCCAGACTCAAACATTTCTGTGGAACCATACAACGTACAATAGAAACGTAATGTAAGTAAGGAAACTTCACACAATCTTCGCAAATTACAAGCTAATATGGAATTAATTACGACAAATCGAATCTTCGCTTTCTAGCGGGAAACTCATTACTGGACCATAAAAGAAACACCTATATTAGACAAGAATTAAATGTAGAACCGATTACAACTGTAACCGAAAAAGCCAGATTGAACTGGAAAGACCATGTCCATGTACACTGAGATGGCGAATGTCATAGGATACTCCCTAATATCGTGTCGGCCCTCCATTCTCCCGGCCTAGTGCACCAGCTCGACATGGCATGGACTTAACAAGTTGTTCGAAGTCACCTGGAGAAATGTTAAGCCATGCTGCCACTATAACCGTCCATAATTGCTAAAGTATTGTCGGTGCAGGATTTGGCGAACGAATTGGTCTCTCGATTATGTTCCATAAATATGCAGTGTGATTTATGTCGGACGACCTCAGTTGCCAAACCATTTGCTCGAACTGCCAATCGTTAACAGTTGTGGCCCTGTGACATAGCGCATCTCATCCATAAGAATCCCATCGTTGTTTGAGAATATGAAATCCACGAATGGCTGCAAATGGTCTCCAAGTAGCCGGAAATAACTACTTCCAGTCAATGATGGTTGATTTGAATCAGAGGACCACGACCATTCCACGTAAACACAGCCCACACCATTATGGAGCTACCACCAGCTAGCGCAGTGCCTTGTTGACAACCTGTATCCATGGCTTCGTGGTGTCTCTTACCAACTAAAACTGGAACTCATCTGACCAGGGCACGGTTTTCCGGTCGTCTAGGGTCAATCTGATATAGTCACGAGCCCAAGCGAGGCCCTGCAGTCGTTGTTGTGCTGTTAGCAAAGGCACTCGCGGCGATCGTCTGCTACTATAGCCCACTAACGCCAAATTTCGCTACACTATCCAATGGATAAATTCATCGTAGGTCCCACACTGACTTCTACTGTTATTTCACGTAGAGTTGCTTTTCTGTCAGCACCGACAGCTCTAGCAAACGCCGCTGCTCTCGGTTGTCAAGTGAAAGCCGTTGGTCACTGCGATGTCCGTGGTGAGAGGTAATGCATGAAATTTTGTATTCTCGGCACACGCTTGACGCTGCGGATCTCGGAATATTGAATTTCCTTATGGTTTCCGAAGTGGAATGTCCCATGCATCTAGCTCCAACTACCATTCCTCGTTCAAAGTCTGCTCATTTCCGTTTTGCGGCCACAATCACGCCGGAAACATTTTCGCGTGAATCACCCGAGCACAAATGACAGCTCCGCCAATGCGCTGCCCTTTTATACACTGTGTACGCGATGCTATCGCCGTCTGTATAACTGCATATCGCTATCTCATGACATGGTCACCTCAGTGTACGCCTAATAATGGAATAGCTAAATTTTCAATACTGTATAAACAAATAGGAACAAGAAACTTTGGATGTCCCTTAAAGAGCTGGTGTGAACATTGCGAGTGGAGCAAGCCAAAAGGCCTGATCCTCGACGACGATGACTAACCAAGCCAGGACTTGTCGAATCCACGCCACAAAGAATCGCTGCTGTATTGTGCTTCAGTGGTGGACGAAGGTGCTATTTAGCATGTTTTGGCTCGTCAGTAGTTCTAATTCATGGGCAACTATTCAACCCTGGTTCAAATGGCTCTGAGCACTATGGGACTTAACATCTGAGGTCATCAGTCCCCTAGAACTTAGAACTACTTAAACCTAACTAACCTAAGGACAGCACACACATCCATGCCCGAGGCAGGATTCGAACCTGCGACCGTAGCGGTCGTTCGGTTCCAGATTGAAGCGCCTAGAACCGCACGGCCACACCGGCCGGCAACCCTTGAAATTTATCCAATTCGAACTTGTCCTAGAGTATCCAAATGAGATTTTCACTCTGCAGCGGAGTGTGCGCTGATATGAAACTTCCTGGTAGATTAAAACTGTGTGCTGGACCAAGACTCTAACTCGGGACCTTTGCCTTTCGCGGGCAAGTGCTCTGCCAACTGAGCTACCCAAGCACGACTCACGCCCCGTCCTCACAACTTCACTTCTGCCAGTACCTCGTCTCCTACCTTCCAGACTTTACAGAAGCTCTCCTGCGAACTTTGCAGAACTAGCACTCCTGAAAGAAAGGATATTCCGGCGACATGGTTTAGCCACAGCCTGGGGGATGTTTCCAGAATGAGATTTTCACTTTGCAGCGGAGTGTGCGCTGATATGAAACTTCCAAAATTCCTGCAGGAGAGCTTTTGTTTGGAAGGTAGGAGACGAGATGCTGGCAGAAGTGTTGTGAGGACCGGGCGTGAGTCGTGTTTGGGTAGCTCAGTTGGCAGAGCACTTGCCCGCGAAAGGCAAAGGTCCCGAGTTCGAGTCTCGGTCAAGCACACAGTTTTAATCTGCAGGAAGTTTCATGTCCTAGAGTACGCCATATTGCACTATGACCTTCGCCTCTTTATTGATGTTGCATGTAACACGAATGTTTTCAAATGTCATAGACCCTTCGACGACGTGAACATTAACGATTTCCATTGTGCCGTTTTGTGATCAGCTGAAGGCGATGTTTGTCACGTGCTAAAAGTGTAGGTGTAAACAGACGACAACGGCACCAAAACACTTCGTCAATTATACGTCCTCCGTGTGGCAAGACAGTTAAGAAGAGGTTTTGTGTGTGGGATACTGAACGGCGACGCTTTGTGTTACGCGAGTCGCGAGACAAACGCGGGCGCCGACTTGCGTGAGAAGAAGGCGGGAGGCCTTCGCACGGTTTGCCGGCACCAAGACGGAGAGGAAGCGGCGGAGCGCCAGCAGCAGCCGCGGGCTGGGCGAGGGAGGGGAAGGTGTCTGCTGCTAGGTCGCGCGCCGGCACAGTGAGCGCCCACCTGCAGACATGGCAGCCACGCCGCTACTCAGCCTGCTCCTACTGGCCGCCGCCGCCACCATCGGTAAGTGAGCCTCAATAGACACGTTTTCAAATGTTCTCTCTCCTGTTCCTGAAATGGACAAGCTACATGTACACACATATTAAACCAACGGTATATACACTACTGGCCATTAACATTGCTACACCACGAAGATGACGTGCTACAGACGCGAAATTTAACCGACAGGAAGAAGATGCTGTGATATGCAAATGATTAGCTTTTCAGAGCATTCACACAACGTTGGCGCCGGTGGCGACACCTACAACGTGCTGACATGAGCAAAGATTCCAACTGATTTCTCATACACAAACAGCAGTTGACCAGCGTTGCCTGGTGAAGCGTTGTTGTCACGCCTCGTGTAAAGGGGAGAAATGAGTACCATCACGTTGCCCACTTTGACAAAGGTCGGATTGTAGCCCATCGCGATTGCAGTTTCTCGTATCGCGACATTGCTGCTCGCGTTGGTCGAGATCCAATGACTGTTAGCAAAATACGGAACGGTGGGTTCAGGAGGGTAATACGGAACGCCATGCTGGATCCCAACGGCCTCGTATCACTAGTGGTCGAGATCACTTGGCTGTAACGGATCATGCAGCCACGTCTCGATCCCTGAGTCAACAGATGGGGACATTTGCAAGACAACAACCATGTGCACGAACAGTTCGACGACGTTTGCAGCAGCATGGACTATCAGCACGGAGACCATGGCTGCGGTTATCCTTGACGCTGCATCACAGACAGGAGCGCCTGCGATGGTGTACTCAACGACGAGCATGGATGCACGAATCCAGGTTCTGTTTACAGCATCATGATGGTCGCATCCGTGTTTGGCGACATCGCGGTGAACGCACATTGGAAGCGTGTATTCGTCATCGCCATACTGGCGTATCACCCGGCGTGATGGTATGGAGTGCCACTGGTTACACGTCTCGGTCACCTCTTGTTCGCATTGGCGTCACTTTGAACAGTGGACGTTACATTTCAGATGTGTTACTACCCGTGGCTGTAGCCTTCATTCGATCCCTGCGAAACCCTACATTTCAGCAGGATAATGCACGACCGCATGTTGCAGGTCATGTACGGGCCTTTCTCGACACAGAAAATGTTCGACTGCTGCCCTGGCCAGCACATTCTCCAGATTTCTCACCAATTGAAAACGTTTGGTCAATGGTGACCGAGCTACTGGCTCGTCACAATACGCCAGTCACTTTTCTTGATGAACTATGGTATCGTGTTGAAGCTGCATTGGCAGCTGTACCTGTACACGCCATCCAAGCTCTGTTTGACTCAATACCCTATCAAGGCCGTTATTACGGCCAGAGGTGGTTGTTCTTTGTTCTGGGTAGTGATTTCTCAGGATCTATGCACCCAAATTGCGTGAAAATGTAATCACAGGTAAGTTTTAGTATAATATATTTATCCAATGAATACCCGTTTATCATCTGCATTTCTTCTTGGTGTAGCAGTTTTAATGGCCAGTAGTGTAATATCCTGTTCTCCCTTGCAAGTTCCCTCGCATAAGTAGCACGAAAGAACACAAGGTGTTTTCAGCAGGAACTGTAAATACGAGGGGCTTTGAGTAAACTGCAACGCATTTTTTTCTCGCCCAATTTCTGTTGGAAAAATGTGGAATTTATTATGGGTCATCGTGGAATATGTGCGCTTCAGTTCCTATAGCTTCACGAAGTTCGGTAGGTCGAGGCGCTATACGTAGCCTTCAAAATGGCCTCTGTAACGGAGATCCGTTCCAAGCAGAGAGCTGTTATCAGGTTTCCTCTGCAAGAAAAACAGAGCATCGCAGGTATACACAGGCGCTTTCAGAATGTCTATGGAGACTTGGCAGTGACAAAAGACGGTGAGTTGTGTGGCGAGGTTTCTGTCATCATCGCAAGAAGGCCGCTCGAGCCTGTCCAATCCGCCACAGGCCGAACGGCCGCACACAGCTGTGACTCCTGCAATGTTGAAGCCTCATTCGAGGTGATCGACAAATCACAATCAGACACACTGTTCTGCAACTGGGGAGGTTATTGATGCAGCAAGACGTTGGGCATACAAGGCCGCCCTGTAAGCTGGCATTGAACGAAGTTTATGTTGTAAAACAGGACTTTTTAGCCAAAAGAATGGGGAATAATATAGCGTATTGAAAACCTGAATAAAACCAACCTACTTTCAGACAAAAATGTATTGCATTACTTACTGAAGACCTCTCGTATTTTGAGAGGTAGCACTATAGACTATTTCGAATAAAACATTCCGTGTAACACGTGTCGGAGATGTATTGGTTAAAAAGATGTACGTGATACTCTGTCACCTAAACAAATACTAACAGAAGGTTTTAAGACTGTCACCCAAACAAATACTCACAGAACGTTTTATGCAAAGACAAATAAGTTCGAAGTTGATTTTCATAAATTCAACCCTCTTTGCATTCAATGGACATTCTAGTTCTCCTCTCAAGTTGTCTCGGCGTTCTTGTTGAGGTCTGCGCTATTCAGAATCCGATTAGTTTTTTGATTACAGGCTATCAGCCATCATCACAGTCAAAAGTCTAAAGGGGTAAGGTCGGGGGATATTGGTCACAAGAAGCTTGACCATTTCTGCCTTTCTAGCTGCAGGGAATCTTAGCTTAGGTGATGTGTAATCTGACGACTTGAATATTCAGGGTCTTCCATCATGCTGGAAGAACATACGCATCCTTGTACCCAAAGGAAAAGCTCCCAATAGCGCTGGAAGCTCGTTTTCAAGAAAGTCCAGATAACAGGGACAGGTAAGACGATGCGGTAATTCAATAAACGCAATCAAATGATCGTCCATCGTACCAGACCACATATTTATAGAAAAGCGTTCATCGGACCACCAAAACAAAACTAATAGCGGATAAATAAACCCATAGCAGCTGGAGTTCAAACATGCTAAATGCAAAATTCTCTCTATAACCAACTGTACCTCTGTACCTAATAAAAACTTGACACATGTTACACGAAATATTTCATTTGTATTGGCCCATATTTCGACCTCCAAAAATATTTGTTATTCTTCCCGAAACACTCTTTATATCCCTAGGAATCAGCAACTATCGCTATTAACTTGCCCTTACGCAGAAGATACAATAGAGACATTTAGTATTGTTTTGCTGGTTCTCGTATTTTATCAAACAAAGAATGTTAAGCAGAATACAGTAATTATTCCATCACTGCCCATCTAAGTTTCCAGAACATAGCTTCAAAACATTCGTATTGACTAAAAACACACGTGATAAGTATCACTCAGTGTCTTAGACATGTATCTTCAGGCTGACTTGTGTTTCGATCGTGATCTTCAGCCCTAATACTGGTAGCGCCTGACGCTGGTCGGTCGTGTGCCAGCTTCTTCATCTCCCTGTAGCTGGGGCAACAAACATTAACTCGAGCCTCCTTACTGTTGTCAAGACTGTCTCCATCTACATTTTAGCCGGACGCTGTGGCCGATCGGTTCTAGGCCCTTCAGTCCGGAACCGGGCTGCTACTATGGTAGCAGGTTCGAATCCTGCCTCGGGCATGGATATGTGTGATGTCCTTAGGTTAGTTAGGTTTAAGTAGTTCTAAGTCTAGGGCACTGATAGCCTCAGATGTTAAGTCCCATAGTGCTTAGAGCCATTTGAACCCTCAACATTCGCGCCCGGGTTCCCAGGTTCGATTCCCGGCGGGGTCAGGGATTTTCTCTGCCTCGTGATGACTGGGTGTTGTGTGATGTCCTTAGGTTAGTTAGGTTTAAGTAGTTCTAAGTTCTAGGGGACTGATGACCATAGATGTTAAGTCCCACAGTGCTCAGAGCCTCCCTCAACATTTTCAACCCCCACACTCCCCCCTCCCCCCACTCCCCGTTAAAAAATGTACGACTCCTTGATGCCTCTAGATCTGTCCTATTAACCAATCCCTTCCTTTAATCAAATTGAAAGATAAATTTCTTTTCTTCCTAATCCAATTCCGTATCTCCATGATGTAAACCGATCTTCCCATCGAATCTTCAGCATTGTTGTACAAACCACATTTAAAAAGCTTATATTCTGTTCTTGCCTGAAATATTTATCATCTATCTTTCATCTTCTAACGGAAAAAGATTTCCTAATTCTCTAATTGATATTCGATGTTAACATTTTTCTCTTTATCAGGACAACTTTCTTACTGTTATCAGTTTGCATTTATATTTTCCCTAGATCGGCTATTATCAGTTATTTTGTAGCAATACTTATCGTCTGCTACTATTGTCTGATTTCCTAATGTAATTTCCCCACCATCGCCTGATAATACGACTCCGTCCTGTTACTCTTATTCACCTTTTGTTGATATTCTTTTTATAATCTCTTTTCATTACAGCATTACGAATATAGGCCACACGATGATAGAATACGTTGTTTATTCTGCAGAGGCATCTTATTCTCGCAAACTTTTTTCTGATGAAGTCACCTCGCCTCCCAGTAACTTCCTCTCTTCCTCTTTGTCGCAACACCTAAATATGTGTTCGATGTGACTGACTCCGGATGTTGTTATTAATTCTATAAAACAAAGTAATATTTTCTGATATTTCTGAAATATAATTTAGCTCCTATTCTCATACACTGCGAGCTTGACTTGAATAGAACTATTTCGGCAGTCAGTGTCACTTTCGCGAGGAAAGAGATGGCGAGGGGGGGGGGGCACATCCGTGTTCTGACTTGCCTCTATACGGCGCGCTACGACTTCCCCTTCTGTCCAGCCTCTTCATTTCAGAGTAGCACTTACACCCAACGTTCCATCTTATTTGTTGTTTGTATTACGATCTCTGTCTTCTCCTACAGTTTGTACCGTCTACAGCTCCCTCTTGTACCATGGAAGTCACTCTGTGATGCCCTGAAACACGTCCTGTCATCCTGCGCCACCTGCTCAGTGTTTTCCACGTATTTCTTTCCTCACACATTCTGCGGGGAATCCCCTCATTCCTTACCTTATCAGTCCACCTAATTTTCAACATTCTTCTGCAGCACCACATCTCAGACGTTGGGTTCTCTTCTTTTCTTGTTTCCCCACAGTCCACGATTCACTTCTACACAACGCTCTGCTCCAGACATACATTTTCAAGAATTTCCTTCTCAAATTAATCCCAATGTTTGATATCAGTAAACTTCATATAGGGAAGAACGCTATCTCTGGCTGTGCTAGGCTGATTTTTATGTCTTGTATTATTCGTCCGCCGTACGCTTCTGAACTAGCAGAATTTCTTCACTCTTGTGGACCCTAATTTAGATGACAAATGTCTCATCTCTTTTCTATCACTCTTCATTACTTTCGTCTTCCTTCGGTGTATTCTCAATCGATATTCTGTGCTCAGTGGATTGTTCATTCCATTAAGTATGTTATGTGTCCCTCCTTGCTTCCACTGAGGATAGCAATGTCATCATCGAATCTTATCGGTGGTAAACTTTCATACTGAATTTTAATCCCATTCCGGAAGCTAGCTTTAATTTATGCAATTGCTTCTTTGACGTACTTATCGAACCGAAGAGGTGGGAGGGATGCGGTGGGTGGAAAGACTGCATGTCTTGTACCTTTCCAACCCGATCACTTCTTATTTGGTCTTCCATTTCTGTTGCTCCTTCCTGATTCTTACATATGTTCTATATTACTGTTTGTTTTAAAGCTTACGTTTGTTTTTCTTAGAATTTTGAACAACTTGCACGCTTTTACTTTGTCGAACACTTTTTCTAGGTCCACATGTCTTATGATGTGACTTGATATTTCTTAGTCTTATTCCCATTAGCCAATCTGATCGTTACCCATGTGCTCAATTTTTTTATCCATTCTTCTGTATATTGTTCTCGTCAGCTATTTGCGTGCTTGAGTTGTTAGGTCAAGCTTGCGATGATTCTCATATTCATTTAAACTTTGCGTCTTTGACCTTTTGTGGATGACATTTTACCGAAAGTTTGATGCTAGGTTTGCAGCCTCATAGATTCTACTATGTCACTTACGCACTTTAAATAATGGCTCTACTTACGCACCTTAAATAATGGCTCTCAAGTAAGATATCCTAATAGTAGAAACACTTTTAACAGCTACCCGTGGACCACAAATTGACATTAGTGCTGACGACACCACTGATCCACTGATGGCAACTGAGGGAAGCAATCTATGTGCCTGTATCGTCTTCACCTTCTCACTCTCATCGCGCAATCACTCATAATGACACAGAGACAAGCAGTCGCCGCAATCGTTTGCTTGTCATCATCACGCAGTGGAGCCCGCCTGCCCATCTGACACGTAGGCGCAGCTGGCTGCAATGCGGAGGAGCCGGGTTAGATTCCAGATACAGTCAGGTTTCTTTCTGCATGAAAGGAGGCATCCAATGGCGCCAGTGGCAGTGGTTATCTCTGCAGTCGGTCGGTGGACGGAGTTATTTAGTTAATTAGTGAGTAAGCAGAGGACGCCAGACACAGAACTATAAGATAAAGAACTCAGCTCTGAATTTTTCTTTGACTTAGTAAAACTATCCGCAAATCAGTTGCAAATTCAGGTTGGAGAAATGATAAGGCACTACATTTCAAATGCTAGAAACAACCGCTTTCTCAGTGTTTATTAATCACTGCAGGAGAATACGAATGCAGCTACCCTATTTCAGTAGCTATATTACCCAAATGTTCCACGAAACTGGTGCATTAAATCTTTGAAGAACAATACTAGAGCGATTGCTGGAGAGTGTCTGTTATTTGTCCTCCGGCATACCTCTAATCCAAGTGTGGAATTTGTTCCATACCTTCTTTCTCTTCTCTTTATTCTTCTGTTGTCTCTATATCGCTAAATGTACTGAATTCACAGAAACAACTGCAAAAATTATTTCTTAGAGATTACTAAAGCCCGATTTCCAACAGACTCTTAATGCGAAATTTGCAAAGTTCTATGAACACTCTACATTCTTTTGGTCTCACATGACGTTATGCTTAGTATTTTGTGGTTTCCTAAACTCAAAAGATATTTTCTTTCAGTTTTATATACACGCTTCTTACAGCATCATTCTCATTACTGATTGTGGAACGCTTACTTGCTTCCATTTCCTTCTTATTTCTGTCTTTAAACACTCGAGTTTTCATATAATGTAGATGATGTTCCACTATGTAACAACACTGTAGCTTGTAGGGATGCGTTTTACTTAGTAAGACCACAGGAACCAAATAAATAAGAAATGCAGAGAGGCCAAGGCTAAATACCTGAATGAAAACTGCGAACCGATGTAAAAAGAAATGGTCATCGGAAGGACGTATGCAACAAATAGAAAATTCATGACAACCTTCGGTGGAATTGAAATCAAAAGAGTTAACTCGAAGAGCTCAAGAAGGATTTCACTGTTAAACGGTGAACAGAGTATACTGACAGCCCCGGCGAGTGGGGGGGAAACTGACTGAAGATGTGACAGAATGAGAAATGGGAGTCGATATGGAAGACAATAAGGATCCAGTATTAGAGTCAGAGTTTAAGAGAGCTTTGGAAGACTTTCCATCAGATAAGACGGTAGGCGTGTACCACATATCTTCCGAATTTCTAAAATCATTGGGAGAAGTAGCAACCAAACAATTAAAATTTCTTTGTGGAATCTCGTTTGAAGATTTTCGTAAAAATGTCATCCACACAATCCCGAAGACAGCAAGGGCAGATAACTGTGACGACTGTCGCACACTGATCTTGAAAGATTATGCATTCAAGTTACTGCCAAAAATAATAAACAGGTGAATGGAAAAGACTACCCCTTCAGTTTTTACCTTCTGCGACTTCCTCAACCACCACGGAAACTATTCTCTAATGTCTTAACACATGGTCTATCACTTTATATTTTTTGTCAATGTTTTCCACATGATCCTCTCCTCGATGGTTCTAGGGTGAACTTCCTCATTTCTTATCATATCAGTTCACCAACTTTTAGGCATCCTTCCGCAGCAGCACATCTTAAACTTTTCGATTCGCCCCTTTTCCAGTTCCCCCAACAGACCATGATTCACCTCCATACACTGATGTCCTCCACACGTATATCACCAGAATTTTCTTCCTCAAATTAAGGCCATTGTATGATGTATAAAGAAAATGAATGATCTTTTAAATGACGATCCATTTGGCTTTAGTAAAGATAAAGGCACCAGAAAGGCACTTCTGGAAGCAAGACTTAAGAAAAACGAAGACACGTTCAAAGGATTTATGGATCGAGTAAAAGTGTTTGGTAATTTAAAATGGTGCAAGTTGTTCTAAATCCTCAGGAAAATAGCAGTAGGCTACAGGGAAAGACGGGTAATAAACAATATGAATTTGGACAACTAGTCGCATCTTCCCATGGCTACAGTTGTTCAATAAGCCTGTCACTGTCGTTTCCTGTTGTACTTCATGAGAATATTTACGCAGTTTGCGCCACTTTATGTGTTTTATGGATGACTTACATAAATAAAAAATGTACTAATGTACAAAAAGCGAATGAAATGTGACCATTGATGAGAGCATCAGTGATCGATATTTGTATTAATATTTGTGACTAGTCGATCTCAACAACCTTGTTGAAATGTATCTGACTCTCAAAACAAAAATTTCATTCCGCTAGTAGAGTGCACACAGTAAAGAAAGATGCTAACATGTTAAAGCTGTATATCGGACCACAGCTTACACATTATCTGATAACACAACTGAATTTGCTTGCAAATTTCGTCACCGTAGGAAGATAATCAGTCGAATGGAGTAACAAACTAATGGAATCTGACATTGTAGCTTGTGAAAATCTGACATCGAAAGGTGACAAAATAGATTCCCAAAACCGAATTTCTCTCTCATTACTCCTTATTGCCGTATGCTGTTAACTTGTTTGCAAGACTTTTCAGGGAACTTATTGCCTACGTGTTGTATGGCACCCTGAAGTGCTAAGCTAATGATAGGAAAGAATACGCATCTACTTAATAGTCAAAAGCGTTTCTTGTTTCAAATACTATGCTATAACACGACTGCTTCATTGTAGTGATGAAATTACATAGCGAGGAAGAACAGCCTGCAGGTGAAGGACTATCATTAGTTCCGCTTAGGCAGAGCACCTGAGAAACAGCGTTTTCGTTACCCAACGTGCCTCCTCAGGATTGTCACCGCATAGGCTAGTCTTGTGACGATGCAGGAGGAAATTTATCAAGATGTAAAACTGTATTGTTGTGTGTGGTCTTCAGACCGAAGGCTGGTTTGATGCAGCTCTCCATGTTACTCGATCCTGTGCAAACCTCTTCATTTCCGAGTAACTAGTGCAGCCTACAGCCTTCTGAATGTGCTAACTGTATTTCTCTCTTGGTCTCCATGTACGATTTGTAACCCCCACATTTCCTTCCAACACTAAATTGGTGACTCCTTTATGTCTCAGAATGTGTCCTATTATCAGATCCCTTCTTCTACTCAGGTTGTGCCACAAACTTTTTTTCTCCCCAGTTCTCTTCATTACCTCGTTATTAGTTATGTGATCTACTTATCTAATCTTCAGACTTCTTCTGTAGCATCACATTTCAAATTCTTCTATTCTCTTCTTGTCTAAACTGTTTATTGTCCATGTTTTACTTCCATACGTGGCTACACTCCATACAAATACTTTCAGAAAAGATTTCGTAACACTTAAGCCTATATTCGATGTTAGCAAATTTCTTTTCTTCAGGAAACCTTTTCTTGTCGTTGCCAGTCTACATTTTATATCCTCTCTACTTCGGTCACCATCAGTTATTTTGCTTTCTAAATAGGAAACCTCATATAGTACTGTAAGTGTCTCGTTTTAATCTAATTCCCTTAGCGTCACCGGGTTTAATTCGACTGCATTCCATTACTCTTGTTTTGCTTTTTTTTTATGTTCATCTTATATCCTCTTTTCAAGACACTGTCCATTCCGTTCAACTGCTCTTCCAAGTCCTTTGCTGCTGTCTCTGACAGAATTACAATGTCATCGGCAAACCTGAAGGTTTTTATTTCTTATTCCAAAACTTTAATTCCTTCTCCAAATTTTACTGCTTGTTCAGTGTAGATATTGAATAACATCGGTGATAAACTACAAACCTGCCTCTCTCCCATCTCAACCACTGCTTCCCTTTCATGTCCTGCGACTCTTATAACTGTCATCTGGTTTCTGTAAAAGTTTAAATAGCCTTTCGTTCCCTGTATTTTTCGTCTGTTATCTTCAGATTTTCAAAGAGAGTATTCCAGTAAATATAGTCAAAAGCTTTCTTAAGTCTACAAATGCTGACAATGTAGTTTTGACTTCCCTTAACTTCTCTTCTGAGAGAAGTCGTAAGGTCAGTATCGCCTCCTGTGTTCTTACATTTCTCCGGAATCCAAACTGAACCAGTGGTCGGCTCCTACCAGTTTTTCCATTCTTCTGTAAGGAATTCGTGTTGGTGTTCTGCAACCATGAGTTACTAAACTGAGTGTTCGGTGCTTCCTTAGCAATTCGGATTATTATATTATTCATGAAATCTGATGTATATTGCCTGTCTCATACATCTTGCACATCAGATGGAAGACTTTTCTGATGGCTGGCTCTCCCAAAGCTATCAGTAGTTCTGATGGACTGTCGTCAGCTCCTGGGAATTTGTTTCAGTTTACGTGTTTCAGTGCTCTGCCAAATTCTTCTAGCAGTGTCATATCTCCCATTTCATCTTCATCTATGTCCTCTTAACAGTTCTATAATATCGCCTTCAATTACACCTCCCTTATATAGACCCTCTATATTCTCATTCTACCTTTCAGCTTTCTCTCCTTTGCTTAGGACTGGTTTTCCATCTAAACTTTTGGTATCCATACAGCTGTTTCTAATTTCTTCAAAGGTCTCTGTAATATTGCTGCAGAGGGTATCTATCTTTCCTCTAGTGATATATGCTTCCAAATCCTTATATTTGTCCTGTAGCCATTCCTGATTAGGCAATTTGCTCTTCCCGTCAACCCCATTTTTTAGATTTTGTATTCGCTCTCTCCTGCTTCATTTGCTGCATTTCTATATTTTCTCCTTTTATCAGTTAAGTTCAGTACCTCCTGTGTTATCCAAGGATTTGTACAAGGCCTTGCCATTTTCCCCCATTTGATTATCTGCTTCTTTCACTATTTCATCTCTCAAAGCTATCCATTCGTCTTCTAACGTATTCCTTTCCCAGTTCTTGTCATCGTTGCCTAATGCTCCCTCTGAAATTCTCAAAACCTTTGTTTCTCTCAACTTATTCAGGTCCTGTCTCCTTAATTTCCTACACTTTTGCAATGGGACAGTTTTATTCGTCGTATAATCTAATACAGAGTCTAAAAATAGCTATACTCTCACATCAGACTTAAAAATAGATTTCCATTCTCCGTAGCTTGCGATGAAATCTGTCGACAATTCAAGGAACTTCCGGCTCCATTAAAAGCGTTATTTTCAATATACACATTTTTTCCGAGACGTTATCCTTGGATTAGATTAACACAATGCCTTCTAGCATCAGATATGACGGACTCAAGGCTATGTTGTAAGGCTGGAGTAGACTACCACACAGTAAGCGTCTGCTGCACCTCCTTAATTGTATATCTACTAGTATTTAAAAAACTCCAGATTTATTGTTATACTCAGTGAGGGTTAAAAACTGAAGGACAGATTTGGTGCCCTGCAATAGTCTGTCAGTACTCTTATAACCAATACGTTCATTATATGTGCATCAGACCCATTCAGAGGTGGATGGAACATTGAAACTACTGCTGAAGAATGTTCCCCTCTGCTTCCTTTCTGTTATTTATCCGCACTCAAAATAACAAATTTATTCAGCAGACGAAATCTTTCAGAATATTCATAAGATACTTCAGCGACTGTAGATTCAAGGAGCAAACATCAACTGCTGTATGACATTCCATGAGTGGGATCTTTTTGTAGGGCGTGTATACTGAAAACACTAGCGTAAAAAAATGTAACATCTCTGTAGCTAGAAAAGCTTAGTGTTAATAGGAACAAGAGTATTAGAAAGAAGGTAATATGCTAAGGTTAATAATATCATTGATCCGATAATGTAAATCTTAATCAGACTTCGCATAGGAACCTGCCCGATGACACAGGACCAAATCACACGTTAGGTAATCCAGTAGCATGGGTCGAAACTGGTGTGCCATTATCAACGGAACACCTTTTACTAAACTGTGTTCGATCCTGTGACAGGGAGAGCAGTGTTAGAATTTCTTAGAGATTTGCTGCAATTTACGTTACAAAGAAACTGGTGCAGAAAAGATTTTAAAATTTCGTTTGTCCGGTATACCGCTAAAACTTTTAGAAAGTAGATTTCCATATGTGTCTCAAGTGGTGATATATCGTTTTTCCTATGAAATAAAAAGATTACGGGAAAATCCATTGCATGCCTCAAATAGAGAACCTACCTAACAATACTCACTACAGAAGTACTTTCTGAAAGTGAACGTGGACATTAGAACAGAGTGGAATAAACCAGAGGTATGAGGACAACAGGGTAAAGATCAGAAGACACACTCGGAGCTCCATCAGATGCATCACGTCAGTGTTAGTACTCGTATCGTTGTCAAAATGTTGCGCACCTGTTATGCTTGTCGCGTTAAACGTGGATAGTAGGCACCATATTTTAGACGTTTTGCCACCGTCTCGAGTTCTGAGTTCTCCCATGTGTCCTGCGCAGCAGCAGCGATGGATGTATGATTAAAACGAACCACTTTGAGCGCCATGATGTTTTTCGTACATTCTGGCGTGGAGAGTGTTTTTTACAGATCTTCGACAGCTGGCAGCACGTGCTATCCACGGAACGGCCTTGTTGGTGTTGTGTGTTTACGCGAGACCGCTTCGTACGTGACACCTGTGCTCACAACAGGTCTGGCTGTTCTTTGGGGACTGTTGTTTCCCCTAAGACAGACATTAACGGAACCCATCTTTGTTAACTTTACGTACTCAGGGAGTAGCTACCAGCCTCCTTACCGTAATATAAAAGCTACCGATTAAAATTAATAACAACCTCATAAGAACGTTAATTTTTTAATCGGGAGAAGGAACCTGTTGACTATAGCGGTTGATGTAGCACAATGAAACTTTGGGAAAAACGTGAGTGAAATTGTAGAACGGAGCAATCAGTAAATTTTTCTCGTTTTCGTAAATTATACGAAAGCTCTAGTAATTTCAGTTCCAACAAAATCTGTGCTGATTTCATTGAGGTACAAAGTGTTGATTCAACATATTATACCCAATAAAAACATACATTTTCACAGCTTCCATTAGACTTCATTTGGATAATGAGGAATTCAGAACTGATAGAGCAGCCAAGCAAGAAGGTTCCACAACATCAAAATATTTCTTAGCTGTCCTAGAGAAAGTTTCCAGATCTTTAAACTGGGCGATCGAAGATAGGATATGCTTCAGTGGAATATAATGGAGCCACCTCCTTTCCTTTATTCACATTGAACTGTTTGCCTGTAACTCAAATAAACTTTCCACGACGAATGCAAGAATTTAGCAGAGCAAGCTTAAAATAGATCTGAAAAGCAATGTCATTGTAACTAATACAACGTATAATTACATACACTGAAGAGCTGAAGAAACAGGTACACCTGCCTAATATCGTGTCAGGCCCCAGCTAGCTGTGCTGTGTGCAGTCTGTGGCTGGTTGGCATTGTTGGAATATTCGCTTGTGTAGTGTTGGGCAGCCGGATGGGAACAGCGTGTAGCGTTGCGCAGTTGCAGTTGAGCCGCCAGCAGTGGTGGATGTGGGTAGAGAGATGCCAGAGTTTTGAGCGGACGATCTGGACGTGCGCCCGTCAGAAAAAGGAATTTGTTTAATTGGATGACATAAAATTATATATATATATATATATATATATATATATATATATATATATATATATATATGCACACAGCACAGTCAGTGATTTTCATACAGAGCTCTACGTGGAGTTACCAACATCAAAACCTAAACAGCCTACTTACACCGTGATTATCAGGAATACGGTAAAATATCACATCTCCGACATCACTGCGGTCGGAAAAAAGATCCTGCAGTAACGTGACCAACGACGACTGAGATTGCAGCAGATTTCAGTGCTGTGCCATCAGCGTGCAAACGAATAAGCGAAGCATCATCTATATGGGCTTTCAGAGCCGAGAGCCCACTCGTGTACTCATGAAGACTGCACGACACAAAGCTTTACGCCTCGCTGGGCCCTTCAACACCGACATTGGACTGTTGGTGACTGGTCACACGTTGCCTGGTCGGATGAGCCTCGTTTCAATGTCTATAGATCGGATGAACATCTACGGGTATGGAGACAACCTCGTGAATCCATTGACCCTGGATATCAGCAGGGGACTGTTTTAGCTGGTGGAGGCTCTGGTGTGGGATGTGTGAAGTTGTAATGATATGGGACCTCAGATATGTCTAGATACGACTCTGTCAGGTGACACATACGTAAGCATCCTGTCTGATCACCTGCTTCCATTCATGTCCATTGTGCATTCCGACGGACTTGGGCAATTCCAGCTGGACAATGCGACATCCCACAAGTCCAGAATTGCTACAGAGTGACTCCCCAGAAATGAACATTATTGAGAATATCTGGGACGCCTTGCAACGTGCTGTTCAGAAGTGATCCCCGCCCCGTCGTACTCTTACTGATTTATGGACAGCTCTGCAGGATTAATGGTGTCAGTTCCCTGTAGCACTATTTCAAACATCAATCGAGTCCATGCCACGTCGTGTTGCGCCACTTCTGCGTGCTAGCGGGGGTCTGACAAGATATTAGGCAGGTGTACCTGTTTCTTTAGCTCTTCAGCGTATATATAAAGAAACAGAGGTAAGTGAGGTAAGAGATTCATGAAAGGTACAGGTTATTGTTAGTCAGGGCCATACTTTGGTGGGGATTATTGAAAGTCAGATTGCGCTGTGCTAAAAATATTGTGTGTCAGTTTAGTGATGATCAGAATAAGCAAAGAGAAAACTGTTTGAGTACGTTGAGTTTTGCTCAGCTGTTTGAAAATCAAATAACGTAGGAGTTTACCAGCACAGTCATTCTTAATTTTCAAAGGGGACGTGTCAACGCTACACTCGTGAAATGGGTATACGAGAAAATCCCCACTTCATCGCTACCTCGAAGATGCTGTCCCATCCCTCATGTGCCCACTATAACACCCCTTTGAGACACACTTAAATCTTGGTAACCTGCCTTTGTAGCAGCAGTAACCGTTCTAACGACTGTGCCAGACACTTGCCTTGTATCGGTTGTATACGTATTCTGGTTGTATACGTATCTCGGTATTTGAATTCGCATGCCTATAACAGCGTCTTTGGCGGTTCGATGTATATAAAACCAGCATATAGAAGAGAGAGTTGCACAAATTAACAAAGTAGTTGTGATAACAGTTGATGAACTTTTCGTATCATAGCAAAAGTAGGGGAGTAAAAGTGGCGAGGTGAAATTTTAGTAAAGTAAATGACGTGTTCAAAACCAAGCTCTCTTTGTTTCAGAAGCAGAAAGATTATACTCATAAACTGAGGGTGCTCAGTGAGCAATGTAGATATGAATGTTGGAAATTTTGGTTACTAGGAGACACAAGAAAGCGAATAAATGAATCAGGTAAAAGAACAAAGTGGAGTGCAAGACGTAGCTCTGAATGTAATAAAAATAAAACAGGAGCTAGCCAGATGAATAGAGGTAGAACAAGGAATTTCGTTGTTGGATTGCAAGATATGAAACCGATATAGCGAAACGATCTGATAAGCGGTCGGTCGGCCAGAGTGGCCGAGCGGTGCTAGGTGCTACAGTCTGGAACCGCGTGACCGCTACGGTCGCAGGTTCGAATCCTGCCTCGGGCATGGATGTGTATGATGTCCTTAGGTTGGTTAGGTTTAAGTAGTTCTAAGTTCTAAGGGACTGATGACCTCAGAAGTTTAAGTCCCGTAGTGCTCAGAGCCATTTGAACCATTTGGTACAAGGTCGGTGAAACAGATATTGTAAATAAACATAATTGTCCATTACTTTCTATGTCTGTGAGTCCAAGAGATAGGTTAAAAACGTTTCCCAGTTTTAGCGGTTTAAAATTTTGAAATTAGTGTTTCGTTATTTCATCAGTCACTTGTGCAGTACTAGCTGATTCGGATATGTGGCCATTATCAACTGGGAAAGTTTTGTTTACAAAGACAATATCTCTGAAGTGTGGAGGAAGTTCTATTTTTGACAAAAGCCACATAAAAAATCTTTTCAACGTTGTTCAACGACGTGGGGTTGAGGAAGTTGTGTTAGTTCCCTATTTCATTGCTGTACCAGCACAATTTCTTGTTGAATCTGACAAAAAATCTACAGCACAGTATGAATGGTCCGTAGCATCTGAGAATAGGTGTAACCACTACCTAAGTCTTTCGAGCACACCTTGTGCGAGTCCATATGTATAAGGTTTTGTTTGTATATGAACGTCCCCGGTATTCAGGCTAGTAGTCGAAGTGGGCATCTAGGTCGGGTAATGTGTTTTGGGAGTGGTTGGCAAGTTTTTGCCGTGTCCTCAGAGTACAGCGGTGTTCTCGCGAGAGTGGCCTGCGGGCATCCGCCGCGACTCCGCGTCGTCTCGGCAGAGGCGGCGTTTTTGCGAGTGTGACGCAAGATCCTGGCCACGCTATTACCTGCAGGAAGCACTTATCGAAACAGCCATCTCCGTCTCCAGGAGACAACCTCGCTACGGCATGAACTTAAGCAGGTCTTTCTTCAAACCGCTCGGCGTCTGTATCCACGTTCCACACCGTTTGCTAATATACCTGATGTTCCCCCATAGCTGGAGCAGTTATTGGTACAGTGCGATAATTATCACAAGTATGAAGAAATCGGGACCGTAATCGCTTGAACTATATCCTGTGCATTTCCTTACATTATTCACATAACTAGCGAATGTTTACAGCTTTCGTTTAATGAAACAAAATGGTTCAAATGGCTCTGAGCACTATGGGACTTAACATCTTAGGTCATCAGCCCCTAGTACTTAGAACTACTTAAACCTAACTAATCTAAGGACATCACACACATCCATGCCCGAGGCAGGATTCTAACCTGCGACGGTAGCGGTCTTGCGGTTCCAGACTGAAGCGCCTAGAACCGCTCGGCCACTCCGGCCGGCCTGAATTACCGCCCAAGGTATAAGTGATACGCCGCCACTGAAAACTGGTGCAAAGACATATCCTCCATTAATTTAATCTGTGGCGGATGGCGTCGAACTGTTGAGCCACGCCGCGTCACACCCTCTGAAACGCTCCACCTGTTGAGCCAAAACTGTGGATACTATCACGAGGAACAAACAGTATACCCTGTCCTGATAAACCAGTACTAACTCTGATTTATAGTACACACTTCCCGTCCATGCAGTTGGGTAATTCTTCTGGAAGACTATACACACTCTAGTATGTACAAAACAATACCTCTTTCAATTACTCTGCTTTTCAACTCACTTATGGCATTTCTAGAATGTTTACTAACCCAGTTAGAAATAACATAACGTTAAAATAATAGCGTAGGCTTCCGCTGCCAGTCAGTTAACGTGGGACTTTTCTGGGTATGGTATTGCATCATATTGTCGTATTGTAAATAACTATCACTAATGAAATCAACGTTTGGGTAGACCCAGAAAGAGGCCACTGTAACCTCTGCCGAAACGCTGGTTTTATCAGTGATAGTCTTTTACAATATGACACGGCAGTATACCCAGAAAACTTTCATGTTAACGGAACATTAGTTCATCAAGTGAAACACAGTTGACGTTTAACGAATATGTAGTGATAAATGAAAATTTTTATCACGCTGGAATGAGAATCAGATTTCCCGTTTTTTTTTTTCGAGCAGCTGCCATAGTATGCTTCCAGACCTCACAGAAGTGTTCAGTGTTACTGTTTCTCAAGATTGATTTCCGGCAGGTACTGCCAGATGTTCTTACTCGGGACAGACGGGACTAGGACCACTGGTGCAACACCCTATCTAACTGAATAGAAGTACGAGATGCTTCAAGTACGGTGTTTTCCTCTGCAACTTAAAAAACAACTGAAAGGAATGTTTATTTAGATATGTAAACGTAAGAACAATGCTCTTTGTCCGGAATTATAAACATAGTTAGCTTAGTTATTTACCACAAAACTACAGGACGAATTACAGTTTTTTCAATAGAACGTTTTCCCTATCATGCAGCTACACTACTGGCCATTAAAATTGCTGCACCACGAAGATGACGTGTTACAGACGCGAAATTTAACCTACAGAAAGGAGATGCTGTGATATGCAGACGATTAGCTTTTCAGAGCATTCACACAAAGTTGGCGCCGGTGGCGACACCTACAACGTGCTGACATGAGGAAAGTTTCCAACCGATTTCTCATACACAAACAGCAGCTGACCGACGTTGCCTGGTGAAACGTTGTTGTGATGCCTCGTGTAAGGATCAGAAATGCGTACCATCACGTTTCCGACTTTGATAAAGGTCGGATTGTAGCCTATCGCGATTGCGGTTTATCGTATAGCGACATTGCTGCTCGCGATGATCGAGATCCAATGACTGTTAGCAGAATATGGAATCGGTGGGACAGGAGGGTAATACGGAACGCCGTGCTAGATCCCAAAGGCCTCGTATCACTAGCAGTCGAGATGACAGGCATCTTATCCGCATGGCTGTAACGGATCGTGCAGCCACGTCTCGATCCCTAAGTCAACAGATGGGGACGTTTCCAAGACAATAACCATCTGCACGAACAGTTCGCCGACGTTTGCAGCAGCATGGACTATCAGATCGGAGATCGTGGCTGCGGTTACCCTTGACGCTGGATCACAGACAGGAGCGCCTGCGATGGTGTACTCAACGACGAACCTGGGTGCACGAATGGCAAAACGTCATTTTTTCGGATGAATCCAGGTTCTATTTACAGCATCATGATGGTCGCATCCGTGTTTGGCGACATCGCGGTGAACGCACATTGGAAGCGTGTATTCGTCATCACCATACTGGCGTATCACCCAGCGTGATGGTATGGGGTGCCATTGGTTACACGTCTCGGTCACCTCTTATTCGCATTGACGGCACTTTTAACAGTGTACCCGTGGCTCTACCCTTCATTCGATCCCTGGGAAACCATACATTTAGCAGTATAATGAACGACCGCATGTTGCAGGTCCTGTACGGTCCTTTCTGGATATAGAAAATGTTCGACTGCTGCCCTGGCCAGCACAATCTCCAGGTCTCTCACCAACTGAAAACGTCTGGTCAATGGTGGCCGAGCAACTGTCTCGTCACAATACGCCAGTCACTACTCGTGACGAACTGTGGTATCGTGTTGAAGCTGCATGGGCAGCTGTACCTGTACACGCCATCCAAGTTCTGTTTGACTCAATGCCTAGGCATATCAAGGCCATTATTACAGCCAGAGGTGGTTGTTCTGGGTACTGATATCTCAGGCTCTTTGCAGCCAAATTGCGTGAAAATGTAATCACATGTCAGTTTGTCCAATGAATACTCGTTTATCATCTGCATTTCTTCTTGGTGTAGCCATTTTAATGACCAGTAGTGTACGTATTTAATCCATGTACAAATCTGTCTAATCAGATTTCAATAACATTTAGTTTGGTCGCTATAAACTTTATAAACATTCCACAATCTAGCCGAACATGACTTCAGACTGTACACCGAGAAACCTTGTCTCTCCGTTACACAAATATCTTTAAGTCTACATCTAGTCCGCAGTTCGTTTAGAAAGCACTCTTACATACGAAATGTGGAAAATAGGCTGTTTTTGGAAACCTAGCTTAAATGAACACCCACACGAAGACAGGCAATTATGAACAGTATGTTGCATCTACCCGTAATACTCTGAACGTTTCTAGCTCCATGAATAAAAGTTATAGAAATATAATTTAAATTAATTTGCACACAGTTGGTTCAAATACGTCAATTGCAAGGTATAAAAAACAATTTTATAATTAAAGAGTTATAACTTCTTGCTGCTGCTCTTGGGACAACCACACATATTAGGAAAATGGATGTATGCATATACGTATACACTGAGGTGACAGAAGATCATGGAATACCTCTGTTTTCCGGGTGTAAAGCAGCGATACGACGTGGCATGGACTCAACAACTCGCTGTAAGTCCCCTGCAGAAATATTGAGCGATGCTGCCCCTATAGCTGTCCATAATTCCGAATGTGTTGTCGATGTAGGATTTTATGCTCGAAAGGAGCTCTCGATCATGTCTCATAAATGTTCGAAAGGATTCATGTTGGATGATCTGCGTGGCCAAATCATTCGCTCGAATTGTCACGAATGTTCTTCAAACCAATCGTGAACAATTATGGTCCAGCGACATGGTGCATTGTCATCCCTAAAAATTCCATGATTGTTTGGGAACATGAAGTCTATGAATGGATGCAAATGGTCTCCAAGTAGCCGAACATAATTGGAGGATCCAGCCCATTCCATTATGGAGCCACCACTAGTTTGCAGAATGCCTTGTTGACGACTTGGGCCCATAGCATCGTGGGATCTACGCCGCACTCTAAACCTACCATCACCTCTTACCAATTGAAATCGGGACTCATCTGACCAGGCCACGGTTTTCCAGTAGTCTAGTGTCCAGCGGACTCCTTGTACAAATGGAGCATAGTGCCATCACCACAGTGCGACTGTGTGTGATAATGTAACTGTTTTGTGTGTTATGTACTTTTAGATTTTTCATACGTGATTTGTACTTGCCATACGCTAAATAAATAAAATAGTGTCCAGCCTATGTGGTCACCAGCCCAGGAGAGGCGCTGCAGGCGATGTCAAGCAGTTAGCAATGGTACTCGCGTCGGTCGTCTGCTTTCATAGAACGGCAGATTTCACCGCACTTTCTTAATGAATATGTTCGTCGTAGATCCCTCATTGATTTCTGCAGTTATTCCATGCAAGTATTGCTTGTCTGCCAGCACTGACAAGTCTACGCAAATGCCGCTGCTCTCGCTCGTTAAGTGAAGACCATTGGCCACTGCGCCGTCTGTGGTGAGAGCCAATGCCTGAAATTTTGGATTCTGTGCACGCTCTTGACACTGCGTATCTTGGAATATTGAATGCCCTAACGATTTCTGAAAAAGGACGTCCCATGTGTCTAATTCTCCAACTTCCATTCCCCGTTCAAAGTCCGTTAATTCTCATAGTGCGGCTGTAAATACATCGTAAACCATTTCACATGAATCACCTGAGTGCAAAAGACAGCTCCGTGAACAAGTTGTCTTTTTATACCTTGTATACGCGATACGGAAATTTGTAAATTTGTGGTAAGGTCTTATAGGATCAAACTGCTGAGTTCATCGGTCCCTAAGCCTACGTAGTACTTAATGTAACTTACGCTAATGACGACACACACATCCATGCCCGAGGGAGGACTCGACCTCCGACAGGGGGGAGGGGGGGGGGGCGACCGTGACAAGACGCCCAAGACCGCGCACCTACGCCGACACTACCGCCATCTGTACATGTGCATATTTCTATCCCACGACTTTGTTGTAACCCCAGTGCATATGTTTGTATGTTCCACATCTTCTCCTAAACTATTAAACTATTGGACCGATTTCAACAAAACGTTGTATACCTATCACTTACTGTCTGAAAACAATCGCAGTGAAGATAAGGAGCACCTACCTACCCAACGTGTTGGGGGGTCGGTGAAATAAGACGTGTAGTCCGCGACACGCAAATGACCAAATTAATTCATCCAATACATAGTTAGTCACTTGGAACATGCTTTAGAGATAATTTCAAACCTTCAAGAAAGTTTTTGTCGCTGACAACCTCCACAAAATGATGAAGGGGGAAAGTTTGTCCCTTGTTATATTGTCGCTGCTCAGGCAGTAAAACTCCTGCATCAGGCATGACGTTTAAAATGATTATTTCTTCGCTGCTAAGTCGATCCGCAATTCATTTCACAGACAGTATTCACATGTGCCGCTGAATGTATCTACAAAATTACATCATTGTGCGACACATGGTTCAGGAGATATGACGTAGTGAACATTGGGCTGAATGGAAACGAAGGTGTAGGGCGAATTTCGCTAGAGATACAGGTGAAATATGTATGAAGTGAATTACATACGTCATGCAAAAGTGCGTATGTGGGCAAAGCCACGGGTAAAATATTCTCCTAAGCCCCTGAATTGTGTTTTTAAACTTGGTACTCTTATTACTCACTATCTGGAAAGAAATACAGTAAGGGTATGAACCAGCAATCTCGCATTGGGATAGGAGTGCTGACGTGGGCAGAGAGAGACTGACAGACAGGAAGACAGACAGAGAGCCAGAGAAGGGGAGGAAGTATTGGACAAACTGAAATGGCGAAAGAGGATATGGACACAGGCGGGAGGACGAATTGGACAGGGAGGGGGGATGAGGAAACTGACAGAGAAATGGAAGGGGAGATAGACAGAGAGAGAGAGGAGAAGTAACTTTAAAGAGAGAGTTGGAAGAAGCTGATGGAGAAAGAGAGGGTGGTGGGGGAAGAGCAAATGGACAGAGAGAGTCACAGGTGGACAGAAAGAGAAGGGACAAGGAGATGGGCTGGAAGACGCTGAAGGTGAACAGAGGAAAGGGAAAGGCTGAAGTGGGCTAATAGATTTGTTACAAAATTACATCGTTGTGCGACACATGGTTCAGGAGATATGACGTAGTGAACATTGGGCTGAATGGAAACGAAGGTGTAGGGCGAATTTCGCTAGAGATACAGGTGAAATATGTATGAAGTGAATTACATACGTCATGCAAAAGTGCGTATGTGGGCAAAGCCACGGGTAAAATATTCTCCTAAGCCCCTGAATTGTGTTTTTAAACTTGGTACTCTTATTACTCACTATCTGGAAAGAAATACAGTAAGGGTATGAACCAGCAATCTCGCATTGGGATAGGAGTGCTGACGTGGGCAGAGAGAGACTGACAGACAGGAAGACAGACAGAGAGCCAGAGAAGGGGAGGAAGTATTGGACAAACTGAAATGGCGAAAGAGGATATGGACACAGGCGGGAGGACGAATTGGACAGGGAGGGGGGATGAGGAAACTGACAGAGAAATGGAAGGGGAGATAGAAAGAGAGAGAGAGGAGAAGTAACTTTAAAGAGAGAGTTGGAAGAAGCTGATGGAGAAAGAGAGGGTGGTGGGGGAAGAGCAAATGGACAGAGAGAGTCACATGAGAGGTGGACAGAAAGAGGAGGGACAAGGAGATGGGCTGGAAGACGCTGAAGATGAACAGAGGAAAGGGAAAGGCTGAAGTGGGCTAATAGATTTGTTATAAACTAATAACTAAACAAAGAATGATCATAAATCCGCAGAGAGACTCAAATTTGTTACGCTTATTTATTGAATTACAGAGACTGAACAAAAATAAGGAGACACCGCGAAAAATGGATGCTGGAACATAAATGCAGATGCAAGCCAAACCTGCAGGTTCCGCTGTTTATTTGATCACGAACGGTTTGTCTGCAATATCCTCAATACGTTGCAGGTGTCAGTCGTCGTTAGAGCAGTGTTCTGTGTAGTTGTGAGTGCATTATGTCGGAGCTAAGTGAATTCGAACGTGGGCAAATTGTGGGTCCTCGTATGGTGAGTGCTAATCAGGGGAGCCAAAATGTTTGGTGTTTCATTGGGCACCGTGCCGAAGATTTTACCGCATTCGAGGAAAGCGAAAACACGTCTTCTTCCTAAGTCACAACGTGGATGAAGCTGTGTGTCGAGTGATTGTGGCAGACGGTTATTGAAGAGGGTTGTGACGAACAATACGAGAACGACAGCTGCAAAAGTCACTGCACAACTGAATTTAGGTCTTACGAATACTGTCAGCACTAAAACAATACGAAATGGCTCCATAATCAGGAAACTGCAGAGCAAGTAGGAATTACAAAACAACTCGTCTGTGATGTCAATGCCCGTAACAGAAAAACGTGGCGCCGAAGCCATGAAACCTGGACGATGGAGCAATGGAAGAAAGTAATTTGATCATATGAGTAGTGTTACACACTTTCAAACCTCTGGCCGAGTTTACGTCCCAAGTCCTAACCATGACGCCGGTTCGGTGATGATTTGGCCAGTTATATCGTTGTACTCCATGGACCTCATGGTTACTCTGCAAAGTCGCAATACTGTCAAGAGTTATGTGACCGTTTTGGTTGATGAGGTCCATCCCACAATACAACGTTTGTACCGTAATAGCGATGCTGTGTTCCAAAGCGACGTGACCTCTGTTCACACAGCAGACATCGTCCACGACTGGTTTTGTGAGCATTACGATGACTTGTTGCAGCTACCCTAGGCCACCAGAGTCACCAGACCTCTATATTATTTAACCTTTGTCGCCTTCTTTAGAGAGAAGGGTGCTTGGTCGCCATCGACTTCTAAAGTATCCCATTAGGGGTAAAGCGTGCACAAGAAGAGAAATACGCCCGGGTAGCCAGAAACAACAGAACATTATTACTACAGAGAAATATATAAGAACGTGGGCAACAGAAAACAGTTTCATGATGAAGGCAACGTAAAGATCATCCTGATCTTATGAAAGAAACTCGTAAATACGACAGAGTTCTTGAAAGCGCAAACTGAGCACCTAGCGTGTCACTATTGATAATCAATGCTGTAGGCAGGGTCGGTGTAGACTGCACTAATAATATCCAAGGTCCCGATAACATACGCTGTACTTGGAGGAATAAGATCGCGGCACTTCCGAAGTAGAACGTCGATGTCCAGGCACGGGCTCGCACTGGCTAGCGAAGGCTGGGTGGTGTTCTATGAAGACCGCGCGGTGGAGGAACACAGGGCAGTTGTCTGGTGTCCCGTGGCTCGCGGATGTAAGCTAGTCCCGGCCTTATTCAGCGCCCTCAATACTGTGCGTCAATGATGGGGCCGCGCTGACTTGCAGGCAACCCGCAGCACTCTGTAGTGTGACGTGTAGCTGGGCCATGAGGCGCCATCAATACGCTACACACCTGTCACCGTTACCTGAACTTTCCACTGTTTTGCAGGAAGAATGGTATAAGATCTCTTTAAAACCATACAGGACCTGTATTTATCAATTCTGAGGCGAAATGGACGTTACTTTAATGTCAACACTTTCTCTACACTATATTAGGTATGATAATGTGTAGTGTTTTCGGTATTTTCATATTTTGTCCATCTCCTGTTAATATTCTATTCACTTATGACAATGCTTGACCAAAAAAGTGAAGCACCCACAAGGAAGAGGGGGGGGGGGGGAGGAGGGGAAAACTTCACAGGTTGAGAGGCTATGTGATTTTATTTCAGTGATCACAGTATCGAGTGAAATTTACAAAGAACTGGGCAGTACGAGACGACATATCAATACGACGCTGCAGAACCTCTGGCATGGATTCATGCACTGAATCGATTGCGAAGGGTGCCACACAGCCATTGTACCTTCTCCTGAGGCAAACTGGCACACAAATGTTACAATTGATCCATTATATTCTTGATACTAGCCCAGGGTAGAGTTGACGACCGAGCTGGTCCCACAGATGTTCTGTCGGGGACAGATCTGGGGATCTTGACAGCCACGGGAGTACCTCATCAGCACGCAGACAGTTAACAGAGATGCGTACCATATGCGGACTTGGATTGTGTTGAAAAATGGCTCGACTATATACTGTCGCATGAGAGCTAACACATGAGGAAGCAGGATGTCCTTGACTGACCGTTGTGCCGTCAGCGTTCCTCCAGTCACTACCTACCACAACCTGAAGTCATACAAGATGGCTGCCCACACCATGACACCAGAAGCAGTGCCGACCTCCAAATATTGGAAGAATGAGAACTCTCTGTAGGTAGCCGCTATACTCGCCGATGATGGTCATCCGGGGTATGGAAGAATCGTGTTTCATCACTGGGCAAACGCGACGTTATTCATCAGCAGTTCATGCTCGCCCGTCACTGTGTAACGATGCTATATTCTTGAACGTTACTTAAATTACCTTAACTTGGCCTGGAGTTTATTTGATGGGTAAAAATAACAGTTTCTAACTTCATAAAATTTATTGACAACTGAGCTGCATACTCGTCACGTTAACAAAGCACTGACTGACATACTTCACTGATCTCTTTGACTGACAGAACAACAACTCAGCAACTAACTCCCAAAAACTGACCTGCTGGCAGCAACGCGGCTTTGCTTTGTATAGAATTTTAATAATGAATTACAAAAAAAATCCATTATTAAATTTGTACAAATTCAATGTTACACATAAAATTTACAAAACGTAAAGAAACTGATGTTACAGCTGAATAAGGTAAAAAATACAATATTAATTGATGTAATTCCTATAGCATCATCACTATTTTTAAATATGAAAATCGATCTGAACTTTAATTACAATAATGTCTCTTGTATTATTTTAGTTACGTAATTAATTACAGTTTGGATTTTGTTACTAACATTCAATGACATTACAAATCTTGTACTTTATCCGACTGCATACGAGAAAGTTAAAAATAACGCCTCAAATTCTGAAAATCGGAAAATTGTGTGATGTAGGAAAATTGAAGAGTTAATTATAAATGCAGTTACAAAGAATATTAATTACAGAGGAGGACATAAAAATAGATAACAAATGAAAATACATCGCTTGGTAATAACTTTTAAGCTGTTTCTAAAGATAAAGATGTTTTCTGTGTTTACTCGTTATTCAGTTCTAATTGTGGTAATTAGAGGCGCCAGCATTTCCACGGCCTTTTTACATTTGTTCTAAATATCTGTTACTTCAAATTCGCAACTAGGGTTTTAATTTTGTTAAAGACAACAATCCCATGACAATCATGATAATATACGTTTTTCCAGAACTTTCTCTATGCTTTCACAATGAATATCAAGTGTTTTAACAAATTGGACAGAATGATATATATAAAGACACACATACAAGGCCTTTGGGAGCACTAAAAAAAAGGTAGTTCAGACATTTCATTAGAGTTTTGGGGAAGGCTGTATCGTTATAACGGGACACGTCTAACCGCAGGCGTTTGTACTGTGATGTTAACAAGAGCCTACGTGCACAATCCCCCAGTGCGGTTGCTGATACTCTCCCACCAACAGTGCTGTATGATACTGAACATTGCAGGAAGTCCATTACTTGTCCTTGGAAGGCAGGCGCAAATGTGGTGCAGTGACAATGTGCTTGGTGGACAACATGGCGATCGATCCTTCTGGTTGTCAGACATGGTCGATAGAAAGCTTGACGACGAGTATGCCTCTCCTCAAGTTCACATGCATTCGAACATCGAGCCACTGTCACACCGAATATCCGAGAAATCTGGATATTGAATGATTGTACCAGCCGGCAGAATGAAGGTTCACAGTGAGACCTCTTTCAAACTCTGTTACGTTCTGATAACGCTCTCTCACACAAAGACGTGACATCTGTGTCCTACACTGTGGTCAGCATCTAACGCTGTTCACGCCCGATATATACCTTACCATGCCTGGCAACAACATTAAACGCAAACAAGACTAGTTCACTACGGTGGCCGTTCTATCTGTCACCAGATAACTGCAACTGTAAGTATTTACATGCTCTCTTTCAAATTCTGAAGGTGGCAGGGGTAAAATATAGGGAGCGAAAGGCTATTTACAATTTGTATAGAGACCAAATGGCAGTTATAAGAGTCGAGGGGCATGAAAGGGAAGCAGTGGTTGGGAAGGGAGTGAGACAGCACTGTAGCCTTTCCCCGATTTATTCAATCTGTATATTGAGCAAGCAGTGAAGGAAACAAAAGAAAAATTCGGAGTAGGTATTAAAATTCATGGAGAAGAAATAAAAAATTTGAGGTTTGCCGATGACATTGTAATTCTGTCAGAGACAGCAAAGGACTTGGAAGAGCAGTTGAACGGAATGGATAGTGTCTTGAAAGGAGGATATAAGATGAACATCAACAAAAGCAAAACAAGGATAATGGAATGTACTCGAATTAAGTTGGGTAATGCAGATGGAATTAGATTAGGAAATGAGACACTTAAAGTAGTAAAGGAGTTTTGCTATTTGGGGAGCAAAATAAGTGATGATGGTCGAAGTAGAGAGGATATAAAATGTAGACTGGCAATGGCAAGGAAAGCGTTTCTGAAGAAGAGAAATTTGTTAACATCGAGTATAGATTTAAGTGTCAGGAAGTCGTTTCTGAAAGTATTTGTATGGAGTGTAGCCATGTATGGAAGTGAAACATGGATGATAAATAGTTTGAACAAGAAGAGAATAGAAGCTTTCGAAATGTGGTGCTACAGAAGAATACTGAAGATTAGATGCGTAGATCACATAACTAATGAGGAGGTATTGAATAGAATTGGGGTGAAGAGTAGTTTGTGGCACAACTTGACTAGAAGAAGGGGTCGGTTGGTAGGACATGTTCTGAGGCATCAAGGGATCACCAATTTAGTGTTGGAGGGCAGCGTGGAGGGTAAAAGTCGTAGAGGGAGACCAAGAGATGAATACACTAAGCAGATTCAGAAGGATGAAGGTTGCGGTAGGTACTGGGAGATGAAGAAGCTTGCACAGGATAGAGTAGCATGGAGAGCTGCATCAAACCAGTCTCAGGACTGAAGACCACAACAACAACAAGCATTTACATACCCGCCGATGTGTGTAGGTGTACGAAGTTACGTTGACGTCTGACTACGTCTTCTTAGTGCACTTCTTTGTCAGGCGGTGTATTTTGTAAATCACAGAGAACAATGCGTTATCTGAAGCACACTGTATATCCCTTGCGACTGGGTAAGCCACGGTCGCCCACCAGCTCAATTCCCCAGTTGTGCTACTGCAACACACTCACCGGGAAGACCTCTAGTAGCAGTGTTAGGAGACCATCCGTGGGAACATCCGTGACAATGGAAGTCTGAGTGGAGGCTGGCTCAGACTGGCTAATGGTTTCAGAGCCACGAGAAGGGTTTCCAACCAAATAAACTGATTAGACTTTCAGTTTGAACTAATACAGAAAGTTGTTTTTAATTATTCAAGCAATATAGCCAAATAATTGAAACAGGCGCACGAAAGTCTCCGCTGAGAAAGGAGGAAGAATTCAATAAATAAATAAATAAAATTATTAAGCCGACTGCTCCCGATAAGCAAGAAGTCAGAGCACGAGCACCTCCCCTGTAAAAATTTTCGGTTCTCACCACATACGAGAATTCATTATACTGCGTGGTCAGCATGTCTGATATGTTTGCACCGATATATCACCCCATTACATCTTTACTGATATCACCCTCACTCATCCATTCGTTTCCTATCAGCTCACTTCATTCATTTCATATGGTTTTTAGGGACTCATAGTTTTAATGCTTAGTACATCGTCCTTACGAAATGGCATCCTTTTTCATTTGTCTTTCACCTCTTACCTCCCGATAAAAGTTTCTTTCTCGAATTTCAGACACTACGAATTTGACACAGGCTGCAAAACGTAAAGTATCAGTAGTGAATATTAAGGATAACAGTCTGATTACCGCAGACTGCTGTTGCATTATGTTTTTCTTGTGCAGCCTCTTGATTGTCAACCTTGTGCAGGCTTGTGCGTCGAGGTGAGCAACAAGCTGGACTTTTGGGAGGAAGAGGAGACGGACACGCACGAGAACGAAGTGGAGCATCGTCCCCCGCCGCTGACCGTCGTCGACGTGCACGTCGTCGTGGCTAACGGCAGCGCCGGCAGCACCGAGAAGCACCGAGACGTGCCCGTCTACGTGCCCGTGGAACTCGTCACTCCCAAGCCAGCCACCTCCCGCCCGGTAAGTTGTCTCGGCACGTCGCATACCTATGAATCTTTGACTACGAATTTTATTTCGAAAACAATAACGAATGTCTTAGTCGGAAGTAACAATAAGAAAATAATATTTGCCGCCAGGTAAGGCACAACGAGTTGTGACTCCACAAAACATTGCAGCAGTTGAAGCCATAGTGAAGGAAAACCGCTGAGTGACACTCAATGACACTGCAGCATGTTTACAGATTAGTCATGGGTCAGCACACCACACTGTGCATGATGTGCTCCTGTTTCACAAAGTGTCTGCAAGATGGGTGCCACGGCAGCTAACTCCTGAAATGAGAGAACGACGTGTCGATGCTTTGTGAAGAACTTTTTCGGCGCTTTGAACGAGAAGGTGGTGGCGTCCTTGGAAGAATCGTTACTGGGGACGAAACCTGGGTTCACTTCCACCAACCGGAAACGAAGAGAGCGAGCAAGGAATGGCGTCATTCCTCATCGCCAAAACGAAAGAAGTTTCTAACACAATCATCAGCAGGGAAGGTTATGCTGACTCTCTTTTGGGACGAAAAAGGCGTCATTTTGGAGCATTACATGCCTAGAGGGACCACTGTCACCAGTCCATCATACACAGATCCCCTAAAAAATCATTTTCTGCCTGAAATCAAATCAAAGCGACGTGGATTGCTGTCAGCAGGTGTCCTTTTGCAACATGACAATGCAAGGTGCCACACTGCCCGTACAACAGTTGCAACAATCGCAGACCTGCAGTTTGAGTGTCTTCCTCATCCACCATGCTCACCAGATCTTGCCCCAAGTGATTTCCATATGTTTGGACCACTGACAGACACAATGGGAAGAAAGAAGTTCCGTTCTGATGAAGAGGTAAGCCACGCAGTGCATGAGTGGTTGCGCGGACTACCAAAAGAATTTTTTTCTAAAGGAATTTATGCACTTTGTAAGCGCTGGAGGACTTGCATTGAGCGTGGGGGAGATAATGGTGATACAGCTTTGTACGACTGCTGCTGCTTAAATAATATATAAAAAATATTTAAGGTTTTCATTTGACTAACCCCCGTACAAAACATAGGCTTGCTCCCCCAGCGCTGGATCCCCGGTGCTGTGTGTGGATTGGCTACCAGGCCAACAGAACAGTCAAGAGGAGAGATTCTATAAGTAGAGGATAGTTCGATTGGTTTTTACGATTGTGAGCGTCTTTTTTTCTAATTCGGGTCCCGTTCGGAGGCTTGGTGGAAAGTCATTGCGATTCTTTGCCCCGTCGTCTTGTGGTGCTTCTCTGATGGAGAGCTTCAGGTCTTTCCTAGTAGATAAGACTTGGGGTCAGCAACTTGTGGTGGGCTAACAGCCAGTTATAACTTCCAACTGTACCGCCAGTGGGACTGCATATCATGTCGGACACATCGCGTGACATGAGAGTGAACTTATTCGTCCCGAGTCGGCTGTCTGACGTTTGACAATTCGAGCACGCACCGTCGTGCCTCTGAGTCAAAATGGTTTGGCTAGACCAGCGCACGGGTGCACCTTATACTGAAATCTGACGCCATTTCAGGGCTGTGATAGGAAAGTTTCCCGCGTTCTAATAATCAGAACGCCAGTCCACGTAGTTTGCAAATTTTCGTGTACGCGTCAGAACATTACATCTGCTGCAGCGCTCCGCTCCTCGCCCACAATGAGCCGCTTTCTGCTGCGTAAAGTATGACTGCACCAGGGTATGGTTGTTAAATGATATTCACAGCTCGCTGTTCTCCCGTGAATCGTAGTTTGTGGTGCACTTGGTCGTAGTTGATTCTATTTGAATAGAATGGGGAATCATAGTGGATTTATGTAAACAAAGTCAGATTGTGAAAATTCCTGACAGATTAAAACTGTGTGTCGGACCGAGACTCGAAATCGGAACCTTTACATTTCAAGGGCAAGTGTTCTACTAACTGAGCTACCCAAGTACGACTCATGCCCCGTCCTCAAAGCTTTACTTCTGCCAGTACCTCGTCTCCTACCTTACAGACTTTACAGAAGTTCTCCTGCGAACCTCGCAGAAGTAGCACTCCTGAAAGAAAGGATATTGTGGAGACATGGCTTAGCCACAGCCTCGGGGATGTTTCCAGAATGAGATTTTCACTCTGCAGCGGAGTATGCGCTGATATGAAACTTCCTGGCAGATTAAAACTGGAGAGCTTCTGTAAAGTCTGGAAGGTAGGAGACGAGGTACTGGCAGAAGTACAGTTGTGAGGACGGGGCGTGAGTCGCGCCTGGGGAACTCAACTGGTAGAGCACTTGCTCGCGTAAGGCAAAGGTCCTGAGTTCGAGTCTCGCTCCGGAACACACTTTTAATCTACTAGGAAGTTTCATATCAGTGTTCACTCCGCCGCAGAGTGAAAATCTCATTCTGGAAAGTCAGATTGTGTTATAAAAGGGATTTATTCAGGGAAGGATTTGTATAGTTTCCACCCCAATGACTGCTTTGCCAATCAAAAACCATCTCTTTTCTGATTTGTTTTTGTCTTTTTTTTAAGATTTATCAGCTCGTTGTAGCTATATAAGGATGAATAAAAACTTGTCTTTGTAAACTTAAATAGGCCACTGTTCTCATTCAAACTCCCTCAACTGCCCAATGTTTTTATTTTTTTGTGGTAATACATGGATGCACCTGCAATTCAAGTTTCAATTTTGTTAAATTAGTTAATCTGATTATTAATTTGAGTTATGAACGTGACCGCAGATATAGGCAACGGAAGTGCCACGAGTTAATTCATTCTTTGAAAAATTAAGCTGATTCGTGTGTTACATTGCTGATTACGTTTACATATACTCATAGCTTGGCGTCTTCTTTGCATTCATAAACATTTTATTGTACCTGTTATTACTTTTCTATTGTAATAAAAAAGAACAACTCGGCTAAGACAAGAACAGACAGAATTCATGTATCAAGCGACAGGGACCGCCAAGAATTGCGGAGATTGGTTCTAAAAAAATCGGATGAAATCACGGAAGGAATCACTCGTGCATCCCCGAGTGACACTAGCATTACTGTGCGATGGGAGTTACAAAGTATGGCGTACAATGGTCGAGCACTCTTCATGAGCCACGTTCTTCTGTTGTCAATGATAAGCGAACTTTGAGGTGGAGTAAACAACGACGTCATTGGACAGTCGATGATGGAAACGAGTGATTCGTCGGGATGAAGCGTGCTGTACCCAGTGGCAACTCGATGGAGGTGTTTGGATCTGGCGAATGTTAACTTCCATCACGTGTAGTGCCAAGAGTGAAGTACAGACGAGCTGGCTTTACTGTACGGAACCTGTTTTCCGTGGTTAGGGTGTGGTCTCCTTAATTCTCTTAAAAAAACGCTAACTGCGAAACAAGATGAACACATTTTACAGACCGTGTACTGCGTAAAGTAGAGAAACAGTTGAGAGACGATAACTGTATCAGCATGACAATGAACCTTGTGGTAAGGCAGCAAATATGAGGCAATTGTTTGTGGACAACAACTTTCCAGAAATCGTCTGGACCGCTCAAGGTCCCGATTTCGAATGAGTTAGAACGTCGATTTCTCTCCAGACCGCAGCGTCCAACATCTCTACCTTCTCTGGTTTCGGCTCTTGAGGAAGAAAGAGCTGCCATTCTTCCACAGAGATTCAGACACATGATTGAAAGATCCCCCAGCAGAACTGAAGCCGTCATAAAGGTGGAGGGTGGACACATCCCATATTAATTTCCACTATTAGCCGTCCAGATTCTCTTGATTAGATAGAGTAGGAAATCGTCAAGTCGAAGAAGTCTTCCACGGCTTCAACCACGAATTTGAAAGAAGAATTATTGGGCACAGACACGAGAAAAAGAGGCAGGAGGACCACTATCGGCAGGAGGAAAGTTACGCAGTTCTATTCATTTGCTGGAGGTGGCAAGCTCGTGGCGAACGCGGGCCAGATCACAAAGATGCAGACGTAATGGTACAGCCCGCAGGTCTTCCACGTAAGCGATCATTCCTTTTAGTGCTCACTGCACTTATGTTATAGAGAAAAACCAATTATAGTACTGCAATTAGCCAAAGTGGTAGAAGGTAAATGTCTATTGGTTCAAATGGCTCTGGGTACTATGGGACTTAACTTCTGTGGTCATCAGTCCCCTAGAATCTAGAACTACTTAAACCTAACTAACCTAAGGACATCACACACATCCATGCCCGAGGCAGGATTCGAACCTGCGACCGTAGCGGTCGCTTAGTTCCCGACTGAAGCGCCTAGAACCGCTCGGCCACTCCGGCCGGCTTAAATGTCAATTATTTACATAATCGCCATCACGGTCTGTGTTAATAAAACTTCTCCTAGCTTCAGTTCTGGAACGTACTTCGGCACATACACTGCATTGGTGTAGGTGCGATTAAGGTGTGTACAGGGTAAGGACCCCTATTTCAAAATGATGTTCTTTCTCTCAAAGGCCACCCTCAAACAACTCGTAAACATTCTTCGTGCACAGGAAGTGAATCATCCATAAGGAAACATTCTATTACCACGTAGACACTGAACCTTATACGAGGGCCGTTCAGAAAGTAACCTCCGGTTGATTTAAAAAAATACACCAAGTTAAATAAAAATATTTTAATATATGCATCATACAACTACATCTTTGCACAATTTTTCTACATAGTCTCCATAGCGATTGAGGCACTTATCGTATCTCTTCACAAGCTTTGAAATTCCTTCTGCATAAATATCACCCGCTTGTGCCTGGAGCCAGCCTGTGACCGCATCTTTGAGCTCTTCGTCGTCATCAAACCGCTGTGACCCGAGCCATTTCTTCAAATGCATGAAGAGGTGATAATCACTTGGCGCCAGGTCTGGGCTGTAAGGTGGATGGTTGATAACGTCCCACTTGAAGGACTCAAGAAGGGCCGTTGTTCTGCGAGCAGAGTGAGGACGGGCGTTATCGTGCAAAAAAACGATACCGGAAGTCAGCATACCACGGCGTTTGTTCTGTATAGCCCGTCGTAACTTTTTTATTGTTTCACAGTACACGTCTTGATAATGGTCGTACCACGTTCCGTGAATTCAACCAACAACACCCCTTTGGCATCCCAAAACACCGTTGCCATCAGTTTTCTGGCAGAAAAATCTTGCGAGGCTTTTCTTGGTTTGGTAGGCGAATTTGAATGTGCCCACATCTTTGATTGTTCTTTTGTCTCAGGGTTCACGTACTTAATCCAGATTTCGTCACCGGTCACGATTCTGTTTAACAATGGTTCTCCTTCGTCCTCATAACGTGACAGAAAGTCTAATGCAGAGGCCATTCTTTGAGTTTTGTGGTGGTCGGTATGAATTTTGGGCACCCATCGTGCACAGAACTTAAGGTAACCCAATCTTGCTGTCACTATCTCGTGCAAGAGAGTCTTAGAAATCTGTGGAAAACCAGTAGACAACTCCGACATTGAGAAACGTCGATTTTCACGAACTTTTGCATCAACTGTCTGAACGATTTCGTCAGTCACCAATGATGGTCTACCACTCCTCTCTTCATCATGAACGTTTTCTCGTCCACTTTTAAATAAACGTACCCATTCACGGACAACTCCTTCACTCATAGCTCTTGGTCTGTACACGGCACAAAGCTCACGATGAATAGCTGCTGCAGAATATCCTTTGGCTGTAAAAAACCTTATGACAGCACGCACTTCACATTTGGCGGGGTTTTCTATTGCAGCACACATTTCAAACTGCCACAAAAACTAAACTAGCGCAGATACGACGTTCACTCGACCACGGCTTGATGCCGACTGACCTGTTGAGTGCGTGAACGTACAGATGGCGTCGCTACTCCCCCCACAACCCGCACTGTGACCAATCGGAGGTTACTTTCTGAACCGCCCTCGTACTTGCAGAGTCCAATGAAGTTACTTTTTTCTTTGTTGTCATTTGGGCAGTACTACTCAGCCATCCCTCTAAATTTGCACTTTAACTGAAAGGAGAATGGTCCAATCCAACATGTCGAAACCTACTCTAAAATTTTTCACTCAGGAAGAATACGTCGAAAGAAAAGCACTGTTCAAATTTTAGCTGCTAAGGCTCACTTCAAGCATTATTAAAAATATTGAAGTTACTCATTTTGCCGCACGAAGAACCTCTTATAACAGAGGTTTGTACAGCCGTTTCTGGCCAGTGCGCGAATTCGCTAATAAGCAGACACAGCTGTGACAACAGAATGTAACGTGATGAAGCGTGAAATCCAAAGTGCACATACGCGAATTTTAATCACGTAAACCATATCAAAAATATAATTGCGTAGCCTTCCGCTGCCAGAGTCAGTAGACATAAAAGTTTTCTGGTTGTGGTACCGTGTCATAATGTATAAAACTACTGCTGCTGGAGAAAAACCAACGTTCCGGTCACGGTTAGCAGCGGCCTTCTTCTGGGTCTACTCAGAAGAAGGCCGCCGCGACCGTGGCCGAAACGTTGGATTTTCCCCAGTAGCAGTAGTTTTATACATTATGATACGGTACCACAACCAGAAAACTTTTATGTCAATATCAAAAATGTCACAAATCGTCAGTTATTTGAATAACCTGTAGCTCATATCGACAGTTATACTGTTGCAGATGTATTACACAACTAACTAGGAGAGGGAAAAAAAATCAATGCAGTGTATGTTACATCACAGACGTCTTCGATCAATCGCGACTTCAATTTGTTGACATTATTTTACAGCAGTTGCTGTGGCACAGTTCTTATGATAATTTTAATAATGTATATTTTACTTTCAATGAAACAGTTTCTTGTTTATTCCCTGTAGTCGTTACAAAAATACGAAGTGTCTGTTGAATCACGAAAACAAACATTTTCCTTACACCAGGCACATCTGATAAAAAAAATATTCGAATGAATATCCAGAAAATTAACGAATAAATACTTCAGGAGTAGTAAGCGATTTCGATTGCATACCAGGTTCTTCATATTTCATCTTACTGAGGTCGAAAACATTATTTGGATAAACATTAATGTGAAACTATGTAACTGCACAAAGACAGATGCTATTAGCAAGCGCCGGCCGGGGTGGCCGAGCGGTTCTAGGCGCTACAGTCTAGAACCGCGCGACCGCTACGGTCGCAGGTTAAAATCCTGCGTCGGGCATGGATGTGTGTGATGTCCTTAGGTTAGTTAGGTTTAAGTAGTTCTAAGTTCTAGGGAACTGATGACCTCAGATGTTAAGTCCCATAGTGCTCAGAGCCATTTGAACCATTTTTGAAGCTATTAGCAAGCATGCAAAAGAAAATTGCAAAGAACATTAATTTAGTTTTATCTCTGTTGTTAACACGTAGTGATGCCGCAAAGCCAACTGTTAATTTAATGGGTGTTAAATGAGTCGAGTGAATAATAACTGTCAACAATTTACTGTGTCAGAGAAACTATCAACGGAAGTTGAGATTCGTTTAACAAATTACGATCCTATTGTGCCAAGTTATGTTTAACGATGTGGCGTTAACTAAGGATTGTGCTCGATTTGTTGCGCACGGTTAGCTACTGCAGGAGTGTACATTTCTCCAGCCGCCTGGCGAGCTAATAATTTGGAAATTTCAAATTTCAACATTTAATAAAAATACTTTCAGTGTGCTTTAGCGTCTAACATTCTGACATTGTGTTTCTTTCGCTGTATACCCCCTGCTTAAAAAAACAGGGAAGGTTTCAGAATGTTGGCTTGGACCATTCCCTTGTGAGGTAATAACATCATCATAAAAGAAATACACTCCTGGAAATTGAAATAAGAACACCGTGAATTCATTGTCCCAGGAAGGGGAAACTTTATTGACACATTCCTGGGGTCAGATACATCACATGATCACACTGACAGAACCACAGGCACATAGACACAGGCAACAGAGCATGCACAATGTCGGCACTAGTACAGTGTATATCCACCTTTCGCAGCAATGCAGGCTGCTATTCTCCCATGGAGACGATCGTAGAGATGCTGGATGTAGTCCTGTGGAACGGCTTGCCATGCCATTTCCACCTGGCGCCTCAGTTGGACCAGCGTTCGTTCTGGACGTGCAGACCGCGTGAGACGACGCTTCATCAAGTCCCAAACATGCTCAATGGGGGACAGATCCGGAGATCTTGCTGGCCAGGGTAGTTGACTTACACCTTCTAGAGCACGTTGGGTGGCACGGGATACATGCGGACGTGCATTGTCCTGTTGGAACAGCAAGTTCCCTTGCCGGTCTAGGAATGGTAGAACGATGGGTTCGATGACGGTTTGGATGTACCGTGCACTATTCAGTGTCCCCTCGACGATCACCAGTGGTGTACGGCCAGTGTAGGAGATCGCTCCCCACACCATGATGCCGGGTGTTGGCCCTGTGTGCCTCGGTCGTATGCAGTCCTGATTGTGGCGCTCACCTCCACGGCGCCAAACACGCATACGACCATCATTGGCACCAAGGCAGAAGCGACTCTCATCGCTGAAGACGACACGTCTCCATTCGTCCCTCCATTCACGCCTGTCGCGACACCACTGGAGGCGGGCTGCACGATGTTGGGGCGTGAGCGGAAGACGGCCTAACGGTGTGCGGGACCGTAGCCCAGCTTCATGGAGACGGTTGCGAATGGTCCTCGCCGATACCCCAGGAGCAACAGTGTCCCTAATTTGCTGGGAAGTGGCGGTGCGGTCCCCTACGGCACTGCGTAGGGTCCTACGGTCTTGGTGTGCATCCGTGCGTCGCTGCGGTCCGGTCCCAGGTCGACGGGCACATGCACCTTCCGCCGACCACTGGCGACAACATCGATGTACTGTGGAGACCTCACGCCCCACGTGTTGAGCAATTCGGCGCTACGTCCACCCGGCCTCCCGCATGCCCACTATACGCCCTCGCTCAAAGTCCGTCAACTGCACATACGGTTCACGTCCACGCTGTCGCGGCATGCTACCAGTGTTAAAGACTGCGATGGAGCTCCGTATGCCACGGCAAACTGGCTGACACTGACGGCGGCGGTGCAAAAATGCTGCGCAGCTAGCGCCATTCGACGGCCAACACCGCGGTTCCTGGTGTGTCCGCTGTGCCGTGCGTGTGATCATTGCTTGTACAGCCCTCTCGCAGTGTCCGGAGCAAGTATGGTGGGTCTGACACACCGGTGTCAATGTGTTCTTTTTTCCATTTCCAGGAGTGTAGTTTCCGCGGTATACATTCTGGTAAATTAACCAAAAAGCGTTAAAGAGTGTGAGTGGACACGACAGATAAACTTTCAGATATTGATAAAGATTAACAATGGTCTTTTTGTGTAAGGGAGCTGTTATAACTGACACTTTGAAAGTTTTTACAACACGACTTTTATTTACGTGAGTCTACATGGAATAGACTGAATAACAACGAAAGGCCAGAATCACAACCTGTAAGAATTTCCTACTAAAGGCAACAAAAGGTAGCTTCTAAGTTTCTCAAAAGAGTCCGAGGTAACACACATACACTTAATTCCGAGTCCTATTCCAATGGCGAAGACGTAGTCTTCCGTGTAGACGTCCTGGAGGTCGGTATTCGGCGTGAACTGTCTTCGTGTATTTGTTCTAGCCTTTAAAAAATATTGGCCAGCCAATCAGAAGTTGGTGTAGTAATACTTCCTGCAAGCCATCTCGAACTCCCTCTGCAGGAAGTTGTACGCGAAATGTCTGTTTCTAAAACAGCCTATGTTTACCATGGCTTGCGTCTTGGGCATAGGCAACCTCGGTCCTGTGTGGTGTTAGATGTGTTGCCAGCCCGCAGGGGCTACCTTGGCGACGGCGTAACAGGAGCTATGGCTTGTTCTGAACGAAGAGACGATACAGCTTTTCTCCGCGTTGCTAAGAATGTATAATGTGGGGTGCTGACAATGTTTCCGTTTGAAAGACCTTACGCATTCCGTGCGACATGACTTTGCTGTATTGGGCAAGCATTTCCGAACAATTAAGAACGTGAAATAAAAGAAATTATTCAGGCAGTGTAGGGAGGTGGCAGGGGTAAAATACAGGGAGCGAAAGGCTATTTACAATTTGTACAGAAATCAGATGGCTGTTATAAGACCCGAGGGGCATGAAAGGGGAACAGTGGTTGGGAAGGGAGTAAGACGGGGTTGTAGCCTCTCCCCGATGTTATTCAATCTGTATATTGAGCAAGCAGTAAAGGAAACAAAAGCAAAATTCGGAGTAGGTATTAAAATCCATGGAGAAGAAATAAAAACTTTGAGGTTCGCCGATGACATTGTAATTCTGTCAGAGACAGCAAAGGACTTGGAAGACCAGTTGAACGGACTGGACAGTGTCTTGAAAGGAGGATATGAAATAAACATCAACAAAAGCAAAACGAGGATAATGGAATGTAGTCGAATTAAGTCGGGTGATGCTGAGGGAATTACATTAAGAAATGAGACACTTAAAGTAGTAAAAGAGTTTTGCTATTTGGGGAGCAAAATAACTGATGATGGTCGAAGTAGAGAGGATATAAAATGTAGACTGGCAATGGCAAGGAAAGCGTTTCTGAAGAAGAGAAATTTATTAACATCGAGTATAGATTTAAGTGCCAGGATGCCGTTTCTGAAAGTATTTGTATGGAGTGTAGCCATGTATGGAAGTGAAACATGGACGATAAATAGTTTGGACAAGAAGAGAATAGAAGCTTTCGAAATGTGGTGCTACAGAAGAATGCTGAAGATTAGATGGGTAGATCACATAACTAACGAGGAGGTATTGAACAGAATTGGGGAGAAGAGGAGTTTGTGGCACAACTTGACAAGAAGAAGGGACTGGTTGGTAGGACATGTTCTGAGGCATCAAGGGATCACAAATTTAGCACTGGAGGGCAGCGTGGAGGGTAAAAATCGTAGAGGGAGACCAAGAGATGAATACACTAAGCAGATTCAGAAGGATGTAGGTTGCAGTAAGTACAGGGAGATGAAGAAGCTTGCACAGGATAGAGTAGCATGGAGAGCTGCGTCAAACCAGTCACGGGACTGAAGACCACAACAACAACAACAACAACAACAACATGAACGTGAATTTGGTAACAAAATAAAATGTTATTACTGTACAACGAGCCACCAGAGACAAAGGTTTTATTGCATCAAAAAACTCTGATTAAACCTCTGTAAGTCTGTCAATAGAACGAATGCTGTTGTCTGAGGTTCACATTACGGTGTCCTCGATTGGTGTCGATAATGCCATGTATTTTTGTATAAGTACGATGTTATATTCTGTTCCCTGTAACAGCTGAAGATTACGTTATTTTAGGTGATTTTTCACGACCGTGTTTTAACTATAATGTGTAAGTAGGTCTACAAGTAGCCTTGGTGAAAAATTTCACTTTCATTTAACAAATGAAGATAATGACTGTCCTTAGCGCCCAAATTCCTCGTCTATATGTAAACATTAGCGTGTACAAGTGCACAGTAACCTACCAGTTTTTTCGTATCAAAAAGGGAACTTACTTAAGTTTTAGAAATTTAAACAGGAATTCTAATGAATCGGCACAATGAAGAACTAAATTGGTACTAGACGTTCCTACAATACGTCGCCATCATTATAAGCCTACATAAGCCTTTACATGTCATCAGATGTATCCGGGAAGGGCAGAAAGTATGCAGCGTGCTGCAGAAGCGGGCCACGCCAGTATAGTTTCTTCTAAGAAAGAGGATAGTTCAGGTAGCACTGTGCTGCTACACAGAACTAACTGGTTTGTTGTATGTGCAGTGGAAGCACCACGGCAGCTACGCGCCATCGAGTACCGTCCCAGTGCACGACGTGCCCGTGTACGTGCCGGTGGCCAACAGCGTCTCCAGCGGCGGCAGCGGCCACAAGGTGCACTACGACGACGTCCCTGTGCTGATCGGCAGCAGCGGAGTCAAACACGTCAAGACGGACGACTCCCAGAAGACGGTGCCCGTCGTTATCCCCATCAGTATCAACATCAGCACCGGCAAGGAGGAAAAGTCCCCGCCGGCTAAGCACCCGGACGTCCCGATAGTCATCGGCAAACCTCCAACTGCCTCCAGTACGGTGCCGCCGGATGTCCCCGTCGTCTACGGACTCAATCTAGGTGAGCCATTCTTTGCGTAAGTATCTGCAAGAGTGTCATTGTTATTGTTGTTGTTGTTGTTGTCTTCGGTCCAAAGACTGGTTCGAGCATTTCTCCATGCCATTCTATCCTGTGCAAGCCTCTTCATCTTGGCATAGCTACTGCAGCTTACATCCACTTGTGTAATGTAGTTAAGTCATGGCCTTCCTCTACAGTTACTATCTCATATACTTCACTCAGCTACCAAATAATCTATACCCTGATACATCAGGATCTTTCGTATCAACCCGGCCGTTCTGCCTGTCTTTATGCCACAAATTCGTTTCCTTCCCTATTCGATTCAGTACCTCTCCGATACTCACACAAACTACACTCCTGGAAATTGAAATAAGAACACCGTGAATTCATTGTCCCAGGAATTGGAAACTTTATTGACACATTCCTGGGGTCAGATACATCACATGATCACACTGACAGAACCACAGGCACATAGACACAGGCAACAGAGAATGCACAATGTCGGCACTAGCACAGTGTATATCCACCTTTCGCAGCAATGCAGGCTGCTATTCTCCCATGGAGACGATCGTAGAGATGCTGGGTGTAGTCCTGTGGAACGGCTTGCCATGCCATTTCCACCTGGCCCCTCAGTTGGACCAGCGTTCGTGCTGGACGTGCAGACCGCGTGAGACGACGCTTCATCCAGTCCCAAACATGCTCAATGGGGGACAGATCCGGAGATCTTGCTGGCCAGGGTAGTTGACTTACACCTTCTAGAGCACGTTGGGTGGCACGGGATACATGCGAACGTGCATTGTCCTGTTGGAATAGCAAGTTCCCTTGCCAGTCTAGGAATGGTAGAACGATGGGTTCGATGACGGTTTGGATGTATCGTGCACTATTCAGTGTCCCCTCGACGATCACCAGTGGTGTACGGCCAGTGTAGGAGATCGCTCCCCACACCATGATGCCGGGTGTTGGCCCTGTGTGCCTCGGTCGTATGCAGTCCTGATTGTGGCGCTCACCTGCACGGCGCCAAACACGCATACGACCATCATTGGCACCAAGGCAGAAGCGACTCTCATCGCTGAAGATGGCACGTCTCCATTCGTCCCTCCATTCACGCCTGTCGCGACACCACTGGAGGCGGGCTGCACGATGTTGGGGCGTGAGCGGAAGACGGCCTAACGGTGTGCGGGACCGTAGCCCAGCTTCATGGAGACGGTTGCGAATGGTCCTCGCCGATACCCCAGGAGCAACAGTGTCCCTAATTTGCTGGGAAGTGGCGGTGCGGTCCCCTACGGCACTGCGTAGGATCCTACGGTCTTGGCGTGCATCCGTGCGTCGCTGCGGTCCGGTCCCAGGTCGACGGGCACGTGCACCTTCCGCCGACCACTGGCGACAACATCGATGTACTGTGGAGACCTCACGCCCCACGTGTTGAGCAATTCAGCGGTACGTCCACCCGGCCTCCCGCATGCCCACTATACGCCCTCGCTCAAAGTCCGGCAACTGCACATACGGTTCACGTCCACGCTGTCGCGGCATGCTACCAGTGTTAAAGACTGCGATGGACCTCCGTATGCCACGGCAAACTGGCTGACACTGACGGCGGCGGTGCACAAATGCTGCGCAGCTAGCGCCAATCGACGGCCAACACCGCGGTTCCTGGTGTGTCCGCTGTGCCGTGCGTGTGATCATTGCTTGTACAGCCCTCTCGCAGTGTCCGGAGCAAGTATGGTGGGTCTGACACACCGGTGTCAATGTGTTCTTTTTTCCATTTCCAGGAGTGTATAAATCTAATCTTCATCATTTTTCTGTAGCACATTTCAAAAGCTTACATTCCTTTCTTACACACATCTAAAAATGTTTTGCATCACCTAGGTTCTGGGAGTTCTGGAACCTGTACAGAGAATTGGAATAGGGATCAACATAAACATCATTTCCGCCCTTTTTATTGCTCATCCAAACAACACACTGCATGTTACACCATCATACAGCGGGACCTTCAGAGGTGGTGGTCCAGATTGCTCTAAACACCGGTACCTCTAATACCCAGTAGCACATACTCTTGCATTGATGCATGTCTGTATTCGTTGTGACATACTATCCACAAGTCCATCAAGGCACTATTGGTCCACGTTGTCCTACCCCTCAACGGCGATTTGGCGTAGATCCTCAGAGTGGTTGGTGGGTCACGTCGTCCATAAACAGCCCTTTGCAATCGATCCCAGGCATGTTCGATAGGGTTCGTGTTTGGGGAACATGCTGGCCACTCTACTCCAGCGATGTCGTTATCCTGAAGGAAGTTATTCATAAGATGTGGACGAGGGGGGCGCGAATCGTCCTGTATGAAGACGAATGCTTGGCCAATATGGTGCCAATATGATTTGCACTATCGATCGGAGGATGTCATTCACTTATGGTACAGCTGTTACGGCAACTTCCACGACCACCAGCGGCGTACGTCGGTCCCACATAATGCCACCCCAAAGCAGCAGGGAACCTCAAACATGCTGCACTCGCTGGACAGTGTGTCTAAGGCGTTCAGCCTGACCAGTTTGCCTCCACACACGTCTCCGATGATTGTCTGGTTGAAGTGAATGTGATGCCAATCCTGAGCGGTCCATTCGGCATATTGCTGGGCCCATCTGTACTCCGCTGCATGGAGTCGTGGTTTGAAAGATGGACCTCGCCATGGACGTCGGGAGTGAATTTGCGCATCAAGCAGCCTATTGCACACAGTTTGAGTCGTAACACGACGTCCTGTGGCTGCACGAAAAGCATTATTCAAGTGGTGGCGTTGCTGTCAGGGTTCCTCCGAGGCATAATCCGTAGGTAGCGGTCATCCACTGCAATAGTAGCCCTTGAGCGGCCTGAGTGAGGCATGTCATCGACAGTTCCTGTCTCTCTGTATCTCCTCCATGTCTGAACAACATCGCTTTGGTTCACTCCGGGACACCTGGACACCTCCCCTGTTGAGAGCCCTTCCTGGCACAAAGTAACAATGCGGACGCGATCGAAACGCGGTATTGACTGTCTACGCATGGTTGAACTACAGACAAAGTGAGCCATGTACCTCCTTCCTGGTGGAATGACTGGAACTGATCGGCTATCTGACCCCCTCCGTCTAATAGGCGCTGCTCATGCATGGCTGTTCACATCTTTGGGTGGGTTTAGTGACATCTCTGAACAGTCAAAGGCACTGAGTCTGTGAAACAATATCCACATGCAACGTCTATCCTCATGGTTCCCGGGAACCGGGGTGATGCAAAACTTTTTTTGACGTGTGTATTTGGATTTACTTCCGTACATGCCTGTACCTCAGACAAATACCTTCGTAAAAGTTTTTCTAACACTTACATTTATACTAGATGTCAACAAATTTCTCTTTTATGAAAATGATTTTTTTGCTGTTTTGCAGGTCAATACTTTGGACAAAGCAGATATTTTGCTGCCCAAATAGCAAAACTCATCCACTGCTTTTAGGACGTCATTTCCTAATCTATAAGGTTCCTTCAGCTTACCTGATTTGGTGCAACTGCATACCAGTGCTTTTCTTCCACTTTTGTGGATGTCCATTTGATAACCTCTTTTCCAAACTCTATTCATTTCGCTCGACTGATCTTCGAAGTCTTTTACCGTCTCAGATAGAATTATACTGTCGACCCAAAACACGAAGTTTTTACTCTTCAAATTGCTTCTTGAGAGGGACTGTAATAAGAGCTGTAGCTTTCAGTCTTCTCGAACTGTATCTTGACATTCCTCAATGAACTGATACACAAGTTTTCGTTAAACATCTCTTACACAACTTGCATAGTTAGTTACGTTTCATTAGTATGGCTGTAATTATGAGCTAATACCTGTCTTACACTATGAAGCTCTTAACAATATTTTGATCTGCAAGTCCTTCATACTGTAATGAAAACATTTTTAGCATGTTTCTACTTTGTACGAATCTTGCTTAGCATAAACGTCATATAATACAAATGCTACATTATAAAACATTTATCTCACATGTTTAATGCAAGCTTTTCATTCCGTAATCTAAATAAGTCCTTTTCTTTTGACAAACATTCGTAAACAATAAGCTGATGCATATGGAGCGTATGGTGTCATAAATTTATTTAACTTCAGGAAGGAACGATTACTTTGAACGCCATTGGAGCGGTATTATAGTCACGGCCGTCAACTCAGGATTTTGTAAGGACAGTGGCTACAATTTCACGGCAGTTTGTTACTTGATAATGGCAGGGAAGATATTTGCGAATTTTCGTACATTTTTAGCTATCCCTTGTGATGCATTAGAAATAATAATACATTATCATTAAGCGTGACTTGCGTTGAATTTATTGGCTCGATATTTTTCTTAAAAATTTTCTGTATGCCTTGAAGAACATCCATTGCAATATATGGGATGGTCAGAAACAGTCTTACAAAGTTTTGATGGTGTTGCAGGATAGGTTGTGATGAGTTGCAATTGTTAAAAAAATTCGGTACGTTCTGCCGTTTCCGATTTAATTTGCATTGAAGTTAGCCAATCTGGTAGCTGCGCACACTAAATACGGCGCTGACATCTGCGGATTTGTGAATTACCACTTTTGAAATACTCACTACCAGTTAAAATGTGCCTTTCTCGCAAGTAATAAATTTAAGGTAGGTGAGCAAAAGCTTCGTTTGTTCAGTCTGAGAAAACCAAACGAAGAACACGTGTGTCGACATTGTCTCTGGCAGGCCGCTTGAATCTGCGTGCGCAGCAACCTGATTGGCTAGCTTCAGTGCTAATTATATCGGAAATGGCTCAACGTACCCCTTTTTTTCATAACAGTTATTTCTTAGCACACTCTACGCAACAAAACCCTTACAAGCTCTTCAGACTGTTTCTGATCTCCCTGTATATATGCAGGATACACAGACAATACTTGCCACCACACAACCTGAAAAGACCGCACATTTCCCTATGTTTAAAGAAAACATCATTTTCTTTCAGGCTGCCGTATATCATGAATACAGTGGGTATGTCTTCGTAAAAATATAGTGCTAATTGGAGGGATAATCATGTCCTACAGTGTCGCTCACTAAGAACTCATTACCGCTCGGTGGGTAAGCGCCACACTACGCATTTAAAGGTGTGGGGTTCGGTTCTCGTCCATCCCGCGATATTTGCCTCTCACGTATCTCTTGTTTCATCACTGACAATTATTGTTAAAGTGAAAAATACCAAACTGCACCTGGGTCTAAATCCGCATTCCCCTACAACTGGTTGGATGAGTTAGTTCAAAGGTCATAGGAAGGCAAGTCTGTGCCACCTCCAGTATGTCCACAGCTAGGAAAGCACCTCGGTGATCTAAACAACATTCAATGTGATGACAATTTTTGTTACCGTCCGTAACGCAAACAAGAAAAGCAAAAAAAAGGACTAAATGTAGGACGAACTCAAACGATCACCAGAATACATCATCATCTGTGTCACGGCTGTTTTCGATTTCGACCACTTTAAAAATAGAGTATGTCATTGCTACAAGTATCTGTTTCTGTTCCATGCATCATCGCTACCAACATCCATTGCTGAATAAAGATTCGCCAATTTTTCGTGCGTTACAGTAGTCATCCATACATATCCACGTTACTTCAGTATGCTTTCAAATGCCTTCTATCCACCTTCCATACAATCTTCATATATTTTTATTATCATTTGGAGCCCTGCAAGGAACTTGCTTGATTTGTCTGATATCCATTCATGTGACTACATTTGCAGCTGACCTCCGCTTCATTTTCATTGCCTTCATAGTTACCTCTTCTACTCGGGTCTGTTGCTGCCTGTTCCTAGTTCTTCAAGTAATTCCCAACGTGCATCACTCCACTGCTTGCAAAGTAACACCTAAGTTTTAATTTTTATCCTGTAATTCAATGCCTCAGTGACATAAATCTAAACTGGTAATACGTTTCACATCAGTTTTATTTAGTCGTTCACTTTAAATCGCTCCTAGATATTAAATGAACTAGGCTTCTAATGATGTAATAATGGGTCATTCTGCTTATTTACACTATGTGATCAAAAGTATCCGGACAACCCCAAAAACATTCGTTTTTCATATTAGGTGCAGGTACTCCATATCAGCGACCTCAGCAGTTATTAGACATCGTGAGACAGCAGAATGGGGCAGTCCGTGGAACTTACTGGTTTCGAACGTGGTTACGTGATTCAATGTCACAGGTCCACTGTTTCCGATGTGATAGTGAAGCAGAAACGTGAAGGGACACAAAAGCGTACAGGCCGGCCTCGTCTGTTGAGTGACAGGGACCGCCGACCCTTGAAGAGGGTCGTAATGTGTAATAAGCAAACGTCTATCCAGACCATCACACAGGAATTCCAGATTGCATCATGACCCACTGCATCTACTATGACAGTTAGGCGGGAGATGAGAAAACTTTGATTTCATGATCGAGCGGCTACTCATAGGCGACACATCACGCCAGTAATGCCGAACGACGCCTCGCTTGGTGTATGGAGCGTAAACATTGGACGATTGAACAGTGGAAAAACGATGTGTGGAGTGACTAATCACGGTACACAATGTGGCGATCCGATAGCAGGGTGTGGGTATGGCGAATGCACGGTGAACGTCATCTGCCAGCGTGTGTAGTGCCAACAGTAAAATTCGAAGGCGGTGGTGATATGGTGTGGTCGCGTTTTTCATGGAGAGGGCTTTCACCCCTTGTTGTTTTGCGTGGCACTATCACAGCAGAGGCCTTCATTGATGCTTTTAGCACTTTCTTGCTTCCCACTGTTGAAGAGCAATTCTGGGATGGCGATTGCAGTTTTCAACACGGTCGAGCACCTGTTCATAATGCACGGCATGTGGCGGAGTGGTTACATGAAAATAACATCCCTGTAATGGACTGGTCTGCACAGATACCTGACCTGAATCCTATAGAACGCCTTTGGGGTGTTTTGGAACGCCGACTTCGTGCCAGGCCTCACCGACCGACATCGATACCTCTCGTCAGTGCAGCACTCTGTGAACAATGGGCTGCCATTCCCCATGAACCCTTCCAGTACATGACTGAACGTATGTCTGCAAGAGTGGTAGCTGTCATCAAGGCTAAGGGTGGACCAACACCATATTAAATTCCAGCATTACCGACAGAGAGCGCTACAAACATGTAAGTCATTTTCAGCGAGGTGTCTGGATACTTTTGATCACATAGCGTATGTGCAATACGCTACAGTGGTTGATGTTCGGGGTCAACTGCTATTCCCTGTACCAAGCGTCGATTATCTGCACACCCACACGGAAAACGTTATGCGAGAGTGTTTGGATCAATGGAAGGAGCAAATACTGGCGTGTGTGGGCTCAAGTGGGATATACTTCCAAGGCGATTAACACTAATTCAACACTGTTTGTTAGTGCAAAAATGCTGCAGCATCAATCTCGTTTTTCTTGAGGCGAGTCTTTCCTCTTTTATAGAGAAAATTGTCACATAGTACGAACACAGTTGAATGTCAAAAGTCAGAAGCTTACTAATACGTAAAGATAAATATTTCCTTCTTCAATTGCAGTTTCAGAAGACGACAATTTCGACTTCGTTGCAGATTATACAAGAACCTGAATAGAAAACAACACCAGGCTTTTTACTGGGAAGATAGCTAATGAAATATTCGAAAACGTCGATGGCCGATTCAGTCCAAATGAATTATCGCTGAAGACTGAGCACATACAGTTCAGTGCTTCTCAGAGATCGCCAGACGAAATAAAACAACTTTTCAGACCATGAAATACAAGAAGACCAAAGTGTCAGGTTTTATGGATTTACAGAGAGATCATAATTTTAACTGGAACACCCACTACCTAGACTTAATGAAGCACTTTAGTTCAACTACTTTAGCAGGTCGTATTATCGTATTTTTACTACCGTGGTTGATTTAAAAATAAATAAAGTAGTATGTTGCACTAATTAATGAATTATAGTATATTTTCTGGGGGAATTAAACTGCCATAGACAGTATATTAAAGAACTCTGCCATTACTAGTACTTCTCTTACCTCAAAAACTAATGAAAATCATTAATACATACACCAAAAAAGTTTCGCATCTCCCCGGTTCTCAGAACTCCTGTATATACACGTTGACTGTGGATATTGTACCACAGACACAGTCCCTTTGACTGCTCAGAGGTGTCACTAAACCCACCCAAAGATGTAAACAGCCATGCATGAGCAGCGCCTATTAGACGGAGGGGGTCCGACAGCCGAACAGTTCCAGTCACTGGCCCAGGAAAAAGATACACGGCTCGTGTTGTCTGTAGTTCAACCATGCCTAAACGATCGATATAGCGGTTCGATCGCCTCCGCGTTGTTACTTTGTGCCAGGAAGGGCCCTCAAAAAGAGAGGTGTCCGGTCGTCTCGGAGTGATCCAAAGCGATGTTGTTCGGACATGGAGGAGATACAGAGAGACAGGAACTGTCGATGACATGTCTAGCTCAGACTGCCCAAGGGCTACTACTTCAGTGGATGACCGCTACCTACGGATTATGTCTCGGAGGAACCATGACAGCAAAGTCACCATGTTGATGCTTTTAGTGCAGCCACAGAACGTCGTGTTACGACTCAAACTGTGCACAATAGGCTGCATGATGCGCAAATTCACTCCAGACTTCCATGGCGAGATCCATCTTTGCAAATACGACACCATGCGGCGCGATACAAATTGGTCCAGCAGCATGCCGAATGGACCGCTCAGGATTGGCATCACGTTCTATTCACCGATGAGTGTCACATATGCCTTCAACCAGACAATCGTCGGAGAAGTGTTTGGAGGCAACCCGGTCAGGCTGAACGCCTTAGACACACTGTCCAGGGGGTGCAGCAAGGTGGAGGTTCCCTGCTGTTTTGGGGTGGCATTAAGTGGGGCCGACGTACGCCGCTGATGGTTATGGGAGGCGCTGTAACGGCTGTTCGATACGTGAATGCCATCCTCAGACCGGTAGTGCAATCATATCGGCAGCATATTGGCGAGGCATACGTCCTCATGGACGACAATTTGAGTCCCCAATGTGCACATCTTGTGAATGACTTCCTTCAGGATAAACACATCGCTCGACTAGAGTGGCCAGCATATTCTCCAGACATGAATCCTATCGAACATGTCTGGGATAGATTGAAAAGGGCTGTTTATGGACGCTGTGACCCACCAACCACTCTGAGGGATCTACGCCGAACTGCCGTTGAGGAGTGGGACAATCTCGACCAACAGTGCTTTGATGAACTTGTGAATAGTATGCCACGACGAATAACGTTTGACGGTCTCACTGTATAGTGGTACAACACGCAATGTGTAGTTTTCATGAGTAATAAAAAGGTCGGAAATGATGTTTTTGTTTCCAGAATGAAATATTCACTCTGCAGCGGAGTGTGCGCTGATATAAAACTTCCTGGCAGATTAAAACTGTGTGCCGGACCAAGACTCGAACTCGGAACCTTTGCCTTTCGCGGGCAAGTCCTCCACCATCTGAGCTACCCCAGCACGACTCACGACCCGTTTGGAGGGTAGGAGATGAGGTACTGTCGCAATTAAAGCTGTGAGGACGGGTCGTGAGTCGTGTTTGCGTAGTTCAGATGGTAGAGCACTTGCCCACGAAAGGCAAACGTCCCGAGTTCGAGTCTCGGTTCAAATGGTTCAAATGGCTCTGAGCACTATGGGACTCAACTGCTGAGGTCATTAGTCCCCTAGAACTTAGAACTAGTTAAACCTAACCAACCTAAGGACATCACAAACATCCATGCCCGAGGCAGGATTCGAACCTGCGACCGTAGCGGTCTTGCGGTTCCAGACTGCAGCGCCTTTAACCGCACGGCCACTTCGGCCGGCTCGAGTCTCGGTCCAGCACACAGTTTTCATGTTTCTGTTGATCTCTATTCCACTTTTCTGTACAGGTTCCGGATCTCTCGGTACCGAGGTGATGCAAAACTTTTTTTGATATGTGTATAACGCTAGGAGAAAAACATCTACAGGATTCAAGGGGTTAATAGTAGTACACAATGGTGTCAGAGGCATTGGTGCACCTGTAATCAACAAACGGCCAGATCACACTAAATGCCACGTAGCTAATGTGGGGCAATTTAACACTGAATGGAAGGACTTTATATTGGGCAACTCCTTCTATACCCTTCAAGAGTGAATTCACAGAAACTCTTAAATATAATATTATAAGTTGGTTTGTAATTATAATCACAATTAGCACTGTAATGCAGTAATGTAAAGTTGTTTCCGTATATTGCGCTTACATTAAATTATATGTACAATTCTGATTTCCCTTCACATCCCAGAGGTCACTCGCGTGACATACATGTAATCAGTAATGTGAACAGTCTCGTTTCTTCTGTAATTCTTTTGTGTGTTCAGATATAAATATTAAACATACAGTACTAATATCAACTAATGCACAGGTACTCCAAACAAGTCGTTTATGCATTGCAGATGGTTCAAATATTTGCAGCCACCGAGAGCTTGCGATCTAATACACATGTATTATATTGGTGCATAAGTTCTTAGTGTTTTTCCATAGGCTTAATAAATGCAACAGATACACATAACAGTCTACCATAGTTGTGATAACTTTTCGATTCCGCGACTTTAGAAATCACGTGGTTTTGAGGGGGAGAGTCGTCGAGCCATGTTCGGAGCGTATTTTTATCCGGAGACGAAGTTCCTTGAAGGTAGTTCGATAGAGAGCGGAAAAGGGTGAAAATCTCAGGACCAAGGTCAGATGTTTTGGGTGAGGAAAGATTTCCCAACCCAACTTCTGTATAGTGTTTTCTGTCAGTCTAGCAGTATGCAGGCGACCGTTATCGTAGAGTAGCATCAATTCACGCAGTCTTCCTGCCCGTTGTTCTTGGACTGCGTCTGCAAGGCGTTTAAATTGTTGACAATAAATGTCAGCAGTGATGGTTGCACTTCGCAGAAGTAATTCGTTGTACACCTCACCGTCGCTGTTCCACCAGACGCACAACATTATATTTTGTGGACGTTAGCAGGTCTTTGAACGATGATTTCCTGCTTTCTTGGGCTCAAACATTCCTTTCTTTTGTTTATGTGACAATACAGACACCATTTTTCGTCATAGTGACGATATAGGATAGAAATGATCGGTGTTGTTCACGAGCCAATTGATCACAAGTAAACAGGGATGCACATATGGACCCCGGCTGATTTTTGTGATTTTGGCTTTGAGCACTCGCAAACACAGTTTTTGAACCTTCCCCATTGCATGCAAATGTCGCACGATGGTTGAATCATCACAGCTCATCACACTTATCAGTTCTCCAGTACAGTGGCGTGGATCATTGTAAATTACTGTATTTAACCGATCTTTGTCAGACTCTGAAGGTCTTCCCGAACATGGAGATTCATTAATGTCAAAAGGATCCTCTTTAAAACGAGTAAACGATTTTCTTACCATGCTTTGTTCAGTGGTTCGTATTATCCACATATACGGTGCAAATGTTTCTGGCTGCCTCCGCTGTTGTCACCCGTGTACAGAAGTCAAACAGAACAATATGTCGGAAATGTTAACATTTCTCCACTCGCACTCCATTTTCTAGCGCCCACAGCTCCACTCACTATCTCCAGATGCCAAAATGACAATATGTAAACTCAAATAGCAACAATCAACTACAAATGAAGAAACCTCAATCAATAAATAAACGCATAGCCACGGGAATATCAACATTCAAAACAAAGAAGCTACAAACTTATGCATCAGCCTAATACATTCTAGAATAATTGATTCACATTTCGGTGAAGTTCTTTCATGATATACTCTCAAGTAACTGTACTTTCAACAACAATTCAGTTACTAAACAATGCATCTGAAAGTTGCAAGAGAGCGCAAGCTCAGAAAAAATTTTTAAAAATTGTTGGGTAACATGTACCCTCCACCACTTACGTAAGCCATGGCAGTGAAGTGATGTCTATGTGTCAGTCATTTACGGGGAATCGGGGCAGATCTGACTGAATGGCAGCAAGAAGCTACCGTGTTTAAACGTGTCCATGGCCACATTGTGAGCGATGTTGCACGATTTGTTGGTGTGTCAACGCAGACTGTACAGTGTACACAAGGTAAGGTGCACCAGCAGCATGTAACACAGTGGTCGTAAAATAGATTCTAACCGACAGATACCGGAAAATAGAGCCACTCCCTGTCATCGGCAGTTGGTTTCAGGCCCAAGATGAATTGCTCCAGTCAGCGAATTCAGGCCCATCTCAATCAGTTTCCAAGGGACCTTTGCGTTGGGAACAGCATACAGTAGTAATTTTTAAGTCGGGCACTTCGCAAAATGACAATGCTCACTGTGGCACCAAAACGTGCACTTCAGTGAGGCGAACAACACATAAACTTGACAATAACTATCTGGAGGCGCGTAGTGTCTTCGGACGCGTCGAGAATTACCATTTTTTCGAATGATGCACGCGTTGAGTACTGCTCAAAATAAAGCGATAACCTGCAGTGTCTGAAGGACACTGATGAGGTGTGTGAAGTTTTGAGGGTGTTCCCAGCACCATGGCTTATGCCTGCCGTGAACATGATCCAGCATGTCTTTTTTTTAATATTCTTGGTGACCAAAGTCCGCCCCGATAGGTGAATGGTCAGCGCGGCGGTATATCACGCCAAGGGGCCAAGGTACGATACCCGGCTGGATCGGAGATTTTTCTCCGCTCAGGGACTGGGTGCTGTGTTGTCCTCATTATCATTTCATCATCACCAGTGGAAGGCAACGGGAAACCACCACTGGAATCACTTACTTAGAAGTTCATCCGGTGGACCTCTCTGACGAGGCTTCCCCCATGACAAGACCTGCCCTAAAGCAGAACACAAAGCTTGTTTTTGTTTTTTGTTTTTTTGTGACCAAATGTTGCCCTTTCATCTGCATCTACGTGATTAGAATGCCGCCGGCAGTCCCATCTTGTAAGATGGATGCTCCCGTACATTTGACGAATATGAGGCGTCCTTTAATACACCCACAAATGTTCCGCTAAGTCAGCCGATCGCAGTCCCACCGAAAATATATGGGAGTGTGTGGAAGACCGGGTGTAAAGTAGCTATCAATATCCCCACCATTTTGTAGTTCTAGGGTTGACATGCATTTCATTGTGTGTGCTTATTATTGGAAATACATTTTTTCCATGGTTTCTCCATCGAGCAAGTCACTATGGCTATGACTGGAAGTACTGTAACTTTTTCTTCCCAATGTAGTTATAAGCTTCGTATTCGTCATATAGAAGTGATGTCGGTAATACACTGGTGTGCAAAGTTAAGGACGAAAGTATCTTTAGCATGATATGTCACTGCCAAGTAACAGCTCGATGAAACTTGCATAGCAAGTAGGATAGTACAGAGGGTAATTGATAGAACTACACAATGAGCGGAACAAAAACGACAGTTTTATTGAAAGAGAATAATTACACTGAACTTTCGACGATTCATGATGATGCTCTGGATACTGTGAAAGGTTCCTAACAGGGTGCGTGATCACCACGGACAGGTAAACATACTTTGAATGTGCTCTCATGCTGATCATGATGTTGGTAAGGAGTTCTTCTGGTAAGCCTTTCCATTCCTTCACGATCACGTTTGATAACTGCTGGATGGTCGTTCTTGCACATGTTTGTGCTACAGACATCTCCCCAACGCATCCAACGCGCTTTATCGGATTTAAATACGTGGAACCGGCAGGCCAGTCCATTCGTCGAATACCCCCTCGTTCCTAGAGCTCCTCCACCTACTCTGGTCGATTCGATCTCACACTGTCATCCATAAAAATGAAATCTGAGCCGGGCGGACCCTTGAAAAGACGCGGAAGTACAATGTCACAACAATGATGACCGGCGAGTGTACCGTGTTGAAAGATTTGGATGTCAGTACACCCATGCAACATTATATCTCCCCACACCATAACAACTGCACCACCGAAACGGCCATGTCTGACGATTCCATGCCACTGTGGAGTGTAAGACTGGATGCCTTGCAATCCTGTTAAATACAGCTGCAATTGCATCCGCTATTTGACGCGTACCTGATGCACACTGTAGCGGTCATCTGCTACTGACCGTGACCGACCACGTCTTCTTCTTGTCACGCAGCTGAAGCAGTGCTGTTTGCAATACCAAACTCATGGGCTGCACTCATCACACTTCATCTCTCTTCCAGTTTCTCGGCGGTTCTTTCCTACGTGAACTCATCCAAATGCTGTCCCCGGGCCATATTGTAATGAAGAACACCACCAAACCGCACCGTAACTGTTCGCTGACTGACAAACACTGTCTTTTCACATTCCTTAAGCTGCCTCGTTTCGCGGGGCCAGCCCCATTTGGCGCTATAGTCACGATGACCTCGTGCCGTGCGACAGCCAGCTTCTTGTGCACGACTGGGAAACCCCTGGTAACATGCTCCCGCAGTTTCACACATTTCCACGAGCAGATAATATGTTACGGTACTCTAGCCATCTCGTCCTTAAGTCTTGCAGAATAGTGTACTTTGATAGATATTTACTCTGATGTAACGTTCCAAAGGTAATGTTGAATTGCGTACTAGCTAGTTGTTTTAAAAGTGAGAACCTGTGTATTAGGAAATTTCACACTTTTATTAAAGTTGGCACCATCACTTTTTAGGGGGGTAAGTAATACGGCCTACTACCTGGAATCGTAAGTCGTGATGAAAGTCTTAAATCTACCGCGAAGCGTGCTGAATCAGAACTAAAGAAGTATGTGTGCCGTCTTACGTTTTCCCCGTCTCTTGCGTCTTCTTTCTCATGGCGTTTCGCTGTTTTTTTTTCAGTTTTTTTTTTTTTGCTTTTTTTAACTGAGTGTATTTTCCATTGGTTTATGCCGGCCTTATTGTTTTGGTTTCTATATCTGAATTTTATCCTGCTCGGACGTCTTTTGATTTCCAGTTATTTCTCACTTCAAGTGAATTTGCTCTGTACACATGTCTTGCTAACCGCTCTATTCTCTTATTAATGGTATTCTACGGAAATTTGTCTGACATATTATTTCTAGGAGTTCAGTTCAATATAGTTTTTAATTGTTATGATACAATATCTGGAGCTTTTCTAGTTTCTTCCTTCTTTTCTCATTGATTACAGTTTACTTCCATGCGATACTCTGCTGGAGACGAACACAACTCATTCAGAAAGAGTGTGGTTCACCAATCCTCATCTGGTTATATAGGTTTTTTCATGTATTGCAAATTACGTATCATTATAGGCATTTATCGCAAGATTTGGAAGATCAAGATCTTATTTTTCGTCATGTCGATCAATTTCTCTAGACTTACATATGCCGCAAAGTCTTCCAGATATTATTTTATTCTTCTTTCCTTTGTAATACACAGTCTTTGTTATGTACATTTTCAATATTTTTTTCTGTTCTTCTGTATATTACTGTACCAAGGAGCTTACAAGGGTGACGTTTCAGCACAATCGAATTTTTATGAGCAGCCTTTCTTTCGAATACAGATAAACACTTCAGTAAAGCAGCTTGAGAAAAAAGCAGGATCATGAAAAAAAAAAACTATCTTCTCGCAATTACACGAACCTTCACGACGCACAACATTTAGAAGCTAACGACCATAATGAATAATTTAACGTTCATAAGACTTGTTTGTAAAAATAACTTGTTCATTTGAGTTAATGATACCATAAAATTTTCTAAAAACAGCTTTCTTTAAGAAAAAGATCTGATTCATTAGGGAATAATCTTATTTATTTACACACGTTATTACGTTAGCTTATTTACATTCCTCACAGATTTCTGTGTGAAAAACATGGAATGGAATTTGCCACCCGAAAATTGATAAATTATCATCTTATTAGCTGTATGTGTATTTCAACACAAGATATGTATGACCATTCAATGGAGGCTATTTATGTTTGTTACAGTAGAGCGTTGTTTTTTATATCGGCTTGCAGAAAATTTGTGTATTATAAATACCTCCCTCCCCCCATGAACCATGGACCTTGCCGTTGGTGGGGAGGCTTGCGTGCCTCAGCGATACAGATAGCCGTACCGTAGGTGCAACCACAACGGAGGGGTATCTGTTGAGAGGCCAGACAAACGTGTGGTACCTGAAGGGGGGCAGCAGCCTTTTCAGTAGTTGCAAGGGCAGCAGTCTGAATGATTGACTGATCTGGCCTGGTAACAATAACCAAAACGGCCTTGCTGTGCTGGTACTGCGAACGGCTGAAAGCAAGGGGAAACTACGGCCGTAATTCTTCCCGAGGGCATGCAGCTTTACTGTATGATTAAATGATGATGGCGTCCTCTTGGGTAGAATATTCCGGAGGTAAAATAGTCCCCCATTCGGATCTCCGGGCGGGCACTATTCAAGAGGATGTCGTTATCAGGAGAAAGAAAACTGGCGTTCTACGGATCGGAGCGTGGAATGTCAGATCACTTAATCGGGCAGGTATCTTAGAAAATTTAAAAAGGGAAATGGGTAGGTTAAAGCTAGATATAGTGGGAATTAGTGAAGTTCCGTGGCAGGAGGAACAAGACTTCTGGTCAGGTGACTACAGGGTTATAAACACAAAATCAAATAGGGGTACTGCAGGAGTAGGTTTAATAATGAATAGGAAAATAGGAATGCGGGTAAGCTACTACAAACAGCATAGTGAACGCATTATTGTGGCCAAGATAGATACGAAGCCCACACCCACTACAGTAGTACAAGTTTATATGCCAACTAGCTCTGCAGATGACGAAGAAATTGAAGAAATGTATGATGAAATAAAAGAAATTATTCAGATAGTGACGGGCGACGAAAATTTAATAGTCATGGGTGACTGGAATTCGGTAGTATTAAAAGGGAGAGAAGGAAACGTAGTAGGTTATTCTTGATTGGGGCAAAGAAATGAAAGAGGAAGCCGCCTGGTAGAATTTTGCACAGAGCACAACTTAATCATAGCTAACACTTGGTTTAAGAATCATGAAAGAAGGTTGTATACATGGAAGAACCCTGGAGATAATAAAAGGTATCAGATAGATTATATAATGGTAAGACAGAGATTTAGGAACCAGATTTTAAATTGTAAGACATTTCCAGGGGCAGATGCGGACTCTGACCACAATCTATTGGTTATGAACTGTAGATTAAAACTGAAGAAACTGCGAAAAGGTGGGAATTTAAGGAGATGGGACCTGGATAAACTGAAAGAACCAGAAGTTGTAGGGAGTTTCAGGGAGAGCATAAGGGAACAATTGACAGGAATGGGAGAAAGAAATGCAGTAGAAGAAGAATGGGTAGCTTTGAGGGATGAAGTAGTGAAGGCAGCAGAGGATCAAGTAGGTAAAAAGACGAAGGCTAGTAGAAATCCTTGGGTAACAGAAGGATTATTGAATTTAATTGATGAAAGGAGAAAATATAAAAATGCAGTAAATGAAGCAGGCAAAAACGAATACAAACGTCTCAAAAATGACATCGACAGGAAGTGCAAAATGGCTAAGCAGGGATGGCTAGAGGACAAATGTATGGATGTAGAGGCTTATCTCACTAGGGGTAAGATAGATACTGCCTATAGGAAAATTAAAGAGACCTTTGGAGATAAGAGAACCACTTGTATGAACATCAAGAGCTCAGATGGAAACCCAGTTCTAAGCAAATAAGGGAAAGCAGAAAGGTGGAAGGAGTATATAGAGGGTCTATACAAGGGCGATGTACTTGAGGACAATATTATGGAAATGGAAAAGGATGTAGATGAAGATGAAATGGGAGATACGATACTGCGTGAAGAGTTTTACAGAGCACTGAAAGACCTGAGTCGAAACAAGGCCCCCGGAGTAGACAACATTCCATTGGAACTACTGACGGCCTTGGGAGAGACAGTCCTGACAAAACTCTACCATCTGGTGAGCAGGATGTATGAAACAGGCGAAATACCCTCAGACTTCAAGAAGAATATAATAATTCCAATCCCAAAGAAAGCAGGTGTTGACAGATGTGAAAATTACCGAACAATCAGTTTAATAAGCCACAGCTGCAAAATACTAACACGAATTCTTTACAGACGAATGGGAAAACTAGTAGAAGCCGACCTCGGGGAAGATCAGTTTGGATTCCGTAGAAATACTGGAACACGTGAGGCAATACTGACCTTACGACTTATCTTAGAAGAAAGATTAAGGAAAGGTAAACCTACGTTTCTAGCATTTGTAGACTTAGAGAAAGCTTTTGACAATGTTGACTGGAATACTCTCTTTCAAATACTAAAGGTGGCAGGGGTAAAATACAGGGAGCGAAAGGCTATTTACAATGTGTACAGAAACCAGATGGCAGTTATAAGAGTCGAGGGACATGAAAGGGAAGCAGTTGTTGGGAAGGGAGTAAGACAGGGTTGTAGCCTCTCCCCGATGTTATTCAATCTGTATATTGAGCAAGCAGTAAAGGAAACAAAAAAAAAATTCGAAGTAGGTATTAAAATCCATGGAGAAGAAATAAAAACTTTGAGGTTCGCCGATGACATTGTAATTCTGTCAGAGCCAGCAAAGGACTTCGAAGAGCGGTTGAATGGAATGGATAGCGTCTTGAAAGTAGGATATAAGATGAGTATCAACAAAAGCAAAACGAGGATAATGGAATGTAGTCGAATTAAGTCGGGTGATGCTGAGGGAATTAGATTAGGAAATGAGACACTTAAAGTAATAAAGGAGTTTTGCTAGTTGGGGAGCAAAATAGCTTATGATGGTCGAAGTAGAGAGGATATAAAATGTAGACTGGCAATGGCAAGATTTAAGTGTCAGGAAGTCATTTCTGAAAGTATTCGTATGGAGTGTAGCCATGTATGGAAGTGAAACATGGACGATAAATAGTTTGGACAAGAAGAGAATAGAAGCTTTCGAAATGTGGTGCTACAGAAGAATGCTGAAGATTAGATGGGTAGATCACATAACTAATGAGGAAGTATTGAATAGGATTGGGGAGAAGAGGAGTTTGTGGCACAACTTGACCAGAAGAAGGGATCGGTTGGTAGGACATGTTCTGAGGCAGCAAGGGATCACCAATTTAGTATTGGAGGGCAGCGTGGAGGGTAAAAATCGTAGAGGGAGACCAAGAGATGAATACACTAAGTAGATTCAGAAGGATGTAGGTTGCAGTAGGCACTGGGAGATGAAGAAGCTTGCAAAGAATAGAGTAGCATGGAGAGCTGCATCAAACCAGTCTCAGGACTGAAGACCACAACAACAACAACAACATAAATACCTCGCGAACGGTTAATCAAGGTAAAAGCAAAGTCAAGATGTGTATGATTGTGTCGCGTTGGTGGTTGAAGGCAACAAAAGAAAATATCAAAAAACTCAAATTTATTCAGGAGATTACCAAACAAGTTCTTTGAACTTAATACTTCCACATTTGCGGGATCATTCCCATAACATCGAAAAGAAAAAAGTTAGAAATTCAAACTTCAATGAAACGTTCTGTACGTTTTTTATAGCAGTAGATTTGTTTAGTTGTTACTAATAAGTTTTAATAACTATGGAACTTCATTGTTTTTAGGTTTACCAGCTTTCACGGATGGTCGCTGAAATATAACATGAGGCAAACCATTTCCAGTTATAAAAATATCTCATCCGTAATGATGTCATTACCACAGTAGATCTAATTCCATAAATATTTAAACATTTCTTTTATCATCTGTAACTTCTTTCTCTTTTCAAACAAGTGTTCCTTCTATGGTTGTTTTTCTCTTGGCGTGGGTAATAAAGCTGTAGTTAACAGATTTTTTAAAATTTATTTTTAATTTTTAATGTTCATTGGTTTGTCCACTTTCATCCCTATTCTTATCTTATGATCAACTACTTGTGGATAGTAATGGACGTATAGAATCTACAACCGATTTTTCGGTTCCACAGAGTACGAAAATAATAATTTACGACTTACACTTACTTGTTAACTATGACGCCATGGATCAAATATCGGGAAATATCTAATTAAAGCTATACATAACAAACGTATGCAGTGAATGTCTATTATATGACTAAAGAAAGTTCCCAGAGCAATGAACAATTCAGTATTTTATTAATGTGGGAAACTATTGTTAATAAGTTCAGGTAGTTAACACAATCTCTATGTAGTATATTACATATTTTGTGAACGAACTGCGTATTAACCACAACTTGTTTCTTATCTAGTTGCAGTTTAGCTCCAGGAAACCTTTCCGTGTGTGTTGTGTAGAGTAGGAAACGTGAATTCAGTATACCGTACTTCTTTGAAATCACGTAGTCATATCCGAAATTATTTTTCTTGATGTTTTATAGTGAACTCTGACCGTGAGTGAAAATTCGGGAAGCTAGTAGATTGATGAGTAGTAGGATGCTCTGCAGTAGATGCAACAGGCAGCCTCAGAGGGAGTAAAAGTGGGTGAAGCTGCCGATTAGCTTTGTGACGCCCTCTCCTGGTCATTCCGATCTCACAGCGAGAACTGACAAGAGAACCTCCCCATCGCACCCCCCTCAGATTTAGTTATAAGTTGGCACAGTGGATAGGCCTTGAAAAACTGAACACAGATCAATCGAGAAAACAGGAAGAAGTTGTGTGGAACCGTGAAAAAAATTAGTAAAATATACAAACTGAGTAGCCCACGCGCAAGATATGCAACATCAAGGAATATGTGAGCTCGGAAGCGCCGTGGTCCCGTGGTTAGCGTGAGTAGCTGCGGAAGGAGATGTCCTTGATTCGAGTCTTCCCTTGACTGAAAATTTTACTTTCTTTATTTTCACAAAGTTATGATCTGTCCGTTCGTTCATTGACGTCTCTGTTCATTGCAATAAGTTTAGTGTCTGTATTTTGCGACCGCACCGCAAAACCGTGCGATTAGTAGACGAAAGGACGTGCCTCTCCAATGGGAACCGAAAACATTTGATCGCAACGTCATGGGTCAACCGATTCCTCCACGGGAAAACACGTCTGATATATTCTATACGACACTGGTGACGGCATGTGCGTCACATGACAGGAATATGTTGTCGACCCACCTAACTTGTACACTTGGCGAATGGGTAAAAAGGTTCTTCTACCTTGCCCGATTTAGGTTTTCTTGTGGATGTGATAATCACTCCCAAAAAAGTGATGAAAACATAAGAGTTTGTCACATAAACTGAAAATAAAAAATTAAACTTTTCACTCTAGGGAAGACTTGAACCTAGGACTTCTCGTTCCGCAGCTGAAAACATAAGAGTTTGTCACATAAACTGAAAATAAAAAATTAAACTTTTCACTCGAGGGAAGACTTGCACCTAGGACTTCTCGTTCCGTAGCTGCTCTCGCTAACCACGGGACCACGGCGCTCCTTGACTCCCAGCGTCCTTGATGTTACCTATCTTCGTATGGACTACCCAGTTTGTATATTTTGCTTATTTTTTTCATAGTTCCACACAACTTCTTCCTATTTTCTAGATTGATCTGTGTTCAATTTTTCAAGGCCTATCCACTGTGCCAACTTATAACTAAATCTGAGGGCGGTGCGATGGGGAGGTTCCCTTGTGAGTATGGATGAGAAGAAAGGAGAGAATTTTCAGCCACCTACACCGATAGGACACGAAAAATACTCAAGCAAAAAAAAAAAAAAGAAAAAAAATCGCAATACCAAGGAGTTGTGTGACGTACGCGAAAGTTAGTAAGTCTGTTCTACATTTGAAACATGATGTCTCTTCAGATTTCGCGCCACTCGCTTAAGAGTGGCACTAATAGCGCCACTATGACGATGAAAATCAGGTTTGCTTTAAATACACGCTGTACCGGTCGTAAGCGTTAGTTATCTTTAAGATTGGACGCGGTGAGTCGATGATCGTCAAGAATGCCTTTAATGAGATAAAGACACCATTATCAACATCTTACTGGATTCGAATGGGGTCGTTTAATAGGGCTATGGGAAGCTGGATGTTCCCCCGAAAGATTTGGCAGGAAAGTATCCAATGTACATGAATGCTGGGTAGCGGTTATCATGAGAATGTACGGTTGCAGGAACACCGGGCATCGGACGCCCAGGTAGCACTACCGAGAGGGAAGACCATCGTGTTCGACGTATGGCTCTGGCGCTTCGTTCTGCATCTGCAGCAGCAGTTTGAGCAGCAGTTGGCACCACAGTTACACAACGAACTTTTACAAATCAGTTACTTCAAGGAGAGCTCTGAGCCAGATGCTCTATAGCATGCATTCCACTGACCCCAAACTATTTGCAAAGTGGTGTCAAGCGAAAGCTCACTGGAGAGCGTGGTGTGAGTCTGGTGTGTTTTCCGGTGATAGCTGGCTCTGTGTCGGTGCCAGTGATGGCCGTGTGTTGGTTAGAAGGAGGTAGTTGAGGGTCTGCAACCAGTCTTTCCGCGTGCTAGACACACTAGACCTAAATTGGTTTTATTGTCGGGGTTGCGATTTCGTATGAGAGCAGGATCACTCTCGTTCTTATCCCACGCACACTGACTGCAAATTTGTACGTCCATCTGGTGATTCGACTTGTGGTGAGTCCATTCATGAGCAGCAATCCAGGGGGTGTTTTCCAACGCTCGCCCACATAACACTGCTGTAACCCAATATACTCTACAGAATGTCGACATCTTGCCTTGGCCTGCTCGATTACCTTATGTCTCCAGTCGAGCACAAACGGGACGTCACCGGATGGCAACTCCAACGTCATCCAGAAACAAAATTAACCGTTCCTGTATTGACCGACCAAGCGAAACAGGCATTGAAATCCATCCAGCAGCTCTACAACAAACCTCACGCACGTTTGAGTGTTTGCTTTCAACATTCTTGTGGTCACACCGGTTATTAATGTACCAGAATTTCACATTTGCAATGGCTTATCTCACTCTTTTCTGAGCCTGTGATCTTGCGGTGTTAATCACTTAAATAAGTTACCTGCATAAATGTGTTGCCAAAACTTCATTACTCTACATTAACCATTTTTTGGTGTTACGACTTTCTTTTGCTAGTGTATAATGAAACAGAAGACAACACTTTTGAAACTGTGGAGGTGTTGTAATATCTCGTGGAAGGCAGAGACAAAAAAGCCACCAGCAAAAGTCGAATGCATATCGCTATGGTATGATTAGTATATTGTCCACATTCAGCACCAATACCACAAAGTAACATCACATGTTGTAGTATCTTAACGTAAAATGGCTTAATATTTGGGCACCTCACTTGAGGAAGAAAGAATATTTTTAGCCAAAAAGCGAATCATCTTAACTATCTGTCGTTATAATTCACTAAATTCGTTTAGGCTTTTATTCAGCGACCTGAATAGGGAATAGGCTATGAAACTGGGAGAAGATTTCGAAATCTTTGTCTGCGCTACCCAATGCTAGAATAAAAAAATACAGTAGATGTGGAACATAATGAAAGATTTGAGATACTATATGGCCTTTCGAAAACCTGAGGTTAGTTTCAAAATTCTAAAGAAATTCGAGAGAAGACAGTAGCGTACTTACTTTGAAGTATAATCATGAGAAAATGCAGAACGGTAACAGGAGAATGAGTTCCAAGGGCACTAATCACGAACGCAAACAAGCTAGAAGGAGAATGAAGAACTGCCCACTATAGCGATGGAAGAAGAGAGTTTTCTCAGGAAATTTGAAAGTGAAAGGGGGAGAGCCATGAGCAACAGTTTTCTAGATAACTGATTGGCCTAATTTTTTACAAGTGATCAGGTAAAAATTAAAGACAGGCGACCGCACATCGATGATATATCAGCGGAATTACTAAATCCCTAGTTGTTAGAGTAGATACACCAGATAGCGAGATATGCCTAACACACAAAATAAGATACGTACCAGCAGTCTACCTTGGTAGAGTCTCCAACAGAATTAATGCACCTTTTAAAGCCACAAATATTCAACTACCCTTTCGAACCAATAACAACCTGCCAATAAATTTCGTTACCCCACCACTAGAACATAACCCAGGTATATACAAAACTACATGTGGCAGCTATAATAGCTTTTGAATTGGCCAACAGGAAAATTTTTAACGTGAGATATAAAGCACATACTAGAGAGAGTGAATAAAATCAGTCGAGCTTCTTCCCACATTTGGAAAATCAAAATCACACTGCTGATACGATCTAAAATGCACTACAGATTCTGCGCAGAATACTAAAGGGTTTTGCAATGAGCATTCTAGAGGAATTAGAAATTTACATGCGTATGACAAAATACCCACAAACAATATTAAACGAGCGTACAGAATTTAGACACAAGTACTACCCTAAAACTTTATTGAACTTTTAGAACACAAAAATGGATAAATTGGGAGTAACATATGCAACAACCAAAGATAAAGTAACATATACAACAACAAAAGCTAATCGTAAAAAATTGTAATTAATAACGTAATATCGCTCTTGATCTGCACAGTCTTTGTAAACATATAGCGTCGTAAGAGTGGAACTGTCATACCGCTGTCCCGTCGTAACTAACATTTAATTTCAACATATTGACATCATTTACGATCTTAATAAAGCAGTGACAGTTACAAAACAGTCCACTAATGACGAAATATGGACGTCACGTCAGTCTAGACGTGAGTACAATATTGCTATTTTAATATGAATGACACTGGCATCCATACCTATTCTCACCAAAATTGTAATTGCAGGTACTTGAAAATGGCGATTAAGCCGAAACAGACTGTCGTAAATAAAGATTAGTTTTTATAAGCAGCTACTTGGTGTATCTACTCTAACAAAAATGTCGTTATCAGACATATATTACGCTGCTGGACCTCAAGAAGATAAATCACTAGTGTGTTCAGAAGCTAGAAGACCTTTCACTCTGATCTCCTATAACGCTAGTAGAAACCAACAGTTTCCCGAAAGGCATTGTGTGATTCAAAGAAACCGCAGTCATTCGAATGAGAATTTTTCGTGATCAATTTGTCACACACTGGGACTAGTCCGCCAGACTGATATACAGATCAGTAGAAAGGAAAATCGAAGAGATAGTTCTTGATAATCAGTTTGAAATCAAAAAAGGTAAATAAAGGTACAAAAGATGATACTCTAGCATTTCCCTAGAAATGAAGCGGAGAATAAAATTAAAAGAATGCAGAAAAGGAAGCAACAAATTTTAACTTAAAAGAACGGAAGCGTGTAAGGTAGCTTGTAATTGTTGGCGATAACAGGTTATAATTGTACGACATAATACATATGTACGTACATTAAAAAAATGAGTAGTAGTAAACTGCTAATCAAAGAGAAGTTCGCCTCAGATTAGTCTGAGACACATATTGTTTGCCAAGGATCATGAAAATTTCAATACCAAATAACTTATATAAATTTCTACCACCGATGACGTAAAACACGAATTAATCGGTTTAAAGAACTGTACACGGCCTCTGAGATCTCAGTATGAAATGAAAACCCACAAGGTGCGATCAGATCTTCTGAACGTCGTAGCATGGAACCAAGGAGGGTCGGAATATGCCCCAGTTCAACAATGGCTGGAAGACCCTGACGAACAAGTTGGTGACTAACCGTGTTGCGGATTTCTTCGATGGGCGATATTTTAGACGAATGTGCCAGCCTGAGAAGCAGTGGAACTCGTCGTTTTCCGAAGAAGGCTTATACATTCTGTGGCACAAGTTGCTGTTTGAAACAGGGGCGTATTGAGTTACCCAAGGCTCAAAATCTGGGGCTCTGAAACCGCTAATACAATGGAGACAGACTGTGTGTGACCGTACCCTATTCAGTGGTTCTATACATGTATCACTCTCGCAGCATCGTATTCTGTGCGAAAGAAAATGTCTTGAATGACAAACCCTTTTCGTGGAGATTAGAGATCAATAACGTTTGTCGTTCAAATTTGCCCTCGTGCCATCGACATCTGCTATAATGCTATAAAAAATATGACGACATTGGTTAATTGATACGAACTAGCACGTAATATTTGGTAAAGGATCTGTAGACGGCTAATTAACAACCAAAATGGCCTTAAAATTTCTTTACTGTTTGATTAAGATTGTCAATTAATTCGGTATTCAGCCTTATTGTATTTACAATGCTTCCTGTGACTGATGGTGTTCTGGCCAGTCATAATCGAATTCAAATTCCACCTTCCAATGTACAGGGTGTTTAAGAAAAGTGTCACATTTTTTACAGGAGGTAGAATTGGTCGTAACTAGAAGAAAAGTTCGTATAACGATCGGAACCAGACTGCTGTCGACATATAAACCAAGAAGTCCTCTCGTTTCCACGTGTCTGTTACGTTTGAGTAGAGACTATAGGCAGTGCTGCGTGTGATTACCAAGTATCCTGATTCACCCTTCAGGCCTTCTTCACAATGAATCACTCATTCCTTCAAATACACCTGGCTCCATTTGGATTGTGTCACATGCACTGGCCATACGCTCCTGTAGCCTCTGCACGTTGGCAGTGGGTTAGGCATACATGGATACTTTTAAATGTTCCCACAGCCAGAAATCCGACGTATGCAGTTCAGGTGAACGGTATGGTCATGCTACCGGACGCCGTCGACCAATCCATCGGCCATGAAACTTTGCGGCGAAGTAATGTCGCACGATCCGCAGAAAATGGGATGGTGTCCCGTTGTGTATAAACCACGGTCGTCTTTCTGCATGGGTAGCATTCTCCAATAGTGCTAGTAACTGATCGGTGATGATACGTGGTACTTACTGGAATTAAGGAAAACGTGGAAGGGAGGACCCACCAATATAACTTTCTTTTCACACAACCTGTTTATTTAACAATACATATATACTGTGTTTTACAGATCATCGAAACATTTAATCATAAAATTTTCTTTACCAAAATGAACAAATTTGCAAAATTCTTTTGACCTTAAACCATAAGTCGAATAAGATTTTATCTTTGCAAAAGAAATCTTAAGTGCTGTATTGCAAAACAGCTAACAATATGCAGCCCGGGTGAAACAGCGGTGTTTACTACCTCGTTGGACACAGTCTGTCTTATTAAATGCTCTTCTGCAACACATGAAAACTATATAAGCACCATAGATGACAAGAGTGATTCAATTACTCAAAACAGATGACGTAACCTTTAATTTAAAAGCTGTATGTCGAAAGGTTCGAGGTTAAGATGCCCACCTGTGCTTAAAGGTTAAACAGATTAGCAAACAATATGGCAACGATAACGCTTGCTTCAAAGCAACATACCTCTTAATTTCAATGGGCATCCAAGGTGCGACTGAATCCAAACCCGTCCCTTCTGACAATTTTATTTTGACTAAGGCCCTGGTGACACTTGGCTGTTAATATTTTCAAAGTTAAACTGACTGTCTGTTATTAAGACTGTTCTGAAGGAACGTCTTAAAACATTACTTGCGAACACTTATTACAAGAGAATCCACTCGATGGAACCTCCAGCTCCAGCTAAAATACACCAATAATGACTCAGTCTTTCAAACACAGAAAGGAACAGCTTTGTACAACAGGTTGTTCAGATTATAAATGATGACTGAGAATGCAATTACAGCCAAAGCTGAATCTAACCACAAGGTTCCCCTCTGTTTAACGGTACCAATTGTTCCGGCTGCATTTATGACCAAGAGCTGATTAATTAGAACATTAATGATCGTGTATGAACCAGAAAGGAAAGGCAATGTAATAGCGGGACAAATTTTCAAACGACAACTAGTGTCTTAGTACAATATTACCGCCTATATTACGACCAAAGGGCCGACCGAGGGTCGGGTACAAACCAGAAAATAATAAGGAGGGCAGACAGACAATGAAACAAATCACCACAAAGATTACAGAATATTACTCCCCTTTATCAGTAAGCAGTTCCATGGACCCACCGTGCGTCGCAACGGTTTCAGAGTGGTGCCGATGAAAGCCAGATAGAAGAGGGCTGCCAGGCCACGAGCTGTCGTCCGACAAGAATATTCCAACCAACCGACGGGATGTCGGCCTGCTGCTTGGCGCTGACCCCGGTGAGGTACTCCGGTATCCTCGCTCTGCGCAGGCCCTTCTTGCGCAGCTCGTGGCTTCGGCCACTCGGACCTCGTGACCACCTCTTGTCGCGACGCTACCGCCAATCCGCTGACTTCGTGCCTCCTTCTCCTTCCAGCAGACTCCGTATATATATCGGCAAGCAAAGACCTTCTAAGGACACAACCCACAGATACCAACTATTCCTCATAGATACTGCCAATGGGGCTGCAAGAGGGGTAGTCGATACTACACCTGAGCCAGTGGTGCCAGACAGAACAGTCTACTATCTCAATGGCGCCACGGTTCAGGTGATACACAAGATCAGTTAATATATTTCACACAATTTATGTCCCTGTGACTCCTGTCACCAACATTTCCCATTCACTGATGCTGAAGTGACCCTGATGCCTCGCCTCCAAGATTGCTGGGGGACTTGCATCTGCCTACACTCCCGTACTGTGGCAACGTACTAAGCTATCTTCTGGGAATCCAGACTGATCTGCAAATAAAATGTACTTTCATGGAAATGGAAAAAAGAACACATTGACACCGGTGTGTCAGACCCACCATACTTGCTCCGGACACTGCGAGAGGGCTGTACAAGCAATGATCACACGCACGGCACAGCGGACACACCAGGAACCGCGGTGTTGGCCGTCGAATGGTGCTAGCTGCGCAGCATTTGTGCACCGCCGCCGTCAGTGTCAGCCAGTTTGCCGTGGCATACGGAGGTCCATCGCAGTCTTTAACACTGGTAGCATGCCGCGACAGCGTGGACGTGAACCGTATGAGCAGTTGACGGACTTTGAGCGAGGGCGTATAGTGGGCATGCGGGAGGCCGGGTGGACGTACCGCCGAATTGCTCAACACGTGGGGCGTGAGGTCTCCACAGTATATCGATGTTGTCGCCAGTGGTCGGCGGAAGGTGCACGTGCCCGTCGACCTGGGACCGGACCGCAGCGACGCACGGATGCACGCCAAAACCGTAGGATCCTACGCAGTGCCGTAGGGGACCGCACCGCCACTTCCCAGCAAATTATGGACACTGTTGCTCCTGGGGTATCGGCGAGGACCATTCGCAACCGTCTCCATGAAGCTGGGCTACGGTCCCGCACACCGTTAGGCCGTCTTCCGCTCACGCCCCAACATCGTGCAGCCCGCCTCCAGTGGTATCGCGACAGGCGTGAATGAAGGGACGAATGGAGACATGTAGTCTTCAGCGATGAGAGTCGCTTCTGCCTTGATGCCAATGATGGTCGTATGCGTGTTTGGCGCCGTGCAGGTGAGCGCCACAATCAGGACCGCATACGACCGAGGCACACAGGGCCAACACCCGGCATCATGGTGTGGGGAGCGATCTCCTACACTGGCCGTACACCACTGGTGATCGTCGAGGGGACACTGAATAGTGCACGGTACATCCAAACCGTCATCGAACCCATCGTTCTACCATTCCTAGACCGGCAACGGAACTTGCTGTTCCAACAGGACAATGCACGTCCGCGTGTATCCCGTGCCACCCAACGTGCTCTAGAAGGTGTAAGTCAACTACCCTGGCCAGCAAGATCTCCGGATCTGTCCCCCATTGAGCATGTTTGGGACTGGATGAAGCGTCGTCTCACGCGGTCTGCACGTCCAGCACGAACGCTGGTCCAACTGAGGCGCCAGGTGGAAATGGCATGGCAAGCCGTTCCACAGGACTACATCCAGCATCTCTACGATCGTCTCCATGGGAGAATAGCAGCCTGCATTGCTGCGAAAGGTGGATATACACTGTACTAGTGCCGACATTGTGCATTCTCTGTTGCCTGTGTCTATGTGCCTGTGGTTCTGTCAGTGTGATCATGTGATGTATCTGACCCCAGGAATGTGTCAATAAAGTTTCCCCTTCCTGGGACAATGAATTCACGGTGTTCTTATTTCAATTTCCAGGAGTGTAGGATGTGAATTGCGGATCATCAGCAATTTACTGCAAAAGCCGTTGACAGGACTGTAATCGGGATTGGTGATCTGCTGGCCGGAGATCTTCCACGTGTTGTTTATGATACAGATAATGCAACTGCTGATACAGAACTGGCCATGGAAGAGTCTGGTTGATATCTACAGTAACTTAAATTCTCCGCACGCTTGCTTCATGACCATCGTCTACATGTCACAAAACCTATTCCTCCACCTGTGGCGTGTGAACTGTGCGGTTTGTTGTCCTTGATGTGAATGATCTAGTGTATGCTAGTAACTGGAGTATCCTGCTGATTGATGCTTTCAGACGGAATGGCGCGCTGTGGATGTCGTTAGGCATGCACTTCACGGGCCTGGTGTTTAGCATCATCGGCAAACCATTAACAGATTACTGCTTCTGTCAATTTCCGTATGGAATAGCAGGTCTCCAGTGAACTGTTTACACTGCACAGAATCGCTAATCTTGTTATGCTAACGTAGAGCATGAGCAACACAATCTCATCTAAAGCAGTAGACAGTTGAGGCACTGCTATGACTGATATCAGCGCCATCATCAGTGTCCTGCAAATGACAACCAGTCAGACATGCATAATGACAACAGTACGACGCCCTTCACCACTGAATACCACACATTACTCGTCACCAGTACATTGACCCACATCTCAACAGGAATTACTTTATGGACATGTGGCTGTAAGAACTTTTCTTCTAGATTTGATCAATACTACCCCCTGTAGAAACACGTAACACTTTTTTTAAACCTCCTCTGTACGCGAACGGTGCTGCCGCGTAGCTACAGACCCCACTATCATTGGATCAAATGCTATTTTTTCTTTATTATTTCTCCCTGTCATAGGGCTTTTAACAAAGCACTGAAATCTGCAGTGAGCAACTGTAATGTCATTCGTGGTGGTACCAATGACTATGAGAAGTACTGTATACAACGAAACAAAAATTAATAACAGTGTCAAATAAAGTACCTATACTGATCAGATCTTCGCAGTTCAGGGAATAGCGTGTATCTGAAAGTGGTCATCAGTGCCAGAATACCGAATAATATCATAGCGAAACTGGTAAACGTCACGTGAAGTGAAATTCCAACTTCCTCCGAGTAGCCCTTCCTTGATGCTCCTCGGCGAAAGTCTGTTCGTGATCATCTGTTTGGTGCAGCTATGAATGAGACATGACAAACTGGACAAGCTGCTTAAGACCAACTCCTGACAATAAGATCTCCCGCTCATCACCTTATCACATCGCATATTTAAAAAGGCCGGTAACAGAAAAAATTAATATAAAAATTATGAAACTGACCTACGACGACTTATGAACATTCAGACGAGATCACGGAACACCACCACACACGATCCAAATTCCACATTCAACTTCACCGGAAGTGATAAGGCAGTTCATTTTGTTGAAATTCTATGTACTAGGGCTATTCCTTTTTCAACCTGCAATTTTCGCGAAATTAAAACCACAATGAAAAATGCGGTGAAGCTTTGCGCAGATGTGTAGCGCAATGTCCCTTGTATGCCAGTCTACAGCGTCACGTCGCACTATTCAGTGCTGAGAGTACAATGAGCACATAAAGATGCGTAGAAAATACTGTCTCCCGCCAAGTATGAAGTCCTGCTGAGGAATTCCACCTGATTTCATGCAGCCCACATTCCGTAGTAGTCATGAGTTTCCATCTTCATGAAAATTCTCAGGTGCGTATCGCAGGTGCAACGAAGATGCTGCTGCAGCGGTTTCGATGTGTGACGTTTGATCAATAACCATAGAGCCCGGACTTGGTGTGAGTTTTCTGTAAGAAATTTATCTGTGTATGAAAATACTGAACATTCCTTTCTCAAAAACTTTCTCTTCGCGTAACATGAGCATTAGATACTGTATTTAACTCTTGAGCAATATTGACTGCTGGTTGGTCGTATATTGCGCATGTGAATAGGGTCGTGAAACAATACTTGAATCTTAGTGAAATGCCGAATGTGAAATAATGAAAATGAATCTAATTTAATACCAAACGAAACTAATTGTGTGCTCACTGAAAACTATATAACTAAAACCCAATACTGAAGTATATATTATAGAAGCTGTGTAACATGAAGTGCAAGGTCTGACTTGAAATATCCACGAAAATAAAATACTGCTCTACACAGAAGAAAATAATTGTCTGAGATTTTGCACACCACCTAAAAATTCCATCGACTGTTTCCACTTAAGAATGCAAAGTAAAATCTGCCCTGAAATATTTGTCCGCAGCTCGTGGTCTAGTAGCTAGCGTTGCTGCCTCTGAATCATGAGGTCCCAAGTTCGATTCCCGGCCGGGTAGGCGATTTTTCTGCCGGGGACTGGGTGTTTGTGTTGTCATCATTTCCTCATCATCATCATCACTCGTGACAGTGGCTACATTGGATTGCGAAAAAATTAGACTGTGTAAAAATTGGGATTTCGCACGGGAGCTGATGACTGCGCAGTTGAGCGCCCTACAAACCAAACATCATCACCATATGCCCTAAAATAAGAGTAGCTTACCTCGTACTCGGTAGGCTGCCTCGTGTCTGGTGTACTGATGTTCTCGGAAGCAAATAGAAATCAGCAGATGCAGCAGCCAAAGGAAAATGAATTAGTCACTACAAAATTTTTCTATGCTTGTCAGGAACAACCTGTGGCTTCGTGTGGTGTAAGGCATAATGCACAGACGACAAAAACGTACAAAACGTTACTTCTATAATGGAGGTGAGTATTACTTTAAAGAAAAGTGTTCTTGAAAAATTAAACTCTGATTGTTGCCAAAATAAAAAAAAAACTGTACGACATAACAATAGTTAACAATTATGAAATTATCTCAGCACAAAAATTACAGATATTTACACTAACTGCGCTGTTTGTGACAAAATGAAAACGAAGAGATCAAATTAGCAATAATTATGAATGTTATTGGTTATCTGAGGGACAAAAATTTCATTCAGTTAATATATCTGACATATAAAAATTTCATTCTTGCTCATGAATTGTTTACCTTTAAAGATTCAAAAATAGCTCTGAGCACTGTGGGACTTAACATCTGAGGTCATCAGTCCCCTATAACTTAGAACTACTTAAACCTAACTAACCTAAGGACATCACACACATCCATGCCCGAGGCAGGATTCGAACCTGCGACCGCAGCGGTCGCGCGGTTCCAGACTGTAGCGCCTAGAACCGCTCGGCCACTCCTTCAAAGATTCCTCCAAAAAATCTTCTCCATCAATAGAATGAATAAGATATGTCTACAGACAAGTTTTCATCTCTATAATAAATGAAGTATTCCAGATAATTTCTATCAAATTCACAAATATTAAATCGCGTTCTGTAAAAACTCAACTGCTCGCTGTTATGCCTGAATTAAGAATTACACAGCGCTGCAAAACTGACAGGTGAGCAAGCGAACCACAGATAAACTTAAATACAGAGTCAAGGATCTTATTTACTGATCGTGCAGCGCGCTCATTCATCTTTGCCGCAGTACAGTAAAGGTGAATTATTTACAATGACAGAAATCGTATGAAAATCTTACATTGGCTCCCTTTGTGTTTTGTCTTTTCGCATGCATTAACGGCTGGATATGAAGACAGCATTTTGAGACAGCCGAGATGCAGACCAGCGTTCGGGATTAGCCTTAAATGATGAGGGCATTGAAAAATTGGTACCACAAATGTCAAAGTCTGAGCGGCCACTATGTAGAGAAGTAGCTAGAAGGTGTAGCTATAAGTTTCTGTTTTTCGCTGTTGTCTACATTCCGCAATCTATCAGAGCTTTTTAAAATATAAATTAATTAATTAAACTCTTAGTTTATATGAATTTAAACTTTTAATTTAGATTGCCCTCGATGTTTGTGCTTCAACGTCGGACAGATAAACAAATACATGAGGTATCCATGGTAACAGTTCCTTGAATGTCCTCAGTGAGTGACGTGGCTGTGTCCGGCAGGTCCGCAGTTCCACCGTCGAGGAGGCGGTGGGTTGGTGAGGCCGGCGCCGCCGCTGCAGGACCGCACCTTCTGGTGGCCGCCCGTCGTGGCCATCGCCCCCCGCCCCTGGCTGCCGCCCGTGCAGCTACCGCACTACCACCCCCAGCCCCCGCAGCCGCCTCCTAGGCCCGTAACTCCCAGCCGCACTACGAGCACCACCACAACGACTGCCTCTTCGTTGGTCGTCGACGGGAAACTTGACTTCGGCGACTATTAGAACCAGACGCTGTTCCTGCTGTATAAACATGGAGGGCAAAATATGTATACTCGCCAATATCAGGCCTGATAACTTCATACCAGAAGTGATTAATGTTCATCTGAGCATGAATCTTGATTTAAATGCCTGTATTATCGATGCAGGTCAAAGTTTCACTGAAAAACAAGGTATTGTGAGATAAAAAATTAATATCTGTACCGTATGGCAGCAGATGACAGAGTGTTAATTTACACATAATATATGTTTTTCAGTATAAATTCGTTTAATTCTTATTGTTCGGTAATTAATTTGAGCAACTACTGTCTTAGTCAAGGTATCCATGAAGAGATTCGGAGCTACAAATATCTATCATCAAGCGAGTTGTCTGAAAATCGTGTGTAAACGCAAAAAGTATTTTGGTTGGTCGACAACGTTAATTAAATGTGATTAACCGACTTTGTACACTAACAGGAATTTTAAAATTAATGTTTGCATTCGTCAGACGTTAGTGTGATGTCTCTCATTTTCTGATAGTGTCAGCAGCTTTGGTTGGAGACAGGGATATAATAAAATATAAGCGGCTGGTTGCAGAATTTATTCTGCTGATTAGACACAGGTACGGTGTGCTCATCATATACTGTTTACATTCAAAAGTTATTTAATGGCGATTTCAAATTTATACTTAAAAATTAAATATATGTTCAACAATGAATAATAGAGTCTATAATGTACATAAGGCGTTGAATTTTAATAACAGGAGATAATACACCAAACTTGGATCCACAGAGAAATCTGTTGAGTTTTGATACCAGTTAACATTAAAATTCTGATATCCATAATGTGCTCCTGTGTCAGGAAGTCGTTTCTGAAAGTATGGAAGTGAAACATGGACGATAAATAGTTTGAACAAGAAGAGAATAGAAGCTTTCGAAATGTGGTGCAACGGAAGAATGCTGAAGATTAGATGGGTAGATCACATAACTAATGAGGAGGTATTGAATAGAATTGGGGAGAAGAGGAGTTTGTGGCACAACTTGACGAGAAGAAGGGACCGGCTGGTAGGACATGTTCTGAGGCACCAAGGGATCACAAATTTAGCATTGGAGGGCAGCGTAGAGGGTCAAAACCGTAGAGGGAGACCAAGAGATGAATACACTAAGCAGATTCAGAAGGATGTTGGTTGCAGTAGGTACTGGGAGTTGAAGAAACTTGCACAGGATAGGGTAGCATGGAGAGCTGCATCAAACCAGTCTCAGGACTGAAGACCACAACAACAACAATGTGCTCCTGCTGTGGTCACTGTGGTGTGTCCCACCTTCGAACAGTTTCTGGGTATTACAGTTCAGCCACTTTATCAAAAACTCATTCTTTTGAGCGATACATTACATAGGGCTACGGCAAAGATGATATTCTGTACTTTTATCGGCTACTAACAATTTAATTGTTAGGTTTACGGCAAGTTTGCTTTGCGCTTCTGGGTGAATGGACTAGTGAGAACTGCCCACAACTAGAGAGCCTGTATATAGAGAGAATGGCCATAGGTGAAGTTGTCTGTGATTGGTTGATTAGCTTTGGCGCCATTTCTCTTCCTAACGTCTCTCGCGCTTCCTATGTTCGCCGTGCTTTTGAGTTGAATTGAAGTTCAGATGACTTTTGGTAACGATTAAAAGGTATTTGAATTATTGAGAGATTTGTTATGCGTTGTGCATGCATGTTCGATTTAGTTGTATATCGTTTTTAGTGCGTAATTAGCGTTTGCGATCTTAAATACGAGTTGAACTAATGAAGCGTTTTGTGATGAAGTCGGTAGGCCTACATGTTTGAAGCAAGCACATTAGTAATAGTACAGTATTGGTTTCGACATCTGTAATTCGTTCTGCAGACGTTCGTAAACGATGCCAGGTTGTGCTGCATTTGGTTGTTCCAATAGAGGCAAAGGTGGATTTCGCATGTTAGCATTTCCACGCAATGGTTGCTGAAACATTATTCGTAGTAAATAATTGTACGTACTCTTAAAGGCTGTTTTTAATAGGCCTACTTACTGTAGGGTAGAAGGGATACGGTAGTTTCCTTGTTGTATTTGGTCGTTATTTACAGTAGCCTACATTTAACATTACCTGATTTTTTAAATCTTTTTCGTTTGTTATCTACGAGAGGTATTCAAGTCGTAAGTAGTTGTTTACTTGTGACATGCAAAAAGTTTGAAGACGTGACAAGAAGTACTAATACGTCTCACACTTTTTTCATGTCACAAGTAAACAACTGCTTACGACTTTCATTCATCTGACGTAATACAGGTACGTTAAATCTTTAGCGTTATGGACTTGCGATACAAAACAAATGCTATACACTATATTTTTTTTATTTACGTTACTTTCATTGCAATATGTCTAGTAAACGAACTTTAAAGGAGATAAATGCAAGTAAGGAATAATTTTTACAGCCACTGTATCAAATTTTCCTGTTCTGTACGTAGAAGGCTACTATGAGTATATTATAGCTGTAAAGAAAGGCATGTAACGAATGATTTCGCCATATTGTCTTGTGCTTTTGATTCGGTGAGTGTGTACTCTACTACTGGCCATTCAAAAGTCCCGCCCGCAGTTTGGCAGAAAAATGGCCACCGTATCGTCCGGTTGGCCACTCTCTCCCTATACAGGCTCTCTACCAACAACCAAGAGATGCTGGAGTCCGGCCTTTAAAAAGTCACTCTCTCGTCTTCCGTTTTGAATTGGAAAGACATGTAGGAATTAGCATCCTACATCGGCAGTTTTGAAGGTTTCCTTCATCTGTCTGGCGACTCTTGGTTGCGTGACCGTCTGGGACTGCCGAGCACTGGTGGCAAGCAGGGTGCACTCAGCCTTTGTGAGACCAACTAGGGAGCTGCTTGATGAAAAGTGGCGGCTCCAGTCACGATAACTGACAACGGGCGGAAGAGCGGTATGCTGACCACATGCCCCTCCAGATCCACATTCAGTAACGTCTGTCGGCTGAGGATGACACGACGATCGGTCGGTTCTGTTATGTCTTCCGATGTCTGTTCGGGGGGAGGTTTTTTTTTTTAGTCTGTCTGTCAAGTGTCAAGCACATTCCATGACCAACAGATCCCAAGAAATCAGTTGTCGGCCGGCCGGGGTGGCCGAGCGGTTCTAGGCGCTACAGTCTGGAGCCGCATGACCGCTACGGTCGCAGGTTCGAATCCTGCCTCGGGCATGGATGTGTGTGACGTCCTTAGGTTAGTTAGGTTTAAGTAGTTCTAAGTTCTAGGGGACTGATGACCTCAGCAGTTAAGTCCCATAGTGCTCAGAGCCATTTGAGCCAAATCAGTTGTCAAGGTGGCGATGTATATAGACTCCACGTCAAGAGTACAAAGGTCGTCCAAGAATGCTTCCAGAACAAGACTGGATGCAAAACCAGTACGCGGTTATGTGTCACAGTTGAATGCAGAGTGGAATACACAAGTGGCATGTAGAAGGATGTGAATGACATATTGCCAGGAGTACCTGTTTTAACTTTACTTGGCTGTTTCTTATAATTTATGTATACCCATCCGTGTTTCTCTATCCGTTGACATTATTTTATTTCCATCCTTATTTTTGACATTCAATCAAATACTTAGCGTTGTAGATGTTTCACATATTAGCGCAACACTACTGTTACTGGGTAGTGCGACTGTATTGTGTGAGAATGCAAAACAGACCCTACGAAGGGTCAAACATATCAACCTAATTCCGAATATGGCTTTGTGAATGTATGAATGAGAGTGGATAATATGTATTGTAGGAGACACAACTGCCATTACAGTCTTTTTTCGGTGCCTGCTAAGTAAAGAACAATAAGCTAAGAGCCGCACTGGCACGCGAAAGTGGTGATACAGTTTCCCTTTCAACTTTTCAGAGGTGCTGCACCAGATTTGTACATACCAAAGATGGGTGAGTACGTCGCAGTCTCGGAGCTCAGTGTCGAATTATTTTTACAGAAGCACATTTCGACGCCCTCCAATCTCATCTTTTTAAGTTTTCCCACTATCCATGTCGCATTTCATTGACCACCGCCTTCCAGATGTGCTTTCTCCGAACGCTACTCCTTTATTCTACCTTGTTCTCCGTGGTGAAGAGGTTTATTTTAGTGTAACTGCCCCTCTAACGTTTTCTCTGAATTTAGTGGAAGAGCTGGTTCAATTTTATAGTTACGAACGCGTAAAAGTAGTTCTGTATATGATATGCAGGCGGTTGTGATTTGAAGTGTATCTACAGGGAAACGTAATTAATGACTTCGTAGTCACTTTCGCGTACTACATATGGCTTGGTACAGAAAATCAGTGTGATCGTAACATCAGCAATCCAACCATTTTGAGTTTCTAAACGAACTTATATCGTTTAACTAAATTAAGCTTATCCATTACGGATATTTTAGAGTCCGTGAATGTTAACTGAATGTAAATAAGTTACATAAAACTGCAACCACTCACTTTTTTGGAATAATTATGTTTTATTCCATGAAACGGTTTTCAAACCTTTTCAGGTTCAACTTCAGATGGTTTCTGGAGGTTACATCACTATTTCTAGCATAATGCCATAAGCCAGCACCCAGCTTTATGCTTTTACATTTAACTAAATGTTTCCGCGTTTGATTTTCGGTCATCATATGTTTTAAAACAGAGTAAGGAGTTTGTTGTTACCCTCTTGTCTTGCAGGTGTCTGCGTGTTACGATGTACCTCCTTATTCTATCATTTTGTTTGTAAAAATAATGTTATCTAAGTCCATTTATGTTTCTTTTGAAGAATCAGTAGGCCATAATTCTTTACTAACGATGATGCAGAATTTGTGTGAGTTTCAGCTATTTAACTACGCTGAAAAGCGATTGGTATGGCGGCGTGTCAATTATGCGCCATCATACACACATTTACTTTTTGTGAATAGAACCTTGCACTCCAAATTTCTCATTATGAAACCCGATAACTGTTCTGTGTAATGCGAACCATTTATTGTATTATATTTAAATATTATCACGGCCCGGAATGACGACTCTCAACCTGACCCTAAAAGAAATCACAAAATAGTAGGTAACGGAGACGTCTTCAGCCAAGTAGCAGTTTTAACACTAGTTAACATTAAAATTCTAATTATCAATTGTTTTTAATGTGCTCCTGCTGTGGTCACTGTGATGTGTCCTACCTCCGAGCAATTAGATTTCGGAGGGCTGAAGTTGAATCATTTTATAATACATTGAATCTTTTGAGGAGTATATTACACACGGCTACTGCAAAGATGAGATTCTGTACCTGTTATCGACTACAAACAAGTTGATTATCTTTGGAGGCGTACGGGAAGTATGCTTTGCGCTTCCGGGTGTGCGGGTCATTGAGACCTGCCTGCCACAGGAAACGTTGGAGGTCGGCGTTTGAATAAGCACTCTCTTGTCTTCCTCTCTGTTGTGAAAAGACGTGTTTTGGTTGACTGCTGGTGGTCGCTGAGATTACTTTGTGGCGAGATGGTATCATATAGTTGGGATGAGTGTAGGTGATGCACTTCTCAATACATGCTTGTATCATATGATTAACTTTTCCTTTATACGCGTTACGCTACTGCTATGATTTCAGCTCGTTGGATTCATATTTTTCCTATCGATGAAACTTGCTAAACGCTTTGCTTTGTGACTTGTTCTGAACTTAGTTTATTTGTTGTTATTAAATAATTATTTTAACTTTGCGTGTCACGTCTTATCTGTGCACTAACAGTTGCTGTATTACTATGTTTATCTGGTTTTCTAAAGTCATTTATACGAGTTTATCTGAAAATGCTTTTGCTATTCCACTTATTTGCTATATAGACGCATTAGCGTGACTTGTACTATGCAGCAATTATACGATAACAGGATTTAAAATGCAACCATTGCCTTCAGCATGTGGTAACAAGTTTCTTACGGCATTTCACATCAAAGTTAGCATCCGTTATTATGAATATTATACATCAATTTGTTTGCATGATTCTCAACAGATAAAGTACGTCTTGTCGTTGATGCAGCCTGCAGAGACACTGAAAGATATTATACACAAACAGAAGTGTATATGTATGATGCAGTATATTTGTGCGTTGCTATAACTGCGTCGGTTTCACATCCCCACTTACAGCAGGCTACAAACGACGTTGTTTAAACACTTTCATGTTTGCTGAAATACTAGATATGATTTCTCACATCACTTAAAATCAGTTTCTGCTTGCTACTGTCACTAACTTGCTAACTGATGTACATGCTAACGTAACTACCACTGCAACTGTTCTTGTAACACACGTGATTTGCTGTTGGATGCAAAATACAGAATGTTAAAGTGTTATAATTGTCACAGATATATTGTCGTAAAAAGCTAGTCGCTGAAATAGTACTGGAACTATCGACGTACACAGAGGTAACAAAAGTCGTGTTTCGGACCTCCTTTTGTCCGGCGTAATGCAGAAACTCGAGGTGGCGTGGACTCAAGGAGTCGCTGTAAGTCCCCTGCAGAAACACTGAGCCATACTGCCTCTACCGTTGTCCATAATGTTGTGGATTGGCAAGAGAGCCAACCCGCTATGAGAGGAAGCCGAAAGGCACGCGTTTTAGCTCACGCAGGCTGGCGTGAGGTCTGGAACAGGTCAAGGAAATGAGACTAACAAAAAACGTACGTAGCTGCTGGAATACTTAACTTTAATCCATAATTGGTGAACATCGCTCTTGACGGTACATGTTTTACAGCATCAATAGTAACTGGTAATGGCGCCTTGCTAGGTCGTAGCAAATGACGTAGCTGAAGGCTATGCTAACTATCGTCTCGGCAAATGAGAGCGTATTTTGTCAGTGAACCATCGCTAGCAAAGTCGGCTGTACAACTGGGGCGAGTGCTAGGAAGTCTCTCTAGACTTGCCGTGTGGCGGCGCTCGGTCTGCAATCACTGATAGTGGCGACACGCGGGTCCGACGTATACTAACGGACCGCGGCCGATTTAAAGGCTACCACCTAGCAAGTGTGGTGTCTGGCAGTGACACCACACATAATTGCGAAAGTGTTGACGGTGCAAAATTTTGTGCACTAACTGTCCTCTCGACTATGTCCCAGAAATGTCTGATGGTTGGCCAAAACATTCACTCGAACTGCCCAGAATGTTCTTAAGCCAGTCGCTAGTAATTGGGGCCAGATAACGTGCCGCACTGTCATCCATAAAAATTCCATCGTTATTTGGGATCAAGAAGTCCATGAGCGGCTGCAGATGGTCTCCAAGTAACCAAAATAACCATTCCCAGTCAATGATCGTTTTAGCTACACCGGAGGATCCAGTCCATTCCACGGATCCACAGTCCATACCATTATGGAGCCACTACCAGCTTGCACAGTGCCTCGTTGACACTTTGGGTCCATGACTCCCTGGGATCTACACGACACTCAAACCCTTCCATAAGCTCTTAGCAACTGAAATCAGAACTCATATGGCCAGGCCACGGTTTTTCAGCAGTCTGTGATTCAACCGATATGGTTACGAACCCAGGGGAGGCACTGGCAGCGATATCGTGCTATTGGCAAAGGTACTCACGTCGGTCGTCTGCTGCTATACCCCGTTAATGCCAAATTTCGCCTCACTGGCCTAGCAGTTACGTTAGCCGTACATCCCACATTGATTTCTGCGGCTATTTCACGCAGAGTTGTTTGTCTGTTAGCACTGATAGCTTTACGCAAACGCTGTTGCTCTCGTTCGTTAAGTGAAGGTCGTCAGCCACTACGATGTCTGTGGTGAGATGTAATGCCTGAAACGTATTCTCGGCACACTCTTGACACTCTGGATCTCGGAAATTGAATTCGCAAATGATTTCTGAAATGAAATATCCCAAGAGTCTAGCTCCAACTTCCTTTCCGCGTTCAAAGTCTGTTAACTCCCGTCGTGCGGCCATAATAACAACGATAATCTTTTCACATTAATTACCAGTATAGAAATGACAGATCCGTCAATGCCTTGCTCTTTTATACTTACTGTACGCTGACACTTGGTTTAAGAATCATGAAAGAAGGTTGTATACTTAGAAGGAGCCTGAAGACACTGGAAGGTTTCAGATAGATTATATAATCGTAAGACAGAGATTTAGCAACCAGGTTTTAAATTGTGAGACATTTCCAGGGGCAGATGTGAACTCTGACCACAATCTATTGGTTATGAACTGTAGATTAAAACTGAAAAAACTGCAAAAAGGTGGGAATTTGAGAAGATGGGACCTGGATAAACTGAAAGAACCCGAGGTTGTAGAGAGTTTCAGAGAGAGCATTAGGGAACGATTGACAAGAACGGGGGAAAGAAATACAGTAGAAGAATGGTTGGCTTTGACAGATGAAATAGTGAAGGTAGCAGAGGATCAAGCAGGCAAAAAGACGAGGGCTAGTAGAAATCCTTGGGTAACGGAAGAAATATTGAATTTAATTGATGAAAGGAGAAAATATAAAAATGCAGTAAATGAAGCAGGCAAAAACGAATACTGCCTACAGGAAAATTAAAGAGACATTTGGAGAAAAGAGAACTACTTGTATGGCTATCAAGAGCTGAGATGGAAACCCAGTTGTAAGCAAAGAAGGGAAAGCAGAAGGGTGGAAGGAGTATACAGAGGGTCTATACAAGGGTGATGTACTTGAGGACAATATTATGGAAGTGGAAAAGGACATACATGAAGATGCAGTGGGAAATATGATACTGCGTGGAGAGTTTGACGGAGCACTGAAACACCTAAATCGAAACAAGGCCCCGGGCGTAGACAACATTTCATTAGAACTACTGACAGCCTTGGGAGAAGCAGCCCTGCCAAAACTAACTCTACCAACCGATAGCAAGATGCATGAGACAGGCGAAATACCCTCAGACTTCAAGAAGAATATAATAATTCCAATCCCAAAGAAAGCAGGTGTTGACAGATGTGAAAATTATTGAACTATCAGTTTAATAAATCACGGCTGCAAAATACTAACACGAATTCTTTACAGACGAATGGAAAAACGGGTAGAAGCCGACCTCGGGGAAGATCAGTTTGGATTCCGTAGAAATGTTGGAACACGTGAGGCAATACTGACCCTACGACTTATCTTAGAAGATAGACTAAGGAAAGGTAAACCTACATTTCTGGCATTTGTAGACTTAGAGAAAGCTGTTGACAGTGATGAGTGGAATACTCTCTTTCAAATTCTGAAGGTGGCAGGGGTGAAATACAGGGAGCGAAAGGCTATTTACAATTTGTATAGAAACCAGATGGCAGTTATAAGAGTCGAGGGACATGAAAGGGAAGCAGTGGTTGGGAAGGGAGTGAGACAGGGTTGTAGCCTATCCCCGATGTTATTCAATCTGTATCTTGAGCAAGCAGTAAAGGAAACAAAAGAAAAATTTGGAATAGAATTGGGGAGAAGAGAAATTTGTGGCACAACTTGACCAGAAGAAGGGATCGGTTGGTAGGACATGTTATGAGGCATCAAGGGATCACCAGTTTCGTATTTGAGGGCAGCGTGGAGGATAAAAATCGTAGAGGAAGACCAAGAGATGAATACAATAAGCAGATTCAGAAGGATGTAGGTTGCAGTAGGTACTAGGAGATGAAGAAGCTTGCACAGGTTAGAGTAGCATGCAGAGCTGCATGAAACTAGTCTCTGGACGGAAGACCACAACAACAACAACGCGAGAGTAACGCCATCTTTTGTCTGCATATCGCTACTGCATAAATTTTGTCACCTAAATGTATGCAGACCCATAGATCGTCTTTGGTTTCACTGGTTAACGGTGATCAGCGGTGCTGTAGGCAATATATACTAGCATAATGTGTCCGATCGTAGCGTAAATGCTGACTGTTGGTATAGGATGAAAGTGCACTTGTGGCACATTTTTTGACTGACATTGTGATTTTTGTTACTACATGACAACAGGTAACTCTGTGTAAACGCAATGCATGTACGTTGCTCATGATATTCTTTGTCGTACCTCATTACATTATTCTGTGTGTTGTACTTTTATTTCCAGCGACAGTTCTTTATTCTGTGACATCACTGGTTTTACATCGTTTAGCATCATTTAGCAGTAGGTGACAGCTTTTCTTGTAATGCTTTTTATACGTTCTTTCATTCGGTGTACAGGAACCTGATGGCGGTTCGTGAACCGAAACTGGTTGTTCAGCGAAGAAATATTATCTTGACGGTAAATCATGGCGTTTTCAAATAATTAGGACCTGTGGAGCACCACCTTCTTACAAACACAAACGTTCCGGTCACATATGAAAGGAAGAGGATAGTAAACATGTGGCACTAGTTATCAGAAATCACTTCTCTTTTTTATTACCATTTGGCACATGTACAATAAATGGATACATTAAATTAAATGAATTGGCACTGTACAGAACAGACGAGCCCCGTGTTGTGAGACACGTGCGCGCTGGCAGACCTCAGCGCTTGCCGTACACCACGGGCACGGCATACTGGTACTGGGGAGGGGGGGCGTATCCGGCCACGGCGGGCACGCACACCCCGGCATAGGCCAGCAGCAGACCTGCAAAGGAAACACAGCGCAGGGCCGCTCTTACTAGTCGTACAGCCTGCATTCTCAATGGCAAGGTGAAGCAAACAGGTTTACAGTGTATTAACAGATGCGCTATTTGATCAAATGTATCCAGACGCATATTAGTGGACAATATGGAGTGCGTCCATCCTTCGCCTATATCACGGCTTGAACTCTGCGGGGGATACTTCCAGCGAGGTGTCTGCATGTCTGTGGAGGAATGGCAGCCCATTCTTCCTCAAGACCCGAAACCAGAGAAGGTGATGTTGGACGCTGAGGTCTGGAGTGAAATCGGTATGCTAACTCTTCCCAAAGATGTTTCACTGGGTTCTCTGGAGAGGCCAGTCAACTTTAGGAATGTTATTCTGCACAAAACATTGCTTCAAAGATGATGCCTAATGATAGGGCGCGTTGTCATGCTGATACAATAATCGCCTCAGGAATGTGCCCCTGCCGTGCACAGTAACAGTGCTGTACAATGTCTTTGTGTCCTTCCGCATTTAGCGTTTTCTTAAGCCTAGTTTACACGAAGACACTAGGTTGCTGGCAACTGCGAGACTGATCACTTTCGGCGTGTTCCAACTTTGACGACACTAGTTGCATGAGTTTTGAGGTTGTGTGTGTTCGTAGAGTGTAGACAAACTGAAATATGCAGTGAGGAACAGAGAATAATATTCGCTTTTTGGATATCTATGCTTTGCATAGGTGTTTGTGAGATTTTAGTGATGCTGATTACAAAAATAAGCAATATATTGCTGCTCCTGAGACCTTCACGTGCGATCAGAACACAGAAGGTTTGACAATATCTGAGCTGCAGGGCAAAATTTATTGGATTAGAAGCACATATACAATTGAATTAAGAAAAATTTAGAAGCACATATACAATTGAATTAAGAAAAATACAAGCAAATTTAATTCTAGCTGTGGAAATGCTCTCGTCTACAAGACTAATATCCCATCGTTCGAGTTGCCGACTTTTTTTTTTTTTTTTTTAAGGAATATTGTTGACAGGAGGGAAGGCTACACAAATCAAGAAGCTGCTTTCTTTATTCAATATTCATCTATTTAAAACGTCGCAGAAGTCCCATTCACATGTGTTTCAATTTTGAAATATTGCCACTGTACAGATCCATCTTCAAGAGAGTAGTTTGCAAACCATTCTCTTCTTAATGCGGCCTTTTCGAATAATTACTGCTGTTAACGTTAATAATTACTACTATTAATGTTAATGATTATTGGTGTTAATGAGAAAGTGTCATCACCAACTAAATCCGCATCTTATGGCATGCCGAGTGTTCGCGATTCTAATGCTAGCAATGTGATATGTAATTTCAGTTCCGGCAAAGTGCTTCATGCATTACAGTATCTTTATTCCTTATCGCAAAATTAACTCTATTTAGAAGAAGCGTGAACAGCTCTGGTGACATTCTAAGATAATTTCAAGAACTTCTTGGGTCTTCCATTACAAATTATTTCAGCAAGAATGTTGAGCAACGGAGCTGACGTCTTTTCTTCGTTCAGTCACGAATCGAAACACGTTTCTTATTTTTTTCTTATGCAGCGATTCCACGCAACAGCTCTAACGCTATCGCAACTCGTGCGATGTGCAGCTGCCAAAACTTTCATTTAAGACACGACTCAGGAACCCACAAAACGACGAAACTGAAGTGTATACTGGTTTCGTCATGTCGACAGTCAAATATAAAATCATTTGCGTGCAACTCAATCCACACGAGTGGCGCAACCCAATGTCGTCGTGTAAACTAGGCTTGAAGCGCAATAAAGGATCACACCTTACCCACGAAAACCGTCCCTATACTGTAACACCACCCCACCTGTACTTCACAGTTGTCAGTACATGTGACCTCCAAGTATTCAACAAACCATGAACCTTGCATTGAATTGCCACAGGCTCTATAGTGATTTATCACTCCAAATCACTCGTTTCCAGTGATTCAGGGGTGTCGCTCTTTACACCACCTCAAGTGTCGTTTACCAGAACTGTATAGCTTATGAGAAGCTGTTCAACCGTTTTTTCCCATTCTTTGTCACCACCTACGCACAGTCGTTATGCTAGGTGTTCTGCTGGTAGCACTTTGGAAATCACAATTCACAAGTGATACTTTCTGCTGATTTCATGTGATTTTTTGCAAACCCCCCACCCCCCTACCCCCTCAATGGTCGATGGACGCTGTCCCGTCAGCACACGATGTCTGTCTGATCTAGATTCAGCTGTGGTTATTCCTTCACAATCCCACTTCACAAGCACATCACCAACGGTCGATTTGCAGCTTCAGAGGGATTGAAATGTCTCTGATAAATTCTTTATTCAGGTGACATCGAATGACTAGCGCATGTTCGAGATCACTGAGCTCTGCTGACCGTCCAATTCCGTTGCTACGGCTTCTCTACTGACAAAACAAAAGTCTCTGCCTCCTCCTGTAATGGCGGGTCCGTCTCTTGTGACGTCTAGTCACCAATTCTGTATTACAGACGAGCGTACGAGTACTTTTGATCAAACAGTGTATGCTCAATTGCATGAATAATAAATGTGAATAAGTTATCTTCGTCACATAACAATCGCGTGCCATGCGTAAGTGTGCTCAGTACAGTCGTCAGTGTGTACATTTCGCGACCTATAGCCACAAAGCACACCTACACTCATGCTTATAAAAGGATAATTGCGGAACGTGGTGCCACACAGCGTGGCACTACACAAAACTGGCGCTAATAGCATAGGCACATAGGGAACACACACGAAACAGATCTGTAAGTCCGCACACACACACACACACACACACACACACACACACACACACACACACACACACATGTGCTACAAAACGCCACTGTTTCCTGCGCATGTACCCCGACATCATATGGGATATGATCACCGTGCACACGTACACAGGCTGCACAATGGGTTTACATACTCTGGATCAGGTGGTCCAGCAGCTTCTGGGGTATAGCCTCCCATTCTTGAACCAATGGCTGTCGGAACTCCTGAAGTGTCCTAGGGGTTTGAAGACGTGCAGCGATACGTCGACCCAGAGCATCCCAGACGTGCTCGATGAGGTTTAGGTCTGGAGAACAGGCAGGTCACTCCATTTGCCTGATATCTTCTGTTTCAAGGTACTCCTCCACGATGGCAGCTCGGTGGGACCGCGCGTTATCATCCATCAGGACGAAGGTGGGACCCACTGTACTCTTCAAAAGGCGGACATGCTGGTGCAAAATGTCGTCCCGATACACCAGACCTGTTACAGTTCCTCTGTCAAAGATATACAGAGGTGTACGTGCACCAATCATAATCCCACCCCACACTATCAAACCACGACCTCCATACAGGTCCCTTTCAAGGACATTAAGGGGTTGTTATCTGGTTCCTGGTTCACGCCAGATGAAAACCCGGTGAGATTCACTGCTCAGACTATACCTGGACTCGTCCGTGAACATAACCTGGGACCACTGTTCCAGTGACCATGTACTGTGTTCTTGACACCAGGCTTTACGGGTTCTTCTGTGACCAGCGGTCATTGGAATGCACCTTGCATGTCTCTGGGCGAATAAACCATCTCTCTTCAGTCGTCTGCAGACTTTGTGTCTGGAGACAACTGTTCCAGTGGCTGCAGTAAGGCTACCTGCAGTAATCCGTGGCCGTCTGCGGGTACTGATGGTGAGATATCGGTCTTCTTGTGGTGTTGTACACTGTGAACATCCCGTACTGTAGCGCCTGGACACCTTTTATGTCTGCTGGAATCGTTGCCAGAATCATTAGGTCACACTTTGTGGCACACGGAGGGCCCATGCTACGACCTGCTGTGTTTGACCAGCCTCCAGTCGCCCTAGTATTCTACCCATCATAATGTCATCAGTATGTATTCTTTGAGCCATTTTCAACACAATCACCATTAGTACGTCTGAAAACGTCTGAACACTTACTCGCTGCACCGTACTCTAACATGCACCAACACAGCTCTGGGTATGTGGACTGCTGCCAGCGCCACCGTGCGACGACCGCAGGCCAAATGCACCGCTTGGTCATACCTCGAGGTGATTTAAACACGCAAACCACCCACCAGAGCGTTCTTTCGCCATGTATCAGCATTATCCTTAATTTATGAGCGCAAATCGCCCACCAGAGCGTTGTTCACCAAGTATCAGCATAATCTTAATTTATGAGCATTAGTGTAGCACAGCTGTTCACGGCTCCGCGGCGTGTCTAGAAATGTCATCTAATATTATTTCCAACTTGCATCATCTTGTGCATGATAACTTTTCTCGGTAATGGCTAAGTCCTACTTCTTATCCCAATTGCCTCTACCGGCTGATATTTGTCAAATGAGCACAAATATCTTCTAGGAGCTGATTCCCGCTGCGACACAGAAAATGGTCAACCGTAACGCAATAATAAAGGTAACAAAATCCCTTCCACATAAGTGTATCGACGCAAGCTCTTTAAAGAATATATAATGCTGACAAACTCGAAGACGGACTGAACCTGTATTCCAATTTAGAACTCGAATCCAGCTCTTTTAGTTTCGTGGTTTAGGGTGTTAACGAATTCGCTATCCACTCACGACTCACAATCCTCCTTCTCAGCTTCTGTTCTATTAAAAAGTCTCTCCTGCTTTCCAAAATCTACAGAATTTCTCCTGCATATCTTAACCCAATGACAAACATTGAAGGTACAAACAGAGCCGTCCTCCCCATGGGCTTTTGCCGAATAAAGGGCTCAAATGATTGACAATATAGTCTTGGAAAACGTGAATGTATTCCACCGGATTCTCCCTGGATCAATCTACAACCACTTCTCCTATTTCGCCTGTAATCAACTTGCCATTTGTGCTGTGGGAACAATGTGATTTGGACACAAGTGATTGTTATCCGCTTTCCAAGTAGACAGCCATACTTGTCTGAACAGAGTACCTTTGACTGAGTCCGGCTGCAGCATGAGGTTCCATAAAGTCATTGCTCACTGGCATAAACCGGAGATGAACACCGTTCCTGTTTCTTGATGAGATACGACGGCTTGTTTTCTTGCAGAATCGCAGTGGATCTATAGTTATTGCAGGCAAGTATCATTCGCAATTTATACGAGAAAATCACTCACTACAGCGACGGAAGTAGTGAGCCCTCAGGATCGGCGTCAGATGACAAGTCCGAGCATAAAAGAAGGGCCGGGCATAATGGTAATTACCGTGAGCCACATTTGGAGGTGGCTGCACAGGAGGGGACGACATGTGGGCAGCAGGTGTTGGACTTACCCGGTAAATCGCACTGTGCGCAGCGCAGTTCACACTCGTTGAGGTACGTGACGCCATTGTTGCCGCACACGGGTTGTTGTCCCTGAGAACAGGCGCAGCCGACACCGCAATGTACGCTGCCCAGTTGCGCATGAGCGCAAGCCACCAAAGCTGCAACATTGGATCAAGAGGCCGTGATTAAGACTATGGACAGGCATTTGAGCCGATACGGACAGAAGGAAGATTAGGATTCAACGTCTCGTCTTGAGCACATAACGAAAACTTACCACTGAAAGTTGTGATGTAATCTAGCTGAGACATTTTCTGATTTCTTCAGTACCGACGGGTATCGGTAATTTCATTACATAGTACAAAAATCGTGTAAAACTACACCCAGTAAAATTCATTACTTCATGCATAACTATTTATATCTCATGTGTTTGGAACAAATTTTGAAGTTTTAACACAAAAATCCATAAAGTTAAATCTAACAGGTTTAGCTAAATATTTCTGACCTAATGTCTTTCATAACGAAGTACACCTCTTTGCTTCAAATGTTATCTTTGTACTTCGTCTTTGTATATTTTCCAGCCGGCCGAAGTGGCCGTGCGGTTAAAGGCGCTGCAGTCTGGAACCGCAAGATCGCTACGGTCGCAGGTTCGAATCCTGCCTCGGGCATGGATGTTTGTGATGTCCTTAGGTTAGTTAGGTTTAACTAGTTCTAAGTTCTAGGGGACTAATGACCTCAGCAGTTGAGTCCCATAGTGCTCAGAGCCATTTGAACCATTTATATTTTCCAGGAAGTTGTGGGGTAGTGGAGGCAAGTCGTGTTTTGTGATGCAGTAGAAAGCAGACATTGTAGGAACTGAGAGACAAAGAAAACGAATGAATGCTACATTATGTTATACCAATTTCTGAAGAGTCAAAATACAGATATTGAAATGTATAGATATTTACTTCATTCGTAGTTATTGACACATCAGGCGTTCAGAATCCTAGCACATGTGGATACTTTCTGTACAAACCAGACCAGCGGACATTATCATGCCTCTATGAAAAGACAGCGAAGACAACTTCAAGACCATTAGCTAAGCAAAATTTTGTACGTATTCTAGAAAAGTGAATATACCCTTCAGTGCAACTCCATTCAGAATGATGCCAAACGTCCGTTCCATGGACGTCATTGTGTACACCGTACTGAATCGGTATATTACACAACCCACACCCATATATAGTAATCAGATGAAGACGAATGGCAACAGTGGCCGACACGTTCGTACATCATTTTTCAAGACGACAAGATCTACAATCCAAAATAATTTTAATAGAAATTGAAACCGAGCGAGAAAGCCAGTTAACAATGTACACTTCCTTTTTACATGTCGTCACGAGTGGACACGTAATCTAGCGCTCTTGGAACTGAGTGAACAGAAGGAAAATGTGGTCCAAGTAGGCTGTAGGCTGTTATCCGTACAGTTGACTAATTTCAACTGTGGATCATTTTCAAGCAGTTATTTTAAGCTTTACGCTTCATTTCACATTCTTATTCATCGCTGGTACATGTGGACGGGTATACATCGCATTTCTGTGCGTATGTGGCACAAAACAAACATGTGTGCATGATTACGTCCATTGACAGAGTAAAGGTTAACTCAACTAATGTTAACGAAAGCTGGGGGAATAAGAGGGCCAGAGAACATTAAAAATCTCGAACGGCATGCATGTGCTGTGGTTTAGATTGTTTTTGTAGGGCAGTATGACGTGGTTCATCAGCTCGATAAGCCACAGATATGTTATATCAAATAGTTCGCCACGTTTTCTCTTGCGGCACTGTGTTGTGTTGTTATAGGCAAATTTGTCTCTAAAAACAACTATAAAATATGTTGGTAAGCGCATGTTTAATTGTCGTATTAAGATTTCCTTCCGTTTCATTTAGGGTTATGAGATGTCTTACAAACCTGTGGCCCATAAGTAACTGAAGGACGTACCCATAGTCCCAGAGCGAGTGATGTAGTAGGTGATCCAAGTAAGCTAAACATCTCTAAAACTTCATAAACGTACACTACAAAATGATATTAAAGAAAGAAAGAAAGAAAGATTAGCGTTTGAGGAGCTTTTGATATTGAGTTCACGAGAGAGAGAGAGAGAAAGAGAGAGAGAGAAAGAGAGAGAGAGAGAGAGAGAGAGAGAGAAGCTGAGCAACTGGCTCATCACAATACGCCAGTCGCTAGTAGTGTACATTCGGCAACCGTCTTATTGTAGGTTACTTAGTGTATCTCTGCTACTCCCCACCCTTTTTCTGTTCTAGTCGCGAATGGTCCGCGCAAGAAACGATTGTTGGTAAGCCTCTGTGTAGGCTTGAATCTATTAGCTTCATTACCTTTTCGCGAGATTCCCGTACGGGGACCCAAGATATTGGCTGATTCTTCTCGAAACGTTTTGGTGCTTACTAAATGAACCTGTAACGAATAGTGCTGCTTTTCTTTTGATTTTCTCTTTCTTCTCTATCCTATCTGGTACGGATGCCAGACTGACAAACAATTTTGACGTATTGGCCGAACGAGGGTTTAGCAACTTACTTTCAGCTGTGTTCTGTTTGCTAGGTTTTCTTCAGTCCAGTCACACGACTGGTTTAATATTCGGGACGCTCGTAATTTTTTCACTAGTCAGTGGTACGGAAGTGTTTCGAACTGTGTCTGGCGGTCAAGAAACACGGTACCAGTCTGGGCGCCAGTATCTAATGCTTTCTGGATCTCGTGGATGAACAGAACGAGCTGGCTTTCATACGATAGTTGTTTGCACAAGTGAAATTTAAGTGTAGTATCTACATAGATTAAGTGCTACATTTGCTTCAGTTTACTGAAGAAATGGTGATTTTGAAAAGTCATGATATAGAATATTGGTACACACGGCCGCAATCGTAAAAAAAAGTCATACTGCATAGATATACCACTTAAGGCTACTCATGGAAACACAGAATAGCCTATCAGATGAAACATTCAAAAGTTCTATACATATGGATTAATATTTCACTGGTCATGTGTTGTGGGAGTTCAGTTTGAGTAAAATAGATCTATGATCATACTTCCCTGTAAACTCGCGATATGTCATGTTGTTATAAACTGCTACTATTCTCAAACACTCGAATACTATTGCAGTATGTAATGTGTTGTACTTCGTATCGTTCGCATATGAACAGTGGTTTTGCCGAATCGTACAGAGGTACCAATGGCTGTCAGCTACTTCGCACACCGATAAACGTATGTACTTGTTCGCTTCTTTATTAAATCCGACGTCTTACAGAAGGGGTCAATAGATCTAACAGAACTGCAATATCTCATCTTTGTACAGTGACGCCTCGGGCATGGATGTGTGTGTTGTCCTTAGGTTAGTTAGGTTTAAGTAGTTCTAAGTTGTAGGGGACTGATGACCTCAGAAGTCTCATAGTGCTCAGAGCCATTTGAACCATTTTTTTGTAAAGTGACTCACAGCAGTCAAATATTATATTCCCGAGGATAGAGAGATTTTAGAACGCATTGAAAAGGCCTGTAAATAGATACATTTTTGTTCAGGAAACAGTGGCTGTTATATACTTATTTAAGTAATTTCCTTCACGACCCATCTTCAAAAAATAGTTTTATTTTAATAAATAAATATGAAGCGTATTGCTTCATTGTTCCCATATTTGCTATGAGAGATTCAGCTGTTAGCTGTGTTAGGTAATTGAAAACACAAGTCTTGTCTCGTAGGAGCATTTAAAGCATACAACTTGACGCAATTGTAGAGAAATGCACAAACACCCAAAATATCGCTTCTTTCTTTGTGAGTGAATGTGGAAGAGGTTTAATAAGACCTCTGAGTAATTATTTCTACGTCTCAGAATAGGACTACGATCTGATTATATTTTACACGTTGATGAATGATTTGCTATTTGCATATTGCCTTCTGCCCACACTTCTTTACATTGGAGCTACTTTTCAGGCTTAACCACAAACTTACACACACGTAGGTAACACATTGTTCATATGACTGAGAGCAATATGGACACCCCACTGCATGACGTATGTTTCGTGTTTGTTAATAGATTTTTGGTATTTTGCGCCATATTAACGTTTGTTTATTCCCATATTTCATTCTGATCAGCATTCTGTCTTCGGTCTTTGACTTTGATCCAAAATCCGGTTTTAACTTCTTGCGTGGTGAGAATATATTATTTTGTTTTTCAAAATGTGTGCGTCTAACTGCGTATGATACGCCAATCGTAACCGGCACGTCTCAACATGTTAACATACAACGTTTAAGAGGTTTTGTTTGTAATGCACTTTCAAATGACGCTAACAATTCCATTCGACAAATAGTTGCTATTATAGAAATTAAATAGAGACGTGGTTATGTTGCTGCATTACAGTTCCACTGATTCTGACAGTTATGGTATTTATGTAGTTTATGATCCTGCTATTTGTTTCGGACGGTATGCGGAACTTAATCGGAGCCACGCCGGTTTACCTTGTTGTCCACTAGCTGACAAGGATCTACAGACTGTAAGAGCAGGCAGTTAGAGGCTGATGATCCGAATAGAGGAAGGTTAGCTGGAAATATTTCAAGGTTAAGACGTTGCTTTCAATAGCAGCTTATAGTTATTCGCCCTCAACACCTGCCACGGAGACAACCATTGATGTGTCTTCAGATATAACGACCCACGTGGTGTCATTTAGGAGCGGGAGAAGCAGGAGTTACGCAATACCTACAGATGTCTGAAGCGCTGAAGCGTGGAAGCGTCACACAGTCCAAGGGGGAAATATCACATTTATATGCAGAATCAAAACGCCAATATGTGCAAACTTATTTGTGTCCAAGGAACTGAGAAAGTATTCTGATACCACAGAATTATGCTGCTCTCCTTATCGCCGTAATAATCAAGAAAATTAGACGATCGAGGTGCCACACCACAGAACTGACTAGTTCTGAGTGCTAATAAGAAAGTTTTTGTTTCAGGTGCCATTAATACAGAGACACTACATTTTTTGTGGTAAAACGAGCATAGAAAAACAGCACTAATACTTGAACTAGCTGAAATGCAGTCAACAAAACACACGTATCATAAGTTCTCCATTTTTGAAAAAGAATAATGAAATTAAATTTAAGAACAAAATTTCTCATTATTGACTTCTGTTTCTTACGTAATTACATTCTTGCAGTCAGGTGTCGCTAAATTTACTGTAGAAGTTCCTGCGCCGTTGAGGAAGAAATGGGACCATTACGAATAGATCTTTTTATTTTACAAATGGTAAACATAGCTGGTCTTTCAGATGAAGTACGGCATAGCATACATCAGACATGGTCTTTTCTTTTTTCGATACCCTTTTGCCATTCTTCCGCTTAAGTGAAAGAATTTTTTGTAGCTGTTTGAAACGGATGAGCATCAGATACTTTGGCCTACTGCATTTGGAGCTCTTACTCATCTGCACTCATAACGTTTCCGCAGCATCTTTAAAATCAAAGAAATTCTATGCAATGGAATTACACGGAACAGGTTCATAGCTTAAGCTGACTCAACAGTCTGTCTTGCAGAACAAAGATGTTGCGCATGGCATTTGATACTGCAGAAGAAAGCACTACTTGGCACAAATACCAAGCGCCATCTATTGGTAAATATTTGAAACAATGATTTGACTCTAGGGACAAATCTAAGGACATGTAACGGAGTGACGAGAACACAATAGCACAGAAAACGTGATTTGTGAAGAAGTGGCTCTTAGAACGTTTGACTTTTCCACCCTTCAATTGTTGTCTCTGGCCGTCGAGAATGCTACCAAGCCTTCTGCAACAGTGTAATCAGCTATTACAAAAGCACGAGAGATTAGAGCTCAATTTCAGCTGGAACAGAAATTTTTACAGTATTTCCATGTAACGGAACTGACAGTTTTAACTGAAGAAAGAGGATTCGATAGTTGAACATCCCATCGTCGACGTCTTTGAAGACAGAGGAAATGGGTAACGACCTTCTCAAACGAACCCCCCCCCCACCTCCCCCCCCACCCCCCCCCCCCAGAATTTGTCTTCAGCGATTAAGCAAACTAAAAAACACCTAAATATCTTTAGCTGGACCGGAATGTGAACCTGTTGTCCCCCCGAATATGAATCCAATGTATTACCACTCAGCCTTCTCGCTGGTTAGTACTGATCTAAATCACGAGTAGGAGTCTCGTTCCGTCAAGGATTTTTCGCAGCCCAGATGAAAGTAGCGTATGGCACAGGAGTTCCGCACGTCCTAGTGACACGTAATGAAATGTAGGTATTCTGAGACGATGTGATGTGACCTCAACTCTCTAAAGCAATGCGAAATCAGCAATATACTTTTATTCCTTCATGTTCACGTGGAAGTGAAGCGTGATTAGCGCACTGAATTAACAAAACCAATATCTAGCGTTCTTCCGCTAGTAGTACGACTATCTCCACATAGGGCTGTGAAATCTTTTGAAAATTTGAACATTTTTGGAAGGAACTATCAACAGCCATCAAGTAATATATAAAATGCATGTTTGACTATCAGCCGCTTTTATTTTAAACCCGAATATCGACCAATGTCATGGACCATCTTCACGGATACGGGTTAAAATGATTTAAGTCACAGTTTTATATTTGTCATTACTTAAATAATGTGTGGAGCATGTCATGAATATCAATATACGACACAGGACTTTTAGAAGCAAACATACTAATAAGTGTACACAAAGCAGTACTGAAGAGAAGGTGAGGACTGTAGGTATTACAATGTAATACTTTTAGTCCTGATCTTCTCTTCAGTACTACTCTGTGTATACTTGTTGCGTTTGCTTCTAAAAGTGTAAAAATTAATTTTCTACACCCAAAACTTCTAAAAATACACAATTACTAAACTAGTTGTTTGGTTACTTTCCCGTGAAGATTATCGTTTTTTAGACACCAGCTTTTTGTGCACCCCTTCGCCCTCATGCACGCATGTCACATATATTCACGCATATTCAAATTTACACATATTTAAAACTTTTCACACCAGCCTGCATTGTGGTGACGTGTTCCAGCACAGCCTGAAATCAATGGTGTCATTGATAACATGTTTCATGTCTTTGCAATAGTTTTGCACTTTCCACTTCCGTTGAATCTGACCGACAGAATTCGGTTTCGTCTGAAGCAGGCTGACAGGTTGACAACGACAACTTATCATCGTTTCGACAAAAAAGATTGCGATTAGAAACTGTCTGATTCTCCACTGATTTACACTAAGTAACTCCAGAGAAAACGTTAAATGTACTGTTGTTAGGACTACCAGGTGTCCCGCCTCAACCGGACATGTCCAACTTTTTACGGTCGTGTCCTGTCAGATATCAAGAGCTCTGCCTGTCCGGCTTTTGTTAGGCTTTTCAGCGATGAGTAAAGAACACACAACTACGGCCCTTTGCAAGCTAATGACGCACGCGCGAGAAATAAGTAAAGGATGAATAAGGGGACTGATCATAAGGATGTACAGACAAACCAACCGGTATTATTCTTATGTCCTGCATCCTGTGTTTTTCTTCATAGAACGAGCGAGCCTAACACACAAAGTCCACTACCAAGCGAGGCATAATGCAATGTACCCATCAATCGATGCCATCTCGCCCCGCCACATCCCGCTAGCAGTTTGCTCCATGCGTGATAACCTTGTGTCGTTCCTACTCGTGTTCAGACGAGCAAGTGCGAACGATAATTAGTCTGCGCCGTTCCTTCCCTATTCCGATACTGATTATTCATAAGTCCAATTGAAATAACCAAAGTTATTGAATATTTATTCGTTTTCTGTCGCAGAAGAATGCGTTATCGTTTATTATGTTTAATGAAGAACTTTTATTTTTTGGTAAAATTAACTTAGCAATAATACTGTGCAATTGAGAAGGCTGAGCACTTAGTTGCTACCATAACTGCCAAATCAGAAGGCTGTTTACTGATTGTTTTCTTAGTTCATGCTCGTTTAAATTTGATCTTCCAAAAACCTAACTGCAACGATTGAAAATATCAAAGGAATAGTCCTGTGCTTAAGATAAAATGTCCAGAAAAATACAACGCCGAGTCCAGCTTCTCTTCTTTTGGACCTGGTAACTCTATATGCGGTATCAGTAAAGTATTCAGCCATGTGGTATGATCTTTGGCCGAGAAATATGTTGACAAAATTAGTGGATAGCTGGAGAGCTGACTCTCGCGTTTTGGTTGACGGTGCATACTTTTAAAGAGTTCCAATTCAACTAAACGAAGGAAATCAGTTCCAATATTACCCCTCTCCCATAGGGGTAATATTCTAATGGTAATGTTGAACAAATGATGTGTCATGTATAATTTGTTGAAATGTCCCAGGCGTTCCCGAATTTTCTGTCACATATTTTCGCGCCAACCTTCAGCCATTGGGTTGCTATAGGTGTCTCACTGTCACAGTAATTTTGTCCAGGTAGTAATTGATAAGTCTGGTAGATTTTCCTTCAGGCCCCACAGAGATATGCTGATACGTCATGGTCTTTGTGCCGCCCACCCCGCACATCATCCCCCCCCCCCACCCCTACGTGTAACAGCTAATTGGGACTGTTTACCGACGCCGGAAACTATTGATGTGATACTAACATCTATAGCTATTCAATATTTTTATATGTCATGAGTTCGTACAGTCTCATGGTGTATTTTTCCCTGTGAATATACTTGAGAAAAGGACTTAATGTTTTTCTGTAATACGAGGATTGGAACTTTGATATTGGCAACTACTTATTTACAGCTCATACAAAATAGATACGTGTTTCAAAGTTTTGCGACTTTCAAAGTAGTCACCAGCATTGTGTATAACCCATTGCCAGCGATGTGGAAGTCGTAGGGTACTCTTAGCAGTGCCAATTGTGTTGACAGTTCGATCGGCGCGGCCTATTGCCCGACGAATTTGTAGCAGTTCTGAAGAGAGTGCCGTGAAGTGTTTCCTTCAGTTTAGAAATCAAGTTGAACTCAAGAGGGTTTAAGTCAGGGGAGTGCAGTGGGTGGTATAGCACTTAGCAGCCCCATCAGTCAAACAAATCAGTAACAGCTCGCACTGTACGTGCTTGAGCATTGTCCTGCAAAATGATGGTCAGGTCCTGCAGAAAGTGTCATTACTTCTGTCTCTACGCAGTTCATTTTTGGAACGCAACCTACGACCAGCTTAGAGACAGAAGTGATGACACTTTCTGCAGGACCTGACCATCATTTTACAGGACAATGCTCAAGCACGTACAGTGCAAGCTGTTACTGATTTGTTTGTCTGAGGGGGCTGCTAAGTGCTATACCATCTCTTGACTTAAGCCTTCGTAAGTTCAACTCGATTTCTAAACTGAAGGAAACACTTCATGCCATTCGCTTCAGAACTGCTACAAATTCGTCGGGCAATAGACCGCGCCGCTCGAACTGTCAACACAATTGGCACTGCTAAGAGTACCCTACGACTTTCACATCGTTGGCAACGGGTTGTACACTATGTTGGTGACTACTCTGAAGGACAATTAAATTTTGAAACACATGTCTATTTTGTACGAGCTGCAAATTAATAGTTACCGCTATTAAAGTTGCAACTCTCGTATGTGACAACATTGACATTTTCCATGTGAAGAGCATCGAATGAAAAGGATACAGACAATAAGCACGATTTATTATCCGTGTAGACAATGCTTAAAGAAGACAATATAAACCCTACTAATTTTTATTTGTCCGATTACAGAGAAGACATGGAACCCCTTTCGAGTACTGCCGCCGATTTAGCAAGACGCGCTCTTCCTACGTTCCATGTTGAGAAGTCTGTAATAAGTGTAATAATTGTTCAATTGTGTAACAATATAATAATACAATATTATTTTTTACTATTGAAACAATGTTTTATTTATAGTAGAATTGTTGTTTCCTGCAGTTACCGACAGTTCCCCCCCCCCCCCCCCCCCATGAACCATGGACCTTGCCGTTGCTGGGGAGACTTGCGTGCCTCAGCGATACAGATGGCCGTACCGTAGGTGCCACCACAACGGAGGGGTATCTGTTGAGAGGCCAGACAAACATGTGGTTCCTGAAGAGGGGCAGCAGCCTTTTCAGTAGTTGCAAGGGCAACAGTCTGGATGATTGACTGATCTGGCCTGGTAACAATAACCAAAACGGCCTTGCTGTGCTGGTACTGCGAACGGCTGAAAGCAAGGGGAAACTGCAGCTGTAATTTTTCCCGAGGGCATGCAGCTTTACTGTATGGTTAAATCATGATGGCGTCCTCTTGAGTAAAATATTCCGGAGGTAAAATAGTCCCCCATTCGTATGTCCGGGCGGGAACTACTCAAGAGGACGTCGTTATCAGGAGAAAGAAAACTGGCATTCTGCGGATCGGAGCGTGGAATGTCAGATCACTTAATTGGGCAGGTACGTTAGAAAGGGAAATGGATAGGTTAAAGTTAGATATAGTGGGAATTAGTGGAGTTCGGTGACAGGAGGAACAAGACTTTTGGTCAGCTGAATACAGGGCTATAAATACAAAATCAAATAGGGGTAATGCAGGAGTAGGTTTAATAATGAATAAAAAAATAGGAGTGCGAGTAAGCTACTACAAACAGCATAGTGAACGCATTATTATGGCCAAGATAGACACGAAGCCCACACCTACTACAATAGTAGAAGTTTATATGCCAACTAGCTCTGCAGATGATGAAGAAACTGATGAAATGTATGATGAAATAAAAGAAATTACTCAGGTAGTGAAGGGAGACGAAAATTTAATAGCCATGCGTGACTGGAATTCGATAGTAGGAAAAGGGAGAGAAGGGAACGTAGTAGGTGAATATGGATTGGGGGAAAGAAATGAAAGAGGAAGCCGTCTGGTAGAATTTTGCACAGAGCATAACTTAATCATAGCTAACACTTGGAGATACTAGAAGGTACCAGATAGATTATATAATGGTAAGACAGAGATTTAGAAACCAGGTTTTAAATTGTAAGACATTTCCAGGGGCAGATGTGGACTCTGACCACAATCTATTGGTTATGAGCTGTAGATTAAAACTGAAGAAACTGCAAAAAGGTGGGAATTTAAGGAGATGGGATCTGGACAAACTGAGTAAACCAGAGGTTGTACACAGATTCAGGGAGAGCATAAAGGAACAATTGTCACAAATGGGGGAAAGAAGTACAGTAGAAGAAGAATGGGTAGCTCTGAGGGATGAAGTAGTGAAGGCAGCAGAGGATCAAGTAGGTAAAAAGACGAGGGCTAGTAGAAATCCTTGGGTAACGGAAGAAATATTGAATTTAATTGATGAAAGGAGAAAATATAAAAATGCAGTAAATGAAGCAGGCAAAAAGGAATACAAACGTCTCAAAAATGACATCGACAGGAAGTGCAAAATGGCTAAGCAGGGATGGCTAGAGGACAAATGTAAGGATGTAGAGGCTTATATCACTAGGGGTAAGATAGATACTGCCTATAGGAAAATTAAAGAGACATTTGGAGAAAAGAGAACCACTTCTATGAATATCAAGAGCTCAGATGGAAACCCAGTTCTAAGCAAAGAAGGAAAAGCAGAAAGGTTGAAGGAGTATATAGAGGGTCTATACAAGGGCGACGTACTTGAGGACAATATTCTGGAAATGGAAGAGAATGTACATGAAGACGAAATGGGAGATATGATACTGCGTCAAGAGTTTGACAGAGCACTGAAAGACCTGAGTCGAAACAAGGCCCCAGGAGTAGACAACATTCCATTAGAACTACTGACGGCCTTGGGTGAGCCAGTCCTGACAAAACTCTACCATCTGGTGAGCAAGACGTATGAGACAGGCGAAATACCCTCAGACCTAAAGTAGAATACAATAATTCCAATCCCAAAGAAAGCAGGTGTTGACAGATGTGAAAATTATCGAACTATCAGTTTAATAAGCCACAGCCGCAAAATACTAACGCGAATTCTTTACAGACGAATGGAAAAACTAGTAGAATAATTCCAATCCCAAAGAAAGCAGGTGTTGACAGATGTGAAAATTTCCGAACTATCAGTTTAATAAGCCACAGCCGCAAAATACTAACGCGAATTCTCTACAGACGAATGGATAAACTAGTAGAAGCCGACCTCGGGGAAGATCAGTTTGGATTCTGTAGAAATATTGGAACACGTGAGGCAATACTGACCTTACAACTTATCTTAGAAGAAAGATTAAGGAAAGACAAACCTACGTTTCTAGCATTTGTAGACTTAGAGAAACCTTTTGACAATGTTGACTGGAATACTCTCTTTCAAATTCTAAAGGTGGCAGGGGTAAAATACACGGAGCGAGAGGCTATTTACAATTTGTACAGAAACCAGTCGAAAATCATGAAAGGGAAGCAGCGGTTGGGAAGGGAGTGAGACAGGGTTGTAGCCTCTCCCCGATGTTATTCAATCTGTATATTGAGCAAGCAGTAAAGGAAACAAAAGAAAAATTCGGAGTAGGTATTAAAATCCATGGAGAAGAAATAAAAAGTTTGAGGTTCGCCGATGACATTGTAATTCTGTCAGAGACAGCAAAGTACTTGGAAGAGCAGTTGAATGGAATGGACAGTGTCTTGAAAGTAGGATATAAGATGAACATCAACAAAAGCAAAACGAGGATAATGGAATGTAGTCGAATTAAGTCGGGTGATGCTGAGGGAATTAGATTGGGAAATGAGACACTTAAAAGTAGTAAAGGAGTTTTGCTATTTGGGGAGCAAAATAACTGTCGATTGTCGAAGTAGAGAGGATATAAAATGTAGACTGGCAATGGCAAGGAAGGCGTTTCTGAAGAAGAGAAATTTGTTAACATCGAGTATAGATTTAAGTGTCAGGAAGTCATTTCTGAAAGTATTTGTATGGAGTGTAGCCATGTATGGAAGTGAAACATGGAAGATAAATAGTTTGGACAAGAAGAGAAGAGAAGCTTTCGAAATATGGTGCTACAGAAGAATGCTGAAGATTAGATGGGTAGATCACATAACTAATGAGTAGGTATTGAACAGAATTGGGGAGAAGAGGAGTTTGTGGCACAACTTGACAAGAAGGAGGGACCGGTTGGTAGGACATGTTCTGAGGCATCAAGGGATCACAAAGTTAGCATTGGAGGGCAGTGTGGAGGGTAAAAATCGTAGAGGGAGACCAAGAGATGAATACACTAAGCAGATTCAGAAGGACGTAGGTTGCTGGGAGATAAAGAAGCTTGCACAGGATAGAGTAGCATGGAGAGCTGCATCAAACCAGTCTCAGGACTGAAGACCACAACAACAACATTAACCGACAGTTATATTAGTTACGATCTTACACTATTGTTGTCCGCCATTACGTTCGGTACAACTATTTTTGGTAATTACGGCTCTTCTAATCCAGATACTATTGAGGATATTTATTCATTTTATGTATTTATGAAAGTAGCAAAGCATCTCCGTCATTGTTTTCACATTATGATGCAAATTTTCCCGTACTGGGCCACCACTAATGTCGAGTATGTTATTTTTCACGTAGGTGCCACTACAGAGACAGGTGTAACTAAATATGCTTCACGCAATTAAAATTAACCAATGTGTTATAAATAAATATGTATACAGAACCCTAAAGTTTCAAACTCTGAGGCGAAAACAGATCATTTTCATATGTTGTTTCTGCTTTGCTGTGTAACAACGTATCAGTACGTCAACGTAACTTCAGCAAAAGGAAATACAGTAATTATAATCAATTTTTTAGCACACTGAAGTGTTGGGTGTAATAAGCCTGCTAACATTTTTTCAGGTTAAACGAGTGCCAGAAGATGTGTGGTAAAAATAATTAATCAGTATCAGTTTTACAAGACGTTACAATTACGTTACATACATTTCAATTTTCATATAAAGGCTATGTCATGTATATACAAAATTTTGGTTGGCAATGCTCCATGCATTCCTGAGTTATGCTTTTACATCACTCCCTTTTGATACCCATCCGCACCCCCATAGGAGATACGTAGTTACTCCAACAGTGTTTCTTTCGAGATAGTAAACGGTATATGTACCAAATTTGGTTGAAATCGGTAAAGTGCTTTAGGAGGAGATGTGGAACGTACATACAATGTACAATAATTTTTATAAATGTGTTAATAGATAGACAGTATAGGTGTAGATATGGGTATAGATTGTTTTCTAAACGTAAACCACGACGAGGAAGGCTAATGGCTATCTGCCCACGGACTACGCCTGTTCTGATAATTAGTAGAGGTTCTACAAATTACACCTGAAATCTAAGGCAGCAAAAATATTTTCACGTAATCCAGTACTAAAATAAATAGAAATTGAAAAGGGCACTCTAACTTTTAACAATAATGAAATGAAAGATGAAACTCACCGACGAGGAGAATTGCGACCACAGTATTCATCTTGCTGTGTGTTGTGTGTTGCTGTACGGCACACTCTGCCCAGACGGTGTACTAAAGCGTCTTTTATAAGGCTGTGAGACACTTAGCATGGGCGCACGGGGTGCGTCGTTAAGATTATGACGGCTAATGACCGGGCGTTCCGGCGGCACGCACGCTTGCCGCTGCCGGCTCTTCTACTACGGATTTTCCGAGTAGATTCCGCTACAGATAACTCCCATCCTTCTGCCACGATTCCTTCGACAGTCTGCGAGAATTTCTCGCGGAGTGATATATCAACGGAATGGTAGGCACTATTGTGACATTGGCACTATTGACATGTTACGACAAGCGAGTTAGTAATTCTGTTTCATAACCTATCAACACTAATGCTAACGGAAACTGCGGAATCTCGATTCCGAGCGGGAAGACGTGCCGGTCCCCGGCACGAATCAGCCCGGCGGATTAGTCTCGAGGTCCGGTGTGCCGGGCAGTCTGTGGATGGCTTTTAAGGCGGTTTTTCATCTGCCTCGGCGAATACGGACTGGTTCCCCTTATTCCGCCTCAGTTACACTATGTCGGCGATTGGTGAGCAAACACTGTCTCCACGTACGCGTGCACCATAATTACTCTACCACGCGAACATTGGGGTTACACTCGTCTGGTGTGAGACGTTCCCGTGGGGGTGGAGGGGAGGGGGGGGGGGGGTGGACTGCTGTAGCCTGCATGAGGTTGTCTACTGAGGGCTGACCTGCCCGTATAAAAGGAGGCAATGAGTATTATTTTGTCGGCAGAGAAGCAGTAACAACAAAATGAGTCGGACAGGAAAGGTCAGAGACCTCTAATGTGGACTGGTCATTGGCTGCCGCATGAGTAACAAATCAATCACGGACATTTCAAATATTCTAAGGCTGCCCAAGTCGACTGTTGGTGATGTGATTTTTGAAGTGGAAACGTGAAGGGGGGTTGTAAAACCACATAAATCAGTGGAAGGGATGACTCATTTATTCCAAAGTGCTGACACCAGAACAGATAGCACAATGGTTGCGATTATTAAAAGTAATGGGGTACAGTGGACACTGGATGGCTCGAAACGAGTTAATTCGAATGATGAATCACGCGATACCCTATGGCGATCCAATGGAATGATATGGGTTTGGCTAATTCCTGTTGATCGTTACCAGCCATTACATGTAGTGCCAACAGTGAGTTACGTAGGTGGTGGTGTTACGGTGTGGAGACACGTTTCGTGGTTAAGGTGTGGTCCCCTTACTGCACTTAATAAAACTTAAAGTGCGAAAGAATACGAACACATTTTACAGCGTCGGTTGCATAATACAGAAGAGGAACAATTAGAAGACGATGATTGTATCAGCATGACAATGCAGCATGTCTTGAAGCTACAACTGTGGGGCAATGGTTTGTACACAGTAACATTCTTGAAAGCGAAGGTCTTGCCCTGGGTCCCAAATGAACCCAGTGGAGCACCTTTTGGATAAATTAGAACACTAACTTCTCTCAAGACCCCTTCGTCCAACACCTCTACCTCCTCTTGCTTCTGCTCTTGAGGAAAACTTGGCTGTCATTCCGCTTTAGACATCAGGCACTCTCACTGAACTTGTCATCGGTGAAGCTCAATCCGTCATAAATGCGAAGGGAGCTGACAGCAAAATATTGTCCACTAATACATGACCGGATACTTCTGGTGCGATACCCAGCAGAGAGAAAATAAAAATATGGCTGCGGTAGAAGAACGTGGGATGAGGAACAGTATATTCGTAGTACAAAAGCGAACTGAAAAATTGATCAAATGATTACATCAAACGAGAAGAATATCATCTTGTACTATGCAATGTCGAGAGCAATTTATCATTTACATCTCACTATACAATGGCATACTGAGTTTCATCTTCGACGGCCTAGTCCGGGTTAGGCACAGTCTTCGGAGGAGAACACAGGACAGATCACACATATTAAATTTCATGTCTACTCTTGGGGTGGAGTCCTCAATGAAGGAAGGGAGGAAATTTTGACTTCAACATTTTCTCGGCGACGAGGTCATTAGAGACGGATTAAAAAAATATGGGGAAGGAAATCGGCCGCGTCCTTATCAAAGGAATCGTCCGGGCATTTGCGTGGAGCGATTTAGAGAAATCCGGAAAACCTAAACCAGCCGGGGATTTGAATCGTCGTCCTGTCATGAAACCTTTTATGCTTGATTTACCGATAACCCAACAAACAAAGCACGCTAATCTAGCTGACATAGAGAAAAAGAAAAGAAAAAAATAAGTTTTCATTCTGAATCCGCCATATGACCCGTATAGTATCCTAAGAGCCAAATGCTGCTTATCAAAAGCCAAAAAATGTAAACTTTATTTTTACTGCTTGATATCTTACTGTATCCTCTTCAAATATATTGCCTGTATACTAATGAACAAGACACAAAATTTTACACAATATTACAACGTTCTTAGGCAGATGGTAGTTGCCTGCTCTGTATCTACCGAGCAAGATGACGGTACAGTTAAGATCCTGGACTAGTATTAGCCAGGAACAGGTTTCAAGTTTCCGTCTACGAATGCTGATTTATGTTTCCCGCAGTATCCTGAATGCTTGACCAATGACAGGTTGTGTCTCTATTTCTCGTCCCACTTTTTGTCTCACCGCTGTTCAGTTACGAATGCTCTTGCAGTTTCCAAAATGTCCTAATTTAGTTCTCACGGGGTAATGAATAAAAAATAGCCAGAAGCGGCCGTATACTGGGGGACCATTATCGGGGAAACACATGTTTTGTTTTATTGTTATTGTTGAGTAAACTGGTTTCCTGTTCTTTAACTTTCTCACGTTTCTGTGTCGAATGTGAACCTCAACAATGCAAGTGATGCGATTACCTAAACGTTATCTGAACAGTCGCCAAATACATCAGAAACTGTGTAACTGTATCATAATTAACTTTTACCAAAAATAATTAGAAACCCTAAAAACTGTATACTAGCAAAACTATACCGCGAAATTTTGTATTGTGCAGTGCAGTGAACAGTGATACAACGTGTGAATCACAGTACCTGACCTGCCGCTGGAACGCACAGAACTAAGAGTAAAATTTTACGTACAATTACAAATTCAATTTTGAAAAAAAAGTCTAAAACGGTTCTGTAAAAATAACCTATATACGTATGCAAATTGACTAAATAAAATTCCGAACACTAAAAGGTATACACGCGAATGTAACACTGCACTGAAAGGGAATGTCTGCGTAAGAAATGAGATCTGAACAGAACTTTAACGAAACTGACCCTGAAGATAATTTTGAAACACAATGTTTAATTGTGACTGATCTTACTGTTTCCTGTCAGATGCTGAAATGACCCTAACAATTTTTGCACGACTTACGTTGTGGCAACGGAAATTTGCTACTGCTCGAAAGCGATGAATATTAAAATACAGTCCCACAGCAAACCAGTTAAAGAAAAACTTTGCCAAGGACAATGCAAGACAAAATAGCTACGCTAAGCACATCAGGCTTTTTTCAGTGACTGTTCCTCTCAGTGCGTTGCCGCAACACACGATTAGAAACTGACCTTTCGTAAGGAGACGGTGGTAGAAACTAAATCTATTGATGTCGAAGACACAAGCATTCAAAAACTTTATTGTGAATTATGAGACTCATTCCTTAATAATTACAACAATCTTCAAAAAATTCATGTCTTATTGAAAAAGATGTTAATCTGCTGTATAATATGTTAATGAAATAGTAAAGGAGTGGTGAAACTGTAATTCTGAGTCCAAGCTATGTGAGCAGATAACTTTGTTTAATCACGTGTCGAAAATCAAATTGGCTGACCCTGATCAATAAAGAAAAATCGTGCTAGAACTTAGTCTTTCTAAAAGTCATGGCAAATTACGTACCAGTATGAAAAGCAGCGACAATATTACCTGAATATCTTCAAACTTCTCGAATCAGTCTTTACATAATCATGTTTCCAAAAAACAACATCCTCTGTGTTTACGTTTCTGTGTTCTGCTAGTTGTTTCCAGACTGCTCAGCAGCTTAACACACGCCCTAATCTCTATCCGTCTGCAACTTTACGAGACGCCTTTACGGAAAGTAGTAATCTATCTTTTCCTTACATTGCTGATACTCCAATCCGTAGTTTTCATTGTTTTGTTTTAATTATCACTGAATGCTACACTGACAACGATAATGCTACTGACAACCAAAGATCACACTGTTTGTACTCAAGACCTGTGTAGTGTAACATACCTACAATTGAAGACTTTTGTTTGAAAAATATCCAGCGTACAGATATGAATAGAAAGAGAGCTCACATCAGTTCCATGGAATACCAAAAATTGGCTACAGATCTTACACACTCACTCTTCCAGTGAGCAGCTTAACAACTGATTATCTTTTCGTTTTATGAACGTTGCGAAAATATACAAACAACAATTGGGACAACACAGAATATATTCACCCATGGAAGCAAGCAGATGAGCAATCTTTGACTTTACCACTTCACCCTCAATGTTGTCTTCTAGTTAGAAAAAAAAGAACACCCAAAGTCATGTTTTAGGGCGTCTGTAAGCAACTTTATTAATCGAAAACTGTCATTATCTATAGTAATTTTGTTTAACGTTCAAAAGCAGCCAATCGAGATGCTGTGATAAAAAAAAGCAACAAACAGATTAAACGCTATGCAAGAGTGAGTGATGCCATACGCCCCCCCCCCCTCTCCCTACACACACACGCACACACACACACACACACACACACACACAGCCGAAAAACTAGTTAGAATGTTCCCAAAACTTCTTGGCCAATCCAGGTCACTTTTTCTCCGCAAATACAACAGTTCTTCTACTTCTTTTTTATCAGCCGTTTGTGTGCGTTTTCACTCCCCCCTTTCTCCCCGTCGCTTCTATCTTCCATATTGGCCACCACTACCACCCCCCATATGCCCCCTTCGCTGCCTCTGTCTCTGTATTAGACGGGTTTGAAATCATAACGCCTAAATATTGGTACATTTTTATTATAGTGTGATTCCAGTTATACATTTAAACAGTTTTAACTTGCCTATATCGTCTTCGTTAAGAGTTACTCTACTTTTTCATTCTAGTTGGTATATTGCTGTTCATTACATAGAACTTAGATTAGGCACACGCGAAAGTAATGGAATAACACGAAATGGACTAGCTAACGGTTAGGAAACTTGGAAGACATTAAAGATGATGCACCTGAGAGCATTCGTAGACAGGCGGAAAGTCTGGAGACCCGTTAGGAGATACCCAAACAGTTATGTAGCACCAATACAGAAGAGGCGGAGCGAGTCCGCAAGCCATTCACGTTTAGCTGAAAGCTTGTCTGGTTTCTCTTGCATTCAAAAGCTATCTCGTGCATGACGTGTCTTCTAATTTCCTAATTTATTCAATGAACTGTTGCTGCAGTTTATGTTCACGCAACGAATGCGACGAATTGCATAGTTTAACAATTAACACGTTAATGCTGTACAAAATTCCGAGTAATTCGAATCGTGCGTTACGTCAGACTGAAAAGACACATACAGGGTGAATTCGATTTCAACCGACCTTTATTTATGGATATTTTCTGAACATTTTGGTATAAGAGATGCGTGGTCTCCGGTGACCAGCTCAAGTGTAACAGTATTTCATTTTATTTCTTATTCCCATTTATCTTCGCATATGTCCATTGATAAAATGGAGCCTCATGTGATAGTTCTTCTTCTACATCTGAAGATGAGTACGCTGCAACAATCGATACTAAACTGTTGAAAGTGAGTTACAATATGACACTGAATACGAGGCGCAGGCGTAGTGTTGACAATCAACAGAAAATGAGGAAGAGTGAAGTAACTGATTGTCTCTCTGTGGTGAACCATGAATCGCAAAAGAAAAGGAGGCCATGGTGCTCGAAGGCCGATGCTATAGCAGTCCAGGTGATAGTGGAAAAAGGGAAACTCAGTCCTTGGCCAATCTTCAGTACGGCATATTGAACATGACGGGGGCCGCCGCCAACTGGAATGCATGGATGCTAAGATCCTTTCGCACCGCATGCCGAAGGGAGGCAGCAGAAAAAATTTTGCAGCTGTGTCGGTCTGTCCATATGAGTTGTTTAGTCGCCAGTCACAATGGACGAGCGTTGACCGTTTCACCATGACTCAGACATAAAGGAAACAATACGTAGTGATGAGTAGTTTCTGGGACTACTATTTATTTAACGTGACAAGATTAGTGCCATCAGGTGCTCACTTACATCTAACCAGAAATTTTACATATTTGGCAATATGCATATATAATATGCAACAAGATAAAACATTTAGTAAATACTAGCGCAGAAAGAGGAAAAAAGTACTCTACATCAGTAAATGTGAAGTACAACTCTAATGACAAGGTACAGTTAAACTACGAGAGCTGGCAGCAGTGGACACGCGAGAAAGATTGGAAGAGAGGACGAAAGATGAACTTGATAAAAAAATATTTGCGAAGACAAAGAAAAAGGAAGTGACATGATTGACTGAGAAATGGAAAGAACAAGAAGATTACAACAGTATTTTTGCTGGTAAGAGCCACATCCCAAGACAACGATGGACATCATTTAGTTTCAGTATGATGGACGTATTGGAATTATGGCCAAAGTTTAAACGGAATGTAAATCGCTCTCTGGGCAAGTATTGCTGAGTAAGTGGATTTAGTACAGCCGTATTTGCCGATTATAGGTGGCCACCACAAATAAGCTAGAAATAAATAAATAAATATTTTGCGCGAAAATAAGCCGCATACTGATTGAGAGGAGAAAAATTACCAGAAATTTACTAGTAATTACGAGTAAAACTTAGGAATGTCTACATCTACATCTACATGGATACTCTGCAAATCTCATTCAAGTGCCTGGCAGAGGGTTCATCGAACCACCTTCACAATTCTCTATTATTCTAATCTCGTATAGCGCGCGCAAAGAACGAACACCTATATCTCTCCGTAAGAACTCTGATTCCCTTTATTTTATCGTGGTGATCGCTTCTCCCTATCTAGGACAGGGTCAACAAAACATTTTCTCATTCGGAGGAGAAACTTGGTGAGAAGGTTCCGTCGCAACGAAAAATGCCTTTCCTTTAATGATGTCCAGCCCAAATCCTGTATCATTTCTGTGACACTCTCTCCCATATTCCGCGATAATACAAAACGTGCTGCCCTTTGAACTTTTTTGATGAACTCCGTCAGTCCCATGTGGTAAGGATCCCACACTGCGCAGCAGTAGTCTAAATGAGGACGGACAAGCTTAGTGTAGGCAATCTCCTTAGTAGATCTGTTACATTTTCTATGTGTCCTGTCAATAAAATGGAGTCTTTGGTTAGCCTTCCCCACAACATTTTCTGTGTGTTCCTTTCAATTTAAGTTGTTCGTAATTGTAATTCCTAGGTATTTAGTTGAATTTACGGCCCTTAGATTAGACTGATTTATCCTGTAACCGAAGTTTAACGAATTCCTTTTAGCGCTTATGTGGATGACCTCACACTTTCCGTTATTTAGGGTCAACTGCCAAATCCGCACCATTCAGATGTCTTTTCTAAATTGCTTTGCAATTTGTTTTGATCTCCTGATGACTTTTAGTCGATAAACGATAGCTTCACCTGCAAACAACCTAAGACAGCTGCTCAGATTGTCTCCCAAATCGTTTATATTGACAAGTAAAAGCAAAGGGCCTATAGAGCTACCTTGGGGAACGCCAGAAATCACTTCTGTTTTATTGGATGTCTTTCCGTCGATTAGTACGAACTGTGACCTCTCTGACAGGAAATCATAAATCCAGACACATAACTGAGACGATATTCCATCAGCACGCAATTTCACTACAAGCCGCTTGTGTGGTACAGTGTCAAAAGCCTTCCGGAAATACAGAAATACGGAATCGATCTGAAATCCCTTGTCAACAGCACGCAACATTTCATGCGAATAAAGAGCTAGTTGTGTTTCGTAAGAACGATGTTTTCTAAATTCATGTTGACTGTGTGTCAATAGACCGCTCGCTTTCTTCAAGGTAATTCATAATATTCGAACACAATGTATGTTCCAAAATCCTGCTGTATATCGACGTTAATGATATGGGCCTGTAATTAAGTGGATTACTCCTATCACCTTTCTTGAAAATTGGTGTGACCAACTTTCCAGTCTTTGGGTACGGATCTTTCGTCGAGCGAATGGTTGTACACGATTGTTAAGTATGGAGCTAGTGTATCAGCATTCTCTGAAAGAAACCTAATTGGTGTACAGTCTTGACCGGAGGACTTGCTTTTGTTAAGTGATTTAAGTTGCTTCATTATTTCGAGGACATTTACTTCTACAATACTCATGTTGGCAGCTGTTCTTGATTCGAATTCTGGAATATTTACTTCGTCGTCTTATGTGAAGGCATTTCGGAACGCTGTGTTTAGTAACTCTGCTTTGGAGGCACTGTCTTCGACAGTATTTCCATTGCTATCGCCCAGAGAAGGCATTGATTATTTCTTGCTGCTAATATACTTCACATACTATCAGAATCTCTTTGGATTTTCTGACAGGTTTCGAGAGAAAGTTTCGTTGTGGAAATGGTTATAAGCATCTCGCACTGAAGTTCGCGCTGAATTTCGAGATTCTGAAAAAGATCGCCAATCTTGGGGATTTTGCGTCTGTTTAAATTTGGTATGTTTGTTTCGTTGTTTCTGCAACAGTTGTCTGACCCGTTTTGTGTACCAAGGAGGATCAGCTCCGTCGTTTGTTAATTTATTTGGTATAAACCTCTCAACTGCTGCCGATACTATTTCTCTCAACATGTATCGTAAACATTTGTTTTAACTTATGATACAGCTTATTGGCACCCAATAACGGTACCATATTTTGTTTTAGGCTATTCGCTCTCATCACTGTCAGCACCGGTATTCACTTCATTATACTCACTCCCACCATTTTCTTGATTCTCTTCCCACAGTACGTCTTCCTCGCTGTCATCCAGCGCATTCGAAATGCAGAATTTCTTCAACCGCTTGATGTTGAACTCTGATGATATGGAGGACCATGAAATAATAATTCGCTTGTACAGGAGAGTGGCTGATAGCTTCTTACTCTTATATTGTCTATTGAAACCGAGGATCTAGAAACGACTGAGAGGTTTCGTCCCGCCGTAGCACTCAGCGGTTCACAACCCCACAACAGGCCACAGCAGTCCACCCACCCCACCGCCGCCTCCTCACACCCAGAGTTATTGTGCGGTTCGGTCTCCAGTGGACCCCCCTGGGAGCGCCTCACAACAGACGAGTGTAACCCCTATGTTTGCGTGGTAGCGTAATTATGGTGTACGCGTACGTGGAGACAGTGTTTGCGCAGCAATCGCCGACATTGTGTAACTGTGGCGGAATAAGGGGAACCAATCCGCATTCGTCGAGGCAGATGGAAAACCGCCTTAAAAACCATCCACAGACTGGCCAACACACCGGACCTCGACACTAATCCGCCGGGCTGATTCGTGCCGTGGACCGGCACGCCTTCCCGCCCGGAAAGCAGTGCGTCAGACTGCACGGCTATCCGGGCGGGCCGTAATGGTGTAACTACGGACAGTAACCTACCACCTCTCGAGGCAGCTTATTATCCCACTATGACATCCGAGCTTATTATTATCCTGCAGTTTTCCTTATCGAGATTCAGTAGTTTCTGTTAGCATTAGTGTTGATGTGTTATGAAGCAGAATTACTAACTCGCTTGTCGTAAGATGTCAACAGCCGTCCCTAACAGCGAAACTGTTGCACGAACTGACTACTCGATTATGTCGTATAAATGTTCGATGGGAATCCCGTCGGGCGATCTGGGTGGCAAAATCATTCGTTGGAATTGTCCAGAATGTTCTTCAGTCGCGAACAATTGCGTCCTACTGAAATGGCGCATTGTCATCCATGAAAATTCCCTCCTTGTATGGGAACATGAAGTCCATGAATGGCTGCAATCGGTCTTCAAGTAACAGAACATAACCATTTCCAGTCGGCGATAGGTTCAGTTCGACCAGAGGACCCAGTCCATTCCATGTAATGCAGCCCACACCATTATGGAGCCGCCGACAACTTACACAGTGGCGTGTCGACAACTTAGGTCCATGGCTTCGTGGGGTCTGCACCACACTCGAACCCCACCATCAGCTCTTACCAACTAAAATCGGGACTCATCTGACCAGACCAGAGTTTCCCAGTCGTCTAGGATCCAAGTTGTGTAATCACGAACCCAGGAGAGGCACTGTCGTGTTATTAGCAAAGGCACTCGCGTCGGTCGTCTGCTGCCATAGACCGTTAAAGCCAAATTTCACGGCACAGTCCTAACGTCCGTCGGTAATTCGCACATTGATTTACATTGATTTTTGCGGTTATTTCACGCTGGGCTGCTTATCTGTTAGCACTGATAACTCCATACAAATTCCGCACTCTCGGTCGTTAAATGAAACCCGTCGGCCACAGCGGTGTCCATGGAGAGAGGCAATGCCTGAAATTTGGTATTCTCGGCATGCTCTTGACACTGTGGATCTCGGAATATAGAATTCCCTAATGACTTCCGAAAGGGAATGTCTCTTGCGTCTAGCTCCAGCTACCATTCCGCGGTCAAAGTCTGTTAATTCCCGTCCAGCGGTCATATCACGTAGGAAGGCTTTTCACACGAATCACCATAATACAAATGACAGCTCCACCAATACATTACCCTTTTATACCTTGTGTACACGATACTGCCGCCATCTGTATATGTCCATATCGCTATCCCATGACTCTTGTCAGCTCAGTGTATTTGTTGTGAGGTTACCATTTAAATGTGATAAGAGACCAAAATGTATACATTTTATGACAGTGGAATCAAGGATTGTAGCGAAATTGATTCGACTTGGAATATGATACTCTAGCTTCACGTGTATGAGATTACTGATTTTTTGTGTTTTGTTTTAATGCCTACGATACCAATCATGAACCAGACAATGGGCGGGTCAGTTTAATTCATAACCGTATAACCATTCTTAACGTAGGAATACGATATAGTCGCAGACTGACGGACGGTTATTGCTACTTATACAGAGCGAATATTAATAAAACCGACAAACATCAGGTACATATTCCTGGGAAAAAGGTTCTACGAACATGCGTCCGGAAATGCACGCTTGTCATGGCAGATAGCGCTGACGAATGGCAGTGCCTCTGACAGATCTCCCGGGTTCGATTCCCTGCGGGGTCAGGGATTTTCACCTGCCTCGAGATGACTGAGTGTTTATGTTGTCCTCATCATTTCATCATCATTCATAAAAGTGTCGAGTTTGGACTGAGCAAACGTTGGGAATTTGAACGGGCGCTGATAACCGCGCAGTTGAGCGCCCTACAAACCAAACATCATCATCATCATCTGACAGATTGCTGTGTGTTTCTTATGTGTAGCAGGCTGTGTGATTGACGCAGCGTACTGTAAGCAGCAGAATGGTCCGGTATTCATATCGGAAACAACCCGAGATGGTGTTTGTGCACGGCCAAGCATATGGAAGCGTTGGGGAGGCAGCACGGCTATATCAAAGTAAGCACCCTCACAGACATTAGACACCTCACACAACATTTCAAGCCCTTTTTGGGCGTCTGTGTGATCATAGGTCCTTTCAGACAGACGAATGTGCAGGGAGGCGACGGACTGCGCGTACACCAGATATGGAGGACCGGGTTCTACAGGATACTGGGACGAACCCTAGCATAACCTCCAGGCAAGTGGCTCGCCAACATGGTGTAACCTAAAGTACGATTATGTGTATCCTGCGTGACAACCGCTACTATCCGTATCACCTGCAATCCCATAGAGGCCACTTTGAACATCTGTTGTTGATTTCAATGCTATGCAGCTCTGTACTGTGTTCCGGGACGACTTGTTGTTGCACGCACACTGGCCATTTTCTGACACGTGTTCATAGGACCTTTTTTCCACCATTTCCAGTCAGTAATCCGTCCCTGCAGCTCGTCCACTCTGTATACTACTGATAGCACCACACGCGACGACTATGTACTGCTGCGAAGGAAAATTCAACTCGTGGTGTCAGGCCATGCTTTGCCACACAACACTACGAACATAACATGCACGAAATTTTAACTTCTGCATCGCTTTAGCAACACTACCATACGAAACCTGAGATTGGACACAAAGTCTCATGACACCTTTTTCAAGGCGAACTGAGTCTCACATTCTTCGTCTCAGCCAGTTTAACGTGTGTCAAAATGACCGGTCTCCAAGTTTTCTTTTTATCAGCAACTGACCCGCATGCTCGAAAACGGGTGATTAATCTCGCTAGTGTGGAAGTGTTCGACACAGCGGCATCTGTATATTTCCCATGAATTGCGTGTACAACACTCCGTGCATACCAGCAACTTGAAAAATACTGTTCAGCAAGAAAACTCGTTGCTCTTGTGAAAACATGTTTACCAAACAATGAATTGCGCAATACGAATGACGCATATGACCTGTACCCATCACAATGACGTCTTGGTGTGTTGTCGGTAATACTTTTAGTGCTGTCATGCAATCGCTGATTTAACGAATGCGATGCAACTCCAGTTTACACACACTTCTCTTTCTGTAAGTGCGACTTTTCGATCGTGCTGCAAGGCGAACTATTGTCTGCAACAGGTCGATATAGGAAAGCGTTCTTTCTGGCAGGGCAGTCCCAGTCATTAACCAATTACCGACGAGCCTAGTCAAATGAGACGCGAGAGGAATTTCCGAACGATGTGGCGATAGGTCACGCTGCACGAGTTACCACCGGACTCATAACAAAGCTGCTATCCACTGCGGGAGTCAGACAGTCGTTATCGTGGCTGTATCTTAATACTTTGCTGCAGCGTGTGATAGAATTCCAGGTGTCCGCTGACTTACGTGAATTGAAGGTCGTTTTTATGTACAAGTTCGATAACTGACAGTCTATTACAAACTACTCGTACAATGTCTCTAACTCATAAGGTAAATTTACGTGGTTTCTCAGCTACATTTCTCCCTTCGTTGGGGTTCAAGTCCTCCCTCGGGAAAGGGTGTATGTGTGTGTGTGTGTGTGTGTGTGTGTGTGTGTGTGTGTGTGTGTGTGTGTTGTCCATAGCGTAAGTTTATTTAAATTAGTCTATAGGCTTAGGAACCGATGAGCTTAGCCGTTTAGTCCCATAAGACCCTTACCACAAATTTCCAATTTCAGCTACATTTCACCGGGCGAGATGGCGCAATGATTAGCGCACTGGACTCGCATTTGGGCGGAGGACGGTTCAAATCCTCGTCCGGCCATCCTGATTTACGTTTTCCGTGATTTCCCTACATAGCTTCAGGCAAATGCCGGGATGGTTCCTTTGAAGGGGCACAGCCAACTTCCTTCCCCATCCTCCCCTAATCCGATGGGACCGATGACCTCCCTGTTTGGTCCCTTCCCCCAAATCAAACAACCAACCAATCAGCTACATTTTATTGTTCATAATATCGTTCCGACAACACCGTGCTTGTAGTTTCTTCAGTTTCTTGATACCAGGCGTACAAAATCGCTTAGGCCTATGGATATCTTTGAGTGAATCCGATATAAGCTTCAGTTTCTCTGTTTCGTGTGCACGCATAAGTGTTCTAACATTTATTGAAAGGCAGAACATAGTTTGATTGGAACGTAAGCTGAAGTGACTTTGATTAGAAAACAAGAAGTAATGGTAACATAACAGGGTTCGTTGGAGATATAAACTGCCCAATCACATGCGATATGAAAGCTCGTAATGCATCATTTTCATGACATCTTCCGCCAGAATGATAGCGCTGCTGCGGTTGATGCAGGGTGTTATACTACATCGCAATTGAATGTAAGCAAATGGCTATGTTTCAATTAATACTGAGTTAATGACTTAAAACAGGGCCGTTAAAAGCTTAATTACTTCATGAATAGTCCTAACATTTTAACACCAGAAACTAATTCTACATTGATATTGCAGACGGTTGATGTACATCAACATATTATTTTAACTTTCTTCTATTTTTAAGGAAAAAATAGGTATTTTTAAATGTGAGCCATATTTTGTTCTTTTTTCAAAACTAATTCGATCAGATAAATGTAAATAGTGATTATATAGCAAAAATGTGGCATTCTGTCATAGTCACCATTTAAAATTACAATTTATGTACACCTGCATAAATCATTCAATCGACAATAAACTCTTCTGACTTGTAAATTACAACGTTGCCCTGTGCTGCTTTTAAGGAGAACCATTCCAAACAGCGAGTTAGCAAGTGATGAACATGACATTTGTCTGTTACTATACAGCTGCTAGAAAAGTTTCCATAAATATCAGATTCACAAGATATCAGTCAGTTTGTTTCAGCTGGAAGGTAAGCTGTCGTGTCTTGTGTTAGTTTATAAAACAAAGCAATAACATTTCCCTGAGTTTCTTTTAGTTAATGAGTTGCCATCCACCATCGAAAATCAGTTCCAAAATGAAGATGGATGTAATGTTTTTATTGTTTCTTTTTTCCACCTATCATTGAAAATCAGTACCAAAATAGTGAACCTGTGGTAGTGCAACATAAATTTAAAAAAGAAACAAGCTAAAGTAAGTATTGCAGCTTCATGGTTTAGAAAAAAATATGGAAGCACCAAAAAACGCTTCGGTGTAGAAAACCCATCAGCATTCAAAACTGCTTCCAGTCGCCTCGAAATAGATAAGGGAATCGTGTAGCATTCTCCCTGCAAGATCTAATGATTGTGGTGACCAGGGGAACTACGACACTTCACCTTAGTACTCACTAATCCAGTCCTGGATAGAGATGCAAATGGTACATCGATGCTTCGAAAACATCGAGATTTCGACCATAAATATCGTGGCTTCCGTCGTTGCTTTGAATGGCAATACATAACCGATGCATCGATGACAAAATTCCAAAAACATCGAAATCATTCAACAATGGATGATTCACTCCGTTCGTGGGTCCTCAGTCTTCGACGCTTCGGGTCTCGTAATTTGTGCAGTGTTACATTTACTGCGTCGTCTCGATTTTTGTACTTTCGATCTAGTGGATAAGTAAAATAAGGTTACAAGATTTCATTTACTTAAAATAGTCTCCATTGAATTATGCGCTGGGATCACTGATTGTAATACAAGTGATTCTCATTGTCCCAGTGTCCATTTTACAAGGTGTCAAGTCGACAAACTATAAAAGCCAGGATTGACGACTCGTATGATCAATGAATGATATTTCTAAAACATACAATAAGAATGCCAAATACTGATGCATTACCTACAATATTTGGACAGAAACAATGCAAAATTAATCATTTGTGGGCATTAATATTCACTTTCTAGACAAGGCTCAACTCCTCAGCCGAGCATTGGTGCTTTTGAGCTGACAGAATACGACACATCGCTGTACATCACTGGAAAAAATGACAGATATATTCTCCGAGTGGAATATTTCAATCGAAAAAGTTTCAGCTACCATATCAGATAATGACAGCACTGTTATGAAGGTCATTTGACACATGTTCGGCGACAAACGACTACCTATTGTTTTGCTCATACGATTAACGTATTCGTAACTAAAATCACTGATGATGCAAAACATTAAACTGAATTAATACTTACGGTCCGAGATATCATCAAATATATTAAAGCGAGCATCAGTGCCATCGACCAGTTGCGGAAAATATAGGTAGAGACGAGACTGAAGGAAGGCCAAAGTAAAAAAAAATAAAAAAAGCTTTACTTGGTATTCGCGCATAATGGAATTCGTGCTTGTGTATGCTGGAACGTTTCCTAGAGTTAGTGTCCGTTGCGGGAGTGATACTTCTAATTAGACTGAGGCTCTCTCAGTGGTTTCCAGCAGCGGATTAGATTGTGTCAAACAAATGGCGGAATCTCTACGACCATTTGGAAAACCAACAAAACCGATTTCAGGGGACACTTCCATTACAGTAAGTAATGCGATCCCGTTAGTCACTTGTGATCGGTACACTGTCGAAAAGATGATACCTACAAATAAAAGCTGGCAAGAACTTTCGGCAACTTAGAACATACCATCTTTCTGCCATTTTCAACAATTCTTGATCCAAGATTCAAATTCATTGCTAACTAAAAGGTAATTAATTGCCGCCGGCCGAAGTGGCCGTGCGGTTAAAGGCGCTGCAGCCTGGAACCGCAAGACCGCTACGGTCGCAGGTTCGAATCCTGCCTCGGGCATGGATGTTTGTGATGTCCTTAGGTTAGTTAGGCTTACTTAGTTCTAAGTTCTAGGGGACTAATGACCTCAGCAGTTGAGTCCCATAGTGCTCAGAGCCATTTGAACCATTTGAATTAATTACCTACATAAACGTATACGGGAATTTACAATCAATTACGACACATCCGATGAGTCGGATAACGAAGAGTCTGACACTTGAAAATACCACAAGCAGCTGACACACAGAAAGATGACAAATGAGTGATCAATCTCTGCTGGAAACATTAGTGAAAATGAGGTTCAAATGCACCTGTTGTCTCTTGTTACGCCACCAATAAAAAGAGGCTATATTGCAATCTGGGAGCGCATGAAGTAATTTTTCTTAAAACTTGCAAAAACTGTCAAAGTGTGTCTTCCCGTCGCCGCCACATCTGTACCAAGCAAGTGCTTGTTCTCTAAGCCTGGGGCAACCACCCAGGAAGAAGCTTTTAGGAACTAGATTATCTAAGCTTTTTTCCTAAATTGCGTGTTGTCAAATGAAAAAAAAAATAATTTAATGATAAAGAATGAATTTCCTTTACAAGATCCATTTTATTTAGTTTCGTAATATGGTTTATATGAAGATAGTCACCGCATCGGCATCATTGCGTCTAACGTAACTTAACGTTAGAAATAACATTAGAGAAGGAAAGTTGCTGCTCACCATATAGCGGATGTGCCGAGCCGCGATAGGCAAAAACAAAAAGTTCCCACAATTATAGCTTTCGGCCATTAAGGCCTTTGACAGCAATACACACACACACACACACACACACACACACACACACACACACACATCTGCAGTCTCAAATAACTGAAACCACATCTGAGAATGGAGACGTGTGTGTGTGTGTGTGTGTGTGTGTGTGTGTGCGCATGTGGGTATGTGTGTCTATTGCTGACAAAGGCCTTAATGGCCGAAAGCTATAATTGTGTGAATCTTTTTGTTGTGCCTATCGCGGCTCGGCATCTCCGCTATATGGTGAGTAGTAACTTTCCTTCTCTAATATTGTTACATTCAATCCTGGATTTTCCATTGTTTGATTTTTGCTTAACGTTAGAAACGATAGACAGATCTGTGAAGAAACAGGTTCCTTCGTGTTTTAAAATATCTCTGACCACATAACGTATGCTGTTTTATTATGCTAATTAAAAATATCATTTTGGCTTGCTTTTTCAAATATTTCCAAAACACATAGAAACATCGTAAATACATAGATGTATCGTTTTTAAGAGTGATGTTCTTTTACTATCTCCGGCCGGAGTGGCCGAGCGGTTCTAGGCGCTACAGTCTGGATCCGCGCGACCGCTACAGTCGCAGGTTCGAATCCTGCCTCAGGCATGGATGTGTGTGATGTCCTTAGGTTAGTTAGGTTTATGTAGTTCTAGGGGACTGATGACCTCAGAAGTTAAGTCCCATAGTGCTCAGAGCCATTTTTTCTTTTACTATGGAAGCTTTTCGGGTGAACGTCGACGTCACAGCATCGCTGTTTCACTACTGAGACGTAAACTCGGCCAGAACTCGCAAACGGTGTGAAATAAGACTAAGCCCACAAAATGACTTTCCTCCATTGCTGCATAGTCCATGTTTTATGGTTTTCACGCCACGTTTCCCTGTTACGGGTGTTTGCGTCACTGATGAGTGATTTTGGAATTCCATCTCGCCTTACATTTCCTTGCTTATAGAGGTTCTTCTGCGTTGTTTTAGTGCTGACAGAGTTAGTCAGCGTGACATTCAGCTCTGCAGTGACGTTTGCAACTGTCGTCCTGTCATTCTTCGTCACAGACCTGTTCAACGGGCGTCTGTCACGATCACACATCACGCAGTTCCGCCCGCGTTGTATCTCAGCTGATGTTCTTCCGCTATCCCTGTATACGGTATAAACCTTCGATACGACACCTCTTCCAACACGAAACACTTCGGCTGCCTTGGTTACGAGCACCATAGGAGCACAATTTGCCACTTTCTAACTCATTCGGTTCCAACATAACGTACTCATTTATAAATACACAGAACACTGTTATGACCATGACTGACAACTGAAACGTTTTGCGGACATCGTTCAGGTGCCGTTCGAGGTCAAATACAACAGCACAACCTGTAGGCTCTGCTAGCATCTGCATTTATGTTCAAACATGCGGGCCTCGAACTGTTTTCATACTTAACGTCCAACCGCCGTATTGTGCAAATGGAGATTCATTCACCTGTGAAGGGTACTAGATTTATGACGACATGTGCTCAAAAACATATCGGGAATGGTCAACAATGCCGATACAACCGGTACGCAACATTTCGGTCGTCTGCTGCGTCCGTACAAAGACTTAACTTCAAGGTACTACCACAGAATGGCTAGTATACAGAAAGGAAGCAGAGGGTGGCTCGTTTGTTATATGTATGAAGTCATGCATTGCGCTCAACGCCGTATTGAAACCGAGTAAAGGCGAAGCGATAGCTGCTTACTGCTACGGCTCGAAATGGAAATCCTTACCAAACGGAAGTAATGCAACCGTCAATGAAACAAGTTGTGATAAATCTTTAGTTAAAAACTTATAATATAAGCCCTTAAATTCATTACTATTCATATGTGCAAGCTGAGAACTGCCACTCCTAATTTCAGATAACAATGAAACTTCTTTGTTATGTAAATATCGGTTCTTTCTTTGCAGCAATTTCATTTTACCTCTTAATTTTTCGCCGCGCGGGGTAGCCGTGCGGTCTGGGCTCCTTGCCATAGTTCGCGCGGCTCCCCCTGTTGGAGGTTCGAGTCCTCCCTTGGGCATGGGTGTGTGTGTTGTCGTCGGTGTAAGATAGTGCAAGTTAGATTAAGTAGTGTGTAAGACTAGGGACCGATGACCTTAGCAGTTTGGTCCCATAGAACTTACCACAAATTTCCAATTCTTAATTTTTCTTTTCTGGGGACTTCGAGCTGAATATCAAGTTCACCTCCAACAGAAACAGCTGTTGCGGGACACTTCGCAGCGGTTTATGTTGTATCAGTGCTGAAATTTTCATTTGCACTTCCAAACTGAAAACAACGCATAGGTGTTATTTCCTTGTATGTCTGGATGAACAGCCGTTAATGACTGCTGTCTGAAATAAATTCACAATAAATTGGTGTGAACGAATAGCCGAAGTTGTTACGGCGACCACCCGCAAGCGGAAAATCCAGGTTCGAGCCCCAATCCGGCACATATTGGGATGTCACAGATATATGGTATATGTATAAACACAGCTGATGCCAAAATATTCGCAGTCAGCGAATTGATTTCCAAATGACAATCGTACAACTGTAAATGAAGACAGTGTGTGATGAGGTCCTACACTCCGAGGAGCGTAGGGGACGATGCTATGCTAGGCAAGGTCCTAGTGGTGGTGGTTTGCCATTGCCTTCCTCCGACCGTAATGGGGATGAATGATGATGATGAAGACGACACAACAACACCCAGACATATCGAGGCAGGAAAAATCCATGACTCCGCCGAGAATCGAACCCTGGACCCCGTGCGCGGGAAGCGAGAACGCTACCGCAAGACCACGAGCTGCAGACAAATGAAAACATTAGGCTGCATTAAAATTTAATTCATACAAATGTTTTGAATCAGGCCGAGACCTGCAAGTTCACTCTAACATGTCATGTAATATGAATCATATTCGTTCAATAAACGACTGATTAGTGTCGCAAACAAATTCTTAAAAGCTTTATCCTAAATATGAGATGTGTTTTAGATTTTCCATTATGTAACTGTTGGTATCTAATGTCTTCTTCACCATTTTCTTCGACCAGTAAGTAGAACAATAAATCGTGATTATTAATCACTGGACTCTCATTAGTGTGGACGACGGTTCAATCCCGCGTCCGATCATCCTGATGTAGGTTTTCCGAGATTTCCCTAAATCGCTTCAGGCAAATGCCGGGATGGTTCCTTTGACAGGGCATGGCCGACATCCTTCCCCATCCTTCCCTAATCCGATGAGACCGATAACCTCGCTGTTTGGTCTCTTCCCCCAAATCAACGCAACCTTAACCCAGCAGTGATCATTTATTGATGAAACATGCGTCTACTTGCAAGAACTGTTCACGACTGAGCTTCAGCCGACTTGCACAATTTCAATTTATAAGCTATATTTAGCGCGCAGCATGTATCATCTGAAATGAACTAAACTTAATGTAGCCAGTGACCACATGTTTCACTGCAAACACTTCAAACTATTTGCTGCAGAGTATTAAAAATCAAATGTCGCCGAGACTATGACCAATTTGAAAAAATAGGTCATCATTGACCTGTGATACGAAATTGTAAGTTATGAAAGAATTGTTTTGTGCACCAGTTGGTTTCCTCGGAATCTAACGAGAGGTATTAATGAAGAAAACGCGCAAATGCAAAACAAGTCGTTTCTTTCTTTTTTTTTTAAAAAGAAAAGGACCTCTACCGAATAATTAATCACGGGATTTGGTGTGGCTTTGCTTCATTTACACTTTTTAGAGTTTAATGAGTTATTACTGTTTAGAGCACGAAAACTGGAAAAGTCACTTTTCGAGGTCCTCGTTCTGTAATATTTTCTCCCGTTTGATAACATTATTTACCAAACGCAATCGACGATTCATGGCTACCAAGGAAGTCGGCGGTGTGAATTTATGGAACTTGAAAGAACATCATGAGAAATACTCATGGTAGTAACGGAAGATTTTATGTGTCCCAGGCACCGTACAGAAGTACAACGTTTTGTGCAAAAAAAAGTATTCTGTTGGTCTTTACCAAGTTATGAAACGCCCACAACTGATTCCACACAGGAGTATCTGGCACCATACACAGGAGCTGCAACAGTAAGAGTAGTAGCTGCTATAGCAGAGGTTGTAACACTAACGGTCTGTAGTAGCTGCGGTTTTACTGATAACAGAATCATTAAACCTGACAACGTTGGAAGTAGGTTAGTCGTTACAGCGGTTATGTGTTTCTCCGTGACGACTCAATGTAGTCGATGTCTTGACAGGGTTAAGTTAATGGAGGAGCATATAGCAAATAATATTATATTAACTTAATGCTCGTGATTATTTCATCACTAGTTGTGCACTGACGGTAGAGTTGCCTGTAGCAGGACGATCAACCAGGATTCATCCATTGAATCAAATCAAACGACGAGTAACACTACAATGCACTAAGATAACCAGATTATTCGCTGCACCCATCTTGTAAGATGATTGCGTATTACTGGCCATCGTACCGTTACATAACAGGGAAACAATCTAAATAATTAATAAATGAAATACTGATGCAGAAATGTAAATAAACGGAAGACACAGCCACTAAAACGAAAACTGTGCAAATTAATGTAAATTCATTACTGATGTCAATAGTATTCCAAAAATGCTAAAAAGACGGTAAAGTCACAGCTTCTTCTGCGTCGTTCATGACAGTAAAGAAAAACAAAAATGTGACGTAAAATACTGATTCCTAACATTGATCTTGAGGTTCTTAAGTTACTAGTTAAAATATGAACGTGTTTATTTCTTTCAAAAAAATGGTTGTTAGCTTGTTGTGCAAAGTAGCATATGGACCTCGAAAATGTTTCTTCAGTCAGTGTGAATCCACAAGGGGCTCGGGATATTTCATATTATTCTTTGAGTTAAGGGGGGAGTGCAATGAAAGGTTCATTTATTTTTATTGGAATACAGAGAGAGACGTTCAATAGTGTAGAAAAGGTTTGGTAACACTGGTTCCTCCATGAAATGTTTTGCTTACACTCAGCGCGGTGTTGATTATCTTTGAAGCTCCCTCCGCGCATTTTTAAGCCATCACTTCTGTGGCAGTAATCCTTATTTTAGAAGGAACAATCCGCTTCAATACCTATCTCTCACTGTCAGCAAGGTTGATCATCTTTCCATTGTCAAGGCACTTGATACTATAGCTTTAGAAGAAGGAGATTAACACGTGTGAAACATGCACGAATTAAATAGGCACTTCGGAACTGTGTAAATGGCCGGTAATTAACCTAACACCACAATATCCGCAATCTCAAAACGCTTTCAGCGAAATAATAGTATGAGGGAGAAAAAAACAAAACGTCGTTATGCAACAGCCAGATGCCATGATAAGCTCATAACTTGAGGTGTCCTTACCGTGGAGGTCCTTACCATGGTGTTCATATTTCTTTTGTCCGTCCCTGTAATATTCCATGTATTTTAATACCCGAGTTATGTGTAACTAGTGTCCACGTCATCTGTTAACAGAACGCAGACTTTAAACAACATTACACAAATGCTTCGCAGAAAGTTATCAGTACTCGCAACATGCCCAGGAATGTCTTCGACTTGAGCTTCATTCAGTCGCAAATATACTCCATATCGAAGTCAACCTGGAAGGCATCGGTGGTGCAAAATCCCAAAACTGGTCACACAATTATTTACATATTCTCCGTTGTAAATGAATTAGGTACTGATGTGCAGTTTTCCATATTTGACGTATTCCTTAGAGTTCAGTTCACATCAGTCAAGTCCTTAATACTCTAAAGGCAAAGTCGATTTTCAGTTTAGCAAATGTTTTTCTCTATGCATTTCTGTCATCTACGTTCCGTTTTAGTCCTTAAACCAGGCTACAAGGGTCCCATCACCTGTATCTGATTTAATATCAATCCTATTTCGCTCTGCTATAGATAAAAATGGCATTCTATGATAGTTTCAACGTGGTCCATATGCGCAGCATATTAACTAGGTTTATATCTCAGTGTTGGCAGAAATGTAAGTTCATAAAACGAGAGCCGTACCTTTTAAGTGTCCGTTCACATTGAATTCGCGTGAAGTGGTGCCGCCTAGCGGTGACTGCCTGCTACAGCTACGTTTGCCGCCCACCGCTAGATGGCACGTCATTTCACTTCATAGTAGACAGCACCAGAGCAAAGTCGAGCAGCACCTTACCGTGACAGCAAACAAGCTATTAAAATGCGTATGTACAGATAGCTGAAGCAACGAGCTACCTATTGACAAACCTTCCATTCCGCAGAACTACAGTGCAACGAATGACAAGGAAATGTGTATGGACTTGCGCAGTAGAAATCTTCTGACTGTTGTCCCCAGATTCGTGTGATTAAGAAATACTTTGGTTTTGAAGTATCGTTCATATACTTTTACTCTAGATACCGGTACTTATACATACCATAGTTAATATCTTTATCAATTTGTACAAATTTTCCTCATATTTCAACAGTAATGTAAAAAAATAAAAAACATTTCCCCATTGTGCACGTAGATAGCAATTTTGAACTAGTGTGCACGAATACCAAACGGCACCGAACGATCAGATACGACAGAATCAAGTTAATGATAATTCTTAGATAAAAAAAAGGTAATTATTATAAAGAGATTGCCGGTAACATTTTCATGGTGAGATCACTGTATTTGCGTAATGAATTATATGTAAGTTTTTAACGGTAAAAGTGTCTGTACCATCTTGAATGAGAGAGAATTAGGATTCAGAATGAAATTTTCGCTCTGCCGTGGAGTGAGCGCAGATACGAAACTACCTGGCGGATTAAAACTGTGTGCTGTACTGGGACTTCAACTCCGGACCTTTGCCTTTAGCGGGCAAGTGTTCTACCTATTTTTTCCGATTGAGCTACCCAAGTACGAATGACGACCCCTGCTCACAGCTTTACTTCCGCCAGTACCTCGTCTACTACCGCGGGCGTAGCTACCGCCTCATCAATAATTATACCCCCACTCCCCCACCCCCCCTCCCCCCCACGGATTACAGGGGCCCCGACATGTATTAGCAAAAATTCGTAACATGTCTTCTACAATCTCACTCCAAGTGAACGCTTAAGTCTTAAGCCGTACTCTAAACGCTTAATTAACAGGGCGTCCAAATGTTGGTAACACATGTGTGTTATAAGCACAGGTAGAGTACAAAACTTACATTGTGCTGTAGAGAAGCAACGCGAAATGATAACAGTCTGCACATGTGGATTTAAAACGTTATGGGCCGACTACCGGTTGTAGAGCCTCAACCGAAAATGGAGTGGTTTTTCATTCATTAGTTAAGTAACGTATGGCTGATGAAGAAAGGAAATAATAAGACTAGTATAGGCAAAGAGAGAATTCCTGGCCGGAAGAAGTCTATCAGCATCAAACATCGGCTTTAATTTGAGGAGGAAGTTTCTGATAGTGTACATTTGGAGCACAGCATTGTATGAAAGTGAATCATGGCTTGGGAAAACCGGAGGAGAACCGAAGACTTTGATATGTGGTGCTGTACATCCAACAAATAATTTTGAACGGTGAGTGCAAGTGCCACTCCAAGATGAAGAAGTTGACGACTTGGGATCACCTTCGAAACTTCTCCCGACGTTGACATTTTAGATATTGTCCAGAGATTTGCCGCACGTAGATGCTATTTACTGATGCCATTCGCGAAAATCTTACGTCCTCTGTCTCTTCCATGACCCCTTCAAGAGTGGTAGACTGTTCTCCGAAGACAATGTCAGGGAGTTAACGTGGCGGAGTCCCATTCGTGGCGTTAAAATTACGTTCTATTTTTAACTTCACTGTAACATTATTGTTTTGTTGACCTCTTACGATACCTATTTTCTATAATATTTTTATTGTAAAAATGTTTACTTCGTGGTTCTCAACAATCTGTATCTTTTATAAGATATTCATTACGTTCATAAGAGAAACATGTGGTTTGTAATTTGTTGCTACGTAATGCATCCCCTGTAGCTTAGTGCACCAGTGGGTAGGTACGAAGCTACGATCCAAATACTTGGTACGCGATCCCTGTTTGAGCCTAAGATTTTTCTGGCAATTGTCCGCGTCCTTAGCTGAATGGTCAGTGCGTGTGAATGGCGTGCAGTGGACCCATGTGAGATTCCCGTTCGTGTCGGAGATTTTCTCCGCTCGGGGACTGGCAAGAAACCCCTTGAGCGCGAGATCGCAAGTTCAGTCTTTAGTAACTCTCATTTCAGTGCTGTTTTGACAATTATGACAGGAAAAGTGTTAGCTACTAATGACTCATGTGCAGCAAGAGGGCGACAGATAATAGGTTTCCGGGAGATGCAGAGATCAATCTTCTATGAGATTTAAGTAATGTACTTCAGAAAATGGACATCACAGACGTTCAAAAAATGTTCGAAACAAATCATTAACCTGCACCGTAAACACCGAATGAGAAATGGCGCGCCAATGTCATCACGTTCGAAGGAGAACTCCTTGGGAGTTACAAAGAGTGCAAGACGTTCAGCTAGATATCCACTCTAAGAGAATGTACCGAGAGGGTGACAATTATTGAGCTATATGAAAAAAATAGCTATAATTTCTGAACGGTTCGCATTAGGACGTTCAAACTGCACGGTTGGCCGCTGAGCATGACGGGAATTAGTACGGGCATGCATGGATTGGTTTAGCGACGAAGCCCACTTTCATTTGGATGGGTTCGTCAAAAGCAACACTGGCGCATTTGAGGGACTGAGAATCCGCATTTCGCGTTCGAGAAGTCTCTTCATACTCAACTGGTGACTGTGTAGTGAGCAATGTCCAGTCACTGAATAATCGGTCCAGTACTCCAAGATGGCATGGTGACTAGCGAACAGTACGTGTAAGTTTTGGAAGGTGATTTCATCCCCATTATCCAAAGTGACTTTGATTTCGACAAAGTGTGGATCATGCAATACGGAGCTCGACCCCAGCAGGAGAGTGTTTAATGTTCTGAAGGAGCATTCTGGGGACCGCATTCTGGCTTTGGGGCACCCAGAAGCCACTGGCATGAGCCTCGATTGGCCATCTATTTTCCGGATCTGAACACATACGACTCCTTTTTGTGGGCTATATTAAAGACAATGTGTACAACAATAACCCCAAAACCATTGCTAAGCTGAAATCAGCCGTTCAGGTCATCGACAGCATCGATGCTCCGACACTTCAGCGAGTCATGCAGTATTTCGCTATTTGTCTGCGCCACATTATCGCCAATCATGGCAGGCATATCGAACATGACACAGCCTAAATCCGAATATCCGTAGCGACGTTTACCTGTTAAATAAAGTGTGTCCATCCTGTAGATTGTAACTAACGTACGTTTCTTATCATATAATTCAATAATTGCCACCCTGTACAATCATATTGATGTAATGGGCTGGTGAGAACTGATGGAATGTGATGGCACGCAAAATAATGCGAAACAGTCTTCCGTGGAGCCTATCGTGAAACTGGCTATCCTTTACGGCGTAGCCCAGATAGTGTGATAATATGTTTTATAGGCATGGAAAGGACAAAACATCCAGATGCTAAGTTTGTCCAATGGTTCCAGATGGTATGAACTGAGGTGTCGCACACTTTTCAGGAGGTATAGATTGCTGTAAACGAGACTGATTTTTAGACGCAGACCAGGAATCAAGGAAAAGCAAGTTATTTTGACGAGCTATGGGCCAAAAGCAGTGATCATACCATGGTTGTAGTTCTCTTGCTCCCATCTGCTGTCACAAATATTCTCTACTGCCTTGAAAGATCACGCATACTAGAAAGAATCGTAGGGGACATAGCACCTCCAACTTCTCGCAGCGCAGTAAATAACTTTACAGCCAATTTACCATCTAGATTAACTTTCTATATAACTGGTTACGATTGCGCTAAGGCACTGATGTTAACTGATCTCTCTTGGTGCCTCTGATGTCCAGAGTTCCTTTCATATGCATTTCTTCTTCAAATCCCAATTGGTCGAAACTGAAAACAAATTCCTCACTCAACGACGAGATCAGTTTATCTCAGCTACAAATTTTCGGGCCGATTCCGTAGTTTGCTATGCATCGTCAAGTTGATGCTTTGTTTGAAATTTCGTTATCTTACGCCTTCCAATTCTGTAATTGTGAAGTTATGCAGCCTCTCATTGCTACCCTTGAAAACGCTGTGATTCATGTCCCGCATAATTTTATGTGCATAATGTAGTAGGTCAGCATCCTTGAAACGCTCAAACATCAGTTTTTGTAGCAAGTGTGCATTGTTCTACCTCCAATATCTGTAGTTTTTCTTATGTCTTACACGGTCATATTGCTGTGGGCCTGATCGAAATTTGTTCGTAATTGTGCGTGATCTTCGATGTGCGTAATTATGTTTAGTACCCGCTCCTTGGACAACGATTATCCAGCACTATGTTCCAATGGAAACGGCGTTTTGGCTCCCAGCGCGACAAGGATGATGAACTACATGGCTCGAAACTTATTTAAATATCACGTTCACTTGTTGAGCACGTATCGTCATCGGTGTATGCCTCATGTACGAGGGTTATTCCAAAAGTAAGGTCCGATCGGTCGCGAAATGGAAACGACTATGAAAATCCGATAAAGCTTTGCACAGATGTGTTGGGTAGTGTCTCTAGTATAACCCCAGTTAGCATCACGTCGCTCTTCTCATTTCTGAGCTCGCAGTGAGTGCGTAAAGATGTCTAGAAAATAGTGTCTGCCGCCAAGTACGAGGGCCTGGTGAGAAATTTCGCCTGAAGCTATGCAGCCAACATTACATAACTGTCGTGCTGTTTCGTCTTCACGACAATTCTCAGCCGCATTCTGCAGGGGCAATGAAGATGCTCCTGCATCGTTTTCAAATGGAAATGTTAGATTACCCACAATACAGTCCGCAATTGTCTCCCCCTGAGTTTCATCTCTGGTCACATGAACCGCTGTCTTTGAAGACAACATTTTGACACAGACAACGAGGTGTAGGCCAGCGTGGAGAATTGGCGGAAAGCACTGGCGGTTGCCTTCTATGATGAGGCTATTGAAAAGTTGGTACAACGCTATGACAAAAGTCTAAGTCAGAACGGCGACTACGTAGAGAAGTAGCTGAAAGGTGTAGCTAATTGTTACAAGTAAAACATTTCTGATGTTCACTGTGGTTTCAATTTGGCAATCAATCGGACCTTACTTTTGGAATAACCCTCGTACATTGTTCGTGCAGTCGATGTATACGACGCCACGCATTCCACTGACATCTTGCAGATACGCTAATATATCATCTGTCACTTCTTTCTCACTCTGCGAAATTGATTGGGTTCCTCCCTGACGAATTCTCAACTTCGGCGACTGTTACTGTAGAAACAATTCAATGTTTGCTTTTTTTCTCGCTTGCATTGTTCTGCTTTGCGTCAACAGCAATAGCACTGTTGCGAGTTACTCACGGACTAAGTACACTCATGCTCATAAATTAGGGATAATGCTGATACATGGTGAAACAACGCTCTAGTGGGCGGTTTGCGGGTTTAAATCACCTCGGGGCATGACCATGTGGTACATATGACCTGCGGACGTCGCACGGTGGCGCTGGCAGCAGTCCACATACGCAGAAGTGTGTAGGTGCATGTCAGAGTACGGTGCAGCGAGTAAGTGTGCAGACGTTTTCAGACGTGCTAACGGTGACTGTGTGTTGAAAATGGCTCAAAGAACACATATTGATGACGTTATGAGGGATAGAATACTAGGGCGACTGGACGCTGGTCAAACACAGCAGGTCGTAGCACGGGCCCTCCGTGTGCCACAAAGTGTGATCTCAAGATTCTGGCAACGATTCCTGCAGACATAAAAGGTGTCCAGGCGCTACAGTACGGGACGTTCACAGTGTACAACACCACAAGAAGACCGATATCTCACCATCAGTGCCCGCAGACGCCCAAGGATTACTGCAGGTAGCCTTACCGCAGCCACTGGAACAGTTGTCTCCAGACACACAGTCTACAGACGACTGTGCAGACATGGTTTATTCGCCAGGAGACCTGCAAGGTGCATTCCACTGACCTCTGGTCACAGCAGAGCCCGTAAAGCCTGGTGTCAAGAACACAGTACGTGGTCATTGGAACAGTGGTCCCAGGTTATGTTCACGAACGAGTCCAGGTACAGTCTGAACAGTGATTCTTGCCGGTTTTTCATCTGGCGTGAACCAGGAATCAGATACCAACCCCTTAATGTCCTTGAAAGGGATCTGTATGGAGGTCGCGGTTGATGGTATGATGTGGGATTATGATTGGTGCACATACACCGCTGCATGTCTTTGACTGTAACACGTCAGGTGTATCGGGACGTCATTTTGCTCGACTATGTCCGCCTTTTCAGGGGTGCAGTGGGTCCCACCTTCCTCCTGATAGATGATAACGCACGGCCCCACCGAGCTGCCATCGTGGAGGAGTACCTTGAAACAGAAAATATCAGGTGAGTGAAGTGCCCTGCCTGTTCTCCAGACCTAAACCCCATCAAGCACATCTGGAATGCTCTCAGTCGATGTGTCGCTGCATGTCTTCAAGCCCCTACGACACTTCAGGAGCTCCGACAGGCACTGGTGCAAGAATGGAGGCTATACCCCAGCAAATGCTCGACCACCTGATCCAGAGTATTCCAACCCGTTGTGCGGCCCGTGTACGTGTGCATGGTGATCATATCCCATATTGATGTCGGGGTACATGCGCAGGAAACTGGCGTTTTGTAGCACCAATACCGTGGACTTACAGATCTGTGTCGTGTGTGTTCCCTACGTCCCTATGCTATTAGCGCCAGTTTTGTGCAGTGCCACGTTGTGTGGCACCACATTCTGCATTTATCCTTAATTTATGAGCATGACTGTGGTTCAACTACGCTCCACAGCCTCATGCTGTGGTCACCACTGGATACTTCCAGTCCCGCCCTCTGTTGCCAATAGCAGCCAATATTGTAGCTGCATATGTGGAACATCGAATGACGTAAACATCATTAGCCTTTCGCGATCTCACACTAAAGGAGTTTCATATGGGTGCTGTGTTGTTCTTATAATCATTCATCCTCATCGACACGCAGGTCAGCCAACAGTGGCGTCACCTGAAAAGACTTGCAACTCGACGACCTATCTTCTCCAGGTGAGGACTCCCGGCCGTCAGTGCCATATGATCATTTTTTTTTTCATTTCTGTCAACTGAAATGCCCATCGTCACTACGTATCTGAAAAACGCCAAGCCACTCCGTGGCAGTATAGGTTAACACATATTTTGATAAAACCCCAAAGGTGGAGACCTGTACATAAATGATATTGAGGAAACATGATGATGATGTCAAATGCTATTCCTTTTTGTGGACTGCCATGTAAAATCTTCTGACACTATATCAGTTAAAACGTTTACGGAATTGTGGTAACCACATAGAATGAACAGTAAAAAACTATTTCTTTTGGTTTACTTTTGAAGAAGCAAAGTCTTTGGCATCTGTAAACACCGCTATTATACCAGTCTTTGTTGTACGAAATTATTCTATCTGTGAAATAAACGTTAGATGGTTTTTTTCTTCTTCTGGTATCGCCCAGTAAGAGTGGCGTTCAATATGTAATGCAATACCATTTTTTTCTCGCTCAATTTCGCTTGAAAAAATGTGAAATAGTTTGACGGAGTTCCGCTAGGTATCGGCGCTATACGTAGCCTTAAAAATGGCGTCTACAACGGAGGCGGGTTTCGAGCAGTGATATGTCCCTGAGTTCCATTTGGCGGAAGACCAGAGCATCGCAGATATTCATTGTCGCTTGCAGAATGTCTGCGGAGACTGGAAGTGAACAAAAGCAAGGCGAGTCGTGGGGCGAGGCGTCTGTTATCGTCGCAGCAACCTGCTCGATCTCCTACGTGCCGGTTGGCCGCACAAAGCTGTGACTCCTGCAATGTTAGAACGTGCGAACACATTGGAGGTAATCAAACATCCCACTGCACCCCACCATGCCGCCTCATTCCGTGAGTGTCCCTAGTATTTTAATGAGCGGGCCGTCCAGGAGTTCCGGGTGAAGGAAAAAGTACCTGACCCTGTCGCTCGCAAGTTGTCGGCTAGTCGAAAGTCTTGCACTTACTATCCGACACTTACAATAACGTTCTTGCCGCGTAGCACATTGTCGCCCAGGCTTGCGACGTCCAGTTCAGCACTGCAGTTGTAAAATCCCGTTCTCTTCCAGCTGTGCAAGAAGCCCCCAAATATTTGCATTCGGTGGGAAATCACCTGCTACAAAACCGGCAAGCCAGAAAGCACAAAAGGAATACTCCTGCGAAGTCTTCTTACGTCCCTCCAGCCAACAAACATCTACCAATCGCAAAGGCTCTAAGAAATCAAACAAAGACAAACCGTCTTCTCCTACTCCGACTTGTAGATCCTCTTCAACGGTGTTGCCTCACCCAACTAATCTCCAATTCGCCGGTGCGCACCGCCTACCTGTTTTCTGCCCTGGTATCCGGAGGTCGACCCATTGAGAATATCGACACCTCTGAAGATCTCACGGAACAGTATTAAAAAGAAATGTTCAAATGTGTGTGAAATCTTATGGGACTTCACTGCTAAGGCCATCGGTCCCTAAGCTTACACACTACTTAACCTTCATACCCATGCCCGAGGGAGGACTCGAAGTCCCGCCGGGACCAGCCGCACAGTCCATGACTGCAGCGCCTGAGACCGCTCGGCTAATCCCGCGCGGCGGAGCAGTATCGTTCACCCTCTGTGCCCTATAGCAACGAGTCTTCGAAGCCTCAGAGTAGCACTTGCAACCTACGTCCTCAATTATTTGCTTGACGTATTCCAATCTCTGTCTTCCTCTACAGTTTTTGCCCTCTACAGCACCCTCTACTACCATGGAAGTCATTCCCTCATGTCTTAGCAGATGTCCTATCATCCTGTCCCTTCTCCTTATCAGTGTTTTCCACATATTCCTTTCCTCTCCGATTCTGCGTAGAACCTCCTCATTCCTTACCTTATCTGTCCACCTAATTTTCAACATTCGTCTATAGCACCACATCTCAAATGCTTCGATTCTCTTCTGTTCCGGTTTTCCCACAGTCCATGTTTCACTACCATACAATGCTGTACCCCAGACGTACATCCTCAGAAATTTCTTCCTCAAATTAAGGCCGGTATTTGATATTAGTAGACTTCTCTTGGCCAGAAATGCCTTTTTTGCCATAGCGAGTCTGCTTTTGATGTCCTCCTTGCTCCGTCCGTCATTGGTTATTTTACTGCCAAGATAGCAGAATTCCTTAACTTCATTGACTTCGTGACCATCAATCCTGATGTTAAGTTTCTCGCTGTTCTCATTTCTACTACTCCTCATTACCTTCGTCTTTCTCCGATTTACTCTCAAACCATACTGTGTACTCATTAGGCTGTTCATTCCGTTCAGCAGATCATTTAATTCTTCTTCACTTTCACTCAGGATAGCAATGTCTTCAGCGAATCGTATCATTGATATCCTTTCACCTTGTATTTTAATTCCACTCCTGAACCTTTCTTTTATTTCCATCATTGCTTCCTCGATGTACAGATTGAAGAGTAGGGGCAAAAGGCTACAACTCTGTCTTACACCCTTCTTAATACGAGCACTTCGTTCTTGATCGTCCACTCTTATTATTCCCTCTTGGTTGTTGTTCATATTGTATATGACCCGTCTCTCCCTATAGCTTACCCCTACTTTTTTCAGAATCTCTAACAGCTTGCACCATTTTATATTGTCGAACGCTTTTTCCAGGTCGACAAATCCTATGAAAGTGTCTTGATTTTTCTTTAGCCTTGCTTCCATTATTAGCCGTAACGTCAGAATTGCCTCTCTCGTCCCTTTACTTTTCCTAAAGCCAAACTGATCGTCACCTAGCATATTCTCAATTTTCTTTTCCATTCTTCTGTATATTATTCTTGTAAGCAGCTTCGGTGCATGAGCTGTTAAGCTGATTGTGCGATAATTCTCGCACTTGTCAGCTCTTGCCGTCTTCGGAATTGGGTGGATGATGCTTTTCCGAAAGTCAGATGGTATGTCGCCAGACTCATATATTCTACACACCAACGTGAATAGTCGTTTTGTTGCCACTTCCCCCAACGATTTTAGAAATTCTGATGGAATGTTATCTATCCCTTCTGCCTTATTTGACCGTAAGTCCTCCAAACCTCTTTTAAATTCCGATTCTAATACTGGATCCCCTATCTCTTCTAAATCGACTCCTGTTTCTTCTTCTTCTATCACATCAGACAAATCTTCACTCTCATAGAGGCTTTCAATGTATTATTTCCACTTATCTGCTCTCTCCTCTGCATTTAACAGTGGAATTCCCGTTGCACTCTTAATGTTACCACCGTTGCTTTTAATGTCACCAAAGGTTGTTTTGACTGTCCTGTATGCAGAGTCTGTCCTTCCGACAATCATATCTTTTTCGATGTCTTCACATTTTTCCTGCAGCCATTTCGTCTTAGCTTCCCTGCACTTCCTGTTAATTTCATTCCTCAGCGACTTGTATTTCTGTATTCCTGATTTTCCCGGAACATGTTTGTACTTCCTCCTTTCATCAATCAACTGAAGTATTTCTTCTGTTACCCATGGTTTCTTCGCAGCTACCTTCTTTGTACCTATGTTTTCCTTCCCAACTTCTGTGATGGCCCTTTTTAGAGATGTCCATTCCTCTTCAACTGTACTGCCTACTGCGCTATTCCTTATTGCTGTATCTATAGCGTTAGAGAACTTCAAACGTATCTCGTCATTCCATAGTACTTCCATATCCCACTTCTTTGCGTATTGATTCTTCCTAACTAATGTCTTGAACTTCAGCCTACTCTTCATCACTACTATATTGTGATCTGAGTCTATATCTGCTCCTGGGTACGCCTTACAATCCAGTATCTGATTTCAGAATCTCTGTCTGACCATGATGTAATCTAATTGAAATCTTCCCGTATCTCCCGGCCTTTTCCAAGTATACCTCCTCCTCTTGTGATTCTTGAACAGGGTATTCGCTATTACTAGCTGAAACTTGTTACAGAACTCAATTAGTCTTTCTCCTCTTTCATTCCTTGCCCCAAGCCCATATTGTCCTGTAACCTTTTCTTCTACTCCTTCCCCTACAACTGCATTCCAGTCGCCCATAACTATTAGATTTTCGTCCCCCTTTGCATACTGCGTTACCCTTTCAATATCCTCATACGCTTTCTCTATCTGTTCATCTTCAGCTTGCGACGTCGGCATGTATACCTGAACTATCGTTGTCGGTGTTGGTCTGCTGTCGATTCTGATTAGAACAACCCGGTCACTGAACTGTTCACAGTAACACACCCTCTGCCCTACCTTCCTATTCATAACGAATCCTACACCTGTTATACCATTTTCTGCTGCTGTTGATATTACACGATAATCATCTGACCAGAAATCCTTGTCTTCCTTCCACTTCACTTCACTGACTCCTAATATATCTAGATTGAGCCTTTGCATTTCCTTTTTCAGATTTTCTAGTTTCCCTACCACGTTCAAGCTTCTGACACTCCACGCCCCGACTCGTAGAACGTTATCCTTTCGTAGATTATTCAATCTTTTTCTCGTGGTAACCTCCCCCTTGGCAGTCCCCTCCCGGAGATCCGAATGGGGGACTATTCCGGAATCTTTTGCCAATGGAGAACAAGAGGTCCAAATGGGTATAGGTGTGTGTAGAGTCTGAAAGGAATGAGGGTGCTCCAGTGTTAAGACAAATGAGATTAAGTTGATTGAAAAGGTCAGTGAAGAAGGCACGTCTCAAACAGGTTCTGGAAGAGCCCCAAAGGAGATAGTGTGCATTAGAGTCACTGAGCAGCAAAAAGGGATAAGGTAGTTGATTAATAAGAGAGGAGCAATTACGGCTATTGTTGCAATCGCAGCGTCTACTTGTTATCTGCCTCTAAGAAACAAAATTGTGTCCTCGCAACCACTTTGGCCTCTCCCATTTCCTTCTGGTCCTCTATGACCCCCCCCCCCCCCACCCCCGCACCCCTCGGCCCAAGTACGGCATTCCACCTCATAGTGAGTCACGCTGCTAATCTGGGATGACAGTTATAGCCAAACTATCTAACTGAACACTCGGCTGCAAGCTGCTGCGGTCCGCATTGTCCTTCCTCACTTCACCTTCTCTCCTTGCAACGTCTACATCCCACCGTCATTTGGTGTCACCAGGACAGACTTCCTCCCTTATTAATCAACTACCTTATCACTTTTTGCTGCTCAGTGACTCTAATGCACACTATCTCCTTTGGGGCTCTTCCAGAACCTGTTTGAGACGTGCCCTCTTCACTGACCTTTTCAATCAACTTAATCTTATTTGTCTTAACACTGGAGCACCCTCGTTCCTTTCAGACTCTATACACACCCATACCCATTTGGACCTCTTGTTCTGCAATGCCCAGCTTCTCGTCTTCTCGAGTGTTCCGCTCTCTCTGACACGTACTCGAACGACCATATCTCGTATGTTATTCGTTTTCTGGCTCCTACCCCACGTACGTATAAATCCAATTGGCAGCTTTTTAAGGCTGACTGCAAGCTTTATTCCTCCATGACGACCTTCGATGAACAACATTTCCCAAGTTGTGATTATCAGATAGAGTACCTCACGAATGTTATCCTTACCGCCGCAGTACGATCCATACCTCGCACTTCATCTTTACCGCGCCGCGTCCCGGCCCCCTGGTGGACTGAGGCATGCTGCAACAGTTGAGTTCGCAGTGTCATCGCATTCGCCGCGATAGCAAAACAGCTAGCTCTTCTAGCAGTTTCACTCCCTCTTCCATCATGTGGAGCAACCTCCCTCGGCCATCTGGGACCAAGGTCCATTCCCCGATTTGTGGCCTGACTGTAGCAGATGACGTCATTGTTGACCTTACAGCTATCTCCAACACCTTGGGACGCTATTTTGTGGAGACTTAAAGTTCCACCCACTATCACACCATCTTCCTCCCTCGAAAACACGTGGAGGAGACCTCTCCTCTAAGAATCTTGAATGCTACAATGCCGCCACTACTATCAGGGAGTTAGATTATGCTCTCACTTCATCCTGATCTTCCGCCCTAGGGCCAGATCTTGTTCACATTCAGTACGTTTCTCTCACGGCCAACCACTTTCTCCTTCATATTTACAATCGCATTTTGGCAAATGGCACGTTTCCCACACGCTGGCATGAAGCCATTATCATACGCGTTCGTAAGACCAGTAAGGACGAACACCTTCCTTGTAGATACTGCCCATTTCTCTCACCAGCTGTCTTTCCAAGCTGATGGGATGTGTGGTTCATGGCCAGTTGGTATGGTGGCTCGAATCTCGCAATCTACTAAGCACTGCACAATTTGGATTTTGAGCGCACCGTACTGCAGTTGGCCATCTCGTCACTTTGTCAACCTATGTTATGACCAGTTTTCTGAGGAAATGTCAGACTGGGCCGTGATTTTTATTTGGAGAAAAGCCTACGACACCTGCTGGAGGACTGGTATCCTCCATACTCTATACACGTAGGGCTTCCGAGGCATTTTTAAGAGACAGATCTTTCAAGGTACATGTGGGTTCGGCCTTGTCGGACACCTTCCTCCAGGAGAAGCAGGGTGCCCCAAGGCTCCGTCCTGAGCGTCGTCCTCTTTGCTTATAGTCATTAACCCTATTATGGCCTGTCCCCCGTTAGGCATCTCCGGCTCCCTTCCCGTTGATGACTTTGCGATCTATTGCAGTTCTCCATGGACTTGTCTCCTTGAGCAGCCTCTTTAGCGATGTCTCGGTTGTCTTTACTCATGAAGTATCGCTTTCCCACTGACAAAACCGTTTGTATGAATTTCTGGCGTCGCAGTCGATTTCTTCCAATGTCTTTACATCTTGGGCCTGTTGCTCCTCCGTTCGCTGAAACTATGAAATTCCTGGGGCTCATACTTGACAGAAAACTTACGTGGTTCTCCCACGTGTCTTACTTGGTCACATGTTGCACTCAGTCTCTCAGTGTCTTATGTGTTCTAAGCGGTACTTCCTGGGGACCGAATCGGACCATTCTCCTCCGTTTGTACCGATCCCTTGTTCGTTCGAAATTAGACTACGGGTGTATTAACACAATGCACCATCGTAGAATCCATTTGGCCACTGGCGTCTTTTACACTAGCCCGGTTGAGAGTCTCTGTGCAGAAGCTGCTGAACTACCACTGTCTTACCGGCGTGGTTTCTCCTCAGCAGATGCCCTTTGTCTGCCATGCCTAGCCACCCATCTTATGCCTCCTTTTTCGATGACTCCCTTGACCACCAGTACAGGGCACGTCCCTCTTTGTTACCTCCCAGAGTTCACTTTCGGCTCCTACTCCGCCAGCTTAACTTCATTCTACCTGTCATGTTCCCAGTGGGTATGAACCCTTCACCACTTTGGTTTCGTACTGCGACCCGTGTTGATTTTGGACTTCATTCGCTTTCTAAGGAAACTACTCGGGATTTGATCTATTTAGTACGTTTCTCGACCACACTTAGTGATAGTACCTTCATTGTACACTGAGTGCTCTAAGATCGACCGTGGTGTCGAATGTGCCTTCGTCATTGGCTACGACCATTTTCGGTATTGGCTTCCAGAACACAGCTCAATATTTACGGCTGAGCTCTTCGGCCTCTGACAGATCACGCTGTACAACCGGGAACACAGGCTTTTTAATTGTCATATTCTCCGATTCTCTTGAACCGTGAATATACTTTCAAAACCTTTTCTTAAGAATTTACTTTATTTGCTAGCGACTCATCCAGAACATTAACACATTTAATCACCATATGTGAGCGTGGAAGTAGTTGTCAATGGTAACTGAAGAAATCAATTAAAAAAATTTTTCAATAAACGGAAATTTTATTCCTAAAAGCCCTTTAAAAAACAGATTTAAAATTATAATCAGAAAGAACCCTGTAAATATCAAGTTACAATTTATTCAGGGGCAGAAATAACTTTTTTTTCTTTATAGTATGAGCTTTCGGGCTGAAAACCTTGCCGCTCCCTTTTAACACGGCCGTAGTCACGACCGCTCACAACAACCTCTGAAAGATTACACTGGTGCCAATATGCAACACACTAGATTACTTTAAACTAAAAATTTTAACAACTCACACAAACACATAAACTATGCACCCCGTAAGAGGGATGGAAATTATTTTCCACCGAAAATGCAACTTGTTTTTAAAAGAACTCTTACGGTGGAAGCGTGGCAACTTTACATACTAAAATGACCAGTTAAATAAAATCCATGAAATGCAGTTTTACACAAAATGTACCAACATGCTCTACATTACACATATACCACCTCGCAAGATGATTAGCAAGATAAAAACATATTTCAGGAATTCGGCCTTTACACCTTAAGCAATAAATTCGTTAACACCGAATCCGACAAACATGACAGAGGCAGCTATTAATGTAGGAAAAACCAACAGATAGACAGACAGACAGACACTAACTGCCAAACAAATGCGAACGGGAGACAGACCAGCACTGGGGACGAGAGACTGACCAAGAAAACAAGTAGAATTTAACAAGTAAATGAAACAACATATCACGAATGACTTAACTTTTAATAAACTGGGATGTCTGGCGAAGACCTGGCGCAGCACCCCCAAAACGCTCTCCCGAACCGTCCGCTGCCAGCCGCTTCAACCGACGAAGGAAGGCGCGCCGATCTCCCGTCTCACGGCGTCGCAGCTCGCGCCGGCCAGACTGATGTTGTGGGTTGACTCCCGTTGCTCTCGTGTCGGTCGCGAAGCCACTACCCCTCGCTATGCGGCGCGGTCCACTGAACTCACGTGGGGACCTCACATGCGTCGACGCCCAAGGCGGACAAGTCATCTTGTGTCTCAGTGTGCGACCGACCAACCAACCGATCCAACCGCCAATAACCGTTGCCCAAGCAGCTCGAGCAGACTGGCGGCCTAACACATACTAGCACTCCGGACGACAGACAGACACTGACTACCCCACACTGACCCGGCTGACCAACTAACCAGACTCGCCAGACTGTCCCGACTCAGACTGACCACATGCCGAGCTCATAGCGGCCCTTAAATGCACGTGAACAGGCAATTTTTCCCCTTTCCCATCAGAGGGAGACGCCAAAGCTGCGATTGCCACAGCTGCGCCAGCGCCAGAAACGGAAGGCGACTGCGTTACACCACGCGCTGCGGCGCGCTCTTCAAAACAGCAAATTTTACCACGGCTCATCTCTCAGTGCCCTTCAGAGCCTCTGTGTACTGCACACAGTCCATCTCTTAGTCAAAAGGGTCAAAGAAAGCTTCCACTTGCTTATTGTTATGGGATCCACTGTGATGTTCAAGTGGGTTCCTGGTCACGTGGGTCTGACGGGAAATGAGGTTGCTGACGCTACTGCCAAGGCAGCCTACCTATTTCCACTAGATCTTCCGTTCCTTCGGATGATCTCTGTATTGTCGTCCTTCGGTATGTGGTGACACTTTGGCATCGTCACTGGTCTTCCCTTCATGGCAACAAGCTATGGGGAACTGAAGCTCTCCCAGTGGCTTGGCCGCAAGGAGATTTTAGATATGTTGCATGCTGGGCATAGTCGTTTTAGCCTTCGCCAACCTCCGCCATTTGTTACGTGGTGATCCCCCGCCATTTTGTGGACATTGCCATCAATCTTTGACGGTTCGCCATTTCTTGACCTAATGCCCTTTTTTTAAACCACTTACATTCTCATGCATGTTTGCTGTCTTACTTTTCATCCGTCGTAACGATATGGCGAAAGACATTTAATGATTGGTTCGGGACCTTCGCTGTCTCTACAGCGTATTTTGTGAATTTTTCTCCACGAGGACGTTCTTTTCTTAGCTCGCTTTCCTTTTGTCGATTGGACTTAAAGTATACTCGCTTTTAAGTTCTTTTACTTCTTTTACTTATTGATGATCTAAGGTTATGAGATATGTGCTTATGATCTGAATTGTTTTTGCGCCTTAAAACAAAAAAAGTCCAACTGCACAAGTGGACATCTCTGTTGGTTGTGCTGGCGCTCCAGTCTACTAATCGGGGATTCAGTGTGCTAGCTGTGTTCCCCGCCACCTAACAGAAGGCCATAAAGAGCAACGAAAGACCACCTGTGCGGAATTACTTGCACATTATGTGATTTTTTTTATCGAATATCGTCATAGACTATGAACCATGGGTGCATCAGCTCGAACCGAAAACAAAACGACACTATGGAGTGGCGGCTAACCACCTCTCAGTTGAAGAAAAAGTTCAAAGCCGCTTCCTCAACCGGTAAAGTCATGGGGGAGGTTTTCTGCGACTCTGAAGGGATTATTCTGTTTGCTGTTCTCCCTCATGGTGCAACGATCAACTGAGATATATTATGCTACCTCCAGGAAATTGAAGAAACAACTTCCGAGTGTTCATGGCCACCAAACATCTCCTCTATGCCAACACAAGTCTGCGCATCCGAGAGGCGCTCACCAAAATTTCGTTGAACTGTTCTTCCTCGCCGCGCGGGATTAGCCGAGCGGTCCGAGGGCGATGCAGTCATGGACTGTGCGGCAGGTCTCGGCGGAGGTTCGAATCCTCCCTAGGGCTTGGTTGTGTGTGTTTGTCCTTAGGATAATTTAGGTTAAGTAGTGTGTAAGCTGAGGGACTGATGACCTTAGCAGTTAAGTCCCATAAGATTTCACACACATTTGAACATTTTTTTTGTTCTTCCTCGTCCACCCCACAGGCAGGATCTCGCACCTCACGACTTTCATGTGTTTCGCCCAATGAAAGAGGCACTCTGCGGGAACCGGTATATGGATGACGCGGTCGTTATTTATGTATTAAGACGTTGGCTCTGATGTCGACTAGCAGGGCGTTACGATGCGGTCATACAGGACCTGCCAGTAACGTCGTATAAGGCCTTCGCGTTGTAGCTTATGTTGAAAAATATGGTTTTGCAGTAAGAAGAGTGACGAGTGAGTAGTGTATGAGTCCCGAATAAAACCAACCTTCTTTCAAAAAAAAAAGTTGCATTACTTATTGAATGCCTCTCGTAATTACCTTCTGGCCGTTAAAATTAAGTTGGGAGCGCTCTGTCGTTAGTTATATTCTTACTAAAAAGTGGAACCTGCGTCTTATTTTAAAGTCCGATTAACTTTTTACAAAAAAATTTCTTTGTATGGTCATTACTTGAAAAAACGGCCATTCATCACCATAAGCGCTGTTAATTAACAACGACTTTTTGACCTGGAACAACATTTCACTTATTGTGTCCAAGACAATGAATTCCTTTTTAAAGTAAAAGATAATCAATTTTTCCAAGTTTCAGTTGTAAATGGGAATAATTGCGCTCCCCCTTTTTATCGCCTTTGAAGTGGAGCCTTTTGTTTGATCCTTTATGATACCTGCAATCTGCAAACTTAATCAATTTATACGAAAGAAACCACTTCAGCACACATTCTGTGTATTTATCTCACAGTGAATAATGTTACGAAGGCTAGTTCTCAGGTTTGAGGACCTGTGTCACTATCCCTAACAAAGCACTCTGCTAGTCAAACCTTACCACATACGCGGTTGCTAATCAAGTGCATTTTTTTGATATTCTACTCACACTTTTTCCACAAAGTGCAGTTAGAGATCTACGTCGAATATGTAAACAATAAATGAAATTTATGCTATGTGTAATCGTACCTAACCACAAATACAATAAAACAGTGCATACGATAGCAGAAGTAGTTGCCGAGCAACCAGACAGTTTAAATTGTTGTGCACAGCGTCTGTGGGATATCAAATAGGACTAAGGGATACGAAGAAATTAGGTCGTGTCACCCTCTGTGTGACAATGCTATTATGTCAGAAACAATCTATTTACGAGGAGAAAATTACAACGATGTTTAGGTTGCCCTTGGCGTGACTTTAATTTATTTTCAACAAATTCAAAAGTTCAGCAACTAAAACCGGTTCACCATCGTGGAAAAAGTGCGACTTTTTAATAACTTAAGTTTTCTCCTATTTTTTCATCTGTCTGTACGTCAAGTATTCATAGATTATATCAGTGTCTCGAAGTACCGTACGAAGAGCAATATAAAACAAAATTAAAGGCCCGTGGAATAGCTCCCCCAATCACACAGCTGCGGACGATGATTTCCCGAGGGAGGACAAGGAATATCAGCTCCAGCAACTCCTTGGTCGTCTGATGGGCTATACCGGAAAAACTTCGTCAGTTTAATTGAAACGGAAACTGATAAACTGCTGCTTTTTTTGTGAAGATGATACAAGATAGGTTTAGTGTCCTAATGTATCGTACACAACCTGAGCCGTGTGAAATAATGTTTTTAAATCGCCAGAAAACGATCATTTGAGCCGCGTAGCTACGTGTGTGCTGGTAGAAGACAACGCTGGAACCGGAAACAGGGCGACTCATGGAGCATCCCCTTCCACTGCGTCGTCGTAATACGCAGCTGGGCTCGCATTTACTCGTTATTGGCGACGTAAAAGCGGAATGGCTCTCGCTGCCAACGATCGTTCCAGGGCGCCATGTCTGCTACGATGCGTGCGTTGCAGCGACTGGAAAATGGTCACATATTGAGAGCCCTAAACTCCGCTATAACAGAATACTGCAGCGGCGTATTCGAATAATGTGCGGTCTTCGCCGGAGGGTTGTACAGGGTGTAAATACGACGTTCTAAAGTGGTTTATGTGAAGTCGGGACGAACAATTTAATATAGCACACTAGCGGTCTATAAAACCGGAAAACAACCTCAAATAGGCCAACAAAAACCACCTACAGTTAGCCATAGCGCATGCACGCCGTGCGGGATTTTCAACAGCCTCTCATTCTCTTGCACCATCAGCTTAGTCGGCTATTTCGTTAACGTTACTAATTTAAACTTTCCCGTGAGAGTAATGAAAGAATAAAATGGGCTTCTGTAAACGTTATGGAACAAGCGCAGAACTTGTGTAGTAAGGTCAGACAATTAAAACGATTTACTTGTTGGTTTTATGCTATTAAAATTTACATTGTTTTGATGTGAAATTTACACAAATGTCAATTTTATATCTTGTATGTTCAAGAACAAGCGGTTTTTAACATTCAAGAACTAATTTAGATCAGTTGTCGTGCGGCGCGCATGCGTTGTAGCTTGATATTTCTATAGGCCAATCTTAGGCTGTTTTCCAGCTTGACAGACCTCAAATGCCCTGTATCGGTTTGTTCGTGTTGACTTCAACTACAGCACTGCGGTACGTTACAAAGAGCTACCGTTTACACGCTGTATAAAGTAGTATGATGCGTCAGTGCTACATTCATAAATCACTTTTATCAAAAAGAAATTTCTTCGTCATTGGTCGATGTTGTCCTTCTCTCGGAACTCGAGTTTTTTGTAATAGCTGATTTTTCCATTTGAGATTTTCTTAACTTTTGCTTTCTCGGTAAATGCGTTATCTTTTCCTACATGTAACACCTTTCGCTGTGTATGTATCTCTGATTAATTTCACCTGGCACATGCCCGCATTTCGTGGTCGTGCGGTAGCGTTCTCGCTTCCCACGCCCGGGTTCCCGGGTTCGATTCCCGGCGGGGTCAGGGATTTTCTCTACCTCGTGATGGCTGGGTGTTGTGTGCTGTCCTTAGGTTAGTTAGGTTTAAGTAGTTCTAAGTTCTAGGGGACTTATGACCACAGCAGTTGAGTCCCATAGTGCTCAGAGCCATTTGAACCATCATCTGGCACACATATTTATTAAATGAATTCTGATAAGCTACATTTATGAATTTCTGCCTAATGATTCTCTCTAGCTTTGTACCTATTTTTAGGAGCAGCATTACACAAGGTGGTCAGAAACAGTCTGAAAAGCTTGTAAGGGTGTTGCGGGCGAGCGTCTGCCGAGAAATAACCGCTACGAAAAAAATTCGACACGTTGCGCCCTTTTCCAAGTTATTTAGCATTGAAGTTAGCCATTCAGGTAGTCGCGCGCGCAAACGCAAGCACTTGTACGCGCTAAAATGCGGCAATGCGCAGACATCAATGGGTCAGTGGGTTACTACTACTTCAGATGCTCATTACCAGTTTAAATATGCCCTTTTCGGGGACGATAAATTTAAGTTACGGGACTAACAGCTACGTCTCTTCGGTTTGAGGAAATCAAACGTAGAATGCGTATGCCGACACTGTCCCTGGCAGACCGCGCGCAGCGACCTAATTAGCTAACTGAAATGCTAAATAACTCGGGAACGGCGAGATGTATCGAATTTTTTAAACAACTATTTCTCAGCATAACCTCCTCAGCAACATTCTTCAGGCTTTTCAGACTGTTTCTGACCACCCTGCATAATACACAGCTGTACTAGTTATTTTATTTTTTACTAGTATATTACTGCAATTTTGCAGTAGCAGGACTAGACCAGGTATTAAGGGCTGTTCCAAGCGCTTTAATGTTGACATTGCAAGAGAATGAACATGTTGCTTATAACACATTTTATACTGTAATACAGCATATCAGAACCAGTGGTCATTGCAGTTGTAAAATACACGTTTTGTGTGTTCAGGACTGCCTATAGTCAAGAATAAAATAACTAGTACAGCTGTGTATTATACATTGCAGCTCCTAACATTCATGAGAGATATTCAGCACCTCTTACACAAAAGATATCTCTTTTTGCTCTGCATCTCCCGAATCTAAAAAGACGTTTGTCGTTTAGTACCAGTCTACTGTACAACTTGTTAATTGTTAAATAAAATCATCTCGGTTTCCAAGCAACGTCTCTTCGAATTAAACTTTCGAGCTTTCCACAGATGCCTCCGCCACCTTCATCAGGAATAAAAAGCCACTGACTGCCGGCTTTCCGCTTAAAGGGGAGCGATAGCAGCGTCTGGACTTAGGGCCAAAGTGACGCGAGCGTGGGAAGGTGAGACTGGCTGCCCATAGCAGCTCTGTCCGGTCCACCGCAGGACAGAAGGCAGGAGCCGATTGGTCCCGATTGAAATGATTGCGTTTTTTTTTTTGTAATGTCGGCAGCTTCCTTAATAGTGGAATTTCAGTATGATGACACATGGCCTAAGACACTTGTGTTTTCAAATGGTATTTTTTGCCCGTTATCCAGGCTCTATTCAACCACGGTAAACTTCACAAGCTCCCACAGTTTAATGTGTCCCTTGTGCTCACCACTACGCACAGTAACCGCGTGAATAGTTTGGCCCATACAGAAGCTGTCGCATCCACAGGGGACACCCTACACACCGAGCACTCTAAGAGCTAGCGAGAAACAATAGTTGAACATAAATGTAGATAGGACGAGGAATTCCGTCTGATGCAAGACACCTTTTTAGTTTTGTTTTACCCACCTGATGGGACGCAGCCACCGCCCAACAAGCATTGAAACTGACTTATACATCCTTCAAACTAGTAGCAGCTTAAACCAAAAATTAACTATAGAAGAAAACTATTACATCCAAAAATCAATAGTCCAAGGAAAGAAAGTTCTAAATGAATACAAATCACTATGCAATAGAACCCTTGACACACACATAGTGGTTACGGTTACTACAAGCCACACAACTAGTTGGGAAACGGGGCCAAATTTCTAGTAGTTTACTGTCGAGTTGAGATTTTCACAAATGTTTTATTCGTATCTTACAGAAATTTGCAGTACGGCATTAACAGCCTTTTAAACACGCCGCTAACGGCAGTCAAGTAATTTATAGCAATACAACAATTTCAAAAAGTTTTTAAAAAACACAGAAGCTACAGTACGGCAATAAACAACCTTTTAAAACACGCCGCTAACGGCAAACAAGAAATTTATAGCAATACAACAGGTAAAAAAAAATTTTAAAAAACACCAAAGCTAGCAGTACGGCAATAAACTACCTTTTAAAACACGCCGCTAACGCCAATCAAAGTAATTTATAGCAATACAACAATTTTTAAAAAATTTAAAGAACATTAGTAAACAGGTTACTAAAGTAAATACAGAACTTTGTTAATAAAGTACGGTGAGGTAGTGAAGCTACCAACACCACCATTAAAACAATTAAACAGGTCTCAGCAAACACACGGTTAATGGCAATAAAAGGAATTTACAAACTTGGAGAAATTTAAAAAAAATTTAAACAAAAGTGTCCTGGAATATCAGTAGAACATAACAGATATGACGGACCCGTGTAAGGCGGCCCACTCAGGGATGTTCAGGCTAGGCAGAATACTGACCAATTTAAATACGCCCGTAAACACAATTCCCCCTCTCAGGCTGGTCACTGCACCGACTTTTAGCCAGCGAAAACTTGTTATAAGATGGCCTAACTTGCTGACAGAATTACAGCTAACCTCGTGCAAGGAAACATTACACCACACAGTCCTGAATGAGCGACCACATGATCAACCAACAAGATGAATGAATTTACTCAGAACACACGACAGAAAAGAGAAACAATTAAACTGCCAGAACTACACCTCCCATCGGACAGATCGGACAGTAACGAGAGGAGGAGGAAAGATCACTGTCTTCAATTACACCGGTGCTGGGGACAGGAAACCCGGTCGCCGGAGGCCACAAGGATGAAGAGACGCTGGTTACACAAAATTATTACTTAATGATTAAACCTTCCACGAACTTAACTTGCAATTATGTTCAAACAGGCAGTACACGACCTCTGATGGTAAGGATCCACACCTCCGACCGCGCACGCGTCGCCAGCGTACCCAACACGCCACGGTCACGCGACAACAGGCTCTGTCACCGGAGTTCACGTCTTCTCTGCAACGTTGACGGGTAGTGACCGCTCCTTCATGTTAGGTCCTTTTAAACTCCAGTGTTGAAACGTAGGATTTAAAGAAGCTTGTTAACGTCCCACCAAGGCGAAATGAACAGCAACTACTCGTGGGGCGATTCTGTATACAACCAACACGCGGGGAGCTCTTCGGCCAACTCGATCCGCTCGTTACACACAACTGACACATCACGTGGCGACTCGGTACATCCGACCACGCCTGCTTCGCGCTGGCGAGTCACATTGCCCTCCCGTGTCCACCACACACTCCGCGCGGAGCGCCCCTGCTTCTGCGCCACCACACGAGGTTTCAGCCGGTTAAAGATCTCACTTCCTCCATAGCAGTTTCCCGGAAGCAAGAACGCAGATATCGATAGCAGAGGGGAAAGACAACCAAGCAGCCACTTAATGACAGACAACGTATCAAACAAACATGTCAGGGGAAGAAAAGGAAAACCAATGCAATCTAAACACAAGGAGTAGCACGAGTCGATACACGGCTCAACCCTCTTTACCACAACTGAACTATACAAATAACACTAACACTAGAGCTACTCATGAGGAAAAAAAAGCACCTATTCTCTCTCTCGCTGTCTCTCTCTGTCTCTCTCTCTTTCTCTCTCTCTCTTCTCTCTGTGCTCCAGTCCTGAACAAACACACGCACGCACGCTCACACAAACCAAACATCACAAACGCCAAATACACTTGAAACTCGCGGGCCTCTCTCTGCCAAACACGCTACGAAACAAATGAATACTACACAGCCACAACAACACGTAATGGCGGCGAAAACTGCCTATGTTTGAAAAATCGGAGGAAGTGTCAAGCGACCATAGGTCACGAAATCAGCCTATTCACCTGGCCAACAACATAAGAGAACGCACTACAACATTAAAGCCGTAAGTCACACACAAAAAACGAGATACACACTCATTTCCGTTTGTAAATGCATAATAAACAGAAAAAAATTACGTTTTGCTGTTTGCAGATGAGAAGCTGTACATTGTGTAGCAGAATAGCTACCAGCATAAATGTCCAACAGCACCATATAAGGTATATAAACTAATGCATACATCCAATCTTTTAACAATTAAGCTGTAACCTAAAACTTGAGACATAATGTTATAAACAACACACAATGTATCAGGTCGTTAATACATATCTCGACTGTGACCTATGAACAAATGATGTATAGTATTTTACAACAATTATTCGTTCACATTATGTACCTAAAGTTTCTCTAAATGTTACTATGTAACAACAATTACACAGTAAGAAAATAAAAAATGACCCACTCAATAATTTTACAGTAAGAAAATAAAAATAACCCAATGGAGATAGCAAAAAGGTGCTGAAACATGTCTGGGCAAAACGAAACTAGAAAGGTGTCTTGCATAAGGCAGATTCCTCGTCCTATTTTCAAAGCAAGCACGGACATAAGAAGAAGAACTGAAACACCACAAGATGATTACAAATGTAGATGCTAGCCAAGCCTCCAGGTCGTGCTGTTGTATTTGATCACGAACAATACTTGTGCAATGTCCTCAATACGTTGGAACTGTCAGTCGTGATCAGAACAGTGTTCTGGGTAAACACGAGCGCATTATTTCAGATTCAAGCGAATTCGAACGTGAGCAAATTGTTAGTGCTCTTATGGTGGTTGCTTCCGTAACCAAAGTAGCCTAAGGTAGCCTAAGCGGTGTTTCAAGAGGCACCGATTGAAGATTTACACCGTATTCAGGGAAAGCGGGAAGACCGCATTTCTCTAACTCATAATGCGGACGAAATTTTATGTTGAGTGATTGCGACGGACGGTTATTGGAGAGGATTTTAACAAAAAAAATAAAGAGGACGACAGCTGGAAAATTCGCTGCAGAACTTAATTTCGCACTCGCGGGACCTGTCAGCACAAAAACAACACTAGCGGTCTAAGGCGCTGCAGTCATGGGCTGTGCGGCTGGTCCCGGCGAAGGTTCGAGTCCTCCCTCGGGCATGGGTGCGTGGGTTTGTCCATAGGATAATTTAGATTAAGTAGTGTGTAAGTTTAGGGACTGATGACCTTAGAAGTAAAGTCGTATAAGATTTCCCACACATTTGAACATTTTTGAACAGAAACAACAATTACGGACCTCCATAAGCAGGGAACTGCAAGGCGAGGTGGAATTCCAAAACTACCCATCTGTTAGGCAAATGCACGCAACAGGGAAACGTGGCACGGAAGCCAAAAAACCTGAACCATGGACCAATGGAAGAATGTCATTTGGTCCGATCAGTCTTCATGAACACTGTTTCCAACTTCTCGCGAAGTTTACGTCCCAAGAGCGAAATATTGCGAGAGTTCAGTGACGATTTGGAATGCCAGAGTAACCATGGACCCCATGGTTACTCTTCAAGATCGACTTACTACCATCGATTATGTGACCATTTTGGCTGATCACGTACATCCCATTATATAATGTTTGTCACCCAGTTGTAATGCCACGTTCCAAGGCAACAGGGCCCCCATTCAAACGACTCCCGTCGTGCAGGACTGGTTTTGTAAGCAAAAGAATGAATTATTGAATCTCCCCCGGTCAACCACAGTCACTGGATCTCAAAATGTCATTGAACCTTTGTGATAGTCTTTTTAGAGAAACGTGCGTAATCGCTGTCCACCTTCAGCATCGTTACCTGAGCTTGCCATTATTCTGCAGCAAGACTGGAATAAGATTCATTTGAAAAACCTTACAGGGTCTGTATTTATTCATTCCGAGAAGACTGGAAACCGTTTTTAATGCCAACGGTTTTCCTGTAACGTATTAGTCATTATAATGTGTTTTGATTTTGGAGTTTCCATATTTACCTCCTCCCTCTCTTGTGTCGTCTTTAACAGGGTGTAACATCGTGGAGGCGGGCCACAACATTGGTCTCGGTTCATGTCACAGCAGCACGCATCTAATCTTGCTGGTCGTTGGCCCACAATATGGAAGGAATTCAAGCCGCTTTGACCTCTTCTGCCTTAGTTGTTTTTTGGTAAAAAACACAGTACAATTTTTAGTTCCATTTAGTCCTTGCAATGTCAGTTTTTGTATGTTTTCATCCGAATGAAAATGTTAAAGTGAAACACTTCGTCATTCTCGCGAAACTCTACTGATGTGTTACCGTTCTCGTATCATTTGTCATAATGCGTCCTACTTCCGAATTAAAATCACTTGTTACCGTCTTCTTGTTGAATTTTCTGTCAGTCATCATTTTCCGTAAATCTCCTTAGAGGTTCCTTACCCCTTCAACAGTTTTACTTTCGGTGTAAAAGTCGGAATGATTTGTACTGAATAAGGTTTTTTTTTTTTTTAATGTCTTGCTATTCTGACAGAGGTTCCTACAACGATAGTAACATAGTTCTTAATTTTGTTATCTGTAATAAGTGTTCACCATAATGTCCTTCCAACTCTGTTAGTATGTCAGCTTAAGAAACAACTACAACGAAACACCTTAAATACAAATATATTACTTGCCGGCATCTGTCTGTGGAAGCCCTAGAAAGCTGAAAGATACGCAGACTCACTGGTTCGGCGTCATAATGAATTGTAAAACATGTAGGAAGTATGAATAATAACATCTTCAGTCAGAAAGAATTTCGTGTTATTAAATTACATGATGTACTTCGAGCCCTGTGGGTTTACCATCAGATGCGAATCACATTCCTTACGCCTGCTGTTGAGCGACTTTGTCAGAAATTTACTTTCGTATTGTGAGAAGGTTAGATGTTAAATTTTGCAACTTGCAGATCAAACATTAGAAAATAAGACAAAAAACAGTGAAAAATATAGGGGAAGCTCCAAAAAACTTTTTAACGCCGTTGCGTCAGTAAACGTTAATTTATCCTTTTGGTAATTACATATCACGTCTCTCAAGGCGCACATTTGTTTGTAAACACTTTGCAAATATTGGATAATATGTGACGATCAAAGATATAGCTTATTATATAATGTCGTACTTCGGAATTATAAAATAATTCGACAGACGTAAGTACTAAATATAAAATAAGTCTTCAAAATTACTAAAATAACTGTGGCTAGGGAAATCTGCACGTTCATTTAACATCGATCCTGGTTTTATTGGTTTTTGGAGGTATATTTCTGTTTACTCTAACAGATGTAGGGGTTTACCATTAGGTTCATTGTATAATACTAACAAATTGTTTTCTATCTCGTTCACAATACGTTCAATTTTGAACTTCTACTGTGCAGTGATTAATCTTTCGAAGTATTTAGACTAAAGGAATTCATGGGTTTTGAGAAACTGATTTTCAAACTTATTTCTGTTTTTCCTGCATTTTAGGGAGGACAGCTGGGGCATCGTATTTTACACACCCTACTAGCGTAGAATTTTTGGAATTTGTTTTCATGCTGTGGACTGACTTATTCTTAGTGGAGAAGGCAATATGCTTCATTAGCTTATTAAACCGGTTAGTAATTATATTATGAAATGGGGCCTAGTTATGGGATGCTAGCGACTACACTGAAGGGTAAAAAATAATAAAACAAAAAATAATTAATGCAGAGTAATGAAATTTGGGGAATACATTTGTCTCTGCAACATATTTAAGTGATTAACATAACAAAATCACAGGTTAATGTGAGCGAGAGATAAGCCATGCTGATACATTAATAACCGGTGTAAGCGCCAGAATGTTCAGTGCAAGCATGCAAACGTGGATGTACTGTGTTGCACGGGGGTCGGATGCCAGTTTGTGGGATGGAGGTGCATACCTGTTGCATTTGGTCGGTCAGTGCATTGATGGTTATGTGGTTGTCAATGACGCCAGAGTTGTCGGCCGATGGCGTCTCATACCTGCTCGATTGGAGGTCGATCTAGTGATCGACCAGACCAAGGCAACATGTCCACGCTCTGCAGAACATTTTGGGTTACAACAGCGATATCTGGGCGGGAATTGTCCTGTTGGAAAACACACCCTGCAATGCTGTAGATGAATGGCAACACTGCAGGTCGAATCACCATACTGACGTACAGTCTTGCAGTCAGGGTGTATGGGATAGCCACGAAAGTGCTCCTGCTAACATACGAAATCGCACCCCAGACCATAGCTCCAGGTGTAGGACCAGTGTGTCTAGCACGCAGATAGGTTGGTTGCTGGCCCTCAACTGTCTGCTTCTAACCAAAATACGGCCGTCACTGGTACCGAGGCAGGACCAGTTTGCATCAGCAAACAGAACAGACCTCCACCCTGCCCTCGCTTTACACCACTGAAGTCGCGAGGGTTTGGGGTCAGTGGAATGCTTGCTACAGGGCGTCTGACTCGGAGCTGTCCTTGAAGTGGCCCTTTTGTAACAGTTCTTTGTATCACTGTGGTGCCAACTGCTGCTAAAATTGCTCCTGGAGCTGCAGTACGATGCGCCAGAGACATACGCGTAACACAGTCGGCATCTTGACTGTCAACAACTCACCACATCCTGTCTCAAAAGTAACTAATGCTCATGATCATTACAGCGTGTATTTGAAGCACACCTCATATCAGTCCTCACAGTGGGACTACTACCGCCACTCCTATGCTGTTTGTGCGAAATTTGAACAGACAATATCTTTAAGATGTAGGAACACGTCCACCAACTTTCGTTTCTGTCGTAGGAGTCCTTCTTGGTGTTGCACTCTGTTTTCCGTCATTGTATTATCTCTTCTTTATTAGCATGTCGATTTTTTGTCTTATATTTGTGTAATTCCGTGTGTAAATTATCTATCGTTTTGGTTGTTTAGCCTTCGTTTAAGGTAAATCTATTTGTTGTGTCCAGTTCTTTTCTAAGGATATTTCTGTTTAAATTAACTATAATATAATCTCAGTATACGCAGAAAACGCACATAGAGTTCCGTGCACCCTAGAGATAAATTAGTAGGGCATGTCTTACTGGGAGTCCCTGAAGAGGAATGTTCAGCTAGCTGTTTGCAAGTTCTTTCGGCGACTTTCTCGCCGTTAACGTAACCCCGTAATCTTACTATGGGAAGGGGCCCTACAGTGTAACGTGGGATCCGAATTAGGTGTCGTTTCTGGCATAATTTCACGTCATTGAGAGGTAAGGGTTAATAATGGATGCAGGACCAAAGAAAAATCAAGACACGTTCACAGGACCTGAAAAAAGCGTTCGACAACGTAAAATAGTGCAAGATGTTCGAAATTCTGAAAAAAGTAGGGATAAGCTTAGGGAGAAACGGGTCATACACAACAGGTACAACAGCCAAGAAGGAATAATAATAGCAGACGACCAAGAAGGAAGTGCACGTATTAAAAAGGGTGTAAGACAGGGATGTAGCCTTTCGCCCCTACTGTTCAATCTGTGCGTCGAGGAAACAGTGATGGAAACAAAAGAAAGGTTCAGGAGTGGAATTAAAATTCAAGGTGAAAGGATATCAATGATACGATTCGCTGATGACATTGCTATCTTGAGTAAAAAGTGAAGAAGAATTACATGATCTGCTGAACGGAATGAACAGTCTAATGAGTACAGAATACGGACTGAGAGTAAATCGAAGAAAGACGAAGGTAATGAGATGTAATAGAAATGAGAACAGCGAGAAACTTAACATCAGGATTGATGGCCACGAAGTAGACGAAGTTAAGGAATTCTGCTACCTAGGCTGTAAAATAACCAATGACGGAAGGAGCAAGGAGGACATCAAAAGCAGAGTAGCAATGGCTAAAAGGACATTACTGGCCAAGACAAATCTACTAATATCAAATATCGGCCTTAATTTGAGGAAGACGTTTCTGAGAATGAACGTCTGGAGTACAGCATTGTATGGTAGTGAAACATGGACCGTGGAGAAACCGGAACAGAAGAGAATCGAAGCATTTGATATGTGGTGCTACAGAGGAATGTTGACAATTAGGTGGACTGATAAGGTAAGGAATGAGTAGGTGCAGTGCAGAATCGGAGAGGAAAAGAATATGTGGAAAACACTGATAAGGAGAAGGGACAGAACGATAGGACATGTTGAGACATGAGGGAATTACTTCCAGGGTACTACAGGCAGCTTTAGAGGGCAAAAACTGTAGAGGAAGATAAAGACTGGAATACGAGTACATCCAGCAAAAAATTGAGGACGTAGGTTGCAAGTGCTACTCTGAGACGAAGAGGTTAGCGCAGGAGAGGAATTCTTGGAGGGCCACATCAAACCAGTCAGAAGACTGATGATATAAAGAGAGAGAGAGATAAAGGCTAGCGTAAAGACAGAATGAACAACTCCGGGTGCCGACCGGGATTCGATACCACGACCTCGGGGTTTCCAGGCGCACCCATTACGAGTATACAACTGCAAATTATGGACTGAATTAGGCAAAACGTATGGTTCGTGGAAAGAACTCCATGTATCCAAAGCTCAAATAACGATCTATATGAACGAACGCACCCATACTGGAATGACAAGGAGGAGAAACACTGCTACCTGTGTAAAGCGAGTGCAGTGGGGAAGGCCCGCCTCGCCTGAGTGCGGAAGCCGGCAGCTGCGGCGCGTTACCCGCAGCCTGCCGGCTGGGCCGTCTCCAAATATTTCGGTTCCCGCGCTGCGGACACAAACGAGCTCTGTTCCAGGTGGAGGCAGGCGGCACGCAGAACCTCGCGGGCCGCGAGGCGGAATCCAGACCGCAACAGCCGACTCTGAAACATGGCACCAGGAGTCCCTCCACCAAGGGTTCGACACTCTACTCCATCCACACCAGTGGTGTTCTGCTTAAATCAAGACGTCACTTATTCCTCATTGTAAACGATACAGCGGTTTACAGGAGTGGCTCCAACGTAAAATACTATAGGACCACTTGGATGAAATATATTACAAGGCACTCCTCTTCACCATCATCAACGCGGCCGAAACTCAAACGATCTTTTTACCCTTAAAACAAGTATCTCAAGATGCCAAACTAACAGCTAACGGAACTAACGTTCCAGGAAACATATTTCAAATACTTGGGAATAATTCTTGAACCATGACAACCGTTTAGAAAGCATAAAAGGATCAGGAATTTTCCACCAAATTTATCCATTCATTGAAAGCAGTGAACATCCTATTAACATGAAAATTACGCTATTCAACACAATTCTGCTCTCAATCTCACATATAGCTCAAATAGCGGCGTTAGCTGCAGACACTGACATCAAGAAAATCAAAACGCTCCAAAATAGCTTTTTCCGCATAGCAGATGCTCTTCGCTTCCTTCCAATCACTTACACATCCAATGCAGTCATCAGTCTAGAAAAAGCCATAAATTTTTATGAAAGCACCGAGACATCTCCTCGTGGAATCTTTGAGCATCATCTTATCCAATACTAGGGCCAAATTTCTCCACTTGATCATCAGTCGATAATTCATGTTCTACATGTAGGTTTTAAGACTTCCTTAATAAGTTAAAAGAATATAGTAAACACTGTCCTCATACGACCATAACCATCACACAAAACCCTCATTTCAGACACATGGAAAGGGGCTAACCTTGAATTCATAGTAATCTAGTTTTTACCAGACTCTGTCCCTGCGGGAAGACAGACCCGGCAAACCGCTGTTCCGAAGCTGAGCATCCCTTTCCAGTCATCAGACCTAACACTGGTTTGAAACGGCTCTTCATGTTATGCTATCCTGTGTAAGCTTCTTATCCCCACATAACTGCTGCACCCTACAGCCATCTGACACTGTTTACTGCAGTCAAATCTTGGTCTCCCTCTACAATTTTTAGCACCGTATGCTTCCCAGCTGTACCAGAATAATTATTTCTTGAAGCCTGCGGATTATTCCTCTCTATCGCTTCTTTTAGTGAAATGTGTCATAAGTACCTTTCTCCCCAGTCCGAATCAGTACCTCCTCATGTGTTATCCGACCTACCCATTGTAACCTCCACACAAAAATTTAAAAGGACAATATTATATAGAAATGGAGCCATGAAGCAATATCGTCCCCACAGAAATATTTAAATAAAAAATATAATAATAAATGGGAGCCAAGTGTAACCTCCCGCAATGAAATCTACTGACAATGACAATTAAACAAAAATTAGCAATCTGACCCAAGTATAAGTTCCTCACAAAAAATGAAAGTCCATTCAGTGATAAAAAAAATCTCAGTGATAATGAAAATTCAATTAAACCTAAATGTCGGTCTTTGGCCCTGTGCAAAAAAAATCAGAATTAATTTCTTACCTCATTGAAACTGCTTGTCAAATTTCTGCTCTTATTGTTGGCCACGGCTTGGAGGAACTGCATTGCAAATAATATTTTTTTTTTTTTTTGAAATTTAACTGAAACTTTTCTTTAAGGGAAATGGAAGGAAATCGTTGGTTTAATTAAATGATATTTTTTTTTGTAAAAAAATTGCTTTGAAATCAAAATTATTATTGGGGCATTTGTTGGAAATTAAGTACAATAAATAAACTTTACATTATCTGATGATTACCTTAATTAACAATATACCTCATTCAGCATCTTGACCAGAATGCCATGTCGACGCTCGCCGACTCCTCACACACAACTGTCGGTCTTTGGCCCTGTGCAAAAAAAATCAGAATTAATTTCTTACCTCATTGAAACCAGAATGCCATGTCGACGCTCGCCGACTCCTCACACACAACTGCACTGGGCTGCTACTACGGACATACTGTACTGCACGACGACTACTAGCGTACTGCTGGACGCAACTGAACTGAGCTACTGCTATCGACAGACTGCACTGCACGACGACTACTAGCGTACTGCTCGCAACACTCGCGCGGTCAAGCGCAGACTAACCACGATAAAAGGCTCTCTGGTCAAAGATCTTAACGTGTCACTAGTACTATTGGTGAAGTTATTTAATTCGCTTATTTCGTTCATAATACCTCGCGATACACTATTCACAGTCTTTCGCGGCATTTTTACAACAGTCACAATTATGCACAAAAGAAATAAGCACAAATATAAAAAGGCAACAAACAAATACAACAGAGCAACGAATTGCCGTTGACCTGTAGAAAGAAAGTCACAAGATTAATAAAAGCGTTGCGCCAAATCCTAATTATATCTAAGCAAATAAGAGCAGATATCTGACTGTTGTTCAAAAGATTCTCAACGAAATTCGATCCTGGACTGGGTGTCGCCAAGTGTAACCTCCCCACAAAAATTTTAAAGGACAATATTATATAGAAATGGAGCCATGAAGCAATATCGTCCCCACAGAAATATTTAAATAAAAAATATAATAATAAATGGGAGCCAAGTGTAGCCTCCCGCAATGAAATCTACTGACAATGACAATTAAACAAAAATTAGCAATCTGACCCAAGTATAAGTTCCTCACAAAAAATGAAAGTCCATTCAGTGATAAGAAAATCTCAGTGATAATGAAAATTCAATTAAACCTAAATGTCGACGCTCGCCGACTCCTCACACACAACTGCACTGGGCTGCTACTACGGACATACTGTACTGCACGACGACTACTAGCGTACTGCTGGACGCAACTGAACTGAGCTACTGCTATCGACAGACTGCACTGCACGACGACTACTAGCGTACTGCTCGCAACACTCGCGCGGTCAAGCGCAGACTAACCACGATAAAAGGCTCTCTGGTCAAAGATTTTAACGTGCCTCACCATCGCTGCTACGTTACATACGTGTTTCGTAACCCTCCACTGGGGGGGCAAAAATTTGGCAGCGATGGTGAGTCATTTGGACTTGCCATCGCAAGAAATTTTTTGTTTTTTAATTAATCAATTTTTACAATTTACAGAATATTCAAATGTAGTACATATATTAAATGTGGTGCATACACACCAAGTACAAAATATATCAGACAAAGACAAAATGTGAGTACAAAACATAGTAGCAAATCAGAAAAATGTATATACAAATTATTTGACAGATAACAGAGTGCACACGCACTGAAAAAATTCTTTAGCATTTTCAGAACAAATAAACAGAATGTCAGAAAATCATGTTGATAAGTGACATGAGTGTACTCGCACTGGAGTTGAGAACATATCAGCAAATGACGAAATGTATATACAATGAGTAACAAATGACATAAGTGCATACGCACTGTAGTATTGAACATACAGAATGAGTACAAATCATATTGACAAATGAGAAAAGTGCACAGGCACTGAAGTTCAGTAGAAAACATATTAACACCTAACATAAGTGCACATGCACTGTAGTTCAGAACATATCATTAAAATAAAAATGTATATACAATATAAAAGACAAGAGTGTACATATACTGTACTTCAGAACAAATCAAAAAATGTCTTTAGCATTTTCACAACAAATAAACATAACGGCAAAAAAAATCATATCGACAAGTGACATAAATGTACTCGCACTGGAGTTCAGCGAATCGAAAAAAATGTATAGCCATGAACATAAATGATGTTAGCAAAAAATGATTTTCATTATTAGGATAGGAAAGGGAAGGATTGCATCATGGTTGTAGCACTTTAGATTGCACACAGCTGTTCTGAAAGTCCATATCTTTCCACAGAAGTACAACACCAAGTGACACAATTTGAAGTTCTTTTCCCATCAGAATTTATCAGCGTAGCCAAGACACTGAACTGTCGTAGTAATGTTCCATGTTTTCATTTTGGCAGTACATTAGGTACACCAAACAGTGGGACCATAATAACGTCTTCATCGCTCACGGTGGTGGACAGCATGTCGTGTCAACACCACGCTCTTACAAGGCACACCAACGTAGAATTAGTGCAAAACCAAAGATAGTGCTCCATGCAGTAATTCAAGGTAGTTAGCTCAAAAGGTGAAGGACATTAAGTCACATACCATTCTTCATTAGTAGTTTGCGGCATTCATAGCCCAGTTGTTGAACATTTCTGTACCATGTATGTAGTATTACAGAAAAATGTTCATTAATTGTTTTACATAGAATCAGTAACCTTCTTTTCCTAGTTACAAAGCATTATGAAATAATCGCATTCTTTTCCAGTTACAAAGTATAGCATAGTTAATTAATCATTTGTCATTCCAATAGTAATCTCATTCTTGTCCAGTTACAAAGCATAATTAATCACTTGTCATTTCAATATAGTAAGAATCATTAGCTTTTTTTCTAATTACAAAGCATTATCAAACAATCACATTCTTTTCCAATTACAAAGCGTAATTAATCATTTGTCATTTGAATATAGTAAGAACTATTAGCCTTCTCCTAATTACAAAGCATTATGAAACAATCACATTCTTTTCCAGTTACAAAGTATAGCATAGTTAATTAATCATTTGTCATTCCAATATAGTATTAATCATTAGCCTTCTCCTGATTACAAAGCATTATTAAACAATCGCATTCTTTTCCAGTTGCAAAGTATGGCATAGTTAATTAATCATTTGTCATTCCAATACAGTAAGAATCATTAGCCTTCTCCTAATTACAAAGTATTATTAAACAATCGCATTCTTTTCCAGTTACAAAGCGTAATTAATCATTTGTCATTTGAATATAGTAAGAATTATTAGCCTTCTCCTAATTACAAAGCATTATGAAACAATCACATTCCTTTCCAATTACAAAGCATAGCATAATTAATTAATCATTTTCCAAGTGACATATTATTCATTGCTGTTCAGCATTACTCAGAACTTTCTCAAACTGGTATCACTATTTGGGACTGGTAATACATTCTTTTGTTAACAATGAATTGCGTTGGGATCGATAATTAATTGCTGAGGCATAACACTATTTGCTTTTGACCTATTGCTGCAAATGAGGATAGTTAACGTCATTCGTCATGAGTCAGCTGTAGCAAGGTTATGTAACAAGGCAGTATATGTGATCACATTTATAAATGATAAACACAAATGGGTAAAAAATAAAAATGCAAGTACTAGAACAGGTATAATAAGTAACAGGTTTAGTAAGTATCATGAAAAGCTTCTCCTGGAAAAAATACAAAATGGATTATTGCCCTGAAAGAAGAAACGCACACTATGCTGAAAAGTAGTGAACTTCGAATTAACAGGTAGTGAAATGTGTATAAAAATGTGTTCCATAGCTGTCCTTTCCAAAACCTTCAGTCATTATACTGTGCAATATAACACCTGCTGTCAAAACGAACTGCAACAAATACTTAAATAACTACATAGCCTAAATATAACTTCAACATTATCCTCATCTGCAAAGAAAACTTCATTATCCATATCATCAAAACTCCAATATCATCATCACCTGTAAAGAAAAACTTCATTATTCATAGTAGCATACTCTTCTTCATTATTCATCAGCATTCATTATCATCTGCAAAAAAATCACTTCATTACTCATTACACAACTAATCCTTATCTCTAACATATTTCATCACTAAAACTAAGATGTGCAGTTCTGTCTGACAGCCTGCATAAATCACCCTGCATTCTGAAAGAAAAAATTAGTTAAGACTGCTATTCTACGATGAGTATAGTATATTCTTGTTAATGCTTGTTAATCCTGATCCATTTACTCTTCCTCATAAAGTTATTGCATCTTCTTTCGTTTATTCCGTAGGTGAAATTCCCATTTCTGTTGAATTTATTTCTTACAATCATCATTTCTTTCTGAAATTGATGAACAAAGATTAATGTCTTGCATTTAAATCATATACCCACTAGATAATGACTGGTTTATGGTAACATAATTAACCATACAGCATAACATGACAGAAAACGTAATATGTCAAAGACATTGACAGTGTTCAGATGCAAAATGTACAGAGAATATCACAGTGCAGCAGCAAAAGAAAAATGTAAAACAGTCACGATCTTGAGATGTCATAGGGCAAAAAAAATGTCAAAGTCAACTGGTGTGTGTTATATCTTAACTATTTCACAGTGCATACAAACAAAACTGGAGTGCAATCATATACACAAAAAAAAGTGGAAAATGTGCACGGTCTGATGTGTAACGACAAGAAAAGCGACCTGCTAACCTTACCTTGCCGGGCACTTGCCAAGAAAAAATACGATAATCATCAGTAATTAGTCAGGTGAATATAATTGCATTAGTAAATGGCATCATAGTGTGTTGAATCATAAAGTGTCTTCATTCAATAAACGGTTTAATGTTTGAGATATGGTGGTTGCCTTTCGATTTTCTGGTTCTCAAAGTTTCGACGTGTACAACATTGGGGTGAGGGATGCTGCGAATCCGATATGGACCTGCGTATAGAAGTTCAAATTTACTGCACTTACTTTTTAATTTACTGGATAAATAGTGTGTACGTACTAATATTTTCTGTCCAATGTGAAAGTCTCGGCGTCTACAAACCTGTTTTTGCTGTCTTCTCCGGCGCTCTGCGGCACGTTTGATGTTGTTTAGCGCAATGTCAATTATTTCGTGGTGTCTTAGTCGACGATATTTAGGGAAGTTTACTAATTCTTTAATTTTGTTTGGTGGTTCAACGTTTTTCAATATAACAGACGGAGATAGCATAGTGGATTCATTTGGAATGGAATTAATTACATCTTGGAATGAGAGTATGTGTGTATCCCAATCACTATGTCTTTTGTGGCAGTATATGCGGCACAGCTTACCAATTTCTTTCATTAACCGTTCACAAGGGTTCGAAGAAGCGTGGTACTTGGATATATAAATCGGAGAAATGTTTCTAGCTCGTAACATGCGTGTCCATATGCTAGAACGAAATTGAGATCCATTGTAAGAAATTACTCTCATCACATGCCCTACATGAAATAGAAAATGTTTTGCAAATGCTTTCTAAACAGTTTTAGCAGTAGCTTTGCGTAACGGAGTGAAAGAAACAAATTTTGAAGTGAGCTCAACAGCGACAAAGATGTAGCAAAAACCTCTGTTAGTTCTCGGAATCGGACCAAAAATGTCTACAGCGGCCATATGTTTTAATTTAACAGGTACAATGGGATATAAAGGAGGAATATGTGAAGTGGTGTCTGATTTAGCTTTCTGGCAAATTTTACAAGACGCTAAAACTCGTCGTATACGTTTCTCCATATTGGTAAAATAACAGTTCTGTCTCAGTATAATAAAACATTTTCGTGCTCCGTAATGTGCGTAACTTAAATGAGTGTACCAGATTAATTTGTTAACCAGTTCGTCAGGAATGCATAATAACCAATTAATGCTGTCAGGATGAGAGCGGCGAAACAGAATGTCATTGCGTACAATGTAATGGTTTCTAATCGTAACATTATTCCTATCTTGCCAAAGGTGTTTAATTTCTTTCCACACATTGTCTTTATTTTGCTCTTGTGCTATGTCCTGTAATGACGATGAAATAAAGTTTTCAAATGCAACTTGCTGAATGTACATGACACTGAAATTTGTTTTGCAGAAGTTGGTTGCTGCGTCTTGCTGATTGTTGCCGAGAGAACGCGATAGTGCGTCTGCTATAACATTTTGTGTGCCGGGAATGTGAACTATTGTAAAATTAAATTCCTGTAAATAAAGTTTCCATCTGCTTAATCTATCGTGCGTGAATTTGGCCGAAAGTAAAAATTGTATCGCTCTGTGGTCTGTGTAAACGGTGGTATGTCTGCCATAAAGAAAGTGCCTAAATCTCGTGAAAGCCCATACAACACATAATGTCTCAAGTTCTGTAACAGAATAATTTCGTTCAGCAGGTGACAGAATCCGACTTGCAAATGCGATGTTTTTAATTACTGTAGAACCATCTTCTTCAATTTCCTGGAAAATGTGTACGCCTAAAGCGGTATTGGAACTGTCAGTGGCAATGGAAAAATTTCTGGTAAGATCTGGGTGCGATAAAAGTGGAGCATTCAACAAAGCATGTTTCAGGTTCACAAATTCAGAATGTGCTTGCTTATCCCAAGACCAAATAGTGTTTTTACCTGTTAATTGACATAATCTGGGTGTGTCTAAAGCAGAGTGATGAATAAATTTACGAAAAAAGTTAATTAAGCCCAAAAAACTGCGTAGTTGTTTCTTCGTCGTGCGAATAGTAATGTCACGTAGAGCTTGAAGTTTTTCCGGATCAGGTGCAATGCCTTCTGCTGAAATTACGTGTCAAAGAAACTTTATAGAAGTTTTGCCAAAGTGCGATTTACTAATATTAACTGTGAGTCCTTGTGCATGGAAAGTTTGTAACAGACGTTCTAAAATCACATTGTGTTCAGACCAGTTAGCTTCTGCAGTAAGAATATCGTCTACGTACGTCGTAATTCTGTCCTTAAGTTCTGTCGGAAGTATTGTGTTCAAACCGCGAATAAAGGCTGCTGAAGAAATAGTTAAGCCGAATGGTAATTTGCAAAATTGATAACAATCGCCAAAACAGAGAAAAGCTGTATATTTTCTACAATTCGGATGAAGTTGAATTTGCCAAAATCCCGATTTCAAATCTAGTGTAGAATAAATAGCTGTACCGTGAAATTTCTGTAAAAGTTCCTCTAGTGTCTGTGGTCGATCTGTTTCATTAATAATAATGTCATTAATATGACGTGAATCAAGTACGAGGCGAAGTGAGCCTTTTTTTTCTTAACAATATGTAGCGGGTATATGTACCGACTAACTGCTGGTTCTACACTCCTGGAAATTGAAATAAGAACACCGTGAATTCATTGTCCCAGGAAGGGGAAACTTTATTGACACATTCCTGGGGTCAGATAAATCACATGATCACACCGACAGAACCACAGGCACATAGACACAGGCAACAGAGCATGCACAATGTCGGCACTAGTACAGTGTATATCCACCTTTCGCAGCAATGCAGGCTGCTATTCTCCCATGGAGACGATCGTAGAGATGCTGGATGTAGTACTGTGGAACGGCTTGTCATGCCATTTCCACCTGGCGCCTCAGTTGGACCAGCGTTCGTGCTGGACGTGCAGACCGCGTGAGACGACGCTTCATCCAGTCCCAAACATGCTCAATGGGGGACAGATCCGGAGATCTTGCTGGCCAGGGTAGTTGACTTACACCTTCTAGAGCACGTTGGGTGGCACGGGATACATGCGGACGTGCATTGTCCTGTTGGAACAGCAAGTTCCCTTGCCGGTCTAGGAATGGTAGAACGATGGGTTCGATGACGGTTTGGATGTACCGTGCACTATTCAGTGTCCCCTCGACGATCACCAGTGGTGTACGGCCAGTGTAGGAGATCGCTCCCCACACCATGATGCCGGGTGTTGGCCCTGTGTGCCTCGGTCGTATGCAGTCCTGATTGTGGCGCTCACCTGCACGGCGCCAAACACGCATACGACCATCATTGGCACCAAGGCAGAAGCGACTCTCATCGCTGAAGACGACACGTCTCCATTCGTCCCTCCATTCACGCCTGTCGCGACACCACTGGAGGCGGGCTGCACGATGTTGGGGCGTGAGCGGAAGACGGCCTAACGGTGTGCGGGACCGTAGCCCAACTTCATGGAGACGGTTGCGAATGGTCCTCGCCGATACCCCAGGAGCAACAGTGTCCCTAATTTGCTGGGAAGTGGCGGTGCGGTCCCCTACGGCACAGCGTAGGATCCTACGGTCTTGGCGTGCATCCGTGCGTCGCTGCGGTCCGGTCCCAGGTCGACGGGCACGTGCACCTTCCGCCGACCACTGGCGACAACATCGACCCACGTGTTGAGCAATTCGGCGGTACGTCCACCCGGCCTCCCGCATGCCCACTATTCGCCCTCGCTCAAAGTCCGTCAACTGCACATACGGTTCACGTCCACGCTGTCGCGGCATGCTACCAGTGTTAAAGACTGCGATGGAGCTCCGTATGCCACGGCAAACTGGCTGACACTGACGGCGGCGGTGCACAAATGCTGCGCAGCTAGCGCCATTCGACGGCCAACACCGCGGTTCCTGGTGTGTCCGCTGTGCCGTGCGTGTGATCATTGCTTGTACAGCCCTCTCGCAGTGTCCGGAGCAAGTATGGTGGGTCTGATACACCGGTGTCAATGTGTTCTTTTTTCCATTTCCAGGAGTGTATAATTCCTTGGTCGAGCATATCCTGCAATTCCTTTTTAACCTATTCTCTGTGGATATATGGAATGGGATAATGCTTTGCTTTAAATGTGTCGTGCTGTTTGACTTGAAATTCATACATAAATCCGGACATAGTACCAGGAATGTTGTCGAAAACTGGAGCTTGCTGTAAAAGAATTTCGTGTAATTGCGTTCGTTCGTTGTGTGTAGTTGCACTGCTCTCTTTAACCTTATCAGCAATCATCTGTATTACGTCGAAGTCAGCTTCGTCTGGAGTATTATAGTTGTGTACGTACGTATCCGTGAACAATGTGGGATTACAGTCTATGTTACGTGTTGCGGAAATGACCTCTGTGCGGTTAATTATTTGTTCTTCCGCAGATAAAGAGTGCTGAAATTCTAAAGCCAATTGTACATTTTCATCCTTTAACATTAAATAAGAATTTTGAAAATCGATAACTGCGTCGTGTTGTACCAGAAAATTCGTACCTAAAATTACGTCTGTTGTCAATAAAGGAACAATCCAAAAATTTGAGTGGAAGGTATGACCTGCAATACAAAATGATAAATGCTTCTGTAATTTAACGTCTACTCCTTTACTCGGTACTGCTCCTTTCACTTTTGTTTTGCCTAATGGTAATGTCGGATACGTATTCTCTTTGTTGCACTCGTTGAAAGTCTCCTCATTTATTACTGATATAGGTGATCCGGAATCGATTACTGCTGAGAATTTCGATGAACCAATTTTAATTTCGATAACAGGATGTGAAATAGTTTTCTGAACAAATGGTCTTTCCTGCAAGAGAGTGTCTCTGATGTCGTCAAAAGTAATTACATTTTCGTGAACAACATTTTGCGTGTCTGAAGTAGTGCTTGTATTATTGGAAGATGCGATCTGTACAGTATCTAGTCAGATTCTATCTGACGTGTTATTATTATTAGGAGGATTCTGTGGCATTTCGACTATTTGAACTGTCCTATTACTTCTTCCAGACGTGTTACGCTCTGGATGGTACCTACTGTCGGGTTCATTCATGAGAATATGTTCTTGCGTATGATTTTGCTGTTGGTGAGACCGACTGTTATTATATGTACGCTGATAATTGTGCTCATCATTTTTTACGTCTGTCATGATAGTAATTTCTATACGGCGCATTGCGATACGAGTTGAAATAGTGTGTTATCTGTACGTAGTTATTTCTTTGCTGCCATGCGTTACTATTTGTTGGAGCTGGGACTACACGTGCACGCGGCGAAACATTAAAGCCTGGTTGACCTTGTAGACTGCATTGTTGGTTACGTATGCTATTTATTTATTTCGAGTCAAAAACATTACAACAATTTTTACAATATATACAATATAACAAATCAGGTCAAATCATAAAAGAACAAACTAAACGGTATTAGCCCAAAATTGTGCAACGGCAGCAGCATTGTCTGAAACATCAACAAGCTCTTGTGTGGAACATGATACAGGACATCTAGGACAGTTAATTAAATGTTTGGTTGTCTGTTCTTCTCCGCAGTCACACAAGGTGGAAGATTCCTTCATGAAGCCCCATTTAAACAGATTGTCCTTAGTTCGTCCGACGCCACTCCTGAGCCGATTTAGAGACTTCCACACTGTCCAGACTTGATTTCCACCAGGAGGAAGGGTCTCAGAAGGAGTCATCCAATCGTTACTGTCAGATTTTGCTGTCCACTGAGATAGTCTGGCTGCTCCAGTCCGACCGGTGAGGGGTGTAGTAGTTCTCATGAAGCTCCTCCTAGATTTGAGTCTACTAATTGGTAGCTGGTATCCATGTAGCAGGTGATCGGTGTTATGATCTGCTTTATGTCTCTCAAGTTTGGCTGCGACTTCACGCCTTATGTCTGGAGGAGCAATACCTGCTAGTTTATGGAGTTTATCAATAGGTGTAGCTTTGAGGCATCCCGTTACTGTCCTGCAGGTTTCGTTCAGGGCCACATCAACCTGCTTTGCATGAGATGACTTGTACCATACAGGACATGCGTATTCAGCTGCGGAATAACACAAGGCCAAGGCTGATGTTCTTAGTAGTTTGGGATCTGCACCCCAAACGCTGCCAGTGAGCTTCCGCAGGATGTTGTTACGAGCAGCAACTTTCTGCTTGGTGTTAGTGCAGTGTTTTCTGTAGGTCAACGTTCGATCTAAGGTGACACCCAGATATTTGGGGTAGAAACAATGTTCAAGCTCTTGATCTTCCCAAAACACTGTAAGTTTTCTATAGGCCTCTCGATTGCGTAGGTGGAAAGCACAAACTTGAGTTTTAGCAGGGTTCGGTCTTAAGTTATTGACTCTGTAGTACTCAGATAGGTCCTTGAGAGCAACAGTAAGCTGGTTTTCTACTGTGTCAAAATCTCTGGCTTGTGTGACTAAGGCAAGATCATCTGCATAGATGAAACTCTTTGTAAGAGAAGGTTGAGGCTGGTCATTTGTAAATATGTTGAACAATATGGGGGAAAGGACACTACCCTGAGGCAAGCCATTCCTTTGACTTCTCCATCTACTCTTTCTTCCTTGGAACTCCACATAGAATCGCCGGTTTTCCAAAAGTGTCTGCACAGTTCTGGTGAAATTAATGTCTCTAGTGATGTAGTAGACTTTGTGCAATAATTGTCGATGTTGAATGGTGTCATATGCTGCTGTGAGATCCACGAAGACAGCCCCGGAAATGTATCCTTTTTCATATCCCTCTTCAATATGTTCAGTCAGATTAAGGACTTGTGCTGTACAATTCTTTCCAGGTCGGAAACCTGCTTGTTGAGGTATGAGTTGTTTTTCAACAATGGGAGTGAGTCTATTTAGCAACATTCTTTCATAGATTTTATACAAATGGCAAAGGAGCGAAATCGGTCGGTAGTTCTTGGGATCAGCTGCACCCTTTCCAGGTTTTAGTAAGGGAATAACTTTAGTTTTCCTCCAGATGGCAGGGATCTGTTTCCGCTTCAGACAACCATTATAGAATTGCAGAAGCCATCTTTCCGTGATGGGACCAAAATGTTTAATTTGCTCAATCATTAGGTCGTCTAGACCAGGCGCTTTACCATTTTTGCATTTCTGAATTGCGGTTCTGAGTTCTTGTAAGATGAAGTCATTTGATATATGGTTGTTTTCACGTTCAGGTTCTCTTTTGAGTTTTGTTCTATCTTTAGAACAATTGACCCTTCCATTCTGAACTAGATGATGAGCAATTTGATCTGGTGCAATGTTTGCATGGCCATGATTGTGGACAGGGTCGTTGTTCAGGCGTCGCAGCAACTGCCAGGCTTTCTGACTGCTTTTAGACATATCAAGGTTCTCGAGTAGCTCTATCCATCGTTCTTTTTTGGATTTGGCTAAGGCTGAGGATAAATTTTGGCCAGCAGTTAAGGTTTCAATGCTGTAAGGATTATCATTGAAAAGTTGGATATAGTTATGTAGATGCTTCACGGATTCTTCTGTCAAGCCAGGTATGTAGTTAACTCGACAGCCTCTGGGAGTTGAGAGTCTTGAGCATCTTTTCACGGCTTCTACAAACTCATCATAGTTGGAAACTGAGGGTTCTATGCGTGAAACTTCTGAGTCAAGGAGATCAGCAAACTTCTGCCAGTCTGCTTTCTTGAAATTGTATCGCCTTCGGAATGATGTGATTCTAGGAGTAATGGCTGCAAACACTTGGCAGCCTATGGGGCGGTGTTGAGTATTTGGTATCGGATTTAGAACAGTTTTTCTGCATTGGTGAGCTATGTTCTCGCTAACAAAAATTAAGTCGGGGTTATACCCACGTTTCCAACGCCCACTGTTAAAAGATGGTGGGAGTTTATTATCATGGACAAGATTAAGATGGTTGGTATCAGCCCAAGTCAAAACTGCTTCACCATTACTGTCGTCCTCAGCATAACCCCAAACACTGCTATGACTATTGAAATCTCCAACAATAAAGTGAGCTTGTTGATTGGTGTAGTTGTCTGTAGGTGAAAATTGGAAGTCTGCTCCTGGGGGTTTGTAAATTGACGACACAATACAACCATTCAGTTCTACAGACAGTATTTCAATATTGTTGAATTCTGTAAGTGAGGTAGAGAGAACAGCTATATCGTTCCTCACAAAGATAGCACTGCCATATTGTCTATGGGGTCGCTCAACTGCCAGTTTCATCCCAAGGATTTTTGGTCTTCTCATGGTGTCATCTCGATGGGTTTCTTGTATACATAAAATATCACACCTAGGTTCCTTGGCAATATGTTGCAGGAGTTCTTCTTTGGCAACAGACAATCCTTCTATGTTGATTGATACAATCACAAGGTGAGGTCTTGATAAAGACCTTTGATTTCCATTCATAGTGAAACCTATAATGCAATGCTTTTGGAATGCTGACGTTCAGTTCAGTACTGGAGAATCTAGTCCAGTACCTATGCAGGGGCACCACGTGCAGGAGTCAGCTTCACCCCCTACGTATGCTAAGCGGCTGACTTTCATGCTATTGTGGTGAAAAAACATCTATTGTTACAAAAATGTGGTTCCTGTTACTAATAATTTTACACATACTGATGATTACGATTTTATCTGTAATTAAAATTACGCTGGTTTTGGAGTGCCTAAAGAATGTTGTCACTTTCCGTAAAAATTTGTCTTATCGGGTTTTCATTACATATTCTTAATTCTAGATAGAGCAATAGTTAAAGAGCTATTTTGATAGATATAAAGGATAGTAGAAGAAAAGGCAGCAGTGCAGAAAACTAAAGATGAAACAGCACTACTCCAGCTCGGGGCCCTATGCTCGCTACGGCACATATTCATTAAAGCGTAATGAATCCCCTGAGGTCATTTACGCACTGCAAATAAATTTTAGCTTTTGCGTTGCAAGCAATAGCGGTAAAATTCCAAAAGTAAATCGCTGTATTCTTGCTAATTCCAGTTTCTGCATAATACGTAATGCTGATGAAAATACAATAGCAAATTGTCGCCTCTGGTTCAAAGCTAGTTTCTGCATTACAGGTAATAGCGGTGAATGTACAAAGATAAATTGTCGTATACAGTGTAAAGCGTGTACCTGTACGCTGTCATTATTAAATTCCTTACATTTTCTTACAAATGCAAACTGCTTATTATCAACGTTCTCGTCACTGAATTTGAGAACACGTTCGGGTTTGTGTGAGAATTTGTTTGTCTGTGTCATTTCGTACTTCAAGTTACGTAGCTTTTCAGATTTTAAGTCGCGTGGCTTTTCGGATTTTAAGTCGCGTAGTTGCTGTAAATTGCTCACATTATACACGCTGCGTAAGTCTGACAAATGTTCACAAAGTGGCGTCTGCTGTGATGTGTTATTAACTGAAATACTTTTCATCTCTGTTACTTCTTGTTGTAAACTCGACAATTTTCTACGCAACATGTTATTAGACGAATCGATCTCATTAATTGTCTGCTGTAAATTTTGAAATTCAGGTGTTTGGTTAAATGAAACCGCTGCAGTATCGTCTGACTTATTGTCATTACTACTTTCAATAGCATCAATACGACTGGCTAATTCATCATATTTTTCAGTCAGTATTTTTGCCTGATCATCGGTTTTAGAATCGGACGCATTAATCTGTTTTTGCAACTTACGTGTAGTTTCGCTCAGTTTTTTAACATCAGCTTTGATGACATCGCAATCCTGTGTTAGTTCTAATTGTTCGAATCTGTCTGTCACTGTTTGAATATTTACTGTGTGTGTATCTGTTTTTGATTTAAGATCAGAAATTTCATCACGTAATTCCGCGTTCAACTGTTCTATGGTATTAATTTTGTCGGACACTGTAGTAATATTATTGTCTACATACGTCTTCGCTTTCGCGAACATTTTACGTTTGTCTTCTTGTCTTTGAGCAGTGATTGTTTCCATGACTTGACGTTTGACTTTGTTTTGATCCTGAATAAATTTGCGGAAACGTGTATCACTGTTTTGTATGTGGTGACTAAATCGCTCGTCAATTTGAGTGTTCTGCTGCTCGAATTTCGCGTCTATCTTTGCGTCCATTGTGCGCGAAAGTTCTACCGTCATTGCTTTAAACTCGTCCCGTAATTGTGTAGCTTTTTAAGAGCATTGTTTAGCGACTCCGCTAATTTCGTCTCTGAGTGCTTCTGTTGCGGCTGTTTGCATTTCCCTTAATTCTTGCGCAACAGACTTAATTTCTTCGCTATTTTTTCGTGAACAAGCCTCAATTTCCGCGCGCAACTGTTCCTTAGTGTCATGACACTGCGCGGCAACAGCTCTAATTTGTTCACTAAGCTGTCTGGAATTGATGTCTAATTTTTCATTCTGTTGTCTGACCTGTTCACTAAGTTGTTTGAGATTTTCGTCATTATTGTCAAGTTTTTCATTTAAGTGTTTGTTATCTTCCCTAAGTTGTCTAAAATCTTCACTTTGTTTTTCATTCTGTTGTTTGACCTGTTCACTAAGTTGTTTGAGATTTTCATCATTATTTTCTAGTCTTTTACTATTTTGTAGCAATATTGCCATAATTTGACCCAATGTAACATTATCTACTCCATTCTCTGTACTATTTGACGGTGTATTTGCAATTGTCGCGTTTTGTGTGACCATTTGGTCATTCTGTAATTTACAAAAAGGTTTATCAGTCGGATGTACACTGTCAGGCACTATTTCAGAATTAAATAAATCCGTCGTACTTTGTGTATCCTGTTCATTTTCATTAGACAAATTTGTCTGTACGTTACTTGAATTTTCCAAATCGGGTGTGTTATGCTGGGCAGCGCTCATTACTATAGACCGCTCCGCGTCATCAATTGTCGTCAAATTAACAGACGAGACAATTGAGTTCGTTTGTTCATCATTAATGTAAAAGTCATCACTAGTGGTTGGAATGCACTGATTGTTAGTGGACGCAGGATTGTCATCATTACACTGCGTGTCACTAGTACTATTGGTGAAGTTATTTAATTCGCTTATTTCGTTCATAATACCTCGCGATACACTATTCACAGTCTTTCGCGGCATTTTTACAACAGTCACAATTATTCACAAAAGAAATAAGCACAAATATAAAAAGGCAACAAACAAATACAACAGAGCAACGAATTGCCGTTGACCTGTAGAAAGAAAGTCACAAGATTAATAAAAGCGTTGCGCCAAATCCTAATTATATCTAAGCAAATAAGAGCAGATATCTGACTGTTGTTCAAAAGATTCTCAACGAAATTCGATCCTGGACTGGGTGTCGCCAAGTGTAACCTCCCCACAAAAATTTTAAAGGACAATATTATATAGAAATGGAGCCATGAAGCAATATCGTCCCCACAGAAATATTTAAATAAAAAATATAATAATAAATGGGAGCCAAGTGTAGCCTCCCGCAATGAAATCTACTGACAATGACAATTAAACAAAAATTAGCAATCTGACCCAAGTATAAGTTCCTCACAAAAAATGAAAGTCCATTCAGTGATAAGAAAATCTCAGTGATAATGAAAATTCAATTAAACCTAAATGTCGGTCTTTGGCCATGTGCAAAAAAAATCAGAATTAATTTCTTACCTCATTGAAACTGCTTGTCAAATTTCTGCTCTTATTGTTGGCCACGGCTTGGAGGAACTGCATTGCAAATAATATTTTTTTTTTTTTTGAAATTTAACTGAAACTTTTCTTTAAGGGAAATGGAAGGAAATCGTTGGTTTAATTAAATGATATTTTTTTTTTTGTAAAAAAATTGCTTTGAAATCAAAATTATTATTGGGGCATTTGTTGGAAATTAAGTACAATAAATAAACTTTACATTATCTGATGATTACCTTAATTAACAATATACCTCATTCAGCATCTTGACCAGAATGCCATGTCGACGCTCGCCGACTCCTCACACACAGCTGCACTGGGCTGCTACTACGGACATACTGTACTGCACGACGACTACTAGCGTACTGCTGGACGCAACTGAACTGAGCTACTGCTATCGACAGACTGCACTGCACGACGACTACTAGCGTACTGCTCGCAACACTCGCGCGGTCAAGCGCAGACTAACCACGATAAAAGGCTCTCTGGTCAAAGATTTTAACGTGCCTCACCATCGCTGCTACGTTACATACGTGTTTCACCATTTAATGTTCTCTTTCTTCTGCTGCAAATTCTTTAAAAAGCTTCTATTCTTTTTAATTGTAACCCTACGGACTACGTTTGGGAACCGTGACTGTGTGGAATAATTATTTATTTGTATTTCCTGCTACAGTCATTCGTGTTTGTTTTATGTTTAATTTAACATAACGCAACGCGTTTCGAGCATGTTCCGTCCATCTTCATGCGGATATACAGTGTGAAGCGAAATTCGCGCACTCGGACTACGCAGCGCAACTCCTCACAAGCCAGCGTTAAAAAAATGTCTCTCAGAAAATTTCGCCCGGTAAGTACATCTGTCAGAAAAAGGACATTAAAGAGTGGCAGTCTGGCAACACTGTAACCACATGTATGGTACGTAACTATCTCTGTCAGCACATATTAGTTGTGCAGTTGGTGCTGTGGATAGACTTTTGAGTTAGCATGTAGGAGGTCGATGGTTAAATCCTGAATTGAGGCACGTGGTTTTTACTCGGTAAATGTTGCCCAGGTGGAACGGTATCTGGCGTCTCAATCGTCAACAACGATTGCAGCGGGTCCTCTAGAAAACATTTGCACTTACATACTTCAATCGTAGTAATGGAAGATTTGACAGCTTTGAAATTAGGCCTTTACGCGTCGTGTGCGTGAATTTATTCACACCTCTTCATCTACTACATGCGAAAACTGTTTTCTTCGTATCCTCCTTCAATGGTCCCGTAGATTAGTACCAACCAATTTCTTGCCTCGTTCAGGTCAATTACATTTCGTTTAGGCCTCACGTTACCAGCAGGACTAGCAGCGTGCTTTGCGAATAATGTCAAAACTTGGTTACTATTTGTATGTGTTCTCACTATGGTCCCATTAATTATGCCTTTCAACATTGAGTCTGGTCACCGCATACTGTTTAGTACATATCTCAGTGCATTATTATTAAAAATGAAGTCCCATGCTTCTTGACAGTGCGTATGTGAACCATGCAGGAGACCCACACTGCCGTACTATGGAAGGCCCTAATGGAGGTGGTTTGCCGTTGCCTTCCTCCGACCGTAATGGGGAAGAATGATGATAATGAAGACAACACAACAACACCCAGTCATCTAGGGGCAGGTAAAAATCCCTTACCCCGCCGGGAATCGAGCCCGGGACCCCGTTCTCGAGAACGCTACCGCAAGACCAAGAACGGCGCTCGTTATTATTAGTATATCGATGGGATTGTGGAAACATCACGCCTGTTACAGTAAGGGAAACAGTGTAATTCGGAACCGAACATTTCACAGTTAGCGGTGTCGAGATGAATCATGCAGAACAATGTCTGTCAGTGGCATAATGCACGTTAAGTGGAACAGCGCACAGGATTGATGTGTTTGTACTGTATGCACTGTCCACCAGACAGGGAATAGTTGAGAGCAGAGTTACGCGCCCGTGACAGACGCCAGTGCACGTGCGTACGCGTGTCGAAATTTCTCATTGTAAACCTCTAAACTGGTGTGGCAGACGTATGGTATACACAAACGATGAACATGTGGATATGCTTCTGGCCCTTAGTGCATCTGGTAACCGGGCTGGTGTTGGCACTCGTGTATATGCTGCTTGATATCTTCGTCGACGCCATCCAGATAAAAATATGTGTCAGGTTCTCTCCTTCCACCATCGTGTAACAGAGGTCGTCCATGGACTCGGCGTACTCCAGCTACTGAGGAAGCTATCCTTGGAGGTCATACACCAAGAATCTCACGCAGTACACGTAGCGTAACAACCCAGCTGCATCTCTTGCAACGGACGGTCGTTAACGTGCTGCACGAGCATAGGCTGCACCTCTATCATTATGCTTTCACGCAACACCTGCATGCTGCAGATCGCCATCAGTGGATGCAAGTCTGTGGAAGGTTGTAAGAGGTCCGAGCAGATGTAATTTCGATGTATTGCTCATGCGCTGCCTGCGATATGCAAGGTCTCTGACCAGAGAGCAGTGTTGACTGCAGTAGGAACTGTGTAGCTGTAGCAGTAAGTTGTTGCTAGTCTGGAGTCTGCTCTGGTCTGGTGTGGTGTATCGTGTTGGCTGGCCCGGTCGCGGTGCAGCGATGCCGGAGCCTGAGTATTATTGTACAACGTAAAAAGCAGCCTCGTGTATATGTAGTAATGTTATCTCAAGTCGCACGTAAATGTTTTAAAACTATCGTAATAATAATCTTCCTCATAAAAAGTAACTATTAACAACCATTCATTTCAATTTAAAGAATTTACTAATTTCTCCCATCCATGATCATCCCGATTATTGCAATAGAAAAATCAGTTGCTTCTTTTCATAAATGACAGATAGGTTGGCCAGCATTGCACAGGGCTGTGCCGGAAAAATTTATTGTAAGAGCAGATATATCCGGCGACTTCATTGAGGTAAGAATTTTTCCTTTTTTTATTCAGAATGATCTTTCAGGGCCATGACGCAGCACTGCTGTCGTCCAAAATTTACCAGGTTAAATTCACAGTGAATTATTGAAAAGTCATAAGTGAGCGACGATTTAATGGAGAGGTTAGTTACACTGTTTTATTACCAGGTTACTGAATTCATTTTTTTTTTTATTGGGACGTTACACTGAATGTGAACGACATAATTATAATTTTTACTGTTGAGAGGTTTAGGAATTTTTCTGTTGTGAGGTTACGCTAGATGTGAATGAATTTTGAGCTTAGATTAAATCAGAAAGAATTTTGTGTGGAGGTTAAATGTGAATGAATTTCTGTAGGGAAGTTATAAATGAGAACGAATTTTGTAGGGAGGTTACACTGTGAAAGAATTTTGTTTTGAGGTTACACTAAATTAGAATCTTATCCATATTATTTATTTCTATTTTTTGGGGAGGTTACAAGGTTCCAACAACAGGAAGCTAACGATGACTTTGTGAACAGCGTAATATGGCCAGATGAAGCAGCATTCACTCGCGAGGGTGTCTTCAATACGCACAAAGCCCCCCCCATTGGTGTGAGGTTAATCTGCACGTCACCCACGGCCGTGGATATAAAGTTTGCTTTGGTATCAACATCTGGGCCAGAATATCGGGCGACAGGTGCTTGGGCCCTTACATGTTGCTAGACCGGTTAACTGCACGAAGGTATCATGCATTTCTCTCAAACTATCTGCCTGATGCGCTGGAAAATGTTCCACTACATGTTCGGCAGAGGGTACGGTTTCAAAATGATAGTGTATCTCCACACTCTGAAATATTGTGCGACAGTATTTTGACAGCACGTTTCCAGGGAAATGGCCACCGTGTTCACCTGGCCTAAATTCCCTGGATTTCTTCCTATGGGGACACCTGAAGGAGCACGTGTGGTCTACTCTGCCGACGAATGTGGAAGAATTGGTAGCACGTGTTCATGATGCTCTTAATACTGTGGACGCAGCTTTGCTGCCAAGGGTCCAGAGCTGTATCATCCGGTGGGCTCCACAATGTTCGGACGTGCAGAGAGATCGCTTTGAGCATCTGTTGTTATGAGGACAACGTATTCTGTTGTAAAGGTCATGCGGTCCTGAAGATGGACATTATTACTGTCACTGGTTGCTAATGTGTGACATCTGAGCGCTCTTATTACATGTAGTATAAATCACAAGGAGATGTTGTGTTACTGGACTGTGCCATCGTCTTTAGCATCTCGAAATTGATGTTGGTTTTGTAGTTATTCTGTCCTGTGACAAGTCATTTGTTTCAACTGTCTATTTCTTATCTGTCTAACCACGTATTCGTTATGTTCAGCATTACAAAATGTTCTACATTTGGGATACATGTGACCTAAGAAACGGTGTACATTACAGTATGAAATGCCACAATGAAAGTAGCAAATAAAAAAAAACTGCTCCCCCGTCCAAGATCAAACCCTCAACCTCCCGCACACTAACCGTAAACTCTATCCACTGCACCAACTGTACAGCACGACTTATATGTGCTCACAGAGGTTGGTACCATACATGTAGTTACAGTGTTGCCAGATTGCCATTCCCACTATTTAACGTCCGTTTTCTGCCAGATGTACTCACCGGACGAAATTTTGTCAAAGACATTTTTGTATTGCTGGGAAGTGAGGAGTCGCGCTGCTAAGTCCGGGTGCGCGAATTTCGCTTCACCTAGTATGTATAGAGTAAATTGATACTTAAAAATAAATTGTCTTAAACTAGATTAACATAGAAATTTTTGTTTACTGTTCGTTGCTGCAGGGGCTGTAGGGGTATTTGGCAGGAGAGAGGGAGGGAGGTAGGTAGGGAGGGAGTGGGGAGGTAGTGATAGGCTTGAAACAGATGTCCAGTGATGTCTTCCGCTTGTGTGGAGCTGTGTCTCATTGTTTATTATGACTGACTCCACCGCCTGTGTAGGATGCAGATAGTTTTGCATTAGTTATTATGCTGAGAAATTGTGTGATAGATTCTTTTACATAACAGTTGTTGACTTACGATTTAGGTGTCCAAAAGCTTCGTTCTTCGTCCTTGGTATAGTGGCACAATTTTTTTCTATATACTCATACATGTAAACACTGTATTCTTAATACAATATGGTGGACATGAAGCGTGAATGAGTACCAATTATCGGATGTTACAGCGATATTCACGATACTGAAACCATGGTATATCACTTGTAAGTAGGCTGTTTATGTTTTCTTATTGGCAATGTTGCGTAGCGCTCTGTATGAAAATCACTGGCTGTGCTGTGTGCAGTCTGTGGCTAGTTTGCATTGTTGTCTGCCATTGTAGTGTTGGGCAGCGGCAGCTGGATGTGAACAGCGCGTAGCGTTGGGCAGTTGGAGGTGAGCCGCCAGCAGTGGTGGATGTGGGGAGAGAGATGGCGGAGTTCTGAAATTTGTCATGAACTGCTATATATATATATGATGATATTAAGGTAAATACATTGTTTGCTCTCTATTAATATCTTTCATTTGCTAACTATCCCTATCAGTAGTTAGTGCCTTCCGTAGTTTGAATCTTTTATTTAGCTGGCAGTAGTGTCGCTCGCTGTTTCGCAGTAGTTCGAGTAACGAAGATTTTTGGTGAGGTAAGTGATTTGTGAAAGGTATAGGTTAATGTTAGTAAGGGCCATTCTTTTGTAGGGATTTCTGAAAGTCAGATTGCGTTGCGCTAAAAATATTGTGTGTCAGGTTAAGCACAGTCTTGTATAATTGTTCAAAGGGGACGTTTCACACTGTAAAAAAAATCGGTACTCATCCACACTACACGACCATTGTATTAAGTGTATAGTGTTTATATGCACCAGTACACAGAAAAGAATTGCTTGAAAAACCGATGAAAAAATAAAGTGCAATGTTACACAACAGCTCCGCCTGTATACCAAGGATGAAAAATGAAGTTTTGGGACACCGAAATCCTAAGTAAACAGGTGGCATATAGAAAAGTCTATCACACGATTTTCGCATCATAATAACTGATGCAAAATTATCTGCATCCCCCACAGGTGGCGGAGTTAGTCATCAGAAACAATGAGACACAACTCTACACAAGCAGAAGACATCATTGGACATCAATTTCAAGCCTGTCACTAACGCCCTCCCCCTCCCCGCTTCAAATAACCCAACAGCCCCGGCAGCAATGACGATGTTAGTCTTTTTTAAGACAATTTATTTTTAAGTAACAATTTTTCTATAGGTAAACGCCTAAGATGGGCAGAACATGCTCTGAACCAGTTGTATTATATTGAATTAAACATAAAACAAATAAAACTGACCGATGTCAGAAAATAGAAATCAATAATTCTATTCTCTTCTTTCCTGCACTGTTGCTCGTCCACGTTTCACTTCTGCATAACGCTACATCCAGACAAACATTTTCAGTAAAGACTTCGTACTTTAAGTTATGTCACATCTCACCATATTCCTCTTTTACAGAAAACACTTGCTTTTAATTGGAAGTCTGGATTTCGAATATGTTTCTCTTTTGTTGTTTGGCTGACCAAATATAAAAACTCATCTACCACTTTTGGAGTCTCATTTTCTGATGATCACTTCCTCATCATCACCTAAATTCGATTACACTCATTTTCACTTGTTTTACTTTTGTCGATGTTTACAGTGTAATCTCTTTTCAAGACATTATCCATTCCGTTCGACTGATCACTTAAGTCCTTAGCTGTCCCTGGCAAAAATTAAAAAGTCGCCTGCAAACTTTAAAGAATAAAGAAAGAAAACAGTGTGACATATACCCTTCTGATCCACGATCCTCATAATTTATAAAAACGCAGAGTGTTTCTGTTCTCTTCGAAGCGCTTTTACTGCACATAATAGATGATCTGACGATCGATTTCGAAGAGAGTGGAAACTAATAATAATAGTTGAACTTTACATTTATTCTCACTGAATTTCAATTCCCTTTTAATAATTCTCCTTGATTTCCTTTACTGGTTGCTAAATGTGCAAATTAAGCAACATCGGAAATGTGCTACAACCCTCTTTTGTTCCCTTCTCAACTACTGCCTCCGTTTCACGTCTTTTGAGTCTTATTATCGCAATCTGGTTCTGTAATGCATTTTATCACCGCTGCATTCGAAATTTTAAAGGCTGTGTTGTAGCCAATATTGCAAGAAGATAAGCTATAGCTCCAGCATTGCTTCGCGTGTTCCTACACTTCTCCAGAACGCTAACTGATCCTCTACAAAGGTGCATCCTAATGTATATCACTAGTGCCTTTACCGCAATATTCACACCTGTTAGCATCTGCCTTCTTTTTAACTGTGATTATTATACGGTATGCACCATTAAGAAGTAGACATTCTCTGTAGCGTCTTTGTATGTAATCCCAGTGAGTGAATCTATTTGCCAAGATGGTATAATGATACTCCCAGGAGCAAGAGTGGAGTTAACATCTTCGCAGCAAGTTTCTCGTTTCTGGAGAGTTGTTTCCGCTGTTAATTTCATGATGGATTCATTGTGCTCAGCACAAAGAGCGTTTATCCAACTTCTCTCGCAGAAGAGGAGCATGCTACAGAAATTTGTCGCCCTTATGCATACTCATCCCAGTTGGTAAAAGAGGGGCGGGGTGCAACAAAGTTACAACTATAATTAAAAGTTGAATAAACAATGGTGAGGAACGTTAGGAACTACCAAAGCAATGATTTAAACATGTATTTTTCCGGTACTAATTAAGCAATAAGTTGATCGTAGCAGGCTAACTTGAACGGTAACGGCAACGCAACAAAAATTTACTGCAAAACAAAATATAGTTCCAAAATGTTCTAATTCCGGTAACTAGAACGAAATTCCTCTTGCTTTTATCAATTTAGGTAAAACCACGAACACGTGTGACGGCATGGAATTTTGAATTTACTGATTTTTCGTGCAAAACCAGTTTGCAATTGCTTCCACGTATTAACTCGTTGCTCAGTTTTTTCATCATACTAATATCTTCGCATAAATTAGGTTACACTTTATTCGCCATACCAGTTACTAATTTGATTGAATTGGAACTGTATCGCCTTCTATCAGAGTGATACCACAATCGAAGATCATAAAAATATATGGATAATGAACTACTGATGATAGTCTCCTTTGACGTAGCACGGAAATAATTGTCCTGGATACAACACTCACTTTCAGTTTGATTTGCGTCATCTTGTTTAGCCATAATGAAGATATTTCAGTAGAAATTTTTCAGTAGAAAGTTTGCATTCTTTCTAGCAGTTTAACTTAAAGACCCAGCAGAGTAATATCCAGGACTTTCATAAATATTGTACTTTTTCTTCCTTTAGTAACTCCTTTTTTCCTAACCTATCATTGTCAGCATGTTCCCTACCATCCCCTACAGTTAATGCTGTCTCGCACATTTTTCAGATGTTTATGATGATAAAAGAAGATGTTACAGGGAAAATCTCCTTCTGATCATCAAGTACGTGTGTCAACTGGAACACCACTCCTAAAGATTCCCAACTAGGATTCCCTCTGCCCCACACCCAATCTGAAACATAGTGAAAGTGTGTTTCAGGCTGAAATGTTAATGTATTTTCTTGACGACAGTTTCACTTTTTATCTACTTTAATCGAATGTTAATATTTTCGTTCTCTTGACGTAGTGTTATTCCCATAATTTGCTGTGACAAAATGTTAATTATTAATTATTCTCAGATTTAAATCTATATCCAGGGAATCGCTGTAAATTGTAAGGCGGTCTCTTTTCAGTCTACCATTTATTAGGATTCTTTTCACATTCCAGCCAGGGATGGAGCGTGGGGAGAATGAACGAATCTATTTCTCTGTGGAAGCTGTGATTAATTTTCTCCTCATTGTCTGTCAGGGTTTGAAACTAAGGAAACTAAAGAATGTTCGTAGCTTCCACCCTACGATCGTGTTTGGACATTCGTCAGTAAATGTGTTATACTCGCTGGTCGGTCAGACAAGTCAGTTATCATCCGTGGCATTCCTTTCTGCATTATCTCCATGTCTCCTGTTAGTTGGAACTGTTATGCATCCCACACATCTGAACGGGGTCCCAGCACTGGCCATAAAAGAGTTTTCTAAATGGTCTAACTTCCAAGTAAACTTCTCTTCCCAATATTCTACCAATAAAACGAACTCTGGTGCATGCCCTGAAACCTCCCCTTTGCAGCAGCTTCTTGGGAGGTACATCGAATGATGCAGAAACTGCAGAATTTTTCTTCAAGGTGGTGCTCATCATCTTCAAATGCTGATTCGAACACCATTTGATTTTGCTACTATAAATGAGCTTATGATTGACTTCAAAATCGGACTCAATAAATATGTACTCAAAAGTAGCCGTAGTTTCCTGAAGTGCAGATTAAGAACTAGTTGTGTATCACGTTTACATTTCGTCCAAATTTGATTGGTTATTACTTGAATTTTATTCCATAACACATGTTCACTGATAACCTCATCAACTGATTACTGAAACTAACACTTTACGGTAGAAAAGTAACGTTTGTTAGAATGAAATAAAAACACTGTTAAACCATTTGAGTTGCAGAAGACATGGTTTATTTTATTGCTTTTTCCTGTGCACAGATTACTATAGGTACTTCAACAAAGACGGATCAAACTTTTATTAATTTATAACATGAGGCACTTGCTCTGGTTCAGAATTAAACGTTTCGTGCTGCTGAATACACATAAACTGGTATAATTTCATTAACGTGGAAGACTGAAAAGTGAAAAATATGCTTTTACATTATCTGTAGATTTAGAGAACACTTTTCACAATGTTAATTGAAATACACTCTGAAATTCTGAAGATAGGGGGTGAGAAAGTCAGGGAACGCAAAGTTATTTACAACTCATACAGAAACAAGACTTGAAAGGGAAGCAGTAGTTGAGAAAGGAGTAAGACTTTCCCAATAGTTCCTCATTCTGTACATGGGAAAAGCAGTGAAGGAAACTGAGGAAAAATTTGAAAATGGAATTACAATTCAGGAAGGATTCTTAGATTGTTCATTTTTCTGTGTGCAAATCGGTAGCCAGTAGAAATAGTAAAAAATATGGGAGTACAATCAAAAACAATACTTTTTTCCAAAGTTCAGGGAGAAGAAATAAAAATTTGAGGCTTTCTGATAGCATTATAGTTCTCTTAGAGACAGCAAAGGACTTGAAGGAACAGCTGAACGGAGTGGTTAGCGTATTGCAGAGAGGTTATGCGATGAATATCAACAAAAGTAAAACAATGACAATGAAATGTAATGGAATTAAATAAAGTAATTCTGAAGGAATTAGGTGAGGAAATGAAACACTGAATGTAGTATACGCGTTTTGCTATTTGGGCAGCAAAATAACAGATGATGAAAGGAAGTATGAGGAAACAAAATGCAGACTGGCAATTGCCTAGAGTCCGATGTAGCGGGGAAGTGAAACGTGGAGGACAAACAATTCAGACAAGAAGTGAATGGAAGCGTCTGAAATGTGGTGCTATAGAAGAATGATGAAGATTAGATACATAGATCGAATAACTAATGAGAAGGTACTGCAGGAATTGGAAAAAAAGGAATATATGGCACAACTTGAATCAAAGAAGGGATTGGTTGGTAGGACACATCCTGAGGCATCAGGAAATATTCAGTTTGGTAAAAAAAATTGTGGAATTGAATACAGTTAGCAGGTTCAAATGAATGTAGGATGCAGTACCTCTACAGAGATGAAGAGGCTTCAACAAGACAGAGTAATGTACAAACCTGCGTCAAACCAGTCTTTGGGCTGAACACAAGAACAAGAACAACAACAACATCCCTGACATCATAACAACGTTTATTAGTTCCTTTAATGAGCTTTGTAGAAACGGAGTAAGATTATCTAGAGTTCACAGTTATTAGTTCGATTCACTGTAAGAAATTAAGCACTAACCTATTTTTCACAGAATGTGTACATTCGTACTACCAAGGCTGCTGCGTACAACGTTGTCTTCTATAAGAGGGCATGATAGGAACAATTTTTAGATCTCACCACTACGAAAGCACAAGTTCTGTAACCCAAAGCACATTTCAGTCTTTAAATACTATACACACAAACTTTTGGATAGTGGAAGAAAGAAGATGGTGAAGCGTTACTAAAGCCGTATCTATTGTGCTTGTAATGAAGATTATCGCGCAGTTATCCTCTTACCTTATAGCAGTACCCGTTAGAATAAACAGCAGTTTTTCAACTCTGATGCTATATAAACTCTGTTTACTTGGAATTTTAAGACTGACCTGAGAGTAAGACAGAGACTGACGCTGTATGTTTGGCGTGGCGTAAAGTTCTTTTTTTGCGCCGATTGATGTAATAACATCCTGGCTTACACACTGAAGTGCCAAAGAAATCGGTACAGGCAGTACAGAGGTATGTAAATAGGCAGAAAACGGCGCTGCGGTCGGCAACGCCTATATAAGACAACAAGTGTCTGGCACAAAGCTACTGCTGCTACAGTGGCAGATCATCAAGATTTAATGAGTTTGAACGTGGTGTTATAGTCGGGCCACGAGCGATGGGATACAGCATGTCCGAGGTAGCGATGAAGTGGGGATTTTCCGTACGGCCATTTCTCGAGTGTGCAAGAACAGGACAAACGACAACTGAAGACAATTGTTCAAAGTGACAGAAGTGCAACTCTTCCGCAGATTGCTGCAGATTTCAGTGTTGGGCCATCAACAAGTGTCAGCATGCGAACCATTCAACGAAACATCATCGATATGGGCTTTCGGAGCCGAAGGCCCCCTCGTGTACCCTTGATGACAGCACGAAGACAAAGCTTTACGCCTAGCCTGGGCCCGTCAGCACCGACATTGGACTGTTGATGACTATGAAACATGTTGCCTGGTTGGAAGAGTCTCGTTTCATATTGTATCGAAAGGACGGACGTGCACGGGTATGGAGACATGGAACCTGCATCTCAACAGGGGACTGTTGAAGCTGGTGGATGCTCTGCAATGGCGTGGAGCGTGTGCAGTTGGACTGATATGGGACCCCTAATATGTCTAGAGACGATTCTGACATGATCCTGTGTGATTACCTGCATCCATTCGTGTAAATTGTGCATTCCGATGGACTTCAGCAATTCCAGCAAGACAATGCGACACCCCACACGTCCAGAACTGCTACAGTGTGGCTCCAGGAACACTCTTCTGAGTTAAAACACTTCCGCTGGCCACCAAATTCCCCATACATGAACATTATTGAGCATATCTGGGATGTCTTGGAACGTGCTGTTCAGAAGAGATCTGAACCCCCTCGTACTCTTAAGGATTTATGGAGAACCCTGCAGGATTCATGGTGTCAGTTCCCTCCGGCACCACTTCAGACGTTAGTCGAGTCCATGCCACGTCGTGTTGCGGCACTTCTGTGTGTTTGCGGGGGTCCTACCCGATATTCGGCAGGTATACCCCTTTCTTTGGCTCTCCCGTGTAAAATGGTAGTACGTCAAAAAGTTCTCGTGAGCAGAAACACAGTTTGTACGAAAAATACTCATTGAAATACCGGTTAAAGGATAATCAGTTTCATTGTATCTGTTTTACACCAAAGTTTTACGTTTTACTTCAAGTTTGACTACAGAACTAATAATGTAGAAGAAGACTTTACACCCTATTTGGCGTAATGTATAGTTCTACATACTGAGCAACTTTTGTGCTTCGATATTTTCATCATTCGTTCGACAGCGACTAAGCTATCGTGATGAGCTCTGTGGTGGAAAACGTTGAATTACAAAAAGTTGACATTAAAGCACTGGGATATCTTTAGAATGAGTATGCAGTCCGATAGTGTCTAGTTCGGTTTATGAAAGTACCTTTTCCTCAATCCTTTGAGTATCTTGTCAGACATGTTACTGTATGTTCAGAAACATGCTAGTAACTTTCGCAACATATTTGTAATACGTTGATTTGCTTTTAATACTGCCAAGAAGAGTACGTAGTTACATCGATAAACGCACTTGATTGAAAAGCCAACAGAGGAACCTGCTGAGGTATGGCACTAGCGACTACGGAGCGTTTGTTATTTTTTTTAATTTGTTGTTTTTATTTTTATTTTCTTGTTTTTCTCGTAAGTTAGCGTTGAAAACTGAGTACAGCCTCTGTCCTAAAAGGCCCCATTACATTACATTAGCTTTGTAGACACTGGCGCAGTTTTCTCTAAACTGTCGCAAACGACACCCGTTTATCAAAGAAACTTGGCTCCTTACGTACGCATTTTTTAAAAAGGGCGCTGCGGGTGGTTTTATCCGGTGACAGCTGTGGAGAAATTGTATGTCTCTACCCGCGAGGGGGAGTGTTTTATGCGGTGCAGGGAGCAAGGACGAGGAGCTGAGTTCCTCGGGAGATATCTGATGTTCTGAGAAATCGGTGGCCTGTAGTTGTGTGTGCAGGAAGAAAAAATCTACGCATTGCAAATCCGATGCAGGCAGACTCAGTGCATTAATCAAAAATCATTTCCATTTAAAGCTAGGGAACATTAATAAACTTGGGGAAAAGATGCTTCTTTGTGATCCATGGAGACTTATTATTGGTTGAACTGTAGAGTGAAAGGGTTGGAGTCCACCGTGTGGAGGGGATCCGGGAGCTATAACTTGGAGGAGAGCCGAAGCAACAGGAAACGAAAAACTGTAAAAGCAACATTACGATTCGATTGTTGGCTGAAGGTGGAGTTCATATGTCGAGGAACACCGTATGTTTGTGATGTGGTAACACTGATTGTGAGTGACACACTCTGCGAATGCGAACTAAAATTAAAACCAGACAGATGCCAATCATCTGATATCTATCAGCTCAGCTGTAGAGACTGTGAAAAGATATACGTTGGAATGATGGCAGCACATTCGACAGAAGTTATAAATAATACATCAGAGCATTTAAATACGGTAGAAAGCATTCGACATTTGCAGATCATCTAAAACAAGAACACCATACTCCAAGTAATATTGAAAAAGATATGATTATCATAAAAATCAGTAAAGACAGACACTTCCTCCACTTCCAAGAAAATTTCCTCATACAAAAATCACAAACACAAACTAAACTGTTCCTCAATGACCAAATAAATATTGAAAACCATATTCAATATAAAATAATTGATGATATTGCATGAAAAAGGAAAGAGCCTTTTCCATCCTTTCCATCTTTCCCCTCCAGCCTTCCATTCACAATTTCATTTCTCTTCTTGCTCCTCACTTCCTCCTTTAACTCATACTCCATCACACTGTTATATACTTCTGTCCACTCATCATGGTTTCTTCCTCCTCTACACCGAAAAAAAAAGAAAAATCCATCCATCACTATTCCGTCCCTACTCTTACACAGTATATAAATACACCGCAACATAATTAAATAGACTTAGGCACATACAATAATGTAATATGTATAAAAAGGAAAAGGTTGTAGGTCAAAGAGAAAGTAGTAGGAAGATATGTTGGGAACACTACAAAACACAAACCATAACACATACTTAGAACTACAAAAACAAGCAGAATGCAGTGGTGTGCGTAAAAGTGTGCTGTGAAAACGTAAGAAATGCATGATGCTGCAGAACAACTAAAAATTAGACCAAAATCATCAGTGTCTAATGAAGAAAAACAACGATGTGCTAGCCGACGGCATTTCCCGACGTAAGCGAGAAATCAAGCGAACATCGCTGTAAGTACAAATCAACATATTCTTAACGAACTGTTTTTCGATCTAAAAGCAAATCAAAATATAAATAACTTAATTACAAGCCACTGATAATGCTCTACCTCAATAAATCGAAACGCGTCTGGTGAAAAAAATCACGGGCTTTTGTAGTTGCAACGACAGAACTAAAATACCCTCGAGCAATGGGATTTTATATGTGTGGCAAGATGTCACACCTAGACAACTTGTTTTCTCCAACCGTGTTCAACGATTTCGATAGCGCGTTGATTTGCTATAGGGCTAATTGATTTGTGGCCTCCGGCTTCCACACTAGCGTCAACACCCTTCCCAGCGACGAAATCTAATACGCTGTGATACGATCGCCCAACACTGGCGATAACTGTTGCAAAGTTATGAGTCAAAGAACATGTCAGATATACGTCGTCTTACCGAACAATCTTCTAGAGCCCTGCACTAACTCGCTATTCATAATCGAACAGTAACCTTCAGCCTCTTGTTCAATCTGAGGAATTTCTTAGCGGAAGCAAGTAGTCAGAAAGATGTGATTGTTCGGAGACAGTGTACCAGGCAACAACGGTGATTCTAAGATTGGCATGTTTAAGTACAGCCCTTTTCAACCAGGAAAGATAACTGCGATAATTTCGATTTACTTCCATCTTGTTATACACTCCTGGAAATGGAAAAAAGAACACATTGACACCGGTGTGTCAGACCCACCATACTTGCTCCGGACACTGCGAGAGGGCTGTACAAGCAATGATCACACGCACGACACAGCGGACACACCAGGAACCGCGGTGTTGGCCGTCGAATGGCGCTAGCTGCGCAGCATTTGCGCACCGCCGCCGTCAGTGTCAGCCAGTTTGCCGTGGCATACGGAGCTCCATCACAGTCTTTAACACTGGTAGCATGCCGCGACAGCGTGGACGTGAACCGTATGTGCAGTTGACGGACTTTGAGCGAGGGCGTATAGTGGGCATGCGGGAGGCCGGGTGGACGTACCGCCGAATTGCTCAACACGTGGGGCGTGAGGTCTCCACAGTACATCGATGTTGTCGCCAGTGGTCGGCGAAAGGTGCACGTGCCCGTCGACCTTGGACCGGACCGCAGCGATGCACGGATGCACGCCAAGACCGTAGGATCCTACGCAGTGCCGTAGGGGACCGCACCGCCACTTCCCAGCAAATTAGGGACACTGTTGCTCCTGGGGTATCGGCGAGGGCCATTCGCAACCGTCTCCATGAAGCTGGGCTACGGTCCCGCACACCGTTAGGCCGTCTTCCGCTCACGCCCCAACATCGTGCAGCCCGCCTCCAGTGGTGTCGCGACAGGCGTGAATGGAGGGACGAATGGAGACGTGTCGTCTTCAGCGATGAGAGTCGCTTCTGCCTTGGTGCCAATGATGGTCGTATGCGTGTTTGGCGCCGTGCAGGTGAGCGCCACAATCAGGACTGCATACGACCGAGGCACACAGGGCCAACACCCGGCATCATGGTGTGGGGAGCGATCTCCTACACTGGCCGTACACCACTGGTGATCGTCGAGGGGACACTGAATAGTGCACGGTACATCCAAACCGTCATCGAACCCATCGTTCTACCATTCCTAGACCGGCAAGGGAACTTGCTGTTCCAACAGGACAATGCACGTCCGCATGTATCCCGTGCCACCCAACGTGCTCTAGAAGGTGTAAGTCAACTACCCTGGCCAGCAAGATCTCCGGATCTGTCCCCCATTGAGCATGTTTGGGACTGGATGAAGCGTCGTCTCACGCGGTCTGCACGTCCAGCACGAACGCTGGTCCAACTGAGGCGCCAGGTGGAAATGGCATGGCAAGCCGTTCCACAGGACTACATCCAGCATCTCTACGATCGTCTCCATGGGAGAATAGCAGCCTGCATTGCTGCGAAAGGTGGATATACACTGTACTAGTGCCGACATTGTGCATGCTCTGTTGCCTGTGTCTATGTGCCTGTGGTTCTGTCAGTGTGATCATGTGATGTATCTGACCCCAGGAATGTGTCAATAAAGTTTCCCCTTCCTGGGACAATGAATTCACGGTGTTCTTATTTCAATTTCCAGGAGTGTATGTACAATTTCTAATATCAAAACACAGATGTCTGTGAACGTTACACGAACTCTTATTAATCTTTTGCGCAAAGTGTGTTTCTTTTTGAATTTAAATATTTTAGTATGTTTTCGAATGCATATGTTTTATATCTTTAAACTGTGCAAAATCACCGGCCGTCATACTTTGAAGAACTCTAAAAACTCATGACGATAGACACAAAACCGAGTTCAGTCGGTGTATCGGGCAGATTCCCCCAGCAGCTATTGTTATGGACACCCGAACCCATCCTGTTAGCAGCGAAGGACACAACAAATGAAAAATGAACGCAGTTGAGTAATTAAAGAGAAATGCTCAGTGTTTCAGATACAATAAAAATTTATTTTATGTAACTCTATCCGCATCCTGATCTTACCATCGACATACATCATTCGCATGGTTGACGGATTCCCGCCAAACCTTCGGCAGTACACATAGCATACGCCTTTTCTTCATTCATACACGCATCGGTGTTAAACAAATACATGCGGTATCTGTGTTTTGTCGTGACACCCTTATCCTACAGGAAAAAACCAAAAAACAATATGCATTATGTAACAGTTCTTTAACACAAAAGTTGTGCCACACGTAAATATAGCCGAAGTTTATGGATTATATACACAACCACGAGAATTATTCCATGTATTCGTTAGTGGTAGGTTGTCATCTGAAAGTAGGACATAACCTGATTTTAACTGAAAAATTTCCAGACGCGTAAAATACGAACGATTTCTTTTAATAGTTATTAAGCAAGGAATGCCCTTCTCTGTTCGCAACGCTACTAATCACATCACGAACACATTACGTGGACATGCGAGATAAAGTGAAAAAATCGGAATCACAGACGGCTGCAATTCAAAAAATGCTGCTAACATGTCAATTTTAAGGTCAGTTTGAAATTTAGTGACAGAAAATCAGCAAAGTTTGACTCATTTCGCTTCCATAAATAGAAGAGACGTGTTTCACGGGAGCGAAGGTGAACAAGTGCTCATAGCATTGCATTTTAAAACTAATGCGTATAGGACATTTTTTCTTAATTTGATCCATACTATGACCTCTGAAAGCTGCCTACCCTACAATGTTAGGAACAACAGTAGCGATACATGTATTCCGCTGTCAGAGATATCAGAACGATTTTCACTTCTAACTTTCTACATCATCCCAGAAATTCTATAACATCATCGCGGAGACATGCTGATGAACGATATATTCAATGAAAAAACAACTGACATATTTTGTTGCGTAAGTATTACACGTCACATACCGGGGGGGGGGGGGGGGGGGGGGGGGGGGGGGGGGCTCATCGAAAACCTTTAGGGTCAAAAAATAATTGGTGGAATCTTAAGTTCATAGCAGATGATCAAAGAGACTATTCCCAGTGTCATTGCACACATCAACATCTTTATGTAATACCGAAGAGGGAAAAAGCAATATCCACAGGCAAAAGAGATGGCGGCCGCATTTGCAGTGGGAAAGGGCGGCCCCATCCAACCCAACGACGAGGGCATTTGTTGTTCAGGTGCTCACAGACATTAATATCTAAGCAGCAGTGGCGAAATCACATCCTATTGTGGACGACAAGAGGTACAGTCTCCCACTATGTAAACGTATCTTGAACGAACACATGAACCATACACAATGAAAAAGAATTAGCAGTAAACAGGACCCATTTACTTGTCCTTCTACAATTTCCGCCCACTGGTTGATAGAGGTTCATTGTTGCTGATCTGGCACTTCCGTGGTGTGTGTTTTTTTTCACCACTATAGACACAGCCGAAGTTCAAAACACCGTCATCGTTGAAACAGGTTTCAGCCTTGTACAAAACAATCTCTAAGAATTTCACCACAATATTTATTACTGCACTGGATGATCCACTGACAGAATTGAACTCTGGCTTCAAAATAATTTGGTCCAGATGGTTTAGTACTTTTTTATGATAGTGGTATAACTGAATCTTTTTCCCACACGATTCAGCTCTTCGAATTCTGATATGTGAACACCTGTCTCTCGAGAAACTAGGACGATCCAGTTTTGCACAAGTTCTATCCAAAAAGACACATATTTCCTCCTATTAAGATAGCAACCGTTTAGAAACTTTGCCCTGTACATTCTCTCAGCTTGGGAAGCGCTACATTTTGTGTATCGTACATTAAATTCATGTCTGCCAACTCCAGTTACGAGTAATATTTCTTCTCGTAGTACCAGCCACGAACTGCAGACTGTCGTAACCTCCATCGTGGACACTTTACAGTAAACTATACGGTGTGTCCCATATATGTTGTGCGCCACGGATACCTTTATGTACAAAAGCAAAATAAAAAATGGAACAAAGCAAATTACGTCTGGCTGACAGAGGGACGTTAACTGGCACTATTACCTTACTTCGTTGCGAAGTTATATTAAACTGCACCCTATTTCTTTATTTGGTAATTTATTTTCTCTTCTCAAGACCTGTTCAAACACGTATCACAGTATACAATTAATGTAAACATCACGTCAGTGAAAACGTAACACAAAACTGACTTTTACTCTCCTGTATAAATAAACAGTGCAGCAGTGGAAACGTAACTTGTTCACTTGTTGGAGTTGACAGTAAAGAAATCAAGATACAAGATAAGTGAACCCTGTTAATTCAGCCAACCGCCTTCAGTTGAATGTTTACGTGAATACAATGAGCAGCAACCAAGAGGAGATACAAATGCTAATCATATACGGAGAATGTAAATTCGCAGAAAAGCACGGTAGGTGGGGTAAAGCCCTGTGCGGCTTAAAACCCGCACAGAGTTGCTGAACTGACTGCCATCGATTGAGAGTCGACCGCCAGGTGCCAGGATTGCCTTCTTGTAACTTGCTGCTTCTCCATGAAAGTTGGTCCCGGCAGGTGAGAAAATGAGTTAAGTCTGTTTATTTGCTACTTACATGTTACTTTTACCACGTTTTACTTGAACATTGTACAATGTAGCGCTTGAAATGAAGAATCAACGAGTTACTTGTTGACACTGCCGCAGTTAAGCTTCATTATCGCATGAAAATAATTGTTTCAATCGGCCCTCAAAATTAGCAATGGTGAATTTGTCAGGATATGTCGAAATTGGGCAGATCCCCGCAGGTGTTTTGCGCTATATCCCCGCAGCTCCAACAATGTAACAGTTCTTCAGTGATAACCCCAGCAAAAGATAACATTCGACACACATTGCGTGAGATTATCTCACCTGGAGATTTTAGGGAAATTTTCTGGCAAAACAATGAAGCTGTGCTTCTATCGTCGACATCTAATAAGGAAAGAAAGGGAGAAGAATGCACGCGAAAGGGAAAGCTTTCTAATGAGAAGGAAAAACGTGCCAAAAAAGAAAAGAGGGTAGTTTAAAAGCCAAATGACGTAAGTTAGTTTTCAATACATCAATGCCAAAAAGCGAAGAAAGCAGAGCAACCAGACAGTTGATTGTCCTTAAGAGTCATAATCAGACTTTTCGCATCATGACAGTACCTCAGATTCATTTATGTAAGTTGACATAGAAAAAGTGGACTCACTACTTGGCGAAGAAGTATGTCATGGAGAAGAGCAAGAACCAAGGACTTCAAGAAAAATCAGAGGACATAACAATGTACACTATTTACTAGGTACCTAGATAGCTAAGCCTCAGTAACTGAAGTCTTTAAAGATACCCAACTAATTCTCTTTTCGTGGAGAAGAAAGAATTATTTTTGTACATGTAGTTTTAAGCACCATGTTCAAATTTGTGAGACATCTCACTTCAATATTATATTGGGTATTGTGTGTACTGTGTATTTAAACTAGGGACCTAGAAACGACGGAGAGGCTTCGTCCCGCCGTTCAAATGGTTCAAATGGCTCTAAGCACAATGGGACTTAACATCTGAGGTCATCAGTCACCTAGACTTTAGAACTACTTAAACCTAACTAACCGAAGGACATCACACAAGTCCATGTCCGAGGCAGCGTTCGAACCTGCGACCGTAGCAGCAGCGCCGTTAAGTACTGAAGCGCCTAGAACCGCTCGGCCACAGCGGCCGGCGGCCCCACCGTAGCCCTCAGTGGTTCACAACCGCACAACAGGCCACTCACCTCACAGCTGCCCCACATTGAACCCAGGGCTATTGTGCGGTTCGGCCCCCAGTGGACCCACACCGTTCCCCCTGAGAACATCTCACACCACACAAGTGTAACCCCAAATGTCTGCGTGGTAGAGTAATTATGGTGTACACTGTCGGCTTTCAGATAAAAATTAATGGTGGCCCTCAACTACGTACCCTCAGACTCAGAGTTGAAATATTAAAAGTTTTGGCTGGTTTCGTTGTCTAGGGGCTGGGATACGTAGTTGCCGCATTACAGGCCATGTACTGCTGAGCCTACAGTATACAGTATGAATATACACATGAATCGAATGGTCGAAGGTTCCTATCACTCGGCAACTGCGAATTTTGAATGTAACATAGAAATTTATGAATGAAAGATTGCAATTAATAAAATCTGCAGGTACTGTCTTAACGACTTTAAATGGTGAGTACGATAGCAGAAGTACCTTTAAGAACGCTATTTATTACTGCAAAACACTTTTTGGTGACGATGGTCCAGCAATTAAATAAAATATAAGTTGAACAACAGGGAAACAATAGATTCCTACTTCACGTAATTAGTTATGAACAACAATATAGTTCGCAAGAGATTCACTTGTAAACGCACACTACGTCTTCACTGCAGAGGCCATGGTAATCTCACAAGTGCACAAGTCGGTACTACGAATTATTTCTATCTCCAGCGACCACACGCAAACTGCTCAACACTCTCCAAGTATTTCCTGCGCCTTCCCATCCAGCACTCCTCGTGTCGTGTACGATCTGATGCTCCTCCCCCACTTCGACACAGTCTCTCCATTAACTTCAGTAGAGGCCTACCGTAGTAACGAGCACTGTGATAGGCTAAAGCGCTCCCGCCATGTCTCCAAGCCAACGCACACTCACAAACATATTGAAACACGTACGAAATACTGGTTTAGATTTAAATAACTTGAAATTAAATAAATATTCCTACGGCTGGACCATAAACACCCTCTCACACACATTATTAAATACACAAACATATTAAATAAACATATATCAAAGGAATAGAAGCAAAAGTAGGCCAGTAGCCTAATGCCTCTATGCTTTCTAAAACACTGTAAATATTTGACCAATTTCTTCATGAAGAATAGATATCGGATATAAACAAAGACATACACGAATAAATATATTTATAAGCATTCTGCTACCGTTTTCTCGTGTAACTGTGGAGTACTTATGGCCTGACACGATCTATAGTAATCGGCGACTTTGACCTCCAATAACTTATGTACTATTCAAGTTACATGCCTGTAATTCATACCAATTTAGGTTTACACTAATAGCTTTCTAAAGACACATCGATCGACGAAATGGAATGAATTGTTTAGATTTTGGAAATTTGCTGCTGGGTGTTACTTGTATAATTTACAAAAAAATGGCTCAAATGGCTCTGAGCACTATGCGACTCAACTGCTGAGGTCATCAGTCACCTAGAACTTAGAACTAATTAAACCTAACTAACCTAAGGACAGCACACAACACCCAGCCATCACGAGGCAGAGAAAAATCCCTGACCCCGCCGGGAATCGAACCCGGGAACCCGGGCGTGGGAAGCGAGAACGCTACCGCACGACCACGAGATGCGGGCTATAATTTACAGTCAGATACTAAACTTTAAACTAATAAAGATATTGAAAATCTGATTACATCATCAGAACCGTCGTGCAAATAATGGCAATGATCATGTTTCTTTTTAAGGTATCATGATTCCTCTGGTTATTATTAATTTCTACATGAACTGTGAAATGTTTGCCATTATGGTTTCACAAAGTGCACCATCTTTGGCACTCCCAGCATACAAATCTCCTTCGTCGACACAAAGCACAATCGTCGCTACAGCGTCAACATGGAATTCCTAGCCATGCGGTCGGCGTGGATCATGCACTGGGGCTACCCCTCTTGCTCTGGCTGATGTTTGCCACCACGTTGTTGCTAACGAGCCAAGCCTTGCCGAGCGGCCCGTGCGGCCACGCCAACTCTGAACTTAAAATATTTTCAGGGCGCCACTACTCGCCCATTACCTCACAACGCGTACATTGAGACAGTGTTTGCACAGCAGTCGCCGACATAGTGTAACTGAGGCGGAGTAAGGGGAACCAGCCTTCATTCGCCAAGGTAGATGGAAAACCGCCTTAGGAACCATTCGCCGGCCGAAGTGGCCGTGCGGTTAAAGGCGCTGCAGTCTGGAACAGCAAGACCGCTCCGGTCGCAGGTTCGAATCCTGCCTCGGGCATGGATGTTTGTGATGTCCTTAGGTTAGTTAGGTTTAACTAGTTCTAAGTTCTAGGGGACTAATGACCTCAGCAGTTGAGTCCCATAGTGCTCAGAGCCATTTGAACCATTTTTGAACCATTCACAGGCTGGCCGGCACACTGGACCTCGACACTAATCCGTCGGGTGGATTCATGCCAGAGACCAGCACGCCTTCCCGCTCGGGAAGCAGCGCATTGAACCGCGCGGCTAGCCAGATGAGCTTATGTTGGGTAACTCTGTTACAATAAAAAAAGTGTTACAAACGGTTTTTTCTAGTGTTTTATTATGAAGCCACCCTTTTTTATCAATCTTTATCTCAAAAGGTACCAATACCCGCACTGTGGGGCTTTACCCCATTTTCAGGGGTAAAACCTCGCAATTTTTGTTCAAACTAAGCTGTAATTAATAATCAGACAGAAATGATATTTGGATGGTTTATGGGTAGCAATTCAACCTGTGACTTCAGTTTGAAATCACGGGAAAATCTATTCCTTATTGACGAGAATATTAGAAAAAACTAAAAATTGTGGAGGTTTACTCCCAATACCCCAACTGCAATAATGTTTTCTTATTTGCAGTAAGGGTACGTGTATAACAGAACTATAGTATTGTTAAAAACTGTATCATCGTTTCTTTTCTTTTACTGTGGTTGAAAGTAGGTGTACACTATGGGAGACTGGTGTGGTTCCCAGTTGTCACATTTCATCTGAACGAGTAAATAAAAACAGTGTAGGTGAAGAAGAAGACTTTTTAGTAGGCATAACATAGACCTTCAAGAAATACATGCAGAATTTCTACACGTATCGGTGTTCTGCAAAAAAGATCCTGGCGGACGTCACGTATGCACGGTCACTATTTTTATCATTTACAACAGATTCAATTGCAGACAACTGAAATGTTATCCTTTGTTAATTCCAAATCGCCGAGTAAACCCATAAATACTGTATACTGATGAGCTCGTTTTCACTTGTGACGGAACCTGTGGTGTCACCGCCAGATACCACACTTGCTAGATGCTAGGCTTTAAATCGGACTATCAGTGATTGCAGACCGAGCGCCGCCACACGGCAGGTCTACTCTAGAGAGACTCCCTAGCACTCGCCCCAGTTGTACAGCCGACTTTGCTAGCGATGGTTCACTGTCTACAGACGCTCCCATTTGCCGAGACGAGAGTTTAGCATAGCCTTCAGCTACGTCATTTGCTACGATCTAGCAAGGCGCCATATTCTGTTACTATTCTGAACAGATAATATTGTGAATCATGTACCGTCAAGAGTGACGTTCATCCATGCGGCTTTTCGCGGATGATGCTGTAGTATACAGAGAAGTTGCTGCATTAGAAAATTGTAGCGAAATTCAGGAAGATCTGCAGCGGATAGGCACTTGGTGCAGGGAGTGGCAACTGACCCTTAACATAGACAAATGTAATGTATTGCGAATACATAGAAAGAAGGATCCTTTATTGTATGATTATATGATAGCGGAACAAACACTGGTAGCAGTTACTTCTGTAAAATATCTGGGAGTATGCGTACGGAACGATTTGAAGTGGAATGATCATATAAAATTAATTGTTGGTAAGGCGGGTACCAGGTTGAGATTCATTGGGAGAGTGCTTAGAAAATGTAGTCCATCAACAAAGGAGGTGGCTTACAAAACACTCGTTCGACCTATACTTGAGTATTGCTCATCAGTGTGGGATCCGTACCAGGTCGGGTTGACGGAGGAGATAGAAAAGATCCAAAGAAGAGCGGCGCGTTTCGTCACCGGGTTATTTGGTAACCGTGATAGCGTTACGGAGATGTTTAATAAACTCAAGTGGCAGACTCTGCAAGAGAGGCGCTCTGCACCGCGGTGTAGCTTGCTCGCCAGGTTTAGAGAGGGTGCGTTTTTGGATGAGGTATCGAATATATTGCTTCCCCCTACTTATACCTCCCGAGGATATCACGAATGTAAAATTAGAGAGATTCGAGCGCGCACGGAGGCTTTCAGACAGTCGTTCTTCCCGCGAACCATACGCGACTGGAACAGGAAAGGGAGGTAATGACAGTGGCACGTAAAGTGCCCTCCGCCACACACCGTTGGGTGGCTTGCGGAGTATCAATGTAGATGTAGATGTAGATGTAATGGATTAAAGTTAAGTATCAAACTAATTACGTCCGCTTTCTGGATTCTGTTTCCTTGTCATGTTCCAGACGTCACGTCAGTATAGTTCTTCCCTCCTCACACCAGCCTGCGTGAGTTAAAACGTGTGCATTTCGGCCTCCTCTAGTAACACGGTGTTGGCTCTTCTGCCAACACAACAGAACCAATAACACTCGCAACTCTCATAGGTGGTCTGATGAAAATACACGTGTCTTTGAGGGGGAAACATTATCAAGAACGCTTCTCTGTTGTTTTAGCGTGATATGTCAGACAGGCCGTTGCTTGGGCCTATTGTGTTACAGCATCATCTTACGTGTCCCCGTTACCTCGACGTTTTTGAAAACGAGCTTCCAGCACGGGAAGAACTTCCTTTGGTTACAACGATGGGTATGTGTTTCTAGTATGACGGTGCCCCTACACACTCTAGTCCTCAGGTGACAAATCACTTAAACCAAACGTGGATTAGCAGAAATGGTCACGTTTCTTGGCGTCTAAGCTCTTGAGCTCTTACGTCTTCCGATTTTTGCCAATGGAGATGGCAAAAAGTCGAAGTCGACAAAGTAAGCACAAGAGACGACTTGATCGTTCGGACTGCGGATGGCGCTGACCTCATAAAAGAATGCCAAAATGACCTCAGAACAGCTACATGCTGTGTTTCAAGAGAATTCAAAAGTGAATTGGAGTCAGAAAATATGAAAACCAACTTTGATCGTAGCAATTTGGCTTTATTTGAAAACTTCTGTACATATTTGTTTAAGTTACATTCTGAAAGCTATATCTTTGTAGCCAATAAAACTGAAAACATATTGAGTTGAAAGTTGTATTTTAAATAACCTATACTACCACCTCCTGAAATATTACTATTACTCTTGAAACAGCCTGGGCTGCATGATATGTACTGAAAATGCCAATAGAATTAAATATGATGCTGAAATTACGCATTCACTCTAAATAAACAGAAAATCACAGAATACTTCCCGTTTACGAACTATCATTTTCTTTGTTAGCGCTTTCAAGCGAAAAATTGAAGAAAGCTGTGCACAACCAAGTAACACACTTTTTCTATAATAATTATTTCTCGGTGCAATTGCCTCACATTCGCTTGTCTGCATGTGCTGCCCATCTTGATTTCATTTATTTTAGTGTTATAATTACGTGCTGTACTCTAGTCTACTTTTCATCCATTTGACTTTTCCGCCTTTTAAAAACTTCCGGTCGGCCTTTTTGAAATAGTTTACACAGTAAAGACCCCTGTTTCAGCTACAGGGCTAGCTGTCTTTGAAAGCCTGTTTTGTTACACTTGTATTTATTGATTTTTCCGCATACTCAGTCGTTGTCCTGCCTGCCTAGGATACAAAAACTCAACTGATTCCATTACTTCGCATATAACGTTGAATGTGTTCTTTGCGGTGTGTTCACTCTACTGTCAGGCTTACTATCAGGCATGCTCTATTAATTTCCTCTATCTGTGCACGAGGCAAACAGTACAATATAGTGAGAAAATGAAAGTGATTTATATATGTCGTTCGCCTTCGGTTTCCAAGTTATCAAAAATGGTTCAAATGGCTCTGAGCACTATGGGACTTAACATCTGTGGTCATCAGTCCCCTAGAACTTAGAACTACTTAAACCTAACTAACCTAAGGACATCACACACATCCATGCCCAAGGCAGGATTCGAACCTGCGACCGTAGCAGTCGTGCGGTTCCGGACTGAGCGCCTAGAACCGCTAGACCACCGCGGCCGGCTCCAAGTTATCCATACGAAAATTTGCTGCAAAGGTCATAGGGATAGGTTTGGTGTAGAGAGATAGTTCATAGTTATTTCTCTGTTCTATAATACCGTCCAGGACTTCAAAAGTTCATACTCCTACACCCACCTCTGAAACCAGTTTTTTTCTGTTCTACAATTAACATGCAAGTCTTATTTGTATGCGGAAGATGGTTATTCCAGTTAATATTTGTACATTACGAGAAGAAGGCTGACAGGTTTTCAGATTTTCATCTCTTTTCTGAGTCACAATACTTTCCAGTTTCGAGTAATTTTCTTTCTCCGATGATACCCTGTAAAAAATCTTGCAATTTCCTTTTCCGTTACTTTGCCTTCATGTTTTATCACGGTTTTTTCCCATACTGTGAATGTCTGTACACACCTCATTTGGAATTACTGCTAGAATGTCAACATCATCACTATTAAGTAAGTGTGTTTGTATGTCATCTCTTGAATTAAAATCCTACAAACTTTTAAAGAGACGCTTGTCGCGCACAATTTTCTGACATTACTTTTTTCTAAGTCACTGTGTCAAGTTCAGTTTTAACTAGTGAAATGTGGTATCAACTGAATATAAATTTCTGTTTAGTTTTCGTATGTTTCGTATGACATAGTGTTTGTAATACTGTGTGCTTCATAACCTCTCCTTTTAATAGCTGTGTTGTTCACAAATTTTCTCTCTACTCTGTTCCTCTGTAGTTAATTAATTCTATTTGCCTTTCCATTTCTCGCCGCATCTCTGAGAACGCTCGTGGCCCTGTCTGTCTCTCTTTCTCTTTCAATATTATGAAGAACCACTATTTGAGTTGAGAGGCTGTTGTTCATTCAACACAGCGGCGTAATAGGGAACATTCGATACTCCTTGTCAGCCGGACAGTGTGCTGAATCATTTATGGCGCAGGCCCCGTAAGCCGACAATCGCGTGTCATCGATCGTTGCGTAATGTCTGTTGCCAGAGCGTTCAATAATTCAGACGTGTCACGTAGCAATGATGGTGTAGCGTGCGACGCAAAGCATACCGCTTTTACGCCCACTCAGTTCATATCCGGCCGGTCACGGGAACCACAATCCACCTTTTGTTTACTCCTCGTTTAGCACTGGGAAAACAAAATCTCAGCCTTGTAAAGAGTAGGAGTTTCGTCCTACAAGCAGATGGTCAATATCAACTTCCCTGTCTTTACCGTAGCTTCTCTTTTTGGTCTACCCATACTACTATTATATAAGTATTCATATCCATACAAATTATAAAAATGTATGTATGTGTGTTCCACATCTACTCCTAAACCACATGACCAATTTCAACTAAACCTGGTCAAAATCATATACTATCTGGAAAAAAAATCACTGTTGAGGTAAGAATCACCCACTTATCAAGAGGGTAGGGGTGAAGCATGAAATAGCAGTGCAGCCCACACATGAGACTACCCATACATCAGTTATCCAGTATTTCAGAATGAGTGCACTTAGAGTCTTGCAGCAAATTTTACACATAATATCAAACCTTTGCGAAATTTTTTCTTGCTTACGACAAGATAAGGGAAGGAAACAGGTTTATCGCTTGCTACATTTTCTCTGTTCATGTAGTAAAACTGCCATGTGGATGTCGTTTAAATGAACTACTACTTTATTACTAACTGTATTCGTGACACATTTTGCAGAGAGTAATCACATATACCATTGAAGGTACTAGAAAAATTACATGATTGTATGACACATACGAACACTGAGCGCTGAAAAACTATCACATCATGATTGAATTTATTACTTCCTTGCTACTAACTCTATTCGAAACATTTTTTGCAGACAGTATCCACACTGGCCGCTGAATGTACCTAAAACACTATTATTGTACGGCACATAATTCGGTATATATGACGTTAAAGACTGAGATGCGAGAAAAAAACTTCCGCATCATGTATGACGTTTTACTTTATTACTTCTTTATTAGTAACTCTGTTCACAATATAGTTCGCATACAGTAAGTACATATACCACTGGATGTACCTGGAAAATTATATCGTTGTACACAACATAGTTCAGGAGGTAAGACGTAATAAACATTGAACTGCGTGAAAGTATAACTACAGGACGAAATCCGCTAGACGCAAAGGTGAAATATGCGTACAGATGTGCGTAGCATATATTATCTATGTGTGAAATATATTTGACATTTGCGTGTGCAAGCAAAGTCACAGGTAAAAAGATTATCCTATACACTTATTAGTCACAATCTGGAAAGAAATACTGTAAGGGTAAGAACCACCAGCGTCCATTTGGGGTGACTGTAGTAAAGTGAAGAGAGAAGAGAGGATGAGGTGTGGACAGACAGCGAGAGGGTAAAGAGGAAATTGCTACACCAAGAAGAAATGCATGTGATAAACGGGTATTCATTGGACAAATATATTATGCTAGAACTGACATGTGATTACATTTTCATGCAATTTGGCTGCATAGATCCTGAGAAATCAGTACCCAGAACAACCACGTCTAGCCGTAATAACGGTCTTTATACGCCTGGGCAATGAGTCAAACAGAACTTGGATGGCGTGTATAGATACAGCTGCCCATGCAGCTTCAACGCGATACCACAGTTCATCAAGAGTAGTGACTGGAGTATTGTGACGAGCCAGTTGCTCGGCCACCATTGACCAGACGTTTTCAATTGGTGAGAGATCTGGAGAATGTGCTGGCCAGGGCAGCAGTCGAACATTTTCTGTATCCGTAACGGCCCGTACAGGACCTGCAACATGCGGCCGTGCATTATCCTGCTGACATGTAGGGTTTCGCAGGGATCGAATGAAGGGTAGAGCTACGGGTGGTAACACATCTGAAATGTAACGTCCACTGTTCAAAGTGTCGTCAATGCGAAAAAGAGGTGACCGAGACGCGTAACCAATGGCATCCCAAACCATCACGCCGGGTGATACGCCAGTATGGCGATGACGAATACACGCTTCCAATGTGCGTTCACCGCGATGTCGCCAAACACGGATGCGACCATCGTGATGCTGTAAACAGAACCTGGATTCATCCGAAAAATGACATTTTGCCATTCGTGCACCCAGGTTCGTCGTTGAGTACACCATCACAGGCGCTCCTGTCTGTGATGCAGCGTCAAGGGTAACCACAGCCATGGTCTCCGAGCTGATAGTCAATGCTGCTGCAAACTCATCGAACTGTTCGTGCAGGCGGTTGTTGTCTTGCAAACGTCCTCATCTGTTGACTCAGGGATCGAGATGTGGCTGCACGATCCGTTACAGCCATGCGGATAGGATGCCTGTCATCTCGACTGCTAGTGGTACGAGGCCGTTTGGATCCAGCACGGCGTACTGTATTACCCTCCTGAACCCACCGATTCCATATTCTGCTAACACTCATTGGTTCTCGACCAACGCGAGCAGCAATGTCGCGATACGATAAACCGCAATCGCGATAGGCTGCAATCCGTCCTTTATCAAAGTCGGAAACGTGATGGTACGCATTTCTCCTGCTTACACGAGGCATCACAACAACGTTTCACCATGCAACGCCGGTCAACTGCTGTTTGTGTATGAGAAATCGGTTGGAAACTTTCCTCATGTCAGCACGTTTTAGGTGTCGCCACCGGCGCCATCCTTGTGTGAATGCACTGAAAATCTAATCATTTACATATCACAGCATCTTCATCCGGTCGGTTAAATTTCGCGTCTGTAGCACATCTTCGTGGTGTAGCAATTTTAATGGCCAGTAGTGTACTTTAATTAAAAGTCATTTGCCCAGTGTTGACGGAATTGCAGTGGTTGTGTTGTTCAGAGCTACGATGCAAGTTTGGGTCTGCCGTGAATCGTGCACGGATAGCTGAAGTTGTTGAGGCGACTGCTCGTGTAAAGCTGGAATTCTGGGTCCGAGTTCCGATCCAGCCCAGATTTTCAGTGTCTTAATTTCACTATGTATCTGACAGTTGTTCGTAGTCCCACCTGGGAATACATTTCGTACATTTCATACTGGCCGTAGTCGCAGCAGTTCTTGTTCCTTCAGACATGCATGTATGTAAAAAGGAACACTGCATCGTACTCCTGAACAATACAGGCACTACAATATCGTACTGTTACATGTGATGGTTGTAGGGTCTGTCAGTCCACCAAAATCTGTTTTTTTTCATTGTGGAATATGCTATCGATATCTTCAGCGATTGTACATTTGTGAAATGTACTACCGTCACGTAAAATTAAATTAGTTACTTACAAATTTAGTGAGATGGCTAGATGACCATTAATGCTGTTATTGCTGTAACTTTGTATTTTTGTTATTTAATATTAACTAACGTCAATAGTAAATTTGGCTGTCGCTGTAGCCCAAAATGTTGTAGTTGGCATGCTGAAAGAAAACATGGAGTGCAATGTAATAATAGTTATTTTTCTAATTTTTGAAAAATATTTTGATAAACAGATTTCTTTTCACTTATCTTGCTGAAAGTATTTCTTGACATACTTAAAATTCGGATACTTAGTACGGCCTTGAAGATGCTGTATCTACAGCTTGCGAAGCAGGCTGTGTCCAGCACTGTGTGGGCACCAGAGGCAGGCACCGACCGCTGCGCCGGCCGGTGTGGCCGAGCGGTTCTAGGCGCTTCAGTCTGGAGCCGCGCGACCGCTACGGTCGCAGGATCGAATCCTGCCTAGGGCATGGATGTGGGTGATATCTTTTGGTTAGTTAGGTTTACGTAGTTCTAAGTTCTAGGGGACTGATGACCTCAGATGTTGAGTCCCATAGTGCTCAGATCCATTTGAACCATTTTTGAACCGACCGCTGCAAATGCTACGGCCCGGATTACGACAGGCACTGTGCCGGTTTTAGTTAGGGGTTCATTTGGAAAAAAAAGTTTGAGAAAATCGCCGCGCCAGCGCTTGAGAGTTGCGAAATGTGTTGTGAATAGAGTTAGTTGCAGAGAAGTAATAAATTAAAACATTGCTAAGCCATATCTCCGCAATATCTTTTCTTTCGGAAGTGCTGGTCCCGCAAATTTCGTAGGAGAACTTACGGCAATTTTGGAAGGTAGGAGACGAGGTACCGGCGGAAGTAAAATTGTGAGGATGGATCGTGAGTCATGTTTGGGTACCTCAGTCTATAGAGCACTTGCCTGCAAAAGACAAAGGTCCCGAGTTCGAGTATCGGTCCAGCTCACAGTTTTAATCTTCCAGGAATTTTCATATATGCGCCCACTCCGCTACAGAGTGAAAAGTTCATTCTCCATGTTCACAACAGAGGCGGCCCAACTTGAGTCGCGTGATATGCTTAACTGGTAGTTTATCTGATGCTATGAAGTAAAACTGTATTTTGAATGGTATCAATAACTACAGGCTTAGACGCGTTTAGGTCAGATGAACAAAGTTCATATCGTACTATGGCAGCTTGCCTCATACCGGTACTGGCATGGAAAACAATGCTCACTGTCTTCCTATGTATGTGGTCAGTGTTGTGATAGATAACAGCGGATGGCTTTCTGGTCGCACTTGACTAGGTAAAGTTAATGGGAGTGGAGAATGTTGTGGTGAACGGTGCCAAGCGGTATCGTAAATATCCTGACGTTTCGTGTGTAAGGTCTTGTGTGGCAGCATAGTTTGTCAAGGTGTCCTGGAATTGTTGTAGTAATGCCCGCCTGTTCACTAATTTGTCACAACCTCGTTGGAGAGATGATTACTCAGAATTAGTGGTTTCCGTGAAGACACGTTTAATTCTGGTGTGATGCACATCTGTTTTTGATTCGATACCATCCTAACTGGAGTACACAGAATCCCAACAATATAGTCTGTTTTTACCAGATGATTTTACCAGATGTGTTGGATACTTCTTTTTTGGGCAACCAACCCCTCCCCAAGCCTAGAAGTTTATTCAAAGTTTGCTCATGTGTCACCAGCAGAAGTGCAACGTCAGAACCTGTGCAGTGAAGGCAAGGCAGGAGAATTTTTACAGGGTGTAGCATCGGTGATGTGGCGACTGGCAAAACAAACAAGAGGCTTCGCTATAGTGTGGGGTTGGTGCACGGGTGGAATTCAGACAGCCGCTATTGCCGAGAGATATTTTTCATCGAGACGTTGTGTGTGTTATGGCCTTAACCTAATTTGTAGAAATCGATGCGTAAAATTAGTTGACGTGTGAACGTGTTGTAGAGTGTATGGATGAAAGTATACAGAAATACTGTAGACCGATCAACAGGAAATGAATGAAAAATGGAGGAATGTATAACGATAGCAAACGAAAGAGAAAGAAATGGTCGTAGGAATCTGGTGTAAGTCAGGCATTCAGCTTTGAGTATAGCGGGGCTATTCCGCTCATTTCAGCTGTAAATCCTAAATAATATGACATAAAACTTTTTTTTAAATCTGTCAGTGTGATATAATTATGGTATTTTAATTGTGAATACATTCCAATAAATATAAGGTCGAAATTCCCTTACACATAAAATTATTAAACAATCATCCGAGGAAGACAGAAATCACAATATATAAAATCGGTGGTGCTATCCCACCCAGTTAAGAGGATATTCCACCCAGTGTATTTGAGTGTCGAAATCACAAGCTTTTACGAAAAGCAAGCATTTTTCGACCTTTTGTACTCACACACATCGTGAAATCATGCAGCACGTTACTGGTACTTTATCCACAGGAACTTCCTATAACACTTGTTACTACTTGCTTCATATCTTCCTCGGTCCATGAAGCACTTGGGTTTTTCCTTCTGTATTTGTGGACAACTGAAAAGAAACCAAGAACACTTATTCTCTAGAATTTCGCACTACATCAATTCAACTGACAATTTGATTGATCGGAAATAGCCCCACTTTTATGAAGTGAAAAGTCTCATGTGCAGACATTTCGAAAAAGGTGGCAAATCAGATGTTTGCCGAAAAAGCCAGTAATATTTGCTGACACACACATTACACTACCTGCGTTCGTATACGGATGACAACAAGAGCTTAAAATTTCACGTTATCGTGCATGGTACACGTTAATTTGTTAGGTTCTATTCTTTAACTAAGGCACTAATCCATCACAGTTCTCTTAACTCTGGATTTGTTCTACCTTGTCAATAGTATAACAAACAGTAAACTTCCTTGCTACAATCACATGCGCCGACACAAAAATACTGGAACACACTGAAGGCAAAACGATCTTGACTCTGTGAGGAACTAGCGCACTGTTACAACATTTCTCATTTCAGGCTGATTAGCTCTGTGAGCACAGTAGCCCCGCTGTACCCAATGTAATCGGTTGAAAATGAAAAGAAGGAAGCGAAAAAAATACTTCAAGTTAAGAAGGTAAGCGCAAGGGAAACATACAGGAATGCAAAGGATTGCAACAATATAAAACTAGTGACACAGCCCAGCTTCTTCGCTCGGATAGGAGCTAATTTTCTACGGTTGGAAGACATGTCTGCCATACCAGTAATAAATTGCTTCGTCGTGAATCAATCAGTTAGGCATCGAAATCCATACAGCAGTGCCTAAAATTAGTCTTCACGTACAGACAGAAAAACGTGGCAGAAGACTTTAATTACTAATATGCAAGACGTGCTGAATAGATTAGACAACATACTTGTCACAGAATATGGTTCAAGCTATATGGAAAGGGGAGGTCCTAGGACATCTGCAGGGTAAGAAAGTCCCCCAAAAACTGAAACAATGTTTTAACTATCAGGTTTGATTCCATAATGGAAGTTGTGCCCAGCGACTGTATTCATTTCAGGTAGTAAAGGGTACAGCAATCAGTCGCAAATGGTGGTTATTACATATCTAGATTTCGGTCAATGTGTGTCCATCGTCAGTGCGGTAAATGTAAGCTAAAACATGAAAAACACTTGTATATGCACATCTGGTACCAACTCCACTACTCATGTCAGACGTTGAGTGTTAAATTATATTTACGGCACTGAAGATGTCCACACAGTGACCGAAATCTAGATACATAATAAACGTCATTTATGACTGACTTCTATACTCTTTAAGACTTGAAGCTTTTTAACTACTCTGCTTTAGGAGAAAGAAAACTTACAGGGCATAAAAAATAACATAGCTCATCAGGTTACCTTCCATTCAGAAGGCTGTTGCACTCAGCGACTGTCATATTGACTTGTAAATAATATATTTCAGCTATCAGTTGTCCTGTTTTAAATTTTATTGGCAGATCTTGATTTCAGCTAGAAACCAGCCATTCTCAATGCACTATCATTTTTTATCAATGCATGTAATGCCTGTTGTTAGGGCTTCATCCACAGTTCAATGAATACTCAATTCGTTGAATAGAGTATTCAATGAACTGTGGATGAAGCCCGACCAACAGGCATTACAAGCATTGATCAGAAAAGATAGTGCATTGAGAATGGCTAGTTTCTAGCTGAAATCAGGATCTGCCAATAAAATTTAAAAAGGATGACTGATAGCTGAAATCTGTTATTTACAATAACATAGCTGTCAGTCTGCTCTTCGTGGTGTAGAGCAGTGAATACCAACCCGGGGGAACCATCCCTGAGGGCTAAAATATTATTTTGTTGGGGGTAAAAACAAAGCGGTTTATTTGTATTCCTGTCACGAAAGTAAATTTTTTGTAAAATGTCACTAGTATTATCACTGTTTTGCAAAACTGTAACCGATTATATAAGTTACAATAATCAAATTTTTCTTCAAACACTAGCTGAAAAGAGTGGAATAATGTGTTAGAGGTGAAACACATGCGTGAACGTAGTCTCCCCCCCTTAGTCCACCCACTACACGCATACTTTGTACCACGCCTCTACGGTACATCGCATATGCTTAAAAAATTCTAGGAAATGCCTTCTTCAGGTTGTAGGTAGTACCCACAATAGACCCTAAACTGCTTCATTATTCACCAAAGAAAAGAAAAATGAGCTGACAGCACAACACAACAGTGAGTATTTAATGGCTACTCCACCGCTGTATAATCTACACTTCGCTGTTATTATTACTATTACTAGTGGCAGTAGTCACACACAAATTACTGGCAGCTTGAAGTCTTCCAATTGCTGCCAGTTCAGAAGTGAGGTGCAAAGCAATCAAGTGATTTACTAACAGTAAGAATAAATGTAGTCTACACATTTTAATTTGCTTGATTTTAAACAGGGGCGCAAAGTGTGCGTGAAGCAAGTGTCGCTACGAGGAGTCGTACAAAGGAAGCATGTTATGCAAAAATTGTCTACCATCCATGTGGATAGTTCTGTCTCCATTCTGAGGAGGAGTTGTAGGTAGCACACGCGACGCACTGAGAACTTCACCATCACGCTATGAAAGAAGGTTGTTAGAAATAAGCAGTATCAATTGTTTCACTGACCCTTAACTGCCTTGTTTAGTAAATATCATTTACGTTTCGTCGTTTTAAAAATGGAAGACTTCAAAGAAAATTATTTTTCATTCTGAAGTCCATTTGGGGTGTAATGTTAATAAGGGCGGGGGAAAGAGGGAGGGGCGCTAGCTAATGTTTGATAGCCATTGTAGGTAATGGTCTCAGAATGGTTGGGAATCATTGGTGTAGAGGACACTCATCAATATTGTCATCTATCGTATAGAAAAAAATGTTAGATTTTTAGTTGGGGAAAGGGAGAAGCAGCCTTTATAAGTGAATATGGGACAAGGAATGAGTCACTTTTCAACTATCGACGAAATTATGGAACGGAGTAATAAGTATGAATTACCGCTCTGTCTGGGATTCATTGATTTTTGAGAAAGGATTTTACTCAATTTCACAAAATCTTTACCAATAGGCATTGAGAAAAATGGTATTGATTGACCATGTGCTAGCATATTTCAATTTTACAGTTTCAATTATCCTTCATTAGGATAGTGGGAAACATCGGAATTCAAAGAGGAGCCACTCAAGGAGATTTAGTATCACCAAAAGCAACAAAAAGAAAATAGTTCAAATTAACAATATGATTATTTAGCAAAAGATGGTAAAATTTGGAAGTGTTCAAGCAAAAGGAATAACAAGTGAACCGTTTTGTACAGGGGTACAAAGGAAGCAGACCAGCGAGTGCATGTAGAAGTAGTTGAGACAAAGGAAACTCCAAAGGTAAAGAAAAAGGAAAAAGTCGTAGCGTGATCCCAAGCGATCAATAAACATCGAATAATAATAACAGTAATGAAGTTATAGAAACAGTTGAACTTTCGTATAATGGTTGAAGACAAAACGACTGGGAGAATAGTAAAAACTACACGGAGTATCCGTACTAAGCTTAAAATATGTCTGAAACCACTGCATGCATCACTGCGCATTACCAGTTTTGCCTTAATTATGGGGTTACAATGCTACAAACTTTCAGAAATCATGGTTACTCAGTGAGTATGGAAAGAACCATATCAGGAAATACTAGGGACAAAACCCAAATGCTTGCTACTGTGCAGGTAGATGCACATTCTGAGCTCATCGAAGCTTCTACCTGCCACTAGTTTCTCTCTTTCAATATTAATAGAGAAATAATTGACTAGTCCCTGGAAGGAACATACGGCAGACAAGAAATGCTGTAGGGGCAGACGAAGATGAGAGGACGTGGAGAAGGGTGAAAAAGAAGGCGTAATCGAAGAAGAACAATGCGAAATACGGCTTTTTGGTGCACCAGCTACTGTACGCCCCTGCCCCCCCCCCCCCCCCCCACCTCCTCACCCTTTTACTCGGAGCCACAGGTGCGCGGCACGCAGCCGTCAGCAGACGGCTATAAAGCTAAAAGCTGTCCTCACAATGGCCACGGCCGTCGTCTAGATGCGGAGCGATAAATTTCCGGGCCAGTAAAAGGGGAGGCGGCAATCGATTGCGCGACATTTTCCGGCACGTTACGCCGAGACTTGCGCCGTCGGCGTACGCCACTCTGCCAGATTAGTGGCAACAACAAACGGTTGCCACGGTGATAGCGGCGCTTCTGGCCGGCCAGCGCAGCCGGTTCTCCACACCTGCAGCCCTGGCCTTACACCATACAGCCAGGCAGCCAGTGCCACATTCTGTCCGTAAATTGAAATAAGTGGTTTAAGCTCTCCACCAGCAATACGCTGTCATGTCGAAAGTTGAAATTATGAGAACTGTGACTGTAACGTAGTTTGGAGGCTTACACACTGACGGCAAAAGAACTGCAACACCATGAGACGTGGGACGTAGGGTAGGCAGGATCAGGTGTGGACGGGGCCTAATCAGTTACCGTTGGTTGCACAGTAAACACGTACACTTTGTGCAAGGAAATATTTTTTTAAAACAATCACTTTTTAAAAAATTGACTGTAACACGAGCTACACTGACGGCTGACGGCCTTATGAAGAAGAATTCAAATTATTTGCCGGCTGAAGGCCACAAGCAATAGGAAGAATTTAAACAAAAGATTTTAAACAATTGACACAATCAGACTAAATAAAGAAGGGTGTGATCCACAGACAGTGCTCCAAGGATCGACCTGAGAAAAGTCCCTACAGCTGCGTAAGCGGTGAGACGGGCAGCCAAGAGATATGCCCTCTTAACGGGATGGCAACTCAAATTAGGGACAGCTTAAACGCCGACCAACACACTCGCAAAATCCACCTAAGATGCGATAACCAATATCACGATAGAATAACAGTTAGCATCGTCAAATGACAATCATTTAATTACACAAGTTGGCTCCACCAAATCATAGTACGCAGAGAGTGTACAGCAACAAGACGAATTGCTAGTAGACATGAACGCTAAGAACACAGAAACGGTCGAAAGACCAGATACACGTCGTCCACTGAGACGATCGAGTGAACGACCAACCATCGGTCGTTGCCAATTAAGTCAGGCAAGGGAAACTTCGGAGTATAAAACCGCCAACTGACAGCTTGATGGCATGAGGTCACTTCGACGGACGGACACACAGACAATGGTGGAGGTTTCGCTACTCGAATTTAACGATGCATTCAACTTGATCTAGGTGAATCGGATCCCCGATGTGGTCGTCCCCCATGGCGACCACGCACCCCTGATCGAGCAGTGCACGTGTGTCGGCAGCGGTGGCGCCGATTACCGGCTTTGGGCGGACCTCACTGCTGCCCGTCCTAACCAACTGCTTAATCCAGCACGCAGACGGCTCATTCAAACCACACAAGATACACACGGATCCCCGAAAACAATTCCACAAACAACTCAAACAATATTAAAACCAGTCACTGTGGAGCAACAGGACGAATTACAAGTCGACACAAAGACAGAGGAGCCAGAAGCGGTCGGAAAACCAAATACACGTCGTCCGCTGAGACGACCGACCGAACGACCAACCAACGGTCGTTCCCGCTCAAGTCAGGCACCGAAAGGTACCAGTATGAATCGTCGACTGACAACTTATGGCCATGAGGTCATTTCGACGGACAGAGACACACACACCAGTGAAGGTTGCACTACTGGAATATAACGGTCCATTCAACTTAAACTCGCTGAACCCGGTCCTTGACGTGGTCGTGCACTCGTCACGACCTCATCCTTCCGTCGGACGAGTGCTGGCTGTGCGAACTTCACTGCTGCTCCGTCCCCCAAGTGAACCCCAACATACGACGACCCGGGAATACTTGAGGTCGCTCCAAAGATAGTACCACAGTACTCGCTATCGATAAATGCCGCTGCTCCCACTCACTGACAGACAAAGCGAGCAAACGCAGTGGCGCCAGTGAACGCACTAAGAAAACGAGAGGTCACAATGCGCATACACGACGCCAACCTGTCAACGGCACAAACGCGAGCCGGAGCACGGCTCACACCAATAAGAAGTTGTGCGACATAAACGAAACTTTGTAGGTGTGCATCTGAAAGATGATGTCTCTTCAAATTCCCGCCAGTCGCATAAAAGTGGCGCCAGTAGCGTCACTATGAGGATGCAGGACAGGTGTGCTTTAAGTGCGCACTGTGAGCGTTAGTTACCTAGAATGCCTTAAAGGCGACAAAGATGCCATTATCAACATCTCATTGAATTTGGATGAGGTCGTGTAATAGGGCTACGATAAGCTGGGTGTTCTTTCTGTGGTATTGCGCAAAGACTTGGCAGAACAGTATATGATTGCTGGCAGCGGTGCTCACCAGAATATACGTACGCAAAAACACCAGGCTCCGGACGGCCATATGGCACTACCGAGAGAAAGACCATTGTGTACGGCGCATGGGTCTGGCGCATCACACTGCATCTGCTGCAGCAATTTCAGCAGCAGTTGGCACCTCAGTGACACAACGAAGCATTACAAATAGTTTATTGCAAGGACAGCTATGAGCCAGACACCATGTACTAAGCATTTCACTAGCCACAAACCACTACCATTAGCTACTACAGTTGTGTGAAGAGAGCGGTCATTCGAGGGCAGGGTGGACGTCTGTGGTTTTCTGATGAACGCTGGTTCTGCCTCGATGCCAGTGATGGCCGTGTGTTGGTTGGATAGAGTTCAGTTTAGGGCCTGAAACCACTCTACATGCTAGACACGACGAACTGCATCTAGTGTTATATTTTGGGTAGTGATTTTGTATGACAGCAGGAGCATTCTCGTGGTTACCCCAAGCACCCTGACTAAAATTCTGTATGGCAATCTAGTGACTGGACCAGATGTACTGCCATTCATGAACAGAATTCCAGGAAGTGTTTTCCAACATGATAACACTCGCCCACATACCGCTGTTGTAACCCAACATGCTCTACAGAGTGTCTACATGTGGGTTTGACCTGCTCGATCATCAGAACTGTCTCCAATTGAGCACATACGGGACATCATCGCACAACACCTCCAGGGTCGTCCACAAACAGCATTAACCGTCTCTGTACTGGCCTTCCAACTGCAACAGGCATTGAACTCCATCCCACAAACTGACATCCGGCACCTGTGCAACACAATGCATGCACGTCTGCATGCTTGCACTCAACGTGCTGGCGGCTACACCAGTTATTAATGTACCAATATTTCACACTTGCAATGGCTTATCCCGCGCCTACATAACGTGTGATCTTACAGTGTTAATTATTTAAGTATGTAACCTAGAAAAATGTATTTCCGAAATTTCGTTACTCTATACTAATCATTTTTTGGTGTTGCGATTTTTTTCCGCCAGTGTAGTTTGAAACAGCATCAACTCACAAGAACAGTTTAAGAAAAGTTCAGTTAAATCAAACCATTATTGGTTTCAGATTTACTACAAAACTATCTTCAGATGTCTCTTACAGATTTTCTTTCTTTCCTGCTGGGGCGTCGTTTATTAGCCGTTGCTTTTGTGCATTAAGATAAACAGTAAGATTTTCGTTCACGTCTGGGTGAACATACAAAAGTGCTTTTTCCATAAAAAGGAAGGAATTATAAACCTTATAATAAAAGCAGTTTCTGTGGCCCATCTTTCTAATCTAGAAGTACTTATCCAATAGAGCATCAATAAATACTATCTGTTCTATAAATAAGTACTTCTCACTCGTATTTATTTTTTAATGTTTGTTTTCATTTACGTCTCATAATAAGGACACCAGTCAAAAAATTAGTCACTGCTGCAGGACATCACGCTACTAACTGTGACACCACCTTTATAGTGGTCTCAGTTCGGGTAGGAAGAAAGTCCATAACATTCTTCAGGTTTTGAATGAATGGCTTCATATGTATATTCAGGATTTGAACTACCTATATTCAGATTCTAACATCTCATGAATGCTCCATGTTCTGCCTAGGACAAACTGCTCGAGTTCTCCACACCAGGTATACACAGCACATCAGTAGTAACACAAACTTATCAGCAATAGTACCACAATACACAATACAGGACAATGTAGAGGAAAATGTCAGAGGACTCCACTGACTAGGTAAAGATCATACAGTGTATTAGAAGAACTGGAGATACTTTTATATCATAAAAATACGAGGGAAAAATATTAAATGAAAGACTCGAAGGCCGGCAGGAGTGGCCGAGCGGTTCTAGGCGCTGCAGTCTGGAACCGCGCGACCGCTGCGGTCGCAGGTTCGAATCCTGCCTCGGACATGGATGTGTGTGATGTCCTTAGGTTAGTTAGGTTTAAGTAGTTCTAAGTTCTAGGGACTGATGACCTTAGATGTTCAGTCCCATAGTGCTCAGAGCCATTTGAACCAAAGACTCGAAAGTAGCTCGGTGAACTCCAGGTGCTTTCGTACTGTCCTCAAATAAGGAAATAAAACAGTGATTCATAAAAATAAGCACTCTTGTAACTAATATAGGTTAAAAGCAGATAATAATTCAGAGTACATACGAAAAATACCCTCCGCACCGAAGAACACTACACATATTCTGTGGACGCCCTGTAGCATCACATCTCTGCCCATATAATGGAAAATATCCTTGTGATTTTAACATTGTATTTTTCTCCATTTAACATGTACTGTGTACTGCAAATTCTGTGAGTTATGTTAAATACGTGTGGGTTTCTGCGTAAGTATACTATGAGAAAACTAAGTTTTTTTCCACATTCGTCATTAACTATACATAAAAATCCCTCGTTAATTAAAAATTTTTGAGTGTTTATGTATTGCAGTAAAAGCAAGAGGGCATTGTAGCATCTCAAACATCGAAAAGAATCGAACTTGTGTGCCAGAATATGTAGAAATTGGGAACAATTTCCCGGAACGCATCGAGCAATAAATATAAATAAGAAGGAATTTTGATTGACAGCAGCAAAAGTCGTTTTACAAGCAAACGCATTCTTTGTGCAGCCTCAGGTTTTCAACAACTACACTGTCCAGCTCCATTATTGTGACCACCTGTCAAAAGCCAGAATAACACCTTCTGCAGCACGGACCGCAGCGAGCAGGTAACGACAGGGATGTGGAGCCATGCCGACTCCAGTGGCATGGCCAGCTGCGCCAGGTTTGTCGCCTGAGGATGCATGGCGCGAACGACCCGATCGAAGTGGTCACACAGATTCTTGACTGGGTTTAAATCCGGGGAGTCCTGCGCCAGGAGAGTACAGTAAACTCATCTTAGTGTTCTTCGAATCACTTACGAGCACTGCGAGCTGTGTGACACGATGTTTTGTCCTGCTAGTAAATGCAGTCGTCCTGAGGAAAAACGAACTGGATGTGGGGATCTAAATGGTCCACAAAGGTAGATACACAATTTTTTGTTGATCCAGTGTGCCGTCCAGAATGATGATATCACCTAGCGATTGCCATTAAAACTTTCCCCAGACCGTAACGCTCCCCCTCCTACGGACTGGACCCTCCCAATGATTGTCGAATGAAGTTTGCTTTCAGACGTTTCACGACATACATGCCCGATGGAGAATAAAACGTAATCATCTAAAACGTCATCTGTCGCCAGTCAATGGACATCCGGTTGAGCTAATGGCGCGCAAATTCCAGCCTTTGTCGCCAATGAACAGCAGTCACCCTGGACGCATGAACCAAGCGCCTGCTGCAGAGGCCCATATGCAGTAACGTTCAGTCATTGATCATTGAGGAGACACTTTTGGTAGCCCTTTGGTTCATTCGGGTGGTCAGTTGCTCAACAGTTGCACGTCTATCGCCCGCACGCATCTCTGCAGCTGTTGTTCACCCCTGTCATGTATGGCCTGGAGTGCACCAGATCTACCTCGGTGCCGGTTTTGGATATCGCCATTTTGCAATGCACTGTGCACTTTAACCACAGTGGCATGTGAACAGTTTACTGATTTAGCCGTTTCGGAAATGATTCCACCCAAATGCTTACACCCCAGTCCTGAAAGCGAACGATCATGTCCTTTTGGCGTCAGATAAATCGCTCGGTTTCCGCTTGACGACAAGGACTGCACTTTTTTCTGCGTCTCTCTCTCTCTCTCTCTCTCTCTCTTACTCACTCTCTCTTTCTCTCTGTTACTCTCCCTATCTTTCTCTCTCTCTCTTTATCGTGATCTCTCTCTCCCTCCCACTCCCCACCCTCCTCCTCCGATACGCTTTATATACCCTCTACTGTTAGTGCTTTTCAAACGCCGCGTGTAAGTGGTTATTGCACGTCGACATCGAACATAAGGAGTGGTCACATTAATATGACTGAACCGTGCATTTGTAAAGAATAAAATAAAGCTAGCAACTTATTAAGTTGGTGATCGCTACGTTTCACCCGTTATTGCAGATACCCTACACTTTTCTATGGAATTAAAATAGCATAATTTGATGGGACAGTCGACGAGCATACGGTCCTTGAGTGTTCGGCAAACCAGGAACCTATGCATGCAACCCTGCGATATCACCGATGTCGTCATTTGTAAGATGGAAGCGTGCAGATCACACTGACCAAGAAATAAACATCTTGGTAATCTGAATGAGTGGGCCCAAGTCACGGCACGAAAAGCACCTCCAAAGCACCGTAAAACCACCTCCAGCCTGGCTCTGCGGATTAAACGCCTCGTTGGGCCGTCGGTGCATCCGGCCCTGCATCACATGAAAAGAGGCAACACCGCAATTCATCTGACCACACTGCACACCTGGAGTCAGCTGTTGTCGTTTCTGTGTTGATTGGCCCGCAGAACACGTACAGCTTTATGAGCCGTTGTGAGCATTGCCCTTTGCGAGTTACTCAACTGTAAACGTCCTTGCCATTCAGTTCCCCATGCAATGTTCACTCATAAACTACAGTCACTGGCAGCAGCAATTCCCCCCGGATTTGGAATCGATTGTCCCTCACAACGCGTGCTAACCGTTTTTGGTCGGTTAGTACATTTTAATGCACACTGTTCTTACGTCGTGTTACGTGGCTACGACTTGTGTACCATTCCTCGTAGACACGTACAACAGTATGCCTTGATACATCAACAAAGAGGCCAACTACATGCACGATGTGGTCATGGGCACATCCAAAACCGACGGTTTCATTCTGCCACTGTGTCACGTCCCCACATCGACCCATCCTACACCGCTGATTACCAACAACTGACTCCCACAAACACACTTCTTCACTGCTACGACGTGCGTCAGCGGAGGAGCGTCACGTGACCACTGGTACGTTCTACATCATCTGCAGCGCTCCAAAGCGACCAGTGTACTCTTTCAAGGGTACGATCATTTTATCCGGTGAACGGGTGTTCAGTTGCTATAAGTACTGTAAGTACGATGATCTAGACTTATTTTGCTGCAAGCATGATTACTCGTTGAGAGTACATCATCATTATTATTATTATGATTGCTGGCGGATAAGCGGTTAGTATAAAAAGTTTAGTACCTCTAGCTCATAGTTTCAAGTTCACTCAGTTCAGTGTGTGTCTTTTTTTTCCCTTCAGTCTCGCAAATCTATAGCTAAATCCTGTAGTGTATTTAGAACGCTCAAATTTACACCCCTGACTTCGCATATAAAACGTTACCAGTGCCATAGGCCCGAAGTACAAGTTGTGGTATCGGAGAGTTAGTTCTTGACTTCCCATCAATTCTTAACAGTGCTTTAGTTTGTTATTACTCTTTGCGCAATTCTTGTAATTGAATCTCATAAAAATCACTAAATCAACTAGTGATTGTTGTTCGCTATATATCTTAACAATATAATAACATAATATAGAGGATTTTTATGGGATCAAGGATGAGCGAAGGGAAGAGTGGAGAATGAGGAATTGAATAGAAAAATTGGAAACTTGTTGGACAAAATGTATTCGCCTCTGTGGAGATTTTCCTAACAAATAAATTTTTAGTTTTCGTAAATGAATTAGTATTAGTGTCAGTGGTGTTCAGATACAGCTGAAATCGTTAAAACTGAACAAAGCTTCAGATCCTACGGAATCCCTATCAGATTCTATACTGAATTTGCGGCTGAGTTAGCCTCTCTTCTAGCTATAATCTATCGTAGATCCCTCGAACAAAAAACCGTGCCCAGTTTTTGGAAAAAGGCACATGTCACACCTACCCACAAGAAGGGTAATAGAAGTGATTCACAAAACTGCTGTCCAGTATCCTTGACATTGATTTGTTGCAGAATCTTAAAACGTATTCTGAGCTCAAACTTAATGAGGTACCTTCAGGAGAATGACCTCCTCAATGGCTACCAGTATGGTTTTCGAAAACATCAATCGTGCGAAACCCAACTCGCACTTTTCTCATATGACGTACTGAAAGCTTTGGATCAAGACAACCAGATCGATGCAGTGTTTCTTGATTTCCTAAAAGCATTTGACTCAGTACCGCACCTACACTAACTGTCAAAAGTACCATCATATAGGATATCAAGTGAAATTTGTGACTGGATTGAAGGAGGACACAACATGTTATCTTGGATGGAGAGTCATCGTCATTAAGTATTGTCTGAGAGAAGCTGTATAAATGGTCAGATCTTGATACGATTTCAGCGTGACGCAGAGATTGGCAACTTGCTCTAAATATTCAGAAATGTAAAATTTTGCACTTCACAAAACGAAGAAACGTAGTATCCGATGACTATATAGCAATGAGTTACTGTTGGGATCGGCCAACTCATACAAATACCTAGCTGTAACACTTTGTAGGACTATGAAATGGAATGATTACATACGTTCAGTGATGGGAAAAGCAGGTTTATTGGTAGAATTCTGGGAAGTGCAATCAGACTCCAAAGGAGATTGCTTACAAATCACTTGTGCGAGTGGTTATGGAATATTGCACAAGTGTGTGGGACCTGTACTAGAGAGGACTAACAAGGGATACTGAACATATACATAGAAAGGCAGCACGAATGGTCACAGGTTTGTTTCATCCATGGGAGAGTGTCACAGAGATACTGAAGGAATTGAAGTGGCAGACTCCTGAAGACAGGCGTAAACTACACTGAGAAAGTCTATTAGTGAAGTTTCAAAAACCGGCTTAAATGATTACTCTAGGGATATACTTCAGCCCCCTACGTATCGCTCACACAGGAATCGTGAGGATAAGATTAGAATAATTATTGCACACACAGAGCCATTCAAACAATCATTCTTCCCGCGCTCCATACATGAGTGGAAAAGGAAGAAACCCTAATGACTGGTACAACGAGACATACCCTCTACCATGCACCTGACGGTGGTTTGCATAGTATAGATGTAGATGTAACTTCGGCTAACGCTACTACAACACAAATATTACTTCGTCTAACTCCTAGTCTGTGACGTCACCAGAGCATCAACCAATAACAGAGCGTTTTCATCACCTAACTACATCTTGATATTTAATGATTATTAAGGTTTAATTACATAAAAATAAAGGATTTTTTTGAGAATACTGAGCGTTCTTGTTGCAGTTACCTGTTTCCTTTAATGTATTAGACGATCATTTGGATTAGTGCACGTTGGTGTTGTTCTACGAAATGCATGTCTAAACTTACGCAGAGCTGCAACGGTACATTTAAATTTGATAATCTATAAGACACTATTATTATATCCCACTTGGCCAACTTACTAGCAATAATTACACCAGACGTAGCCCAACTGTTCTCAGTACAGAAAATTCAAACAGCAATATGGCTGTACCAGTTCCAGCACAGCCTGCATTGCTGGCAGGCTTCTGATAACATCAACGATGGCATCATCATGCAACACAGCCAGATTTACCCTCCCCGAAAAGATCTCTCTGATGTCACAGGACAATTGCCTCTTGTATGAAATGAGAGGAAATCTAAAACATAGCACAGCCTGCATGGTTGTCAGAGCAGTTGTCCTAAGTATGTAATGGTGAAAGTTCCTGACCATTGGTTTTTCCCCATTCCTAGATAGCCAGGCCACACATCTGCATTGCACCTGTCTTTTTCTATGAGAAAAGATGCATTTACACTTCATTAACACTGTTCAGCGTGCACTGGAACATTCCTACCCACAGTCATGTGGTAAACGCTTGTGAATTTTTTTTTTCTTTGTTGTTATTTCATACCGCTGCGCCCCATGTGGACAGGGGTGGGCTGACAGCGGTACAGGCAATCCACTCTTCAGGCAATTGACAACGTAAAATTAAATAAGACGAAAAACAAGAAACACATACTGAAGATATTTACATTGAATTTAAAACTTTTTAAGGTGTAAATTAAAATGGGAGTTTTTAGATATATAATAGATGACTTCCTACACTGGTAGTTAAGAACAGTAATATCAAAAGGCAAAATGAAACACATTTAAACCATGTTGTCCAAACATTCATATTTAAAAGAAAAACTTTCCTGTCACTAGAAACTTGAAGGTCCTCCCATGGTACAGGGAGTCACTTGGTGAAGGGGAAAAGGATGCCTGGTGAAGATGGCAAAAATGTGGTGGTATAAGTATGGAGGTGCGTAGCAGCGATGGGGTAGGAGTGGCTGTTGGGACAGAACAGGGAGTTCAAAGTGGTTCAAATGGCTCTGAGAACTATGGGACTTAACTTCTGAGGTCATCAGTCCCCTAGAACTTAGAACTACTTAAACCTAACTAATCTAAGGACATCACACACATCCATGCCAGAGGCAGGATTCGAACCTGCGACCGTAGCGGTCGCGCGGATCCAGACTGCAGCGCCTAGAACCGCTCGGCCACTCCGGCCGGCAGAACAGGGAGTGAAGTAGAGGGAGGGGTGGGGGGAATTGATGATGCAAATAGTTGTTGGGAAAGGGAGGATGGGGAAAGAAACGGAGATGGGGAAAAAAGGGGCAAGGAAACGTGGGAAGGGTGGGAGAGGAAGCCCTGATAAGGTGGACATGTTTGGGGTGGACCTACAGCTGGTAGGATGGATAAATGTTGAGACAGAGTTCATGATCTGGAAGGGAGAGACGGTTAAAGTTTCGTTGGGGAAGCATGTGGATAATGAATCACTTGTGAAAGCTATGATATTGTTTAAAAGGAATGGTAACATTGTATCTAAGTGCTGTTTATATCTCAAAACCATAAAGTATAATTTAAAACAGATGAAAAACTTGTTGCTAGACACCTGGCTGGGAGAGCATACACGATCGCAATGACACAGCTCAGACAGTCGGTTGCTGCAGCATGATGGATGAGTAGTGGACTCTAGCATCTCCTAGGTGCCTGGCTCATACATTCACCATGTGAGCAGCTCTTTCTCATGAATCACTGGACCTCCAGACCTTCCCCGACTGTGGTATTCATTTCCAGTCCCCCAGATGGGGTTGCTCTCTGTCACTGATAGTAGCAGAATTTTTTCATCATGAAACACCGAGGGCAAGTAGGTTACCAACCCTCACTCTTCTAAAATGTTCTTTTTATCAAAAGGTGTATCGCTGCATTTTGGATGGTTACAATTTAACTTATCACTACATTTTAACATGTTTAGCTCTTAAATTTTGTTGAAAGATCCCTAACGCATATGAGCTCTCTGGTTTGCTGTTGACTAAACCATTTAGTTTAATAGCTCCTTGAAAAACTGACACCCATCGGATACATTAATTTTTTTAGATGAATTTTGTGACTATAGTAGCTGACCCTTTTCTTTGACTGCTGAGGCACTGATGATTTTCTTGTTACAGGAAGTGTACTAGAATTTTTGCATTTTCCTGTATAATGTATGTGTAAACCACTGCTCATTTTAAACTTAGGGCAGTTTTGAATTTTGCATCACATTAACTTAGGTCACGTGGTCCATCACACCAGAGGAGTTATGGGCTGACTGTATTACCACTATAAATAACGTACCAATAGGGTGAGTCAGAATTACTAACTTGGATATTTTAATTTCTTGCAAATTTTAACTTAGAGTGAGTGGGCTTTCTGAGAGATCACCAATCACAGTCTGCACTTCGCCTCATGTAGTCGAGTTGGCAGCATGCATTTGTTGTCCTGCAGGTGCCCTGTGTACTGAGCTGTCACTGGCATGTGGAAGTGTGACTTTGGATCCCAGCAGGTGTTGTACCTGGACTCCTCTGTCAATACAGAGTGTGCATTTACTGGTGACAAGCTTTGGGATCTGGGTGAGTGAGGTGTTGTCGACACATGGCCGTCTTTGATGCAGAAAATAAGGAGTCAATTGGTCCTACCTTATCTCAGCTGTGGCAGTAAGAGTACAAATGGGCTGTCAACACAGTGGGGAAAATTGAATATGCATAGCATATGTGCACTTAAATTACAGCAAGTCAGCTCTTTGGATCCAAACTCAGACTGGCAATCAGTTGTATCAGTGAACTGTAACATCATAGCAGTCAGAATAACCAGTGATATTGAATTTGCTGCCTTTTTAAACTTTGAACAAGTAATCTGACAACCACAAAGGCTCCACTAATTTCCACCATATGCAACTATGATGTCATAGGGCTGGGGGAAAACCTGAAAACCACACAGGCTAAACTAAGACCACTCATCTTGAAATTCATACTTAGCACAAATACAACCGCCCATTTTTAAATTTCCCGCCAGTTTATACTTAGGACGATTAGGCTTAAACTTTGGCATCATAGGAGTAGGGGAAGGCCTTGTAACACACCTGCACTTTTTTGAATTTTCCTCCATTACTTGAAATTTCTCACCACTTTATAATAATGGCAGTTGACATGTGTCATCAAAAGTGTGAGAGGAGGGAGGAAATTTGGCAATAATGCATAATGATATTGTTGTTCATGTCGTCAGAAACATGGCAACAATGCGTGTTGTGCAGAAACTACTACAGCTATGCTACAGCCTGAATTCCCTGCATTTCTAACTTAGAACAATTGGGGTAGCTCTGCTGTGACATGAGAGCGGAGTGCTGGGGGGGGGGGGGGAATTTGGAGGCTGCTAAGGATTAAAATTGCAGCATTTTGGAGACTGCATGGTGGACTGTGTTAAAGTCACCCCTTACCTTATAGTGCAGGTTGCCTATCAACCCCTGTGCCAAAACTCGCTCAGCCAACCTACTGATGAGTAAACTAGGCGTAGCTTTCTATAAGGAATACACACGTAATTCATCAAATTAAAGTAAATCAAAATGAGGACATCAGGAGGGGAATATGATCAAGTTCCTTCGGAAAATTTTCAGATGATATTATCTAGCGCCTCTCTATTGATTACTTTCCGCTTCATGCATGAATTTTGTTTCTGAAGTCAACTAGAGTGCAAGCGATGGTGTGTGAAATTAAAGAACGGGACTTCGTTTATGCAGAGAGGCTGCTATGTGCTCCCTGTGTGTAAGAACTTTGCAGGCGCTATGACACGGTGAAAAATGAGTAGGACGTTTACACGAGTGCAGGGGCTTGTCGAATGTACAGATATATTATAATGAATATAGTTCCTTTTAAACGTGCATGTTGCGCTAAAGTTAACAGAACACGTGAATTGCTGTACATTATCTGGTTTCCTGTAAAAGCTTCTCATGCTTAAAGCTTTAAGCATTATGAATGATTGAAGGCGATTTGTGAATGGAGGTAGTGAAGAACAGTGGGGAGGTACTTACCAGTGATTTGCTCCAAAGTGCAGCGATCCTTCTACTTAACAAATATTTAAGCTCAATAAACAAGATGGAAGTCATCCTGGTGTATAAGGAAAGGAAGAGACATAGAGGCAGGAAAGGCCCCAGGAGACAATGGTGCGTCAGTGAAAATTTTTAAACTAATAGAAAAGGAGCTTTTAAAATAGTTCACAGACTGTCTGCAGATTAAAACAGCTCCACAAAACTTGAACAATACCGTTCTTATTCCCCTTCACAAGAAAGGTGACAGACATGATACAAAAAGCTGTGACCTATCTGCCTCGTTTCCGTAATGAAAGACTCGCTAATCTACATCTACACTACGGTGTATGGCGGAGGGTAGTTGACGTACCACTGTCACTTCCCCTTTTCCTGTTCCAGTCGCGAATGGTTCGCGTGAAAAAAGAATGGTGATAAGCTTCAGTGTGAATTCGAATTTTTCTAATTTCTCATGCATGGTCTTTTCGCAAAATATTGGTTAACTTTTCTAGGAACGTAATGTCTCGAATTTTAACAATAAACCACACCGTGACGCAGAATACCTCCCTTGCAGCGTCTGCCACTGAAGCTGGCTGAGCACCTCCACGACGTTTCCACATTTACTGAATGTACCTGTAACGAAACGCGCTGCTCTTCTTTGGATCTTATCTATTTCCCCATCAGTAGTATCTGTTACTGTTAACAGACTGACGCGCGATATGTAAGTCGAACAAGGGTTTTGTAAGCTGCCTGCTTTGTGGGCTGACTACACTTCCTAAGGATTCTTCCAGCGAATCTCAGTCTGGCAGCTGTCTTACGTACGAGTAGTTATATGTGGCCGTTCTACTTTAAGTAGCTCCATATGCTTACTTCCAAATATTTGGTTAATTAGAAAGGTTCCATTTAATGTTTTGGAATCGTGATATCATACAATAGCGGGTGTTTGTGCATATTTTTCCTCAATACGTTAAATTTGTTGAAGTTGAGGGACAACTGCCAATCGTTGCAACAAGCGTCGATCCTTTGCAGGTTTGCCAGCACTTCCCCACAATTTTCTGTTACATACCGAGTTCGCTGAAAGCACCATGTACGAAATGCCATTGGAACTTCCGACGTTATCCACAGGATGATTTAAAACTCCGGTATATTGTTAACCAGTCCCTTGGGGGATGCCTGAATTAATTTTACGCCTGAAGACGTCTCTCCGTTGAGACTGATACGCTGCGTTCTGTCTGCTAGGAACTCTTCAGTGAAGTCAGACACCTGGTGTGATATTCCACACTCTCGTGTTTTGTTCAGTATGAACGATGCTCTGCTTGAATAAGAAACGTTCATTGTCCCACGAAAAGATCGTCTGAAACCTGAAGTGAGGAAAGGCTAATGGCTTATCCACGAAGAGAAAGTAAAGATTTCTGAAAAATATATGTTGGTAGCATGGCACCGTATGGATGTGGCACCTCGCCTCTGAGGAATAAGGATGAAGCATCAATATGTTTCGAATCAAATTGACTGATAAGATCACCAATAACGACATTCAGACAGAAGTTCCTATTTTTCGTCGAAAGATTACAGACTTCGGATCACACGTACTATCGCTTTCTTCTGAAGTATGTCTATATGCAGCGTGCAGTTCTACAAAAGTGACGTTTTCTTGACCCAAATCGCAATTCAGATGTTTGCGATAGCTATTTGTTACCTGTTCTCCAGAAACGGCCTGCGAGAAGTTTCAGTACACTGATTAAAATAATGTCCCGAAACTGATGATAAATAACTACACAAGCATGATAAAGAGAGTGCAAGATTTTTAGACGCATTGACAGCAGTCGTGGGATTAATAGTGTCGTGATTTGCCGCTTGCATAGATACAGTTATCAGCCACTGAAGATAACGAACTGCTGTGGACTGCAACGTGCTGTCAGAACCACAGCCGATTTAAAGTCGCACCAGACCCGTAGCACTGCTGATCTTCCGGCCCCTGCTGGGCAATATTTATTATTTTTTTAACGTACTGTTTTACCTCCATATTACATGTGAAGATAGTGGGAGACAAAATTTTACGTCACTGACTTAAGAGCAGTGACAGACGCTATACATTTTGAGTTTTGAACCATTAAGTTCCAATGGCTCTGAGCACTATGGGACTTAACATCTATGGTCATCAGTCCCCTAGAACTTAGAACTACTAAAACCTAACTATCCTAAGGACAGCACACAACACCCAGCCATCACGAGGCAGAGAAAATCCCTGACCCCGCCGGGAATCGAACCCGGGAACCCGGGCGTGGGAAGCGAGAACGCTACCGCACGACCACGAGATGCGGGCAACCATTAAGTGCCACACGTAACAAGTTCGCTGTGATAAAGAATGTTAGTGTACGCAGTTCAGTAGAGGAGTAGAGGACATTTCTAAGAAGGATAATCACTGATGCTGGACAGGCAAACATAGACATAAGGAAGGTAATTGCCAAGAAATCTTAGGTAATAGAAGAAATACAACTGTTCGACGAAAGAAGCAGGTATAAAAATGTTCAGGAAAAGACAGGAATACAGCAATATAAATTCCTTACGTTACTATAGAAATAAATAGAAGTGCAGGGTAGCCAAGGCGAAATGGCTGCGAAAAAGATGTGAAGAAATCGAAAAAGAAACAGTTGTAGGAAGGACAGACTCAGCGTATAGAAAATCCGAAACAACTTCGACGAAATTAAAACCAAGGGTGATAACAAAGAGTTCAACTCAGAGGAGAGAACGGATAAGTGGAAAGAGTACATTGAAGTCCTTTATGAGGCGGGCGACTTGTATGATGACGTGATAGATGAAGAAATTGAAGTGGACATCGAAGACAGACAAGATCTAGTATTAGAGTCAGAATTTAAAAGAACTATGCAAGACTTGCGAGTAAATAAGGCAGAAAGAGTATATATTGAATCGGAATTTCTAAAATTATTGGGGAAGTGGCACTCAAACGACTATTCAAATTGCTGTGTAGAATCTATAAGACTGGCGACGTACCATCAGACTTTCGGAAAAATACTGACCACACAATTCGGCAGGAAGCAGGGGCACAAAACTGCAAGAACTATCGCACAATCAGTTTAACACCTCATATATACAGGTTGTTTACAAGAATAGTATACAGGAGTATGGTAAAGGAAATAGATCTGTTAGATGATAACCATTTTGGCGCTAGGAAATACACTCCTGGAAATTGAAATAAGAACACCGTTAATTCATTGTCCCAGCAAGGGGAAACTTTATTGACACATTCCTGGGGTCAGATACATCACATGATCACACTGACAGAACCACAGGCACATAGACACAGGCAACAGAGCATGCACAATGTCGGCACTAGTACAGTGTATATCCACCTTTCGCAGCAATGCAGGCTGCTATTCTCCCATGGAGACGATCGTAGAGATGCTGGATGTAGTCCTGTGGAACGGCTTGCCATGCCATTTCCACCTGGCGCCTCAGTTGGACCAGCGTTCGTGCTGGACGTGCAGACCGCGTGAGACGACGCTTCATCCAGTCCCAAACATGCTCAATGGGGGACAGATCCGGAGATCTTGCTGGCCAGGGTAGTTGACTTACACCTTCTAGAGCACGTTGGGTGGCACGGGATACATGCGGACGTGCATTGTCCTGTTGGAACAGCAAGTTCCCTTGCCGGTCTAGAAATGGTAGAACGATGGGTTCGATGACGGTTTGGATGTACCGTGCACTATTCAGTGTCCCCTCGACGATCACCAGTGGTGTACGGCCAGTGTAGGAGATCGCTCCCCACACCATGATGCCGGGTGTTGGCCCTGTGTGCCTCGGTCGTATGCAGTCCTGATTGTGGCGCTCACCTGCACGGCGCCAAACACGCATACGACCATCATTGGCACCAAGGCAGAAGCGACTCTCATCGCTGAAGACGACACGTCTCCATTCGTCCCTCCATGCACGCCTGTCGCGACACCACTGGAGGCGGGCTGCACGATGTTGGGGCGTGAGCGGAAGACGGCCTAACGGTGTGCGGGACCGTAGCCCAGCTTCATGGAGAAGGTTGCGAATGGTCCTCGCCGATACCCCAGGAGCAACAGTGTCCCTAATTTGCTGGGAAGTGGCGGTGCGGTCCCCTACGGCACTGCGTAGGATCCTACGGTCTTGGCGTGCATCCGTGCGTCGCTGCGGTCCGGTCCCAGGTCGACGGGCACGTGCACCTTCCGCCGACCACTGGCGACAACATCGATGTACTGTGGAGACCTCACGCCCCACGTGTTGAGCAATTCGGCGGTACGTCCACCCGGCCTCCCGCATGCCCACTATACGCCCTCGCTCAAAGTCCGTCAACTGCACATACGGTTCACGTCCACGCTGTCGCGGCATGCTACCAGTGTTAAAGACTGCGATGGAGCTCCGTATGCCACGGCAAACTGGCTGACATTGACGGCGGCGGTGCACAAATGCTGCGCAGCTAGCGCCATTCGACGGCCAACACCGCGGTTCCTGGTGTGTCCGCTGTGCCGTGCGTGTGATCATTGCTTGTACAGCCCTCTCGCAGTGTCCGGAGCAAGTATGGTGGGTCTGACACACCGGTGTCAATGTGTTCTTTTTTCCATTTCCAGGAGTGTATAAATACACCAGAGAGGCAGTTCTACTATTGCTCTCTTCAGTGAAAGTGAAGAAGAAGTACAGGACCTGTTGAATGGAATTTATCGTCTAATGAGTACAGAATGTGGATTGAGAGTAAATCGAAGACACACTATTGAGAAGCAGCGGAAATGAGAATAGCGGAAAGCTTAACATGAAAATTGGCAGTCACAGAGCAGACCAAATTGAGGAATTCCACTACCTTGGAAGCAAAATAATCGATACCGGACGAAGCAAATACGACGTAAAAAGGAGAACAGAATAGGCAAACAAGACATTCGTGGCCAACAGAAATCTACTGATATCAAACATAGGGTTTAATTTGAGGAAGAAATTTCTGAAAATGAACTTTTGGACCACTGTGTGATAGTGGATCATGACAGTGGCAAAACTGGAACAGAAGACAATCGAAACGTTTGAGATATGGTGCTACCCCACACATTATTCTAACCACTTTCTTTTAAAAAGTATTCACTGCTCAAAATAAAGTGGTTAGAATAATGTGTGGGGTTCATAGTCGCACACCTTCTAGGCATCTTTTTAAAAGATTGGAAATTCTTACAACAACCTCAGTACATTTGCTCAAAAAGGAAATTTGTTCTCAACAACATGGACCCGTTTAAAAACAACAGTGACATTCGTGATTATAATACCAGAAAAAAGAAAGACATACACTATCCTTTACTCAACCTATCTTTGGCACAGAAAGGGGTAAAATATGCTGCTATAAAAATTTTCGACAAATTACCAGATGAAATACACTCCTGGAAATGGAAAAAAGAACACATTGACACCGGTGTGTCAGACCCACCATACTTGCTCCGTACACTGCGAGAGGGCTGTACAAGCAATGATCACACGCACGGCACAGCGGACACACCAGGAACCACGGTGTTGGCCGTCGAATGGCGCCAGCTGCGCAGCATTTGTGCACCGCCGCCGTCAGTGTCAGCCAGTTTTCCGTGGCATACGGAGCTCCATCGCAGTCTTTAACACTGGTAGCATGCCGCGACAGCGTGGACGTGAACCGTATGTGCAGTTGACGGACTTTGAGCGAGGGCGTATAGTGGGCATGCGGGAGGCCGGGTGGACGTACCGCCGAATTGCTCAACACGTGGGGCGTGAGGTCTCCACAGTACATCGATGTTGTCGCCAGTGGTCGGCGGAAGGTGCAAGTGCCCGTCGACCTGGGACCGGACCGCAGCGACGCACGGATGCGCGCCAAGACCGTAGGATCCTACGCAGTGCCGTAGGGGACCGCACCGCCACTTCCCAGCAAATTAGGGACACTGTTGCTCCTGGGGTGTCGGCGAGGACCATTCGCAACCGTCTCCATGAAGCTGGGCTACGGTCCCGCACACCGTTAGGCCGTCTTCCGCTCACGCCCCAACATCGTGCAGCCCGCCTCCAGTGGTGTCGCGACAGGCGTGAATGGAGGGACGAATGGAGACGTGTCGTCTTCAGCGATGAGAGTCGCTTCTGCCTTGGTGCCAATGATGGTCGTATGCGTGTTTGGCGCCGTGCAGGTGAGCGCCACAATCAGGACTGCATACGACCGAGGCACACAGGGCCAACACCCGGCATCATGGTGTGGGGAGCGATCTCCTACACTGGCCGTACACCACTGGTGATCGTCGAGGGGACACTGAATAGTGCACGGTACATCCAAACCGTCATCGAACCCATCGTTCTACCATTCCTAGACCGGCAAGGGAACTTGCTGTTCCAACTGGACAATGCACGTCCGCATGTATCCCGTGCCACCCAACGTGCTCTAGAAGGTGTAAGTCAACTACCCTGGCCAGCAAGATCTCCGGATCGGTCCCCCATTGAGCATGTTTGGGACTGGATGAAGCGTCGTCTCACGCGGTCTGCACGTCCAGCACGAACGCTGGTCCAACTGAGGCGCCAGGTGGAAATGGCATGGCAAGCCGTTCCACAGGACTACATCCAGCATCTCTACGATCGTCTCCATGGGAGAATAGCAGCCTGCATTGCTGCGAAAGGTGGATATACACTGTACTAGTGCCGACATTGTGCATGCTCTGTTGCCTGTGTCTATGTGCCTGTGGTTCTGTCAGTGTGATCATGTGATGTATCTGACCCCAGGAATGTGTCAATAAAGTTTCCCCTTCCTGGGACAATGAATTCACGGTGTTCTTATTTCAATTTCCAGGAGTGTAAAATGTCTGACAGACAGCAGTAATAGCTTCAAAAATAAACTGAAGTCATATCCCCTTGACAACTCCTTCTATACCATAGATAAATTCTTGAATAGGAATAAATAAGTCTATAAATATAGTATATGCATTTTCTGCCATTTAAGGTAATGGGGTAAATAATAGAAATATTAATCCTTAACTTTGTATTGTAATACATACATATTAAAAAATTTTGTTTCATATCTGCATTTCTTGTGCATCTGACACGTTCCACACCATAACGGCTACCGTACCGTGCAATTGATCAATGGAACACGCAACCAACCAACTAACCAACTAATTAACTAACTAAAGAGTATTGAAAATGATGTGGCCTGAAAATATAAGAAATGAAGAGGTTCTTCGTAAAATCTACGAAGGAAGAAATATATCTAAAACACTGACAAGAAAAGGGCAAGATGGTAGGACATGTATTAAGGCATCAGGCCAGGAGCTGTAGAAGGTAAAAACTAGACGAAGACAGAGATTGGAATACGTTAAGATACAGCAGAGGACGTAGGGTTAGCCGGGCCGGATGACCGAGCGCTTCTAGGCGCTACAGTCTGGAACCGCGCGACCGCTACGGTCGCAGGTTCGAATCCTGCCTCAGCCATGGATGTGTGTGTTGTCCTTAGTTTAGTTAGGTTTAAGTAGTTCTAAGTTCTAGGGGACTGATGACCTCAGAAGTTAAGTTCCGTAGTGCTCAGAGCCATTTGAACGTAGGGTTACCACACTGGTAGTGATGTGAGATATAGGAAAATATTTTGAGTACATTCACATGTTTTGTAAAGATTAGTGAAATAATATGAGTGGTACAGTATGTAAGTGCCAAGAAAATGAGTAATTTTTACGTGACATGATTCTGAAGCCTGTATCCCGTCTCTAGGTGACAAAAAATTTGAAAAATTGTGATACGGTCTTATGGGACCAAACTACTTAGGTCATCTGTCCCTAAGCCTACACACTAGTTGATCTAACTGAAACTAACTTACGCTATGGACAGCACACACACCCACGCCCGAGGGAGGACTCGAACCTCCGACGGAGGGAGCCGCACGGACCGTGATAAGGCGCCATAAACCGCGCGGCTACCCCGCGTGGCTCTAGGTGACAAAGCCGTTTTCTGCGCAGCTGATTCACTGACATGTTGACAAGTGACTGCTGTGGTGGTTACGCCGAAAAGATCACAGCTAATATGCTGCAGACGCTCGTCCAACACCAGGTTATGTTAGAGAGTTGGGAAACCACAGATAACGTAGTACTGGTATATCAACCTCTCACCTCTCGAAGGCGAGTTCTGTTTCGTAATCGTCGCTACTCGCTACTACATCTACGTAACTTGGTACTACATCTAGTCGGCCGAGTCCTTTATTCGACCGACACATACAAACGGATAGTACGGCACAGCGGTTGCGTAGCAAAGCCGAGAGATCCGTTGAATCTGCGCTGCCACAAACACAGCGTGCTATGCAAGGCTTAGCGGGTTGTAAACACGCGCCCACATGTTGTAAAAACAAGCCTTAGCAACGAGCAAGCGCGTTCTGTTAGTTCTGCTGCTGTTATCTCTCATTTTTATGTACTCGTCTTTGCCTACAAAGAGCTTATCCTTTGTTATGTGGCATGTGGTGAGTTAACACAAAGCAACCAAAACCAGATACAGCAATTCGTTCGGTATGGCCCGTGACATTTATGTTGTAAGATATGCTGACCATCTGAGGGACACGATCAAATAGAAACCTGTAAAGACGTGATGTGGAAACATCATACTTGAATGGGATATAAGACAGCAAAACCTACGAGTCACTGCAGTCTGCTGTGGACCGAGCAGGTGCCATTCACTACCTGCGAAGATAATGAGCTCATATTTGCTACACAAGAGTAGTGTACTGTATATACTATCTCTGCAGGTTAGTGGGCATTATAAACATACCAGGGCAGAGTTGCCAATTTCAGCTCGTACAGATGGGTGGTCTGGAAAGGGAATTAAAGAACATGAAAAAGAAATAAAAAGGTTTGAGGTTCGTCGATGACAGCAAAGGGCATGGAAGATCAGTTGAACAGAATAGGTAGTGTTTTGAAAAGAAATTATAAGATGAACATCGGCAAACGAAAAACTAGGGAAGCAGAATTATATTAGGTGATTCTGATGGAACTTCTGTGGGATAGGAGTGAAAGTAGGAGACAAATTTTGCAATTTGGGGGGGCAAAATAAATGACTATGGCAGAATTAGACAGGATGCAAAATACAGATTTACATCTGAAGGAACTATTTTCTGAAAGAGGGAGACAATCTAACATAAACTGAAGCTCCAAAGAAACTGGTGTAGGCATGCGTATTCAAATACAGAGATATGTAAACAGGCAGAATATGGCGCTGCTGTCGGAAACGCCTATATAAGACAACAAGTGTCTGGCACACTCGTTAGATCGGTTCTCCTGCTATAATGGCAGGTTACCAAGAGTTAAGTGAGTTTGAACGTGGTGTTATAGATGGCGCCTGAGCGATGGGACACATTATCTCCGAGGTAGCGATGAAGTGAGGATTTTCCCGAACGACCATATCACGAGTGTACCGTGAATATCATGAATCCGCTAAAACATCAAATCTCAGACATCTCTAGGGCCGGAAAAAGATCCTGCAAGAACGGGACCAACGACGACAGAGAGAATCGTTCGCCGTGACAGAAGGGCAACCGTTCCGCAAATTGTTGCAGAATTCAATGCTGAGCCGTCAGCAAGTGTCAGCGTGCGAACCATTCAACGAAACATCATCGATATGGGCCTCCGGCACCGAAGGGCCACTTGTGTACCATTGATGACTGCGCGACACAAGGATTTACACCTCGCCTGGGCCCGTCAACACCGACATTGGACTGTTGATGCCTAGGAACATGTTGCCTGGGCGGACGAGTCTTGCTCCAAATTGTATCGAGCGGATGGACGTGTACGGCTATGGAGACAACCTCATGAATCCATGGACCCTGCATATCAGCAGGGGACTGTTCAAGCTAGCGTAGGCTCTGTAACGGTGTGAGGCGTGTGTAGTTGGAGTGATATGGGACCCCTGATACATACGACTCTGACGGATGACACGTACGTAAGCATCCTGTCTGATCACCTGCATCCATTCATGTCCATTGTGCATTCCGACGGACTTCGACAATCCCAGCAGGACAATGTGACACCCCACGCTTCCAGAATTGCTACAGAGTGGCTCCAGGTACATTATTCTGAGTTTAAATACTTCCGCTGGCCACCATACTTTCCAGACATGAACATTATTGAGCGTATTCGGGATGGCTTGCAATGTGCTGTTCAGAAGAGATCTCCACCCCCGCGTACTCGTACGGATTTATGTACAGCCCTGCAGGATTCATGGTATCAGTTTCCTCCAGCATTAGTCGAGTCCACGCCACGTCGTGTTGCGGCACTTCTGCGTGCTCGCGAGGGCCCTACACGATTTTAGGCAGATGTATGACGGTAAATTGAAGTCTTAGCAAGTACTTTTCAAATATATTGTCTGGAATGTAACAATGTATGGAAGTGAAACGTGAACGACAGGCAACTCAGACAAGAAGAGAATAGAAGCTATCTGAATATGGTACTACAGTAGAATGGTTAAGACTAGATCAGTTGATAAAATAACTGATGGACAGGTTCTGAAACAAATCGGAGAAAAAGGAATTTGTATCACAACTTGAATGAAAGGAGTCGGTGAATATGACACATCCTGAGGAGCAAAGGATTCGTCAGTTGGATATCGGGGGAGGGGGGGGGGGGGGGAGAGTGGCTGGGTACAAGCTGTTCAGGGAGACCAAGGTTCAACGCAGTTATGAGGTTCAAACGAATGAAACTGTAGTAGCTATGCAAAGCATGGCTTGTACACAAGAGACTTGTGTGCAGAGCTGCATCAAAACAGTCTTCGGACTGAAGACCACACATACCAAAGTGTAGTGATTCCCAAAGAATTGGTCAACGGGCTTGATGTGCGGTGTCAGCTGTGTATCAGCTTTGTCCGCAGCGGTCGAAGAAGTGCGCACGGGTGAGGTCAGTGCTAAAGTGGAGGAACTACTAAAAGGTGTCTTTGCATAGAAACCCGCTCTGAAAACTAGACATATTAATGAGAGGTTTGAAAGCCGTAATCAGTAATAGTGCTTGCACTGTCGAATGATTCCTTCCAAATTGTGCAGTGGTTAGTAGATTGCGAGATTCGAGCCACCATACCAACTGGCCATGAACCACACATCCTATCAGCTTGAAAACACAGCTGGTGAGAGAAATGGGCATTATCTACAAGGAAGGTGTTCGTCCTTGCCGGCCGGGGTGGCCGAGCGGTTCTAGGCGCTACAGCTTGGAACTGCGCGACCGGTCGCAGGTTCGAATCCTGCCTCGGGCATGGATGTGTGTGATGTCCTTAGGTTAGTTAGGTTTCAGTAGTTCTAAGTTCTAGGGGACTGATGACCTTAGAAGTTAAGTCCCATAGTACTCAGAGCCATTTTTTTAACCAAAAAGTCAGGAGTTGTGCTACATAAGGATGAACCACTCGCTGGACGAGGAAACGTGGCGTCCAGTTTCACAATAACGTTAGATACGCTGTACATGAAGTTCGACAAATACAAATAATGTTATCAGTGAATGTAAAATATTTTCAGATTTCCTCAGTTGCGCTCAGAATTTCTAAAGAATTGGCTGTGCGGGTGTACACGGGGAATGCTACACACTGTTGATATATGCACTGATCAAAAGTACCCGAACATCCCTATGTAATGCGGGATTGATCAAATGATATCACGAGAACAGAACCCGAAAGTATAAAAGAAGGCGGCGAATACTACTGGTGTCAGTAGAGAAGCAGCAACAGCGAGAATGGGTCTGTCAGAGATCTCAGTGACTTTAGCGTGAACTAGTCATTGTATGTCACACGAGTAAGTAATTCATCAGGGACATTTCGATCCTTCCTATGCTGCACAGGTCAACTTTTGCTGATGTGACTGTAAAGTGGAAACGCGAAGAAACAACCACAGCGAAAACAAACCCAGTCAAACGTCATCTATTGACGGACGAGGACCGATCGTTTCGGAGGATAGCTGTAAAAAAATCGCATGAGATCAGCAGAACGAATAGGTCTTGAGTTCCAACGTGGTACCTACCATCAGTGCAGCTACCACGATGGCTGTGCATGTGGAGTTAATAAGAGTGGGGTACAGTGCTGGAGTGGCTCCTCATAATCTACACAATTTGGTACTGAATGCTAATCGACCAGTGGCGTGGTGCAAACAGCGACGCCACTGGACATCGGATGACTGGAAACGAGTGATTCTGAGTGATGGATCACGGTATACATTATGGCAACACTATGGTGACTCGATGGAAGGGTTTTGGTTTGGCGAAAGTTTAGACTGTCACCTATCATGTATAGCGCCAACAGTGGAATATGGAGGAGGTAGCGTTACGGTATAGGAGTGTCTCTCGTGGATAACGTAGTGTTCCCCTATTGCGCTTAAGAAAACGCTAAGTGGGGAAGGATGTGAACAGATTTTACAGTAAAGGATCAGTTCGGAAACGATAATTGATTGAGCATGACAATGCGCTCTCTTCAGAGGGTTTGTGGACAACAACATTTCCTAAACGTGGTGGACTGCCCAAGGTCCCAACCTGAACCAAGTGAACTCCCGGGGGATGACTTAGAAAGTCGACTATGCTGCAGACTCCAACGTGCAGAATCACTGCCTTCTCTGGTTTCGGCTTTTGAGGAAGAATGGGCTGCCGTTTCTCCACAGATAGTGAGACATCTCATTGGAAGTGCCTCTAGCACATTTCACCCCTCCATGAAGGTGAAGCGCATACACACCCCATACTAACGTCCAGGAATAGATGTCCAGGTAGTTTCCCTCAGGTAGTGTATTTCTCCGCTGGATTTCTTTCTTATATCAATTGACGAGCACCTTCTTTTGAGATTCGGTCAGACTGTGCGAAATCTGTTGAGTTCAATGTTTTAACTTAATAATAAGAATTTTAAGTGTTTCAATCTGTGTTATGTACTGAAACATATATTTACTAATGTTTTATTTTTACTCTATTTTTAGATTTGTTGATGATCATTAAGCGATCGAAACTACTTATTACGTTTGACAATTTCTCACTGGCGTTGTTACGTTGAATATTTTACAGATTATATAGCTGCGGTGGCATAAGCAACGCATTATATAAGATTTTTCTTTGACAGATGTATCGAATAAGAACGCTCTAGACTATCGTAACATTCAAATATAAGAGGAACGTCGAATGTAAACTAACTTAAGCTTGCATATTTAATGTCTCAGTCATCCTGTTTATGTGTGTTCGCAGAATCAAGCTTTGTTAATTATATGAGCTTCCGTACCTCAGCCAAATAGTGACAGTTTAAGATTACAAGAAAAATGCTTGATTTTCATAATCATGTAGATCTCCAAATGTTTCACATTTAGCTTTCGCTTATTGTGATAAGCATTTTTCACTTCCGCTGACATAATACTCGCTCACGGAATATTCATTTGTACGAAGGATCGAACTAAACAGAAATTTTCTATCGTCTGTTGAGACTGAAGACGAGAAAGGGGAAGAACAGACAACCGAAGCTGCTACCAGCCACTGGAAATGAAGTTCTCTGGGTAATTTATGAGGGCATTGATTGAGTCATTTGTCACGTTATTGATCTCTGGTAAATGTATACGCTGCGACTGTCACGCTCTCCAGTTCGAGTAAACAACTGGATTTTGAACTTACACATGTACGTAGAACCATGGATTTAGAACAGCTGATTTTTCAATTATATTTCAATTAACGTAATCTACTCTTATTGAAACAATTCTCATCGTTTCATTATGGTCACTTTCGTAGAAAGAAACGGTAACAAACGCCAGTGATCGCAGAAGAACAGAAAAATATCCATTTCTTTGAAGTAATGACATGAAGATAACTCAACTACACACGAAAATTCTGACGAGGATTGAAATTTTGCTTATCAGCACTAGGATCCATCTTATTATTCCAGGGTCGCTCTATCGAATCACTGCCGTATTAATTACACGTAAAGTTTAATTTTTCCTTTTCTCGTTAGATATTTACTGTCACAACATTATCTTTCTTTAGTCGAATTATTTAACTCGAAATTTTGTAGCTATCTTTATAGACCTTGCTTTCATGTAAACACGTCTTTGTACTTATGTTAGAAAGTATTTCTAAAACTTTCTGCAGGCAGCATTCTTCAATTATTAAAAGATTAAGAAAAGACTATTTAAGACCTCCAAGAATAGTTATATTAATAATCTTTATAATTTTCGACCAAATTCGATTTTAAATTACCTTAAGGATGTTCTGCAACGAAAGAAGTTAAAGCACATGAAAGACTCATGAGACTGGTGACACAAAGATGTAAATAAATTGGTAACACAAAAATGTAAATACTTACAGATATGATCAAGATTACATGGGAGGACGATTCTTTGACATTAAATGTACAGAAAGAGTCTTCCCCGTCAAGCCTCATTACTTTACAATACACTTCATTTTGTAGACACCAGATGACAAAATTATGAACGACCATTGAAAAGCGTAAAAGTGGCCCTAAAATATACGAAAGTAATGAAGTAGAAGTCTGCTTAGTAACGAATGATAAAACCACACAATAGAGCAACCACGGTGTCCTGTTACCTGGATATATGCCGGAAAGCTATATAATCCGTACACACTATAAGGCCATAAACACATTCATAGACTTCAGTAGAGAACAACATTATTTACGAAAATTCATTTCAAGCTTCAGTAATATGAGCCAAGTGAAGATAACCCACAACAATAGTCAGTGGGCCTCTACTAGAGCTTGTTGATAGCGTTTTCGCACAGACGCAACTCGACATGTCCACGTCAAAGATACGCAGGTAGATTTTTTCTTTTTAATTTATTGGTATTTGGGATGTGCCTACACAGCCATCTCAGTAGTGGAATGTCAAATATGATGATACGAACTTGAGGACAACACAGCATCCAGTTCCCGAGAGTAGAAAATCTCCTATCCAGACGGGAATCGAACTCGAGCCCCTTACACAAATACTTAATCTTCGCTGTAGTTACGTGTCTGTGTATACAGAAGAATGATGAACACACTAAGCTCATAATTGGGGACTTATGCTGTATCGATAGCCGTAAGATGCAGCATTTTGCTGATGTCGTTATCAGCATCACTAGTTGTTGATATTATAGTATGCTGACTGTCATGTACGAGTATTTTTAATTAGATTATGCTTGACGCATATTTTCTCCACATGAACCGTGTACTAGTATTTCTTATTAGACTATGCTTTTAGTTGCATTTTGCTCTAGATGTACCAATGTTTTTAATTAGATTATGCTCTAAGGTGCATATTGTCCCACATGTGTCATACTCCACTTCTTTCTCAGTATCTTCAAGGTTACATCTACGATTTTTACTGTAAACTGTTAGTAACATTTGTTGCTTAAATTTTATGCTGGTTTCATGTACAACTAAGGTTTGAATTTTAAAATTGCATTCTTGTTTCATATGCGACTCACTACATTGCAGGTCGATAGCTCGAATCCCCATAACAATTAGATTACATTAGAGATTAGATTCAGTATTCGTTCCATAGACCCAAAAAGAGATGATTCTCGTGGATGTGAAACAAGTCAGAATGTATAACGTAAGACACATAAGACATTTGAAGATAATACTCACTTCCCTGATAATTTGTCAGGAAATTGTCGAAATATGTGAATACATTACAGTAAACTAGATCTGCTAATATTTATAGAATTAATACAATGTCAGAATCAAATACAGTTATTTACTTTTAGCAAATTTATCACACACAAAATACGTAATTTTGATTGTTGTGACCAGTGCTGTAAAAACTGAAATCTAACAGACATTTTTACTTAAGCTGGTCCCTGTTAAGATATTCATCCATAGAACAGGAGGAGGTGCCTATCAAAAAGACTTTCAAACTCTGTTTAAACTGTGCTTTATCTGAAACCAAGTTTTTAGTCGTTGCTGGCAATTTATTGAAAATGTTTGTTCCTGAATATTGGACCCCTTTTTGGACCAAGGTAAGGCATTTTAGGTCTTTACGTATATTGTTCTTATTCCTAGTATTGATACTGTGAATTGGGCTATTGGTTGGAAATAGAGAGATATTACTTGCAACAAATTTCATCAAGGAATAAGTGCACTGAGAAGCAGTGGATAGAATAGACAGTCCCTTGAACAGGTTTCTACATTATGAGTCTTATTATACTCTTTTGCTCTCAAAAAACTTTTGTTGTATTTGACGAGTTACCTCAGAATATGATCCCATTTGACATAATAGAATGAAAGTAAGCAAAATACGCAAGTTTTTTTATATTTATATCTCCTGCGTCTGACATCATTCGCACTGCAACTACAGACTTCTTTACACCCTCAGCAGTTCTGTGGTGTGCCCTTCCCAACTGAATTATCGAGTTGTAATCCCAGAAATTTAACACTGTCAACCTCTTCGATCTGCATGTTTTCATGTGTTATACGCATGCTGGAAGGGACTCTCTTTCGGGTTTAGAATTGCAGATAGTGGGTCTTTTCAAAGTTCAATAACGGTGAATTAGCTTTAAACCATTTATTAATGTCAGTGAAAAATTTATTAGCAGCCGTTTCTAAATCTGTTCTTGACTTGCTATTTATTACAATTTTTGTATCACCTGCAAAGAAAACAAACTTAGTATCTGGCAATGTTACAGAGGAGAGGTCATTAATGAAGACAAGAAAAAACAACGAACCCAAAAAGGAACTTTGAGGAACACTAGATGTAACTAATTCCCAATCAGATGAAGACTCATCTCTTATTCCACAGGTATTTCGCAACGGCAGCCTTTGTTTCCTGTTAGTTAGGTAAGACTCGAAACATTTCGCAGTACTGCTGGTGACACCATACTATTCTAATTTACTTAAGAGAATGCTGTGATTCATGCAGTCAGAGGCTTTTGACAGAAAATGCCAGTAGCCTCTAATTTGTTATCTAATGAATTAAGCACATTCTCGCTGTACGTGTGAATAGGCTTCTCTATACCGGAACCCTTAAGGAACGCAAACTGTAACCTGGACAATATAATATTTGCGGTTAAATATTTGAAGCTTGAACACAATATTCTCAAAAACTTTTGAAAAATCCGGCAAAAGTGAAATTAGTTGATAGCTGTCCGGTATCTCTTTATCCCCCTACTTGTAAAGGGGCTTAACTTCAGCTTATTTTAGCTAGTCTGGAAATGTTCCACTGATAAGATATTGATAAAACAAATAATTTATGCTAGAAGTCAATTTATTTGTGTAATCAATCTCAATAACGTTATACATAAAAGAAATTTAGTAAATTTTTTATGTAAGGCTATAGTGAATTTTATATCTAAACAATGGGTTAAATGGTATTATATTGCATCGTGTACGGTGTTATGCGGCTTTTATTTATAAATATCACTAAGTCACAGTGTGACTATTTTGGTCAGCTGAAAAAGTTGCTTTTACTCTCCAATTGACTTTTCAATATTGTATTGCGTGACTGCCAGAACCATAGCTTTATCTGATTGTAAGTACACGTGATTTCCCCATTTTACCGTCAGTAGCCTTAGCATTACTGGTACAGCCATCATAATGACACATGTTGCTCGCTTATTTACATGCACTGCCTTTATTGTAGCCTTTAGGCTATGTCATAGGTTGTGTTGTATTATAATGTATTCATTGGAGTGAGGCACGGCATGTCAGTGGCGTCGATAGCAATAGTTTTTTTACTTATGTGATATAATACTGTTATTTGCTTAAGTTACGTTTGACGTGACGTGTGATTCCCACAGGCGCGACCTACATCTTAAGGCCCCGCTTACTCTTTTATATATTTCACAATTTGGTACGGTGTTATGCCTTTTGTTGTGCAATTGCTATGGTGACACGGATGAGATTTTACCTTGTTTCACTGTGATGGGGCACGGCATTTCAGCAATGCCGATAAGAATTGCATCATGTTCACTGTTAGTTGGTACATGACATATTTTGCAAAGCTGCTTATGTTTTCCCAATGCACTGCAGTTCTTTCAAACAAAGAAGCGGCGTCCCATTAGGTTGTCCTAATAAATGGTCCTGCTTCCTCCATCCCATATTTTATAACTGTTAGGTTTTTTCATTCATGGTCACTCACTGTGCATCTCGGTTGCTAGTTTAAGCATTGTTTGCATTTTTTTTTAATATCTAGTGTTCAATCGCTTGATGGTTAGGTTGTACGGAACTACATTATATATTTCCCAGAATGTAGTTCTGTTAAAATGTGCTGCATTTGTTGGCAAATTGAAACGAAAATGTTATGACAGTTTAGGTACAAAACAACATTTTCACCCTCTGGGCAGTATATGACAGAGGTCCTTTGTGATTCCAATAATATACTTGTTCCCCTACTATCTACTAAGTGCACCATTTTTTGTAATTTGACGTACCACTTATTAGTTTAAATTAACATTAGTCGTAAAAAATATTTTTGTTCCCAACCGCCGTGAAGATCACTTCCTGCATTAGATCCGAACAGCAGTGAGCAGTGAAATGGAACTGCTACGCTCTAATGTGTTACGAGTTGTGTACTACTTTTTTATATAATTCAAGTTAAATAATGCATTTACTTGTAATAAACGTTGATCTGTCAGAGAGCTGCCTGTTGTCGTAGGCCGCCTATTGTCAATTCATTTTTTTTTATTATCATTTCATTCCTTCACGTGTGGGTGGACTGGCGGCAGCGATATAGCCGGGCTTCAGCCTGTGGTGGAGCTGGTGTTTCATGACCAGTTGCTCGGGAGGCGACTAGTTGTAGGAGATGATGCTGATGTATTGTCTGCTTGATGACAAGCTCTAGGTAAGCGGTAGACGGAAGAGATTGCTATAGTACGTTGAAGAGTGAAAAAAAGATATGAAGATAGGGAGCTGGCATTCAGGTTGTGGTTGAGAGAGGGATGGTGACGGAAAGGATCTAAGGTGCTGTGGGGTTAAAGGGGCTCCACAAGGTTGTGTACTCGGGAAAAGAGGATGTAGGAGTGGTTTTGTGAATATGTGGCACTAACATTTAAATAAAATACAGGACAGGCTGGAAATAGTGGAGCCTAATGCTGAAAATTGCATGCTGCATAAGATGTTCTACTATCTGAGCCATTTTGAATACTGACGTTGTAATGGTCTGATTATAAGTGAAAAGATACTTTGTGTCGATGGAAACTGTATGTTACTCGGCCTCACAAGTTCATTTCTCTATTTCATCTTACACTGAATTCTTATGCCACAGATCTGATGACGTGGTAACAAGAAACGCGTCATGAGAAATTACAGATAAAGAAAATTTTTGGCGGCCAAGACAAGTGCATAAACATTACCTTACACTAGGTTCAAACAGAGATACCTGCTACGGCCAATCAAAAGTAGTGAGGATCTATAATCTTGCAATGAGGACACACATAAATTTCGCGCTTTGGTATGAGTTACGAATAATGTTAAGAGTCACGTATGACGTTCGTATTATGGCATAGGATAGAGGGTGTGTTAATTTGGGGAGTGGGAGGGCGGGAACTGTTGATGATACATCACCTTTGAACAGACTGTTAACAAACGTGGCGACAGAAAAAGACAGAAACTGCAGACTGTCAGAAAAACATTTTCCTCTGTCTTTACTGAAATACCACTCATACTTTCGACACTCGTTCTTGACCCGTGGTGTAGGAAAAAAAAACGTGACTTTGGCTAGTAATCAAAAAGTCCTGCGTGACGATTTCGAATATAACTACTGCTTAAATTTTGAATAAAAATCATCAGCAATGGCGGCTGAAGACTTCCGGCATAAGAAGTAACCCTTGCTCAGCTAACTGCCTTGTCAAACAGGGCAGGAGCGGAGAGAGATCCAAGATACTCTTTGCACCTGGGGCGGGAAACTGCCTCTAAAATGCGGAAGAATAAGCATGATCAACGGCATGACGATGCAGAAGGCAATGGAAACCATTGCAGTAAAGACACACGTAATATATCTACGGGGTATGTGACCTGTAACTGAAAAAGTGTCATGATGATTCCTCTGTTAGCAAAATGTTGCAAGTGCTACTCTGAGAAGAAGAGGTTGACACTGCAGAGGAATTCGTGGTGGGTAGCATCAAACCATTCAGAAGACTGATATAAAGAAAAAAAAGGGCGATAAAAGGGGGAGGCTTTTAGGGGAGATCGAATGTCGTACTAGGATCTCGCGAATGGTCTCAATTTGTATGATTGGTGAGAGAGCGTAAATATATGATGAATGCCTAAGCTGGCAGACTTTCGTAGAAAATCACAGTACAGTTCGCGGAAATCTGTTTAGAACATTATTTCAGAGCGAAAATTACGACTAATGTCCAGCCACCTTTGCATCTGCCGTAGAGACAGTGAATACAAAATTAGATTAGCAACAACTGTCACTGAGACGTACGAGCTGCTCTTTTGTTTGCAGATGTCGCCAAGATTAAGACTGCACTCAACACCACACTCGATCTGGAAAACGCAAGACGACTGCCCACCCCGAGGTCCAATGAGTGTCTCGAGGCAACCGTGAACGGCTGGCTGACGACACCGCCTTGTCTACCTTCCGAGCAGCGAGCAAACACGGGCCCCGCCATAAGCAGAAGTCGACGTTGGGAGGCGCGTGCAGCGTGAATCATCCGTGGGTGGCGAGCATTAGTCGACAGGAAACGCTGAGCCGAATCACAGCAGGATTTCCTAGTATTGCAGTCAACGCTGCACTCACCCAGAGATAAGACACGAACTGGTTTCTATAAGCTAATTTTACGCAAAGCGAGGATAGCGTCACGGAAACACTATTCATCGCCAGACCAGACGTTTCACGTGCTCGACGAAGTAGATGAGAAGAAGAAAAGTGGATTTGTGCAAATTCCGTTTAGAGTTTGACGAAGTTTAAGAAAGATACGTTACTATAATGAAGCATGTAACAACGCAACAATGAAAAAAGTGAGAATTTGTGATTGACTGACCATGTATCACTAGCTCTTTGACGCCAATTGTTTCTGCCTCAACCCACCATTCTATTGGTTCAAATGGCTCTGAGCACTATGGGACTTAACATCTGAGGTCATCAGTCCCCCAGAACTTAGAACTACTTAAACCTAACTAACCTAAGCACATCACACACATCCATGTCCGAGGCCGGATTCGAACCTGCGACCGTAGCGGCCACGCGGTTCCAGACTGAAGCGCCTAGACCGCACCCACCAATCTATTCATTTTGTTTTGAAGTATCAGTGCCTTTAGCATTAAATCACCGATGCTACTAAAGCCTTGATTCAAGGCTTTCGTAGTGTCGGTGGTTTCATGCTAAATGCACTGATACTTCAAAACAAAATCAAATAAATGTTGATTTGAGACAGGAACCACTGGGATTTGAAGGGGAATAGTGATCAAGTCTAAAATCATTTGGTGAGGCCAGGATAGTTTCCTGCCTTTAGTCAGTCATTTCTGGGCGAAGTACAGTGATGCAGTCATAGATGTAATATGAAATATGAGTCGGGATTGGGGGTGATGATCCTATCCTTCTTTCCAGTATTAAAATGGTCGATATCGTGTTCTGAATAACGCGTGTCATATAATGTCCAAATACCGACACGACCCAGGCTATTAATTCGGCATTTAAATATCTATTCTTCACTCTCGAAATGTTCGATGTGATTGTCTTTCACATGCAGGGTTCAATTTAACTATGTTTTTAGTGTTTTAGGTCCCCGTTAATTAATATCTGGTAGTTAATAAGCGAACTATTTTTATGCTGGCGCGTTGTTTGTATCAGTTACCCCCGCAACCGTCCAAGGATAAGATTCTCTTAATGTTCCGCGCACACGCGTTTCACAATTTAAAAAAAATGCAGAATTACATAAACTATAGCTTTCCGTTGCGTACAACTTTCGTGGGTTCCACAGCCATAATGCAAGGCTAATGCAGTGAGCGCTCAGCTACGATCTACTCTCTTCTGCAAGAAGGAAGTCAGTACCAAGGCTAAGTTATCTGTGCACCGTTCAATCTTTCGACCAACTTTGTTGTATGGGAGCGAAAGCTGGGTGGATTCAGGTTACCTTATCAATAAGGTTGAGGTTACGGATATGAAAGTAGCTAGGATGATTGCAGGTACTAGTAGATGGGAACAATGGCAGGAGGGTGTCCACAATGAGGAAATCAAAGAAAAACTGGGAATGAACTCTATAGGTGTAGCAGTCAGGGCGAACAGGCTTAGATGGTGGGGTCATGTTACACGCATGGGAGAAGCAAGGTTACCCAAGAGACTTATGGGTTCAGCAGTAGAGGGTAGGAGGAGTCGGGGCAGACCGAGGAGAAGGTACCTGGATTCGGTTAAGAATGATTTTGAAGTAATAGGTTTAACATCAGAAGAGGCACCAATGTTAGCACTGAATAGGGGATCACGGAGGAATTTTATAAGGGGGGCTATGCTCCAGACTGAACGCTGAAAGGCATAATCAGTCTTAAATGATGATGATGATGATGATGATGATGATGAACACAAAGTTCGAATTATGTTGTCGGAATCATTTTCACTTCACCCGACAATAAACGCCTCTGATCACTTCGTCACACGTAATGTATTTTATACGTGCTTGAAGAGCCTTTGAATAATCTCCTTAACGAATTTCGCAGTGGCGTACCACTTTTTCATCGACTAGCCCGATCACGATAACTGAAGGTAGAGAGCTCAATAATGTGTGCAATGTTCTTTTATATGTATTAAAAAACAAACGCGCCCCTATATCTTTCTGTCCCGCTTGGTCTTTGCTACTTTGCTTTTTATTACTTTTCATTATATTGCTTCTTAGTAATACTGTGCAGTTGTTAAAGTTTCCTATTACTTTCCCCTTTTTAATTCTTCCCCGATTTTAATTAATATGATGCTAATTGACACGCCTGCCCGCAAAGTACCGTTATAGGTTCCGCTCGATCAATGATTTGTTTTCGTGTACAAAACAGCGTAAAAATCACTTACGCGACTCCGAGGTACAAGCGGTGAAAACGAAAAGTGAAGAATACTTTCGATAAACAGGCTTTCCCAAATAAGGTTCTTTTTGAAGTCGTAACTTGTATTTAACATCAGAGCGGGGGAGGGGCGCTATTGCGCATCCCGTTCTCGTGACCCGTGAAGACGATTCTCACTGCATCTTGGAGACCGAGCGAGGTGCCACAGTGGTTAGCACACTGGACTCGCGTTCGGGAGGACGACAGTTCAATCCCGCGTCCGGCCATCCTGATTTAGGTTTTCCGTGATTTCCCTACATCACTCCAGGCAAATGCCGGGGTGGTTCCTTTGAAAGGGCACGGCCGACTTCCTTCACCATCCTTACCTAATCCTATGAGACCGATGACCTCGCTGTTTGGTCTCTTCCCCCAAACAACCCAACCAAGCATCTTGGAAGGCAATGCACGATGTTATATCGTAGATACAACGAAACTGTCACATCTTAGTAACGCATCTCGATCGGTACGGCAACTGTAGAACTTTGCCTTTGCAAATCAGCGTGATGGTTTCACGTACAGGCCGTCTGAGAGGTTGTGGTGCACATACTAGGCAATACGTGATACCTCCGACCCATTCCTCAAGATTAAATGTTCACAGCTACATGTGTGAGGCAAGATACCCTGTATCCAAAGAGTCGGCCGATGTGGCCGAGCGGTTCTAGGTGCTTCAGTCCGGAACCGCGCTGCTGCCACGGTCGCAGGTTCAAATCCTGCCTCGGGCATGGGTGTGTGTGATGTTCTTAGGTTAGTTAGGTTTAAGTAGTTTTAAGTCTAGGGGACTGATGACCTCAGATGTTTAAAGTTCCATATTGCTTAGAGCCAGATGCACAGTTACCTGTTACCGTTGGCCGTGGCTCATCCATAAACAGAACCGTACCCAACTGCACCTGTGTCCACTCATAGTGGGCAAGATACCACATTTTCCGAGCCACACGGTGCCATTCAAGATCGAAACGCATGTGGTGAGTTGTGTTGCTTACAGAATAACCTGTCAAAAGAAAGAAAGATTGCAGTGCTAGCTGAGAGTCCCATAAGAGTTGTTCACCCGACAAGGTGCGAAGGGTTTTCTTGCTCCGTGACAATGACGCCTTTCCATTCGGCGTATGAGGATTACGTATTATGTGTATCTAATGAGTGTAAGTGGCCGTAGTGGACGTGTGCAATGTGTGCTGTCATATTTGTCTCGCTATCACGGTTAGAGAAGGGAGAGAGTGTGGAATTCAGTTCTCGCACGTATCCTACTATTCTCGAATAGTACCAAGGCGGAAGCCCGAGCTTAATATCCCCATCCAACAATCAACATCTACATCTACATGACTGCTCTGCAAGTCACACTTAAGTGCATAATTGAGGATTCACCGGACCACCTTCTCGCCGGCCGGGGTGGCCGAGCGGTTCTAGGCGCTTCAGTCTGGAACCGCGCGACCGCTACGGTTGCAGGTTCGAATCCTGCCTCGGGCATGGATGTGTATGATGTCCTTAGGTTAGTTAGGTTTAAATAGTTCTAAGTTCTAGGGGACTGATGATCTCGGAAGTTAAGTCCCATAGCGCTCAGAGCCATTTGATTTTTAAACCACCTTCTCACTACTCTACCGTTCCACTCTCAAATGGCGCTTGGGAAAATGAACGTTTACATCTTTCCACACGAGCTCTGATTTCTCTTGTTTTATTACGGTGACCATTTCTCCCTATGTTGGCTGGTGTCAATAAAGTATATACTCATTCAGAGGAGAAAGTTGGAGATTGAAATTTCGTGAAAAGATCTCGCAGCAACGAAAAGCGCCTTTGTTTTAACGATTGCCACCCCAGCTCGATATCATATCCGTGGCACTCTCTCCTATTTCACCATAATTCAAAATGTGCTACCCTTCTTTGGACTTTTTGGATGTCATCCGTCAATACTACCTGAATCCGAAACCGTGCAGCAGTATTCCAGATGAGTGCGAACAGGGTTAGTGTAAGCAGTATCTTTAGTAGATCTATTGCATATTCTAAGTGTTATCGCATTTTTAGGTTCACTTTCCCAACATTGGCTGTGTGATCGTTCCAGTTTACATTATTCATAATTGTAACTCCAAGCATTTAGATGAATTCAGTGTGTTTAAATTTGTATGATTTATCGTGTAACCGAAACCTAGCGGATTCCTTTTATTACTCCATACTTTTCATTATTTAGAGTGAATTGCTACTTTTTGTACCACATAGATATCCTGTCTCAATCGGTTTTGATCATCCAGTGACTTTACAAGACGGTGAATGACAGCATCATTTCCAAATAATCTAAGAGGGCTGCTCATATTATCTCGTCAACCGTTTATGTAGATTGGAAATAGCGGAGGGGCTATAACACTGTCCTGGGGGAAGCCAGATATCACTTCGGTTTTACTCAATGGTTTTGCATGTGTGACGTTTCTGACGGGAAATAACGAAAGCAGTCGCTCAACTGAGACGATACTCCATAGGCACGCAATTTGATTGGAAGTCTTTTGTGAGTAACTGTGTCAAAAGTCTTTTGGAAATCTAAAGATATGGAATCAATTTGAGATACCGTGACGGTAGCTCTCATTATTTCGTGGGAGTGAAGAACGATATTTTTTTGAATTCGTGTTGACTGTGTGTCAATAGACCGTTTTCTTTGTGGTAATCCATAATGTTCGAACACGGTATATGTTCCAAACTTCTACTTGAAACCGACGTCAGTGATATGGTTGTGTAATATATCGGGTCGGACTGCTCCTGTTTCCATACTTGGGTATTGGTTTAACCTATCTAACTTACCAGTCTTGAGGTACGGATCTTTCGATGAGCAAGAGGCTGCATATAACTGCCACATATGGAGCCATTTTGTCAGCATAATTTAAAAGGAATCTGACTTTCATACAATAAGGACCAGGGGCCTTGCCTTTAATGAGTGATTTAAACTGCTTTGCTACACCGAGGATATCTACTTGTTCTTGATTCGAATTCTGGAATACTTATTTCGTCTTGTTTGGTGTGGGAATTTCGGAAAACCGTGTTTACTAGCTGCGCTTCAGTGGCACTGTCATCAGTAACATTACCACTGTTATTGATCAATGAAGGTGTATGGCTCATCATGCCTTCCTTTGGTGGGGCAGTGGAGACGTTTGGAATTTAATCGATGACATTGGCACAAAGTCTGGTGATTAGAAAGTTCAAGCCACCACCTCTAGTCCCCTTCCCATCCCAGTTGCGTCGGGAAGAACTGAAATTGGTAGCTCTGAATAAAAATTTACTGACGAACGGTGTTGTATTAAAAATAAAATTTTGTCGATCTCTTCACAATCCCGCTTAAGGCTCTGAGCACTATGGGACTTAACTTCTAAGGTCGTCAGTCCCCTAGTACTTAGAACTACTTAAACCTAACTAACCTAAGGACATCACACACATCCATGCCCGAGGCAGGATTCGAACCTGCGACCGTAGCGGTCACGCGGTTCCAAACTGGAGTGCCTAGATCCTCTCGGCCACACCGGCCGGCCCCGCTTAAGGATAAATGGTCAAAAAATCGAAATTTTTTATGACTTTATTAAATTCTATAGATTTTCCTGATTACATTGATTTACGCATTATAGGGTTTCAAATGAAAAATGACCTTTATATACCAAATTTTAAAAAATGGTTCAAATGGCTCTGAGCACCATGCGACTTAACTTCTGAGGTCATCAGTCGCCTAGAACTTAGAACTAATTAAACCTAACTAACCTAAGGACATCACACACATCCATGCCCGAGGCAGGATTCGAACCTGCGACCGTAGCGGTCACGCAGTTCCAGACTGAAGCGCCTAGAACCGCACGGCCACAACGGCCGGCCACCAAATTTTAAAGTTAGGGTCATGTACGTCACCACGCCCCCTTTATTTCTGTTACAGAAACCAATATTATTTCGAAAAGAACTGTGAACTTTCTGTTTCCAGCGATTACACGTAGGAGACATCGTATATGTTGGTAACAGTGCAGGTTTCTAGTATTTGTAAATGATTTTCTTTGCTAGTATTTACTTTTGTTTCGCTGAAGCAGTTTGTTCACGTGTTACTGAATTTTTGTTGCCCAAGTGCTACATATATTTGTGGAACTACATATCCTTTGGTGTGCAATAAGTGCGAACTATGCCACGCATCAAGAAATTCAATAAAAGGAAATTCCGTGGTAACCAGTTCACAAACAAAGCAAGCCACACTTTTGAAAGTAACCTATGTATCAGTTCTTCAGGGAAGAAACTCCCACCTGGCACGCCTCCTGGTGATTCAAATTTTTGTGTTAACTATGACGTTGTTTGTAGTGTAACAGTTGTTGTTGATGTGGCCATATTATCTTCTTGGATAAAGTAAGTGGCGAAATGTAAACAATGTGATGGTGTAGGCTGTCTGGAAATAACTGAACAACAACGTAGCAGGAAGGGTTTAGCCCCAAAATTAGTTGTTCTGTGTAGATCTTGAAATAAATCTACTTTGAAAATGACTTCGAACATTGTGCATAATTCATATGACGTGAATTTGAAGTTATTGTATGCAATGTGTGCAATAGGAAAAGGAAAAAAGGCAGCTCAAACGTCTTGTGGTTTGATGGACCTTCCTCCTCCTCCTCCCAGTTGGTTCAGCAAGTACATAAAAATACTTTTAGGTGCCTTGACGTTTATGTCTAAAGCATGTTTGAATCGTACAGTAGAAGAAATTGTAAATATTAGTGGAACCAGGGACATTGCTGTTGCACATGATAGGACATGGCAACGTTGAGGACATCGTTCCTTGAATGGTGTTGTAAGTGCTACTTCTCTGGAGAATGGAAAAGTTGTTGATGTTGAGCGCTTATCTAAGTACTGCCAATCTTGCCATGGTAACACTGGACATATTGAACATCAGTGTTCTAAAAACTGTGATGGTTACAGTGGAGGTATGGAGTGTGATGGAACTCTATAAATATTTCAGAGGTCGGTGCCCGTTTATAGAGTTAGGTATATGAAGTACTTAGGCGATGGGGACTCTAAAGCTTTCAATAAAATTAATGAGTTCAATGTTTAAGGTGAAACCTTGGTAACAAAACTGGAATGTTGTGGACATGTGCTAGATTGAGGAAGCTACAAAGGGAAACGAAAAGAAAGTTTCTATCTGATAGAAAATCTATGTCTGGACGAGACAGATTGACAGAAAGTGAAATACACCTTCTTTAGAGTTATTATGGATTAGCCATTAGACGAACTGCACCTCTGAATGATGTTACAGCAATGAGAACAGCTGTGTGGTTCCCAAGAACAAAGGAAAGTGGTCAAATATACCGTCATAAGCATTCTCTTCCTGAGCCGGTTAGCCGGCCGAAGTGGCCGTGCGGTTAAAGGCGCTGCAGTCTGAAACCGCAAGACCGCTACGGTCGCAGGTTCGAATCCTGCCTCGGGCATGGATGTTTGTGATGTCCTTAGGTTAGTTAGGTTTAATTAGTTCTAAGTTCTAGGGGACTAATGACCTCAGAAGTTGAGTCCCATAGTGCTCAGAGCCATTTTGAACCTGAGCCTGTTATGAATGAAATAAAACCAATTTTTAGAGACCTGAATGACCCTGTTTTTCTTAGTAAATGTCTTTATGGGGACACTCAGAATACAAATGAGTTTCAACCATTGCATTTGGGAAAGAGTACCCAAGAATGTTTTTGTACGACTAAGTACATTCAAAATTGTTGTACTAGATGCAGTGATATGTTTCAATGTTGGAGTGACAGCAAGGTTGGAAATCCTGAGAAATTTAGGCATAAAATGTGGCTCTAATATGGAAGATGATTTGCTTGCGTGTGACAGACAACGGGTGCATGAAGCTGAAAGATTCGCTCTTCAAGTTACCAAAGAAGCAAGAAGTGCTAAAAGGAATGCCAAAAGGTAGTTTGAAGATGGAGAAATGCTGCAGGATGAAGGCAATGCTTCAGGAATGTTCTGAGGCACAGACTAATTGGGCTTATATCTTCATTCGCAATTTCCCACAAGTTGTATTTTTCAGAATTCAGATACAAATCTTTCCTAAGGTTTATAAAGCATTGCTCTAATTTTTTTCTGAACTTTCAATAGTCCATACTTATGTAGTAGACATAAGCTTTATTACAGAATCAAGTAAATTATAGAAAAAAACATTTTTATTGGGAAAAAATTATAAAAATTAAAAAGTAAGATGCGATATTTTTTATCCTTGTAATATACATAAAAGATGGAATTAAATATGCCTGATACCTCAGCCATCATGTCATGCATATCGGGTAAAAATTTGGACTCCTTCAAATTTATAACATTGGATTAAATGATACTTCAATTTGAGGAAGCATTTTGGGAACAAAATTGCATCCATTTCTTTTTAATCTTTTTAATAACCCTAAGCAAGTTCGAAAATATTCAAAATACTTCTAATCTTTTTTAAAAGTGTGCTTCATTACCTGATATCAACAAAAAATCTGTAAAACATTATAAACAGTGCCTGAAAGAAATAGGTGTTAATTTTTACATAATATTGAGCCGGAAAAGTACCTTGTATCCTTAAGAATAAATTGGAGACTATTTGTGTAGATTACATGTAGGTGAAATAAATCAAGGAAAAATCACAGCAGTAATTTTCATCTGAAACATTTCATGGGGATTGTGGCAATATGGCGAAACTTAGTCATGGGCAGAGAAATGATGATAACCCAGATCCTAACATATACGGGGTGTCCACCCTATTGTTGAATACATAATTCAATTCGTCTAATCAAACTTTAAGGTTCGCCGATGACATTGTAATTCTGTCAGAGGCTGCAAAGGACTTCGAAGAGCAGTTGAAAGGAATGGATATGGTCTTGAAAGGAGGATATAAGATGAACATCAACAAAAGCAAAACGAGGATAATGGAATGTAGTCGAATTAAGTCGGGCGATGCTGCGGGAATTAGATTAGGAAATGAGACACTTCAAGTAGTAAAGGAGTTTTGCTATTTCGGGAGCAAAATAACTGATGATGGTCGAAGTAGAGAGGATATAAAATGTAGACTGGCAATGGCAAGGAAAGCGTTTCTGAAGAAGAGAAATTTGTTAACATCGAGTATAGATTTAAGCGTCAGGAAGTCGTTTCTGAAAGTATTTGTATGGAGTGTAGCCATGTATGGAAGTGAAACATGGATGATAAATAGTTTGGACAAGAAGAGAATAGAAGATTTCGAAATGTGGTGCTACAGAAGAATGCTGAAGATTAGATGGGTAGATCACATAACTAATGAGAAGGTGTTGAATAGAATTGGGGAGAAGAGGAGTTTATGGCACAACTTGACCAGAAGACGGGATCGGTTGGTAGGACATGTTCTGAAGCATCAAGGGATTACCAATTTAACACTGGAGGGCAGCGTGGAGGGTAAAAGTCGTAGAGGGAGACCAAGAGATGAATACACTAAGCAGATTCAGAAGGATGTAGGTTGCAGTAGGTACTGGGAGATGAAGAAGCTTGCACAGGATAGAGTAGCATGGAGAGCTGCATCAAACCAGTCTCAGGACTGGAGGCCACAACAATCATGTTTCCAGACACAAGCTGTAACATTTCTTCTGTCACAGAAGCAGTGAAAGTGGTTATTGCAGTTTTCAGTTCCTCGGTGGATTTTGGGCGATTTTTACAGACAGTTGCTTTCGCTGCATCCCAGAAGGAAAAGTCAGGTGGTGTTAGGTCAGGCGATCGTGGAGGCCAAACTGCCTCTGAAATTGTACGATCACCATAATACTGAGCCGGAAAAGTACCCCGTATCCTTAAAAGACGTGACAGTGCAGATTATAAATGAGTATGAGAAACGGCATTATAGAAAATACTTTGTAAGTTACGTCAGACATCTACAGCTTTTTTTATCGGTGTAATAAGAGACTGAACTGTAGAGAGGAAGGTTTTTGTGCGGAGCAGAGCGCGTGCGGCCAATACCCTGGAGGCCGGCGCCTGCCCCGCCTATCGCCATGCAGCGCGGGCGGCCACAGCACAGCGGAGCGTCAAATAAAGGCGCTACGTGCTACGTGCCGCCCCGCGCCGGCCGTACAAGGCTGGCGCACGTCGCCACGTCGCCACGCCGACGCCCACCTCTTTTCGCGCCCGCCGCTTCCGGACGAGGCGTCCGTCGCCCCGGCTGACCGCGACATACGACCGCCACGTGAGGCGACGACACCACAGCTCGCCGTATTCTCTGCCACGCAAGGCGTCTGTCCCTCGTCTTCGTTCATTTCATTTACTTATCAGGTTCACAGTGACCGTGCGACCCAAACTACACTACTGGACATTAAAATTGCTACACCAAAAAGAAATGCAGATGATAAACGGGTAACCATTGGACAAATATATTATACTAGAACTGAGATGTGATTACATTTTCACGCAATTTGGGTGCATAGATCCTGAAACATCAGCAACCACAACAACCACCTCTGGCCGTAATAACGGCCTTAATCCGCCTGGGCATTGAGTCAAACAGAGCTCGGATGGCGTGTACAGGTACAGCTGCCCATGCAACTTCAACACGATACCACAGTTCATCAAGAGTAGTTCAAAAATGGTTCAAATGGCTCTGAGCACTATGGGACGACATCTTAGGTCATCAGTCCCCTAGAACTTAGAACTACTTAAACCTAACTAACCTAAGGACATCACACACATCCATGCCCGAGGCAGGATTCGAACCTGCGACCGTAGCAGTCCCGCTGTTGCGGACTGCAGCGCCTAGAAGCGCACGGCCACCGCGGAGGGCATCAAGAGTAGTATTGTGACGAGCCAGTTGCTCGGCCACCATTGACCAGACGTTTTCAATTGGTGAGAGATCTGGAGAATGTGCTGGCCAGGGCAACAGTCAAACATTTTCTGTATCCAGAAAGGCCCGTACAGGACCTGCAGCATGCGGTCGTGCATTATCCTGCTGAAATGTAGGATTTCGCACGGATCGAATGATGGGTAGAGCCACGGGTCGTAACACATCTGAAATGTAACGTCCACTGTTCAAAGTGCCATCAATGCGAAACAAGAGGTGACCGAGACGCGTAACCAATGCCACACCATACTATCACGCCGCGCGATACGCCACTATGGCGATGACGAATACACGCTTCCAATGTGCGTTCACCGCGATGTCGCCAAACACGGATGCGACCATCATGATGCTGTAAACAGAACCTGAACTCATCCGAAAAAATGACGCTTTGCCATTCGTGCACCCAGGTTCGTCGTTGAGTACACCATCGCAGGCGCTCCTGTCTGTGATGCAGCGTCAAGGGTAACAGCAGCCGTGGTCTCCGAGCTGATAGTCCATCCTGCTGCAAACGTCGTCGAACTGTTCGTGCAGATGGTTGTTGTCTTGTAAACGTCCCCATCTGTTGACTCCGTGATCGATCCGTTAAAGCCATGCGGATAAGATGCCTGTCATCTCGACTGCTAGTGATACGATGCCGTTGGGATCCAGCACGGTGTTCCGTATTACCCTCCTGAACCCACCGATTCCATATTCTGCTAACAGTCATTGGATCTCGACCAACGCGAGCAACAATGTCCCGATACGATAAACCGCAATCGCGATAGACTACAATCCGACCTTTATGAAAGTCGGAAACGTGATGGTACGCATTTCTCCTTCTTACACGAGGCATCACAACAACGTTTCACCATGCAACGCCGGTCAACTGCTGTTTGTATATGAGAAATCGGTTGGAAACTTTCCTCATGTCAGCACGTTTTAGGTGTCGCCACCGGCGCCAACCTTGTGTGAATGCTCTGAAAAGCTAATCATTCGCATATCACAGCATCTTCTTCCTGTCGGTCAAATTTCGCGTCTGTAGCACGTCATCTTCGTGGTGTTGCAATTTTAATGGCCAGTAGTGTACTTTGTCATGAAACGAGTCAGTACATATTTTACAGAATGCTGGTTATACACTGAAGCGCCAAAGAAACTGATATAGGCATGCGATTTCAAATACAGGGGTATGTAAACAGGCAGAATAAGGCGCTGTTGTCAACAACGCCTATATAAGACAACAACTGTCTGGCGCATTTGTAAGATCATTTACTGCTGCTAAAATAGCAGGTTATCAAGATTTAAGTGAGTTTGAACGTGGTGTTTTAGTCGGCGCACGAGCGATGGGACACAGCATCTGCGAGGTAGCGGTGAAGTGGGAATTTTGTGGTACGATCATTCCACGAGTGTACCGTGAATATCAGGAAACCGGTAAAACATCAAATCTCCGAAATCGCTGCGGTAGAAAAAAGATCCTGCAAGCACGGGAAAAAGTGGTTCAAATGGCTCTGAGCACTATGAGACTTAACTGCTGTGGTGATCAGTCCCCTAGAACTTAGAACTACTTAAACCTAACTAACCTGAGGACATCACACACATCCACGTTCAAGGCAGTATTCGAACCTGCGACCGTAGCGGTCACGCGGTTCCAGACTGTAGCGCCTAGAACCGCTCGGACATTCCGGCCGGCTTGCAAGCACGGGACCAACGACCGCTGAAGAGCATCGATCAGCGTAACAGAAGTGCAACCCTTCGGCAAATTGCTGCAGATTTCAATGCTGGACCATCAACAGGTGTCAGCTAGCGACCATTCAACGAAACATCATCGATATGGGCTTTCGGACCGTAAATCCACCCTCGTACCTATGATGACTGAACAACACAAAGCTTTACGCCTCGCCTGGACTCCTCAAGACTGACATTGGACTGTTGATGATGGAAACATGTTGCCTGGTCGGAAGAGTTTCATTTCAAATTGTATCAAGCGGATGGACCTGTACGGGTATGGCGACAACCCCATGAATCCATGGACCCTGCATGTCAGCAGGGGACTGATCAAGCTGGAGGAGGCTCTGATGGTGTGGCCCGTGTGCAGTTGGATTGATATGGGACCCCTGATACGTCTAGATACGATTTTGACAGGTGACACGAACGTAAGAATCCTGTCTGATCACCTGCGTCCGTTCGTGTCCATTGTGCATTCCGATTGACTTGGGCAGTTCTAGCAGGACAATTCGGCGCACCACAAGTCCAGAATTGTTACAGAGTGAATCCAGAATCACTCTTTTCAGTTTAAACACTTCCGCTGGCCGCTAAACTCCCCAGACATGAACGTTATTGAACATACTTTTACGGATTTATGAACAGCCCTGCAGGATTCATGGTGCCAATTCCCTCCAGCACTACTTCAGACGTTAGTTGAGTCCATGCCACGTCGTGTTGCGGTACTTCTGCGTGCTCGGGGGGGCCCTAAACGATATTAGGCAGGTACCAGCTCTTCAGAGTAAAAAAAAAAAAAAAAAAAAAAAAAACAATAAAACAGAGAAAAATTGGCAGATAGTTCCATAATAAAGTATTAGCATTTCTACAAAGTTTCGCTGTCGTGCGATAATTACAGCACATACTGCACCTCCGTGATTAGGTGCATTTCAATTTCAGCTACCGAATACCTGACAGAAGGAATGTGCCACAATGAAACCTTTCAGCTTAGATTTGAAGATCTGCGGTACATCTCTCAGTTTTTCTAGTTCAGCTGTAAACTGTTGAAAGTGAAACATGCTGAATAGTGCACATGTATCAATATGTGCTATAAGACGCACTATCTGAGTGCCAATCTTTTTTTCCGCCGGGTGTTGAAACGTCCCCTTTCAACAATTATACAGGACTGTGCTTAAACTGACACACAATATTTTGTTAGCGCAACGCAATCTGACTTTCAAAATTCCCTACAAAAGAATGGCCCTGACTAACATTAGACTATACCTTCCACAAATCACTTACCTCACAAAAATCTTCGCTGCTCAAGCTACTGCAATACAGCGAGCGCCACTACTGCCAGCTAAATAAAAGATTCAAACTATGGAAGGCACTAACTACTGATAGGGATAGTTAGCAAATGAAAGATATTAATAGAGAACAAACAATGTATTTACCTTGATATCATCACATATAAATATAGCAGTTCATGACAAATTTCAAAACTCCGCCATCTCTCTCCCCACATCCACCACTGCTGGCGGCTCACCTCCAATTGCGCAACGCTACGCGCTGTTCACATCCAGCTGCCCAACACTGCAATGGCAGACAACAATGCAAACTAGCCACAGACTTCACACAGCACAGACAGTGATTTTCATACAGAGCGCTACGTAACGTTGCCAATAAGAAAACATAAACAGCCTACTTACATAGCCCTATGCTCCCCACAAAAAATTTTACAAATTGTTTTTGGCAGTGGCCAATAATGATTTGATAAATTTTTTCATAATTACAATAACAAAGAAATCAAATGCACACACTTATTGATACAATGTTGGTCAAAAGCTAAAAATTTCTCACAGTCCATAAAGACAGTCCAGATTGTTCATCACAGTAAAAATGCAGAGTTTTTCTCAAAGTCTGACCAGTAAAAGAAAATGCACACAGAAGTAGTGGATTTCCATGCAGTCTTGAAGAAGTAGTGTTGTCCTTCCAACGGAAAGACAGCGCTGACTCTCGACATGCACACAGGTAATGGGCTACAACAGAGCAAACCCACAGCAGAGTCATTCGACATTTTGAAGAATATTGGTAGGTAGGTCATCACAGAGCAGACCCACTGTAGTCCTGGTAGAGATTACGGTATTGGTGGGCCACCAGAGGTGCAGACCCACTGTAGTCCTTGTAGAGATAATGGTAATGGTGGGCCATAAAAGATGCAGACCCACTGTAGTCCTTGTAGAGATGGCCAGCAGCCATCTGTTGCGATCTGTTGCGACTGTGCAGGTGCACAATCACCATCGAAGAGTCTTGCGGAGAATATAGCAAGTCCATAAACCACCACTTGTGCACTCACAAAGTTTTTTGGAATTGTCCGTAGAACCAGCAGTGCTGTTATCCAGTCCCTTGCTGAATTATTAACACACGTGCAAACACTAACAGTCCCTACTTCTCACATATTGTCCATATACTATGACCAACAGAAATGTGTGCAGTGAAATGAATGCTTACAAGTTACTTAGTTTGATAAACTGGTGTCAATTACAATTTTATAACATGAGAATACAATAACAAAGGTACAGAATACATCATTAAAGAACATAATAGTACAGATAACATTTGTAGTAATATGGGCTTTACAAAAGAATCGAAATAACACATACATCAGTGTTACAGGAATTATGACATGAGTACATACATAAAAGATCAGAGTAACTTTCGAAACATCAACTTCACACATGAGCATTAAACAGAATAAATAATGTCTAAGCATATTTACAAGGTAAATAACATATTATTAATGCAAATTATATTTGAGGATAACAGTATTCCTCATCATAGTGAATGTAGCTTAATATTAAAAGAAGAAAAAATTCTATGAAACTACACAGAGACAGGAAGAAAACAACTACACAAGGGTACACAAACACATAGTGGGATAACACAAAAGGGAAAGGACAGGGTTTGTTTTACTGCAGTATTTTGCATGGAGATCTCCCTTTGTTCATCATTATTCCCAAAAAGTCCTATCTAAGCCTGCTTTCTGTATTCTGTTCATATTTCTATCAAAATAATTATTTCTGATTGTACAATACTCATTTGGGCCCAAATCTTTTTCATATAACTTCGCAATGCATTCTTTACCTATTCTCCATAGTCAGTTTCTTATATAGTCTACCCCCTCTTAAGCTAACTTAAATCTACTGAGCTCAGATGCTAAACTAAGGGACGAGGCAATGCAGCAGCACATAAAACAATTAATATAAACAGCAATGAAAAAAATGGAAAATCGCAAAGCAAGCTACAATAAATATAAATTACCAAGCAATGCAACATTACAACTAATATGAGCCAATGTACAGTAACAAGAAAAATAAGTCAGTAGTAAAACTAGCTTAACAGAGTAACACAATTTAAAATTCAGTAGCACTATGCCTAGGAAACAGCAGCAGCAAATATAAAAAATGTAAAAAATATAAAACTTATATCTATACATGAAAAAGCTCAAGCAGAAAAGATATTACAGTAAAAACAACAATACAGATAAGGGAAGTGTATATTCACATCTTAATGTCTATGTAAATTAAAGTGGTGCACCACAACAACTTATTATAAAAAAAATATTACCATGAACTTCAAAAGAAAATTATGTGTCCAGTTACTGTTACTAGTCCCTTCTTATTGTTCTTTCCTTTCCAAGTGCTCCTTTTTTTAAAGAATGTGGATTACAAAATTATCATTTAATAGATCTGTTGACAGAAAGTGTTCACATTAGCAAATGCATCTAAGTTTATTTTATAAAACTAATGCTGTAACACAGCTGGAAAACAGGTATCAAATGAAATAAGCAATTACGCAAACCAGAGCATAAAAATATCATTCAATAGTCATGTGACATTTCATAAGTTAGTAGATCTCAACTCTCATAGAAAGACACTTGTCATAATCAGGTGTGCAGATGTATGAATATTTCCCATCAATTCATAAGCATTGCAGTAATTAGCACAAAGTACGAGTAATCATATGTTTTCAGGTGATGAGCGTGTAATATTTGCTATGCTTTCTACAAAGGAATGTCAATAGCAAGGTTAATGGAAGTAATGAGGGTGTCGCATTTGCAATATTTTCTCTAAAGGAATGTCAATGGCGAGGATAAAGGCCTGCCTTTTTTCTTTTTTTTTTCTACCTGTGCTTCCGGAAAGGCACACCCTAATGGCTTGTTCTCCACGTGTTTGACACAGCTGCGTGCCCACAACGCATTACGTGCAGGTGGTCACTTAACTTTCTTACGGAAATATTTACGACACCAGTTTCCGCTACAGTGACAGTCTCACATAAAAATATTTCACAGGTCAAGAATTAGCGTTGCAAATCTGTAGAAAGAAAATCCTATGAATATAACGTTGTCCAAAAAATTTTCGCCGGCATTGTGATACATTCACGCATTTACACAAATTTCATAACTCTTAAAGTACGATTCTTGGTTTCCAACATCCTTTTTCACAAGTCAAGAGTCCCTACCCACTATTCATTACTCCTTACCTTATTACACATATACGTATCCATCGACACTCGTCAACATTTCGTCATTATAAATATGAAGCATAATCAAATAACTCATATAGCCTCAGCCTATTAATCATAAACATACCTCAGAAGCATAATACACATCGTCGTCGTAAAAATAACATCATAACACCTCAGTCAAATCTCAAAATCGTCGTAGCTTCCTCCAATAATTAAAAAAATTCTCTGCTCATGTCAAAAGTGTCATCTGCCTCAAACGTACTTTAAAAATCATGAATCCATACCAAATACATCATTCAAAGCTCTCATAGTATCACAATGGTTCCGAAAAAATATGAGCATTTCACAAAGTACAGACAAAATACAATTTCATAAGTGTGAAGTTATCCAACTGTGTATTGCGTAAACATGTGTCACTGATGTAGAAAAAAAATGTTTATCTCTCAGTTAAATGATCAGATAGCTGTGTAATTTGTGTGTTAGAGAAATATGGTACCGATGTGTAAAGTTGTATAAGCAAATACCATATTAGCTAGGGCTCTTTGTGCTTGCCAAACACATGGTACACAAAGTAAGCGTGTACCCCCCTGAGGATTAATGTAATTATACCCTCAGGTGTTACAGATTACAGCAATGGAATGAAATGTATCACGGAAAACTTTCTTTGTAATTCAAAAATCTTTAAAAATAAATGTTTTAAGTACAAAATTAATCACTCAAATACGTGTCCTGTAGCGCTAAATATGCGTCTTGCTGTAAGATAATCTCTGTGGAAGTGTCGTAGTTATCGTCCTCCGAAAGCTAAGTTATGCAGAAGACAATGTACTTACCCCATGGTAAACGAAAGTGAAATGCTTTGCGTATAGATATCTTAGTTATTACGCTTATTGTTGTGGTGAAGAACGTACTGTGCTGTAACGTATTGTTGTGCTACGAAAGAGGCTGTCTCATTGTAGCTATACCACAAAAGTTGCTACTAAAACATGTTTTACTTTGCAGAATATAACAGAAAAACTGTGCAGAAATAAAACAGATACACTACAAAAGCAACATTGTAAATTGTCACTCATTAGTAGCGTTGTGATAAAATCGTGTAACTGTCACATAAACTAACACTGTGTCATCTGGTATCTCACAGAAAGTACTTTAAATCCAGAATATATTTTCAAGTCAACCAAAATGTTGCATTAAAATCTCATTAGCAGCACTGGTAAATGTTCTAAATATGTAAGCCTTATAGTCGTTCCATAATCGTGCAACTAACAAGCAAGAATTTACACACACAATAACACTGTGACGTCTGTTCACTATAACAATGCATTCGTCATTTCTGTTTAAATAAGTTCTCTTGATTCTTGATTGGATATTTAACTTCAAACATTGTTGTATGTTAACAGATTCTAAGTCTGACAAAGCATATTAGTAATGTGAAGCGAAAAATTTTATGACAAAGACTAAGTTAAAAAGCAGATTATCATTCAATAAACGGTTTTACATGTGAAATGTGGTGTAAACCTTTACTCTTCCTAGTACGCAGACTTTCAACTTCAAAGCAATTATCATGTTGTATACATCGGTAAAGAATGCTAAAATTTTTCTCAAGGCTAGCGTCTTATGTTATTTTTCTCGGAGCGAGCGGGCGAACGCGGCTGCCTGTTGTGCGAGTCATTGTCTGTCTCTTTGTTGGCGCACCCCGTTATTGGGATTTGGAGACCTAACTTCTACAAATTCACCGTGACGAGAGGGCCCTGCCCTGTTTAAATCCCGCCAGTTCTGATGCAATTCAGGTCTGTCGTTACGATCACATCGTCTGTCGTCATGTCGATAGTTCCTGTAGTTTCTTTCTTGTCGGTTAAGTGGTGGAGAATTTCTCCCTGAATCGTAACTGCGTGCTGGACCGTTGCATCTAAAGTTATTCTGTCTCCCTTGATAATAATTATTTTGGTTCCCATATTGTCTGTTTCTCTGATTCTCTCTGTGATAGTCATTACTACGGAAATGCGATCTTTCTCTGTAACTATTATTACCTTGCCAGTGGTTGTCATATGGGTGGTGTCTGTTTTGGTCACGATTTGCGATGTAAGAATAGACTTGTCGTGTGCAGTTATTGTTTCTGTCGTCACGGAATTGTGACGGATGTGACCTGTAATTGTTGTGTCCTTGTTTTCGCGTTCCGCGATTAGCAGTGTCAATTTCTAGTTCTTGTAACAGTCCCTGAAAAGCTTCAATGTCGTCTTTGCAACGTCCTGCTAAAATAATGTGCCGTAAATGTTCAGGTAATTTGATTAAGCAAATGCGGATGAGTTCTGAAGGGCTGTATGGGTGTGACAGGTACTGATTCTTGTGCAACATGTCTTCAAAATATTTCACATGACTGGAGAATTCAGATTGTTCGAAATGTTTCATCATTATGATACCATGTTTTACTCGGTCTTGTGTGGCTTGAGACCAATATGCTGAGAGGAAGGCATGGTAAAATTCTTCTTCACTGTGGCAATCGTGAATGACCAATCGCATTCTTACAGCTGGTTCGTTCTCTAAGTAGCCACACATAAATTCTAATCTGTGCTCTAATGACCAGTTGGGAGGAAAACAATGAGAGAATTGATGGAGCCATGCTTGTGGATGAATGTCGTTGCCAGAATTCTTAAATGTTTTGAATTTACGTGTAGTAATGAACAGCTTATAGTCAAAATCATCATGTCGGCGAGTCGCATATCGGTCATTGTTACGTCGTTTCGGCGGTTCCATTTCAAAATTCGGTGCACCTTGCCAATTTCTTTCATAACTTCCGAAATGCCCTGTGTTATTATTTTGCGGCTTTTCCGTATTTCTAAGTCCCTCTTCCCGTGTTGGAGCGGGAGTGTCCTCTGAAATACGTAATTCTTGTATTACCTGTGTCAGCTGATCTTGTACTTCCCGGATTTCTCTTTGGTGTTGTGTATTAATTTGATTCTGATTTTGTTTGAATTTCCTAATTTGTTCGTGCTCTTCTGTGTCATTAAAGACTACCGGTCTTGTGTCAATCAGATTATCATCTACCTTCGTAGATAAATTAGTGAACTGATCCAAAAGTTCGGCTACTTTCTCTGATAGTGTACTTATTTCTTCAGTGTGTTTTTCTGAACCAAGTTTCAGAGTATTTACTGTGTCCTTAAAGTTTTCCTGAGTTTTTGCAAGTTGCGTAACCGAATCGGTAGATGCAACTGAGTCAAATTTAGCTTGCAAGGTCTCATGATTTTCATGAACAATAATTTGCAGTTCTTTTATGGCTGCTTCGTGATTCTGTAATGCATTTTCATGCCGCGAAAAAATAGGTTGAAAATGCTCACAAATTTGAGTTTTTACATCATTACAGACTTTTTGACATTTCGATTCAATGTTATATAACTCAGTAGTTAAATCTTCACGTGTTTGTTCAAGAGTTTGTTCCAATGAGTCTAACTTTTGAAGCTGTTGCTGTGTTTGTCTCTGATTTTGTTCCAGAGTGTCTAACAGTTGCTGTGTTTGTCTCTGATTTTGTTCCATTGTGTCTAACTTTTTAAGATTTTGTTCCACTGTGTCTAACTTTTTAAGATTTTGTCCCATTTGTCTCTGATTTTGTTCCATTTGTTGCATTAATTGCAATAATAGTGTATTAGTGTCTGGAATCTGTTTCTCTACGCTTTTCGGCAGTGCATTTGCACCGGCAACATTCGCATTTTGACAAGCAGAAAATGTGTCTTGACTTATTTGAGAAAACGGTGATGACCCAAAACCTGAATCTACAGTATTTGCGAAATTGTGTCCTTTCATTTCGGATTCCTGAGGCGAGTTGTTGCCGACTGATCGATCGATAATGCTTCCCTGTTCACTACCTGTTTCGATGTCTACACCATTGTTTGCAGCCCGCTCCATTTCCATATGCACAATTACCAAATTACTACTTTGAACATCAGTTAATTCATTACTCGGTGGCGCTAACACACTGCTTTCATTTTCACTGACATTTCTCAGTTTACTTTGGAGCCTAGTATTACGTTTTTCACACGCCATTATTGTCACAGTATTTCACACGACAACACAGAAAAACACAATTTGAAGATCAAAAATAAGAGAACACATTAACATAGCACTGAAAATAATATCTAATTAAATGCAGCTGCGAAATACTTGGTGCAAATCTACATGCATGCCACACCTGTTTTACTGTACAACAATGAAAGACTGCAACTACAAAGGAGATTCTCTCTACAATTACGAGCTAGCACTAAACAAAATCTACACTAATTACACAAACTACAAGAAAAAATCAGAAGATTCCAGTGAGGTATCCTCGGCTAAGGGTCGACATATGAAACGTCCCCTTTCAACAATTATAAAGGACTGTGCTTAAACTGACACACAATATTTTGTTAGCGCAACGCAGTCTGACTTTCAAAATTCCCTACACAAGAATGGCCTTGACTAACATTAAACAATACCTTCCACAAATCACTTACCTCACAAAAATCTTCGCTGCTCAAGCTACTGCAATACAGCGAGCGCCACTACTGCCAGCTAAATAAAAGATTCAAACTATGGAAGGCACTAACTACTGATAGGGATAGTTAGCAAATGAAAGATATTAATAGAGAACAAACAATGTATTTACCTTGATATCATCATATATAAATATAGCAGTTCATGACAAATTTCAAAACTCCGCCATCTCTCTCCCCACATCCACCACTGCTGGCGGCTCACCTCCAACTGCGCAACGCTACGCGCTGTTCACAGCCAGCTGCCTAACACTACAATGGCGAGTATTACAACAATGCAAAGCAGCCACAGACTGCACACAGCACAGCCAGTGATTTTCATACAGAGGTGGCGTTACCAATAAAAAAATCTAAACAGCCTACTTACAGTGTTCACTGATTGAATGTTGTAGTTTCTTCTGAAGTAGTCAATGTTGTAAACAAATGCCATTGTGGAGTCTTTATGTAGCGATAAAACAGTTACTATTCCGACCAGTGGCCTACACGAAGTTCGCAACGGACTCTGCAGCTCTGCTTCACCGCCCTCTGCTAAGAATATTCTTAATGAGTGCACAGAATTGGAGTGAAGTATAACACCATACGAGATCATAGGGTGAAAATAAGCAAAGTAAGCAACCCTTCATGCTTCAATGTTAGAGGTGGAAATTATTCTTTTTTTGAACATAACAGCATTCACTTTCTGCAGAAACTCTTGCACATGAAACCTTTAACAAATCTTTTCATCTATCCTCAGTGCTAATAATTTCAGATGGATCACTTCACTGACTGTTTGACCACCTTGGGCCAGTAAATTCCGCTTTTAAAAGAGTTATGTAGTGCTAACTTTACCTAATATCGCATTACCTACACCAATTATATTACATTCCACAGCTTTCACAAAAACACTTGTGTTATCTGCAAAGAGAAAACGTTTTTAATGATGTAACATATTTACAGGCATGTCACTGATTGTTTTAAGAAGATCAACAGAGCCAGAACAGAATCCTGTGACACTTCCTGCTTTCCATGACCCCAGTCCACTTCAAATCTCTTCTCTGACCGTTGACAATGGAGGACATCCTTCTACTTCATTCTTTCCAGGTATGAAGTGAACCACTCCTGACATTTTCACCACATGCTATAATCTTACGGTTCAACAAAAATGTTAACATGGTACACACAATCAAACGCTTTGTTAAATCAAAGAAAATGTCTTTACCATCAATTTATAGGTTAACCCTGGTAATGATTCACATAAGAAGGAAGAAATAGCATTTACTGAGAATACTCCTATCCTGAAGCAAAATGGCGAATCTAACATAAAATTATGTGTACTGAAATACGCCACTACACTATTATATATTTCTTTCTCACATACTTTCGGAATGATTGATTGAAAAGAAATTCTCAGTTGTTTCTCTGGCGAGCATTTCAGTCCCTCAGCAAACTGAGAACAGCTGAAAGACACAGTGCACAGGAGTCTGAGTATAGAACTAATAGCACACTAATGCGTTCGACAACTGAGCTCTGACTTCCAACTCAAAAACCGTAATTAAATTTTCCATGGGTTTTCCAAAATTTATGACACCACAAACAGCGATAAATTTGTGGAGGTAGTGCTCCATTAATGTCTATACTCAAATAGTCTTAAAAAAATACCTAACGACTTGTTTTATAACTAGCTTAGTGCCCGCTGCTTCGCTCTCATAGACTGTATGGTCTGAACAGATTTTTTTTAATCGAATTTGTATGTTGTGACGCGCATTGGTCATGCGTAAATCTACACACTATGAAAGAGTTAGTGACCCTTTACATAGCTGTCAGGCTTTGAATAACTAAGTGTTCCAAGAGGTTTAATTTAGCTATGATAACGGTAGAAGTTCCAGAAATGAATTAAAATTTCTGCCACACCTGGGACTTCAGTCCAGGTGTCCTCTGTTCTAAGGAGGTGTGTTAGCCATTACACCACCACACTGATACAGTTAATACACCTGTATGGTCTACTCTAGTCCAACGCCCTCCCTAACACGAACTTCAATTCCCCATCACATTTCTTGAGCGTCTCTCATTGTTGTAGATAAAGACGAGACTCAAATGTCTCAGAGAATTATATCAGATCTATAGGGTTTAATTTAATTTTGTGTAGCGAGTTAAAAAGCAAAGGAGACAAATGGGACCAGGCTTACTCCCGACGCTGATTTCTCTCGTCTCAAACGGATATTCCTGTACATGGAATCATATTTAAATGTGGTATTTATTTGTCATTAGTCATGATTAGTTTGTGTACTGATTACATTACAAACGATTTTGTAAATATATATTAGCCCTGCTGAAAAATTAGTGTAGTAAAGATTCGTTTCTTTTTCATTGCAGTTCTGATAAAGCCAACTTGTTGTGCTGACTGTTAAACAGCTTCTTTTGATTTAGTTCGCAAATTACATCACATTGTAAAGTGACACCATAGAACCCTGATCTTTTTCTAATGTACTTCGGAGCAGCGACTCTGCCTTCGTAATGAATTATTTTCCAACAACATTGAAACACGTAATTTTATACTTTCATCTGATAAATCTTTTATAAATGTAGCTTTAAAATGGTTTAGTAATTAGTTCTTTAAGAACGACTTATTTATAAAAAGAAAAAGTTTTCACCCCGTAGGGGCTGAATTTTCAAAAATTCTGAAACACTTACTCTTTTAGTTCTGACCGAGTAACCCAATACCAATTTTCTTAGTTGTAGCTTCATAATTGCCCTAATGGCGACATAGTTTCAAAAAACCTTTCACCCCCCTATTTTACGGCCTTAGGAGTGGAATTTCGAAAAAACTGTCCCTACAGTACAAGGAGTAATAGCAAACTGGCGGATATGAAGTACGAATAGTTTTAGTGTGCACTCTATTCAGTAGATATAGGACGCAACGACTTCCACCCATTGTCATCTATAAATAAATTTGTAACTGCTTTATTTGAGTCTAATAAAATGTGGCAGACAGAAGTTGGAATATTGCACATCTTCCTAAAAGAAACATTAGTGATGGCTTTTCCTCCCTGGAGAAAACAAATTGCGTTGAATTATGGTGAAAAAGATGCATTTTTGTTTCCAAATACACTGTTTTTCACTGCTAGTCTGAGAAATATTCACTTTACTCTCGTAAATCCAAACTTTTACAAAAGTGCCTGAACACTGGGAAATATTTTTAAAAGCTACTTGCCGAATGTGCACTAATGATGAGTGTACCACCGGGAGTAGCCCGCGGTTCAAGGCGCCATGTCACGGACTGCGCGGCCCCTCCCGCCGGAAGTTCGAGTCCTCCCCCGGCATGGGTGTTCAAAAAAAAATGTTCAAACGTGAAATCTTATAGGACTTAACTGCTAAGGTCATCAGTCTCTAAGCTTACACACTACTGAACCTAAATTATCCTAAGGACAAACACACACACCCATGCCTGAGGAAGGACTCGAACCTCCGCCGGGACCAGCCGCACAGTCCATGCCTGCGGCATGGGTGTTTGTGTTGTTCTTAGCATAAGTTAAAGTAGTGTGTAAGTCTAGGGACCTACGACCTCAGCAGTTTGGTCCCTTAGGAATTCACACATATTTGATGAGTGTTCCAAAACGTTAGGGTTAAAACATTGTACCTGTAGGGTGGCCTTAATCAGTATTTCAGGTAGCACGAATTTCTGAAAGAGCGATACGTGCGAAGCATTATTGGTAAACTGCTCGTGTTAGTATTTTATTGTATTCCATAACGAACAATTACCGAGCGAGCTGGCGCAGTGGTTAGCACACTGGACTCGCATTCGGAAGGACGACGGTTCAAACCCATGTCCGGCCATCCTCACTTAGGTTTTCCGTGATTTCCCTAAAACGCTTCAGGCAAAATGCCAGGATGGTTCCTTTAAAAGGGCACGGCCGACATTCTTCACCATCCTTACCTTTTCCGATAAGACCGATGAGCTCACTGTATGGTCCCCTCCCCCAAAACAACCAACCAAACACCGAAGAATTGATGCCGCTTCGGTGTAGGTGCGCTACCTTGAGAAACAGTACACAGTGTTCTATGGCAGTGGTCGTCAAACTGCAGCCCAAATTAAGTATTGTTGCGACCAGCGGTTCTCAGCCGTATTTTACAGCTGTATGCATGTAGCAACTAACTAGCAAATTCAAAAACGGCAACTAACGTTTCTTAAGAGCGTAGTTTTCCTACTCAGTAGCAAACAAAAATGCTTAGAGAGACAGTAATACACTGCTGGAACAAAAAATTAGTAACCCAGAAACAAGATGTCGATTTTGGTCCGATGTCGGCTTATACCATCTGGGAGATGGTTTCAGCGTCATCCGCCAATAGACAGCATAGTGGCATAGCAAACCAGCGTGTCCAGTCTTTAATAGAGAATGCTCACAGCCAGAAGACTCAGTGTGATGCATAGGCAGGCAACCATGCCGTGGAAACGCACTCGTGCTTTCTGCATCTAACTGAGCGAGTTTGAAAGGGATCAAACTATGGTCCTCCGAGTGGCAGGATGGTCCTTCTGGAGAACTGCCAAACACGTTGGACGTTCTGCGTGTAACGATCCTGGTATCAGCAGACACCCGAACATTCTCGGATCTGTAGACAAGGTTCTGGACGTTCATGCATTCGTCCGCGAGGATCGTCGTATTTGCACGCTAGGATCATCGTATTGTAAGGACACCAGTGGCACATCAAACAGCTACCACAGCAGAAATAAGAGGGCTTGTAAGCCCAGACGTGTCAACACGAACTGTTGCATACTGGTTATTAGTAGTGGGACTACAGGAACGCACACCTCCCGCCCGTTTTCCCTCATGCCACACCATCGACGTGCCGGCAGAGGACCACTTGGAAGGATCACTTAGAAGATGGAATGATGCCCTGTGGTGTTCAGTGATGAAAGCAGATTCTGCGTGCAGGCAAGAGATTGTCGTTTGCACGTACGATGCAGACCTGGTGAGGACTATCTCGTAGAGTGCATTAGTCCAAGACAGACTGTCCCCACCCCAGGCCTTATGGTCTACGGTGCGATCAGCTACAACACATGTTCACCTTTGGTGCTTCTGGAGGGAATGCTAAGCAGCACTCAGTATGTGCAAAATGTAGTTAGATCTATTATTTTGCTATTCTTGCAGTAGGAAGGTGATGTTTCAACAGGATAATGCTCGCCCACACACTGTCCGTGAAGCCCAACGTTCTTTGCAAGACGTGTAGCAACTTCTCTGGTCAGCACGATCTCTGGACTTATCTCCATTTAAGCACTTCTACATCTGCATATACGTGATTACTCTGCTATTCACAATAAAGTTCCTGGTAGAGGGTTCAATGAACCACCTTCAAGCTGTCTCTCTAACGTTCCACTCTCCAATGGCACCCGGAAAAAACAAACACTTCAGTTTTTCTGTGCGAGCCCTGATTTCTCTTATTTTATCGTCATGATCATTTCTCCCTATGTAGGTGAGTGCCAACAGAATGTTTTCGCAATCGGAAGACAAAACTGGTGATTGAAATTTCATGAGAAGATCCCATCGCAACGAAAAACGCCTTTGTTTTAATGATTGCCATTCCAAATCACGTATCATGTCTGTGACACTATCTCCCCTATTTCGCGATAATACAAAACGAGCTGCCCTTCTTTGTACATTTTCGGTGTCATCCGTCAGTCCCACTTGTTGCGGATCCCACACCGCACAGCAATACTCCAGAACAGGGCGGACAAGCGCGGTGTTAGCAGTCTCTTTACTAGACCTGTTGCACCTTCTAAGTGTTTTGCCAATGGATCGCAGTCTTTGGTTTGCTCTACCCACAATATTATCTATGTGATCGTTCCAATTTAGGTTATTGTAATTGTAATCCCTAAGTATTTAGTTGAATTTACAGCCTTCAAATTTGTGTGACTTATCGCGTAATCGAAATTTAGCTGATTTCTTTTAGTACACGTGTGAATAACTTCTCACTTTTCCTTATTCAGGGTCAATTGCCACTTATCGCACCATACAAATATCTTACCCAAATCATTTTGCAAGTCGTTTTAATCATCTGATGACTTTACAAGACTGTAAATGACAGCATCATCTGAAAACGATCCAAGACGGCTATTCAGATTGTCTCCTATGTCGTTAATATAGATCAGGAACAATAGAGGGCCTATAACACTTCCTTGGGGAACGCCGGATATTAATTCTGTTTTACTTGGTATGATGGGATGAGAAGTGACTCGTACGACGTGTCAGCCAATAGCTCTTAGAGAACTACGGGAACATGTCGAGCACGCATGGAATAACGTACCCAGTACAGTGTTCGTCATCCGTACGATCGACTGGATGTCAGAATTAGCTCCTGTATTGGCGCTCATGGAGGATGCATCACATACTAATATGGGTGTTTCAACAGGGGACGATGCCTGGTACCTCAGAACTGCTTGTGCTATTGATCTATAAATTTAATCATTTCTGTATTCCAATACACTGTTGTAACAATATTGAGTGAATTGGAAACCTCTAAAGGAGTGTAACAACTCTTTTCTGGCGGTGTTTTTAAAGATGTGCCCAAATTTAATTGAAGCTGCTGAAGTCAGGTGTGAGCTGTGTAAAGCTGACCAATTACTTCAGGAGCAGAGAACTAGCTAACGCAGCCACTGCAGGGTTAGAGGATGAGAGAGGGGGGAATGTTTTGTTGCTTGTCTTACAGTACTGACAACTCAGTGTGCGACTCAGACGGATCAAATGTTATGGTATAAATTTTGACGCGGAAATAATATAGATTCCTGAATGCGTGTTACACAGATGGTCATCTTCAAATGCGGTACTTACACTATATGGTCAAAAGTATCCGGACACCTGGCTGAAAATGACTCCCTCCATCGGTAATGGTGGAATTCAATATGGTGCTGGCCCACCCTTGCCCTTGATGACAACTTCCACTCTCGCAGGCATACGTTCAATCAGCTGCTGTAAGGTTTCTTGGGGAATGGGACCCCATTCTTCATGGAGTGCTACGTTGAGGAGAGGTATCGATGTCGGTCGGTGAGGCCTGGCAAGAAGTCGGCGTTGTAAAACATTCCAAAGGTGTTCTATGACATTCATCGGGCATTCGCCATACCCACACCCTGCCATCGGATCGCCACATTGTGTACCGTAATTCGTTACTCCACACAACGTTTTTCCACTGTTCAGTCGTCCAATGTTTACGCGAGGCGTCGTTTGGCATTTACCGGCCTGATGTGTGGCTTATGAGCAGCCGCTCGACCGTGAAATCCGTTTCCTCACCTCCCGTTTAACTGTCATAGTACTTACAGTGGGTCCTTATACAATTTGGAATTCCTTTGCGATGATCTGGACAGACGAGGTCGCCCTGTACGCTTTTGTGCTGTATCACGTTTACACTTTACTATCACATCGGAAACAGTTGACCTAGGGATGTTTAGGAGTGTGGAAATCTCGCGTACAGACGTATGACACAAGTCGCACCCAATCGCCTGCCCACGTTCGAAGTCCGTAAGTTCCGTGGGGCGCCCCATTCTGCTTTCTCACGATGCCTAATGGCTACTGAGGTCGCCGATAAGGAGTACCTGGCAGTAGGTGGCAGCACAATGGACCTAATATGAAAAACGTATGTTTTTGGGGGTGTCCGGATACTTTTGATCACATAGCGTATCTGTACCAAGGAACATTAAATTAATTACGCCCATTGTAATACAAATCAAGGAGCAGAATAAAATTGACATTTAAATCAATAATCGATTTTTTTGCGGTGTCTCATATTCAACAGTCCATTTAAATATAAGTACAAATGTCATTATAAAACCAACAACACCTCTGTAATGTCGATTGTCAGATCACTGAGGTTGGCAAGCCATGGTCAACAAAGTGTCCCGAATGGCACCGGTTTTAACGATCAGTAAGGGTGTTCAAAAATGATTTATTTCTTTTAGGTTGTTAGTGACAAAAATGACCATCCTGAGCAGATGTCAAATAGTATGGAATGGTTGAGAGAAACCAGGTCTGAAAACTAGGTCCAGCAGAACTTCCGCATACGCTAGAGAAGCACACTGCCACCACGTCTGACAAACAGACAGTGCTTCATGACGTTCAACGAATCCGGTATTGTCATGAAGAGGACGAGTTGTGGGCATCCGAGCATGAGCAACGATGGTGCACAAGACGCTACACAACGTTTAAGTGGACTTGCTATGCCAGACACGGCCGGAACTGAAACGTCACTTAGATACTCTGCGTACTATGGATACTGTACACGTGGAACTCTGTTAACGGCTAATGACCCTTTTAGGTGTGTGTATGTGTGAACATTATGGCGCAAACAGCCCTTTTTTTGAGATATGGGGTGGCCAGGATAAAAGAGTCCCCACGTGAAAATGAACATGATATTTCAAGCTATCTGAATATTATTGTTTCTTAATGGTAGGGCGGCACTCGAGCAGAGGCTACGTGACGTCATGCGACGTCGAGCGATGATTTAGTGCTCAGTGGCACGTTGACAGTAGGCAGTTGGAAGGTTGTTCTGATTTTTACAGTTCTGCAGAAAGTCTTTCTCAATCGAACATAGAGTATTGTTGAAACTTTTTTTGCTGTAAATCGTTTAAAACGTTAAATAAAAGGTTCGCGATAAAATATACAGAGAGAGCTGGTTCTATAAAACGCGTTGTGCAGAAAATGATCACTAAAGTTAGAGCAAACGGTTCAGTCCCTAACGCTTAAAGTGAAAGTGTAAAGAAAGTTTTGTTCGTCAGAAAGTATTGAACTACTCAAGCATACAAAGTAAGAGTGATGCGAGCTTTAAAATCTAGAGATCACGCACAACGGCAACACTATTGCGAATGGTTACTCACGCATGTCACTGATGGTTATCTGGATCCAAATCAGCTCAGACAAAGCATGGTACATCTTAGTGGGCACGTTCATTCTGATAATACAGGCAATGGGTCAACAGACAATCTCAGGGAACGCTTTGAGGTGCCTCTGCATGAGCTGAAAGTAGGCGTTTGATGTGTAGTTTCAGGCCGATGGAATGCAGGTCCAAAGTTCTTTAACAACACTGTTAACTCTCCAGCGTACGTAACGGAGGGAGAACGAGAGAATGTGTTTTTCCGGCAAGATGGCGCTACGGCGCATATTTCACGGTTCTCAACGTCTCTGAAGATGCCATCTGTTCTTTTGGACATGTCCGGCGATAAATTCCCGCGATCGCACTACCCTCTGTGCTGTCGGTGGCTCAGACGGGTGCCGGCACGGTAGCTCAGCGTGTTCGGTCAGAATGCTGGTTGGCCTCTGTAATAAAAAACTGATTGGAAGGATCAACAATCGAACTTGAACGGATGTGATGTGACGTCTACAACGACCAAACACGACTAACAAAATGTAAAAAAAGATAGATAAAGCGACTGCCATGTAAGCAGGAGATCCCGGGTTCGAGTCCCGGTTGGGGTTCACATTTTCAACTGTCCCCGTTGATGTACATCAACGTCCGTCAGCAACTAATGGTATTGATTTAATTGTAATTTCGTTCTCAAAGTCAGACGTCCGTGAAGTTTTCGGAGAAGAACGTACAGTTTCCGCAGTTTTATGGCCTCCCAGATCGCTCAATCTGTCTACCCGTGTTTTTATTTTTGAGGTAATTTGAAGGGTAAAGTCTATATAGTACCAACCCGCACACGATTGAAGAGTTGAAAACAAACATTCGCAGTACTATTGCTGAAATCACACCAAATGAATTAGCAAAAGTTTCCAGAAACATGTTAAGACGTGCTGAGTTGTGTATCAAAGTTTTTGGTGAAAATTTTCAGCACTTCCTGTGAACTACTGACCTATTGAATGTTCAGTACGTTGTTTTTTATTATAATACTGTATTACTTTGTGTTCTGTATCTACAATAAACGAGTGAATTTTCTCTTTATTCTTTGTAAAACATGGGGCTTCTCTTGTTTTGGCCACCCTGTATATGTGATCAAACAACTAACGATCATCTTAGAACACCCTGTACTGGGGGAGCCGATGGCCAACTTACAGTGCCGTTACTACAACCAGTCTACTCAGAGCTCATAACACACTAGTTTATATACACACCAATTAATAATTAACATCGGTACATATTCCACCCGATGTGTTGTCCTACAATGTCAGAATGGAATCGTGAGATAAAAACTTTCACGACCACTGTTCTGTGGTCAACCACAGTGGAATTAACAAGAGAGTACTGTTCATGATAGGTATTTGAAGGCGGTATTTTGTATGATGAAGCTGGATTTAGAGGCCAGAAAACAGACCCAGTGTTCAGCAAAAAGTTTTGCAAGAGGTGTCAGACGAAATTTGTGGCTGCAGGTAGAAAACGGCGAGAAGTTGGATCATTCAAGCCACAGAGTTGTCCAAGTTTTCAATGTAGAATTGTTCCTTCAGTAAAATTTGAGTGCACACGTCGATATATAGCGTGGAGAGTACGTGTGGAGGAACAGTTACACCACTATCATAAAAAAAATGTTAAAGCATCAAGCAGCTGAGTCAATGTTTTTTAACTAAGAGTTCTGACTTGTCACTGCATAATCCAAAGCAGAACAACATAGCTGAATTTCTGCAGTTTGTATTGTGCCCCAATCAGGCCTTCTTTGAATGGTGATGTTGTTTTCAACTGCTGCAATAGCCATGCTTGGAGTTAGCAGAATCCATACGCAACACTCGTCTCAGATCAGCAGCAATTGTTTCTGTGAACTTTGTGCTGGAATTGTACTTCAACTGACTAAACTTCGAAAGTTCATTACAGCTGTGGGAGACAAACCCGCAGGCCGGCCGGTGTGGCCGTGCGGTTCTAGGCACTTCAGTTTGGAAGCGCATGACCACTACGGTCGCAGGTTCGAATCCTGCCTCGGGCATGGATGTGTGTGATGTCCTTAGGTTAGTTAGGTTTAAGTAGTTCTAAGTTATAAGGGACTGATGACCTCAGAAGTTAAGTCCCATAATGCTCAGAGCCATTTGAACAAAACCGCAAACTTGTTTTTCAGTTCTTGTTCTTACAAGCTACTACTCACCATCAATCCTGATACCTTCAATTCTACCAGTACTTCTCCTCTACTTTCTAAACTTCACAGGGTTCTGCTGTATGCCCTGTGGCCTCAACACTCCCGGAAGAAGCAATTTCTCAGAGAAGTGCCTTAGCCACAGGCCACTCAGCTTTTTTACAGCATGAATCTTTCCCTCTGCATTGGAGACTGCGGTGTTTTCAAACTTTCTGGTGGGTGAAAAGTATTATGCAAACAGGGACTCGAAAGCGAAAAAACTGTCTTTCGTGGCTAGTTCCATAGTGGCTGAGGTATCGAGTCTCAGGTGTGGTATAAGCGAGAGCTTCTGTGCAGTCTGAAAAGTAGAACAGAGTTTCTAACGAACCAGTGCTGGTTTAGTGTGATCTACCCCACCACTTAGCACGCAAGGAATGATCTGAAAAGGGAAACTAAATCTTGAGCCGGTGAACCCAGGCCCTGCCAGGTATGGAGATACCCGCCACACAGACTGTTGGACATCAGAAGAATAGCTGCCGTACTTAAAATGTTAAAATGTATTAGTTAGGAACGGGGGGCGGGGGGGGGGGGGGGGGACTCTAGTTTAGGACAAACAACAGGATATTTCTTTTACAAAAGAATTTATTACATGAATCACAATAAAGATTTGTGTTTAAGATGCGGAAATAGTAGTCCTAGGAAAATTCTATACAAACTAGGAAGAACCCGTGGCAAAATAAACACAAGGGAAATATTGAGGTTACTAGCAACTTAATACCGATAAGCTACTAAAAGTATTTCAATTGACATTACTACCAAAACCAAAATTTTGTACAGTGACAATATAAACTAAACTACTGTAGCTGGGCAATAATTCCTATCTGCCAGATCTCTTCCTCAAATGTAAACCTCAAGATCACACGTGGCTGACGCGGATGTGAGGGAATGCGAGAAATTATTTCAAACTAATGCAGACCTGAAGTGAAAGCACGCTGGTGACTTCAACACCTAACACCCGAGCAATGCGTCCTTACCTTTCACACAATGCAGTGATAATCTCGGTGGCAGTCAATTATTGCTTTCATCACCCCCTGTATCTGGTGCCCTGACAAAACTATGCAGGCTTCTGACCGAATTTAAAAGTCTACAACTTCTGTTTCTATGAAGTGGAAAACTGTATCCATCCCTGGCTAAGACAAATGGCTTTGTACACTCGCCAAGGCTGGACGATGTGCACATTGTTGCCCTCAACAATTCTCGCAAAAACACTAATTGTAGCTGCGCTTCTCGTGTCCTCCACTGCGGAGATACACGAGAAATCCAGCACAAATTCGGTTGACACAGATCTTCGTGAACCAACAAAGTGTTCACAGAAAACTATCTCTCTCGGTGTCACCAGAGAGCATTAAGCGCCCCGTGCAACGCACGACACCTCCAGAGAGAGAGTGGCCCAATTATCCCTACGTAATTAGCTGCGTTGTCGCTAGTTTCCGAATCTGTACCACAGCTTCGCTTCTTTCCACGACTGGTATCGCCCATTGGGTCTGCTTCTTACAGTCCATCCTCGTTTACTCGACCAATAAGAATGTCCGGAACAAACTTCTGTGTATGCTGGCTTCTTGCTGACCAATCAGCATTCGATATTCCCTCCTTGCGTAAAAGTTCCACGAGGCCAGGTGCTCATCACGTGAAGCACACGCACTGTCCACGTTAGTATCACGTGATTTTATTGTTAACAAAAGGCACGTGACACCGCATTTTGTGCACTCGTCTCGCGCAAATCCATTGCCCATTAATTAGCCCCTCTGCTGCGAGGGTCGCTTTGTTATGGCTCGCTACGGGCCGACTGTAGAAACATCTCTAGCTGGAAACCAAATCTGACGTTAGTTCAGAAATTGAGCTCTGTTCAGGACTCCGCTATTTTGTAAAACACTAAACTTGGATCCACCAAATGAGGCTCACTGCTGATCTAACAGAGCAAGAAATATGCTTTTTTTCCAAGCTTAAATGATTTATCACTTAATTTCAAGAATGATACTTGTTCGCAGTTCGTGGTCTAGTGGCTAGCGTTGCTGCCTCTGGATCACGGGGACCCGGGTTCGATTCCCGGCCAGGTTGGGGATTTTCTCTGCCCGAGGACTGGGTGTTTGTGTTGTCCTCATCATTTCATCATCATCATCATCATTCGTGGCCGTGGTTAGAATGGACTGTGTACAAAAATCGGGCTTTGAAAAAATTGGGACTTTGTAAGGGCGCTGACGACCCCGCAGTTGAGCGCCCGACAAACCAAACATCATCATCAAAATGGTTCAAATGGCTCTGAGCACTATGGGACTCAACATCTTAGGTCATAAGTCCCCTAGAACTTAGAACTACTTAAACCTAACTAACCTAAGGACATCACACACACCCATGCCCGAGGCAGGATTCGAACCTGCGACCGTAGCAGTCCCGCGGTTCCGGACTGCAGCGCCAGAACCGCTAGACCACCGCGGCCGGCAAACATCATCATCATCATCATCATCATCGCCCTTTGTCGTCCGCAGCAGACACACCGGAATAATCGGATACCTGTAAAATAAACGAAAGGAAACAATATACCGTACTTAACACTGTGTAAGTTTCTTGCACACAGAATGCTGCCCACCATAGTGGCCCAGAAACCTCAGAAAATGGAAAGTGTTATGTGGTTTCAGATCTCGCGTTGTTATAATTATTATCTTTATGTCCCATACAGCAGAGAGAGTAGTACGAAATGGAAAAATAATGCCTTGGAGTGACCTGGATATGAACCTGTGTTCCTTCATTCGAGAGACCAACACGCGAGCTCTGAGCTACTGAAAGAGTTGTGCTAGTGACGCCTGATAAATAACCATTTGTTAAACAACCTACGTATAATTACTTATTTCTCCTTTATTCATTAGAGCTCTTGCAGTTGCCATAGCAGTTCAGTCATGTGTTCGATAGGTCAAAAACTAACATGTATTGTATAGTCATTGCTACTAGAGCAGAGAGAGCACGTTTATAAGAGATGTTAAACAATTATTGGCTGTTGTCTGCATCAATATTCGTAATTGTTCACTGCAAATATTTCGAATTTTCTTCTCTGTATAAAATGCCTCGAAACTAATCACATTAATCGCTAGACGTCTCCATGAATTGTTATCCATGAACTGAAATTATTATATGCACTCATTACATACATAGCTAATAGATCCCACAACCTAAGCTTATAAACCGAAAAACATTTCGAGCTTCAGCAGTGCGACTTGCATAGTTGCATATGTGTGTGTTAATAACAACTTCCTTATTTCAATTTGTATTTGTGCAAATCATAAGCGTTGTTTGTTAATGTCACTAAGTTCTAAACTGACGATTACATTTGAATCAGACTCTGATCTGCGAATTTTCGCAGGTCAAAGTTGATCAAACGTCACTGCGATATAATTTGGGATTAACGTTGATAGAATCAGACTCCCGAGTTAAGCTTGATCTGTCATTTCCTCTGTTAATGTAAAGTCAAATGTTTTACACAATGGGCCCTAAGTTTATTTCCCCATTGCACTTCTGTGTTGTCAACTGGCAAACCTCTTTCACTTCAGTTCCACTTACTATCAAAATATTACGTACTTATCTGCATGCTAAGGAGGTAGGAATTGTTACTACTATGTGTACGCAACCACACATTCTTATTACACTTCATACTACAAAAATTACCTAATTGCTTTCAAATTATTGCTTATGGCACATTTAACGAATCGGCTTAACGAGTATAAATCACCTAACGAGGAAATTAAGAAGTTAGGTGGTAAAAATTACCCTGACACATTCCAAGCTACTGCTGGAGCTGAGGCTTCCTTATCTCAAAGTTTTTAGTGTCAAGATGCTCTCATATGTGTAATTTAAATCCTAAAAGTTTGGCTTACCATGAAAACACATGTGGTTGCTTCCAAGGAAGATGGAGGCCAATTCGTGCAGTCTTCTCTCCACTAGTAAATAAAAGGAAATGTCCTAACTGATTCACTGATTCATCATCACCCAGCCCAAACAGCTAAGGATAGAAACTTTAAATTTGGAGAAGGTGTTGATCTTATATTGTAGGCATCGTGTAAGGAGAGATTTTTGTAAATTGCACCTTTAATAAAAAAAATATGTTTTTCAGCATCTTTGGAAATGCAACATCTAAGGAGGTGATATAGCGGGTGGAAGTTTTCTGAGAAAATAAATTATTGAAGGACTACTAAAGAATTTTTAAAGCTGAACTATGAAAATCAGTATTTTCTGTGTTTTTGGAAATTTGACCCTAAGGGAGGTGAAATAGAGAATGAAATGTTTTATGAAAATATTTCATTATGAAAGCATTTTTAAACTTGGATCAATAAGAATTTATATCTCTGGCTTCTCGCTTAGAAATAAAAAATACGTGTTTCAGTATTTTTGAAAGTTCAACCGCTAGTGGGATGAAATAGGGGATGAAAGCTTTTATGGAAATATTTCTTTATGAAATCACTATTGAAGCTAAATCTATGAAAACTTGTATCTGGCTTCTCAGTGGAAATAAAAAGATATGTGTTTCAGTGATTTTGGAAATTTATTCACTAAGGAGGTAAAACAAGAGACGAATTTTTTTTGGGTGCTTGTTTCTCATCTCTACTGTGAAATACATCTCTTCGTTTGAACAAGTGCTCGTAGCTCCTAAGGTATTCATTCTAGACCCCATGTTTACTGCACTTTTTTGCTTCGAATGATCGTTCCTCTCGTATTCCTGAACATTGATCATTCCTCCTGAAGCACCCTACATAATCTGTGCAATTTGCACGCCGAGAGTTACGCTGCCTTATGACGTTACACGCAGTTTATTACTTAAATACTTTTGTTATTGTGTTAATGTTAGTATTACGAGAGTATTTCAAAATTTTAATTTCTGTCAGTAATTAAATAAAATACTGAAGCTCGTGTTTTTCTTGCCCCTAAGAAGCCGTTAGATAGGCCACCTGCAACTGAGATCATGCGACCATGTGCCCGATTAGTAATACAGATGCCATCTGATATGCAGCCTGATTCCCACGCTTTAGTGACTGGTGTCCTCACTACCTCCCCTCACATGCAAAATACACTCCTGGAATTTGAAATAAGAACACCGTGAATTCATTGTCCCAGGAAGGGGAAACTTTATTGACACATTCCTGGGGTCAGATACATCACATGATCACACTGACAGAACCACAGGCACATAGACACAGGCAACAGAGCATGCACAATGTCGGCACTAGTACAGTGTATATCCACCTTTCGCAGCAATGCAGGCTGCTATTCTCCCATGGAGACGATCGTAGAGATGCTGGATGTAGTCCTGTGGAACGGCTTGCCATGCCATTTTCACCTGGCGCCTCAGTTGGACCAGCGTTCGTGCTGGACGTGCAGACTGCGTGAGACGACGCTTCATCCAGTCCCAAACATGGTCAATGGGGGACAGATCCGGAGATCTTGCTGGCCAGGGTAGTTGACTTACACCTTCTAGAGCACGTTGGGTGGCACGGGATACATGCGCACGTGCATTGTCCTGTTGGAACAGCAAGTTCCCTTGCCGGTCTAGGAATGGTAGAAAGATGGGTTCGATGACGGTTTGGATGTACCGTGCACTATTCAGTGTCCCCTCGACGATCACCAGTGGTGTACGGCCAGTGTAGGAGATCGCTCCCCACACCATGATGCCGGGTGTTGGCCCTGTGTGCCTCGGTCGTATGCAGTCCTGATTGTGGCGCTCACCTGCACGGCGCCAAACACGCATACGACCATCATTGGCACCAAGGCAGAAGCGACTCTCATCGCTGAAGACGACACGTCTCCATTCGTCCCTCCATTCACGCCTGTCGCGACACCACTGGAGGCGGGCTGCACGATGTTGGGGCGTGAGCGGAAGACGGCCTAACGGTGTGCGGGACCGTAGCCCAGCTTCATGGAGACGGTTGCGAATGGTCCTCGCCGATACCCCAGGAGCAACAGTGTCCCTAATTTGCTGCGAAGTGGCGGTGCGGTCCCCTACGGCACTGCGTAGGATCCTACGGTCTTGGCATGCATCCGTGCGTCGCTGCGGTCCGGTCCCAGGTCGACGGGCACGTGCACCTTCCGCCGACCACTGGCGACAACATCGATGTACTGTGGAGACCTCACGCCCCACGTGTTGAGCAATTCGGCGGTACGTCCACCCGGCCTCCCGCATGCCCACTACATGCCCTCGCTCAAAGTCCGTCAACTGCACATACGGTTCACGTCCACGCTGTCGCGGCATGCTACCAGTGTTAAAGACTGCGATGGAGCTCCGTATGCCACGGCAAACTGGCTGACACTGACGGCGGCGGTGCACAAATGCTGCGCAGCTAGCGCCATTCGACGGCCAACACCGCGGTTCCTGGTGTGTCCGCTGTGCCGTGCGTGTGATCATTGCTTGTACAGCCCTCTCGCAGTGTCCGGAGCAAGTATGGTGGGTCTGACACACCGGTATCAATGTGTTCTTTTTTCCATTTCCAGGAGTGTATCTATCACCATTCTATGAGGTTCATTCACATGAAGCCTGGTCATTGCGTCTACCTTTGCCTTCAATATAAGGTGGCAGCACGTAACTGCGGGTATGGTGGCGCCATCTGTTGGTAGAAAGACTGACGCGTGCGCACCGTTTGATGTTGCATAGCGCCAGTATGGTTTCAGGCCGAAGAAAAGGTGGTCACACAAGTTATCGTCGACTACCGAACATGCAGGCTAGTAAGCAGGAACAACGAGGAGTGATTCGATTTTTGGCGCCGGAGAGAGTTGGAGGCCGTGAAATGAATTGACGGATAAAGAAGTAGAGTCTGAGTCGTTCAAGTGTTGTGGAATGACGCAAACGATTCTTTGAGGTTCGCGAGTCACTGGAAGACGACGCTCGTCCTGGACAGGCTCATCGTGTCATCACCCCGGAAATCGTTGCGGAAGTGAGTGCTTTAGTCTTGGACAACGGCAGAATCACCGTGGACGAGATCCATCGGTTACTGGGTATTAGCGTGGGCACCGCCCACACCATAACGCATCAACACACGAACTTAGAAAAATCTGTGCCCAGTGGGTTCCCCACCAACTGACTGCCGAACAGCGCAATACTCGATTGGCGCTGTTTTTGAGTCATCTGCAACGTTATCATGAGGAGGAATACAGCTTTTTGTCGCATATTGTCACAGGTGACGAAACAAGCTGTCACCATTTTGAACCGGAAAGCAAGCGTCAGAGCAAGCAGTCGAAACATGCGACTTCACCATCTCCAAAGAAATCAAATACCATGCACATCAGTTCTGGTAAGGTCATGATATCCTTTATGAGCACAAGGGACCACTGCTTGTCGAGTTTCTGGAACGGAGAACCACCATCAATTCCCAACGTTATCAAGCTACTTTACAGAACTTTAGACGAGCCATCAAGTCGAAACGCCGAGGCATGTTGTCCAATGGCGTTATCCTCCTGCATGATAATGCCCGTCCGCATGTGGCCAATGCGGTGAAGACGACATTACAGCAGTTTGGGTGGGAAACGCTGGAAAATCCACCGTAGAGTCCCGACCTTTCACCGTGTGACTTTCATGTGTCTGGACCTCTAATACAAGCTATTCGCGGACATCGATTCGCAACAGAAGACGAAGTGAGTGACCGGGTCCATGCCTGGTCCGACAGCTGCCTACCAGCTTCTTCAAGGATGGAATCGATGGGCTAGTGTCGCAATGGGATAAATGTGCCAATAGTTTTGACGACTGTTTTTGAGTATGTCTACTGTGCATAACTACATTTTTGAGTTAATAAAATCGTTACCGTTACTTTACATTAGTGACCAGGTTTCACTTAAAAGCCCCTTATATAATTGAAACACTCTTCTCCTCTCCGTCCGAACAGGCCATGGAAGGTCCAACGATACCGACCGTCCGCCGTGTCATCCTCAGCTCACATGCGTCACTGGATGCGGATATGGAGCGGCATGTAATCAGCACAGTGCTCTCCCTGCCGTATGTCAGTTTACAAGACCGGAGCCGCTGCTTGTCAATCAAGTAGCTCCTCAGTTTGCCTCACAAGGGCTGAGTGCACCCCACTTGCCAACAGCGCTCGGCAGACTGGATGGTCACCCATCCAAGTGCTAGTCTAGCCCGACAGCGCTCAACTTCGGTGATCTGACGGGAATCGGTGTCACCACTGCGGCAAGGCCGATAATTGAAATACACTGCTGAAAAAAATATTCAACACCCTCACGGACTGTGTTCAGCAGTACCACGTACTGAGCGGTTGTAGTGTCAGCGATTCATTTGTTACGGTCTCCGGCGATCAGATACCGCTCCGGAGGCCTGCCTGTGAATTTCATTTTAACTCTGTATGCAGCAACGTGCTGAGGTTAGAGGCGAACAGAGTTTGCAACTTTCATTCTAGGGTAAAGCCATGACGCACCTATGAGTTCATTCTTCTTTTGAACAACTTTCAAAATTTGAATGCTATCGCATTGTGGGCTTGCACGAAGCTGGATAGACGTATCGACGTTCTGCTGCACATTTTTGGCACAGTGTACCGGTCACGTGTCGCTAATTTCAGCAGAAGTCTGTGGAACAATTCCCTCAGCTGTAGATAAGATTGCGGAAGTCGAAGAAGTACAGGTCACGCCAAGATCGAATTATCATGCGAGCAGCAGTGGGCGCCCGAACATTATCCAGGGTAGAAATCCAGGCACGAGTTACAATTGCTGTGTCACCAAGGAGCATTGGGAACCGTTTGCTTGCAGCAGACTAGGAACACGTATGCCTCTGGCCAGGCAACAACTGATACCACCACACTGCCAACACGGCTATTCTCGTATCGTAAGAGAGTCGACTGGAGAATGGAATGACACTCTGTTGTCTTCAGTGACGAGAAGAGGATCTGTCTACATGCGAGTGATGGATATAAACATGTACCAGGTGAGTGGCCTAGTGCAGGGTACATCCGCCCACAACACAGGCATCATGGTATGGAGTGCCATCAGTTACAGCTCGCGGTCGTCTTTGGTATTTATACGGGGTAAAGTAACCAGTGCCCACTAACCTTGCACGCCCTATTATCACCATGACAATGGCACTTGTTCGACAGGAAGTTGATGAGCTGAAAGGTGGCTACACTGAGTCACAGCGCCAGAGATTGCGCCAAAGAGCATTATTCAGCCGCCTTCACTGGCAGTGCTTGTTGAGAAGTCGTAGTGGAGAGTGCTTGCCGAGAAGTCGTCGTGGAGAGTGCTTATTGAGAAGTGGGCAGTAGGAGTTCTGATGTAGCCGTGACTAGTTGTGAGCATGTTGTATGCAGTTGTTCTGATGGGCTAGACAGCCGATGCTGTTCGATTGCGGATGTTGTAAGGATCAGAGTGTATGTTTCGTCAATATATATGAAGGTAAAGAAAAATTTTTTTATTTCAAATGTCCTAACTAACAATGTCTCTTGGTCACAGGTTCAGTCAACAAAGCATCTGGCTTGTGTTCATGTATTAGAGTGTAATTCTGGTTTTTATGTGCAATTATAGTATTTTTGGTTTTTTTTAATTACTTCATTGTAGATGGCGTTTAAAGCATCTTGTCGTATTGAGGAAGAATTACATTTGTGCTTTGTTGTTTCGTAGCTCTTGTAGTTGCTGGGGACTTAATTAATTAATTGTGTTAACGGAAGTTTTCTTTCATTCTTTGTTGTTATTCTATGCAGTCAGATTGCGGAATAATACTAGTCAGGGCCAACCGGTTACGAGACTGCGTAACCGGACAGTCAGCAATAAAAATTAAAATTATTTGCATTGTATTTAATTAAGCCCCCATGCAGAGCATTTTCAGCAGGATAATGTACGTCCATGGACAGCTGCTGCAACACGATATGCTCTTCGTAGTCTCCAGCAACTGCCACGGCCAGCAAGATCACCAGATCCATCGCCAACTGAACACGCAGGGGACAAGCTGAAGCGCGAACTTGCTCGTTCTTCCGAGTCTGCAATAACCATTGCCGAAGTACAACAAAAGGCGCAAGATGCCTATCTTTATGATCGTTTACATCCGAGAATACAGGCCTACATTGCCGTTAGAGGGTGTTACACTGTGGATTGATGAGACTGTCTGTGCCTCCTTTACTGTGACTTCTGTGTATCATGTGGTCTGATTTCGTTATCGTACACTCCTACAATGATGAATTACATGTGCCACCACTCTTCAATAAAATGTTCTTGTCCTTGAGGGCGCTGCATTTTTGTTTTCCAGCAGTGTATTGTCATATCGGAGACGTCCAGTGTCTTGGCTCTATCTCTGCAAAACACGAGCGGCGTCTGAAAAGTCCGTGCAAAAATAAAAACTACTGGCGTGTTTGGGGTGAACCTTTTTTATTTTTCGACATAGTCTCCATTTAGACTTATACACTTCGTCCAACACTGTTCTAATTTGTTGATCCCTTCCGAATAATAGGAATTGTCCAAGTCAGCAAAATAGCTATTAGTTGCTGCAATCATCTCCTCGTTTGAATAAAATCTTTGTCCCGCCAGCCATTTCTTCGAATTGGGGAACAAATAGTAGTCCGAGGGAGCCAAGTCTGGAGAACAGGGGGGATGTGAAACGAGTTGGAATCCTATTTCCATTAATTTTGCGACCACAACTGCTGAGGTGTGTACCGGTGCTTGTCGTGATGGAAAAGAAAAGGACTTTTTTGCGGTCCAGTCGCCGGCTTTTCCTTGCAACTGTTTTCAGCCAATCCAACAACGATGAATAATATGCACCTGTAATAGTTTTACCCTATTCGAGATAGTCGATGAGCATTATCCCCTGCAAATCCCAAAAGACAGTCGCCACAACCTTTCTGGCTGAAGGACTGCTCTTCGCCTTTTTTGGTGCAGATTCTCTTTTGGTAACCCGTTGCTCAGATTGTTCTTTGGTCGCAGTAGTATAGTAATGTATCCATGTTTCATCCTCAGTTACGAAACGACGCTTAAAGTCCTGCGGATTCTTCCTGAACAGCGACAAACCATCCTTGCAACACTTCACACGATTCCGTTTCTGGTCAAGCGTGAGCAATCCCGGAACACATCTTGCGGATAGCTTTCTCATGTCCAAATGTTTATGCAAAATATTCATTCTAGATGCCCACAGCACTAGCAATCTCAAGCACCTTAACTCTTCTGTCATCCATCGCCATATCATGGATTTTATCAATGATTTCTGGATTAGTAACCTCCACAAGTCGTTCAGCATAACTTGTTCCCATATGGCCACTCCAAAATTTTGAAAGCACTTATAAACTGTTATAATCAAAGGTGCAGAGTCACCGTAATGTTTATCAAGCTTCTCTTTCGTCTCCTGAGGTGTTTTGCCTTTCATAATGTTTAATCACCACACGAAATTCTTCTTCGTCCATTTTTTGACAATAACTCGACCTCCTTGATTCACATGAATGCCAAACACAAAGAAATAGACCAATACGGCTGAAACTTGGTGTACGTTCTTTCCAAAGAGCCGGCCGCTGTGGCCGAGAGGTTCTAGGCGCTTCAGTCCGGAGCCGCGCTGCTGCGACGGTCGCAGGTTCGAATCCTGCCTCGGGCATGGATGTGTGTGATATCGTTTGGTTAGTTAGGCTTAAGTAGTTCTAAGTCTAGGGGACTTATGATCTCATATGTTAAGTCCCATAGTGCTTAGAGCCATTTCCAAAGATGCTACTAACTAAACATGACCTCGATAAGCGCCGGTGGTGCCATCTCTCGGACTTCGCACGGAGTTTTCAAATGCCCCTCGTACTAAATCTTTCCCCATCTCCTTCTTCACTCCAGTCATGCGACTGGGGAATGAAGTAGCTTCCAGCCTGCGTCTTATTCAAAGCACTCTGCATTCAAGAGGAGATTAAAGTTTTATCTGTTTTCATCGGCTTAGCTTCCCTATCAGCATATTCCAGCTGTTTTCTCCCCGTCCAGCTTCTCAGTCACATTGTAAACTATCTATGCTTTCCTCATCCCTTTCTATTTATATATTTTTCCTTCTATCTTACACTATGTGATCAAAAGTATCCGGACACCCCTAAAAACATACATTTTTCATATTAGGTGCATTGTGCTGCCACCTACTGCCAGGTGCTCCATATCAGCGACCTCAGTAGTCATTAGACATAATGAGAGAGCGGAACTCACGGACTTCGAACGTGGTCAGTTGATTGGGTGTCACTTGTGTCATACGTCTGTACTCGAGATTTCCACACTCCTGAACATATCTAGGTCCACTGTGTCCGATGTGGAAAGTTGAAAGACGCGTACAGCACGAAAGCCTACAGGCCGGCCTCGTCTGTTGACTGACAGAGATGGCCAACAGTTGAAGAGGATCGTAATGTGTAATAAGCAGACATCTATCCAGACCATCACACAGGAATTCCAAACTGCATCAAGATCCACTGCAAGTATATGACATTTAGGCGGGAGGTGAGAAAACTTGTATTTCATGGTCGAGCGCCTGCTCATAAGCCACATATCACACCGGTAAATGCCAGATGACGCCTCGCTTAGTGTAAACATTGGGCGATTGAACACTGGAAAAGCGTTGTGTGGAGTGACGAATCAAGGCACCCAATGTGGCGATCCGATGGCAGGGTGTGGGTATGGCGAATGCCCGGTGAACGTCATCTGCCAGCGTGTGTTGTGCCGATAGTAAAATTCGAAGGCCGTGGTGTTATGGTGTGGTCGTGTTTTTCATGGAGGGGGCTTGCACCCCTTGTTGTTTTGCGTGGCACTATCACAGCACAGATTTACACTGATGTTTTAAGCACCTTTTTGCTTCCCACTGTTAAAGAGCAATTCGGGGATGGCTATTGCATCTTTCAGCACGACCGAGAATCTGTTCATAATGCACAGCCTGTGGCGGAGTGGTTACACGACAATAACATTCCTGTAATGGACTGGCCTGCACAGAGTCCTGGCCTGAATCCTATAGAACACCTCTGGGATGTTTTTGAACGCCGACTTCTTGCCAGGCATCACCGACCGATGTCGATACCTCTCCTCAATGCAGCACTCCGTGAAGAATGGGCTGCCATTCCCCAAGAAACATTCCAGCACCTGATTGAACGTATGCCAGCGAGAGTGTAAGCTGTCATCAAGGCTAAAGATGGGCCAACACCATACTGAATTCCAGTATTACCGATGGAGGGCGCCACGAAATTGTAAGTCATTTTCAGCCAGGTGTGTGCGTACTTTGATCACATAGTGTATCTTCCAATTTTATTCTATCATTCCTCGTTATTGCTATGACCTGTGAACTTCTTTTTCACATTGATTCCTCCAGTACTGTTATCACACGTGTCTGTTGCTGTAGAAGAACGTAATGAAGAAATTGCTTAATGTTAATGAGACTGATATTCCTCTCATTCCACATATTAATTACTACACATATTGCCGTTATTATTATTATTATTAGTAGTAGTAGTAATGGCTCTGAGCACTATGGGACTTAAAATCTTAGGTCATCAGTCCCCTAAAACTTAGAAGTACTTAAACCTAACTAACCTAAGGACATCACACACATCCATGCGCGAGGCAGGATTCGAACCTGCGACCGTAGCAGTCCCGCGGTTCCGGACTGCAGCGCCTAGAACCGCACGACCACCGCGGCCGGCGAGTAGTAGTAGTAGTAGTAGTAGTAGTAGTATATATTACTCGCGTACTATGTAAATTGTAATGTTAACTCAGTAGATGTAAAAGAGTTCCTGCAGGCCCTAAGCATGGCAGGTATATGAAAGCATAAATAAATAAACTGAGGTATTGTTCAGGCTCACCTTTCATTTGCGGCTTGTCTAGCGGTATGCGAGAATGGATTATCGTTGTTAAATAAGACAATTATCAAATGAAACTAAACATCTTGTAGGTAAACATATTCAACTGTGTTCGGTCTTATACACTATGCAGCGTCTACAGTACCGTCGAATAGCCATTGTGCAGACTACTCCTGTGAGTCCTGTGCCACTGCGGTAGTGTTCCTCCTTATAACTTAGGCATTTTACTTTGAATCAGCAAATGATTCAACGCATAGCAAATGACAGCTCTTCCTCTAAGTAGTATAGAATGCAGTGGATGTGTGAATACAGCAAGGAGACCTAATTAACAGACTTTCGAAGCAGGAACTTTCGATTTTTTCGAACCATTTCCAAAAATACTTGTGTTTAGTGCAAACTGTTAAACCGCTCTTCTTTTTCATAACATGCTAATGCCGATAACAGTCTGCTTACCCCGCACCGCTGTCGTCGATATCTACTGTGTAACATCAACTACCAGTTTACACTATCAGTTTGATACGAATGGTAGTATCTTTTATCTGACGTGACTTTGGGTTTCTGCTGAAAAATAGCAATGATTACACAAGAAAACACTATTCTTCGTATGTTCCACAACCTCTTATTGCACACGTCATAGGTTTTAGGTTCCATTTTCTAGTAGAAAATAATTTTAAATCTGAAATCTGAGGTGCGTAAAACGAAAAGTTGTGAAACGTAAGAAAAATATATTTATCGATTTATTTTCACTTAGCTCTTATCGAAAGCAACGTCAAGAGAGATAAAGTACTTGATTGTGTATTGCAAGGGAATGCAGCACGCTGCAAGTAATAAGATATATGGTGGTATAAAATACAGTAAAACACCATTTTTACGTTCTCGCATTTTACGTTCTCACGCTTTTTACATTCATTCTTGTTGGCCCTAATTTTAGTCGTATTCTCTCAATACAATGCTTTCCCGCTATTAGCGATTCCGCCGGCCGAAGTGGCCGCGCGGTTCTGGCGCTGCAGTCTGGATCCGCGAGACCGCTACGGTCGCAGGTTCGAATCCTGCCTCTGGCATGGATGTGTGTGATGTCCTTAGGTTAGTTAGGTTTAACTAGTTCTAAGTTCTAGGGGACTAATGACCTCAGCAGTTGAGTCCCATAGTGCTCAGAGCCATTTGAACCTTTTTTTTTATTAGCGATTCCGTGTCACAACATTTCCCGCATTTTAAGTTTATTTGATGTTATCACAACCTTTAAACATTGATTTTCATACAGACCTCTGCAAAAATTGCGTCGTATTCCTGCGCAACGTCAGCCTTGGAGTAAAGCAGAAATCGCAGGAGAAGTGTTATCGCGATAATCAAGATTTTCGTTGTCGGTGTGTTAGGTCCCAGCCACCTGTGTTATATAGGGTGGCGGTGTTTGGAAGGGCGGGAAAGTGTGCTGTGATACTGTCTTAATGATAATCACGATCTGACGATTGCAACTCTAGTAGCAACCTTCCTTCTGCTCATTGCGTTGTCATAGAGCAGCTTTAAATTAATTTCACATATTGATGTAAATAAACATAGCTTTTGAAGACGGCCGTCTCTATAATGGGCTTTCCTGAATCGTTGTTACTTCCGTATGAAAAACTCTAATCCGTACTAGGCGCGCAGTCTTAGGTTGTTATGACCTGATGTCAGAAGCAAACACTCTTCCTCAACCTGTTGCGTAACGTGACGACAGTTTTCGCCCTCTTTCTCACTCAGGATGTCCCTGAACCGAGTGACCTTCTTATCGGCAACGATCTATAGATTTCGTGCTTATTGTTTTCTGTTTACGAAGACTGTCGACTTAGGTACTTTAACCAATATTATATTACAGTTTCATTTAGCATAATTTTACAATGGTTATCGACAGTGTCTCACATTGGAAGGTGAATATGTTTTTGATGTTGTTTCACGAAGGAGTAGAGCTAATTAATTAATTAAATAATTCTGATTCTTTTAAATAGGCAAAATTTAAGTTGTTCTAATTTCATACTTTGAACAATATAAAGACAGTGAGAATAAGAGTAATTTATTCATTTTCGTTTGTTGTGTTTCATATGGTTTTTTGTATTTTACAGTTTCCTGCATTTTACTCTTTTTTTGGGTCAGTAGGCTGAAAAGTGTAAAAAGGGGTTTTTACTGTACATGTCTAGATACAAATCCAAATTTCATCGACAGAATTATACAGTAGGAGACAAGTGATCACCAAACACTCAGTTTAAAGTCCCAGATACAGCCGCAATTGGGGCTATGACTTGGTGACGTTAGATCCGTTATTGTTGTTTTCTGTGTTGAGTGTGGGCTTGGAAACTCCCATTGGTGCATGATACTCATGTCTTAGGTAGTCAACAGATTGCATGAGACATAGAAGTAAAAAGAAATTCTATTAATAGCAATTCCGTAGTCGTGCTGTTTAATCTCCCTCACGGATTCCTTCGTTATCAACATATTCATCATCTTTTGAAACAATTTACTCACGATTCTCTTAATACAGTTGTACAAGTTCGAATGTCTGTGAGAAAAAAAGATCGTAACAGATATCGTCAGAAGCCGAGGAGCAGAATGACACTTGAAATGTCGGCCCAAGACGAAAACTAAAATAATATACTGCTTCAGAAAGTCTCCAAGATCAAGAAGTTGCAATTACTCGATGGATAATAGGAGATGCAGCATATGCAACCCTATAGTTACAATTAATTTTTCTTATACTGTAACGTACGTCCAACAGGAGCGGAAAGGTACTCGTGAGATACTGTGAATTAGCGGCAAAGTCACGATTGCAACACGACAGTTGTCTGAAGATATGGTATCTGGCGTTACAATACCACTGCACATAGCTTTCTCTCATTGATCGCGCTCGAATCAAGAAGCCACATATGGTACCACGTCAGCTCACAATGCTCTGCAGAAGCCCTAAATAAGGTATTGTCTCGCGTGCCTGCGTGCCAACCAACTCAGTTTACAGCATTGTGTGGTCGTAGCCAAATGAAATTTGTGAGATATTACATGTGTAGCGCTAAGTACGTAGATTCTATGCATGGCAGGAAACTGCAAAAATGGAACAACTTACTTCTCATATAGTATAACAATGCGCTCGTAACTGCCGAGCAAACACCTAAGTGTCACATGGGAGTTAATTACTCATATTCACGGCACTCCACGACATTTCGTCCTTGATTTCTGCACAATGATGAAGAGCAACTCTTCAAGAAGATATTCTATGACCATGAGAAAATGTTTTGTACGATCTGTTGTAACAATCTTTCCAATTAAAGACATGATATTGTCCTTTCTTTTTTACATCCGCAGTTAAACTAATGCGAAAATTTCATTTAGGACAGCGGTCGCTTTTACACATTGACTATTGGAGCTAAGCTTTATCTGTTCACAAGGTACAAAGTGTATCTAGCAAAATGGTGCAAATGGCTCTGAGCACTATGGGACTCAACTGCTGAGGTCATAAGCCCCCTAGAACTTTGAACTACTTAAACCTAATTAACCTAAGGACAACACACACATCCATGCCCGAGGCAGGATTCGAACCTGCGACCGTAGCGGTCATGCGGTTCCAGACTGTAGCGCCTAGAACCGCACGGCCACTCCGTCCGGCTGTATCTAGCAGACATACATTTTTGAGAGATGAAGAAAATGTATGTTTGATGTAATGTCAAGGGCGATAAGAACTAACGTCGCATTAATCCTCCGGAACTATCCCAAAACATCAAGATGAAATCAATAATAAAGCTAAAAAAAATCATCCAGTCCCACTTTTAATCGATCCAGATCAAACACTAAATAAACACCAAACCCCCTCAAGACACCTCCTCGGGTATTCCCTTGTGCAACGAATTGATGATTTAAAGAAACGCACTAAACTAGAATTTTATTAAACACTTACGTACTACAAAATGAAGAAGTGATTAGAATTTATTTATATACTTGCTTACACAAGGAAACGCTTTTTCTTTAACATTAGATGTATAGATATTTAACATAAAGGAAAACAGTCATGATTATAAGATGATTAAATTTGCAATATGGCCACGTACATATTCTCAGGAGACACAAGCAGTGGATTCAGCAATTCTTCTGAATGTTGTTCCATAAAATATGTAGCCAACGTTCTGAAATTACACTCCGCAAGGTCGCAAACCTGTACTGAGGCAAGCCGCTTATGTGTGTTGCCTGTCTGACACATTTATCGCATCTTGCACTTAGCCAGGAACAGTGTAAAACACCTTCAAACAAATTTTCAAGGGAAACAAAAACAAAGAGAGCAATGTGAAGAAATCATAAAAGAAATATAGTGCCGTACGATTTCGCTGCCGATGTCATTGAATGTAAACAGACCGCGTCATGTCCCTCTTGCACAATCGACATTTCAACCCCTGTACTGCGATCTTCTTCATGATTTTCTGGAGTTCCCGGTTACCTGAACACTGCCAAAGAAGAGTGTAGCGTTTAATTATAAAAAGTATTCTTCCGGCGCTTATTCTGAAGACGTGAAGTTACTGAGTAACATAATGACCACTGCCCACGGTGGCCCTGAACGTCGCCTTGTGGCATTGCGGGAACATGACGCGGTAACGGAGGTACATGGAGTGTTTCTGTATGAGCGTGCAAAAATGTACACTACTGGCCATTAAAATTGCTACATCACGAAGATGACGTGCTACAGACGCGAAATTTAACCGACAGGAAGAAGATGCTCTGATATGCAAATGATTAGCTTGTCAGAGCATTCACACAATGTTGGCGCCGGTGGCGACACCTACAACGTGCTGACATGAGGAAAGTTTCCAACCGATTTCTCATACACAAACAGCAGTTGACCGGCGTTGTCTGGTGGAACGTTGTTGTGATGCATCGTGTAAGGAAGAGAAATGCGTACCATCACGTTTCCGACTTTGATAAAGGTCGGATTGTAGCCTATCGCGATTGCGGTTTATCATATAGCGACATTGCTGCTCGCGTTGGTCGAGATCCAATGACTGTTAGCAGAATATGGAATCGGTGGGTTCAGGAGGGTAATACGGAACGCCGTGCTGGATCCCAACGGCCTCGTATCACTAGCAGTCGAGATGACAGGCACCTTAACCGCATGGCTGTAACGGATCGTGCAGCCACGTCTCGATCCCTGAGTCAACAGGTGGGGACGTTTGCAAGACAACAACCATCTGCACGAACACTCCTACGACGTTTGCAGCAGCATGGACTATCAGCTCGGAGACCATGGCTGTGGTTACCCTTGACGCTGCATCACAGACAGGAGCGCCTGCGATGGTGTACTCAACGACGAACATGGGTGCACGAATGGCAAAACGTCATTTTTCGGATGAATCCAGGTTCTCTTTACAGAATCATGATGGTCGCATCCGTGTTTGGCGACATCGCGGTGAACGTACATTGGAAGCGTGTATTCGTCATCGCCATACTGGCGTATCACCGACGTGATGGTATGGGGTGCCATTGGTTACACGTCTCGGTCACCTCTTGTTCGCATTGACGGCACTTTGAACAGTGGACGCCACATTTCAGATGTGTTGCGACCCATGGCTCTACCCTTCATTCGATCCCTGCGAAACCCTACATTTCAGCAGCATAATGCACGACCGCATGTTGCAGGTCCTGTACGGGCCTTTCTGGATACAGAAAATGTTCGACTGCTGCCCTGGCCAGCACATTCTCCGGGTCTCTCACCAGTTGAAAACGTCTGGTCAATGGTGGCCGAGCAACTGGCTCTTCACAAAGCGCCAGTCACTACTCTTGATGAATTGTGGTATCGTGTTGAAGCTGCATGGGCAGCTGTAACCTGTACACGCCATCCAAGCTCTGTTTGACTCAATGCCCAGGCGTATCAAATTCGTTATTACGGCCAGAGGTGGTTGTTCTGGGTGCTGATTTCTCAGGATCTATGCACCCAAATTGCGTGAAAATGTAATCACATGTCAGTTCTAGTATAATATATTTGTCCAATGAATACCCGTTTACCATCTGCATTTCTTCTTCGTGTAGCAATTTTAATGACCACTAGTGTACCAGGTCATAGAGGATGCTCCACTGAACAGTTTGAGATAGGGAACCTGGGGTCGGAGAAACCAGCTTAAGGAGTTATGGAAGTAAACTTATCTGCCGCTTTGTCTAGCATTACTGTTTCTGATCTTATTTACAATTAACGTGCGTACACGTTTACATATACATTCTTTATTTCCTGCAAAGAAACAAGCAGGACCAGCCTGATTACTAGGAAGTAATGATGCAGATTTTGTTCACTTTATTTGTCCATAAGGTGGCTCTGTTGTACTGTATTTACATTGATCCATGACATAAAGTGCTTTGAATCAACGACAGACCCATTCATTACTCGCTGCTATTCAGAGACGTACAGACAACACGATGGACCAGTACCGGTTTAGTTTCGCAGAACTGACTGACACGCACCTTGTGTACGGGGAAGTTCGTTGCAATGCTCTCGCTGCTGAAAGGCTGCATAGGGAACGATTTGCCAAAAAGCATCATCCGTCACGACGAGTATTTCTCTCGATCGATGAATGCGGGAGACTGGTTCGTTGCAATGCTCTCGCTGCTGAAAGGCTGCATAGGGAACGATTTGCCAAAAAGCATCATCCGTCACGACGAGTATTTCTCTCGATCGATGAATGCGGGAGACTGGTTCGTTGCAATGCTCTCGCTGCTGAAAGGCTGCATAGGGAACGATTTGCCAAAAAGCATCATCCGTCACGACGAGTATTTCTCTCGATCGATGAATGCGGGAGACTGGTTCGTGGGAAGAAGAAACGAGGGACCTGGCTGCACGAGGACCACTCGCACACCCCATTCTGAAGAGGAGCGGACCTCACTACCAGTACTCGTCGCACTGCACGTGAAATCGGCGCTGCACATACTAGCGTGTGGTGAGTACTCCATGAACAACAATTACACCCCTATCCCCCAGGACGAGTCAATTCAATGCTTGTGACTGAATTTGCACCAAGGGTCGCATTGTGTCAGTGATTGCTCCAACAATGTACTGATCGACCAGATTTCCTCCAAATCGTGCTGTGTACTGACGAGGCCTCATTTGACCGTGGTTGTATTTCGAACAGCAGGAATAACTACGTGTTGGATGAAGAAAACCCTCACGCTGAGTCACACCATCAAGTACATTTTGCTATGAATATGTGGGACGGCATTGTAGGCGACAATCTCGTTGGGTCTTATCTTCTACCTGGCCCTCCGAATGGCCACCTGTAGTTGAGGTTTGAGCAAAGCGCTCTACCTGAGTTGTTGGAGAACGTACCCTTGACTGTTCGTGAGAGGATGCTGATGCAACATGACGGTGCAGCGCCTCACATCAGTGTAGATGTCAACAGTCCTCTCAGTGCTGTATTTCCTGGTTCCTGCACTGAAAGCGGAGGTCCTACTCCACGGCCAGCGAGGTCACGTGACCTGAATCCCCTTGACTATTTCCTTTGGGATATGTAAAGTCACTTGTGAATGAGACCCCAGTGGATACGGAGAAGGAATTACTTACCAGAATTGCAGCCTCCTGTGACATGATCCGAAGCGCACCAGCGATATTTTTCAGGGTGCGTCAGAGTCTTGTTCGTCGATGTCATGCTTACACTGAGGTTGATGGCCGTCAATTTCAGAACATTTTGTAAGATACAGTACAAATGGTACGTTCGTTATGTCAGTGATGATAGTTGCAGTTAACTGTAACTAATGTAGATAAAAAGAGTACACAGTAATGTGATTTTATTCCTGTTATCTCCTTATACTGATTCCTTTGGCACCCGTTTCACTATCTAAAATTGTTCAGTGTAGCATCCTGTATGTCCTGTTAAAATTTTGCACGCTCCTACGGAGCACCCTGTATAAGCGGAGCAGAGACCATTGGAGAGATTATAACGACTATATGTGTCGCAAATGGGGCCGTCCACTGACATAAGCGACTTTGACAAAAGTCAGGTTGTTATGGCCCACTCCCAGGAAACGAGCATTTCGAAGGGGGTGAAGCTAATCGGCTCTTCGCCTGCTGCTGTCGTGGGCAGCTGTGGAAAGTGGCTGAAGGACGGTGACGTCACGAGTAAGAGACAAAATGCTGGACGCCTCATTGAAGAACGTGGAGGTCGGAGACTTGCCACTCTGTTTAAATAGGACAGCCGGCAATTTGTGGTAGATCTGAGCACAAAGCAATTGTTGAGCTTGGGACTCAACAAAAGAAGACTCGTACGTGTCCTCATGTTGGGTTGGCGCTACGACACCCTGAATTGCGATAGCAGTGGACACGTGATGATCGAGATTGGACATGGATCAATGGAAACGTGATGAGTGGTCGGATGAATCAGATTTCTTTTTGGACCAGTTCTGGAGTCGTGTTCGGATGCGCGGTCGTCCAGGTCAACGGCTGAACGTACCCTGCTCCACGGGCGCAGATCGTAGGAGGGAGTATTGTGCCATTGGGGACATTCACTTGCGCTCTCATGGGACGTATTGTGAAAATCGAAGGCAACGGACATTTTTGCTAGCCAATGCATCCATTCGAGCTTGACTCATCCCCGACGGCGAATGCATCTTCTAGAAGGATACCAGTAAAGGTAAAACAAAAAAAAAACAAAAAACACCGGTTAGTAATTTACGAGAATAGTGTGGCCCGTGCGTAGACCTGTGGTGCTAGGTACCACCGGAAACATCAAGACTCGCCGCAGCCACATACACCACTGGCCATTAAAATTGCTACACCAAGAACAAATGCAGATGATAAACGGGTATTCATTCGACAAATATATTATACTAGAACTGACATGTGATTACATTTTCACCCAATTTGGGTACATAGATCCTCAGAAATAAGTACCTAGAACAACCACCTCTGACCGTAATAACGGCCTGGGCATTGAGTCAAACAGAGCTTGGATGGCGTGTACAGGTACACCTGACCATGCAGCTTCAACACGATACCACAGTTCATCAAGAGTAGTGACTGGCGTATTGTGACGAGCCAGTTGCTCGGAAACCATCGACCAGACGTTTTCAATTGGTGAGAGATCTGGAGAATGTGCTGGCCAGGGCAGCAGTCGAACATTTTCTGTATCCAGAAAGGCCAGTACAGGACCTGCAACATGCGATCGTGCATTATCCTGCTGAAATGTTGGGTTTCGCAGGGATCGAATGAAGGGTAGAGCCACAGGTCGGAACACATCTGAAATGTAACGTCCACTGTTCAAAGTGCCGTCAATGCGAACAAGAGATGACCGAGACGTGTAACCAATGGCACCACATACCATCACGCCGGGTGATACGCCAGTATGGCGATGACGAATACGCGCTTCCAATGTGCGTACACTGCGATGTCGCAAAACACGGATGCGACCATCGTGATGCTGTAAACAGAACCTGGATTCTTCCGAAAAAATGACGGTTTGCCATTCGTGTACCCAGGTTCGTCGTTGAGTACACCATCGCAGACGCTCCTGTCTGTGATGCAGCGTCAAGGGTGACCGCAGCTGTGGTCTCCGAGCTGATTGTACATGCTGCTGCAAACGTCGTCGAACTGCTCTTGCAGATGGTTGTCATCTTGCACTACGTCCCCAACTGTCGACCGAGGGATGGAGACGTGGCTGCACGATCCGTTACAGCCATGCGGATAAGATGCCTGTCATCTAGACTGCTAGTGATACGAGGCCGTTGGGATCGAGCACGGCGTTCCGTATTACCCTCCTGAACCCACCGACTCCATATTCTGCTAACAGTGATTGGATCTGGACCAACGCGAGCAGCAATGTCGCGATACGATAAACCGCAATGGCGATAGGCTACAATCCGATCTTTATCAAAGTCGGAAACGTGACAGTACGCATTTCTCCTCCTTACACGAGGCATCACAATAACGTTTTACCATGCAACGCCGGTCAACTGCTGTTTGTGTATGAGAAATCGGTTGGAGAATTTTCTCATGTCAACACGTTGTAGGTGTCGCCACCGGCGCCAAGCTTGTGTGAATGCTCTGAAAAGCTAATCATTTGCATATCATAGCATCTTCTTCCTGTCGATTAAATGTCGCGTCTGTAGCACGTCATCTTCGTGGTGTAGCAATTTTAATGGCCAGCAGTGTAGAAACAGTAATGTATTGCGTCCCGAAGGTGGACCAACACGCTATTAAAATGAAATTACAATGACATCCAGACCATTAGCGGCTTACAGGCTTTGATAAACATCAATACGAACAGTTGAAAATGTATACCCCGACCGGGACTTGAAATCGGGAGCTCCTGCTTACATGGCAGACGCTCTATCTTTTTTCTTTTTTTACGTCTCTTCATTTTGTTCGGTATGGTTCATTGCGTTTGGTCTGGACAGACGTCACAGAACATCCATTCAAGTTGATCGTTGATTTCTTTACTCAGTTTTTCTTTTTATTACAGAGGGCAGCCAGTCCTCTGACGGAACACACTGAGCTACGGTGCCAGCGACTATTCGACTGAGCCATCGAGAACGCAGAGGAGAGTGCGACTGCAGGGACTTATCTCTGGCACGCTCCCCGTGACACCCACATTTCCAACTTATTGTCCACACACAACATTTGTAGTGCCCCTGTCCACTATACTCATTACTCGCGGCAGTCAATCTACCGATTCCCGTAAAAGTTTGAGCAATGTGAGTGCATCCGCACTGAATATCATTGGCCGGTAAGCTTTATCTATATGAAGATATACGATACTAAAATGGTGGTTACAATGTTCGGGCTCTTCAGTGTAAATAGTTTTCGGCTGCACCAATTTAGGAGGCGCAGCAGCTGTTGGTGCACTCTAGGGCTCTCATTCGAAACGAGCGGGATTCAAACTCTAATACGGGCAGCCAGATTTAAGTTTCCATCGGTTTCCTTACAATGATTTCTGCCGGGTACTGAGACGGTCTCCTTGGGAAGGGCACGGCCAATGGCTCAAATCGTTCTGCGCACTGTGGGACTAATCATCTGTGGTCACCAGTCCCCTAGAACTTAGAACTACTTAAACTTAACTAACCTAAGGACATCACACACAACCATTTCCGAGGCAGGATTCGAACCTGCGACCGTAGCGGTCACGCGGCTCCAGACTGAAGCGCCTGGAACCGCACGGCCACACCAGCCGGCCACGGCCAATGTCTTCCTCGCCATTGCCATATTCGAGATTAGGCTCTGTCTCTTATAACTCGCCATCAAGGAAGATTAAAATCTAATTTTCCTTCCTTTCAAGAAACTAAAAGGAGAAAGCAGAAGCGTTACATTTTGTTAAATTCTTTTTCCCTTTTTTCGCTAGTCGTTATCCATAAAGAGGCCTAGTTGGCTATTGACATCCGCAGTCGGTGAAGCTCCATGGTTCAGCGAAGGCTGGCAAACAGAAGGTGCCGTGTGTGCAACGCAGCTGGCGTACAATGGGATGTTTGTTGTTCTGGACGGAAATGGGCGGAAGAAAGGCTGCCGTTCTGAGTCATTCAAACTGCCACTCCGCTGAATCACTGCCTTCACAGAGTCTAGGAAACAGCTTGTTCTCCCCGTGCATGAAAAGGCGCACGGGAGTGCCCGATCCTGTTGCGCGTTAGTTGTTCGTGACGCAGGCATGACAATGTTCTTCTCAGATTGAAATGAGTGCAAAAGGTACTACTCAGTCGTTAGAGCTACAATTACAACTCCTGCGCATATTTCAGATGCTGATGACGCACACTTTTGGAGAGTAACATAATGATAAGACATTTAAATCCTACATTTTTTGTTACGATATAGGTTTTATTAGAAATTTAGCCACAAAATCTAGGTAAAGCTGTCAGTTACCCAAAGGCTGGTTCGCACGTGATAGTGCTTTTCTACGCATGATCCTGTTAGATGTTGTGTGCCCCAGTATTCCTCCGACCTTAGAACTATCGTATCCAACCAGTTATATGTGGACCTACAGTGTAATGTGGACTCCAAATCAAGATACAGCTCTGAATTTTAACATTAACAAACACTACTAGAGGTGAAAGCAGTGGTAAGTCACAGATAAAAATCGTAGGACTGACTGGGAATCGTGCTCCAGACCAATTGCTTTGCAGTCTAGCACTTACTTTTATCTTTCTTTTTGCCCTCATTTGCGTAGTCCCTTACACCTGCACTGTCTGCCTTAGAAGGCAAAATTAAAAGTTCTTCTCTCTTGTAAACATTTTGAAAACGAATTAATATTCCTCTTTCTCACAAACTAAAAGATTGGTTCAAATGGCTCAGAGCACTATGGGACTTAACAGCAGAGGTCGTCAGTCCCCTAGAACTTGGAACTACTTAAACCTAACTAACCTAAGGACATCACACACAACCATGCCCAAGGCAGGATTCGAACCTGCGAGCGTAGCGGTCGCGCGGTTCCAGACTGAAGCGCCTAGAAAAGCTCGGCCACTCTGGCCGGCAAATTAAAAGATTATTCGTTTGTTAAAGTTAAATGTCTCAACTTTTGAAAATATTTTTTTTCGCGCTTAAAAATTAGGAAGTTTTCCGTACTTGAGGACTAAAATAGTCTTTTTAGTCCAATAAAGGATTTAAGCACTCAAATAGGGAAGTCGGTCCTCGTCGAACTCCACATTGCATTTCCGTTTATGAAAACCACGAGTAAGTGTTAACACTTTTGGAGCAGTTCAACTTTTTTTTCTATCACACATCTGTTGCATCGCATATTGATTCTGCTGCAGGTACGTTTCACACTTCAGTTCGTACGCAGCGGCTGTGGTTATCGAGTAGTGATCGAAATGGAACACGTATCAAGAATGCGACACGTGTTCGGCGCTCGGGAAACTATGCATTTTGATCTAGTATTTAAGGTCAATTTTCTCTTCGGCCACGGTCAAATAATATTTTGGTCAGAATAAATTAATCTGTAAGCTAGCGTATCCTGTGACTGACACTTTCTGCAGCCGGGGTTTCACTGTTTAGACTGACGCTGTGTAACTCTTCTTTCTTTGCCACTGAGGTACCTAGCTACAACACCAAAAAATATAAATATAAATATAAATATCTAGCAATGCAGCTTTTAGAACGTCCATCTAAGTTCTAACACTTTAAATGTATCAGAAAAACAAATTAAATGTAATCGTCAGAACGCATATCAACTGTTAACAGCTTTTACGCCACCTAACAGCTTTCCAATACCCTCGCCATAGAAGGCAGCCGCCTGTACTTTCTGCCAATTCTCTATATCGATCTGCAGCTTGTTGTGTGTGTCGTTATGTTGTCTTTGAAGCCAGCGGTTCATGTGAGCAGAGATGAAAATCAGGTGGAGCAAAGTCCGAGCTGCGTGATGTTTCATCAATCCCTTCCCACCAAAACGCTGTAGGAGCGTCTTCATTGTCCCTGCAGTGTGCGGCTGGGAAAGAGACATGAAAAAGGTAATACATAAATATTACTTTGTGTGGGCTGAATGAAACCAGGCAATATCTCACAGACACTCATACTTTGCCGCAGACACTATTGTTCTAGCCATCTTTACGTGTTCACTGTACGATCAGAATTGAAAAAGAACGACGTGATGCGCTCGACAGACTTGCTAGAAACGCTGCCCAACACATTTATGCAAAGCTTCATTGGATTTTCACTATGATTTCCATTTCCTGATCGATCGGAACTTACTTTCCGAGCAGCCCTCATACCTGAATTGCGATCTATATATTGGTTCTTCCACCATGGCGCTGCTGTCAGTCGTAACATGCGTGGTACGAATTTTTAATCCTAAAACAGAATAACAATAGTTTTGTGCCCATGCAAGGCAACCTATGCGCCTCGCCTTTTACATTATCCTGTTCCCTTGAACGAAAAGGGTCCTAAGGAAAGAATCCTGGGAAAGTGTTCTAACAACGAAGTACGCTACGAAAATTCTTCAGTATTACTAGGCAATCGCGAACCCTTACCAGGTAATATATTAATAATTGGCAACCAATGCTGTACAATCGCAATAAAGTCATGAGATGTTAAATTGACTCTTTTATTAGAACATGTTACGCGTTTCTGGACTACACCCATAATCAGACATCTGTTACAACAAAAGTACAAAACATAAGTGAACAGCACACTCAACACGTCTCAACGTTACAGAAAATGAGATCTGGTCAAATGAGTTACATACCACAAACTTCAACTCCTTCCTAACCAACCTGGCGTACAGACTTGACAACTCAAAGAAAGTGTCGAATAACATATGACTGCGACACAAGCAGTCTCGAAGCAGAGCGTGTACCGACGCTAAAGAAGTCAACTAGCAGCGAAGCGCCCTCGGTAGGCGGCGCAGCATGGTCATGTGCTCCATGCGTTCACATGTAATTTAATAATAATATACTCAGCATATAAGATAACAAGTAAGATAATCAAAGTTCCAGTCAAAAGTAACGCGGAGTCGTTTAGCAAGCGCAAAAGCGGCACGGAAATGCTCATCCAACTGCTGTGGCAACAGCTGCAAGAAAGGTGTTTTGCTTCAAAATGTTGAAGGTATGAAATCATATGCACGACGAGGACAAAGAAGAAAATTACTTTCTTGAAAACATATCTCACGAATAGGAAGCGACGCTAAAATCAGAGAAATTCCACCTCATACACTGTGTAAAAGACTTTGCCTCACACCGCATTGCAAGGTTCTCCGAGGACACAAGTTTTCAAACAAAAATGTATAACTAAGAGGGAAGCATTTTCAAATCATAGAATGCATGGAACTAAATCGCTGAAGGCACTATAGACCTCGTGTGGATTTAGAAACTTGTTTCCATCAATGAAACATTCGAACATTTACATTAAGTGTCAGCGGCACTAATTTGTAGGTGATCCAATTTTGTAAATATTCTGTGAAGTACGAAAACTATCTCAGAACAATTCTGGTTACTGTAGTGTCCCCGATCCTCCGGGGGTAGAAAGACAAAAGAAAACGGAAAAACAAGATGAGTTCACTTTATGCATAAGATAAGTCAAATGGTGTTTGGTCAGGTGAACAAGCTCATCACAAAATATGTCCCTTCTTCCGATCCTCCTTTCGTGGAAAGCTTACGAGCACTAAGGGTGCGATAATCCGGTAAAAACGCTACGGTCGCCGCCCATTGTGACCGCATATCATATGTCTCACTGCCAACCACGATCTTACTTGCCCATTAATTCTGGCAGTTCTTCACTTTCATTTCAGTGGGCTTTTTAGAGATTGGACATTCTACATTTCTTGTTCAATTATTTTTCTTATAAGGGGCAGTCAAATTAAAACCGAACACCCTCCACAACAAGAGAACCATGGAATGGTTCCATTCTGAGGTAAACACCGCATACATTAAGACGTTTACCCCAAATTCCATTTTCGTAGAACGCGGCCAGCCACTGACCGATCAACAACTGCACCCACTCTGGCACTTCCGACTGAATTCGACGTCCACTCGTGTCTTCCTTTAGGTCGCCAAAGATCGGAAACGCACAGGGTGAAATATCCAGGCTGTACGGAGGATGCAGTGTTCCCCAACCGAATCGCTGAAGCGTAGTCTTCGTCCGATTGGCAGCGTGCTGGCGGCTGTTATCACGCAGCAGGATGATTCTGTCCAACAGCACTCCGACGGGCCGAGGGCAAATGGCAAAGCCAACAGCAGAAACATCCCACATCTCACCCACCGAAGAAATCCAAAGCTGTTCACACATGTCCTGTTATGGTCATGAGGACCATCTTCTTCGACTGCTCGACGAGTTACTCGAGCGTGGAACCACAATAAATGTGCAGCGCTATGAAGATACTTTGCGGAAACTGCTACACGCCAATCCTATTTTATCAGCAAGAAATGGCACAACACGTCTTAACACTAGGACAGGATAACAGCGAAAGGTAACTTATTCTGAAACTAATAAACGAAGAGCGTAAAGCTTCTTTTGTTCTGCAAATGCTTTACGCATTAATCTCTGGTAGTTGAACTAGTGTCTATATATTCATAAAAAAAATTTATATAATTCCTTTACACTGCCCCCTTGGGTGAATTGTCCGAAGAAATGTCAAATTCCGGGCAATGAGCCCAACCACTTTACACGCTGGTAGTTCTTGACTCCTCTAAACACGTACCTAAATGGCATTGTTCATTTCTTTAATGGAGTTCTCTTCATCATTTAGTTTATATAGTTCTGGTGCTGGCACTGGTACTTAAGCAAGGAAAACAGAACGTACCCTGTAGGGCACACAAAATACTTATATACTAGACACAAAAACTACTACATCGCCCTTTACATTAAATGGCAACAGCCTTGCCGCAGTGGATATACCGGTTCCCGTGAGATCACCGAAGTTAAGCGCTGTCGGGCGTGGTCGGCACTTGGATGGTCGACCATCCAGACCGCCATGCGCTGTTGCCATTTTTCGGGGTGCACTCAGCCTCGTGATACCAATTGAGGAGCTGCTCGACCGATTAGTAGCGGCTTCGGTCAAGAATACCATCATAACGACTGGGAGAGCGGTGTGCTGACCCCACGCCCCTCCTATCCGCATCCTCCACTGAGGATGACACGGCGGTCGGATGGTCCCGGTAGGCCACTCGTGGCCTAAAGACGGAGTGCTTATTTTTGCTTGCCTTTTCATTAAATACATGGATATTACGTTACATCATCTTTTACATCAAATACATGGATATTACATTACATCGTCTTTTAGATCAAATTTATAGTTCAGTTCTTTACGACGATTCACACTGTCATTGTTCCTACGCACAAAAACATCTTCAATCGCACGTTGACAATAACATTACATTTCACAAGTCTTTTCTATGATTCTGCAGTTACATTTTTGCTGAAAACAAGAAAGTTTTACAAGAACGTCGTATATTTTAGTGTATCGATCCAGGCTGTATGGCTGCGAGAGTATCTGGAGTAGTAAGTGGGAGAAATTCTTCCTTATAGTTTCTTATGCTCTCCACTTCCTCCCTCTTCTACCAGGATCTATTTGATAATGTCCTTTCTGGGTTTCATAGTTGTCTCATCATGGGAAAGATAAACATGTAACAAATGAAATTCACAGAGATTAGTACTTATTCTAGCTTAATACTAACATATACACAAACATGGGTACTGTTCAATGAACATGGGTGTCGTTTTTTATATTTTGTTTTGTAACGTGGGACTGTAACAAATGAAATTCACAGAGATTAGTACTTATTCTAGTTTAACATATACACAAACATGGGTAGTGTTCAATGAACATGGGTGTCGTTTTTTATATTTTGTTTTGTAACGTGGGACGTACATCATGAGCTGTAGTTGTAAGACTTTATTTGGTAGGTCAGGAAATAGAGTCTCTACGCCTCTTTGTACTATGGTGAGCGTCCATTTGAACGTAGATTTTTGCTTCCTATACAAATACCCCTCCAGCTTCACGCTGTCAGTCAATAATGTGTCAGTTACAAGCAACCGCATGCGCAACAATGGGTCTGGCGGCACGCTACGTGCCGTTTGGAGTCCGCTAGTCGTGAAAACACCGCCGGATAGCGATGTCGCGCTCGCCGATCAATACATTTCCGTGAAGTGTTTTGTGCAGCGTTCGTAGCGTTTACGAAACTACTGCATCTGCTTCCACTCGTCGTACACCTTGGCCGTGAGAAGGGACCACAGGGCACCTCTTGCGGTCACTGCACGAAGGTAAGTACTGCACTTTATTATTTAGCTTGCCAACGGCACACTGTCCTATACTTGGCACAAACACTCGTGCCGTAACAGGCTTTCTCGATTTACCAAGTCTTCTTTATTTCGAAGGAGAAAGCTTGTGGTATAATAGTATTCTCACTGGTTCCTATGCGTATATCACACATGTCACTAACACTGAATAACTCACTGTCGTTGGGTAACTATACACCGTCCCGTTGATTTTCTTTCTGTCCCAAAAAAAAAAAAAATATATATATAACTCATGAGACCACTGGCTGGTTTCTAGTAGTTTATGCCCACGTTCGGTATTTGCTCCTCTATTCTCTTTCAAAACTTAATCGGGGTACATAATGCTCAAAATAGTTCATTATAGAAGTTGGTAGGCGAATGTGTTCACGGAACATACGTGCCTCTAGTACTACAGTTCGCAATCACGACACTATCTGACATCTGACAGGGCATAAGAGAACACGTTTTCGGGAACAACGGCACTTCCCTAACTTAGGATCGTGCTATAGACGCACTTACACATTGAAATGACACTACAAAAAATGAATGCACAAAAAGTGCTTATAGAAATTGTCCCCAAACGAGGAAAAATCTTCAATTTTTTGGTCCTGTCCTCCTCAGTTGCGCGTAATACTACGGTATGTTGATGATTTTCACTTATGGAAAGAACATATCAGATGTTGGAAGTATGAAACAAACCATTCCACATTTGCAGAGCATTTAAAACACTACAACCATCATCCTACAAACATGGAACAAGAAATGAAAATAATGAGAATAAGCAACCATGACAAACATCTTATACAAATGCAAGAAAACTTCCACATCCAGAAAGCCGTAGCAGAAAACAAACATGTGATAAATGAACAAACACACATCAGCACAGGCTCCTTACTACACTTAATAAAGGAAATGATAACATAAAAAAAGTGCATAACACCAAAATACACACACACACACACACATACACAGCCCCCCCCCTCCAAAAAAAAAAATGCATAACACCAAAATACAGACAGATACACAGCACAAAAAAATATATATATATATATATATCACACCAAAACACACATACACAGGACATAAACAAAAATAAATAATTAAATACAATAAAATTAAATTAAATTAAATAATATGACACCAAAAAACACACACACACACACACACATATACACAAGCGCACACACAAATGCATACACGAACAGACCACAGATACTTCGATAGTTACACTCATAAGTTTGGCAGTAATATTCGATCTTTGGCAAAAACATTTGACAGTCTGCAACAGAAACCAAAACATTGCATTAAAAAAAGCGTTCAGTGCATAGTGCTGTGGAAAGCAGAAAAAACAGCAAATTGGCGCTCATAGGAAGACGAACAAGACCAAAAATGCAACAGGAGCGTAATATGTAAGAAACTGTCTACGCAACCTGTAAGTACAGTTCAAAACATTACTACTTAATAGGAAATACCAACCACCAGAACTGTTTATAACCTATAGGCACAGTGACAAAAATGTAAATAAAATAGCTAACATATGTACATATTACAGGCCACTGATGATGCCTTGCAGAAAATAAAGGCGAAACGCGTATGGCACTAAAATTGTGTTTTATTCAGTTGCTGTCAGACGGTCCATAAGTGAAAATCATCAACATACCGGAGGAAAAATCTGTTCATTTACTACCCGCCAGTTACTGTGGGGGGAAGAATGTCATCTTTATGTCACCCAAGATTGTAACAATGCATGGTACACATCAAGAACAAGTAGAAAGAAATTAAAAAAACATGTAAATAAATCACTATACTGAAATTCATACATAAATAGAAAAATTAGGCCGGCCGGGGTGGCCGAGCGGTTCTAGGCGCTACAGTCTGGAACCGCGCGACCGCTGCGGTCGCAGGTTCGAATCCTGCCTCGGGCATGGATGTGTGTGATGTCTTTAGGTTAGTTAGCTTTAAGTAGTTCTAAGTTCTAGGGAACTGATGACCTCAGAAGTTAAGTCCCATAGTGCTCAGAGCCATTTGAACCATTTTGAGAAAAATTAAAATGTTAGGCAGTACGAACAACAGATTGATAATGAAGCTTGGCCGCTATACTGCTTTCTGAGTCTGTGTCTGTGTTTGTTGTTGTCTACTTGTGTCCATCATTGTATCGCTGGAACGTCTACATCGAACGTGACCCAAGTCCTTTCTTACTCTAATTCTTCACTAAACGTTTCCAACTCGGATTGGACAAAATATTGTAAACATAAGAGAAAACCAGTGCATACATTGCTCTAAAGTCAGCATAGATTCTTGGTACTCTCATGCTGAAGATAAGACCAATTATTAAAACTTTCTGGTGGTATTGAGTGTCAAGTAGTGTACTTCTAAGTGATCTTAGTAATATTCTGTAACGTAGATCGTAGTGACGTAAGAGTAATATAGTTGCTTCTCTTCGCCGATTGAAGTCTCGTAGCTTCTCGATGAACGCCGCCTGTAAAGAATTAAGGTTGTTTCAGCATTGTCCAATTTCTGTGCCGATCAGTTTCCTGTAACTTACCTCGTACATATTTCTTTTACTTTATTCTAGAAGAGACGGTATTTAGTATGCCTCATATCATGTTTACAAATCGTACCTCAGCAGTGTACTTGCACTCAAACGTGACTATAGAGTTGAAAAATTATTTTTATTTCAGTAAGATCACACTAGTTTTTTTTATTCCTAAACTCTATCTTTCGATGCACTTTACTTAGATCAGGTTGTCGTGCGTATGGTGTATAACACGCTAAACTTTCATTAGCTGCCAGAAATCATATCGTCATCGGAGCATTAAAAAAATTTAATATCGATTTGCTCGATATATTCATAAATAAAGCCTAGTGGTGTGAACACGTAAAAAAAAAAAAAAAATTCTGTCTGGAACATGGCATATACTTGCGTGACCGTGTACTTATGCACCTTAGGGAGTCCAATATTTTCTGTAACTTGCCCTGTACCTTATAATCTTGAAACACAAGTGGAAAAAAAACTTACGTCTACTTTGTTCCGAGGTCTGTGCTAATTGTTCGCTCCAGAATCCTTTGGACATTACTTAAAACTAAAATATCAACTGTGATCAGAAACTATTCAGTTAACCTTCCAAGTACATCCTATGTTAACATTGCTAGTCATCAGTTGACGTCTATGTCCTAGATTGCTTGTGTATTGAGTCCACAATCACTGACAAATGTAAACAGAAGTAGTGAAATGCTCTGATTCACGTAGCTGCATAGGAATATATACCTACTTTAACCTAATCGTATTTTTTCTTCTTACCGTAGTTTACTTATTTCACTCGTATGCATAGGTAGATATAAAGTGTGATACTTAAACATGGTGGAATTTCCTCAAGTCTCTGTTTGCATAGAGTCCTTTGATTTTACCATTGTGAGGATACGCAAGTAAATAACATCCGTCATGCGCAATATGTACAATAATGTAGGGACCAGTATATCTTATTTGGCACTTAGCGTTTTTCTTGGCTGACAGGGAAGATTTGGTTCAAATGGTTCTGAGCACTATGGGACTTAACATCTGAGGTCATCAGTTCCCTAGAACTTAGAACTACTTAAACCTAACTAACCTAAGGACAGCACACAATCCATGCCCGAGGCAGGATTCGAACCTGTGACCGTAGCAGTCCAGCGGTTCTGAACTGAAGCGCCTAGAACCACTAGGCCACCGCGACCGGCAGACAAGATTTCACATGGGTCTTAAGTAATACTTTTCCTCTAACCACAAATCTGGTAACACCAGGTAGCTGTTTGTCAAAATGATTCTTACGGCTTGAGCTTGTTCTGTAATAGAGATCAATACCTTTCTTTTAAATCTCTATGTTGTCTTGGAACAGATGGGAAGGAATTAACCCATTCATTGTTTTCTTTCCTAATGTATGTTAATTCCGACGGTGTAATTGTTGTTTCGTAAAGAGGAAGATTATTTACTACCTGTTCAAAAACGTTTAAGTATTCAATCCATTTAGACTGTTTGTTGGCTACATACGTCCTCATAAACCAGTTCAATTCACGAAAAACTCTTGCTATCGGGTTGGATTGCGGGCTATATTTAGATATCAAAATTTGTTTCACCTGCTGCTCTTTTCGAAATTGTTACCAAGCATGGCATGTAAAATTGGTTGCATTATCTGATAAGATCGCCTGCGGTTTCTCAACAGACGGAAAGTAGTCATTTACGTCTAATAATAGGCTTAGTTGCAGTTGTTTTTGTGGCATACAGTTTCACATATTTCGAAAGTACATCATATACACCAATTATATATTTCACCCCTCTTCTTGCATATGGTATAGGACCCATTGCATCTATGCATACCAGAGTGTTTTTGCAGAACGTGTCGTGGGGCCGGACATCCATGTGATATTGATACGTTCTAATAACTCCAGGTTTCTTGTCGAATACGCGTACATAACGTAACAATACACTCCTGAGGTCGTCCTTTCGTTGCTGAGAGATTCCTGTGCATTCTGATATTTTATCCTCAAATTCGTGCTGCTCTACTTTGTACTTGCTGACAGCACATTTCGTTCGAGTCATGGCGTCGAAAGGTGTTGACTTAAAATTTGGATGTGTATGGCTTGACAAGGCTTGGCGTTGCTACTTTTGACTTTTATCAGATCTGCAGTACAGTTCTTCCCATTTATAAACAGATAACACTTCCCAGTTTTTAGGTCAATTTTTGGACATTTTTCTCTTAAGAAGCCCATGCCAAAAATACACCGTTCCGTCAATCCTTCCACTACTAGAAAAATACCTGAAAAACAATATCTTCAATTTGTATTTCGACCATGGTTTGTACCTTAATTAATTTAGATTTTCCACCTATGGCTCATAATATCCTGCAGTTCTGCACTGGATAGGTCGGTAAAGCTTTGTGGCTGTCAATCTCCTTAAACATTGCCCTCGACGTAACACTAATTTTTGCGCCAGTATCCACAAGGATATGAGTGGGTATTTTTCCTACTATAGTCTGTATGCTAGCTTGCACTATACCATCCTCTTCATACAACAGTTGTTCTCCCTCATTGGTTAACAAATCACGCACGTCCGTTTCATCTTGATGTCTTAGCAAGTTATTACCATGGTAGCATGGATCGCCCCCACGACTATTCATGGCCAACATTGGGGAGCATAATGAGGTCACGTTTAGTTTAACGCCACATCATTACTGTTTGTAGGTGTTTCGTTCGTCACTTCTATAATATTCACCCCCGACGTGTTGTTACACCATTGCACATTGCGATCATGATTCTGCCCTGAGTTTACAGGCGTAATGTTACTTTGAGCTTGGGACTGATAGTGTAGATTGCTAATCTGGTACTGCCACTGCACATTTCGTGGGTTAGCCGTGTTGTTGCCAAATTGAGGATGAAAATTACTGTGAGCATTGCCCCACTGACTTCCATTATCGTTCCTATTCCAGTTTCGCTTCCGGTTGCCGCAATAGCCAGAGTTTCTGTCCCCATTTTTTTATTTTTATTTTAAATCCTGGATTAAATTTTTGATTGTAGTTGTTATTGAAATTGCCTCCCGAATTCGGGCCTGGCATATGCGCTTCTGCGGCGGAATCGACAAAAGCCGGTCGTAACTCAGCCGCGCACGCTACATTGTTGACGCCGTACTGCGGCTGGCGCTGCGCAGGCTGGTTGCCACCGCTGCTACGGAAATTATTTTGATTGGTGTGGCTTTGACTTGCGTCTTCATTAATTAAGTCAGTAGAGTCCAAGACAGATAGAAAATACTTCAAATTGCTTTCGAGTACTTGTACTAGCTTTTCCCGAATATTTGGCGGTGGTTTATCTTTCAGAATGCGTAGAACGTCCGTGTGTGTCATTGGTTCATCCCAGAATATTGTTTTATTTAAATATTTCTCAAAGTACTCTCGGAGTGATTCAAATTTTTGATTATATTGGTCAGGGTTGAATAAGTCTTTTCTTAATCTCTCTTGCACGCCATGTGATCAATACTTCGAAAGAAACTCATTTTCAACTGTTCTAATGTCTGACAAGTTTCTGATATTTCCATCGCCCATAACGCTCCATCGCCTTGGATATAACCTGTAACATTGTATCTTTTGCTGTTCCTACCATGTTTTAGGCAATACATTTTTGAATGACTTTACAAAAATTACCAGATTCACGGATTTTTTTCCGGGTAAACACTTGAAATTAACGGTGTTTTAAAAGACTCTCTTCTAACAAAACTGATGACAAAGTGGGTTCAGTTATCTGCTGTTCAAAATCAAAATTCAAATGTGTGTGAAACCTTATGGGACTTAACTGCTAAGGTCATCAGTCCCTAAGCTTACACACTACTTAACCTAAAGTATCCTAAGGACAAACACTCACACCCATGCCCAAGGGAGGACTCGAACCTCCGCCGGGACCAGCCGCATCTGCTGTTCCCTTCTTTCGTCACGGTGTCGTTGGTTACCGTACACTTCATAGTTTGGTGAATACACGAGTACATCCGCGGTAGGATACTCACTGACCGCACTATCGCTCTTACCTGTGGGTATGTTGTCAAGTTCTTCTGCTGCATGTTGGTTTCGTTCTTTCATTGCACCAAATTTCCTGTTTAGTTGCTCGACTATTTGATTCTGCCAACCTGGTAAGTCCTGTGTCAAGGCCTTCTGTATCTGGCCTATGTCAGTTTGTAGTTTAACTACAGATGTGTTTTGTGTAGTGTATACTTGCTCCATTGTGTTACTTATTGCTTTTTGTAGCTCTGTTTTTTCTGTATCTGGCCTATGTCAGTTTGCAGTTTAACTACACATGTGTTTTGTGTTTGTATACTTGCTCCATTGTGTTACTTATTGCTTTTTGCAACTGTTTTTTCTGTATCTGGCCTATGTCAGTTTGCAGTTTAACTACAGATGTGTTTTGTGTATTGTATACTTGCTCCATTGTGTTACTTATTGCTTTTTGCAACTGTTTTTTCTGTATCTGGCCTATGTCAGTTTGCAGTTTAACTACAGATGTGTTTTGTATAGTGTATACTTGCTCCCTTGTGTTACTTATTGCTTTTTGTAGCTCTGTTTCTAGAGTACGCTTTATGTGTTTGTCTTTTTCTTCTAAAAAGTCCACGAATTGCTGTTTCTGCTGTTTTGTCAAGTCCTCAACTTGATTTACAGCTTCCTGCATTTTTGTATTGAGCTCGGTTTGCTGTGCAATCATGGCAATGAAATTTTCATTTAACTTACTTGTCTGATTTGGCACGTCCTTAACTGTGGTTTTCAAATTATCAATATCCCGATTCATACAGTTTAGATCTTCACGCACCACTTCTATTACCTGATCCGCTATCTGTCTTTGTAGTTGCGTCAGTTGTGTCGTCGGAATATTGTGCATTTCAGTAAGGGTTTTTACATCACTGTCTAGCTTGTTCATTTGGTGTGTTACATTCCCCATCTGTGCTGTGACATTTTCTATCTGCGTTGTGACACTTTCGGCCTGTGCATTCATTTGGGCTGCTACATTCCCTATCTGTGCTGTGACATTTTCTGTGTATTCATTTGGAGTGTTACATTCCCTATCTGTGTTGTTATTATTCTTAACATCTGCATAATGCGTCGCTCTGCTGGACCTGGTACATTTGCGGAATCCGGAACAGTTTCTAGAGTTGACACATTTTCGTCTGTCGCTTGCGAGTACCATTAGTCGCTGCAACTGCGGTATCTGTATCTGCAGTGTTTTCTATCTCTGTGTCAGGTATAGGTTGAGCGACGGATTCCTCATCTGACGAATTATCCATCATTTTGGTTTGTGATATTAATTTCACCATAGCTGTATGTACTCGTAAACCAGCGTGCAGCCGAACTTCACTACTATTGCGGCTCGTACCACACGTAAACAAATCACAGATGACGTCGCGCTCTTTCGCGTAATTCAATGTAGTAAAATATGTCTCTGGTAAAACAGTAGACTGATAAATGACTTTTACGCCGCAATCAATGAAAATGATCCGCCACCTTGTAACGCATTCACGTATATTTTACTAGCAGCAATCTACAAAACATCTAAAATAATTGAAATTTTGGAAAAAATGCGTGCTACGCTGTGGGTGTCGGAAAAATGCTATTCAGTCCCACATTTGCGGTCAACTAAAAGCGTAGTAGTGCTGTTGCTCTTATCTTACGTATATTTTTTTGCCGGTCGTTTTCTTAGTAGTCGGTTAAAAATTTGATGTTCCAGAAGTTCCTCCTTTTTTCAAAATTTTCATTTTATGGATATATGTGAATTTTGTGGGCTGATTTCATTAGTAAATTTGGTGATCACACGCAGTTAGCGTAACATGTAAGAGAAACAATTGGTTATAGTCGCAATAATGGATGGGAAAAATTACTTAAATATTTCCACTTAAAATTTGTACTAGATTTCTCTGAAAATTAATAAACTTAATGGCACTCGGTCGCCATTTGTAACGTGTCCTCTTATGTTATTATGTTTTGCTATTGTTATTGATAGAAAAATCTTTATTCAGTCGGTCGTCGAAATTTTGAAATAAAAGTTATTGTGGATGTCGCGTAATAAATATTTCGCGTGAAGCGCTGTTGCGACACAGACAAAGATCAATTATGGAAACTAAGCCATTGAATATTACAAATAATGTTATTAACGAATACGGCCGACTGACTACATCAAATAAGAGGGCACGTACATTCGCGAATGAGTGCTAGAAATAAGCGTTAATACTGTGTAGGAAATTAGTTATAAATATAGTTACGCTTGTACACACTCAAATGTATACGAACATACGAACGGGATAGAGGCATGTACATTTTGAGTGCAATCATCCCCAGTGGCCTGAATAAAAAGAATTACAGTTAAATGCATTTATTCACCTTAGAACGTAAATGCGTGGACTTCGAAATTAAATGAAAAGAAAGGCTACAGGTTCTGAATGTCGCGGCAAATGTATTGAAATTGACGGTAGCGGCCACGAAAGGAAAAAAATGTTCAGACGTGTGTGAAATCTTATGGGACTTATTAACTGCTAAAGGTCATCAGTCCCTACGCTTACACACTACTTAACCTAAATTATTCTAAGGACAAACACACACACCCATGCCCGAGGGAGGACTCGAACCTCCGCCGGGACCAGCCGCACAGTCCATGACTGCAGCGCGTCAGACCGCTCGGCTAATCCCGCGCGGCACGAAAGGAAAAAGATGAACACATTCTATTGTTGAGCAACGTCGCCGCGAAGATCGTCGTCCCCATCTAAATTCTCTCCATAAAATTAAAATAATAGTAATAATTTTCCAGAATTTCAGGAGCTGGGACCCATGGTATCACAAAACACGAAATCGCTCTGCTTCAAAATCACTTTCATTATTTAACCCAATTTTATCAGTAAGAAATGGCACAACACGTCTTAACACTAGGACAGGATAACAGCGAAGGGTAACTTATTCTAAAACTAATAAACGACGAGCGTAAACTTTCTTTTGTTTAGCAAATGCTTTATGCAGTAATCTCTGTTAGTTGAACTAGTGTCTTCATAAAAAAATTATATAATTCGTTTGCAATATCATATGTGTCACGGCCAACCACGATCGTACTTTCATGATGTCATACGACCAGGAATGCTATTGAACCGAATCATCCTCTTGCGCAATGACACCCACCTTCACGCTGCCAATCGGACGGAGGCTACGCTCAGCGATTTGGCTGGAAAACATTCCGACGTGCTCTGCACTGCCTGGATCTTTCACCGTGTGTTTTTTTACATCTTTGGCAAACTGAAGAAAGGCATTCGTGGACGCAATTTCAGCCCGACGAGAAAGTGCAAGAGGGGTGCGGTTGTGGACCCACCAACGGCCGATCGCGTTGTACGAAACAGGAAGTGATCATCTCGTATCCCAGTGGGATAAATGTGTTAGCGTGTGTGGTAATTACTTTTGAGTGGACCCATTCCTAGGGCCTATAGTGGCGGACGTTCGTTTCTCGTTTGACTGTCCCTCATATTATATTTGTATTTCTTGTGAAAGGCCGACTTATCGACGAGTAACCCAGAATTTTACGAAACTTACTCGCTGATTGCAATTTATTTGAAATCAGCTGTATTAGGTTGAGATATTCTAACTACACATGAAAATTTTTGCCGTGCTGGGACTCGGACCCGCATTTCCCGCGTATCGCAAGCGGTCGCCGTAACCCTTTCGGCTATATATGCGTGCTTCCCGGATCTACATCTACAGCTACATCTATACTCCACAAGCCACCTGACGGTGTGTGGCGGAGGGTACTTTGAGTACCTCTATCGGTTCTCCCTTCTATTCCAGTCTCGTATTGTTCGTGGAAAGAAAGATTGTCGGTATGCCTCTGCGTGGGCTGTAATCTCTCGGATTTTATCCTCATGGCCTCTTCGTGAGATATACGTAGGAGGGAGCAATATACTGCTTGACTCCTCGGTGAAGGTATGTTCTCGAAACTTCAACAAAAACCCGTAGCGAGCTACTGAGCGTCTCTGCTGCAGAGTCTTCCACTGGAGTTTATCTATCATCTCTGTAACGCTTTCGCGATTACTGAATGATCCTGTAACGAAGCGCGCTGTTCTCCATTGGATCTTCTCTATCTCTTCTATCAACCCTATCTGGTACTGATCCCACACTGGTGAGCAATATTCAATCAGTGAGCGAACAAGTGTACTGTAACCTACTTCCTTAGTTTTCGGATTGCATTTCCTTAGGATTCTTCCAATGAATCTCAGTCTGGCATTTGCTTTACCGACGATCAACTTTATATGATCATTCCATTTTAAATCACTCCTAATGCGTACTCCCAGATAATTTATGGAATTAACTGCTTCCAGTTGCTGACCTGCTACATTGTAGCTAAATGATAAAGGAACTTTCTTTCTGTGTATTCGCAGCACGTTACACTTGTCTACAATGAGATTCAATAGCCATTCCGCGCACCATGCCTCAATTCGTTGCAGATCCTCCTGCATTTCAGTACAATTTTCCATTGTTACAACCTCTCTATATACCACAGCATCATCCGCAAAAAGCCTCAGTGAACTTCTGATGTCATCCACAAGGCCATTTATGTATATTGTGAATAGCACACGGTCCTATGACACTCCCCTGCGGCACACCTGAAATCACACTTACTTCGGAAGACTTCTTTATGGGAATCTCGATATACCACATTGACTACATCCCCTAATTCTCGCAACAGTACATGGATTCCCGAAATAGTAAGAAAGAGACAACAGCTTTATTATTATCGCCATTTTGCCCGTCTACAATTTTTACAATGACATGCATGCTTGTCTGAAGGAACAGACATTGTAAAAATAAACTATTGTACGTAGCTCTCTATATTTGTTTCTGTCTGGAATTTAGTCCAGCTTTACAGAACCTAATATGAACTGAATTGTAACTGATCTGAATACAGCTTGACTTTGTATTAAATGCGCAACGGAAGAAAAGCAATTATCTGGCTCTAAAATATTCACTTACCTCGAAACTAACTTAAGGACATCACACACATCCGTGCCCGAGGCAGGATTCTAACCTGCGACCGTATCGGTCACGCGGTTCCAGACTGAAGCGCCTAGAACCGCACGCCCACACCGGCCGGCTACAGTGCAGTGGGTAGAGTAACTATTCCTATGAAATTATATTCCCAGACAACGATTTTAGAATGAAATGTATTCAAAAGCAAACAGTGATACTTCGCGTGATCTTCATGCACGACATGGGTCTGAATAATACTATGGTTAAAGTGAAGAATGATCTTAAAAAAGGTACAAAGTTAACAGTGAATTTCTATAAAAAATCACCAGCTTAATCAGTTAATACGCAAATCCATGACTCAGGGAAGTGGGGTGGTCTTTCTCTCAGCTCTGAGGAAATTAACTAGCTGACAATCTTTCCTAACTGCGTAATGCTGCACTCTCATCTCAAACTTGGCTTCTCTACAAAAATAATAACAGTGTTCAAAATATATATTCCTTTCAGCTTTCAATGTATTTATTATATTCATCTGCCCTTTCCTCATCTAATAGATATAATCACAAGCACTAGTAAACACGTCCATTATCTACCGCACTTCAGCTGAGAATGTATCAGACTGCGTAGGGGCAAAGACTGTGCCACGACAAGACCAAAGATTGTTTTACAGTAACGTAACTTGCTCTGTCTCTGACGTGAACATCGATGACATAAAAAAAAATATCATTTGCACTACGTAATCCAGAGTACTTGACATTCGATTTTGCTCCCTAACGGTCAGTTCATGCATTTATCCCAGTAATTTGCTGCTGGTCTGTCACTCGTTTGTATCCTTCTCCTTTCCCTTATTATATTGTTTATGAAATTATTTCTACTGCTTCAGTCACAATTTTCTAAAATTTAAGTAGCACAATGCGTGTCACAGTTTTCTGGAATTAGGTCCACTGCAATAAAGACCTCTTTCCCTCACTTCGCATGCTAAATTTACCCATGTTATATGGAATGTTTTTAGGTTTGCGACTGTGTTGAGTCTAATATACAGTTGCGTAACTGAAATGCACCTGATGATGGTAGCATGGTGCTAAAATGCGTCATGACGATTACAACTTAGTAAGAAGTGACAGAAATAGTAATATTATTTGCCGGCCGAGGTGGCCGAGCGGTTGTAGGCGCTGCAGTCAGGAACCGCGCGGCCACTATATATATATATATATATATATATATATATATATATATATAAACTATTAATGAATTGCTTATGCATGTTGGTGAAGGCGGATCGCTCTCCAATTGTACCGCCTCCATGTTTCCGTTTGTTTAACAGGGTGTACCAAAGCTCTTCCGTCCGCACTGATTTTCGACGATGTTATAAGTTGCGCTAGGGACCGCATCTACCTTCTTTCGAAGTTAGCAGGCAACTACGCTGTTACGCGGCGGCTCGTTTCGGCCCATTCAACGTCTGTTCTTCAAGTGTAACGAGCGAGTAACGGAGTTTATATTTCATACCTGCCACAGCAAATTTGTGTTCGTGGGGTCTCTATTCTAATTCGAACGTTTGACTTACGGTATACGTGTTCGTTTCGGAATATCGTTTCTACGTCTTCCGTTAACTATACGTGGTTAACATTATGAAGATAATTAATAACATTTGTGAAATACAACTTTGTTTGTGGAAAACATAATGATGTTCGAAGTCGCCAGTTTTTCCACGACAAACGACTTTCAAAAACTTATTATATGCATAATTGTTTCAACTGATTGCCGGGAATTATATATATATATATATATATATATATATATATATATATATATACATTAGAATTACAAAAAAAAACACTAAAAAAAAAAAGGGTGCATGGCGCGAGATTCGATCCGGCGACCTTCGGATTACGAACCCGAGCGCTTACCGCTGCGCCACGACGCTGTGGAAACTTATTAATCGTATAGAGTATTTCACCGCAACGGTTTCTTTTAACTGTCGATTTTCTCGACAACGGCTGAGAAGTGCACCTTGGTGCTTTGCCACATTACACCTCTGGCCATGAGCTTTTATTATGCGCAGTGTGAATCGAATCTGGATTTCACAATTGGCGGCCTCCCCTTGTGAGATCGCCACGACTTGTAGCAATTGTTTAGGACCCGATTGTTATTCAATTTTGGAAGTCCAATTTGCTGGTGCGAACAATATTGGCGAATTTGAGACATCCAAAGCTGTACGGTCGTGAAAAGTAAGAAAACAAGCCAATTATTCCAGAAACATACAGGATGACGCACGAAATGTGTTACCATTTTGTTTTTGAATATAAACTTTATTGTCAATACAATCTGAAAGTAACATATACTAGAATGAAGAGCCGTCCATGGAGATTTGCTCTATATCAGCACATGCTCAATATGTCCACTATTTCGTTTCCTAACTTCCTTCAAACGAACGCTGAAGTTGGTGATTACCCTACGGACATGTCCCGTAATTTCACTGCAAGCTTGAAGAATAAGTCTTCTGAGCTCCATTAAATCACGTGGACATTTCGGGAAAATTTTGTCCTTCAGGTACCCCCAAAGAAAAAAGGTCACATGGATTGAGGTCTGGACTATTGGGGGGTCCAATTTTGTCCGTCATTGAAGCGACCTGGAAACCTGAGTGAAATAATCCGCATGTCGAAATGCTCGTGTAAAAACTCCAACACAGTGTATGCAGTATGTGGCCTTGCTCCATCTTCCATGAACCACTGCGTGTTGTAGGGCAAGGCAGTGGCAAGAAGCTGTGGAATTTAATGGTGCTCAGAAGACTTATTCTTCAAGCTTGCAGTGAAATTACGGAAGACGTGTGCCGTAGGGTAATCACTAACTTCAGTGTTCGTTTGAAGGAGATTAGGAAACGAAATGGTGGACATATTGAGCATGTGCTGATATAAAACTAATCTCCATGGACGGCTCTTCATTGTAGTATATGTTCCTTTTAGATTGTATTGACAATAAAATTTATATTCAAAATCAAAATGGTAACACATTTCGTGCGCCACCCTATATAATATTTCGTGCGAACTGTAGATTTTTAATTCATAGTCAATTTAACTCTCCAGTAGCGTTAAAGTATCAAGCTGGATGGTTGATTCAGTTAAGTAATTCTCATCATATCTTACAGCGCTGCAGTCCTTCCAATAAACACCGCCCAGACTAAATCGTTTTTCTGCTCCAAGAGTCTCGCATTCGTGGCTTCTGCCTCCCTTTCTGTTGTGTTGGCAGAAGAGCCAACACCGTGTTAATAATGGAGACCGAAATGCACGCGTTTTAGCTCACGCAGGCTGGCGTGAGGAGGGAAGGACTATACTGACGTGAGGTCTGGAACATGACAAGGAATTAGAATTCAGAAAGCGGACGGAAGTAGTTTGATACTTAACTTTAATCCATTAATGATGAACGTCGCTCTTGACGGTACATGATTCACAATATTATCAGTTCAGAATACATTCTTGAATAATATGGCGCCTTGCTAGGTCGTAGCAAATGACGTAGCTGAAGGCTATGCTAAACTGTCGTCTATGCAAATGAGAGCGTATCTAGCCAGTGAATAATCGCTAGCAAAGTCGTCGTACAACTGGGGCGAGTGCTAGGGAGTCTCTCTAGACTAGACCTGCCGTGTGGCGGCGCTCGGTCTGCAATCAGTGATAGTGGCGACACGCGGGTCCGACGTATACTAGCGGACCGCGGTCGATTTAAAGGCTACCACCTAGGAAGTTTCTAGCATTTGTAGACTTAGAGAAAGCTTTTGACAATGTTGACTGGAATACTCTCTTTCAAATTCTAAAGGTGGCAGGGGTAAAATACAGGGAGCGACAGGCTATTTACAATTTGTACAGAAACCAGATGGCAGTTATAAGAGTCGAGGGGTATGAAAGGGAAGCAGTGGTTGGGAAGGGAGTAAGACAGGGTTGTAGCCTCTCCCCGATGTTGTTCAATCTGTATGTTAAGCAAGCAGTAGAGGAAACAAAAGAAAAATTCGGAGTAGGTATTAAAATCCATGGAGAAGAAATAAAAACTTTGAGGTTCGCTGATGACATTGTAATTCTGTCAGAGACAGCAAAGGACTTGGAAGAGCAGTTGAATGGAATGGACAGTGTCTTGAAAGGAGGATATAAGATGAACATCAACAAAAGCAAAACGAAGGTAATGGAATGTAGTCGAATTAAGTCGGGTGATGCTGAGGGAATTAGATTAGGAAATGAGACACTTAAAGTAGTAAAGGAGTTTTGCTATTTGGGGAGCAAAACAACTGATGATGGTCGAAGTAGAGAGGATATAAAATGTAGACTGGCAATGCAAGGAAAGCTTTTCTGAAGAAGAAAAATTTGTTAACATCGAGTATAGATTTAAGGGTCAGGACGTCATTTCTGAAAGCATTTGTATGGAGTGTAGCCATGTATAGAAGTGAAACATGGACGATAAATAGTTTGGATAAGAAGAGAATAGAAGCATTCGAAATGTGGTGCTACAGAAGAATGCTGAAGATTAGATGGGTAGATCACATAACTAATGAGGAATTATTGAATAGGATTGGGGAGAAGAGAAGTTTGTGGCACAACTTGACCAGAAGACGGGATCGGTTGGTAGGACATGTTCTGAGGCATCAAGGGATCACCAATTTCCTATTGGAGGGCAGCGTGGAGGGTAAAAATCGTAGAGGGAGACCAAGAGATGAATACACTAAGCAGATTCAGAAGGATGTAGATTGCAGTAGGTACTGGGAGATGAAGAAGCTTGCACAGGATAGAGTAGCTTGGAGAGCTGCATCAAACCAGTCTCAGGACTGAAGACCACAACAACCTCAACAACAACCTAGGAAGTGTGGTGTCTGGCGGTGACACCACACTTTCCATGACGCAACAAGCCCAGAAATAGGCGGGAAGGGAGTCTCACGGATTCGACGGTGGTATGAGAACTGGCGACACCCTCCGCGTCACCGCCCAGCGTTTCTCAGAAAGCGGCCGGTCGTGTGCAGCTTTGCTGACTGCGACGTGGGGCGAGCGATGGCTGGAAGGCTCTCGTCCGGAGTTGACGCTGCGAGTAGTGGGGCAAGAGGCGAGGCGTGGGCTGGTTATCGCAGCGGCGAAAACACGGGCGGCAGCGCAGCGCGTTCGTGCCCGCTGGCTTCCAGGAAAGCTGGCGTTCCGCGCGCCACTGTGGCTGCCGCGGGCCACGGATGTCGCCGAGGACAGCAGCCTAGAGAAAGCTGGCTCAGCACCGCCTCACGCCAACACAGGCTGTGGCGGCGGTCTGCTGTGGGCTATATTCGGGTCAGTTGTAGTTCTATGCCGTTATCCTGTTCTTATCAGGGTGTCTACGACCCGGGAGATCCGGGAAAAACTCGGGAATTTTTTCATCCGGGGAAAAACCCGGGAATCCTTTTGAATTTCGGGAATTTTTCATTGTTTTAGTTTTCAGTTAAATTTTTGTGATTTTGACTGGTAAGAGCCAATACACTGACAAAAAAATTTACTGTATCCCGCTTCTGCAGAATAATACTGCAGCAACAAAACATGAACGAGAGAAAAGAACGAAAATAAAACTTAAGTGGCAACGAAAATGCGCCCTATACAACAACAAAACACAGTGCTCATACAAGCGTCTGCCAACAGCAAAGTGTGTCAAAGGCTTTAGGAAGACTGTGCAGTGCTTCTTAATAACAAATTGCATCCAATGAGCGTGACGCGACAGTTTTTTTTACATTAGAATCGTTTTAATGCAAGATCTTTTAATGTTTCACACGCACGAACATGCGGGCTTCCTGTTTCACCGTAGCTGCGCAAGTGCAGTGACGCCTGTTATCTGGCGCTCTCTGGCAACTTCTGAAACGTACCTTTCTAATGGGTCACGGGAAAATATTGCGAATATTGCTTTGAAAAGCGTAAAGTAAATTTCCTTTTATGTAAGATAAACTATGTGAGAGAGTGTACGACGAATTTCTTAAATCACAGAGCGTTTGGATCTCATTTAAATATCAACTCTTTGGGGACGACCACCTGAAGAATTTCGAGCCCAGAAGATGAGACATTTATGTCGTTATTAAAAATTTTACTGGCACATTTATGTGATGTATGACGCGCAAAAAGGATCAACAATACAGTAGAGCGTCGATTATCCGAACGTGGGTCAACCGAAAGGCGCTGCTGACCGGCCAAGCCGCCAGTCGCTGTGTTTCAGCAATCAGCACACTTCTGTCGGCTTGGCACTGGCAGTAGAAGTAGCGGCAGTATCAAAGCTGTTCACAGCAACAGCGGCGCCAGCTTAGAGTTGAGGCGTGCCGCTCTGCGCAGTTTGAAGGATTGCGCGCCCCCAAGAAGAGCTTCTCACGGTGCAAACAGTCACCTTCTGTTCTCTGTTACGACCACTTGTGTGCTGCTGCGTGAAGAAGTGAACTTGACGATACAAAATGCTTAAACGTAAACGTGTTGTCCTTTCTATGAGGGACACGTACGAGATTATTAAAAGGTTAGAAGAAGGTGAATCTGCAACCACTTTATCCAATGAGTACAAGGTGGGGAAGTCGACAATTGCAGTTCGATTATCCAAACAAACCAGTTTTCCTAACACCCATGTCCCCCAATTACTTCGGATAATCGACGCTCTACTGTATATGTGGAAGTTTAGCTTCTCTTGCAGCTTATTAATCTTAGAGACCAATATTATATGTGATCGCTTTGCTTTTCTTGTAGCAACAATTGTACATTAATTTAAGCCATTAATTTTTCTTATTTGTGTGTTCGCGCTGCTTAAGAGTGATCTTGCTATTGGCTGACTACATCACATGTCAAATGCTGTCATCAGCTGGCGAGATCATGTCACATGAGCTGTGACTGGCTTACAAAAGCGCGTCGCAATCTCGATTTTAATGCTTCGGAAAGTAACATGTGGTGTTTGGTGGAATTCGAATTTATACCTTCCTAACACGGATATATGCAGTGTATATGTTGCTGCACATCAAGGATCTTTCCAAAACGTGTTTTTTCCCCCTCAGTTTCATTTTCTGAAGTGCCGGGAAATTCTACGCCGGTGTATAAAACCATAAACCATAAAAGGATTGATAAGTGCCGAGAAAAAGTATACTGTCACTTAACACGGAAAAAGTGTATTTTCACCCCGGAGAAAGTGTATTTTCAACCGGGAAATCCGGGAAAAACCCGGGAATTATTTTTCCTTGTCCATGTAGACACCCTGCTTATTTATTTAAATCATTCTTTTTTTTTTTTTTTTTTTTTTTTTTTGAGATGGTGACCTCCAGAAATGCAGCAACATGCAAGATAATACTGATCCTACGACTTAAACAATCCTGCAATCCTGGGATAACTACCAATATCGTGTCGGACTACCTTCTATCCGGAGTGGTGCAGCATCTCGATTCAACAAGTCGTTAGAAGTCCTCTGCAGAAAGACTGAGCCATGCTGTGCCACCTATAATTGAAGCATTGCAGGTACACGGTTTCGTGCACGAAAAGACCTCTCGATTACGTCTCCAAAATGTTCGACGAGATTCATGTAGGGCGATCAGGGCGGCCAATTCATTTGCTCGAATTATCCAGAAGGTTCTCCAAATCGATCGTGAACAATTATGATCCAGTGACATGGCCCATTGTCATTCATGAAAATTCCCTCGTTTTTTTGGAACATGAAGTCCATGAGTGGCTGCAAATGATCTCCAAGTGTCCGAACACAACTACACTACTGGCCATTAAAATTGCTACACCAAGAACAAATGCAGATGATAAACTGGTGTTCATTGGACAAATATATTATACTAGAACTGACGTGTGATTACATTTTCACGCAATTTGGGTGCATAGATCCTGAGAAATCAGTACCCAGAACGCCTGGGCATTGAGTCAAACAGAGCTTGGATGGCGTGTACAGGTACAGTTGCCAATGCAGCTTCAATACGATACCACAGTTCATCAAGATTAGTGACTGGCTATTGTGACAAGCCATTTGCTGGGCAACCATTGAACAAGACGTTTTCAATTGGTGAGAGATCTGGAGAATGTGCTAGCCAGGGCAACAGTCGAACATTTTCTGTATCCAGAAAGGCCCGTACAGGACATGCAACATGCGGTCGTGCATTATCCTGCTGAAATATAGGGTTTCGCAGGGATCGAATGAAGGGTAGAGCCACTGGTCGTAACACATCTGAAATGTAACGTCCGCTGTTCAAAAGGCCGTAAATGCGAACGAGAGATGACCGAGACGAGTAACCAATGGCACCTCATACCATCACGCTGGGTGATACGCCAGTATGGTGATGACGAATACACGCTTCCAATGTGCGCTCACCGCGATGTCGCCAAACACGGATGCGATCATCATGATGCTGTAAACAGAACCTGGATTCATCCGAAAAAAATGGAGTTTTGCCATTCGTGCACCCAGGTTCGTCGTTGAGTACACCATCGCAGGCGCTCCTGTCTGTGATGCAGTGTCAAGGGTAACCGCAGCCATGGTATCTGAGCCGATAGTCCATGCTGCTGCAAACGTCATAGAACTGTTCGTGCAGATGGTTGTTTTCCTGCAAACGTCCCCTTCTGTTGACCCAGGGATCGAAACGTGGCTGCACGGTCTGTTACAGCCATGCGGTTAAGATGCCTGTCATCTGGACTGCTAGTGATACGAGGCCGTTGGGATCCAGCACGGCGCTCCGTATTACCCTCCTGAACCCACAGATTCCATATTCTGCTAACAGTCATTGGATCTCGACCAAAGCGAGCAGCAGTATCGCGATACGATAAACCGCGATAGGCTACAATCCGACCTTTATCAAAGTCGGTACGTGATTGTACGCATTTTTCCTCCTTACACGAGGCATCACAACAACGTTTCCCCAACAACGCTGGTCAACTGCTGTTTGTGCATGAGAAATCGGTTGGAAACTTTCCTCATGTGAACACGTTATAGGTGTTGTCACCGGCGCCAACCTTGTTTGAATGCTCTGAAAAGCTAATCGTTTGCATATCACAGCATCTTCTCCCTGTCGGTTAAATTTCGCGTCTGTAGGACGTCATCTTCGTGGTGTAGCAATTTTAATGGCCAGTAGTGTATTTCCAGTTAGTGACCTAATCTATTCCATACAAAGACGGTGCACAACATTATCGAGCCACTTCCAGCTTCCTCTGTGCCTTCTTGACAACTTGGGTCAATGGCTTCATGGGGTATGAGCCGCATTCGAACCCTACCATCAGCTCTTACCAACTGAAACTGGGACTCATCTAACCAGGCTACGGTTTTCCAGTCGTCTAGGGTCCAACCGATGCGGTCACGAGCCTAGAAGAGGCACTTCAGGCGATTTCCTCCTGAAGAAAATTGTATTTAACGACCGGTCGATATAGAGGCAGAGCACAGGCTCGGGTTATGTCAGACATGTGGAAGAAAATCGGCCGTGGCCTTTCGAAGGAACCATCTCGCATTTGTCAGGAGCAATATTGGGAAATCACGGTAAACCTAAATCCGGATGGCCGGACGCAGGTTTGAACAATCGTCCTCCCGAATGCGAGTCCCGTGTGCTAACCACTGCGTCCCCGCGCTCGGTGATGTCGAGATGCCAGCAAAGGCACTTGCGTCGGTCGCCTGCTGCCACGATCCATTACTGCCAAATTTCGCTGCGGTGTCCTAACGGATACGTTCATCGAGCGTCCCACAGTGATTTCAGTGATTATTTCACACGATGTTGCTTATCTGTCGGCACTAACAACTCTACCCAAACGCCGCTACTCTTGTTTGGCCACTGCGTTGTCCATGCTGAGAGGTAATGACTGAAATCTGGTATTCTCGGCACACTCTTGACACTGCGCATCTCGGAATATTGAATCCCTCACGATTTACGAACCGGATGTCCGTTGCGTCTAGCTCATGCTATATGAGAGCTATGTCTTCAAAAATAAATGAAACGTTGTTCAGAAGCGAGTAGATTTAAATCACAGATTGTGTGTAGCGAAAACCAGAAAATGTTACGTACGTCCAAAGGTTATTCACCTTTTCACACAAAAGAGAAGCGACGTCTTGACCTTCTGATGTTCACTTCAATTCTTCTTGTGCTTACTTAGTGAACTGAGGTATGTGTAATTGCTAATTTGCGATTATTCTTGAATAACAAGTTAATTTTCTTATAACTGTTTCTCCAGTCATTTGTAGAATCCTTTACGATCACATCAGCTAATTTGCTTTATTAGTTCGAATATTTCAGGTATGTGTGTCAGGACTGTGCACACATTGTTTGGAAGCGGAAGGGCCGATAGCTTATCACGTCGTATCGTTTCACTATTATGTCCACACAAAGTCGAACCCTTGCATTATTTGTCTACGAAGTCGAATTCACACATTTTGCCACCTTGTTCGTGGGTATCAATGTAAAATATTTTCACGGTGAATGGTTTCAAACAATGACGATGTACAATAGCCACCAGGTCCTGATACACAGTTACGATGGTATAAGTAAAACAACAAAGTGAATGAGAGTCATCCACGGCCTTGCCACAGTGGTACCACCGGTTCCCGTCAGTATATTTCCAGTGTAATTATAGAAGTTTATTTCTGTTCTTATAGTACGGGCTACATTCGAACTGTCTGTTCTTCGCACAGTTGACTTCCATACACTAGGTCAACTTAGCAAAAATTGTTTCGAATGATAAACAGCCCACAGTTGCCCTAATTATATTTATACTACATCTTGACCAAGGTTTCAAATATAATAATTTAGCCTTCTTCAGAAGTCATAAGCTTTTAAAAATGAGAAACGTCTTAGCACAGAGGCTGCGTCACGATCAATAAAATAAAATAACTTCAACAGACATAAGCCTCATACAATGTAGGCTTCTACGGCCGGTGTTGTCTTCAGTTAAAATTTCCTGGCTGAGAGGCCGTGGTCGATGTATAAAATTTTCACCTATCGTTTCGTCTCCATCTGCGGGAGACATCTTCTGAGGTCCATCCCGCAGATGGAGACGAAACGTTAGGTGAAAATTTTATACATCGGCCACGACCTCTCAGCCCGGAAATTTTAACTGGAGACATAAGCCTGTATCGATCATAAGGAAAACTATATACGGCACCGTATGTGCTCCGCCACTACATCTGTTATACTAGGCGCACCATCGTCAAAATCCGCTGGGCTAAGACATTTTTCATTTTTAAAAGCTTATGACTTCTGAAGAAGGCTATATTATTATAGTTGAAACCATGGTCAAGATGTAGTATAAACATAATTAGTGCAACTGTGGGCTGTTTATCATTCGAAACAATTTCGTAACGGTTGCTGGTGTTGCTGCCATGATGAAATTAATTAGCAAAAATATTTGCTAACTTATCACACTGGAATTATTTTGCAATCCCGTGAGAAAGACCAAGGCAATAGTTCAAAAATAAACGTAGTCATTCGAAACTAGTCACCAGCCAGGAATATGTATGCCACTGTGACAGAAAATTAAATAAATAGTAAATTTATGTGTTAAGGTGTCTTTTTTGATGATGTAAGGTAGATTGAACAGCTAATGAGGATGTATTGAATCAAAATAGAAAAAAAAAAAGAAATTCGTGGAGCAACTGGATTGAAAGCAGGGTTCGGTTAATAGGACACATCCTGAGGCAGGAAAGTGTGGGTGATAAATGCAAAGGGAGAATAAGGCATGAAAACAGAGTATAGGTTGCAGCTGTCATGCTGCGATTTTGAGGCTTGCAGAGGAGAGAGGAGAGAGAAGAGCTGCTTACACCACAAAACAACAACAGCTGACGAATGGCTGACGAGGAGTAAGAGGTGAACCATTAGCGACGTTTTCCGTACACTTAAGATGTTATGGAGCAGATATGTAGACATGGCTACAAACAATGCATCCTCAGGGATAAATGACTTGGTTCATAAAATTGCGCCTCCAACTGCAAAATGGAATATTTTGAGAGCACTATTCCAAGACACGCCAGTCGTCTGTAGACGATTTTGAGTGGAGAAGCTTCACAATGCTACTAAATCAAGTACTGACAGTTCAACAGCAACGAACATCATCCATAATTCGATGATGAAAAAGTTTGCATAGTCTGTTTTACACAACTCAATTAAGATTTTCAACACTATGCGGTACGAGTAACATCTCAAGTTGTTTTATACCCACATTTAAATTTCCCAAGAATTTTTCTAAAGACTCGTGCTTAGCATCCCAAAATTTGGTCTATGCGAAAATTATTAATAATTTAACGACGATGCACGTGTACTTCACTTTCGCCTTTCAACAACAGATATTTTTGTGAAGAACACAGTAGCCTACCACAAAGTTCAAGTGAATATTTTGATTGTAGATACGAAGAACTTGGAGTTTCTCTAAAGTCTACGTGAGCAGTACACTGGGTGTACAATAAACGCTTTTACACACTTTTAGGGGCAGATTCCACATGCCAAAACAAGGAAAAAACTCTGTATAAACAAACTTTTATTTTCGTATCAGAAACATACATGTTATGTATACAGTTATGACTACATTACTTTTGCCCAAAACTTGGCCACTTCCTATGCATTTTCTGCTCCCTGACGAAGTTGATGTTCTGTGCAGGAGACTAGATACAGCCGACATTGAAACATACGATGAAGAGTCCGGTCTTCTGCACAGCCGCACTGAATACCATCCAGATCAACGTAGCCACATCTTGCCAAATTAACCTTCGATCAGCAGACTTGAGACCTCAGTCTGTTCAGGGACTTCAAAGCCGTACATTTCTCATCATAGAGCGAGGGAGAGTTTTGAAATTCTATCCCAGCCAGGGGGAAAGTAGGTCGCAGGCCTCCATGTTTGCAACCTAGCTTTTTCAGCAATTTTTCCAAGTGCCGTCGATTTCTTAGGATTATCCTTCTTGACTTTTCTCCTACTACAATTTTTTTATTTCCTCATTTTACAAAATTTTCTAGGCATAAACTCATGACAGATGTTAAGATTGTTCTCAGGGTTCTTAAAGCTGCATGCCCTCCTCGTATTGTGGAAGGTTGCATCCTTTCAGACTCACATGGACGGTGTCGAATAGTTCTGCACGCTACTATGACATATAATCAACAGCTCCCCCCCACCCCCCACCCCCCCAAATTAAGAAAGTTTGCTGCATAAACCAACCACTTTAGGTATCAAATGCGAGTCAAGTTGACATTATGTTTAATAAAATGCAACAATTACAAAGTACACCACTAATAGGAGCTCATAAATACACATTAATGACGTACATGGGGAACATATCAGATTGGATCAGTAATTTATTTAAAAATTCCGAAATAACAATAGCATTTGAAACCAACAATACTTTGCAAAGTATTAAGACATACTGTGGGTAATGATAACGATAGATTTCTCAGATCAGGGGTTTACAAGATCGAATGTGGTGATTGTAGAAAAATATACATTGACCAAACAGGCCGGAGCTTTACTATACGATACAAAGAACATACATCAGGTACCGCACGAGCAAAATCGGTCTTCGGCCATCACATAAATTTTAATAAGCGTGCTGAAGGGATGGTACAACAGAATTTGCAAGTCCTTCATTAGACTAATAAAGGTTTATTATTAAATATTTTGGAGGAGATCGAGATATATGCCCATTATAGAGATGAACCGTCAGTGCTTCTCAACGAACAGTTGGATTTTCGTGAAAAGCATTTTTATGATCTCTTTGGCGAAATTCTACGAACATGCATGTACTCTTTTGTTCAGAAAACCATAGGACCCAGTTGTATCCATGGCAGAAATGTACCTTAGAACAGTACATACATATTTATATCACAATCTTAAACTTCCAACTAGAAATATTACGAAATATGACTCCATTTTTAATAAATCAGTTTTATGACATTTTAAAAAGTGCATATAATATCATAGCACTCTGCAGCTGATCATTCCATTATTGCATATATCACCAGTCGCAAATAAAGTTGATATAAGACAGACAGACAGACTGAATCTAGCACAGGTGTATACTTGCAGTCCAATCACCAGTGGCAAATAAAGTTAATATAAGACAGACAGACTGAATCTAGCACAGGTGTATACTTGCAGTCGAATCACAAATCACATATCGATATGATGCCAAAGACCTTCACAACTTCGCTGACTTTGAAACCATTTTGGTAGTACCACCTTAGCCCATAGAGGGCACACTGAGTATACATCGTAGGTACAGTTATTTTAAAACTTTTAATTCATATTTTATACAATATTTAAGTAGTTCCATGGTTGTAAAGAGATATTTTATACATAACTATTTTGATGTTATTATTGTACTCTGTTTTTTTATGTTTTGACGATTATGTGAACCCGTTTTACACTGATTGGTTGACGTGAGGTAGAGGGAGAAGAGGTAGGCGGAGCATCTTCGTATTTAAGCGTCTGGCCGTCACTTGCTGGCACCAGTTGACATCCCAGCAGCTGAGAAGAGTGCTACACCTACCATCTTTTAAGGATGCCATGGGTATAACAAGTCTTATTGTATTTCATCCATATGAGCATATTGTATTTTATTGTCAATCTAGCAAGGTTTCTATTACTTTCTAAATTAAGTTAAAAGTCTGATGATGGTTATGTGATATGACCGAAACCGGTCACCTATGTTCTTGTAGCATATGTGGTGCGATCAAGACTGAATTTTAAAAAGAATAATTCTTATAAACTGTTTATAGTCCACGTTTCACTTCTATACATGCTTCCACTCCATACAAATACATTCAGAGAAGACTCCCTGACCCTAAAATCTGTCCTCGATGTTAACAAATTTCTCTTCTTCAAAAACTCTGTGTTTGCTATTGCCAATCTACATTTTACATCCTCCATACTTTGACCATCACCAGTTGGCTACCCAAATAGCAAAACTCATTTACTGCTTGAAGTGTCTCAATTCCTAATCTGACTCAACCAGCATCAAGTGATTTCGACTACATTCAATTATCCTCGCTTTGCAGTTTTTGATGTTCGTCTTACATCCTCCTTTCAAGACACTGTCCATTCTGTTAAATTGCTCTTCCAAATATTTTGCTGTCTCTGATAGAATTACAGTATCATCGGCAAACCCCTGCTACCTTCAGACGCTCAAAGAGAGGATTCCAGCCTACATTGTCAAAAGCATTTCTCTAAGCCTACAAATGCTACAAACGTAGGTTTAATCTCCTTCATCTGTCTTCTATGAGAAGTTGTAGGAACAGTATTGCCTCGCGCGTTCCTAAATTTTTCCGGAATCCAAACTGATCTTCCCCGATATCGGCTTTTACCAGTTCTTCCATTCTTCTGTAAAGAATTCGTGTTAGCATTCTGAAACCACAACTTATCAAACTAATAGTACAGCAGTATTCACACCTGTCAGCACCTGCTGTCCTTGGAATTGGTTATTACATTCTTCAAGAAGAATGCGGGTCTTTCGCCTGCCTCCTATATCTTGCACACCAGATAGAATAATTTTGTCTTCTCCAAAGGTCTTTTTAGTTTTCCTGTAGGCGTAATCTATCTTTCCCCTAGTGAAATATGCTTTTAAACTATTACATTTGCCCTCTAGACATACCTGCTTAGCCATTTCGCACTTACTGTCAGTCTAATTTTTTAGACCTTTGCGTTCTCTTTCGCCTGCTTCGTTTATTGTATTGTTGTATTTTCTCCTGTCGTCAGTTAAACTCAAGACATATTGTGTTACCCAAGAATTTCTACTAGCCCTTATCTTTTTACCTATTTGATCCTCTGCTGCCTGCACTACTTCATGTTTTAAAGCTGCTTATTCGTCTTCTACTATATTCCTTTACCCTGTTCTTGTCAATCGCTCCCTAATGCTCCCTCTGAAACTCTCTAAATCTTTGATTCTTTCAATTTATCCAGGTCCCATCTCCTTAAACTCCTACTGTTTTGCGGTGTCTTCAGTTTTAATCGACACTTCATACCCAATAAATTGATGTCAGAGTTCATATCTTCCCCTGGAATTGCGAAAGTACCGCATTTAAATGGTAGTGTAGTCGCACTGCATATGACTTGGTTTTAACTATTTGCCGTTCAATCAGCTACATCTGCACATGTACGAAAACGGTTCTGAGCACTTAACATCTGAGGTCATCAGTCCCCTAGAACTTAGAACTACTTGAACCTAACAAACCTAAGGACATCACACACACATCCATGCCCGCGGCAGGATTCGAACCTGCGACCGTAGCGGTTCCAGGCTGTAGCGCCTAGAACCGCTCGGCCACCCCGGCCGGCTGCACGTGTATGGAGACGCTTTCAATAGAAATGGCAAACGGTCTCAAAAACAACTAGAAAACAGATGTAAGAATAAAGTGGCCTCAAAACGTTTAGAAAACTATCTTTGTAATTCTTTCAAGTCACAATGAAGTCGTAAGGCGACAGTGATCTTAGGAAATAGACTGTTTTTGTCAGTTTGTGTCCCTCCTAGAATGAGATTATGTTTTTAAATGCGTCCCCATCAAATCAAAAATAAAATGCGAGGCCTTCAGTCCACTCAGGATGTTCTAATTTTTGTTTGTGAACTCCTTTTCCTTCATAAACTCAACAATAGCGAGTTCCAGGTATGCCCCTTGACTTGAAAAACGTATTTTACAGTGGTGTACGAAGCCTCCTTATTCCTCGTTAAGTCCCACCGAGGACTTTTGCAACTGACAATGGAATAATGTGTGTGACTTCAGAAATTTTACTATTCATGCCACCAGTTTCTTCACGTGCTGCATGCCTGCAAATTTAGCACGAAGTACTCCTTCATGTACTAAACAATGAATCTCGTCTGTTTACCATTAATCTTTCGCTCTTTCATTGTCAGCTAAATCTTTAAATTCTTTGTGCATGGTACTGTAATATCGTTTCATAGCAAATTTTTTGCAGTACACGTCACTTCGCTACGCATTCCCATTCATTTTTAAAGGCTTGTGACGTTAGATCGCTAGACTGATTCTTTTTGTGCGAAAATCCACTGGACCTGTGAACACCCTTGACACCTTGAACAAATAGCGGAGGGTAAACAGTGCTGACATCGCGATTCGTCCGAATCAAGAGAATTGTGCCGCCCGAAAAATGCCACATCGTAATACGAAATGAAATGTTGCGCCGTGATAAAGGGAAGGAACGAGCAAATGCCAGTGAGGCAGAGCCGTAGTCTGCACACACCCCGGCCCGCCGTGGCCGCAGTGGCACAGATTCACGAAATAATTATTTCCTTCAGAGTGTTAGTGTTCCGTAATACTTAGAACAAATTAACATTTGCAGACAAGAATAAAGAAACAGAAGTATCAATAAACATATTTAAGCATCAGATCACATAGCCTCCTTGGGTGAACGCTGCTGCATAGCCGTAATTTAGGCAACTTTGTTACGTCACCATCAAATATGAGAGAGCGCATCGGCAAATCGACTTAAATCGATAATATCACACGACTTTAATTATCGGCTGCTTAATTGCTCATTCATTTCACCTTCAACTGTGTTGAACGTAATTAAAATTCCATTCATAACTAAACAACGAAAGACTTTTGGGACTTTTTTTAGAATGAGTAATCCTGACCTTATAGACAACACGGACATCGCTTGAAATTACATAGAAACTAACATCTCAATCCGCTGAGGGACTGATATGTTGTGCGTGGTTTACGGACCAGATTTACTAACAAATTTTTACTGCTGCACTGTTTTCGGATAATATTTATTCATTATAGTGGTGAGATCTACCTCTACATTTACATCTAGAGCCATACTCTGCAAACCACAGTGAAGTGCATGACAGAAGATACTCCATTCTACCAGTTATCAGGGTTTCTTCCAGTTCCATTTACGCATGGAGCCCCGGAAACAATGACTGTGCGAATGTCTCTATGTATGCTGTATTTATTCTAATCTTGTCCTCATGATCTCTAAGTGAATAATACGAAAAGGGTTGTAGTATATTCCTCAAGTCATCATATGCGGCGGGCACTAAATAAATAAAAATAGTGCCCAGTTCGCTTGTGTAAAGTCTGTACCAAAACTTAGATTATTTTCTAGTCCCAGCACCACGAACCGTGCCTAGTCTCAAGTATTTTAGAAGTTAAAAAGACTATTTCGCAATCCCACTGTCTAGCTGGAGGCATTTACAGACTGATTTCATTGAAGGTGCCGTCTTGGCTTCAGCCAGCAATAGCTCAATTGTGCGATTATGCTGACATGTTTAACATAACGCTATTGAGTGTCCGCGTGTCGCAGGCTGATGGAGTTAATCGCTCATGGATAAAAATTACATACAATTGATAACAATCGAACACTGAAGTGCTCCTTGTCCTCTCTCTCTCTCTCTCTGAAAACACACACACACACACACGAACGCTCAAGAGTTTATATCATCCCTGTATCAGGTGGCAATCAAAACCACGTTGTATCATCCCTACCCTTCTATTTTCAAAATAATTAGCATTTACTGTTTATCACTATAGCTTGTCGTGCGGAAAAAGTGCGTGTAACTAGGTTCGAAGAGCAAGCTTACTATTCCAATTTGTTTGTGGCTGAGATCCCTGTTCTCATTGTCCTACTTCTAATCTTGTTTAGCAAATTACCAAAAAAATTCGTGTCGGTGCGAGACAAAGGCGATGTCTTCGAACAGCTATTCTCTAAGCTAGGTAAATTCTTTTGTCGTCAACCAGCAGGATAGTTGAGTTGCTAAGAGGTCACACACTAACAAGTTTCCTAGAATTTCTTCTATTACTGAGTGTAAGCATCTCTTACAGCATTTACACCCGCATTGTCAGGTATCGCCACAGTTGTATGCATAGTACCCGCGTCAGTAAATTCGTGTTGGTTATTACATTTTAAGACACGTCATTTCCCGGCCGCGCCTGAGTCAGTGTCAGGGAGGAGGTGGTTTCCTTTAGCACAACCTCCCTAATGGACGGGTCTTTCCCGCCACCGGTAAAAGAAAAAGTTGTAAAGGTCCTACCAGGAGGCAGCACCTTAAAGAAGCTATTAGCGGCAGCAGGAAATGAACAATGAGTGGCTAAGTTCTGCTGATTTTGAATGGTCGAATGGTCCAAACATTAATTCCGTGGAGGGGTTTGGAGCTTGCGAAATCCACCAGTCAGTCGATAACCCTCGTCCGATGTAGAAGTCGTGTGCCCTCTGGGGCAGAGGTGGTGTCTTGCGTAGGGTATTTCAGAAATCGGGAGGAAGTGGTCCTCCATGTTGAACCGATTTATTCCCTACAGAGCAGAAAGCAGACGCCGCAAGTGCGTTATCGTGCGCTGTTGAACTATTTCTAGGCTAGTGTCGCCGTTTAACTAGTGTTCAGAGGCTCAAGACACAGATCTGAAATTCAGCTGTGGAGCGAAGTAGTGAGAATGCTAGATGGACGGCAGGGTTTAGTGAAGGAAACTGACTTACCGAGGTTTTCATTTAAGCGAATATATTTTATTCTATTTCGTGGAAATTTTAATGTGATGTTTCTCACTCACTTTTTACTGATTTCCTTTTTCTTATTGTGGATGTTATCGGCGGAAATTACTGCGAGTCAGTTGGAAGCGGCGTGTGAACTGTTAGCGGTGTACATATTCCAGTGCTGTCGTCGGATTTGGGAATCTTTGTGAAAGTGGTTGGATTGGTACAGTGCTTTTAATTATTGAAGTTAGAGTAATGGGTAGTTTAACCCAATCTCGCAGGTTAATGCGAGGCTGACGACGCTTACTTAAACTGACTGGATAGTGTTACAATGCAGAGAAGTAACTCAGGTCCGCCAACAAACGTTTCGGAGGAAGTATGTGGAGTCTCGCGCACCGCACGGCGCTAAGGCCGTCATCGCCCGGGACCAGTTAGCTAATGTTAATGTGCTTGTTTAACGTTGAGGACCCATTTCGTGATATGAAACATAAAATAAGTTGTGCAGTATTTCGGCAACGTGCCACGCCAAGTAGAACCAGTAGGAAGTAAAAACGCTCTGTACATCACAAGCAGAAACCGGGCTTCATAGTATATTTGTCGATGTGCACTAGATAGAAACCCATATTCGGTGCGTTTTATATTGTACCTCATACACTGTGAATGTATGCTGTTTCTAAGCACCAACACAGTGAGTGTCTCGAGAAATCGTTTTTGGTACTATTTGTTACAATAAAACGACGGGAACCCTCGTGTTGGTAGTTACAGAATTTTCGTATTTAGCTAGTTTTGTGTTATGGCAGTTATAAGAGTAAAGGTGCATGAAAGGGAAGCAGTGGTTGTAGCCTCTCCTCGATGTTATTCAATCTGTATGCTGAGCAAGCAGTAAAGGAAACAAAAGAAAGCTTCGGAGTAGGAATTGAAATCCATGGAGAAGAAATAAAAACTTTGATGTTCGCCGATGACATTGTAATTCTGTCAGAGAGCAAAGAGTCTGGAAGAGCAGCTGAACGGAATGGACAGTGTCTTGAAAGGAGGATATAAGATGAACATCAACAAAAGCCAAACGAGGATAATCGAATGTAGTCGAATTAAGTCGGGTGATGCTGAGGGAATTAGATTAGGAAATGAGTCACTTAAAGTAGTAAAGGAGTTTTGCTATTTGGGGAGCAAAATAACTGATGATGGTCGAAGTAGAGAGGATATAAAATGTAGACAGTCAATGGCAAGGAAAGCGTTTCTGAAGAAGAGAAATTTGTTAACATCAAGTATAGATTTAAGTGTCAGGAAGTCGTTTCTGAAAGTATTTGTATGGAGTATAGCCATGTATGGAAGTGAAACATGGACGATAAATAGTTTGTACAAGAAGAGAATAGAAGCTTTCGAAATGTGGTGCTACGGAAGAATGCTGAAGATTAGATGGGTAGATCACATAACTAATGAGGAGGTATTGAATAGAATTGGGGAGGAGTTTGTGGCACAACTTGACTGGAAGAAGGGATTGGTTGGTAGGGCATGTTCTGAGGCATCAATGGATCACCAATTTAGTATTGGAGGGCAGCGTGGAGGGCAAGAATGGTAGAGGGCGACCAAGAGAAGAATACACCAGATTCAGAAGGATGTAGGTTGCAGTAGGTACTGGGAGATGAAGAAGCTTGCACAGGTTAGAGTAGCACGGAGAGCTGCATCAAACTAGTGTCTGGACTGAAGACCACAACAACACGTGTTGCAACCGCACACTGAAGATTCATGAAAAAGGGTGTCGTTATTGTCAGTATTTGTTATAATCAAACTTCGATTATAATAGTTTGGAGATTATAACCTTTTACAAGACCACAACATAAAATACGTCATTAGTTGCAAACCTTCAGCGTAATGCAGTTAGTAGAGGCTCCACATTACGGAACAGAAGGTACACTGGTAGAGGGCTCACCTTCCACTGTATCCAAATTTTTTTTCACAGTCGCTTTTTTTTTTTTTTTTTTTTTTTTTTTTTTTTTTTTTTTTTTTTTAATCGTATAGCATCTGACTACAATATTATTGTACTTGGCTTCCCGTGTTGAGTAAGCAAAGTGCATCGCATTGTGAATGATTTCAAGACAGTCAAGTGATTCAATGTGTCTTCGCGAAACATAACGATAAAAAATGGCTCAAATGTCTTTGAGCCCTATGGGACTTCACATCTGTGGTCATCAGTCCCCTAGAACTTAGAACTACTTAAACCTAACTAACCTAAGGACATCACAAAACACCCGGTCATCATGAGGCAGAGAAATTCCCTGACCCCGCCGGGAATCAAGCCCGGGATGTCACGATAAAAACCGAAGCGCGCGTACTTGCAGGTACAGTAAGATTGTGGTCGACTACTAATAGAAATAATTTCTGTAACATTTGATCTTATGTAACTATAAGAGCGCTCTCTCTCAGCAGAGAGTTCATTCGATTTGGTGTACTTCTATGAACTGATGTGCTTACTGACTGAACATTTATCTTTTCTTGTTGGTTCATTACATGTTCAATGATATTTAAGTTCTTATTTCTGTGTACCACAGACAGAACAAAATGAGTAGCAGATGGACAAGGGAGGAAATGTGCGTTTTAATACAGCGAATGTAGGAATTTTACGCCGGTCGATTTTTGTAAACAAACTATAGTTGGCAACACAAACGACGTCGACAATTGCCGCTTGAGAGCGCTGAGAGCACACAATGAGCTTGTCCCGTATGCCGTCTGCAGTCTCTTTTTGTGACGTTGGATACCCGTCTGCGTGAACGTCAACGATAGCTGCCTCGTCCCGTGTGATGACGGCTTAGAGAGTGTGGACTATGACCACGGCGGGGTGCGACATCACCCGATGATGCGGAAGCTCCGAAACGAAAGAAGGGCAGGTTGGTTGGTTTTTCTGGGAGGGAACCAATCAGCGAGGTCATCGGACCTATCAGAGTAGGCAAGGATCTGGAAGGGAGTCGGCATGCTCTTTCAGCAGAACCATCCGGCATTTACCTGAAGCGATTTAGGGAAATCACGGAAGCTCTAAAGCAGGATGGTCGGACGCGTGTTTGTACCGTCGTCATCCCGAATATGAGTCCAGTGTGCTAAACATTATGCCACCTCGCTCGGTGAGACGAGTAGGAATGTTTCAACTATATTACCTCCTGACCCTAACGGAGATTGCAAATGGACCACCCCTCGCAGTTTCTCTTGAGTGTAGACTCGTTATCGCTCTCCTTGTATGCTTTGCACGATGTTTTGGCACAGCGGATGTGAGTGTTGCCTTCACAGGAAGCGCGGCGCCTGGCGAGGCACACCTGCAGCAGGCACACCGCCCCCTGTTTCAGGGGCCGCCGTGGGCAGCGGTTTTACTGCTGCGGCGCTTCCCGGAACGGCTTGTCGCCCAAAGGTGCCGCCAGTGTGGGCCAGCCTTCGGCATCCCTGCGCAGTATATGACGTCCGACAAGTGCGTACCCCCACCTACAGCGTGGAGCAGAGTTTAATGAAGCTCACTGCGCATAATGTTAGTCAAGTCCTTGAAAGAGCACAGTCGCAGCTATGGAACGCTTCAGGCAGTATGGAACTGGTAATAGGCGATAATGTGACATTGCACTTCTGACATTAAGTCATGTCGCTGGTATGTATACGCGCCAGTTGGGTGTACGAACTTGGCGCAGAAAGTAGGCTCTACATGGATAGCTGACTGAATAGGGGAAAGGAGCTACACTACTGGCCATTAAAATTGCTACACCAAGAAGAAATGCAGATGATAAACGGCTATTCATTGGACAAATATATTATGCTAGAACTGACATGTGATCACATTTTCACGCAATTTGGGTGCATAGATCCTGAGACCTCTGACAGCTGCTTCAACACGATACCACAGTTCATCAAGCGTAGTCACTGGCGTATTGTAACGAGCCAGTTGCTCGGCCACCATTGACCACACGTTTTCAGTTTGTGAAATGTAGGGTTTTGCAGGGATCGAATGAAGGGTAGAGCCACTAGTCGTAACACATATGAAATGTAACGTCCACTGTTCAAAGTGCCGACAATGCGAACAAGAGGTGACAAGTTCATGACCACAACCATCAAAGACTTTGCCTGATTTATTGGTACATCAAAGCGGATTGTCCAACATGTTTATACAGCAATGGTGTACCACAAGAAAGCCACCTAACATGCCCTAAGAATAATCGTTGTAAAAGGGTCCTACTCGTCACAGGCCGCGATCTAGTATCTCAAGCATTATCACGGACCACCGGTTTCAAACCAGACAGGAAATGTGTGGTACCGCAACTAAACTGATTTCGTTTGTTACTTCTCGACTGATCCTTCGTTTGCGAACTAGGGACGCCGCCCACGCACTCGTCGCTGCTCATGGCGTACTTAGGATGTTTCTGTATGTTACGAATGCTGCTGCCTATAAATGCAGGACTGTTTCAGCCAGTGAGAATTGGGAAAGGAAATGCACGCGACTGTGTACCTCGCAAAAGGCTATTGCTCAAAGAGCCTGATAAAGCTGAGAATCTTTCATCTGCCAGACAAGGAAAGTAGCTCACAAAAGTGCATTGTGGTCCGAAGTGTGTCGTTATTTTTTCGGGAGGTCGTTATTTTTTCGGGGGGTCGTTATTTTTTTCGGGGGGTCGTTATTTTTTCGGGGGGTCGTTATTTTTTTCGGGGGTCGTTATTTTTTTCGGGGGGTCGTTATTTTTTTCGGGGGGTCGTTATTTTTTTCGGGGGGTCGTTATTTTTTTCGGGGGGTCGTTATTTTTTTCGGGGGGTCGTTATTTTTTTCGGGGGGTCGTTATTTTTTTCGGGGGGTCGTTATTTTTTTCGGGGGGTCGTTATTTTTTTCGGGGGGTCGTTATTTTTTTCGGGGGGTCGTTATTTTTTTCGGGGGGTCGTTATTTTTTTCGGGGGGTCGTTATTTTTTTTCGGGGGGTCGTTATTTTTTTTTCGGGGGGTCGTTATTTTTTTTTCGGGGGGTCGTAATTTTTTTCGGGGGGTCGTTATTTTTTTCGGGGGGTCGTTATTTTTTTCGGGGGGTCGTTATTTTTTTCGGGGGGTCGTTATTTTTTTCGGGGGGTCGTTATTTTTTTCGGGGGGTCGTTATTTTTTTTCGGGGGGTCGTTATTTTTTTTCGGGGGGTCGTTATTTTTTTTTCGGGGGGTCGTTATTTTTTTTTCGGGGGGTCGTTATTTTTTTTCGGGGGGTCGTTATTTTTTTTCGGGGGGGGGTCGTTATTTTTTTTCGGGGGGGGGGGTCGTTATTTTTTTTCGGGGGGGTCGTTATTTTTTTTTCGGGAGGTCGTTATTTTTTTTCGGGGGGTCGTTATTTTTTTTCGGGGGGTCGTTATTTTTTTCGGGGGGTCGTTATTTTTTTCGGGGGGTCGTTATTTTTTTCGGGGGGTCGTTATTTTTTTTCGGGGGGTCGTTATTTTTTTTCGGGGGGTCGTTATTTTTTTTCGGGGGGTCGTTATTTTTTTTCGGGGGGTCGTTATTTTTTTTCGGGGGGTCGTTATTTTTTTCGGGGGGTCGTTATTTTTCGCTCTCGTGCCAGAGCATCCATATGACCAAAGCCACAAGAAAATTATCTAATATTACCAGTACTGAGGACAACATGATCGTCACAAGTGGAGGCTGCGACAACAAATTACCACTTGCCGTTTCTCGGAGACGATAGAAACGCTTGCTGTTGGTTTATTAAATAATTTCCATTCTGGAACCTCAGCAAGGATCGCACCTCTTCCGAGTTTTCGTCTGAACCTGCCGCCTAACAGTTCCCTACCATTTCTGTGACCTTCGCGAACTCGTTTCTTATATCCTCGGTTTCAGAAGCGTTTCCCTGTTTGCTTCGCTCCAACTCGTCTTGGAGAGCACTAATCGCTCTGCTATTGAGCTCCATTAGGTCTTAATGGCCCCCAGACACTGTGCGCCGGCTACCAGCATCTTAGACAATAGGTCGAGGGGTCGGTATTTTCGCCGAGGGGTCGGTAGGTTGTGTGATAAGGTGAGAGAACAGAATAACAAAAATGACATTAGTCACAAACTATATATTGTAAGCTGGCAACAGCCTTGCACCTTACATGAATCCAGTTAACGGGACACTTTAGGTTTTGTTGGAGTAATACTCTAAATTACCGTGTTAGAAATCTATGTGGAAACGCATCGGCATGCGAAAATTCTGCTATTTTGTAATTATAAGATTTTGCGGAAAGGCAGTACGCGAGGCAGAGCTCAGCTACGTCCCCGCCTAGCCGCCGAAGGCCACAGCCTAACGGTATGAATTGTGAACTGGGGGATTTCTGTAATCTGTTTAGAGAGGTCACAGTGATCGCCAACCTCTGAGGGATGTGCAGCTGCAGGTGTTCAAGTGTTTACCAAAACAGAACAGTGGATAGCTGGACGGGCTTTCCTGTGCGTGCTCTCGTCTATGTCCCACTAATTTTACGCCTTCGAGTAACTCAAGTGGGAAGGCCAGGAGTTCTGAATAACAAACTTTCAATGCAAGAATCTGTGTTCCCTACGACGGGGAATCTTGCCGGGAAAATCTCGAGTAGTCTAAATCAAAATGGTTCAAATGCCTCTGAGCACTATGGGACTTAACTTCTAACGTCATCAATCCCTTAGAACTTAGAACTAATTAAACCTAACTAACCTAAGGACATCACACACATCCATACCCGAGGCAGGATTCGAACCTGCGACAGTAGTGGTCGCGCGGTTCCAGACTGTATCGCGTAGAACCGCTCGGCCACCCTGGCTGGCCCTCGAGTGGTCTCTTGGGAGAAAACTTCCAGTAAACGTGTTATTGCCCACAGCTGTGGTTCTTCCCAGCTGGCGAGGGCGTAGTTTACTTGTGAAATTTTATAGAAATAAAAGAATTGTGGAAAAGAGTTCTATTCCCAGGCCGTACATTGGTCGGCAGTGGCAAACTGGGTATTTTGAGAGCTTCTACTGATGTGAACCCCTCGGTAAAAGTTTGGGTGAGAAATGAAAGGTGAAGAGCTATCTTGCTGGACTCTCGGTCGGGGGCTTCCGTTCTGGGCTCTAGTACTGAGAAGACGTTAGCTAAGTCGTCTCCCCTCTTGGTCTTTCGTTAAGAGAGGACGTTAGCCGCGCGAGCTCATTGCTGACGGAAACATTGTGGCAATTAGAGAAGTTTACGGACAGCAGTCTGGTGTTCGAATACTGCCGGAGAGCATAGTGGTGTCTGGCACTGTGTACGTAGGCTGTCTAGGTTGTTATATTGGTAACGCCACCGCCACGTAGCGCTCTGTATGAAAATCACTGTCCGTGCTATGTGCAGTCTGTGGCTGGTTGGCATTGTTGGAATATTCACTATTGTAGTGTTTGGCAGTTGGATGTGAACAGCGCGTAGCGTTGCGCAGTTGGAGGTGACCCGCCAGCAGTGGTGGATGTGGGGAGAGAGATGGTGGAGTTTCGAGAGCGGATGACCTGGACGTGTGTCCATCAGAGACAGTAAATTTGTAAGACTGGATGTCATGAACTGATATATATACACTCCTGGAAATGGAAAAAAGAACACACTGACACCGGTGTGTCAGACCCACCATACTTGCTCCGGACACTGCGAGAGGGCTGTATAAGCAATGATCACACGCACGGCACAGCGGACACACCAGGAACCGCGGTGTTGGCCGTCGAATGGCGCTAGCTGCGCAGCATTTGTGCACCGCCGCCGTCAGTGTCAGCCAGTTTGCCGTGGCATACGGAGCTCCAACGCAGTCTTCAACACTGGTAGCATGCCGCGACAGCGTGGACGTGAACCGTATGTGCAGTTGACGGACTTTGAGCGAGGGCGTATAGTGGGCATGCGGGAGGCCGGGTGGACGTACCGCCGAATTGCTCAACACGTGGGGCCTGAGGTCTCCACAGTACATCGATGTTGTCGCCAGTGGTCGGCGGAAGGTGCACGTGCCCGTCGACCTGGGACCGGACCGCAGCGACGCACGGATGCACGCCAAGACCGTAGGATCCTACGCAGTGCCGTAGGGGACCGCACCGCCACTTCCCAGCAAATTAGGGACACTGTTGCTCCTGGGGTATCGGCGAGGACCATTCGCAACCGTCTCCATGAAGCTGGGCTACGGTCCCGCACACCGTTAGGCCGTCTTCCGCTCACGCCCCAACATCGTGCAGCCCGCCTCCAGTGGTGTCGCGACAGGCGTGAATGGAGGGACGAATGGAGACGTGTCGTCTTCAGCGATGAGAGTCGCTTCTGCCTTGGTGCCAATGATGGTGGTATGCGTGGTTGGCGCCGTGCAGGTGAGCGCCACAATCAGGACTGCATACGACTGAGGCACACAGGGCCAACACCCGGCATCATGGTGTGGGGAGCGATCTCCTACACTGGCCGTACACCACTGGTGATCGTCGAGGGGACACTGAATAGTGCACGGTACATTCAAACCGTCATCGAACCCATCGTTCTACCATTCCTAGACCGGCAAGGGAACTTTCTGTTCCAACAGGACAATGCACGTCCGCATGTATCCCGTGCCACCCAACGTGCTGTAGAAGGTGTAAGTCAACTACCCTGGCCAGCAAGATCTCCGGATCTGTCCCCCATTGAGCATGTTTGGGACTGGATGAAGCGTCGTCTCACGCGGTCTGCACGTCCAGCACGAACGCTGGTCCAGCTGAGGCGCCAGGTGGAAATGGCATGGCAAGCCGTTCCACAGGACTACATCCAGCATCTCCACGATCGTCTCCATGGGAGAATAGCAGCCTGCATTGCTGCGGAAGGTGGATATACACTGTACTAGTGCCGACATTGTGCATGCTCTGTTGCCTGTGTCTATGTGCCTGTGGTTCTGTCAGTGTGATCATGTGATGTATCTGACCCCAGGAATGTGTCAATAAAGTTTCCCCTTCCTGGGAAAATGAATTCACGGTGTTCTTATTTCAATTTCCAGGAGTGTATTATGACTTTTGAACACTATTAAGGTAAATACATTGTTTGTTCTCCATCAAAATCTTTCATTTGCTAACTATGCCTGTCTGTAGTTAGTGCCTTCAGTAGTTAGATTCCTTTATTATTTTAGCTGGCAGTATTGGCGCTCGCTGTATTGCAGTAGTTCGAGTAACGAAGATTTTTGTGAGGTAAGTGATCCATGAAAGGTACAGGTTATTGTTAGTCAGGGGCATTCTTTTGTAGGGATGATTGTAAGTCAGATTGTGTTGCGCTAAAAATATTGTGTCAGTTTAGTGTTGATCAGAATAGGTAAAGAGAGAAATGTCTTGAGTACGTTCAGTTTTGCTCAGCTGTTTGAAAATCTAATAACGTAAGAGTTTTTCCAGCGCTGTCATGCTTTTCATTCTACGGGGATGTTACAACGGTGTTGGCATGTCCTCGGTCGCACTCCGAACTCTAGGGTGACCCTTGATGACCTATCCGCGATGTACCTGGTGTCGGTAGTCGTGTGGTCCTCCCTACCGGCTGGTAGGTTTCAGCACCCGGAGCAGCCTGAGTGCTGACAAGGAATGTGAACCCCAAGACGCATTGTTGCTGGCTTCTGCATCGAAGTTCACTGCTGGCGGCACCATGCGACGTGGTGTTGTCGGTTTCTCCATCAGAATGACAGGCGGCGAGCATCATGAAGTTCGTCAGGTGATCGTCATCATTTCGAGTGCATCTTCAGCTAGTACACAGACTGTGCTGGAGCATCTAGGACATGGATTCACAACTGCATTGTAATCATAGAATCGAGTGCTAGTAATGTGAATGCCGTCGATCGCAATGACCAATACAGGACGAGAGCTAGAGAGCGAGGGTATTTAAAAGGAGCTAGCGCGAGGCTATGATGCATGATTCGGTTCGTAATGACAGCAAGTATCGTCCTTATTCTGCTATATTTACATAACAGGCTGCTGACTCCTGTGTCAGTTCCTCCCTATGTCCTCTTGCGAGAACGATGCAGTTTCTTGTAACATGTCTTACCCGATAACGAATAGTTCGTCTCGCTTTCTCTGGTTTTCTGTCACAGTCTCCTTTCTGCTGAATGCATATGCTCGTTTTATAGACGGTGTCGTAATGTACCGACGACCTGACCCCCTTGCAACAGACCTGCTCGCTTCCACCTCTGTGTGCCCGCATCTCGTGGTCGTGCGGTAGCGTTCTCGCTTCCCACACCCGGATTCCCGGGTTCGATTCCCGGCGGGGTCAGGGATTTTCTCTGCCTCGTGATGGCTGGGTGTTGTGTGCTGTCCTTAGGTTTGTTAAGTTTAAGTAGTTCTAAGTTCTAGGGGACTGATGACCATAGATGTTAAGTCCCATAGTGCTCAGAGCCATTTGAATTTTCCACCTCTGTCTCTGGCATTATTTTATTTTGCCTGTGGAAATGTGAGTGAGTATTACTAAAATTTTTCTAGTTTATAGCCCCTAATATTCTGTGCCGTAACAGTTCTGATGAGGAACCCGTGTCCAGAAATGGATATAAAATAAGTTCGAAGATCGAATCACATCCACATCTCCCTCCTCTCGGTACACACACAAACTGAGAAGAGAGAGACGTCGTCAGTACCTGTTATAATTACGACATCAGATACCATTTTTGTGCGATTACAACTGGAGCTACGACAAAATGGTACGTTCGCACCTGTATATGAGGGTTGACTATGGCGGTCTCACGGACGCCCGCACTCTTGACTTTGAAGTGGGCGTCCTTCATCACATAGAACCGAACCCGACGACGAGTAGTCGAAGCTTAGTCTGTGTCATGGGCTCCCATGGACCACTCAGGCCGGAGCTGTGTTAGTACCATGAAACGGGAGATTGAAAGTAATCCGACCTTCAAACTTAATTCACACCCGAACGATACATTTCTGGACATAGGTTCGCTATCAAAACTTTATCTAAACAGTCCCCTCCACAAACACTGTAGCACCCCACCCGTTGCTTGTCCGATTTTTGCGAGTGTTCGCCCCTGACGAAGAACTTCCAGAGAAACTGGGAGTGGAACTGTACGCGAAAACAGATAACACTAGATTTAAATGTGGCCCTGTCAACCCTAATTAATCTGCGGTGGTAGTGTTGGCGATAAATCACACCTATTTTTACTTCCAAACATGAACGATCACGAACACTTAGGGTGTTCAATGACATCAAACACATACACAAAAATGAAATAAAGCAAAAGGGTGAATTCAGGATCAACTACTGAAAGTAAAGACTCTACTGAATCACAATAATTTTATTATAACTTTCAGATCAATAATGAATAAAACACAATGAATGATTTACAAATTATCCTCCTAACTGGCATTGGCAGTAGCTGTGTTAAAATCGGTCCAAAACGCGATCTCTTATAACATATATACGAAGAACCACTACACTGCAAAGTACCGTGAAACCTCTGTGGAAACAGCAAATGCAACTGATCCAACTATTTAACGTTACTCCTAACACAGGCCGAAGCGGGAACGATCTCATCGTAATATTCCTGTTCTAGCGGCGGTCTCCGACGGCGATGGCACGGCCGTGCGGTCGGCGTGTGGCGTCTCGGAAAGTACAATCCTACAATATCCGAACACCGGCCTGCTGTCCGTAAACTTCTCTAATTGCGACAATGTTTCTGTCAGCAATGAGGTGGCGCGGCTAACGTCCTCTCAGAACGAAAGACCAAGAGGGGAGATGACTTAGCTAACGTCCTCTCAGTACGAGAGCCCAGAACGGAAGACCTCTACCGAGAGTCCAGCAAGATCGCTCTTCACCTTTGTTTCCTGATCTCAAGTTTTAACGAGCGAATCACATCACTAGAAGCTCTCATAATACCCAGTTTGCCAGTGCCAACAAATGTATGGCCTGGGAATAGAACTCTTTTCCACAATTCTTTTATTTCTACAAAATTTCACAAGTAAACTCCGCCCTCTCCAGCTGGGAAGAACCACAGCTGTGGGCAATAACATGTTTACTGGAAGTTTTCTCCCAAGAGGCCACTCGAGATTCCCTGTCGTAGCAAACACAGATTCTTGCGTTGAAAGTTTGTTATTTGGAACTCCTGGCCTGCCCCACTTGAGTTACTCGAAGGCGTAAAATTAGTGGGACATAGGCGAGAGCACGCACAGGAAAGCTCATCCAGCTATCACTGCTCTGTTTTGGTGAACACTTGAACACCTGCAGCTGCGCGCACCTCAGAGGTTGGCGGCCGCTGTGGCCTCTCAAAACGGATTACAGAAATCCCCCCAGTTTACCATTCATACCATCAGGCTGTGGCCTTCGGCGGCTAGGCGGGGACGTAGATGAGCTCTGTGTCGCGGACTGCCTTCCCGCAAAATCTTATAATTACAAAATCGCGGAATTCTCGCGTGCCGATGCGTTTCCACATAGATTTCCTACACCGTAATATAGATTATTACTCCAACAAAACCTAAAGTGTCTCGTTAAATGGACTCATGTAAGGTGCAAGGCCGTTGCCACCTTACAACACTAGAAGCTCGTAATAGAAACTGTGAAACACCCTGTATATTTATACCCCCTCCAGAACTACCAGTCCCTCAGATTTCACTGCCTACCCTGCTGCTAATCAATCCACTATGCCGATACGTAATATACAATATCTTATTGGTATTAATCTATACCTCGTATTTGTTATTCCTCCTAAAACATCCCATATTTGCCGTTGAAGATGTTACATCTTGAACTAATGAGACATGGCAGTTTATCAGAAATACGATAATTTCATAAGCTGTAAACTTGCTGAAGAGCTTCACCCCAAAAAATTAAATGCATAAGACTTTAGATACGGATTTCCTCTGAAGTCGTCAACCAAAATACCATTAATCGGTACCTGCTGCATGATGACAACAATCCTAAACTACATACGTGAATGTGAGCAGTAGTACAATATTCTCTATGCAGCAATGATGTCCATTTCGCATCTGTTCGATAATCTTACGCGACTCAAGCCTTAACATTTCTTAGGTCAAAGATTAAAAACAAAGAAGACAGGTACCTGCTTTTCATTTCATTGTTTTATTACTATCACTCACAGTGTTCTACACAATTTACCTATCCTTTTTCTCTGGTACCTTCTATGATATCACTGACATCCATTTGTGATTATTTTATTTTTTTCTGATACTTCGTGGTTGTCTCGTTTCGTTCACTTTCTCAGCAACCACACCTAGAATTTATCGATAACATATCATTGCTCTGTATTTGAAGGTGGATAAACTCCCTCGAGTTTGTTTCCTACACAGATTATTTCTGCAAAAATACCTCAGTAAACTTTTAACTTCTTCCTCTTTAGATATGATAAAAGAGTTTTGTCGTTAAATAAAGGCGTCCCAGTATCTCAGTACTCTTCCTGTCATTGGTAATATTTCAGAGTTCTTTGATAAGACGTTTGAAGTGAGACTTTTATGTAACAAGTGATCTGTATTTCTTGCAAACATGACGCGGCAGTGTTGGCAAAAAATGCCAGTGGGAATTAACAGTAGACTGATTTTTCAGGGTTGGGTTTAACTGTCTCGTCGTACGCAAGTGAATAACACAGAACCAGAGAAAAGGACAAATTAAGATCGTTCAGCAGTGTTGCAAAACAATTTTGGCCGAATGAAAACGACTTTTCATATTGTCTAGTTCATTGTTCAGCTGCAGACAGAACATGCAAACACGTAGCTGAGAGCCGGTGTACAAATATTAGTTTCCGTCGGCTTAACCTGTTGTATTCTTCCATCGTTCCAACGGCTGGATCAAGAAAATTAGCCGGCCGAAGTGGCCGAGCGGTTCTAGGCGCTACAGTCTGGAACCGCGCTACCGCTACGGTCGCAGGTTCGAATCCTGCCTCGGGCATGGATGTGTGTGATATCCTTAGGTTAGTTAGGTGTAAGTAGTTATAAGTTATAGGGGACTGATGACCTCAGCAGTTAAGTCCCATAGTGCTCAGAGCCATTTCAACCATTTGAACTAAGAAAATTAAATATTTATCTAGAAACACTGCTCTGATAAGGCCAAATTTTTCTGCCCATATCGTTTCATGTTTTCGCTCAATTTTGTTTTGCGTACTGTTGCGCTGACTCAACAGACAACAGAACCTAAGATGTGAAACGTACATCGCGAGCTGCATCGTTCCTGCTAGTAGGCCCGCAAATTATCCGCCTCTCCCGTTCCATACCATCAGTTATTACTCTCGACTAGTTCTAGTGGCACAAGCACGCACTCTGCCCCCTCTTCACTTCCAGTGATCAATTATCCGCAACTTGTTCTAGTGCTGTAAGCGCCTGACTTGTTGACTGGATCATTAGGCGGTTCCGAAATTTTGCTCTTTTTATTTTTAATATATTTCTCACCCCATTGGGCAGCGGGAGGAGAGGAAAAGGGGAGTGGACGCTGTTGGTGGTACAGACATCCCGTTCTTCAGCCAAAATGTTTAAAATCGAAATAGAACAATTGAAAGGTGAAACATTTACATGTGCTTTTAACTGCATTGACTGCCTATTCCTTCGGTTCTTGGTAGAAAATTTTATACATTATGAATGAAAACACGCACAGCGCCGCTGTAATATTCTACAGTATTTATTATTCGTTTCACAAACCGATTTTCGGCTGTTACGTCATCATCAAGTAGAAAGGTAAATATGTGCTGCTGTGAAATTTTGTAGGATCAAAGATTTTTAACTAGTGCACCTACAGGGTACGTCCTTTTCCGAATATAAAAAGGATTAATGTTAGATTTAGGAACAAACGAGACTAATTATTTCAGTGAAGGTGCGATGTAAGAATATTTAACTAAGATAAAATACCTGACACATTAACTAATGAACTACATACATATTACAACAGTTACCCACACAAGAAAATAAGTCTAACAATAAACTTCGGTGGCATGTTCCAAAAGTGTGGCTGAATAAACCATTCTTGTCTTTAGTAGATCCTAAATTACAGACAGATAAGATATGCTGGTGAGATAGAGCAGGTGAGTCAGGCAGCTGTGATTATACAAAGCAATTTTTTTACTACGATAAGAGAAATTGTAGGAAATGAAATAAAGGCAAATGGGGTATCTGAGTGAGAGGGGTAATTTACAGCATGGTCTGGGTGCGCTTATGAGTAGCATCTGCAGTTAGAAGTGGCGAGTAAGGGAACCGTATCTGGTCATTCTGTACTAAGCTTGGGCAAATGGACATATGTTTATTGATTTCCATTATGTCAAGGTAGTTCGTCTTGCTTCCTTTATGGATGTGATATATTTCATGTCGCACCTTGTAGCTATAGCCTTTTTTTAGCAGGTGATCTGCAGAAATTTTCCAAGTTTCCAACGAAGTCCACCTTCAAGCGGGAGCATTTTGCTCTGCAAGTCTGACCTACATAGAATTTGCCACAATTCTAAGTAAGTGTATATATTCCACTCTTTTCCAAAACTGGGGGGCTGTCTTTGCCATTCGGCAAAAACTGTCGAATAGTGTTGTGCACATAAAATGATGTTTTTAAGTTCCTGGATTTAAGCTTTCTGGCTATATTCAATGAGACTTTTATTTATGGAACTGTGTACCAGTTCTTGCGCTCTTGAGGCGGTGGGTCGAAAACATGGTAAAGAAGGGAATACATCTGTTGTTTCTGCTTTTTGTCCGTTATAGAATCTACCAAGGTAGAAGTGTAGCCATTGCTTCATGCTATTTGTTTGAGTGCATTTAATTCCATTTGGAAGTTGTCTTTATACTTGGGGATGAATATTAGGCGATGTATCACTGAATGAAAGGCAGCATGTTTATGGGTCACTGAGGTGTTACTGTGTGTGTGGTGGTAGATTTCCTATAAAGCTTGAAAGTATGAATGTGATCACTTATGTCTATCGTTAGATTAAATAATTTATGCAGATGCCCCCAAACGCCATTGTCAATTTTATATTGTTGTGTTAAGAATTTAGCTGCTTGAGAAATTTCTGACGTTGTCTGGTAGTACCTGTCCAAAACCACGACACATCAACATACCTACACAAGTACCCAACCTTGGAAGATGGTGGATTATTTTCCAAAAACTGTTTTTCAAAATTGTCCATGAAGATGTCAGCGAAGAAAATCTCTGACGCAACCGAAAATCGAAGTGGGGACCCCGCTATCTAGAATCAGCGACGCTAACCACCTTTTTTCTCTTTTTTTTTTTACTAGCACTTTAACGGATCATATTGTGGGTTGACCGAGACACGGTGGGCAGGCGTCGCAACCCAAGGCCTAGCCACGATGTCCCCTCCCTCCCGTTCCTGTGGATGTGGGCAAAGGTATGAAATGGTTGCGCTTATTTCATTTTTTTAATTCACAATAATAATTTTTTTAATTTCTTATTTGTTCACGTCTGATGCGATTTATAGGGAAAAAAATTAGACATAAAGAAACCGAAGGTGCTAGTCGACAAATCCAAACGCAAAACAGCTCCCCATGCAGCCTAGATGTAACGAACTCATTATCAAAAGAAAACGAGACACTGCAACGGAACAGTTGGTGCGTATTCAGATTTGCTTTTCGCTAATATGTAGTCTCTCGAATACATAAGGGATGAACATAATGTCCTGAACCACGATCTATCATCTCACTCACTTCTAGCACCCGGAACACCCCAGCTAACCAGAAGATCCGTAAATGAAGAACCCAAGTAGTTGGCAAAATATGTTCTATATTTTCACGTGGCCGTAAAATCATACGTTAGTCTTGCAGTATGTACTAAAACTCCAGGACATCCTTGTCGTCGGCACGATACAGATAATACATCGCCATCTCCTTTACCCAGTTGGTGGCGTTTGTCCGGGAGGTGGAAAAGTAGATTCCGTCGTGGAAGAGCAGGTCGTCAGCTTTGACTGCCGTGTGCGCTGTACGCGGTAAAAGGGCCAGCATTTTCTTCGTGAGCATCTACCATTCGACTGCTGCGTCACATACCAAACGATGCTAGTTAAGTCGGCGAACGCGCAGTGGGAGTATATCGGTGTGTCGAGCAGGTGAATAGAGTGCAGTCGTTGACGGTACGGGAATTTGCCGTCCACCGCTACATATTACGGCGCAGCTACCTCCATATGGAAAGAAGGGGGATGAACTGCTCTCCATATTCCCTGCTATTGTACAGGCGCGTACTTTTGTTTGACACCCGGCCGCTGTGGCCGAGCGGTTCTAGGCGCTTCAATCCAGAACCGCGCCGCTGCTACTGTCGCAGGTCTGCCTTGGGCATGGATGTGTGTGATGTCCTTAGGTTAGTTAGGTTTAATTAGTTCTAAGGGACTGATGACCTCAGATGTTAAGTCCCATAGTGCTTGGAGCCATTTGAACCATTTTTTGTTCGACAACATTGCGAGGGAGTCGTTGGGGGAAGCGTTGATAAACATCTTTCGTTGTGGGCGGCCTGATCTCCGGAAAACCGTCCTGAATGTAACTGTAATCAGCGAAGAAGTTCCGGAGTGTGCTAGTGGTGCCGTAATGTGACCAACATTGTCTGGTGGACGGGGTAAAAGGGGGAGCCACTTCGTTGATCACAGTGACCGTTAAGAGGACGTGCTCGGCTCTAGAAAATCGTTGCATTGTACTAAGAAATATCGTACGCGTCCTTTTCCTCACTTTTACGAGTCCGATGCGTGCTTCTCTCGGTGGCAACTTCAAGGTATCGTAGGGGATTTTAACGAGGCGGTCAACAATGTCCAAAAGCTGGCAGTAACCCTGTCGCGATCGTGGTGGGCAACGGCAGTATGTACGCCAAATAAACTATTTTTGCGGCCAAATAGAAGTTGATGCACTGTGCGAGCTGGAAAGTATCTGATGCACGCAGTGCGTGTTGTCGTACTAACAGACGAATCTGCCTCAGTAGCCGCCGATAATTATCCACCGTTGTACGTCGTATCTTTCAACTGAACACCACTCCCAACCACTTGAGAGTGGGGACCTTGGCAATGGGCACTAATGTGCCTGGTGGCAGCCTTCTTGCCCACTTCCATACATCGGGTCTTTTTTGTGTTAGTGACGCTACCCGTCACCGTTCCATGCTGCTGAAACCATCCCAGCGCCGCCTGGACTTCGTCTCCTGACTTGACCAAAAAAACAACGTAGTCGGCATATGCGCGGCATCGGAAACATGCGGTCGAAGGCCGTGTACAGCTGCCTCAAGAGCGATAATAAGATGGCCGATAGGAGGTAACTCTGCCGCTTAGAGCGCTGGATCGTGATAGGTTCAAAACTGGTATCATTCAACAAGACTCTCGCGTGGGCGCCGTGAGTCAACCGCAAGATTCCCATAAGTTCCGTGACCGCTCGTAGAAACACCTGGTTCATCGGCCGAAAGCGTAATCGAAATCCACTGCCACTAGGGCTCCTCGTAACCTGCACGCCCGACATCAGTGGTCTGACATCCCAGTATGCCCTTAGTGCTGTGTGTATGTTGCTCTTCCCTCCTAGATACTGAGATATTTATTTTTCACCTCCGCGTCGTTGTCGATTTCACAGTCCAGCTGATCCACCTCTGCGTTGCAAATGTTTTGAGTGAAATGCCCACTTGATGCGCTGTTGTTTTCATGTCAATTCTACCAACATTGAGAGTTATTTAGTTCTCGGGGTTTTGTAAAATTATTGGATTCATGTCTCGTCGCTCCGCAGCCTATGAAAAGGATTGTGGAAGACTCCCAAATAAATTCCAAAGCACAGTGCAGTTTTAATACCAATATATTTCCAGGACTCTGGTGTCTGAGCCTGGTGAACTGTACCGGTTACATCACATGTACATAAAGTTGACATCAAACGACACAGAGTTCACGCCACAAAAATCAACAAACGAATCAGCCTCCAATACATGTGCTCGCAACCATACTCAAAAATCGAGTGCCCCAAGGCGCCTGCACGACCTCTATTTATACTTTTGTTAACAATTGCATACAACGAAAATTACGGTTTTATGTAAAATCACAACTAGAAGTTAAACAGAATATGAGATACACATTGCTAAAAATTTACAATCTCAGTGCTGAACAAGGTGAACCTATTTTCAACTTAGTTACGAGTTGATATAACATTTTCTGACCAATTATGTTACAGGTAACAATTACATTTCTAAATTTGTTTATAACAAATCAACTAGTGCCTGAATTTTAGTGCTAACATATATCGGAGATACAATTAACGTTCTTTATTTAAATGTTCTATTTAATTTGCTGTAGTAATTTTATAATTATAGGTTTACTGGTACGTCATGGCCATGTGCTCGATTTCTTTCGATTAGTTACAGTATTAATTTCACATTTATAGTGAGTTTCTCATATAAGAACAATGTTAAATGCTTTTGGCACATTCAAAATACACACGATGGCTTTTACACATATGGCTTCAGCAAAGCATCGTTTTCGAATTATATATATACTGAAATAGTGGTTATTTTTGTATGTAATTTGGAAACAGGTCACTTTACATTTTGTTCTTTATGTCGAAATGACTGCACTTGAAACAGTTATTTAGTTATTCACATTGGACAATTAGGACTGGTGTTTATTTTTAATGCTCTCCGAGGGGTTCTGATAGGTAGCAATGAGATACAGTAATATTTCAATATATTGATCAAAATGTATCCTGTCCTTTACTGTCGCTTGAAGGTGGGCATGAAGGATAAGTACAAAGATTTTGTAATCTGCATTCAATAATGTCAAAGGCCGGTAATCTTGTGGTCTCTGATTGTTCAAATAGCTCTGAGCACTATGGGACATAACATCTGAGGTCATCAGTCCCCTAGACTTAGAACTACTTAAACCTAACTAACCTAGGGACATCACACACATCCATGCCCGAGGTAGGATTCGAACCTGCGACCGTAGCAGCAGCGCGGTTCCGGACTGAAGCGCCTAGAGCCGCTCTGCCACAGCGGCCTGCTCTTGTGGTCTGTGACTACCACTTGGTTTTGGAGTGGTTATCATTATGTCCTCTGTGAACACGGTAGGAGACTATAAGGTGTTAAGAGTTCGTTGTACATCTGTATCCACGTCGGTCCCATTAGAGGAGCAGAAGAATTCAAGATAGAGTTAACCCAGTCCAGCAGATTTGTTTAACGCACCACACTTCAAGGCTGCATTCAGACAGTCTATATAATTTCAGCTATAAGATCGTCCTCTTCTGTAGGATGCTCGGCCGAAGGTATTTCTCGAAGCACGTCATTGAGTCGTGCTCTGTCAAGTTGGTCCTCGTCATAGAAACTGCGAAAGCGGTGAGCAAAAGCACATGCAATATCTTTCTGTAACATGGCCCGCGATCCATCGGCCATTTCATCACGTATAAGTGTATGTCGCCGCTGCCGCCTTTGTCTCACTATATAGAGTAATGACGGTCGTTCGTTTCGTAATCCATCCAGTATCCTTGCACGTACTTTAACTCCTTCCATCTGCACCGCCATGAGACGCGTCAGTTGTGCTTTGATACGTTGAACAGCCCGCTGACGTTCGGGGGACGGTGGTTGTGGTGCCAGCTCACATAGAGCTGTGAAATAAAATTCGGAAGTCGTCCGTTGTCAAATTGACTTGGCTGTATAATGTGAGCGTTCTGCGTAAAGCTGCTTTGGCACTGTAGAGCCACCATTTAAGCGTTCAATCGTACGTGCGTTGACGCCGCTTTCACTGACGCCGTGTGTCTTCAGTCTCCTGGACACAGTTCTCATCTTGTAGATGGATAACGTTGAGCTTCCATGGACCCCTGCTGCGCCATGTTCTTTGTCGTGGCACAGCGATGGTGCACATGTAAGCCTGGTGGTCTGTAAATGGCGTAGGCCACATCTCAGCGTCAATTGTCGCTGTGCGTAGCCCACGAGACATACGCCCTGTCTAGTCGACTGGCCAAATGTTCGTAAGGGACATATATCCGCAGCTGTCTCCGTATTCACTTCCCAGGTATCAATCAGTGCAAGGTCCCAGACCAGCGTTTGTAACGTAGGGCAGGGGACGAAGTGTGGGCATGTAATTCTCTTGACGTCCTCGGAAGCGCGGTGTCACTTCCTCTCAATAAAAAGTTGTGCGCTCGTATCTCTTCGTCGAGCAAGACGGCGCGTAAACATTCATCAAGCGGACGTCCGCTACACTTAGGGCAACACCACGCATCGATAATAAGTATTACACATCCTCCGCCACTATTCCTTCTCGGAACAGTATGGTTGTGCCACCGCTACCGTCGGCGCCCTTTTAAACGATATACGTCCTAACCATAAAACTCTATAGAGTTATCGTTTCATACCTCCTGCAAAGCAGCTATGTCGATGTTCGCTGCCCATAGCATGTCTCGCAGCATATGTATCTTTACTGGGGTGCTAATACCGTTGATGTTAACTGTGCCAATACGGTAGACAAGCACTGCTACAAGGTTACCACCAACAGACAGTCTGACAACGGAGCATTTTTCATGGACGGGGACCATAAGACATAGGCTAATTGGCCGCCGTCGACAAGGATCCCTCCCGAGTCACTGCCGTTGGGAGCCAGTGACTGAACACCCACCTCCTGCGTCTCGTCAGTTAGGTCCATTTTTTGTCCCCAGTCTCTCAAAGAACTGATGGAGACATTAGCTGTGCTATTAACAGGTGGAACGGTATCCTGTTGTATAGCTGTCTCCGACACCTTTCCTTGGAATTGTGGCTCCTATGCAGTCTGTAGCGAAGATGCTGTGGGTGGGAAATCGTCCTTGCCAGTCGGTAGAGACGCATCGTGATCTTGTTCGTCGCCTGGGTTGTGCTGCTCATCTTCTGTTGACAGCCGCCGCTTCTTTCGCTTCTTCGGAGACCGCTGTTTTCGTAGTCGCGCCTCCACTTCTGCAGAGGGATCCGCTTCCATATCTGAAGAGGAGTTCGACGGGAGCGCAGGAAGGACTCCGCAGGTGTAGTAAGGTGTCTCGCTGATGGCGTGACAAGATCATCTGCACCGTCGATGAGGTGGGATCGGGGGCGACACTCGTAGACTCCGTGGGCAACTGCTTGTCACGTCGCCCACGTCGTTCCGGAGCGCTTCCACACAGCGATGTCATCTGCTGCGGTGGGTGCTAGGTTCCCGTGGTAGGTGTACTAGACGTCGTTGAAGACAGTTTGTTTGGACGTGACCTTCCTGCCTGTAGTCAGAGCATGTCCTCCGTTGATCACAGTAAATTACGATGGCACGACAATCTCCTGCTAACATGTAAGATAGTATTGTGAGTGTGTGTGTTTTATTTTGTCAAGTTGCACAATGGATTGATCCAACAAGTACCCTTTGGCTCCTGCAAGAAACAATTTCCACCTCACACTACTACAGAAGTCAGACAGACGCTCCTGATGTACCAACAAGAACTGCTTGAAAAACATTCAGCCACAAATATCTTCTGGAGTCATCTGCTGTAAGGAAAAGACACAAAAATATTCTATATTCTTACGTAACTAGTGGAATACTTGGGTACTGGAGTATTGCTGGTTAGTGTAAGAAAAACATTAAACGAACGAAAAATATTATTTATTGCAAAAAAATTCTGAGAAATCAAGCAAAACTTTTTCTTATAAATTAATAAATTTCCGGGTTCTTTTTGGAACAGTGGATTGCCTCTTATGGATAGGAATGCTATTATTTTACAAACTATGGAAAGGTTCTTTTCTCCCTTTCCTTTAAGAATGTTATTTACTCGGCAGAATGGCTGAGAGCCGCGCCTACACAACTTAAATAACCTTTCTAGGTATGGTCAAGGCTGTCGTGTGAGAAAAATAGTGGGGTGTACTGTTAGGGAGGAAAGATGGGGCTCGCATACACTGTGGCACGCAATACCAGGAGCTGCGACAACTGTTGCTTGCGTCGCTCGCTGCTGACAAATACACAACTATCCCTTTCTATCTGGATTGACCTTCGCCAATCAAACTCTCCCTATGCCTTGATGAAGTCAAGGACTCCTATCTCCCCCTAGTCTAACTACTGGCGAGGTACACCGGTCAGATAACCAGTCCACCGCAATGCCACTCAGTATTCGCTCGCAGGCATTTAACTACTACTCTGTCCATGTTCACACTGCACAATAAGTGTGGCGGTCAACACAGTGAACAATGCTTAATCGTGAGCGACTCAATATAGAGTATCACTCTGATTCGCTTATGACAGAGGTTCTCTCCCAGTGAAGTACTGAGGAGAGACTTTGTTCCTCACTTTTTGCGTACATGTACGAGCGCACTCGCTCTCGTTATGTGTTCCCACTCCAAGAGTGACAGCGGATTGGCCCCTTTTTCAGGAAAAGTTGCAAGGGTATATCATTTGCTGTCTTCCCTCACTCCTCTGGCTCTTGCATCAGAAATATTCCGCCAATCAGTACTGCTGTTTTGAACGGAAGAATGACGTTTCGTTTAAGTCGATCAATGTGGAAATAATGTAGCATCTCCGTTAGGTGTGTACTGTCCTCCTGTGGGAACTCTGTAGCTACACAGTCAGTCCATCAAAAAATGCGTCTTCTGGGCGCTCCCACACAATGTAGCGGAATTTGCTTTTAAGTCGAACATGGGGGTCGTTATCCCTTTGCTCTGGCAAAAGCTTTCCTCTCTCTGGGCAGTCGCTCCAGCTGAACTAGGTGTGTATTGATTCACCCCTCTGTAGGGACAGGCCTCCCAGCGGGCTGGTTGTCTCTTTAGAATGGAAATTCCTGTGGCCGTCATGTTGTTTATGCCAGCCTCAACTTTTTTAACCTCGGTGCGCACTTGCGATTTACTTATTAGATCTGCATATCGATTACATGAATTCATACAAAATTGACTCTACCTTATCGAGTTTGGGTTCGAATGAAGCGTCTTGATGTGCAGAATACGATAGTCAGGACGGAATATGTATGAAATTAAGGTCAGGAGACCACACCACCTTACAGTATGTGCTTCCACAGTTCAATCCTTATTTGGCGCACCCCGCTGAGGACGGGATACGTCTCGAAGCTGGTCTATTTCTCCGCAGTATGATTACTCCGTCCGCAGGAGCTTTGAATAGAAGTACCGCTCTAACTCCGAGACCGGTATGATAAACTGAAACAACACATATGTTCTGGTATGGCAAAAATGATAACTACCAGCGGATCGACGAATGGGTCTGTTGCACGCTGATTTGTCTATAAGTTTGAAGTATATACTGGACACTATGGACAAGTGGTTTTCCTATCAGCTCCCGTGGATCTATATTCACCACATCTCGCATGAAACGTTCGATTTCGTGCGCTTTCGGCCTTGTATATTGTGCGTCGGACGTGAAATTGATTGTCGCCTTCCGGTAGGAAAGAGGCATCATGATCTGTAGTGAGCAACACACCGCTATGTGAAGCCTTACAAACGTAAACAAAGCTCGTGTTAATGTAGCACTGGCAGAGCGCTAGGCACATCCGAGCCGCTACAGTGCCGAAGGCGGACTGTACCACTAGACCACGAGCTGGGGACAGTAATGAGTTAATGAAGAACCACGTGCCTGTAAGTTAACTTTCATCCTTACTTCTTTCCACTGCTTTGCTGAAGCAAACTTAAAGATTTTGCGCCAGAGTCTGTGGTCTGAACTGTTTTGTGGCCGACTCAGGAGAATGTGTTAGCTACCAGTAAAATAGCAATTTGCTTTATATTATTATCATGTTATTTTATCCTATATGCACATTGATACTACTGCAGTATTGATATATACATAAAATGTTTACACGAACATGGAACACACACACACACACACACACACACACACACAGACACACACACATATACACTCCTGGAAATGGAAAAAAGAACACATTGACACCGGTGTGTCAGACCCACCATACTTGCTCCGGACACTGCGAGAGGGCTGTACAAGCAATGATCACACGCACGGCACAGCGGACACACCAGGAACCGCGGTGTTGGCCGTCGAATGGCGCTAGCTGCGCAGCATTTGTGCACCGCCGCCGTCACTGTCAGCTAGTTTGCCGTGGCATACGGAGCTCCATCGCAGTCTTTAACACTGGTAGCATGCCGCGACAGCGTGGACGTGAACCGTATGTGCAGTTGACGGACTTTGAGCGAGGGCGTATAGTGGGCATGCGGGAGGCCGGGTGGACGTACCGCCGAATTGCTCAACACGTGGGGCGTGAGGTCTCCACAGTACATCGATGTTGTCGCCAGTGGTCGGCGGAAGGTGCACGTGCCCGTCGACCTGGGACCGGACCGCAGCGACGCACGGATGCACGCCAAGACCGTAGGATCCTACGCAGTGCCGTAGGGGACCGCACCGCCACTTCCCAGCAAATTAGGGACACTGTTGCTCCTGGGGTATCGGCGAGGACCATTCGCAACCGTCTCCATGAAGCTGGGCTACGGTCCCGCACACCGTTAGGCCGTCTTTCGTTCACGCCCCAACATCGTGCAGCCCGCCTCCAGTGGTGTCGCGACAGGCGTGAATGGAGGGACGAATGGAGACGTGTCGTCTTCAGCGATGAGAGTCGCTTCTGCCTTGGTGCCAATGATGGTCGTATGCGTGTTTGGCGCCGTGCAGGTGAGCGCCACAATCAGGACTGCATACGACCGAGGCACACAGGGCCAACACCCGGCATCATGGTGTGGGGAGCGATCTCCTACACTGGCCGTACACCACTGGTGATCGTCGAGGGGACACTGAATAGTGCACGGTACATCCAAACCGTCGTCGAACCCATCGTTCTACCATTCCTAGACCGGCAAGGGAACTTGCTGTTCCAACAGGACAATGCACGTCCGCATGTATCCCGTGCCACCCAACGTGCTCTAGAAGGTGTAAGTCAACTACCCTGGCCAGCAAGATCTCCGGATCTGTCCCCCATTGAGCATGTTTGGGACTGGATGAAGCGTCGTCTCACGCGGTCTGCACGTCCAGCACGAACGCTGGTCCATCTGAGGCGCCAGGTGGAAATGGCATGGCAAGCCGTTCCACAGGACTACATCCAGCATCTCTACGATCGTCTCCATGGGAGAATAGCAGTCTGCATTGCTGCGAAAGGTGGATATACACTGTACTAGTGCCGACATTGTGCATGCTCTGTTGCCTGTGTCTATGTGCCTGTGGTTCTGTCAGTGTGATCATGTGATGTGTCTGACCCCAGGAATGTCTCAATAAAGTTTCCCCTTCCTGGGACAATGAATTCACGGTGTTCTTATTTCAATTTCCAGGAGTGTATATATACATACCACACACACTGATGAACCAAAACTTTATGACCACTGTCCACCGCGAGAATGAATGGCACCTGGTGCCGTTGCAGGTACGTGACGCGATGAAGAACGTATTGTCCGACCTCGATATTACTGCACTTGGATTCCCATGCCAACTATCGGAAACATGCGGTAACGTTACGGTAAACAAATGCAGTGGTGACCAAGGAAAGTGCATCACACTGTGGATGATTTCAAGACAGATGTGCACATACTGTCAAGTGGTTCCGCCTGTCTTCGTGAAGTATCAGGACAAAAACTGACGATAACCGCCCTCACTCCCAGGTTCAATAATATTGTGGTCGACTAATACAAGGTGGGTAATATAAAACTATCTGAGAAAATACTTACAGTAAGACTGACACGGTATTGACCCTCGTTAATGAATATCAAACAAGAGGCTGGAAATGGGCACTGTCGATGCCGATGCAGCGCTATGCTTGATTTATCAACGTGTGAGGCCCGCGTACCAGCTGTGCCTGAAGCACAACAGCGTAGCGTTTCCAATGTTCTGCTGTAGCTCTTCCAGTGTGTGAGGGTTATCTGAGCACATCCCACCCTTCAGTTTTCCCCGCAGGTCAAAATCACAGGGAGAGAGACCAGGCGATCGAAGTGACTAGAAGCTTGCACTACACATGCTGATTGTCCTCTCCGCACCGAGCACCTCATGCGCTACTAACAAGATTCTGAAGACAGTGTGTTCTGTTGCTCTGTCTTTCTGAAAATATCCATTTAGTTGTTTATCTTCTGTGAGTTGATCCACATATGGATTAAACGATTTCTGGACATAACGGTTAACATTAACAGCTTGGTGAAAGCATCATGTTACAGTCTTGACGTTACACAACGGCTCTTCAAGTTACTGTTGGGGTTTTCCGGATACATAATGTCGCATGTTCTCACCTCTCCCCCTAAGTACCTCTACAGGCTGAACAAGGCTTCATCTGAAGAAACGAGAAACTGAGGATCCAAAATTCTCGATACCACTCCACTCTGAAACCAGTATTCAACACGCGAACGTTCGTTTGGACGCTTCAACTCATGCGCAACAATAAAGTTGTAAGGATTCAGACAAAGGTCTTTTTTAATAATTTTTCGTCATGATGATATCTTAAATTCCATTTGCTCAGGTAAACGGCGTTGAGATTTCGGCAGATTTTGTTCCAGGCTTTCCTGCACTCGACCAATGTTTCGTGGTGTTCGAACTCTTTTTCGGACAGTTACGGATTTTATTCGCTGCACAGCCCTTTTCGGGATATTTTACGACTAAGATTTGCAGTGCGCACTTTGCTGGAGACTCTGCCAAATCACTTCCAGTCTGAAACTCTTGCGTAAAGATTCTGCACACATTTTCAACGAAATTTGCCTCTCGTAACACTCGACAATAAACTCGTTTGTCTTGAAGTCAACTGGCCACTAAACACATCTGCTCCTTTCACTCAATCAGTTGTAATGACCCAGAGAAGTACTCATGACAGAGCATGCAGGAGTTGAGCATATGAAGACATGTGACAGCACCGATTGACGCATCAAAATCACTGTTTCCTGCAGTTTCTGCGACGGACAAATCTCCTGTTCATTAACAAGTGCCATCTTCCCGTCGGTCTCATCGGTACTTTCCGGGGAAGTTTTATTTTGCCAAAACTATATATAAGCGGACAGTAGATCGTACGCAAGAGCAGCATAAATTTGGACTGGATTTAGTATTGATCAAGAGGTGACTTTAATTTTAAGAGAGTCGTCTGGAAGAATCAATGCACAAACAAGTGGTATACTAAATTATTGACGCTGTGAAAAATATGATACTGAAAACCACAGTAGACAGTTCTAATGAAAAAAAAGGTCACCTACAAAAAGTACAATCACAGAAGCTGGAAAGACAAAGATAGGTACAAGAATCTTGGGTAGCAGAAGAACCACTTCAATTGATTTCTCTCACTGAAAACTTGCGAATGAAAGATATGAATTTCAATTATTTTTATTATTATGATTATGAGAGCAGATCTTATTATGCTTGGTGGCTGGATAAGAATGACTGCTGTGTAATGTGCGTATAGCGGCGCAGTTTTATCAGAAAAAGGATTAATATACTGATTAATTAATTTCAGAAAACCAATAATTACGTGGAACAGTCTCCCCGCTTTATTTGTCGTAAACTTCAATCATCATCAATCAACATAAATCGCTGAATCAGACTCTCGTGATATAGCTATCTCCATCTAAATGTAAAATCAGACAAATCTCTCAAGATTTTCCTTTTTTGGTAAGAAATTATGGAACAATTGAAGTGTAGCAGCAATAACAATAACCTCACAGCACTCTTTACTGTCAAGTTTACTGCAGCCACTCACACAACAGCTACTTTGCCTTACAAATAACGTAAAATTGTTTTGAGATATTACGTGGGGAAATGACAGCAACACACCAATATAACCCTATTGGGAATGAAACAGACAAGAAGCGGACTGAAGCAAGGCAAAATGACTACAAGAAAAAGCGATAAAATAGGAAAAGAAATGGTCATCGGAACGACTGTTCAGCATGTAGAAAACTCAAAACAACTATTAGTGAAATTAGAAGCAGGGAGTCAACATTAAGAGTGCAACGGGAATTCCATTGTCAAAGGCAGAGGAGAAAGCAGATAGATGGAAGGACCACATTAAAGGGGGAGGAGTTGTCTGTTGACTGATATAACAAGAAATGGGAGTCTGTGTAGAAGACATATTGTAGCAGTAATAGTTACGGTCGTTTTATTCATCCATAGATCACTTTTACAAGGATATTCGACATGGTGTGCTGTTACAATTTAAAAATAACGTAAATAACTTAATTCATATACATAGGTCTACTTTGACAAGGACGCGAGAGCTACACGGCCGCGGCCTTACAGTGGGAACCATCCTGGCATTTCCCTGAAGCATTTTTAGCCAAACCACGGAAAAGCTTAATCAGGATGGCCGGATGAAGACTGGAGATTCCACCCTCCTGAATACAACGCCACGGGATCCAGTACCACAGTCAGAGTTCAACAGAGTTCTGAAAGACGTATGATCAAATAATGCAAAGTGGCATATAACAATCCTTCGGCATACAATAAAATCATTGGTGGAAGTGGCAACCAAGCGACTATTCAAATTGGCCTGTAGAATCTCTTGAGTCTGGAGGCATATCATCAGACATACGTAAAAATATCATCCACGCAATCCCGAAAGCAGAAAAGTTGCGATTACTGTCGCACAGTCAGCTTAACTTCACATGCATCCAAGTTGTTGACAAGAATAGTACACAAAAGAATGGAAAAGAAAATCTAGGAGCTGTTAGATAAAAATTTCTTTTGGCTTTAGAAAAGAAAAAGGGATGAGGAAGGCAGTTTTGAGGGAAGCAAGACTTAAGAAAAATCCAGATAGGTTCATTGGATTTGTCTACCTAGAAAAAGCGTTTGACAATATGAAATACTGTAATACTTTCGAAATTCCGAAAAAACAGGAGTGAGCTCTATGAAAACTCGGTTAAATATGCTATGTGTACAAGAAAGAAGAGGGAACAGATGGAAGGTCACGAACGAACTGCTCAGATTGAAAAGAGTGTAAGACAGGACACAATCACTACTCTTCACTCTATTCATCGAAGAAGCAATGAGGGAAATAAAAAGGAAGGTTCAAGAGTAGGACTAAAATTCAGGGTGAACGGAAATTAATCATACGATTCGCTGATGACATTGTATTGTCTGTGCAAGAGATGAAGAATTAGAGGAAATATTGACCTGAATGAACAGCTTAATGAGCACTAATACGGGTTGAGGGTAAATATCCACATCTACCGAAGAAAGGCGAAACTAATGAGGAGTGGCAAAAATGAGATTAAAGATAAACTTTAACATCAAACTTGGGGACCACAAAGCAGACGAAGTTCAAGAATTCTGCTACCTCGGAAGCAAAGTGACACACGACGGATGGCGCAGGAAGGTCATAGAAAACAGACTAGCACAGTAGAGCATTCCTGACCATCATAAGTTCACTGATATCAAACATGCACCTTAATTTGAGGAAGAAAATGGTGAGACAGCACATTTGGAGCACAGTATCGTACGGTAGTGCATCAAGGACTGTGGGAAAATCGAAGCGTTTGAGATGAGGTGCTAGTGAAAGATTTGAAAGTTAGATGGACTGTTAAGATAACGTTCGAAATGAGGTGCTAGTGAAAGATTTGGAAGTTAGGTGCACTGTTAAGATAACGAATCGGCGAAGAAATGATCATACGGAAAACACTTAGCAGACGACGGTAAGAGATGATAGGACAAATGTTAAAACACACGGAAACTACTTCCGTGCTATTATGTTGTGGTCTACCAGTCCTGAGACTGGTTCGATGCAGCTCTCCATGCTACTCTGTCCTGTGCAAGCTTCATCTCCCAGTACCTATTGCAGCCTACATCCTTCTGAATCTGCTTAGTGTATTCATCTCTTGGTCTCCCTCTACGATTTTTACCCTCCACGCTGCCCTCCAGTACTAAATTGGTGATCCCTTGATGCCTCAGAATATGTCCTACTAACCGGTCCCTTTTTCTAGTAGAGTTGTGCCACAAATTCCTCTTCCCCCAATTCTATTCAGTACTTCCTCCTTAGTTATGTGATCTACACACCTAATCTTCAGAATTCTTCTGTAGCACCACATTTCGAAAGCTTCTATTCTCTTCTTGTCCAAACTATTTATCGTCCATGTTTCACTTCCATACATGGATACACTCCATACAAATACTTTCAGAAACGACTTCCTGACACTTAAATCAATACTCGATGTTAACAAATTTATCTTCTTCAGAAACGCTTTCTTTGCCATTGCCAGTCTACATTTTATATCCTCTCTACTTCCACCATCATCAGTTATTTTGCTCCCCAAATAGCAAAACTCCTTTACTACTTTAAGTGTCTCATTTCCTAATCTAATTCCCTCAGCATCACCCAACTTAATTCGACTACATTCCATTATCCTCGTTTTGCTTTTGTTGATGTTCATCTTATACCCTCAATTCAAGACACTATCCATTCCGTTCAGTTGCTCTTCCAAGTCCTTTTCTGTCTCTGACAGAATTACAATGTCATCGGCGAACCTCAAAGTTTTTATTTCTTCTCCATTGATTTAATTCCTACTCCGAATTTTTCTTTTGTTTCCTTTACTGCTTGCTCAATATACAGATTGTATAGCATCGGGGAGAGGCTACGACCCTGCCTCACTCCCTTCCCAACCACTGCTTCCCTTTCATGTCCCTCGAGTCTTATAACTGCCATCTGGTTTCTGTACAAATTGTAAATAGCCTTTCGCTCCCTGTATTTTACCCCTGCCACCTTCATAATTTGAAAGAGAGTATTCCAGTCAACATTGTCAAAAGCTTTCTCTAAGACAACAAATGCTAGAAACGTAGGTTTCCCTTTCCTTAATCTTTCTTCTAAGATAAGTCACGTGTTCCAACATTTCTACGGAATCCAAACTGATCTTCCCCGAGGTCGGCTTCTACCAGTTTTTCCATTCATCTGTAAAGAATTCGAGATAGTATTTTGCAGCTGTGACTTATTAAACTAATAGTTCGGTAATTTTCACATCTGTAAACACCTGCTTTCTTTGGGATTGGAATTATTATATTCTTCTTGAAGTCTGGGGGAATTTCGCCTGTCTCATACATCTTGTCACCAGATGGTAGAGTTTTGTCAGGACTGGCTCTCCCAAGGCTGTCAGTAGTTCTAATGGAATGTTGTCTACTCCCGGGGCCTTGTTTCGACTTAGGTCTTTCAGTGCTCTGTCAAACTCTTCACGCAGTATCATATCTCCCATTTCATCTCTATTTACATCCTCTTCCATTTTCATAATATTGTCCTCAAGTACATCGCCCTTGTATAGACCCTCTATATACTCCTTCCACCTTTCTGCTTTCCCTTCTTTGCTTAGATCTAGGTTTCAATCTGAGTTCTTGATATCCATGCAAGTGGTTCTCTTTTCTCCAAAGGTCTCTCTATTTCCCTGTAGGCAGTATCTGAAATACCCCTATCGAGATAAGCCTCTACATCCCTACATTTGTCCTCTAGCCATCCCTGCTTAGCCATTTTGCACTTTCTGTCAATCTCATTTTTGAGACGTTTGTATTCCGTTTTGCCTGCTTCATTTACTGCATTTTTATGTTTTCTCCTTTCATCAATTAAATTCAATATTTCATCAGTTACCCAAGGATTTCTAGTAGCCCTCATCTTTTTACCTACTTGATCGTCTGCTGCCTTCACTACTTCATCCCTCAAAGCTACCCATTCTTCTTCTATTTTATTTCCTTCCCACATTCCTGTCAATTGTTCCCTTATGCTCTCCCTGAAACTCTGTACAACCTCTGGTTTAGTCAGTTTATCCAGGTCCCATCTCCTTAAATTCCCACCTTTTTGCTGTTTCTTCAGTTCATAAACAATAGACTGTGGTCAGAGTCCACATCTGTCCTGGAAACGTCTTACAATTTAAAACCTGGTTCCTAAATATCTGTCTTACCATTATATAATCTATCTGAAACCTTCTAGTATCTCCAGGGTTCTTCCATGTATACACCCTTCTTTCATGATTCTTGAACCCAGTGTTAGCTATGATTATACTGTTTAAGAGAAGTAACAGTCCTAATTCACTGAATAAAATGGTTCAAATGGCTCTGAGCACTATGGGACTCAACTGCTGTGGTCATCAGTCCCATAGAACTTAGAACTACTTAAACCTAACTAACCTAAGGACATCACACACATCCATGCACGAGGTAGGATTCGAACCTGCGACTGTAGCGGTCGTGCGGTTCCAGACTGTAGCGCCTTTAACCGCTCGGCCACTCCGGCCGGCTTCACTGAATACTCTCCAGATCTTTCCTCAGCTGTCACCTTCACCTGAGACGGCGTCTGTTTATTATGGCTGCTTGTGACGTCATTCTTATAGTTTTAATTAATCCCAACGTTAGGATTACGAAGTCTCTTTTGAATCAAATGATTATCTATACAATTACCAATGAGACTGAAGCCCAATTTTCAGTATGCCGTAAATTGCCGGTTCTGTTTGCGTTAAAATCATGCTTGTAATGTATTCAGTGGACCGTGTAAGTGTTAAAAGAAAACGTACAGAAAGGAGGTGTACACCTCGACCTACAGCAAAGGAAGAAATTATACTCCACATTTTGCAAATAGATTGTCCCAAAGGTGTTCGGGGGTCAGTCTGTCAGTGGCGGCAGGACAGAAGCTGCATCCATAAGCAAGTCCTTAGATCATAGATACATTTAAATTTCGCAAACCCCTATCTCTGCTCTGTTAAGTTTTGAAACCAACATCTAAGCAAGGGAAGCCCAACACGCGGTCCAAAGCAACTATGAGTGCTGCCTAAGAAGTGAGGATCTACCGCACGAGTAAATTTATGATAAACTGGATATTTTCAATTTGAAACTCCTGGCACGCGATACTATTCTCCCATTCGTCCATCGTCCCATCTACTTTTTTGCTCAACGATTGTTAGTGTTAGGTATGAATGTGCGGCCCAAAAATATTCGTCTTCTTCCATTGTGGCCTAGGTAAGCTAAAATGTTGGACACTCCTTATCAAAGCCGTGTCACGGTGTTACGGAGGGCAAGAACCAGAGTCTCTGTTATTGTTGCACTATAAGAAGTGGAGCAGCCAGTTACTGTTTTTCTCATTTATAGCTGAAATTAAGCATTGATTTTTAACAATTTAACGGCTTCCTTTGTTACTATTACACATGCAATAGCACAATTATCACTGTTTCTCCAAAATTCTCTGTATTAATGCGAGGATTATAACTTCTTTATATTTGACGAGAGGATAGGTAAACAGTTTGATACATTGTATTGATAGTTCTCACTTTTTACAAACGACATAATTACAGTTCTTCAGTGAATTACTGGTTTGTTGCACTGAGAGTATTTTAGTTCACCGCTTTCATAGGAGCTGAACACAAAATATTAGTCTGCCAGGAAGCACTTATTTTGCTAACGATTCCTCAAGAACACGTGTATAATGTTGTACGTTTATGATAAATGACATCCACTTCCGTCCATATCGTCCGGTTTTTCGCACAAAATAAGCGTTTATGTTCTACGAGTTTTCTTTGATCTCGTTCAAATACCGAAAAATATCAAGAAGCATAATGAATTTTAAAACTGTGGTTATAGAGAAAACTCTTGCATTTAGCTAGATACAGTGTGTGATCGAAAGTATCCGGACACCCCCAAAAACATAGTTTCTCGTGTTAGGTGCATTGTGCTGCCACCTACTGTCAGGTACTCTATATCGGCGACCTCAGTAGTCATTAGGCATTGTGAGAGAGCAGAATGGGGCGCTCCACGGAACTCACGGATTTCGAACGTCATCAGGTGATCGGGTGTCATTTGTGTCACACGTCTCTACGCGAGATTTTCACACTCCTAAAGATTCCTAGATCCAATGTTTGTCCGATGTGATAGTGAAGTGGAAACTTGAAGGGGCACGTACAGTACAAAAGCCTACAGGCCGTCCTCGTCCTTTGACTGACTGTTGAAGAGGGTCGTAATGTGTAATAGGCAGACATCTATCCAGACCATCACATAGGAATTCCAGATTGCATCAGGAACCACTGCAAGTACTATGACAGTTAGGCAGGAGGTGAGAAAAGTTGGATTTGATGGTCGAGCGGCTGCTCATAAGCCACACATCACGCCGGTAACTGCCAAACGACGCCTCGCTTGGTGTAAGCAGCGTAAACATTGGACGATTGAACAGTGGAAAAACGTTGTGTGGCGTAACGAATCACGGTACACAATGTGGCGATCCGATGACAGGGTGTGGGTATGGCGAATGCCGGTGAACATCATTTGCCAGCGTGTGTAGTGCCAATAGTTAAATTCGAAGGCGGTGGCGTTATCGTGTAGTCGTATTTTTCATGGAGGGGCTTGCGTCGCTTGTTCTTTTGCGTGGCACTATCATAGCACAGGCCTATATTTATGTTTTAAGCACCATCTTGCTTACCACTGTTGAGGAGCAATTTGGGGACGGCGATTGCATCTTTCAACACGATCGAACGCCTGTTCATAATGCACGGCCTGTAGCTGAGTGGTTACACGACGATAACATCCCTGTAATGGACTGGCCTGCACAGAGTCCTGACCTGAACTTGAATCGTACAGAACACCTTTGGGATGTTTTGGAACGTCTTGCCAAGCCTCACCGGCCGGCATCGATACCTCTCCTCAGTGCAGCACTCCGTGAAGAATGGGCTGCCATTTCCCAAGAAACCTTCCAGCACCTGATTAAACGTATGCCTGCGAGAGTGGAAGCTGTCATCAAGGCTATGGGTGGGCCAACACCATATTGAATTCCAGCATTACCGATGGAGGGTGCCACGAACTTGTAGGTAATTTTCATCCAGGTGTCCGGATACTTTTGATCACATTGTGTATCAACATTATATCCTCTCAAAATCTTCTTCATTTACCGCATTTTATATCTGACAACCAAATATACCGTAACTTTCAACTCATGGAAACATCTTTTCTAGGATTATGAAAGCTGCATCTGCATGACTACTCTGAAATTCACAATGTGCCTGGCAGAGGGTTCATGAATCACCTTCAAGCTGTTTCTCCATCGTTCCAGACTCGAATACCGCGCGGGAAAAACTAACACTTAAATCTTTCCGACCGAGCTCTGATTTCTCTTATGTCGTTATGATGATCATTCTTCCATACGTAGGTGTGTGCCAAGAAAATATCTTCACACTCTGGGGACAAAGTTGGTGACTGATATTTTACGAGAAGATCCTGCCGCAACGAAAATCACCTTTGTTTGAGTGATTTCCACCCCAATTCGCCTATCAATCCGTTGCACTCGCTCCCCTATTTCGCGATAATACAAAACGAGCTGCCTTTCTTTGAACTTTTTCGATGACCTCCATCAAGCCTGTATGACGCGTATGCCACACCGCACAGCAATACTCCAGAAGAGGGCGGACATGCGTAGCGTAAGCAGTCTCTTTAGTAGACCTGTTGCATTTTCTAAGTGTTCTGCCACTAAACGGCAGTTATGGTTGGCTCTTCCCACATTATTACCTGTGTGATCTTTCCAATTTAAACTATTCGTAACTGTAATCCCTAAGTAAAACTGCATTTACAGCATTTAGATTATTGTCCTTTATGCTGCAACTGAAATTTAACGTATTCTTTTTCGAACCCATGTGAACGTCTTCACACTTTCCATTATTCAGAGTCAATTGCCACTTTTCGCACAATGTAGATATCTTGTCTAAATCGTTTTGGCATTTGTTTTGATCATCTGATAACTTTTTAAGAAGTCAAATGACAGCATCATCTACAAACAGTCTAAGAGGGCTGCTCAAATTGTCTCCTAAATCGTTTATGTAGATGAGGAACAGCAGGGGACCTATAATGGCCGGCCCTAATTTTAGTCGTATTCTCTCAATACAATGCTTTCCCGCTATTAGCGATTCCGCCGGCCGAAGTGGCCGCGCGGTTCTGGCGCTGCAGTCTGGAACCGCGCGACCGCTGCGGTCGCAAGTTCGAATCCTGCCTAGGGCATGGATGTGTGTGATGTCCTTAGGTTAGTTAGGTTTAAGTAGTTCTGAGTTCTAGGGGACTGATGACCTCAGATGTTAAGTCCCATAGTGCTCAGAGCTATTTGAACCTATAATAATTGTTTGGAGAACGGCAGATATGACTTCTGTTTTAATGATGACTGTCCGTCGATTACTACGAACTGTGACCTTTCTGACAGGAAATCTAGTCGCACAACTGAGACAGTTCACTTTATTGTCTCACTTGCCCTTTCGGTCACACGGCCCACAGGCGAAAATGCATTGGATTGCCACTAACACAATTTTTTAAAATATGAAACGTGAAACATTTTCACGCAATTTGGGTGCATAGATCCTGAGAAATCAGTACCCAGAACAACCACCTCTGGCCGTAATAAAGGCCTTGATACGCCTGGGCATTGAGTCAAACAGAGCTTGGATGGCGTGTACAGGTACAGCTGCCCATGCAGCTTCAACACGATACCACAGTTCATCAAGAGTAATGACTGGAGTATTGTGACGAGCCAGTTGCTCGGCCACCATTGACCAGACGTTTTCAGTTGGTGAGAGATCTGGAGAATGTGCTGGCCAGGGCAGCAGTCGAACATTTTCTGTATCCAAAAAGGCCCGTACAGGACCTGCAACATGCGGTCGTGCATTATCCTGCTGAAATGTAGGGTTTCACAGGGATCGAATGAAGGGTAGAGCTACGGGTCGCAACACATCTGAAATGTAACGTCCACTGTTCAAAGTGCAGTCAATGCGAACAAGAGGTGACCGAGACGTGTAACCAATGGCACCCCATACCATCACGCCGGGTGATACGCCAGTATGGCGATGACGAATACACGCTTCCAATGTGCGTTCACCGCGATGTCGCCAAACACGGATGCGACCATCATGATTCTGTAAACAGAACCTGGATTCATCCGAAAAAATGACGTTTTGCCATTCGTGCATCCAGGTTCGTCGTTGAATACACCATCGCAGGCGCTCCTGTCTGTGATGCAGCGTCAAGGGTAAGCGCAGCCATATTCTCAATCTTGCCTCCTGCAAAGGTCATCGAACTGTTCGTGCAGATGGTTGTTGTCTTGCAAACGGCCCCATCTGTTGACTCGGAGATCGAGACGTGGCTGCACGATCCGTTACAGCCATGCGGATAAGGTGCCAGTCATCTCGAATGCTAGTGATACGAGGCCGTTGGGATCCAGCACGGCGTTCCGTATTACCCTCCTGAACCCACCGATTCTATATTCTGCTAACAGTCGTTGGATCTCGAGCAACGCGAGCAGCAATGTCGCGATACGATAAACCGCAATCGCGATAGGCTACAGTCGACCTTTATCAAAGTCGGAAACGTGATGGTACGCGTTTCTCCTCCTTACACGAGGCATCACACCAACGTTTCACAGGGTAACGCCGGTCAACTGTAGTTTGTGTATGAGAAATCGGTTGGAAACTTTCCTTGTCCGCAGCTCGTGGTCGTGCGGTAGCGTTCTCGCTTCCCGCGCCCGGGTTCCCGGGTTCGATTCCCGGCGGGGTCAGGGATTTTCTCTGCCTCGTGATGACTGGGTGTCGTGTGATGTCCTTAGGTTAGTTAGGTTTAAGTAGTTCTAAGTTCTAGGGGACTGCTGACCATAGATGTTAAGTCCCATAGTGCTCAGAGCCATTTGAACCTTTTTTTTGAAACTTTCCTCATGTCAGCACGTTGTAGGTGTCGCCACCGGCGCCAACCTTGTGTGAATGCTCTGAAAAGCTAGTCATTTGCATATGTCAGCATCTTTGTGGTGTAGCAATTTTAATGGCCAGTAGTGTATAATGATCCTTATAACTCAATTCGGAATACTTAGACATCCATAAATAGTCTCAAGTACAAAGCCACTCGTGTCTGATTGGTAATAATCATCACTTTTTAGGCTCGGCCTGTAAATTCAGAGATGTACTCGCAAAAATATGCTTGCAAATTTTTTTCAATATTTAAAACAACTTTATCTGTGAACCAATATAGTATCTGTTACTTCCTGAGAACCTATCTTTCGGCGCAACCAAACACTACACAAAATTTCACCACTAGAACCTTATTGCTAATACTATGATTAAGATAAAGATAAATTGAACAGCATTAGCCTGCAGATAGATCTTGCCATCAGTCGACTAACAGAAATGTTGCTTTCAATCGAAGCCCACGAGAAAATCTATATAATGTCATGCGCGGTCTGTATGATATATGGTCAAAGCCAGTTTTGTTCAATCTGACCTATGCTGTACAGCATTTACACATTGTACGATATCCGAAGAGTCTGGAATTCATTTTAAGGTGATATGCCACTTTATGCCGATACACAAGTGTATTCACAAGCAGCACACACGTGTAAGACGCGCGGAAGTGTTCACAACAGAGTATACAGTCTTGACTGAGGAGTTGGCAGCGGCGAAAATGGGCGGAGCGCGTTAGGTTGGCAACAGTGGCGCAGTGGGCGCACGGGAGCCGCGGCCGGCAGTGCTGGAGATGCAGGCGCTGAGGAAGGGTGTGGGTCGCCACAGGCGGCTCGACAGCGGCGACCAGGGCTGCGAGGTGAGTGAGTCTGCGGCTGCTGGCTGCCCCGCCTGGGCCGAAGCGCGCGTTTCCGCCTGCACACCACACCTCACCGCTTGCGAAATAGTTGCAGCCGGTAAGGCGGAAGCGGCAGTCCTGTCATTACGCTGCACCATCTGTCAGTACCGTCCAAGTCCCACCCACTCTCTGCGTGGTAGATGGCATATCACAAATATAAGTTACTGTCAACGTAGGCAGAGCATTTACTTACTGCGAAATAAAAAGAAAAAAAAATAGCATTGTAAGCTGTATCGTGTACGTTCAGTAAGGAGGTATTCTTGAGGTACAAGCGGACTCGTAGCAATGTCAACAATGATACAATAAAGCCGAAAACTGTACGTTATGAGAACCACTAAATATATTATTGCAAAGCGATTAACGGTATTCTCAATCTTTTACAGTGAACCTGGCCGCAAAAGAGAGCTACATCAGAGATTTCGCGTCATATCAATATTACGATCTTCGTAATTTGCATATTGTTTTGTATTATGACACCAGTAATACATACAAGTTCATTAAATAAAGGAACCAAATGCTAGTTCACTGGCCGAGCGGTTGTAGGCGCTTCAGTCTGGACCGCGAGACCACTGCGGTCGCAGGTTCGAATCCTGCCTCGGGCATGGATGTGTGTGATGTCCTTAGGTTAGTTAGATTTAAGTAGTTCTAAGTTCTAGGGGACTAATGACCACAGATGTTAAGTCCCATAGTGCTTAGAGCCATCCCATAGTGCTCAGAGCCATTTACTAGTTCACTTTATTGTCTCACTTGCCCTTTCGGTCACACGGCCCACAGGCGAAAATGTATTGGATTGCCACTAACACAATTTTTTAAAATATGAAACGTGAAACATTTCACCCGATTGCATTAGTAATTACTCAGAGTTTCACACAGCAATCGATTACGACGAATTAATAACTTTGTATATTGTGTCCGTTACTGAACATTGTTCTATTTTTAATATTTCACCTGTTTATGTGGTTTTTAAAAATGGTTAAAACTGTAAACAAATGTGTTTTAAACTTCGGGAAAGACAGGAGATGACAAGTTCTAGATACTATACTATTCAGAAGCAAAAAGAAACAATAGAATCGTTAGCAATTTACACAATATAAAAGGCTGGTATTAAACCTCTTGTAAATACTTATTAGCGCGAAACGTAGCTGTAAATCGCTCAAGTACGGAAATTCCGAGCGTATACGACAACCTCGCTTACATTTTAAATGTTGGAAATGCTCCTTCAGCAGCGGAAAACTGAGTTGTTGTATATGCTTTATGTAGATATGAAACTTAAGCTTACACACATACTTGTAACTTATTAGTATAGAAAACGACTGTATACCACCTTCAATTGTGAGCGCGTTCGAACGTCTCGCTTAATGGGTTAAACTCCGGAAACGCCCCGTCGTCAGCGGAAATTCGAGTTCTTGTAGTGCACCCGTTTCCTCGCGGCTACGTACGCTGATGCGATATTCACGTATGAAAAATAAAGAACTTTAGATTACATGTCACTGGACGACAACCTAAGTACGATTTGTCTTCTCACGTTGTTAAACTATGCCGCTGTGAATCATCACCGAAAGCGCTACCGAATTTCGAGCCACGAATTCCTTCTCCTCTCCCATACATTAAAATCCTGTTTCCGGCTGCTGCTAAATCGTTATTATGCATTCGATGAAATATGTTGGAAACCGTTTTCTGCGGTGTCATATTGCCATTAATCATGCATGTGCCGCATGAATAAAACCCTAGTAAAGCTGAAGGTCTGAGTTGTTTTAGAAGACTGTGTTGATCCATCATAAGTCGTTTTGAATGTGCAACATGCAAGACGTTTTCCCGGAGCGTAATATTATTAAAAGTAAAGGTATTACAAGGACTGAACAAAACTATCGAAATCTGTGCTTGAACATAAATGTAGATGCTAGCCAAGCCTCCAGATTGCGGTGTTGTATTTGACCACGAACGACACCTGTGCAATTTCCTCAATGCGTTGCAAGTATTAGTCGTGGTTAGAACAGTGTTCTCTGTAGCTCTGAGCGCATTATGTTGCAGCTGACTGAATTAGAACATGGGCAAATTATTGGTCGGTATTTCAAGAGGTGCCTATCGTAGATTCGGACCGAATACAGGAAAAGCGGGAAAACATCATTAGTTAAATCATAACATAAACGAAAGCGTGTGTTGAGTGATCGTGACGGACGATCATTGAAGAGGATTGTAACGGAAAATAAGAGGACAGCTGCAAAACTGAAGGTCGCGCTAGTGAGCCATGTCAGCACGAAAACAACACGTAGAGAGCTCCAGAAGCTGAGGATTGCAGGGGCAGCTGGAATTCCAAATACAGTCCATCAATGATGCAAATGCCCATAACAAGGAAGAATGGTACCCAAGCCATAAAACTTGGACTATGCAGCAATAGAAGAATTCGTTGCGTCGGATGGGTCATATAGCACATTGTTTCCAACTTATGGGCGAGTTTAGGTTCCGGGAGTGAATCATGGAGGGGTTCGGTGATAATTTGGGCATCCACATGAATAAAACCCTAGTAGTAATAGACGGAAAGTCATCGGGTAAAACAGAAGTAATATCCGGCGTTCCCCAGGGAAGTGTTATAGGCCCTCTATTGTTCCTGATCTATATTAACGACATAGGAGACAATCTTGAGTAGCCGTCTTAGATTGTTTGCAGATGATGCTGTCATTTACCGTCTTGAAAAGTCATCAGATGACCAAAACGACTTGCTAAATGATTTAGATAAGGTATCTGTATGTGCGAAAAAACTGACCCTGAATAAAGAAAAGTGTGAAGTTATTCACGTGAGTACTAAAAGAAATCAGCTAAATTTCGATTACGCGATAAGTCACACAAATCTGAGAGCTGTAAATTCAACTAAATACTTAGGGATTACAATTACAAATAACCTAAATTGGAACGATCATATAGATAATACTGTGGGTAGAGCAAACCAAAGACTGCGATTCATTGGCAGAACACTTAACAGGTCCACCAAAGAGATTGCTTACACTACGCTTGTCCGCCCTATTCTGGAGTACTGCTGTGTGGTGTGGGATCCGCATCAGGTGGGACTGGCGGGTGACATCGAAAAAGTACAAAGAAGGGCAGTTCGTTTTGTATTATCGCTAAATAGGGGAGATAGTGTCACAGACATGATACGTGAATTGGAGTGGCAATCATTAAAACAAAGGCGTTTTTCGTTGCGACGGGATCTTCTCATGAAATTTCAATCACCAGCTTTCTCCTCCGATTGCGTAAACATTCTGTTGCCACCCACCTACATAGGGAGAAATGCTCATCACGATAAAATAAGAGATATCAGGACTCGCACAGAAAAATTTAACCGCTCGTTTTTCCCGCGTGCGGTTCGAGAGTGGAACGGTAGAGAGACAACTTGAAGGTGGTTCATTGAACCCTCTGCCAGGCATTTTATTGTGAATAGCAGAGTAATCACGCAGATGTAGATGTAGATCCATATTGTGGTAGTGCAAGGCCCCCATGCTTACTCTGCAAGGTCACAATACTGCCACGTATTATGTGATCATTTTGTTTGATCAGGTTGTCCCATGGTACAGTATTTGATCCCCAATAGTGATGCTGCGTTACAAGACAACAAGGGCCTTGTTTACAGAGCTCTTATAATTGAGGACCGGTTTTGTGGGCACGAGGACGAATTGTGGCGTCTCCCCGGGCCACCACAATCATCAGATCTCAATTTATTGAGACTTCCTGGTCTGCTTTCGAGGGAAAAGTGCGTAATCACGACCCACTTCCATCTTCGTTACCTGAACTTGCCACTATTTGGCAGAAGGAACGGTATAACATTCTCTTGAAAACCATACAGGACCAGTATTTAATTAGTCTAAGACCACTACAACCTGTTTGGAAAAACCGACGAGTTTTGCACGCCGTTTTAGGCATGGTAAAGTAGGGTGTTTTTGATGTTTCCGTATTTTTCTCCGACCACTGTATACGTTCAATTTCATCGTTAGTCACGGAGTTATTAATCGGACAGAATACTCTTAATTATACTCGTAATAATTCTCTCTTTAATACCAGTCGCTACAAATTATTACCACCTTCAGTGAAAAAAATAAATAAATAAAACCGAGAAGCATCAAGCCCTTTATTTGCTGCTTCCTTGTTACTATTATTGGGTACTTACAGCTTTCTTTCAGAGCAATCAGCTTATTACTTACGTATACCTATTCTTCGTATAAGCTGCCTGTTGAAGTAATGGTAATTCCTGCAACGTCCCTAAATGTGAAATTGTGGACGGTCTAAAGAACCTTCACAGTGGTTTATATGGGGTGCATCAGGTCACAATGTTGACATTCGTGCTGATTCTGTTATGAAACTTCCTTAGAAAACGCGAGTAATTGCCAAACGTTATCACTGTGTTTAGGAAACTGTTCGGTAAGAAATTCGTATACACTAAAAATGTGTCTCTGGACCAAGTACATTATACGTGAGATAAAAAAAACCTAATACGATGCCCACGACAGGTGAATGAGTGGTTGCAGTTGTCTTACTTCTTACATAAATGCAAGAACAGTACCTGTTTATTCTTTCCTATCTACTTTTCTGTTTGAAGACGACTGGTCTTGTCTATTCACATTTAGAGACTTCCTAGCTGATTATAACTGTCAATCGCACCAGCATTCGAATCCGAGATCTTGACTCTTTTTCCTGTTTTACCATTTGATCTATCCATACATGCCTCATGACCCAACTTACAGCTTAAATCCGCCACTGCTTTCCTGCTTTCTGTTCCGAAAGACAGAAATGTGTTATAGGCTCGCGTTCCAGCCCGACACATGATCTCAGTCTGTCAAGAACTGTGACAGCAGCGCACACCCATATACATAGAGAGAAAGATTCCTTCTAGAGGCACATATTTTGTTAGTTAAATGCGCACTTGGGCAACAAAACAAAAATATTGTCCCTCTACGGTATCAATTTTGCATTACAGTACTTACTTATGTAATATGTAACCTCAAACTACCTACTTTATTGAAACTTCCTGCCAGATTAAAACTGTGTGCCGGACTCGGGACCTTTGCCCTACGCGGGCAAATGCTCTACCAAATGAGCTACCCAAGCACGACTCACGCCCCGTCCTCAGAGCTTTAATTCCGCCACTACCTCGTCTCCTACCTTCCAAACTTCGCAGAAGCTCTCCTGCATAGGCAAAGGTCCCGAGTTCGAGTCTCGGTCCGGCACACAGTTTTAATCTGCCAAGAAGTTTCGTACCAGCGCACACTCCGCTGCAGAGTGAAAATTTCATTCTCCCTACTTTATTCTTCGTCAGTTCAAGTTGAGTATTTGTGTAATACGCACTTACTTAGAATTTACGAAGCATATAATAGTTGCAGGCTGATTGAAACTGACACGTTACTCGCGTAACCATCGTAATAATATTTAATGACAGCTTTTCTCAGTGGAAATCTTTCGTCAGATATTCTAAATTTGTGACCGAGGCGGACAATAAATTTTGTTCTAATAGTGTAATAAATTATAGCACTGGTCTCCAACACACACTATGTCAATCTTTTTTTTGTTTTATAACACAAGAATGGGAAACAAATCACGTGCAGACAGGAAGTCCAGAAAGTAGCAGTCAGTTTCTCCATAGATAATTCTGGACGAAAAAAGAAAACATGATGCAACATCTATTTACCTACAATTATTTGTATATTCTTACGACTCAGCCTGGCATTCGCTAGACAGGAGAATGTGTTTCAGCACACCGTGGACGTCACGGTAGACCGGCAAATGAATATGCGATACTACGTGAGTCACGGAAGCAGGTATACTAACGAACACCTGACGCCACAACAAGTCCTCCCTATAAAGCTTTCTGAACTACATTATTTCAAATTCTCCTACGTTTTACGCGAGAGTACATTTTAGTGTCCACTTATTTCTGTTTTGATAGTTAATATATTACTGCTGTATTTCTATGCGCTTGTATTATCATATATAAAACGTTGTGCCTCAGTATTAATAGCATTTGAAACAAAAATTTTCTTATTTGCACCTAGAACCAGTCAATTTCCTGGAATGGCATTTAGAACATTCTTAATAAATTCCTCATTTGAGACATCATTTTTTGCAGTGATGAAGTGAGCAGCATAATTCTGTGGCATTAGTGTACCGTCTCAGTTTTTTGGATATAAATAAGTAATGTACAAAAGGAGATACGGTGTTTTTTGATTCTTCTGACAAATGTGAGATTGGCACTTGGAATATTTTCATTTTCCTCTCTCGATTTATGTTCTTGTCTCTTCTATGTGCGGGTGCTTTCCTTTTGATGTTCCTTTTTGGTAAACGCAACCTTTACTTCAGACTCGTTTTGTTGTTGTTGTTGTTGTTGTGTGTGTGTGTGTGTGTGTGTGTGTGTGTGTGTGTGTGTGTGTTGTGTGTGTGTACGTACGTTTTGAGTGATTTCCTTTTGATGTTCCTTTTTGGTAAACGCAACCTTTACTTCAGACTCGTTTTGTTGTGTGCGTGCGTGTGTGTGTGTGTGTGTGTGTGTGTGTGTGTGTGTGTGTGTGTGTGTATGTATGTGTATGTACGTACGTTTTCAGTTTCCATAAGTGAAACTGTGGTTCTCGGTCTCCACATTTAACTCCGAGGTGTGTGAGAATAGTAATGAGACTGATCTTTTATCAACCAAAGTTCATTATTTTAAGGAACAATATTTTTCCCTTGAAAGCAGTTTCCTTCAGCAGTTGTACACCGGCGGAGTCATTGTTCCCAGTGTTGGTAGCAGCGCTGAAAGGCTTCAGTTGCTAGGGCGGTTAACATATCGGCCACTTTCTTTCTGAATGTTCTCCACAGCCATTAAGCGATGTCTTTTTAAGACATTTGTCAATTTCTAGAAAGTAAAAAAGTCACGTAGATTGAGATTAGGTGAATAAGGGAGCTGTGGAACAGCAGGAATGCGTTTTGAGGTCAAAAATTCCTAGATGGAAGTTATGGTGTGACATGGGGCGTTCGTTGTCTTGATGCAGCATCCACTTGTCTGCAACGCCTGGTCTCACTCGATTCACCCTTTCCCTGAGCCTTTCAAGGACATCTTTGTAGAACACTTGGTTGACTGTTTGACCTGGAGGAACAAACTTTTTATGCGCGATACCCCTCCTGTCAAAACAACAAATCAGCATTTTTTTGATGTTCGATTTGCTCATTCGAGCTTTTTTCGATCGAGATGTTTCAATGTGCCACTCCTCTCTTTGCCGCAGGATCGTACTCAAAAATGCACGACCGAACTATTTGTGGTCATATGGCAATACTCTTAAGAAGACCAACGCACATATTCCTTCGACTGTCCTTCTAGTCAATTGTTAGGTTTTTCAGCACTATTTTGGTACAAACTTTTCACCGGTGTAAAACTTAGGTCAAAGTGTTACGGTAAAATCGTTTATGTTTAATAGATCACCCACCATCCTTATTATTCAACGTCGATCTGATCTCACAAGCGCACGCACACGTTCGACGTTTTCGTCGGGTTTTGAAGTCGAAGGTGCACCGGTGTACCTGAGCGAGGGTCATCTTCAACGTGTTCTCGGCCTACCAAAAATGACTTGTGCTAGCGGAAAACTTGTACTCTTGATGTGGAATGTTCTCCATACGCCTCTTTCAACTTTCCAAAGTTCCCTCTCGCGGATTCCCCAAGTTTAACTAAAAACTGATGGCGCAACGTTGCTCTAAATTTCGCAGTTCAATTTTCGTAGCACACAACAAAAACACAGCTTCGCTGATGACGCTCTCAAAAATCACATGATGGGTGTGATGAGCTGAAACTCGGACTGGGCATCTGGAAGTGATGAATACACCGGTCTACACAAATAGAACAAGACAGCATTACCAGACTATGCACAGTGTCCTCAGACTCATTACTTTTCTCACACACCTCGTATATTGGACTTCCCAAGTTAACGGTCTATCTGGCTAACACAAGACTCTATTTTCTGTTGTTACTGCATACTGTCATTAAAAGTTTGTGTAAAAACTGAGTGTGTTCCAAACAAGAAACTGTTAATTACACGTAACAAATTTTGTCGTCATGACGTGGAACGTGTCATTTTGCTTCTGCGTATGTGTGGCTTTAACAGATTAAATTAGGTCAATACTGGAATGACAAATAGAGCCATGTTTCATTAGTCTAAGACCGTCAAATATAAAGTAGGTTTTTTATGTATCTCATCGTATTTCCGAGTAAAACCTCCATATTCATTAACCCACCGATCTTAACTGACGCTTTTACACATATTGTATTTAAAATTTGTCAAATCTAAATCCAAGATACACAGTTTTGTCTACTACACTACTCATGCTACCGGTGTTTAATCAAATATCGTTCTAGAGAATAGAATGAGCTGACTAGAGGAACGGTTTTCAGAGCACATTCATGTTTTGCTACCTATTAGATATTTCATGTTACTGTCAGATTAGAACATCACTGCTCGGGTGGAGACTAACACAGACGGGTCGGATGCCGCTTAGAGATTTAATTTTCCACGGAACTTCTACCTGGTCACACCACTGCACAGTGGACGGTGACAGAAATGCAAATAGGAGCAGACGCCACCTCATTATGTCCCGTACAGATATACTAGCCATTTCGAGCCCTTAGGCCAACGGTAACGGTGCTAACCGTATTGTGTGATGAAACTGTGTAATGAGTCCATTGCGAATATTTTCCTGTTGCTTGTGACGCCATACAACATTCCGTCGCACACCTGTCACTTGAAGGTGATCATGTCACCGTTGGCGGTTGAAGAATGAAACACTTTATTAGCAACTGTGACTTTTAGTGACGGTTTTTTATGATGCCCGCCGTAACAGTGTTATCTTGTCAATTCTAGTGTGTGGCTACAACTTAGTATTCTAATTTGTTGTTATTTTTAATACATTTTTACCACACTCGCCTTTACCTAAATCGAGAAAGGGTGCCGATGTTCTTGCTGTTTGCGCCCTAACCCACAATACATCATCATTATCATACTAAAAATGAGTTTCCTTATGAATTACTCAGCAGCTGTGGAGCACGATATGTGCAGAAGCCTCATTAAAATCTTTGAATGATTGAAGATGGAGGTTTTGCTCTGATACAGGAAAAGGTTAAATAAAAACAAATAGCATATAAAACTTCCTGGCAGATTAAAACTGTGTGCCCGACCGAGACTCGAACTCGGGACCTAGGCAAAGGTCCCGAGTTCGAGTCTTGGTCGGGCACACAGTTTTAATCTGCCAGGAAGTTTCATATCAGCGCACACTCCGCTGCAGAGTGAAAATCTCATTCTGGAAATAGCATATACATTTTTCGCTGCCTTTGTTTGTCAAGCCAATATCGATTCGTTAAAGAAGGTAGATTTTTTAACTCTATGTTAGAATAAGCCGAACGTGTTAATTTCTAACTACATGTAAACATTTAGAGCTTCTGATATTAAAGACGTCTCATTACAATAATTAATTTATGAACCCAGGAAAAAGCACTTCTTGTATTGAATTGTGTTTTACAGAAGCAAAGTGGCGTTCTTTTGGACTAGAGTTGAAACGAAAGGGAGGATGCTTAAAAAATATGACTAACCATACTCATCAAATTTCATTTTTAGGAACTGTACGAAGCTAAAGACACTTGTTAAACGGACTGTCTGAAATTGAAAAAATTTGGAAATTTGTGGTCAGTTCTGTGGGACCAAACTGCTGAGGTTATCGGTCCTTAGACTTTCACACTACTTAATCTAACTTAAACTAACTTATGCTAAGGACAACACACACACACACATGCCCAAGGGAGGACACGAACCTCCGACGACCGCACGGCTATCCCGCGATGCCTCTGAAATTGAGCAGCTATTCATTCTTCCTGTTTGGAACGACTTTTCTGTGGCGCTTGTCATTTATTCACGTTGCGTGATAGCTTGTTGCACGTAGATTGACAGGAAGCAAGTAATTTTAAAAGTTGCTGAACGGGAAAACACTCCTCAAACTGATGTTTCAAAATACAGAACCATAAGAAGTAAAGCGTAGAACTGTCTGTTTCCTACCGATAAATTTTGCGTAATACTGTATTATGAGCCATCTTTTCGATAGGGGAGTGTTTGGAGGGGGAGGGGAGGAGGGCTGGCGAAAATGGTTATCAAGGGCCAGGAATGGCTTTTTCCTCCTCGAATTATGTGTGAGTGACTTTGCATATATTGCTAGTTGCTATTTCTGAATTTTTTTTTTTCCTAATTACACGATTACCTTCCCATACGGTAAAAATTGAAGTTCTGACTAGGCTCATCGGGCAAAAAAATTAACTGCTATTCTGTTGTTCACAGCTTTGGTAAACTTTCAGTTGAAAAATTATAGAGAAGCTCAGTTGTTGTGTTAGAATGGTATGATTTCTGTATCAGCGATGCGTATCATTTAAGCCGCCACGAGATGCAGAGAAGTAACATACAGTTATTGTAACTAATCGTTGCGGTTAGTTTCGAAATATGTATTTGCCTTATAGTTTGTGCAATGTAGGAAAGACATAAGGTTTCTTGTTGCAGTTCTTTTTCGTTAACAAGAAATTTTGTTCTCATTTCATCTCCTGTGCGTGTAAGTTGCGGAAAGAGCAGAACTAAAACATTAATCAAGTTTTAAATATACATCTCATCAGCTGAAAGCGTATTTCGCATTTCTAGTACTACATTCAGTCAGTAAGTCGTTTCTGAAAGTATTTGTATGGAGTGTAGCCATGTATGGAAGTGAAACATAAATAGTTTGGACAAGAAGAGAATAGAAGCTTTCGAAATGTGGTGCTACAGAAGAATGCTGAAGATTAGATGGGTAGATCACATAACTAATGATGAAGAATTGAACAGAATTGGGGAGAAGAGGAGTATGTGGCACAACTAGACAAAAAGAAGGGACCGGTTAGTAGGACATGTTCTGAGGCATCAAGGGATCACAAATTTAGCATTGGAGGGCAGCGTGGAGGGTAAAAATCGTAGAGGGAGACCAAGAGATGAATACACTAAGCAGATTCAGAAGGATGTGGGTTGCAGTAAGTACTGGGAGATGAAGAAGCTTGCACTGGATAGGGTAGCATGGAGAGCTGCATCAAACCAGTCTCAGGACTGAAGACCACAACAACAACAACAACAGTACTACATTCACCTAAATTGTTTGAAAGTTATTTATGCGCAAGATGACTTGTACCTCTTGGAATATTGTTTCCAAGAATTTTGTGTGAGTACAATTCCATTTTATGTAGAGCAGTGGTCTATACAGGGTGGTCCATTGATAGTGATCGGGCCAAATATCTCACGAAATAAGCATCAAACGAAAAAACTACAAAGAACGAAACTCGTATAGCTTGAAGGGGGAAACCAGATGGCGCTATGGTTGGCCCGCTAGATGGCGCTGCCATAGGTCAAACGGATATCAACTGCGTTTATTTAAAATAGGAATCCCCATTTTTTATTACATATTCGTGTAGTACGTAAACAAATATGAATGTTTTAGTTGGACCACTTTTTCGCGATTTGTGATAGATGTCGCTGTAATAGTCACAAACCTATAAGTACGTGGTATCACGTAACATTCCTCCAGTGCGGACGTTATTTGCTTCGTGATACATTACCCGTGTTAAAATGGACCGTTTTCCAATTGCGGAAAAGGTCGATATCGTGTTGATGTATGGCTATTGTGATCAAAATGCCCAACGGGCGTGTGCTATGTATGCTGCTCGGTATCCTGGACGACATCACCCAACTGTCCAGACCGTTCGCCGAATAGTTACATTATTTAAGGAAAAAGGAAGTGTTCAGCCACATATGAAACGTCAACCACGACCTGCAACAAATGATGATGCCCAAGTAGGTGTTTTAGCTGCTGTCGCGGCTAATCCGCAGATCAGCTGCAGACAAATTGCGCGAGAATCGGGAATCTCAAAAACGTCGGTATTGAGAATGAACATCAACATCGATTGCACCCGTACTATATTTTTATGCACCAGGAATTGCATGGTGACGATTTTGAACGTCGTGTACAGTTCTGCCACTGGGCACAAGAGAAATTACGGGACGATGACAGATTTTTTGCACGGGTTCTATTTAGCGACGAATCGTCATTCACCAACAGCGGTAACGTAAACCGGCATAATATGCACTATTGGACAACAGAAAATCCACGATGGCTGCGACAGGTGGAACATCAGCGACCTTGGCGGGTTAATGTATGGTGCGGCACTATGGGAGAAAGGATAATAGGCCCCCATTTTATCGACGGCAAACTAAATGGTGCAATGTATGGTGATTTCCTACGTAATGTTCTACCGATGTTCCTACAAGAGGTTTCACTGCATGACAGAATGGCGATGTACTTTCAACATGATGTATGTCCAGCACATAGCTCGCGTGCGGTTGAAGCGGTATTGAACAGCATATTTTGTGACAGGTCGAAGCACCATACCATGGCCCGCACGTTCACCGGATCTGACGTCCCCGGATTTCTTCCTGCGAGGAAAGTTGAAGGATATTTGCTAACGTGATCCACCGACAACGCCTGACAACATGCGTCAGCCAGCGCATTGTCAAAGCATGTGCAAACATTACGGAAGGCGAACTACTCGCTGTTGAGAGGAATGTCGTTACACGTGTTGCCAAATTCATGGAGGTTGATGGACATCATTTTGAGCATTTATTACATTAATGTGGTATTTGCAGGTAATCACGCTGTAACAAAGATACATGTATCACATTGGAACAACCGAAATAAAATGTTCAAACGTACCTACGTTCTGTATTTTAATTTAAAAAATCTACCTGTTACCAACTGTTCGTCTAAAATTGTGAGCCATATGTTTGTGACTATTACAGCGCCATCTATCACAAAGCGAAAAAAGTGGTCCACTTAAACATTCATATTCCTTTACGTACTACACGAATATGTAATAAAAAATGGGGGTTCCTATTAAAAAAAAAAGCGCAGTTAATATCCGTTTGACCTATGGCAGCGCCATCTAGCAGGCCAACCATAACGCCATCTGGTTTCCCCCTTCAAGCTAGACAAGTTTGGTTGTTTGTAGTTTTCTCGTTTGATGCTTATTTCGTGTGATATTTCGGCCGGTCACGATCAATGGACCACCCTGTATACAGTAGTTGTCTGTGTGTATTGGAATAACTGCAATTGGCTGTGTATTAAGTGTGCTTCTTAGACTGCGCATAAGCACATTCTTAATCTATCAATACAACATTACTTTCAACTTAGGATCCAGTGGTGTGCTGTACCTTCATCACGTGTATCTTACTCATGCTTCTTCAGTCACGTGCATGTGTTAGTAATTTGTCAGCGATCGGTGAATCAGAGTACAGAAGGAGTAGCGCGCCTGCGAGTGACGTCTGGACCACCTGGAAATCATTAAAGATGAAAGCAAATTAATGGTTCTGACAGTCGTAGACCACTTTTTTTGTACTCGCGCAGTCCGAATTAGTGAGACTGCGCAGTGGTAAGAGATTGAACTGGCATACGAGGGGACAGCGAATCAAACTCCCGTACGATTACCCAGCTTTAGCTTTTGCGTGGTTTCCCGAACCCGTCTAAGGTGAATGGCGCAATGGTTATTTTGAAAAGGACAATGCCGATTTAATGTCCCATCATTATCCAATCCTAATTCCTGCTATGTCTCTAACGAACCCGTCGTCGATGTGATGTTGAATCCTGATCTGCCGTGGATAGGTTGCTGTGGATACATCAAGAAAGGAAATTTGCTATAGATGAAGGTATTCTGTAGATGAAGGTGATCTAAGGCACTGACATACAGTATAATCATAAAAAATGGCTTTTCGTGGACAGTAAATGACGCTCTCGCCGACGGAGTCACAGAAGAGGACATGGCAATGAATAACAGATATTTCCATGCATCTCAGGTTTGTCGCGACTAAGGCTCTTTATCATTTTGAACACGGAGAGTAGGGTACTGTCACTTAACTTTAAACGGGGGCGAAAAACCGTTTTATTGACCTCTAACCGCACTAGTTTTCTCAAACTGCGTCAGCCTGCTGCCACAGTGATATATGAACACAAATATTCATAATCTGGTACTTCTGCAGCGTCTATTGCGTTCGTTGGAATACAGTTTTCTCAAAATTTGAAACAAATTAAATGCAAAGACTCTCGTAATTAGTAACGCTGTAAGTATATTTATTTTCTCTTTCGCTTTTATATCTTATTTATTTTTATCTTTGACTGTTACTTCCGGTCAGTGAAATTCAGTCTTTTAAGTGTTCATGGTTCAGGAGCCGTACAGTACTTTAATTGATTTTCAGCAATCGCCGAATTTCCGTTTCCCAACATTCCTTAGTAAAACATATTAAAAGCAGAAGACATGCATACTTTGTAGCAGTCTAATAATTACACAACTGAATTTATTGCGGGTTCACAATCACACAGAATTTTTAAATGACTTTATATTCGCCATTGTCTTTACTCGGACTGTTTATTACAATATCCACTGCCGCAGTTTCGACCTTCGGCCATTTTGCTGCTGAGTTTTCAATATCTGCAGTCAGCTAAAAATTACTTAGGGTTGAAATTGCAGAAGTGAATTTTGCAATAAATAGCACTGTCAGAGGCGGATATGAAGTTATTTAAAAGATTGTTATAATTAGCTAATGCACTGTACAGTGTCCTACGTATCCGTTCTTTTATTCGCGTTTCTCCCCGAGACGACTCAGGCCTACGAACGTAAACATGAAAACCTTTTGCCGAAAGCATACGGTTGGCATTACATAGACGGTGTCCAGGAAGTAGGGACGAAGATTAAAGTGCTATAAAACATACAAAATTTATTGAAAATGTAATTGTTTTAACAAACACATTAAGTAACTTGTCCCATTTATGTATGAAAAATTACATCCTCCGTATAACCACCCAAGGCTGCGCAGCAACGAGCAATGCGTTCACTGAAGTTCTCGACGATGAGTTGACAAACATCTGGTGAGATGCCGTCAATAACCCTTATAATTTCATTTTTGATTTGTTGTATTGTTTGTGGGTTGTTCTAGTACACTTTTGATTTCACAAGTCCCTACAAAAAGTCACAAGGCGTAAGATCACATGATGTGGCAAGCCATTCCTGGTTGCCACGCAAAAAGATAATTCTTTGAGGAAACTTTTCATTCAGAAGAGCAATCGTTTCATTGGATGTGTGACATGTCACACCACCTTGTTGAAACCAAAAATTGTCATTTTCATCAAGAAGAGAGAAAAACCAATCAGAAAGTATGTTTCGGTAAAGTGACGGCAGCTCCCTCATCATTTTCAATAAAGTGCCGGCCGATCGCTCCTGCCCAGTACTCATACCGCACAGTCGTGTGCTGTGGAGGCATCTCATCTTCCACAGTCACTCGCGGATTTTCGCTACCGCAAATTCTGCAGCTCTGCTTATTTACGTACCACAGAGGTGGAAGTGCGCCTCATCTGAGAAAATTATTCTTTTTGTGAAGTTCTCGTTCTCCGCCTGTCGAACCAAGGCCCATTGCGCAAATCGATGCCCCTTGTCATGATCCGCAGGCTTCAGCTATTGTGTAAGTAGAATCTTGTACGCTTGCATTTTAAGATCTTTTGAAAGGATTTCATGCGGTGAACTTGGTGATAAATTCAGTTGCTGAGTTTGTCTGCGAACCGATTTTCTAGGGCTTACGGTCACATGGTCACGCACCACACCAATGTTTTCTTGTGTTCGATCAGAACGCGGTAGTCCTGTTTTCTTAACTTTTGAAACAGAGCCCGTGGTCGCAAACTTCCGTATCAGCTTCCGAAGTGATGATTCGACTAGAGCAGCATTACACCTGAGTGTCGCGAACGATTACCGTGGGGCTTTCACTGTTTCTGTAACAATTTTTTATCACTTGGGTACGTTGCGTCTGGAACCGCGCGACCGCTACGGTCGCAGGTTCGAATCCTGCCTCGGGTATGGATGTGTGTGATGTCCTTAGGTTAGTTAGGTTCTAGGGTACTAAGTTCTAGTGGACTGATGACCTTAGAAGTTAAGTCCCACAGTGCTCAGAGCCATTTCAACCATTTGATACGTTGCGCAGTTGTCATTTGCTCCATGACGAAAATAAACATCAAACAACAATACTCACTACACAAAAGCTATCGGGCTATTAATGGGAAGAATCGCAGAAAATAAACATGAAAAAACTACGGCTGCCAACCGTCATATGATAAAATTCCGCAAAATTCAAATTCGTTCTTACTCCCCTCACATCTGTTAGTTTTCACCCTGTAAATCTTCCACTTTTTAATATAAAACTGTGACTTATTAGAGTTTTGCTCACGTTTAAGTGAAACATGGTGCAGCCAACCAGAATGCTACCCATACTGCCTAATTCTCATTTTGTAGCGCTGCCCAGCTTGTCCCGTACAGAAAAAACTTAGAACGATGCTACTACAAAACTAACTCGTGCTTTTGCCGTATGTAAATGATGTTGAGATTTCCTTGAGTCTAGGGATTACGTCGGTAATAGCGTCTGCAGTGTCGTTGCTCCCATCACGATGTAATGTCTCGATATGGAGCGTCCGAGTTGACGAAATACTTAGAGACAACGTTGAGAAAAGCGAAAAGTATGTGCACGGAATGGTGTAGCTAGAACAACACGTGTCTCTGGCAACGGTCGCAAATAGGCCAAAACATGTTCTGGACGTTTCCTGCATTGCTCACTGCAGTAATTTAACTGAACTTCGTCTTCGGCTACGAATGTCCAATTGGAACTGCACCTCCGACTCCGGTTCCGACAGTTTTGAAAAAGAAGTACCACCAAATACAAAGGCTCAAATTCTGAACTTCAAAAACCAAAAAGTCAAGTAGCAGCTATAATAACGCCAGTCGTCAGGCACGTTACTATCTCTGAAGCCGCCTCGGACCACCACGAAATACTGTCGCTGTTTACAAAGCGCCTCAGAGTTTACAAGAGACTTCTGCAACAGAGAATAATATTCTTACCGCTTCCCGGTGACGGATAGCGGACTTTAACAGCAGACTTTCATATGCTACTCACTTCGTGTGTGAGGCGTTCTGCCTTTATCACCGCTCCTGAGCCTGAAAAATAATCGTAATGTTGCCTAAGAAAAATCTAAACTGAAATTACTTCAATGAAGTCGGCGGAAGTGCTGCGAAGTGTTAAATCTGCAGGACTAGTCATGAAAAAGAGATTCAGTTACTTCAGTAAAAGAAAATTTATAATCGTACACGCTGTTAAACATGAACAATGCGGGATACTCGAACTTGAGAGAAGCGTTACTTCAAGATGCTACACTTTAGTCACGGTTCGAACAACTAAACAGTACGCAACTTTCAACAAGGCTTTCATGAGAAATCAAAAATAAGATGCGTTGACCCTAAATGATAAGAAAATCCCAAGTTTATTCCTGAAATCGTCCGTCAAGACTTCGCCTTTAATTTCGTGGTGCCGGACTTAAACGCTTGGTATAATTTGTTATACCATGCTATTGTTTAAGTCGATACCATTTTCTTTATTTTCAGTACAAGTACGTTTATTATATATTTTAATCGTTAATTCCGTGAGTCATTTACATTTGCTACATAAATTAGTAAAACGACAATTTTACACACTACCGTTCTTATTCAGAAATGCTCTACACACACACACACACACACACACACATATATATATATATATATATATATATATATATATATATATATGCTGCGCAAGCTACCATAAGGTGCAAGGCCGAAAGTACCCTGTACTAATACTGTTCAATCACTTTTGTGTTCTCCTCGCAAATGGAAGTAGGAAAAATGGAGTGTCTATAGGCCCTACGATTCCTCATTTGTCTTATCTTGTCTTCGCGGTCCTTACGTGAGATGTTAGTCGCAAACGCCGGTTTTCTAAACTTTCTCAATAGAGTTCAAGGAAAAGACCGACGTTTTCCAACCAAGGGCACCATATTGAGTTTCAGGAGCATTTCCGAAATACTAACACTCACTTTTTGACTGAACCTACCGATGACGAATCTAATACTACACATCTGAATGGCTTCAATGTCTTCCTTTTAAACCGGCCTCTTGCGGATTCCATGCCCTGGAGCAGCACTCAGGAACGGGTCGTACAAGTAGTGTGTACACGTTCTTCTTTATAGATCAGCTATACTTTCCGAGAATTCTCACAATAAACCGAAATCTACCGTTCGCCTTCCTTCAACAACATTACATGCTCGTTTCATACAAGTCGCGTTGCAACGTTACGCCTAGGTATTCAATCGACGTGACTATCTCAAGCGGCACACCACTAATACTGTATTCAAACATTACAGGATAGTTTTCCTTACTCATCTACATTAACTTACATTTTTTTCAAAATTTAGAGCAAACTGTCATTCATCACACGACACAGAAATTCTGTTTAAGCCATTCACTCAACGATGAAATCACCCCTTGCACTACAGCGTTATCTGCAAACAGTCGCAGAGTTTATGTACACAGAGGTAAAGAGCGGTCCTGTTTCACTTCCCTGGACCTCCCCCTACGATAAAAACGTAAATACCACGGCGACCAAAGATTCCAGCAAAACAGTTGCCTAGACTGACTCCAATTTGAGGTCCGATAAGAGCACATAGTTCCAAGTTCAATGGTTCAAATGGCTCCGAGCACTATGGGACTTAACTTCTGAGCTCATCAGTTCCCTATAACTTAGAACTACTTATACCAACTAACCTAAGGACATCACACACATCCATGCCCGAGGCAGGATTCTAACCTGCGACCGTAGCGGTCGCGCGGTTCCAGACTGTAGCGCCTAGAACCGCTCGGCCACCCCGGCCGGCAGTTCCAGGTTCCTTCAACAAGTATAACAGGTGATCTGTCATTACAGGCTGCGGCTCTCCATACCGTGATGTCCGAAGATGCTCTATATGACGCTGCCAAATACAAGTGTGTACCTTTAGCTCTCCTGGTCAACGCCGCAATCGGAACCAACCACCCGTGTCGGCAAGACAGAATCTTCTCTTATCACTAAACACATCTTTGCGTCAATCATCCTTCCCGTTACTCGCTTCATTAAACCATCGGAGGCTGGTGTAAGAAAGACATCCTCGTAGCTGGGCGTCTATTAATTGTCATCACGGTATAAAAATCATATATCAGTTACCTTTCATGTCAACCTAGCACTTGATGCGTTACTAATATATGATTTTTTTATACCATGAAGATTGTTGATAGCCGAAAGCAGTTGTAATAATAAAATATAGATAGCTGCGAGTCACGCACTTCCTAAAATATATAACAGCTGTTGACAATCGCCTACAAAAAAAGGTCGCCCTTCCGTCAAACTGTTCCTGTTGATCCTAGCTGTCTTTGTGAATGATGCTTTACTTATTTTTTGTACTGCAGACGCCTTGCAATTAGCAATTGTTGCCGATCTACATCTACATTAATACTCCGCAAGCCACCCAACGGTGTGTGGCGGAGGGCACTTTACGTGCCACTGTCATTACCTCCCTTTCCTGTTCCAGTCGCGTATGGTTCGCGGGAAGAACGACTGCTGGAAAACCTCCGTGCGCGCTCGAATCTCTCTAATTTTACATTCGTGATCTCCTCGGGAGGTATAAGTAGGGGGAAGCAATATATTCGATACCTCATCCAGAAACGCACCCGCTCGAGACCTGGGCAGCAAGTTACACTGTGTGAATCTACGAGTATTTTCCTCTCCCCCCTCCCCCCCCCCCCCCTGGAGCCAAAATGGCGAGCATGTGCGCCTTCCAAGGACTGAAGGCGGTATACTAACACAGAATCACACTTGGCCTCTCACTTCTGACGTGCTGGGCAGCTTTTCAAAAGAAACATCCAGTTTCTCCCTGTTATACGATACGACGTAACTGAAATGTAGTGAATTTCAGGAATCGTGGCTTCTCGGTGCCGTTCTGGCACGTCTTCGATGTTACAAACCCAGATCGTTACTTGAAACAAGAGAGCATACTTTCATCAAGTAGTTTGCTCATCATTTGCACGCCCAGTACGTGGCTCTATCCACCACCCCAAAGAAAAACTTTGTCAGTCGTTAACTATACTGCCCTTCAACAGTCTGTGCAACCTGGAATGTAGCTGACACTGGCGCTGGAAGTGGAGGACTGGAGTGTTTGTCTGCGCTGACTCGGTGTTCCTCGATCCTGACACGCGCTGACGTAACACGGCTGTGGCCGTGTCAGCGAGGATAGGAAGGGTGCGTGCTGTCTGCTTCCGATAAGCTCGCCGGAAACAGCCGTGGCGTCACACTACACAACTCTCTGATGGACTTCTTCCACGCTCGAGCCCCATTGCCTGGACGGTTACCGTCAACAGCGTGGCATGCCCTCTACATCTGCATCCATACCCCGCAAGCCACCTGACGGTGTGTGGCTGAGGGTACTTTTGAGTACCTCTATCGGTTCTCCTTTCTATTCCAGCCTCGTATTGTTCGTGGAGAGAAAGATTGTCGGTATGCCTCTGTGTGGGCTCTAATCTCTCTGGTTTTATCTTCATGGTCTCTTTTCGAGATATACGTAGGAGGGAGCAATATACTGCTTGACTCCTCGGTGGAGGTATGTTCTCGAAACTTCAACAACTGAGCGTCTCTCCTGTAGAGTCTTCCACTGGAGTTTATCTATCATCTCCGTAACGCTTTCGTGATTACTAAATGATCCTGTAACGAAGCGCGCTGCTCTCCGTTGGATCTTCTCTATCTCTTCTATCAACCCTATCTGGTACGGATCCCACACTAGTGAGCAATATTCAAGCAGTGGGCGAACAAGTGTACTGTAACCTACTTCCTTTGTTTTCGGATAGCATTTCCTTAGGATTCTTCCAATGAATCTGTCTGGCATGTGCTTTACCGACGATCAAACTTTATATGATCATTACATTTTAAATTACTCCTAATGCCTACTCCCTGATAATTTATGGAATTAACTGCTTCCAGTTGCTGACCTGCTATATTGTAGCTAAATGGTAAAGGATCTTTCTTTCTGTGTATTCGCAGCACATTACACTTGTCTACATTGAGATTCAATTGCCATTCCCTGCACCATGCGTCAATTCGCTGCAGATCCTCCTGCATTTCGGTACAATTTTCCATTGTTACAGCCTCTCGATATACTACAGCATCATCCGCAAAAAGCCTCAGTGAACTTCCGATGTTATCGACGAGGTCATTTATGTATACTGTGATTAGCAACGGTCCTACGACACTCCCCTGCGGCACACCTGAAATCACTCTTAGTTCTGAAGACTTCTCACCATTGAGAATGACATGCTGCGTTCTGTTATCTAGGAACTCTTCAATCCAATCACACAATTGGCCTGATAGTCCATATGCTCTTACTTTGTTCATTAAACACGATGTGTCACTACGAAGAGATTTCCAGTTTAATCCAACGCATTTGAGCAAAGTCTCGTCATGAAATTTACACCCCCCACCCCCACCTTTCTGTCGTCCACATACCGGCATTGAGCACTTCTTCCACTCCCAGGACGCGAACCGGTTACCTCGTGTCGAGCGCCATCTCCCAACCGGGGTTAGCAGCTTCGGCTAGCCCGGAAGCTGAATGCATTCTAATGCTAATATTGCCAGACGACATATCATCGAGCAGAAAGGAAACTCGATTTCAAGAACTTTTCAACAGAATAAATAGTTACTTCGTAAAATCTCAGAATACCATTGAGGGAGAATGTAATCAGCTGCGACTTTTTCAAAGGGATCATCCCGAAGTTGGCGTCAACCTTAGTAAAAAATGCGAGCCTGAGGGCTTAACCACAGCGACACCTTCAAAAAGTGAAAGTAATGTTGAGCCACGGAATGGACGATGTCGACCGTCTAAACATATATTTGGGAAATAGACAACAGAAAATTGAGACCGGTATATTATCTTGGAAGTGAATTACACCAGATAGCCGACGCAAGCGAAACGTCGAAAACACAATGGCGCAGTGAAGAAACTTCCTCTAACGGAAGTTAACTAGTGCCGGCCGTGGTGGCCGAGCGGTTCGAGGCGCTACAGTCCGGAACCGCGCGGCCGTTACGGTCGCAGGTTCGAATCCTGCGTCGGGCATGGATGTGTGTGATGTCCTTAGGTTAGTTAGGTTTAAGTAGTTCTAAGTTCTAGGGGACTGACGACCTCTGAAGTTAAGTCCCATAGTGCTCAGAGCCATTTGAAGTTAACTAGTATAAAAATTGGCATATTGTAGCATTGAGAGAAATCTTCTAAAAATTTACTATTTCGGCATTACCTTGTGTTCCAGTGAGATGTAAGCCGCGGAGAAATTATAAGAAACGGCGGTATATGAAGTGATATTTCGTAAAACAATGTCAAAAATTAGGTATACAGGGTGTTACAAAAAGGTACGGCCAAACTTTCAGGAAACATTCCTCACACACAAAGAAAGAAAATATGTTAGGTGGGCATGTGTCCAGAAACGCTTACTTTCCATGTTAGAGCTCATTTTATAACTTCAAATCACATTAATCATGGAATGGAAACACACAGAAACAGAACGTACCAGCGTGATTTCAAACACTTTGTTACAGGAAATGTTCAAAATGTCCTCCGTTAGCGAGGATACATGCATCCACCCTCCGTCGCATGGAATCCCTGATGCGCTGATGCAGCCCTGGAGAATGGCGTATTGTATCACAGCCGTCCACAATACGAGCACGAAGAGTCTCTACATTTGGTACCGGGGTTGCGTAGATAAGAGCTTTCAAATGCCCCCATACATGAAAGTCAAGAGGGTTGAGGTCAATCGAGCGTGGAGGCCATGGAATTGGTCCGTCTCTACCAATCCATCGGTCACCGAATCTGTTGTTGAGAAGCGTACGAACACTTCGACTGAAATGTGCAGGAGCTCCATCGTGCATGAACCACATGTTGTATCGTACTTGTAAAGGCACATGTTCTAGCAGCACAGGTAGAGTATCCCGTATGAAATCATGATAACGTACTCCATTGAGCGTAGGTGGAAGAACATGGGGCCCATTCAAGACATCACCAACAATGCTACGTACTGATGTGCTTGATGCTAGTACTGTAGAGCAATGAGTCGCATGTCAACACAAGCACCGAAGTCAACATTACCTTCCTTCAATTGGGCCAACTGGCGGTGAATCGAGGAAGTACGGTACATACTGACGAAACTAAAATGTGCTCTAACATGGAAATTAAGCGTTTCCGGACACATGTCCACATAACATATTTTCTTTATTTGTGTGTGAGGAATGTTTCCTGAAAGTTTGGCCGTACCTTTTTGTAACACCCTGTATAATAGCAGTTCGAAATAGAGAAAATACTAGAAAGACTACCAGGGAAAAGAACAGTGTTAGAAGCACATATCCTATGACAGACACCCAGGAGCATTGAAGGAGCTGAAAAGGGTGATTATTGAAGACAGAGGAAGACTACAGTTTGTAAAACAGATTACCGGGAACGCTGCAGGCAGTAGTAATCCAAGAAGTAAAGGGTTACTAGAGACACTAGACGACATAGAAGCATTTGCAAGAATGATATTCAAAAAGAAAGAACAGCAACCAGCATAGAAGGGAAATGTGTGGTGTGATGCGATAGAGTAATTGAAGAAGTTACACCGATATGTTCTAACTATAGAGGAAGCATAAAAACCAGACGTGGTAGTCAAATAAAAGCTCCTACAATTTATTTTAAAAAAGACCATAAATAAAGAGCTATTAGACAGCACTGTCGAAGAAAAAGTTGTAGTAAACTCTTTCCAGTGACTGGTTTGTGGAGAAACTAATGTATGGTAGTATAAAGCAAAAGCTGCAGCGCCCGGCAAGAGATCATTGAGGAATTTTAGTAGCAACGGTACTCCTGATAAAGGAATATTTTTGGTAAATGTTCAGGATACAAAATGCGAGGATCGCACGGTCGCACAGTAAAGTGGCTGTGTTTTTGCTCTATCAGCGGGGCCTAACAGGGCGTTAATTGAGTAGACGGTGTTTTTGTAGCTGCCTCAGCGTCCGGCCGGAAGTTTTCTCTGGAACTATACAGCGTACCACGACTGTAGGAAAACCTTCTGTGCTGTTACGCTCCATCAGTTTCCTATTTACACCGCATCAACCTCATTGCTCTGAAGCTAAGAGTGGAACATGACCTGCAGTTGAAGCTTGCCAGCGAGTTAACATGCCTCTGACACAGGTAGATCAACTTCTGTTTAATTCCTAATGTACGAAATAGGAGTAAACCGACCACACTTCGTTAATTGCAAGCAGTTCTTTTTCTTGCGGCTGATAAGCTTGCATTTAGTTCCTTTCATCTACAAACCAACCTCTCACGTGCGTCTGTTCGGAACTATTTCATCATTTTCCAAGAGCTATTTCATCATTTTCCAAGACGAGCTCCGTTACAAGCGGAGCAACGCTCGGTAGGCGTTTGAGAGATCCAAACGAAGTGCTCGCAAATGTAGGGCCAAGGCTGAACGCAAATGAAAAGGGAACAAGGCTGAAAGAACAAACAAAAAATGCTTCTTTCTGTGCCGTAATGGTCATTAACAACACCCGTACCACAGATGATCGCCGTGTGTGAATACGCGTGCTGTGGGGTGACGTGGAGAGTGGTAGCGGCGTACTTCATGGTTTACGAAACACAGTTCACGCAGTATATTCGAAACACGTACGACACGAGCAGTTAACTGTTGCTGCTGCTGGTGGTGGTGGTGGTGGTGGTGGTTAGTGTTTAACGTCCCGTCGACAACGAGGTCATTAGAGACGGAGCGCAAGCTCGGGTTAGGGAAGGATTGGGAAGGAAATCGGCCGTGCCCTTTCAAAGGAACCTTCTCGGCATTCGCCTGAAACGATTTAGGGAAATCACGGAAAACCTAAATCAGGATGGCCGGAGACGGGATTGAACCGTCGTCCTCCCGAATGCGAGTCCAGTGTGCTGACCTCTGCGCCACCTTGCTCGGTGTGTTGCTGGTGGTTCGCCCATACTATACGAGACCATCATTCTTACTTCGCTGTACGGACTGTTCACTTTTTGACACTTTTACCATTTGACGTTAGTATCAACATTTCCTTACAACACAGTTTTACACTATCGAGAATATAATATAAATCGTTGTCCCAGAAACAGATTACAAATACAATCCCCCGATTTCGAAATAGGGTTTAGGAAGGTTACCTTTCATAGATGTCGAATGTTGGAAATGGAATTGGTTCTGACGTAGTCGCAACTGGGAAACCGTTCTCGAGGCATTCAACTGGGAAAAAAAAAATCCTGTACCACACAACAGCCCGCCCTGCACACTTGCAAACTGGAAATTTTTCCAAAGCGTTTGCTCAGATGGAAATTTTCGGCGTATTTCCTTTGATTACTAGACTATTGCTGGAAACGGAATTGGCTTTCGAAATAGCCGGAATTGGGAAACCGTTTGTTCCACTGTCGAATACGGAACTGATTTCGGTGTTGGAATCTTCTCATTGGACAAATTTTGGACAAAATACATGGACCTAAAAGGAGATGAGATCTAAAGGTAAGAGCATTGTAGATAGCTTGGCTGAGAACTCTTCAGCTTGGTGTTTGCAAAGGATATCCTCGAGCGCTAGACGCTTTGGCCTATGCAGATCCTGTACTGCACTGAGTAAGACGCTCCTGAGCCTATCATTTCCATATTTCATGACAGTCGCTGGATTCCGACCGACGCGAGTAGCAGCAACATCGCAGAGTGAATGACCACAGTGTTGAGAGAACGCGGTCCTGCCACTGTCGTATTCCGATATGTTCCGGTAGACGTTTCTCCCTCTTACGCGAGGCCTAACATGACAACACTCATATGATTTTTCTGGACGAGAAACCCGCTGCGTAATCTTTCCTCATATACAGAATATAGTTAGCGCCTCTCCTAAATACACAGTACGGTTGCGCCGAAAATCAGAAATGCTAGTTACTTGAGCATCCAAGCACGTTACTACAGTCCATGCCAATTTTGCATTTGTTGTCTGCCACCTTCGTGGCGTTGCAATCATAATGGCCAGCAGTGTATACATCAGTAGACATCACAGTTAGACTACTCACACCATAGTGTTTTATAACATTGTTACGGAATCTTCAGTAGTTTGTGAAATATTGTTGTTTGTCGGGCTACTCGGGACACACAGAATATCCTTTCTATCTATTCCAAACGATTCCTTTTTTTACAGCACATCGGGGTCCCCTCCTTCAGTGTCCAACCCAAAAATCTTTCACTGGTTGTATTTCTTCATTGAATCGCGCACGTCTGTTACAGTAGGATGCAAATTGTCCTACAAAATCCTCTCGCGATTTCCTTGTTGCAGCTCCATTACAACACTTACATCTCCCCTCCCCCTCCCCCCTGCAGTTAACTATTAAATGATGTGTCGCATCTGTCAGCATATCCGACTGTATAGGCGGAAGAATCTTACTTCAAGTGCACGGTTTTTGGGCCAGGATTCCCCGGTGTTCTTTTTTTTATTTTTTTGTTGTTCTTTGGTTATACCGATAGAGCCAATCCAAAGTTACAGTGCTGTCTCTCTTCTGAAGACATGAATCTATTGTTTCTAGAACTTCCGGGAAATTTAAAACAAATTTCACTGACAGCCTGAATAACACAAAGCTAAACGCAGTGGCCTCTTAGGTTAAACATCAGATTTCTAGTAAACTGCACGTAAATGTAACGGTTGTAGTCTCATCCCAACCTCTAACACGAATTCCACAAGCGATTTACAAATTTCTATACCCACTGAAGTAAAGAGTGTTAACACATTCGAAGAAAATTCTTGATTCATCTAGACAAACTCCGTAAACAGCTAGTCTGATTCTTTTTTGAATCGAGTAGGCAGTTCAGTTGAAGAGGACTGGACATCTATAAGAAGTGCAATCACAGAACTTGGAAATAAAAGCCTAGGTATAAGAAAGGTAGCTGCCAAGAAACCACGGGTAACTGAAGAAATATTTCAGTTAACCTACGAAATAAGGAAGCACAGAATGTTCACGGAAATTCACGAATAGAGAAATACAACTCACTTAAGCGCGCTGTTAGAGAGTGGAATAGTAGACAACTATTATGAAGGTGGTTCGGTAAACCCTCTGCTGAGCACTAGAGTATGACTTGCAGAGTGTCCATATACATGTATATGTAAGTGCATGGTAGCTAAGGCGAAATTACTGCGTGAAAAATGTGAAGAAATCTGAAAATAAATGACTGTAGGAAGGCCTGACACGGCATACAGATAAGTGAAAACAACCTTCGGTGAAGTTAGAAACAAGGGCGGTAACATTAAGAGTACCATGGGAATTCCACTGTTAAATACAGAAGAGAGAGGGGGGAGAGGGGGGGAATTTGTCTGATGGCGTGGCAGAAGAAGAAGAAACAGGAGTCGATAGGGAAAAGATGGGGGGCCAATATTAGAATTTAAAAGCGTTTTGAGACGCTTAATATCAAATAACGTAGAAGGGGTAGATAACATTCCATCAGAATTTCTAAAATTATTTGGGGAAGTGGTAACAAAACGACTATTCAAGTTCGTGTGTAGAATGTATGAGACTGGCGATATACCGTCAGACTTTCGAAAAAAAAAAACATCATCCATATAATTCCGAAGACAGCGATAGCCGATAAAGGCGAGAATCATAACTGTCAACTTAAGAGCTCATCCATCGAAGTTTGTCACAGAGGAATGGAAAAGAGATATGTTAGATAACGATCAGTTTAGCTTTAGGTAAGGTAAAGGTACAAAAGAAGCAATCCTGACGTTGCGGTTGATAATGGAAGCTAGACTAAAGAAACACCAAGAAACGTTCATTGGATTTGTCGACCTGAAAAAAGTGTTCTCCAGTATAGATTGGTGCAAGACATTCGAAATTCTGAGAAGAAGAGGTGTAAGCTATAGGGTAAGACGGGTAATGTACAGTATGCACAAGTACAAAGAGGCAACTTTAAGACTGGAAGACCAAAAACGAAGTGATCGGATTAAATAGAGTGTAAGACAGAGATGTAGTCTTTCGTCCACTCTGTTCAATCTATACGTCGAAAAAGAAATGACGGAAATAAAACAAAGGTTCAAGACTAGGATTAAAATTCAAGATGAACAGACTCAATGAAACATTCACGATGATATTGCGATCCTGAGTGAAAGTGAAGAAGAATTACGAAATGTGTTGAATGTAATGAACGGGCTACTCAGTACAGAATATGGATCGAGATCGATTCGAAGAAAGACAAAAGTAGCGAGAAATATCAGAAATGAGAACAGTGAGACACTTTAACATCAGCATTGGGGATCACGATGTAGACGAAGTTAGGGCATTCTGCTACCTAGGCAGCAAAATAACCAATGATGGACGGAGTAAGGACGTAAAAAGCAGACTAGCACTGGCAACAAGGGCATTACTGGCTAAGAGAAAACTACTAGTAACAAACATAGGCCTTAATTTGGGGGAAAATATCTGAGAATGTACGTTTGGAGCACAGCATTGGACGATAGTGAAACGCGGACTGTAGAAAAACCGGAACAGACGAATAAGACAAGGAACGGGGAGGTTCATTGCAGAATCGGCGAGGTAAGAAATATTTGGAAGACACTGATAAGAAGAAGAGGCGGGCTGACAGGACAGGTGTGAAGGTCTCAGGAAATGACTCCCATGGTACAAGAGGGGGCTGTAGAGAGCGAAAACTGTAGAGGAAGACAGAGATTGGAATGCATCCAGCAAATAGTTGAGGATGTATGTTGCAGCACTACTCTGAGATGAAAAGGTTGGCACAGAGAGGAATATGTGGCGGACCGTATCAAACCAGTCAGAAGACTGATGACTCAAAAAAGAAAAATAGAAAACAAAACGAAAGCAGCCAAAGTAATTGGGTATGGCGTCCTGGATCTCTCATTTTCGCAGTGCCGTTGTGGTGTAAAGCATGTAGAGGTGTTATCGGTAGCAGATGTAGTTGAATTTCGACTTGGCAATTATCCTTACAACCTGCCACTCTTTCTGTATATCGTTCTCTACGCCGAATGAATTGCATTTCAGAGCCCACTTTTCAGAATTACATTGGGTCTTCGGTAAATGGACGTGATTTGGTTGTGCCAAGCGTCCTTTTGCATATATTCGGTCTCCCACGTTGATTTTGTCTATGTCTGTAACTAGATCAATGAGATCATCAGCTGGAATACATCGCTATTGTATTCAGTTCGTTGTTGCGTCCTTACCCAATTGGTCAGCTTTCTCATACCGCACAATCCCAGCATGACCGTTGATCCACACAAATAATACCTCCGAAACTGTTCTGTGCAGCTCTGATACAGCAGCAGCTTTTAAGTTCAAATGGTTCTGAGCTCTATGGGACTTAACATCTGAGGTCATCAGTCCTCTACACTTAGAACTACTTAAACCTAACCAACCTAAGGACATCGCACACATTTTGGAAGAAACATGACGCGGCCTAATAACCCAGAAGATTCTAACTTCAATCACACACATCCATGCCCGACGCATGATTCGAACCTGCGACCGTATCAGGAGCGCGGTTCCGGACTGAAGTGCCTAGAACCTCTCGGCTACACCGGCCGGCAGCTTTTCAGTATGATGTATAACAACCCCCTTTGTCTTTACTAACTAATTTCAGTGCTTGCACTGAGTGAGTCCACGATTATTATGATATCGGTAGCTGCGATGGCCATGGCATGTCTTACTGCCCCCTCGCTGGCTTATTCATTTCCTTATTATTACTAAAAACGTACAAGAGTCACCATAACTACAGAGTAAACATAGTCAGTTTTTGCTACCACACAGAACAAGCAAACCATCAGTAATTTTGTCTTGTTTACATTGTCACCATCACGAATAATCGTATTTCTTACTATGGTTGGTTGGTTGATTTGGGGGAGTATTTCTTACTATCTATCACGCTAAATCATTTCCTTCTTTTGTTCGTAGCTGTTGTCCACAGCTATGGTGTGTATTCCTTTCACCAAAATAAAAATGAATCGTCAGCTGCACAAAAAAGTCTTTATTTTCATTTTATCAGTTTCAACTAATTTGTCATCCTCAGAAATTTGATACAGGCTTAGTAGTTCGATTCTGTTTAACATTCCTATGGGTGGCGACAGCTTTGTTAACTAGACTACAAAATAATAAATCTACTAACCAGCATTAAACAGAGTCCGAGGAGTAAGCCTCTATCAAACTTGAAGACGACAGATCAATCTGTTGAAATTGTTGAAGTGAAATTAAAAAAAAAGTGTTGCTGGCTACTGATTTTTATTTTGGTTTTCCACAATTTCTACTTTTTTGCTGAAAAACTACGCAGGAGTCGTCTGCATATTGCATATACAGGCATCTACATGATACAGTTAACGTGGATACGAGCAAGGCATCTCCTGAGGCGGTTTACCAAGAAAACAGAAAGGTATACATTCTAGCAACAGAAGTGATGCAATAGTTAAGGCGCTTAGCTGCTGTTCGGCAATGTGGGAGTTCAAGTTCACGTCCGTTCATCCATCCTGACTTTAGCTTTCCGGGTTTCCCTAAAACTCTTGACACAACTGCAGGGTTGGCGTCATTAACAAGGCCGTGGCAATCTCGTTTCTCTACCCTTTTCGTACGCCACTAGCATTCCATCTCTAATTACCTCGCTTTTGTTGACATATAAAACTCGCCTCTTTTTAAAATTTTGGCGTAAGATCGTATGGGACAAAACTGCCGAGGTCATCAGTCCGTAAGCTTACTCACTACTTAATCTAACTTACGCTAAGGACAGCACACACACCCAGGCCCGGGGGAGGACTCGAACCTCCGTCGGCGGAAACTCACCTTTCCTACAACCACAGAACAATTAACATATCGCGCTGAACTGAAAAATAAATTAAATAGGAACCGTGGCCAGAAACTGATTCATTCGAACAGGGCAGACGGTCATTACGTGATGGTGTTTCGTAAACGCTAGCGCCTCATCGAGAAAGCAGAGCGATCCAACAGGTTGCTGCCGCCACACAGCATCCCAGGGCCACGAGCTGCCCCAGAGCAGGAACGGAGGGGGGAGGATGATGGTGACGTCACAGGTTGCGCAATTGGCGTGCGCGGTGCGTGGGACGGAGGCGTCGCTCGCAGCCAGATGTCTGTGGCGCGACCTGGCCCGCTCTTGTCTTGCAGATGACATGCTAATGCCGCGCCGTCCTGTCTGCGGAGGTGCAGTGGGTCCACGAATAAGTTTCGCAAAGTAAATTACTGTGTACGCTCTGTTGGAAAACTCTTAACAACAAGTTCTGGAAAACTAAGCTCCTTGTTGCCGGCCGCTGTGGCCGAGGGGTTCTAGGCGCTTCAGTCTGGAACCGCGCTGCTGCTACGGTCGCAGGTTCGTATCCTGCCTGGTGCATGGATGTGTGTGATATCCTTAGGTTAGTTAGGTTTAAGTAGTTCTAAGTCTAGCGGACTGAAGACGTCAGATGTTAAGTCCCATAGTGCTCAGAGCCATTTGAACCATAAGCTCCTTGTTGATTAAAACTGTACTCGAAGTCATAACCTTGCCGTCACAGGTAATGCTATCAGCGAGTGATCCTTCAGACACGATTTTCAGTGCGCTTTCGCAGCTTTAAATCTACCAGCACCTCTCTCCCATTCCCCCATCTTAACAAAAGATCACGAAAGATCCTCAGACGGGGACTACACCTCCAATTGTAACACACTGAGGTGACAAGTCATCGGATAGCGAAATACTCATATACACATGGCGGTAGTATCGCGCACATAAGGTGTAAAAGGATAGTGTCGTTTGTACTCAGGTGATTCATGTGAAAGGGTGTCAGACTTTGAACACGGAGCCAGATGCATGGGACATTCCCAGATCCACAGTGTCAAGTGTGTGCAGAGAATACCAAATGTCAGGCACATCTCTCTCCACGAACAACGCAGTGGGCGACAGCGTTCACTTAACGACCAGCGGCGTTTGCATAAAGTTGTCAGTGCTAACAGACGAGCAACAATAGGTGAAATAACCGGGAGAAATCAATTTGGGACGTACGATGAACTTATCCGTTAGGACAGTGCGGTGAAATCTGGCTTTAATGGGGTATGGCAACAGACGACCGACGCTCGTGCGTTTGTTAACAGGACGACATCGCCTGTAGCGCCTCTCCTGGACTCGTTACGGTACCGCGTGGACCCTAGACGACTGTAAAACCACGGCCTGGACAAATGAGTCCCAATTTCGTTTGGTAAGAGCTTATACACTCCTGGAAATTGAAATAAGAACACCGTGAATTCATTGTCCCAGGAAGGGGAAACTTTATTGACACATTCCTGGGGTCAGATACATCACATGATCACACTGACAGAACCACAGGCACATAGACACAGGCAACAGAGCATGCACAATGTCGGCACTAGTACAGTGTATATCCACCTTTCGCAGCAATGCAGGCTGCTATTCTCCCATGGAGACGATCGTAGAGATGCTGGATGTAGTCCTGTGGAACGGCTTGCCATGCCATTTCCACCTGGCGCCTCAGTTGGACCAGCGTTCGTGCTGGACGTGCAGACCGCGTGAGACGACGCTTCATCCAGTCCCAAACATGCTCAATGGGGGACAGATCCGGAGATCTTGCTGGCCAGGGTAGTTGACTTACACCTTCTAGAGCACGTTGGGTGGCACGGGATACATGCGGACGTGCATTGTCCTGTTGGAACAGCAAGTTCCCTTGCCGGTCTAGGAATGGTAGAACGATGGGTTCGATGACGGTTTGGATGTACCGTGCACTATTCAGTGTCCCCTCGACGATCACCAGTGGTGTACGGCCAGTGTAGGAGATCGCTCCCCCCACCATGATGCCGGGTGTTGGCCCTGTGTGCCTCGGTCGTATGCAGTCCTGATTGTGGCGCTCACCTGCACGGCGCCAAACACGCATACGACCATCATTGGCACCAAGGCAGAAGCGACTCTCATCGCTGAAGACGACACGTCTCCATTCGTCCCTCCATTCACGCCTGTCGCGACACCACTGGAGGCGGGCTGCACGATGTTGGGGCGTGAGCGGAAGACGGCCTAACGGTGTGCGGGACCGTAGCCCAGCTTCATGGAGACGGTTGCGAATGGTTCTCGCCGATACCCCAGGAGCAACAGTGTCCCTAATTTGCTGGGAAGTGGCGGTGCGGTCCCCTACGGCACTGCGTAGGATCATACGGTCTTGGCGTGCATCCGTGCGTCGCTGCGGTCCGGTCCCAGGTCGACGGGCACGTGCACCTTCCGCCGACCACTGGCGACAACATCGATGTACTGTGGAGACCTCACGCCCCACGTGTTGAGCAATGCGGCGGTACGTCCACCCGGCCTCCCGCATGCCCACTATACGCCCTCGCTCAAAGTCCGTCAACTGCACATACGGTTCAAGTCCACGCTGTCGCGGCATGCTACCAGTGTTAAAGACTGCGATGGAGCTCCGTATGCCACGGCAAACTGGCTGACACTGACGGCGGCGGTGCACAAATGCTGCGCAGCTAGCGCCATTCGACGGCCAACACCGCGGTTCCTGGTGTGTCCGCTGTGCCGTGCGTGTGATCATTGCTTGTACAGCCCTCTCGCAGTGTCCGGAGCAAGTATGGTGGGTCTGACACACCGGTGTCAATGTGTTCTTTTTTCCATTTCCAGGAGTGTAGTAGGATGCGAGTGTGGCGCAAACTCCACAAAGCCATGGATGCAAGTTGTTAAGAAGGCACTGTCCAAACTGGTCGTGGCTCCATAATAGTGTGTGCTGTGTTTACATGGATCATTATTGTTACTTGGAGACCATTTGCAGCCGTTCATGCATTTCATGTTCCCAAACAACCATGGATTTTTTTGTGTGGCAATGTGCCCCGTCACTGGGCCACAACTGCTCACGATTAGTTTGAAGAACATCCTGGATAATTCCAGCGAATGCTTTGGCCACCCATCGAACACTTATGGGACATAATCGAGAGGTCAGTTTGTGCACAAAATCCTGCACCGCCAACACTGTAGAGGCGGCATGGCTCAATACTTCTGCAGATAACTTCCAACGACTTTTTGACTCCACGCCATACCTAGTTGCTGCTCTAAGCCCGGCAAAATGAGGTCCGACACGATATCAGGAGGTATCCCATGGCTCTTGTCGCCTCAGTGTATATTCCGTACACAAGGGAAGATTACGCACAGGCTTTCTCTTTTAGAAATCGCTTTTCAGAGGTTTTGCGTGAAGACGGTGTTGCTCTTCTTCTACGAAGAACAAAGGTCTGCCAGTCCTTATCGGAATTTGACAGTCGCAAGTTCATAGTCTATCAGAGGAAGGAACGAAGAAAGGAAGATTAGAGCATAACCGTGGTCTCTATAAACTGCTGTTACTTGCTCACTTTGGTCTGGATCTCACGACTGTTATGACGATTTTGAATTAATGGGTTCACAAGGGTCTTTCCTAACGTCCTGTGGGATGTCTACGGTTCCACATGACTGGCTCTAGAAAGGACAGACATACAGTTCTCTTGGCAGTGCAGACAAGCCACGTACATTGAGGAAGACTTGTCTACAGGATGCCAACTATCAACGCAAACAGTGCGAAGTCGTGTGGATCACTACCGACTGTCAGCAACGGCTTTCCTGGACACTGCAGCTGAGACAGTCGCGCTGACAGCAGCGCGCCCAGCAACAAGGCTCCGCAAAGTAGTGGCGCCACGTCGTCTTTTCAGACGGGTTCCGGTTTTTCGTACAGCACCACGGTGGACATATCCGTTTGTGGAGGGTCCGACCACGACGAATAACAGATTGCTTTTGTCATCGCCATACGGGCTGTAGGTGGCACAACTCAAAAAATACTAGGCGACTGTTTCTATTACTTTAATCTCTTCCCTGCTACACTTCCTCTCGATAGCGCCCAGGGAAGCTTGCATAACGACCATGGCCTGAACCACCTAGTCCGCACCTGTTGGTTTAGTGGTTAGTGCTGCTGCCTCTGGATCATGGGGTACCGGGTTCTTTGGCCGGTTCAGGGATTTTCTCCGCCCACGGACTGGTGTTTGTGTTGTCCTCATCATTTCATCATCATTCAGGAAATGGCGAGACTGGAATATGGAAAAATTGGGAATTTGTACGGGCGCACGTAACCAGGCCGTTGAGTGCCCCACAAACTAAAATCATCATCTAAACCACCTACCAGAAGTTTCATTGCGGGCTGGTCCTCTCTCCGTGGAAATGTCGTTCGCAGAAATGCCGAAATGTCCCAGCACAGTGCAAAATTTCGACACAGATGGAATGGGTGCTACTATACCAGTTAAAGTAACATAATTCTGATGATATCAACTCTATTCTCAAAATTTAGTGCTCGTAGGGGTGTTGAGACGCTGTTCTGGTACTAAAATCGGAATCAGTTTGGCAGCAAATCGACACTATCGAATGAGTTCTCGTAAGTATTATCAAATGACCTCGTATTCCGATAAGCACTTAATTCGTTTCTAAATATCGTAATGATAAGTTCAGTATCAGTGTCTAATACAAAGCACGACGTTTTCACAGTTAATTCTTATGATACAGATCAGTGATCAAACACATTACTCAATCAGCGTAGCGTGCCATATGTATACGACTATAAGTACGACATGAGCAAACTGTCTTAAATAGTTGTGCACTGAAGTTTGTCGTTTGCATATTTACGTGGCACCTACATATGCACACCACCAAATAAGTAGTTAGCGCTGCTGCCTCTGGATTATGGGGTACCGACCTCCGACATGATGCTGACGCAAAAAATCGCAACACCAAAATGTAGAGTAATGAAATTTCGGGAATACCTTTTCTCTAGATAACGAATTTAAGTGATAAACATTGCAAGATGATAGGTTAATGCAGGAGTGACATAAGCCACTGAAAATGTTAATTCTGGTACGTTAATAACTGGTGTAATGGCCAGAATGTTGAATGCAAGCATGCAAACGTGCATGCATTGTGTTGTACAGGTGCCGAATGTCAGTTTGTGGGATGGAGTTGCATGCCTGGTGCACTTGGTTGGTCAATACGTGGACGGTTAATGCTGTTTACGGATGACGCTGGAGTTGTCGTTCAATGATGTCCGTTTGCGTGCTCGATTGGAGACAGATCTGGTGATCGAGCAGGTCAAGGCAACATGTAGACACTCTGTAGAGCGTGTTGGACTCAACAGTAGTTTGTGGACGAGCGCTATCCTGTTGGATAACACCCCCTGGAATGCTGTCCATGAATGGCAGCACAGCAGATCGAATCACCAGATCGACGAACAGATTTTCAGTCAGGGTGCGTGGGATCACCACGAAAGCCAGGGTTCGTGGGATGAGCACGAGAGTGCTCCTGCTGGTGTGTCTAGCAAGCAGACAGATTGGTTGCAGGCCATCAACTGGCCTCCTCCTAACCGACAGACGTTCACCCCTGACACCGAGAGAGAACCAATTTTCATCAGAAAACCTGACCTACCTCCACCCTGCTCTACAATGAGCCCTCGTTTGACGGCCACTGAGGTCGCGTGTCTCAGTGGAATGCACGCTATGGGGCATCTGGCTCAGAGCTTTCCTTGAAGTAACCGATTTGTGACAGTCCGTTGTGTTACTGTGGTGTAAACTGCTGCTCAAATTGATGCTGCGGGTGCAGTACGAGGCGCCAGAGCCATACACCGAACACAATGGTCGTCCCTCTCGGTAGTGCCACGTGTCCGTCTGGAGGCCGGTTTCCTTGCGAGCGTACATTCTCGTGAGCACGGCTGCCAGCAGTCTTGTACAGTGGCTACATTTCTATCAAGTATTCCTGAAATATCGCAGAAGGAACAGTCGCCAGCTTCTCGTGATGATAATGGCGCCTTAGTCACCTTAAAGGCATTCTTGACTAACATCACGTCATCTCGGCCGGTCTCAAAGGTAAATAACGCGCCTGATCTATACAGCGTGTATTTAAAGCAAAACTGATTTTCGTCCTGATAATGACGCTACTAGCGCCATTCTTATACACTCCTGGAAATGGAAAAAAGAACACATTGACACCGGTGTGTCAGACCCACCATACTTGCTCCGGACACTGCGAGAGGGCTGTACAAGCAATGATCACGCGCACGGCACAGCGGACACACCAGGAACCGCGGTGTTGGCCGTCGAATGGCGCTGGCTGCGCAGCATTTGTGCACCGCCGCCGTCAGTGTCAGCCAGTTTGCCGTGGCATACGGAGCTCCATCGCAGTCTTTAACACTGGTAGCATGCCGCGACAGCGTGGACGTGAACCGTATGTGCAGTTGACGGACTTTGAGCGAGGGCGTATAGTGGGCATGCGGGAGGCCGGGTGGACGTACCGCCGAATTGCTCAACACCTGGGGCGTGAGGTCTCCACAGTACATCGATGTTGTCGCCAGTGGTCGGCGGAAGGTGCACGTGCCCGTCGACCTGGGACCGGACCGCAGCGACGCACGGATGCACGCCAAGACCGTAGGATCCTACGCAGTGCCGTAGGGGACCGCACCGCCACTTCCCAGCAAATTAGGGACACTGTTGCTCCTGGGGTATCGGCGAGGACCATTCGCAATCGTCTCCATGAAGCTGGGCTACGGTCCCGCACACCGTTAGGCCGTCTTCCGCTCACGCCCCAACATCGTGCAGCCCGCCTCCAGTGGTGTCGCGACAGGCGTGAATGGAGGGACGAATGGAGACGTGTCATCTTCAGCGATGAGAGTCGCTTCTGCCTTGGTGCCAATGATGGTCGTATGCGTGTTTGGCGCCGTGCAGGTGAGCGCCACAATCAGGACTGCATACGACCGAGGCACACAGGGCCAACACCCGGCATCATGGTGTGGGGAGCGATCTCCTACACTGGCCGTACACCACTGATGATCGTCGAGGGGACACTGAATAGTGCACGGTACATCCAAACCGTCATCGAACCCATCGTTCTACCATTCCTAGACCGGCAAGGGAACTTGCTGTTCCAACAGGACAATGCACGTCCGCATGTATCCCGTGCCACCCAACGTGCTCTAGAAGGTGTAAGTCAACTACCCTGGCCAGCAAGATCTCCGGATCTGTCCCCCATTGAGCACGTTTGGGACTGGATGAAGCGTCGTCTCACGCGGTCTGCACGTCCAGCACGAACACTGGTCCAACTGAGGCGCCAGGTGGAAATGGCATGGCAAGCCGTTCCACAGGACTACATCCAGCATCTCTACGATCGTCTCCATGGGAGAATAGCAGCCTGCATTGCTGCGAAAGGTGGATATACACTGTACTAGTGCCGACATTGTGCATGCTCTGTTGCCTGTGTCTATGTGCCTGTGGTTCTGTCAGTGTGATCATGTGATGTATCTGACCCCAGGAATGTGTCAATAAAGTTTCCCCTTCCTGGGACAATGAATTCACGGTGTTCTTATTTCAATTTCCAGGAGTGTATGACTGGCAAGGTATTTTAATAGTCATCATCTTTCATATTGAGAAACATGGCTCCCAAGTTTCGTTTAATTCGTACAACTCCTTTTTGGTGATGCGACTTTTTTTCTGTCAGTGTAATCATCCAGCTCTGACACTTTGTAGATATCCGCCGCGGCAACCGTCACCGTTTGCACGTCGAAGAAACGAACGCGATGCAAACGGTGGACGATCGATAGCTTTATGCAACGATTGCAGCTTAACCCCTACATTTGACGTGAAGATATATGTGTCATTTGGAACACAACACGACCGCGTTACAGCCGCTAATTTAGACAGCAGGCCGGTATCCGTGCCCCATCGTAGTGCAATGCTGTCCCGGGACAGTATGTTGAACGAGACAACGAAAGACAGCGTAATGCTTGTGCTGTCCTGATCTACCTGTATACAGACGCTGCTTTAATTCTACCTGAACCTCTCTCGCACTTACCGTATATCACTCAGCTATCACTCAGCTATAGAATTATGAAGTATGACAACCGAGATCAGATCAGAATACTTACTCGCAAGGCACTTTTGCTTGATGCATACAGCATGATATTCAGTAAAACGTTGTGCACTACAGATAGTATCTGTACTAAGAAGAATTAATACGCCAGCAGAACGCCAAAAGAAACTTCCTGGCAGATTAAAACTGTGTGCCGGACCGAGACTCGAACTCGGGACCTTAGTCTTTCGCGGGCGAGTGCTCTACCATCTGAGCTACCCAAGCACGACTCACGCGCCGTCCTCACAGCTTTACTTCCGCAACATTCTGAGAACGTCAAACGTTTACACATATTCCTGTGATGTCAAAACATACTTTCTGTAAACACTAGACGATGTGCTACTGTATTACGTTGTCGTAATAGAGACTGCTTTGACGCCGTGCTGCTCTTCTACATTGTCGTAATAGTGACTATCTGAAGCTGGTAATAATTTACTGAAACTAATAATAATACGAGGGTTGGAACTTAAATAGTGGCAACTATTTATTCACAACCCATACAAAAGAGTTACATGTTTGCACCTGTTACTGTCCTTCAAAGCAATCACCAGCGTTGTGTAGAACCCGTTGCCAGCGATGTGGAACGAGTAGTATACCGTTAGCAGAGCCTTTTCTTTTGATAGTGCGAATGGAGTGGTCTACTGCCTGTCGAATCTGCTGGAACAGTTCTGAAGCGAATGCCACGAAGTGCTTCCTTCATCTTCGGAATCAAATCAAAGTCACAAGGACTTAAGCCCGGGGAGTATGGTGGATGGTACAGTACTTCCCAGTCCAATCGACCGAACAGAGCAGCCAGTTTGCGCTGTACGCGCCCGCGAATTGTCGTGCAAAATGATGGGTGGGTCGCGCAGAAAGTGGCGCCACTTCTTTCGCAAAGCTGGTCGCAGGTGATGCTCCAAAAACGAACAGTAATACTGTGCACTGACAGTCTGCCGTGGAGGAACCTAATGCGTTAGGATAACACCGTCACAGTCGTACACGAGAGTCACCATAACTTTCACCATACTGGGGCTCTGACGCACTTTCGACTTTCATGGCGACCCATAATGACGCCTTTCGTTGGACTGGCGTTTCAGTTTTGGCTTCATGGCATTCGCTTCAGAACTGTTCCAGAGATTCGACAGACAGTAGACCGCTCCATTCGGACCATCAACAGAACAGCCTCGGCTAACGGTATACTACGCGTTCCACATCGTTGGCAACTGGTTCCACACAACGTTGGTGATTACTTTGAAGGACAGTAACAGGTACAAACATGTAACTCTTTTGTATCGGTTGTGAATAAATAGCTGCCACTATTTAAGTTACAACCCTCATATGTTGTGTAAGGGAGTGAAATGACACCATAAGTAGGTTTTGAAATATTTGTTGTGATCACGGAAACTTTTACCGACCAGTGCCCCTTTTTTTGAGCAGTCGAATCATATGGAAATCGCGATGAATGTAGTATGGTGGATGCGGAAGATACTGTAGGTCTGTGATGCCGCAACTTTGCACCGGCCATTTGAGACCGTGTATTATCATATTGCAACAAAACACTATCAGAATGCAGTCAACGTCTGCAGACTGCAAACCGAGAATGGTTTTCAGGGCGGTCTGAGTGTGATACACTAGTGATAATGGCTTCACGGGACTTTAATCGATCCATGATGAGGACTTTTCCGTTCCCATTGGAACCCGTGATGCAATACTGATCTTACAGTTGATGTTAGAGAGTAAGTTATTTAAAGACCAGCCAACTTTTATAGCATTTGTAGGCTCACAGAACGTAGTTGACTGGAATATACTCTATCAAATTCTGAAGGTAGGAGGGCTAAAATACAGGGTGTCAGGGTTATTTACAACTTGTGCGGAAACCAGACTGCAGTTATAAGAATCGAGGGGCATGAAAGGGAAGCAGTAATTGAGAAGAAGGTGAGACAGGGTTGTAGCCTATTCTCGATGTTATTCAATATGTGCATTGAGCAAGCAGTACATGAAACCAAGGATAAATTTGGAAAGGGAATTAAAGTTCAGAGAGCCGGCCGCTGTGACCGAGCGGTTCTAGGCCCTTCAGTCCGGGACCGCGCTGCTGCTACGGTCGCAGGTTCGAATCCTGCCTCGGGCATGGATGTGTGTGATGTCCTTAGGTTAGTTAGGTTTAAGTAGTTCTAAGTCTAGGGGACTGATGACCTCAGATGTTGAGTCCCATAGTGCTAAGTCTAGTACGACGATCAGATTCAAATGGGTGGAAGTTGCGGTAGATATGTAGAAATGAAGAGGCCTGTACAGGATACAGCCAAAGTTCAGGGAAATTTTCCTTCAGATACGATAGTGGCCGTGGAAGAGGAGTTGATGGTTGGGTAGTGTCGTGAAAAGAGTTTATAAAATGAATATCAAGAAAAGTAAAGTAATGGAAATGGAATGTAGTCGAATTAAATCAGACAGTGATGAGGGATTTAGATTTGGAAAATAGGGGCTAAAAATCGTAGATGAGTTTTGCTGTTTAGGTAGCAAAATGACTGATGAAAGCCAAAGTAGAGGGGACATGAATGCAGAGTGGATATAGCAAGAAAGGCATCTGAAAAAGTGGAATTTGTTAACATCTATTATAAAGTCAGGCGTTAGGAAGCCTTTACTGGATATTTAAGTGAGTATAGCTTTTTGCGGAAGTGAAATGTGGTTGATAAGCAGTTCGGATAAGAAGAGAATAGAAGCTTTCTACATGTGGTTAGATGGGTAGATCGACTAACTAATGAACAGTTACTGAATCGGATTAGGGTGAAAAGAAATTTATGGCACAACTTGAATTAAAGAAGTGACCGGTGGATAGGCGCATCATGAGTCTACGACTAATGATCAATTGGTGATGGTGGGAAGCATAGGATAAAACATGTCGAGGGAGTCCAACGTGTGAATACGACGATCAGATTCAAATGGGTGTAAGTTGCGGTAGATATGTAGAAATGAAGAGGCCTGTACAGGATACACTGGAGTGGAGAGCTGCATCAGTCCAGTCTTTGGACTGAAGACCACAACAACAAGAGCAACAGAGTGAGCATAACCTATACTGATGATGGATGGCTGTGTTTGGAATTTTGCTGATTCGAGTGATGAAAAATGTCGCACTTCCCTACTCGCCCTTCTCGTTTTTGGATGGTGATAGTAGACTCAGATTTCACACCTGGTGCATGGAAGCCAACACTGCGTTCCAATTAGCAGCAGAAGTTCTTTACACGCACCCACGTGTCAGAAGGCAGTATGGTTGGTAACCGCCTTGCAACCTCCCTGTGGTGGGGGTGGCAGGCGAGCACTCAGCAGCGCAGTGGGAGACGGAAATCGATGGAAGGAGGCGTGGCTTGCTGCCGGGGCCACGAGGACCATCTGACGTAACGCGCGCAGACCAAGAGAGACGCAAGATGCAGCTTCAAGCGGCACAAAATGTCGCCAGGTTACAAATAAATGCTGACCGTCAAAGCAATAATCTGGTGCGGACACACGGGGCTGCATCTCTCAGCCTGGCAGTCTCTGTAGGACGCAAGGTCTGAGGGCATCAGTTATTACTGATTTCCCGTCTTAGGCTTACTTTAATTTAAGAATAGTTTCTCTAGAGACGTTTCACTTTTATTTATGAAGCATCTTCCATAGTAATTCTGGAAATATCGATCCGTAATGTGTGTGTAAATTCTGGCATTTATACAGAGTGAACCACCTGAAACTTTGGACCGCAAATATTACGGAAATGGAAGCTGCTGATGATGTGCAGTTTTCACAGAATGAATTGGCAATCAGGGGCAACCAACAGATCGTAATAATGTTTTAAAATTGCATTTTTTGAGAAAACATACACGCTTTAATGGAACAATTCCTGTTGACATTAAGAAACTAAAAGCAGGATAAGTCAGTATGTCAGTGGTGTTTGTTGCAAGATCCTAATGCGAATCTTTACGAGATATCGTATTTTGAAAAGTTTCCACACAGACACCTGTTTGTGCCGTTCATCATGCGCATATGCTAGGTATGATGTCGTTATGTTTGCATACAGTGTGGTCTGTGTGTTCCTTGAGAGGCCGCGCGGTGTAGCCGCGTGGTCTGCGGCGCCTTGCCACGGTTCGTGCAGCTCCCCATGTCGGAGGTTCGAGTCCTCCCTCGGACATGGGTGTGTATGTTGTCCTTAGCGTAAGTTTAAGTTAGATTAAGTAGTGTGTAAGCCTAGGGACCGATGAACTCAGCAGTTTGGTCCCATAGGAACTTACCACAAACTTCCTAATTTTGCCACCATCGTTTCAGTCCTGGACGACATTCATTACTTACGAATCATTGTTCTATATTATTATTATTATTACATTTCACCAGGCGAGCTACTTACAAAACTCGGTACACTCCTCGGTTGTAATTCGACTACTTCCTCCAACCGACTTATCGCGACCGCCCGCATCTGTAGACTCCCCTTTAACGATTGCCGCCCTGACGCGATCTCAAAGCCAAACAACCGCAAAGCTTACTGTCGAATCAGGAGATACTTTGCCACCCGCTGTCGCGTCTCACAGAGGTTGTACTTGTTCGTGTATCCATCGATACACAGCAACGGTAACCTCACAAGCCGGATGAACAACGTCGCCACTCCCACTTACGTCTTACCAGAACATCTCGCTTCGTCACCGAAACATTTTGTGGACATAGACCAACATCATATGTATAAATTCTGCCGTCTTTAGACTGAAGTATCTACTATTCAGTGAATCGGACGTATTAGTAAGTTTTTATGTCTCATTTTTCACTCTGAGATTCGCTAGGACTAATCGACAGTATGTCTAAAGCCGACATAACAGCGTTGTTCCATCGTGCCCCACTCTCAGCTTATTTTTTATTTAGTAGTGAATATTTTGCACTAACCGACGGTGTTTTCGACACACGAGTCAAGGGCACGTAAAACATAATCTCCTTCTGGCGCTGTGTGGGGAACACGGTAAGTAAAAGGTGTTAAGTTTTTTACATATAAATCCAATCCACAAGAATATCAAATTCACTATGGAAAAGGAAAAAGATGACTGTCTACCGTTTCTAGACGTCTTAGTCAGTCTGAAAGGATGACTCATTCGAGCATTGCACTCACCGTAATCCCGCACATACTCGTCTATATTTCCAGACGTCTAGCGACCGCAACCTTCATAAGCTTTCGGCGTCCTACGAATTGTGGCGCGCAGGAAACGTGCTGTATATAATAGGTTCAGCCTTGCAGAGGAGTTGGAACTCTTACTTACTATATGCCGCTCGGAGTGGCAGCGTGGTTTGAGGCGCCATGTAACGGATTGGGCGGCCCTCTCGCTGGAGGTTCGAGTCCTCCGTCGGGCATGGATGTGTGTGTTGTGCTTAGCGTAAGTTAGTTTACATAGTGTTTAAGTCTAGGGACCGATGACCTCAGTAGTTTTGCCGGCCGGTGTGGCCGTGCGGTTCTAGGCGCTTCAGTCTGGAACCGCGTGACCGCTACGGTCGCAGGTTCGAATTCTGCCTCGGCCAGGTTAGTTAGGTTTAAGTAGTTCTAAGTTCTAGGGGACTGATGACCACAGATGTTAAGTCACATAGTTCTCAGAGCCATTTGAACCACTTTGAACCTCAGCAGTTTGGTCCCTTAGGAATTCACACGCATTTTTTTCTTACTATATGTTTTCAAGGAAAATATGTCTTTGAACGTCAGTTTTGTACAGCTTTAGTGATGAGTAAACGTGGCCGGTCACAAGATAAGAAGTCCTGGTAGTTCCACCCATTTGTTTGCAGCGTTTCATCTAAAATAGAATATTAAACAGTTGGAGTATTTTTTCCGCCACTTAAAAGTGCCTCTGCCAATTTCGGCTCGGTAAAAGATGATCTTGGTTTGCGGAAGGTTAACATCTACAGAATACCACGTCAATGTGGCAAAGTCTATTTTCGCCCGATGACATGCACAATAGATGGAAGGCGCGTGGAATGTGATCGTCACACTTACCTTTCGCGGGCCAGTAAGTCAGCTATAGCTGAACACTGCATCTAGATTGTTCTGTCACGAACATCACGACCAGAACGAGATTCTTCCAGGGTTCGATTATCAAATAATCTATATTATGCTCATCTGAAGTTGTATTAATCGTAATGACGGTTTTCAGCTGGATAATGCATGGGATCTGAGCGTTTCATTAATTTTACGCTCAATGCCACGTCCAGTGATTTTGACTACTGGATTTTGATTCCGCGCGCCCACAGTCCGACAGATGAAACCGTCAGTCAATGTTAGGTATAAACATAGCGAGGTTGGCCAATAATCTCCAGTTTTAAAACTCATTTGGTAATGGCTAGCCGGCTGTCAGCCGGAATATCACGGCAAGAAATCAACGTCATTCTGCAGCAATCCCGAAATCTCATAGAATAATAGACAATAGTTGTGGAGTTCACCGTTTCCGACAGCTAGTCCATGACTAATTGTCGAAATTAGAACATGACTCTTTAGAGGGACCGCAGACAAGCATTTGACATGTTATATTTTTTTTTTTTTTTTTTAAATGGTTCAAATGGCTCTGAGCACTATGGGACTTAACATCTGAGATCATCAGTCCCCTAGAACTTAAAACTACTTAAACCTAACTAACCTAACGACATCACTCACGTCCACGCCCAAGGCAGGATTCGAACCTGCGACCGTAGCAGTCGCGCGGTTCCGGACTGAAGCGCCTAGAACCGCTCGGCCATCGCGGCCGGCATTTATTTTTTTATGTAAAGACACAAATCGCACATTACTTTCACATAAAAGTTGGCCAGATTTTGAAAAATAAAAAAAATCATCGGGTTTTATAAGGTGAAATAATCAGTAAGTTTCTTTTGAGCCAAATCCGTACATTGCAGCACCATCACGTAGCTTTTCAACAGCAATAGTTCAGCCGAAGTTGTTCCTGCCTGGTGTTCCAAATAAACCATTTTTTTTTTTTTCAGCTACAGTGTTGCTCCTGTATGTGTTACAATGTCTTTGGATGGAGCGCCAATTTCGACAGTTAATCCATCATTACCATCATCATTGTCTGCAGAGGCTCAAACGACGATAATTTCGTCATCATAAATCATGCCGTAGCAAAGATCACTGTCATTACGCAGCCAGCCGTTTCTATCTGTAACACCTGAAGTACGTCTGAACGTCGTAGAATCTTTGCAAATGCTTGAACACCAAATTCAGCAGCAACGTTTTTCAACAGTTCAGCTTTATCCGCGTTAAGCAGTACATCTAACTTTTTGTCCCGGAACACTACAACATTCTTTCTGTTTTATTTCATTTTACACTTGCAACAAACGGACCAATGTAGTTCTGTACAGCTCAATTTCAAGTTGTTGACTGGCACCTTGCCAAGATCCGTGTATGGCGCTTAGGCGCTTAGCTGAATTTAAGTCTAAAGACACGTGCCATAGATTGTTGCCGCTGTTACTTCAGCAGCATCAAATACGGTACAGTTACTGTACTAAAAAATTAATAAATAAAAAAAGATCCGGATAAACCGTAGACATAAATTAATGGGGACCTGATAAACAAGGTTCCACGGCGCTTGGAGATCCGAACAAAAATACAAAGAGTTTCGCATCGGCCGCTATCGTATTTGGAAGAAATTATCCCAAAGGATAGAAAATTACGAGGGCTGGGTCGCACAAGCCCACAGAGTTACTCGACGTTCTCAACAAAGAACTGTTCGTAAAGAAGAGTTTGAGGAGATGGTTCGTGTGGGAGAAGATTCATCAGTAAGGAGACATCAGATTACCCCCACAACGGACAGTTCGAAGAACACAGCTTTGAGAATTGTTGTGTAGGAATGATTACACCCCCGTCACAAACAACGTGTGCAGGCAATGTAGCTGGATGATTTTGAACAGAAACTTTAGTTCCGTCAGTAGATTATGTCATAATGCTTGGACTGAAATTTGGCCTTTGAACACTTTCTACGTACTTAAATTGTCGCTATAAGGCGCAAGTGTCAACAAAAAACTAATTGTGCATTTTCGATCGTTCATGATCTCAAGGTATCAGTCTCAGTTTAGGAAACACTACTATCTGAATAATGTTGACCCTAAAGGTTTGGTACACCACAGACAACACTGACGCAACCCACCACAAAACCAAGTCTTATGCTCGTACATTCAGTAAGGTCTCTCGCTACGCAATCCGTGGGGGCTGCACAGTGGCCAGGAGTGAGAGGGAATCACGGGAACTACAGAGTTGCTCACGTCTCAGCGTCCAGCAAAAGGTTCCTGCTGGCCGCAGTAAACATTGGTCGTAATTTGAGCTGTGGTCGCTGTGCGTTCAGTGTCAGAGACGGTACGTGGTTCCTCCTCTGACAATAGTACAGCGTATTATACGAGGTATAACCTACTTGGTTTCTCCGCCCTCTGGCAGCGCCCCACCAAGAATAAGTTTCTACGTCACATATTCCGAGACGATCATTTTTAATTTTCCGCTATATCCATGAAAAGTTTCTCGTCTCCGTTTTATATTCATTATTTTATTTATTTATTTAACCTGATACGATTAGGGTCATCAGTCCCTCTCTTACATCGGACCGGGGTTTCACATATACAGTACCATTTTTTAGATCATAGTTACCAAATAAATAACAATTTTAAATAATATTAAAATAAACTGAGTGTCTGCAGTAACACTGTAGCCTAAGTAAATACTGACTATGACTTAATTACATTAATACTGTCAGTACTTGTGCTCCTGCTGCTGCTGCTGCTGCTAATAGTGATAATAGTAATAATAATTACAAAGAAAATAATAGTAATATTGGAAGATATAGAAATAATTTAAAGATGTTCAAAATAGATGTTTTCTGATGCAGCGAGTTCCGTGGAAGGAAGTTTAAGGAGACTGCACCATCTAAGAACACTCGGTGATGATAAACGTGCTTTAGTCCTTTATTGCTCTGAGCAACGTTACAATAAATGTTCAAAATGAGCACTTCTAGCTTCATCGCAGAGACGGCACCGACATAGCAGGGAGTCGCTTGTTGGATGCAAAATTCATTTATTTTATTTACACCTCAAATTCCGTAGGACCAAATTGAAGAGTAAATCTCCAAGGTCATGGAACATGTCATTACCTGAAATTACAACATAAAAGTAATAACAGATAAAAATAAAATGTTTATTAACCCGAAAAAAACACAATCCATAAGTTTGAGTAAAAGCAATCAACAGTACAAGAATCAGTTTAATTTTTCAAGGAACTCCTCTGCAGAATAGAAGGAGTGGCTCATGAGGAAACTCTTCAATTTCGATTTGAAAGCGCGTGTATTACTGTTAAGATTTTTCAATTCGAGCGGTAGCTTATTGAAAATGGATGCAGCAGTATAGTGCACACCTAATTTTCGTGTCGAACGATCACTCACTTCAGATACCGTTCGAATAGTAAAAATGGCAGCATTAAGTCTTTGAACGAGATCCTGAACGTGGGCTTTCCACGACAGTTTACTATCTATCTGAGTACCTAGACATTTGAATTGTTCAGTTTCACTAATCATATGCCCATTCTGTGAAATTAAAACGTCAGGTTTTGTTGAATTGTGTATTACAAACTGTAAAAACTGAGCCTTACGCCGGCCAGAGTGGCCGAGCGGTGCTAGGCGCTACAGTCTGGAACCGCGCGACCGCTACGGTCGCAGGTTCGAATCCTGCCTAGGGCATGGATGTTTGTGATGTCCTTAGGTTAGTTAGGTTTAAGTAGTTCTGAGTTCTAGGGCACTGATGACCTCAGAAGTTAAGTTCCATAGTGCTCAGAGCCATTTGAACCATTTGAGCCTTACTGTGATTTAGCGTTAGTTTACTTTCTATAAGCCATGAACTTAGATCATGAACAGCACTTTTTGAAACCGGGCCAGTGTTGCACACAACACCCTTCACTACCAATCTAGTGCCATCAGCAAACGGAAATATCTTAGAGTTAACCGTAATACTAGAGGGCATATATATCGTGGAAGACGAACCGCAGTCTGGACAGGGCACGATGTGCTGCTGTGGAATTCCGTCACTTACAGGAAGACGATTCTCCCTTTTACTCGCGGCATTAGAAGATCTTCTCACAAATAACCAGTATTCAAATGTGACTTATGAATGAAAAGCCCACTGCGCACAGAACATAGAGGGCTTTACTGGTTCCTACTTCGAGTGGTTTCGCTCATAAACCATTCGCACATCCAAGCATGTAGAAGAGTTCCCGCCGGTTTGACGATTTTTTGCGTGCCGCCCTCCTGATGTTAGAATTTTAATAGCTGCCTTATATAAGGTTGCAAAATTCGAAAATGGCTGCGTGAAATCTCAGGAAGCAGAAGAGGTGAGTGAGGGTATGCAGAAGCTGTGCCGCGTAGTTGCCGGATTTCTGGTACACATGCGTCTGAGAGATCGCAAGGAGAGCTACAAAAGAGGGACTGAGGTTGATAATTAAAACGGAAGGAAAGCAAAATAGTCGCGAGGTAATATGAAGGACAGTGCCGCAGTTGTTCGATTATGAAACGGTTTATTGTTCTGATGTGTCTGAAATCAAGTGTTCCTTCCCACATTAGCATTCAATGTGTGTTGATGTACATGAAGGTCTCATTCAAATCTCAAACTGTCATACAAAACATGAGTAACTGACATCATTTTACTTTACTAGAAAAAAAACAAAACTCCGCCCGAATAGGCCATAAAGGACCAATGATACAGACCGGCCGCCGTGTCATCCTCAGCTCACATGCGTCACTGGGTGAAATATGGAGGGGCATGTGGTCAGCACACTGCCCTCCCGACCGTATGTCAGTTTACGAGACCGGAGCCGTTACGTCTCTATCAGGTAGCTCCTCAATTTTCTTCACAAGGGCTGAGTGCACCCCGCTTGCTAACAGCGCTCGGCAGACTGGACAGTCACCCATCCAAGTGCTAGCCCAACCTGACACCGCTTAACTTCGATGATCTGACGGGAACCGGCCATTTTACTTTACATTCATACTAAATTATTCAGTACAGTCAGCTCTTCTGATTAGCCTTTTATCAGTGACAAACGTTTGTAAAAATAATAGTTGTTGCCTCTTTGGTAAGGCGATCCAATTTTCTTCTCTTCCCTCACTTTGTCCTTCGTGTTATGAGCGACCACCTTTTCATAATTTGGTAATTACTTTCTTTTGATCCTGAGGACGGTCGCGTTTTCTGACTCTGTTTAGTTGCTCGTTCATCGTATTCTATAGACATCACCAAGAAGGAGAACCTTCAGGGATGTGGTACAAATCAAGTATTACAACGAAAGAGAAGGAAATCATTGAAACTTAACCTGTATACTTATTTACAAAATACGATCACTAAATTACTAAATGCCACTCACGTTTACGGCATCTAAATGTAATCGAGTAAATTATAAAGTAAGCTGCTGCTTTGAAAAGGTTTGGTACCCTCTCAGCTATACTATGGGGCTGCTGCTTTTTTGATCTTAGCAGCTTAATATTTACTTGACGACAACGGTATTTTATAAAGGAAATACTGAGCCCTGTTTACAATACATTATGTCATGCAGCTTTGCAACGACAACTACTTCTTGCCATGTAGCAGCAGAACTTTTCAGTCCCTTAATCTACACTTTTAGATAATTTTTATAAAGAGTGCGTTATGTGTTGATGTTGTTATTGTTGTCGTCTTCAGTCTGACGGCTTGTTTGATGCAGCTCTCCCTGTTACTCTATCGCATGCAAGCCTATTCGTCTCGAAATAACTGGTGCAACTTCATCCATTTGGATCTGCTTGCTGTGTTCATCTCTTGGTATCCTTTTACAATTTTTAGCTCCCGAATTTTCCTAACTGGTGATTCCTAGACGTCTCAGAATATGTGCTATCAACCGATCCCTCCTTCTAGTAAGGTTCTGCCACAAATTTCTTTTCTCTCCAATACTGTTCAGTACCTCCTCACTAGTTACCTCATCTACCCACCTAATCTTCAGTATTCTTCTGCAGCACCACATTTCAAAAATTTCCATTCTCTTCTTGTCTAAATTTTTTATCGTCCATGTTTCACTCCCGGACATGGCTACGCTCCACACATATAGTTTCAGGAAAGACTTCCTAAAACACTTAAATCTATATTGGATACTAGTAAATTTCTCTTCTTCAGGAACGCTTTTCTTACCATCGCCAGTCTACAGTCTATATTCTCTCTACTTGAACAATCATCAGTTATTTTGCTGCCCAAGTAGCAAAACTCATTTAATTTCCTGTGCATCAAGTGATTTAATTCGACTACATTGCCTTATGCTCGTTTCGCCCTTGTTGGTGTTTATCTTATAGCCTCCTTTCAAGGCACTGTCCATTGCGTTCAGCTGCTCTTCCAAACGTTTCCTGTCTGTACAGAATTATAATGTCATCGGGAAACCTCAGAGTTTTTATTTCTGTTCCCTAAACTTCAGTTTAGCCTCCAAATTTTTCTTTCGTTTCCTTTACTGCTTGCTCAATGTACGGATTGAATAACATCGACAACAGGGTATAAGTCTGTCTCGCTCCCTTGTCAACCCCTGCTCTCCTTTCGTGCCCTTCCACTCTTACAACTGCCGTCTGATTTCTGTACAGGTTGTAAATACCTTTCGCTCTCTGTATTTTACCCTGTTACCATCAGAATTTGAAAGAGAGTATTTCAGTCAACATTGTCAAAAGCTTTCTCTAAGTCTATAAATGCTATAAACGTAGCTTAGCCTTTTCCTAACCTAGCTTCTAAGATAAGTCGTAGGTCAATATATCTCTGGAATCTAAACTGATCTTCACCATGGTTGGCTTTTACCTGTCCTTCCATTCTTCTGCAAAGAATTCGTGTTAGCATTTTGCACCCATGACTTGCTAAACTAATAGTACAGTAATATTCACACCTGTCAGCACCTGCTTTCTTTGGAAATGGAATAATTATGTTCCTGATTTTTTAATTCAGTTGTGCATTAGTGTATTTGAATACTGGAAATGCGAAGCGTTCTAAATATAATTTTTTGACAAAACGCGTTGTGCTATTGAGATCTCGGTACTGGTTCAAATGGCTCTGAGCACTATGCGACTTAACTTCTGAGGTCATCAGTCGCCTAGAACTTAGAACTAATTAAACCTAACTAACCTAAGAACATCACACACATCCATGCCCGAGGCAGGATTCGAACCTGCGACCGTAGCTGTCCCGCGGTTCCGGACTGAGCGCCTAGAACCGCTAGACCACCGCGGCCGGCATCTCGGTACTCTCGCTAGAGCTGATCCAGGTGCCAGTCATGGGGAAAGTGTTGCAAACATTCTTTAGTAGATGGCGCATGGTCATTGTGCCAAGCAGTGCTTCCCTCTGGAGCTGGAATATCTGAAAGATCTGAGAAACTGGTTTTTGTTGAATAAAGGTCTACTAGTCAGACACTTATTGCTGTATTTCTGTACTTGTATTATGACAAATAAAACGTAGTACCTCATTATTAGTGGCACTTATAGCAAAAACTTTCTTATTCACAATTAGACCCGGTCGATCTCCTAGTACGTTCTCAAAATATATCTACTTTCTAATTTGGCTGATTAATTTTTTGTCGTGATGCCGTGAGAAGCATAATTCCGTAGTCCCAGAATACCTTCTCAATTTTTTGGATACAAATCAGTTACGACCGTAGAGAGATACATTGTTTTTTCATTCCTTTGACAAATGTGAGAGTTGGCGTTTCGAACGTTTTCCATTCCCACTTATCATATGGTTTTTACTATTTTTTCTTGCGTGGTAGATATTGTTCTGCTATTAATAATGATCGCTTCAGAAACTTGTTGAGATGGATGTGCATTCACTAACATCAGCAGTTATTGTAGAGTTTGAAACCTATTGTTATTGATAAGGATGACTTTCGTCTTCTACATCTACATATATACTCCGCTAGCCACCAAGCGATGTGTGACGGAGGGCACAATTCGCGCCAAAGTCATATTCCCCCCCCCCCCCCCCCCCTGTTCCACTCGCGGATCGCGCGAGGGTAAAACGACTGTCTGAACGCCTCAGTACGAGCTCTTATTTCCGTTATCTTTGAATGGTCGCTGTCGGTGTGTGTGTGAATTCGTTAGGGACCAAACTGCTGACGTCGTCGGTCCCTAGACGTTGCTGTTTTTGTTGTGGTTTTCAGTCCTGAGACTGGTTAGATGCAGCTCTCCATGCTACTCTATCCTGTGCAAGCCTCTTCATCTCCCAGTACTTACTGCAACCTACATCCTTCTGAATCTGCTTAGTGTATTCATCTCTTGGTCTTCCCCTACGATTTTTACCCTCCACGCTGCCCTCCAATACTAAATTGGTGATCCCTTGATGCCTCAGAACATGTCCTACCAACCGATCCCTTCTTCTGGTCAAGTTGTGCCACAAACTTCTCTTCTCCCCAATCCTATTCAATACTTCCTCATTAGTTATGTGATCTACCCATCTAATCTTCAGCATTCTTCTGTAGCACCACATTTCGAAAGCTTCTATTCTCTTCTTGTCCAAACTATTTACCGTCCATGTTTCACTTCCATACATGGATACACTCCATACAAATACTTTCAGAAATGACTTCCTGACACTTAAATCTATACTCGATGATAGGAAATATCTCTTCTTCAGAAACGCTTTCCTTGCTATTGCCAGTCTACATTTTATATCCTCTCTACTTCGACCATCATCAGTTATTTTGCTCCCCAAATAGCAAAACTCCTTTACTACTTTCAGTGTCTCCTTTCCTAATCTAATACCCTCAACATCATCCGACTTAATTCGACTACATTCCATTATCCTCGTTTTGCTTTTGTTGATGTTCATCTTATATCCTCCCTGCAAGACACCATCCATTCCGTTCAACTGCAATTCCAAGTCCTTTGCAGTCTCTGACAGAATTACAATGTCATCAGCGAACCTCATAGTTTTTATTTCTTTTCCTCTTGGGTAAAATATTCCGGAGGTAAAATAGTCCCCCATTCGGATCTCCTGGCGGGGACTACTCAAGAGGATGTCGTTATCAGGAGAAAGAAAACTGGCGTTCTACGGATCGGAGCGTGGAATGTCAGATCCCTTAATCAGGCAGGTAGGTTAGAAAATTTAAAAAGGGAAATGGATAGGTTAAAGTTAGATACAGTGGGAATTAGTGAAGTTCGGTGGCAGGAGGAACAAGACTTTTGGTCGGGCGAACACAGGGTTATTATTATTATTATTAGTGTTACAGGGTTATAAATACAAAGTCAAATAGGGGTAATGCAGGAGTAGGTTTAATAATGAATAGGAAAATAGGAATGCGGGTAAGCTACTACAAACAGCATAGTGAACGCATTATTGTGGCCAAGATAGATACGAAGCCCACACCTACCTCAGTAGTACAAGTTTATATGCCAACTAGCTCTGCAGATGACGAAGAAATTGAAGAAATGTATGATGAAATAAAAGAAATTATTCAGATAGTGAAGGGAGATGAAAATTTAATAGTCATGGGTGACTCGAATTCGAGTGTAGGAAAAGGGAGAGAAGGAAACGTAGTAGGTGAATATGGATTGGGGCTAAGAAATGAAAGAGGAAGCCGCCTGGTAGAATTTTGCACAGAGCACAACTTAATCATAGCTAACACTTGGTTTAAGAATCATGATAGAAGGTTGTATACATGGAAGAACCCTGGAGATACTAAAAGGTATCAGATAGATTATATAATGGTAAGACAGAGATTTAGGAACCAGATTTTAAATTGTAAGACATTTCCAGGGGCAGATGTGGACTCTGACCACAATCTATTGGTTATGACCTGTAGATTAAAACTGATGAACTGCAAAAAGGTGGGAATTTAAGGAGATGGGACCTGGATAAACTGAAAGAACCAGAGGTTGTACAGAGTTTCAGGGAGAGCGTAAGGGAAAAATTGACAGGAATGAGGGAAAGAAATACAGTGGAAGAAGAATGGGTAGCTTTGAGGGATGAAGTAGTGAAGGCAGCAGAGGATCAAGTAGGTAAAAAGACGAGGGCTAGTAGAAATCCTTGGGTAACAGAAGAAATATTGAATTTAATTGATGAAAGGAGAGAATATAAAAATGCAGTAAATGAAGCAGGCAAAAAGGAATACAAACGTCTCAAAAATGAGATCGACAGGAAGTGCAAAATGGCTAAGCAGGGATGGCTAGAGGACAAATGTAAGGATGTAGAGGCTTCTCTCACTAGGGTTAAGATAGATACTGCCTACAGGAAAATTAAAGAGACCTTTGTAGATAAGAGAACCACTTGTATGAACATCAAGAGCTCAGATGGAAATGGGAGATACGATACTGCGTGAAGAGTTTGACAGAGCACTGAAAGACCTGAGTCGAAACAAGGCCCCTGGAGTAGACAACATTCCATTGGAACTACTGACGGCCTTGGGAGACCTAGTCCTGACAAAACTCTACCATCTGGTGAGCAAGATGTATGAAACAGGCGAATTACCCTCAGACTTCAAGAAGAATATAATAATTCCAATCTCAAAGAAAACAGGTGTTGACAGATGTGAAAATTACCGAACAATCAGTTTAATAAGCCACAGCTGCAAAATACTAACACGAATTCCTTACAGACGAATGGGAAAACTAGTAGACGTAGACACTACTTAAACTAACTTATGCTAAGCCGGAGGGAGGACTCGAACCTCCGGCGGGAGGGGCCGCGCAATCAGTGACATGGCACCTCTAACCGCGCTGCCACTCCACTCGGCTCGTTGTCAATTGTAATTATTTTACGAATGCCGTTCGTGCGCAATGTTACGTCGCTGCGAATGGCGTTCATTCCTGGTAAGCAGTCCGCGTTGATGGACCAACAAATTAGGCAACTTTGTTCGCGATGTCGTCGTAGTTACACCCAAGCACGACACTTACATTCTGCAACTCTGTCGCATCTCCACTGCGCTTGTTCCACACAACCGAGAGGCACGGACAAAAATGGTTCAAATGGCTCTGAGCACTATGGGACTCAACTGCTGTGGTCATCAGTCCCCTAGAACTTAGAACTACTTAAACCTAACTAACCTAAGGACATCACACACACCCATGCCCGAGGCAGGATTCGAACCTGCGACCGTAGCAGCAGCGCGGCTCCGGACTGGAGCGCCTAGAACCGCACGGCCACCGCGGCCGGCAGGCACGGACACACCGCACCACAGCCACAATTTACATCAGCGCTGGAGGAACACCATCAACAGCGCTGCAAAGGCGGCAGTGAGTTCTTTGAATGGGATCACTAATATTTTGTCCGACGAACTTAGTTTCAAATCGAGCGGAGGCGTTATTTAATGGAGACAACTCTATAGTTCCCAGTTTCAGCAACGGAGTTGGCAAACAGAATAGCGAGAGGAAACAGAAACAGTGGAGAGATTGTAAAACAAAGCGCGAGTCGCTACGGTCGAGAGATCCCGCTGGCTCATAGGCGCTGCCAGGTGGGCCGGAACGGCGGTATTCAGCGGCGCTTCCGCGTGAACCCAGCAGGCGCAGCCGAAGCCGACCTGGTGCATAGTGGCTGCCGCGCTCTCCTCGCCCGCTATGAGCCCTGTAACGGTCGGGTCTACACACTCCCAGCTTTGTTTCTGCCAGCTGAGGTCACAGACACTGGGGCAGTGGTTCCATACCTGTCTGAGACCATTACCCCTGAATGCAATCAGAGATTGGATAGTACTGTCCCCCTCCACCGCCACTAGACTCTTAACTAAGCTTTACAACGAAAACGAATTTTTTTAACGCTTTTATTTATAAAATGACAAAACATAAATGAAATTTTGCTTTTCTGGTGATTTTGTTAAACAACGAACTAATGAGTCAATGAGACAACCAGTACTGCTTACTCCTAACAGTCTTTCTTGTGCAGGGTGAGTCACTAACTATTGCCTCCTAGAATAACTCCGAAAGTATGATAGTAGCTGTAAAGTTTGTGGAACAACTATTGCATGGGACAATTGGGGCCGTAATATGACATTTGTTTTTTGTTGCTAGATAGGGTCGCGTCAGAGATGTGAAGGTCAACTTTGTTTTTTTTAGTGGGATGCTATAGTTTGGTACTTTTTTCTGATAGCGGTTATCGAGACGAATGAAGGTGAAAAAGGTGGCATGAACGTCCATTTACAGAAGGTGTTCGAAGTGATTACCATTTATGTCATTGCAGTGCTGCAATCTTCTTATCATAGATTGAGTGGCGTTCCTTATCACTTCGGCATTTATCGAAGCACGTGCTCTGACAATTCTCTCTCGTATATCGTGCAAATAGTAAATATTCGCCGAATACGGCGTATCCGTCTAATGTGCGATTGACATGTAAACAAATGGTTCAAATGGCTCTGAGCACTATGGGACTAAACATCTCTGGTCATCAGTCCCCTAGAACTTAGAATTACTTAAACCTAACTAACCTAAGGACATCACACACATCCATGGCCGAGGCAGGATTCGAACCTGCGACCGTAGCAGTCGTGCGGTTCCGGACTGAACGCCTAGAACCGCTAGACCACCGCGGCCGGTGACATGTAAACACCATTCGACAGTTTCGCAGTACAACACTAATAGGAACGGTAAGACTAGTATCGACGAATCTAGAGAATGTGAATGGTGCATTTCTTAGAAGAACTAGTCGATATGCTTCTCATTTACGGAGAATGCCAACGAAATTCAGTGAGTGCTAGAGACTTATACGGTGCAATATATATCCTCAACGTACTCACCTTACACGTCGTACATTTAAATATGTGTATGATAAATTGAGAACAACTGGATCTTTGTCCGCAACTCGTGGTCGTGCGGTAGCGTTCTCGCTTCCCGCGCCCGGGTTCCCGGGTTCGATTCCCGGCGGGGTCAGGGATTTTCTCTGCCTCGTGACGACTGGGTGTTGTGTGATGTCCTTAGGTTAGTTAGGTTTAAGTAGTTCTAAGTTCTATGGGACTGATGACCATAGATGTTAAGTCCCATAGTGCTCAGAGCCATTTGAACCATTTGAACTGGATCTTTAACGCATCGGAAACATACCCGGAAAAGGAAAGCTTCTTACGAGTAAACGGAAATTGGTACTGTTGCCACTGTGGTTCGACATCCTTGTGTTAGTTCGCGTCAAATCGCAAGGGAATCTCGCATGAGCCAGAGTAGTGTTGTCCGTGTTCTGTATCGCATAAGTACAATCCTTACCGAATCAGTTCCATCAGGAATTAACTGTTACGGATTGTATGCGTCGCATTGAATTCTGCCGATAGGCTCAACTTCATATTCAGAGGGCTGACACATTTATTAATTTGATTTTATTTACTGACGAGGCTACATTCACGATCCTTAGAAATGTTAATTTGCATAACATATATTATTGGGCAACTGAAAATCTATGTTGGCTGCGGGAATTTGCACACCAAAAACCGTGGTCGGCGAAAGTATGGTGTGAGAATCTGGAAGACAGAATTATAAGCCCCTATTTCATCGAAGGAAATCTTAATCGGAGGAAGTACACCCCATTCCTCCGAGAAACATTGGGTCTGTTATTGGAAGAAGTACCTTCAAGAACAAGGAACGGAATGTGGTATCAACACGATGCGTATCCGGCACAGTTTTCGCTGATGGCTAGAGATGAGTTGCAGAGACAATTCCCAGATGATTGGATTGGACGCGAAGGAGATGTGTCGTGGCCGACTCGTTCGCCAGACTTGACGCCTCTGGATTTTTTCTTGTGGGGATTCGTAAAACACATGGTTTATAAAGACGTTCCAACTACACCTGAAAATTTGCGAGAGAGCCGTCAGAGCATGTGCTTCGATAAGTGCCGATGTGATAAGGAATACCACTCAATCCATGATAAGAAGATTGCAGCACTGCATTGATATCAATGGTCATCACTTCGAACACTGTAAATGGACGATCATCCTACCTTTTTCACCTTTCACCTACGTTAACCTTCAAAGACCTCATTGTTACACATAATTGAATTCGCTATCAGAAAATAAGTACCAAACTATAGCATCCCATTAAAAAAAAAAAAAAAAAAAAATTGACCTTCATATGCAACTTTTGTCCCACAAACTTTTTAGTTCCTATCATACTTTCGGAGTTATTCCTGGTGGCAATAGTTAGTGACTCACCCTGTAGAATGACGAAGTAGATCTCAGTCTATTGCCAGTGTTACGGACAAATCCTTCTCAGAAAAGAAAGCTGGGTATCCACTTTGAGGGTGAACACTTGTTACAAAACAAACTTCCTTTGCACCAGTCCTCTCCCTAGCGACACTTGGGTCACCCACACCCTGCACCCTAATTTAAAATAAACCAAGTTAAAACGTTTGCACTATTCTTAATGTTTGCAAAGCACTTGATTGCTGGACTCCTTACTTCTATGCTGACAGACACTGGAAGACTTCAGACTGTCAATGTTTTGTGTGTGACCACTGCCACTAACAATAGTTATAATAATAATAATACTGTTCATGCTCTACCGCAGTGTAACAGCAATTGTGCTGTTGACCACTAACTATTAATTCGTGCAGTTGTTATGAAGTGAGTAATGAAGCAATTGCTAGTCCTTTTCGGCCACTGCCTACAACTCGGAGGCGACTGTTTCATGAGATTTTTAAGTGTATGTTATGCATATATCTCAATTTTAATGTCACAGTCTTACGAAATAGTGATAATAGTAATGATCTTTCAGAAATAATTTAGTTTCGTAGATTTTATCCCTCTGAAAATTTCATTTGACTCCTCAACGGATTAATTACCCTCAGGTTGGTAACCGCTGCATTGCGGAGACTTTTCATAATGCTCACAAAAGAGCAAAATGTCGAGAAAGTCTTCTGCTTTACTCTGTATACATATAAACAAACACACGTTTACATGCACTTGGCTTACAATTTGGGAAGTGCTGTCCCAGAATTAAATTACAAGTACTTCCCACCCCCAATTCTGACCAGGGTCTTCGGATGGTTTTGTTTGGCTGTAAAGCAAGTGACTAAGCCTGGAAACCCTTTCTCGAATATTCACAATTGGGATTTCTCCCCCCCCCCCCTCCCCCCACGCCCCACCGCCTCATCCCCACTACTAAGAGCCTGTTACATAACCAGGTAACTTAGGGAATAATAAGTAAACAGAAAAAAATCATGTCCTTAGCGATTCGGTGTTATCTTTCTCAGCACCAGGCACTGTTTATCTGTGTGACACAAACTGCGTATCCACTCGCACTACAGTTGTTAAAGTCTTACACTTGCAGTTGCTGTCTATAAGATGGCGCAGATCAGAATGATATAAAATGACTGAAAATAAATGGGTGTTCTTAACTAACTTTTCTTAACTGATTCCAGAACTATTCTTACTTTTACTTTATCACGTTGAGTTTTCTTCGTAACGAAATAAATTTTGTTTAGTTTTTAGTTATATTTATTTTATTGGAACAGCAAACTGAATGTATGAAAATGCTCTCCTTTTTTATATGAATGAGGTAGCCAGTCAAAGCAGAAGCGTTGGAGTGCAAATGGCTGGCCAAATCTGGGACGTTTTGTGCCTGGGGCAGAACTGCTTACAGACCACAAAAAATATTGCTTCAAACTGGGCTTGATGAAGAAATTTGTTAGGGCCCTTCCAAAAGTCAAAGCCTGCTTCAGGCACCATACTGGTCAAGAAAAATTGTAAGCTGGAATTTCTGACGCTTCTCAAATTCACAGACTGATGAAGGATTGCGAATTTCAGAATACAATGTATGTTAGAGAAAACGTTACATGGATTGTCTTCAGGTCTGTTACTGAAACGTCTCTAACAAATAAAAAACATCCAGATTACAAGAACATTGTCAGAACTATGTTGGACAATTTCAAGTAGTTGGTTTGTACAAAGACTGCAAACAGTTACACCCTACACTAACCATCTGATACTTCCATGAAAATGTGGGACATTCTAGTGAGGAACAAGAACGCTTCGTCCAGAACGTTAAAGGAATGGGTAAGAGGTACCATGGGAGATAGAATAAAGCATCATGGCCGTCTCTTGTTGGATGTTGAGAACAAAGTAGATATGAAACTTCTATGAGAGAAATAAAAGTAAATAAGTTTGCACTCTACATGCAACAGAGCACTCATAATGTTTATAAGACAACTGTTTGTAGAACTTTCAGCGTATGCCCAACAGACAAAAGAGTGATTGTAAAAATATAGACCTAGACTGATATTTTATTTTAATATTTGCGATTCAGTCACTTAAATCTTTAAAACATGAGATTTTATTTTGTGAAAAATCGTGAAGTGAAAGAACAAAATTAAAGTAATTTTCAGAATCACCATTACAAATCAATTCAAGAACACCTGTTTTGGGAAAACCGTCCAATACAAGTTTTAAAAATGCAGGCTTGTGTTATCTGAGATAACTTTCTATTAGATGAAAGGAACGAAATGTGACAGATTTGACTAATATCGTTGCAAGTTCCGTAAACTTCGTGGTCCAAAAAACTCCGTCAGGTGATCCTCTAATTCAGTATTTCGCTTGGCAATCAGGGAAACAAATTCCACAGTGTACTCTACTATTGCGTTTCTATTCTTTATTCCATTTTCCGTCTAGGTCGCACGCCTAACTTATTTGATTTGAATTACATAATATAAATGTAGATACTACTTTGCTGCTTCCACTTTCACATCTCTGGTGTTGTCGTCTCGTTCTTGCTGTCGTATATTTTTCATTAGAGGTCATTTTGAGAATCCATGTGACAATGCAGCGGCGCCTAAATAGGAAAGAGGCTGCTGCGTGATGTCTAGCAAGTTCGTGCAGCCTACGCGGTGACGAAACGAAACCTGTTCCGATGGCGAGATTCCAATGTCGCGGAGTCACGGAGAAAGTGCTGCGCATGCGAGTACAGCATCTCAGTAGCTCGCGGCAAAACAGTTATACCAACTTCTGAACTGAATATAGATTGTTAACAAAATAATGGAATCGCTTTACTGGCGTGATTTATACCGTGTTAGATAACGTTCAGGATGGTATACAGTGATTTATGATCGAATGGACCAATCTGCATACTGCAAGACACGTTGCTCCATTAGAGATAATGACAGAAACACGAATTGAATGGAGATAATGAGGACAGAGACACTAACTGAATCTTATGCTGTAACGCGGACAACAGTTTCGTGATAATCTTAAAGCAAAGTGATTGGGCGGATCTGAGACTTATAATCCACCCACTCATTTCTTGAAACACATACGAACACAACATCTGCATTGCACGACGTAAACCTTAATAGGTGAGAATATCTGTACCACAGGATGCAATAATCACGTACGATGTCCAACAATTTTTGGCTGTAATTCATCTTAAGTTAATAACAGCAGAACAAATATATTACAACAAAAACGCTATCACAGAACTCTCTCCTACATTTACATTTCTGTCCAAATAACGTGAGTGCTCGGAAGTTTAATACTGGCCCTCTCCATAATGAAGAACGGCTCTCTTGTAGCTTTTATGTGACGCAATCACGCTGACTAAACGAATCCGTGAAGGAACGCGCACCCATTCTTTGAATCTTCTCTTTTCGCCTCTATTAATCCTATCTGTCATTGGTCCATATGACGAACAATTCTCAACACACAACACCACACAAAGAAACATTTATTTCCTTTTCTTTTTTTTTTACACGTATCGTTGATCGATGATGACAGTGAAATGTGATACCCACGAATTAGCACCTAATATCGATTAGAAGCTTATATACACAATGCATCTCAGAATGAAGCTGGTATTCGGAAGATCGATAAGGGAATAAAGAAATTGAAAATCATCCCTGCAGCCAGAGGTTAATATCTTTATAGTTTCAACTCATCACACGACTACATTCCGCCCTTCCATCATGATGACAAGTTTAGCAAATGAGTGGGTACAAAATTAAGAACCACGCAACAACGGCGGCTCACAGATCTAGATCACATTTGCTGTTGTTACTTGCCAGAGATAAAATTATATGTCATTTTCAAATCATTATAAGCACAGAAATGACATTATCTTACGTCATAGCTAAGGGTCTTCATCTTATTCGGTTGCTAGAGTGCAGACAATCGTACACTTCTATTTATGTAGCCCACCATCAGAGGAAATGTAGCGTCGCTGATAGCGTTGCGCAAACCTAGTTGATCCGTAACGACCCTCCTGCGAACCTATCTCCCCACGCGCAATGTTGTGAGGACTCCAAGATATTTAGGACATTTGAATTGCTTAGAAACTCCCAGAAATACGTCTTGAAGACAAGCCGTGTAGCGGAAGGGTTTTTTCACCCACTGACACTAGAGTTCTAATCAACGCTCGTGAATAGCTGTAAGGCTGACATGTCGCAAATTCCATATTTTTTATCGTCTTCTTTTCATTGAAATCTTTTCCCAGACTACAGATTTCCTTTTTTCGTAGCAATTATGCACTGAAATCACAGGTATTTTTAAAACGGTATGAAGCAGTGATATCGGTATCATTGAACCACGCAGTTTCATGCCGAAAAGTATTTGCACATCGTTCAATTATAGGGGAGTTAAACAATCACTTGAAAGAAACTACACTACTGGCCATTCAAACTGCTACACCACGAAGATGACGTGCTACAGACGCGAAATTTAACCGACAGGAAAAAGGTGCTGTGATATGCAAATGAGTAGCATTTCAGAGAATTCACACAAGGTTGGCGCCGGTGGCGACACCTACAACGTGCTGACACGAGGAAAGTTTCCAACCGATTTCTCATACACAAACAGCAGTTGACCGGCGTTGCCTGGTGAAACGTTGTTATGCCTCGTGTAAGGAGGAGAAATACGTACCATCACGTTTCCGACTTTGATAAAGGTCGGATTGTAGCCTATCACGATTGCGGTTTATCGTATCGCGACATTACTGCTCGCGGTGGTCGAGATCCAATGACTGTCAGCAGAATATGGAATCGGTGGGTTCAGGAGGGTAATACGGAACGCCGTGCTGGATACCAACGGCCTCGTATCACTAGCAGTCGAGATGACAGGCATCTTATCCACATGGCTGTAACGGATCGTGCAGCCACGTCTCGGTCCCTGAGACAACAGATGGGGTCGTTTGCAAGACAACAACCATCTGCACCAACAGTTCGACGACGTTTGCAACAGCATGGACTACCAGCTCGGAGACCGTGGCTGCGGTTACCCTTGACTGTGCATCACAGACAAGAGCGGCTCCAATGGTGTACTCAACGACGAACCTGGGTGCACGAATGACAAAACGTCATTTTTTCGGATGAATCCAGGTTCTGTTTACAGCATCATGATGGTCGCATCCGTGTTTGGCGACATCGCCGTGAACGCACACTGGAAGCGTATATTCGTCATCGCCATACTGGCGTATCACCCGGCGTGATGGTATAGGGTGCCATTGGTTACACGTCTCGGTCACCTCTTGTTTGCATTGACGGCACTTTGAACAGTGGATGTTACATTTCAGATGTGATACGACCCGTGGCTTTACCCTTCATTCCATCCCTGCGAAACCCTACATTTCAGCAGGATAATGCACGACCGCATGTTGTAGGTCCTGTACGGGCCTTTCTGGATACAGAAAATGTTCGACTGCTGCCCTGGCCAGCACATTCTCCAGGTCTCTCACCAATTGAAAACGTCTGGTCAATGATGGCCGAGCAATTGGCTCGTCACAATACGCCAGTCACTACTCTTGATGAACTGTGGTATCGTGTTGACGCTGCATGGGCAGCTGTACCTGTACACGCCATCCAAACTCCGTTTGACTCAATGCCCAGGCGCATCAAGGCCGTTATTACGGCCAGAGGTGGTTGTCCTGGGTACTGATTTCTCAGGATCTATGCACCCTAATTGCGTGAAAATGTAATCATATGTCACTTCTAATATAATATATTTGTCCAATGAATAGCCGTTTATCATCTGCATTTCTTCTTGGTGTAGCAGTTTTAATGGCCAAGCAGCCATAGAAGATGCTCTGTTAGGGGGAGGCTTCGATAATTGTGCGCGTTCAATGTTCCATCTGTGAAAAACGGGCCTATGAGCTGGTGATTCACTACCCCACAGCATATTTTCACACTCCATGGACGCTCACATGCCGCCTGACGAAGCCAGTGGGGATCGTCAACAGACCAATAGTGCATGTTTCTGCGGTTTATCTGGCAATGATTGGTAAATGTGTCTTCATCAATCACTATAAAATAAACATGATACATCAGGAGTATCCTGTCTCAGGACCTATGTACAGAAGTTAACACGATTCTCATAGTCATTTTCATGCAACTTTTGATGAAGAGAGACGTGATAGCAATGGAACCTATGTCGATGGAGAGAGCGTAGGACACTTGCCTGACTTACGACACTTTCTCGTGCGATTGCGCAGGAGCTAACGTGCGGATCAACAAAATTAAATTTGTGGTAAGGTGCTATGGGACCAAACTGCCGAGGTCATCCGTCCCTAGGCTTACAAACTAATTAATCTAGCTTAAACTAACTTACGCGAAGGACAGCACACACACCCTTGCCCGAGGGAGGACTCGAACCTCCGACGGGGGAGCCGCGCGATTATGACAAGGTGCCCTAGACCGCACGGCTACCTAGCGCGGATGCGGATCAACAGCAACAAGCATGAACATTAATTTCCCCCTCTTCCGTTGTCACTGTTTTCCTTCTGTTAAGTTGTCTAGATGTCACACTACCACTTTCACGTATTTGGTTGAAGAGGTAGATAAATAATTGCAGAAATGGTTGACGTCTATCGGGATATCTTGTGCATACAATGTACAAGAGCGAATTACATTTTCACTACACTCTCCGTACACCATGAGCGTGCTGGTTTTTGGTGCATTCGTAAATCCCATCACCCGCTCACGACGTATTGATTGGACTGGCATACACTAACTGACTAGCAAGAAGAGTGCAGTCAAGTAACACACAAGCACACATCATGCAAAGATAAAAACATCGTACCTAGCAACTACGCATGTTGAATGACTCAAATAAGTGTCGGTGTGGAAACTTTTCAAAATACGCTACTGGCCATTAAAATTGCTACACCAAGGAGAAATGCAGATGATAAACGGGTATTCATTGGACAAATATACTAGAACTGACCTGTTATTACATTTTCACGCAATTTGGGTGCATAGATCCTAAGTGACCTGTTATTACATTTTCACGCAATTTGGGTGCATAGATCCTGAGAAATCAGTACCCAGAACAACCACCTCTGGCCGTAATAACGGCCTTGATACTCCTGGGCATTGAGTCAAACAGAGCTTCGATGGCGTGTGCAGGTACAGCTGCCCATGCAGCTTCAACACGATACCACAGTTCATCAAGCGTAGTGACTGGCGTATTGTGACGAGCCAGTTGCTCGGCCACCATTGACCAGACGTTTTCAATTGGTGAGAGATCTGGAGAATGTCCGGGCCAGGGCAGCAGTCGAACATTTTCTGTATCCAGAAAGGCCCGTACAGGACCTGCAACATGCGGTCGTGCATTATCCTGCTGAAATGTAGGGTTTCGCAGGGATCGAATGAAGGGTAGAGCCACTGGTCGTAACACATCTGAAATGTAACATCCACTGTTCAAAAAGCCGTCAATGCGAAAAAGAGGTGACCAAGATGTGTAACCAATGGCACCCCATACAATCACGCCGGGTGATTCACCAGTATGGTGATGAAGAATACACGCTTCCAACGTGCGATCACCGCGATATCGCCAAACACGGATGCGACCATCATGATGCTGTAAACAGAACCTGGATTCATTCGATAAAATGACGTTTTGCCATTCGTGCACCCAGGTTCGTCGTTGAGTACACCATCGCAGGCGCTCCTATCTGTGATGCAGCTTCATGGGTAACCGCAGCCATGGTCTCCGAGCTGATAGTCCATGCTGCTGCAAACGTCGTCGAACTGTTCGTGCAGATGGTTGTTGTCTTGCAAACGTCCTCATCTGTTGACTCAGGGACCGAGACGTGGCTGCACGATCCGTTACAGCCATGTGGATAAGATGCCTGTCATCTCGACTGCTGGTGATACGATGCCGTTGGGATCCAGCACGGCGTTCCGTATTACCCTCCTGAACCCACCGATTCCATATTCTGCTAACAGTCATTTGATCTCGACCACCGCGAGCAGCAATGTCGCGATACGATAAACCTCAATCGCGATAGGCTACAATCTGCCCTTTATCAAAGTCGAAAACGTGATGGTACGCATTTCTCACACGAGGCTTCACAACAACGCTTCACCAGGGAACGCCGGTCAACAGCTGTTTGTGTATGATAAATCGGTTGGAAACTTTCCTCATGTCAGCAAGTTGTAGGTGTCGCCACCGGCGCCAACCTTGTGTGAATGCTCTGAAACGCTACTCATTTGCATATCACAGCATCTTTTTCTTGTCGGTTAAATTTCGCGTCTGTAGCACGTCATCTTCGTGGTGTAGCAATTTAAATGGTCGGTTGTATTCGATATCTCGTAAGCGACTCGCACGAGAATAACAAACACCACTGGGATACTGATTTACCCTACTTTTAGTTTGTTAATGTCAACAGACATTGTTCCATTTACAAAGTGTGTGTTTTCTCAAAAAATACACTTTACGAATATTGTTACCATCTGTTGATTGGCAAACAATACGAGCCCCTGACTACCAATACATTCCTTGAAAGCTGCACATCAGTAGCACGTTCCATTTCCGAAATATTCGCGGTCCATGTTTCAGGTGGTTCACCGGGTGTAAATACCAAAATGTAGACACATATTATGGATCGATATTTCAAGAATGACCGCGGAAGACGCTTCATAAATAAAAGCGAAAGGCGTCTGGAGAAACAATTAATTAGGGTAAGCTTAAGACGGGACATGGGTAATACTAGACGGTCCGCAGACGTTTCGTCCTACAGGGACTGCCCGGCTGAGAGATGCAGCCTCGTGTGTCCACGCGTGGCTCCCCCTACACGCACAGCGGCCGCCCCAAGGTCACTTGACAGCTACCCGCAGAGCGGCAGCTGCCGACACGCCGTTCTCACGTTGCGGCAGGTCCCGCCACCGTCACCATAACACGCTCCGCTCGGCTCAGGTGTCCGCCCTCGTTTCACAGTCGCTGCTCCGCTGAACAAGGCACTCAGCTGTCTACACGAGGTGCAGCTCTCCGACATCATACTTTACAGATCGGCAGACGTTCACGAAAAAGTAGCTTCGAGTGTGACCAATGGTCTGCAACGACAGACCTCTCCTGGATGGTAGTATTACCTATTTTACGGAAAGTTATCAGAGCGAATCTTTACTAATATCAGTTGTAGCCGTTGACAAGTGTGCTGACGGGCGAGTGGATACAAATGTCGGTAAATTTAAACCCACGCTCTTTCGTGGAGTCAGTTTCCCAGGTCTTACATACTGATGAGCCAAAACATTGTGACCACCTGCTTTAATAGCTTGTTTGTCTTTCTCTGGAGCTAAGTACAATACTGATTCTACGTATCAGGGAAATGACAGTTTTTTTTATCTTATGGGACTTAACTGCTAAGGTCATCAGTCCCTAAGCTTACTCATTATTTAAGCTGAATTATCCTGAGGACAAACACACACACCCATGCCCGAGGGAGGACTAGAACCTCCGCCGGGATCAGCACTGACTGTTTGTTGGTAGGTTTGTGGAGGTATGTGGCACTGAATGTGTATCCACAGGTCATGTAACTTGCATAAATAATGAGCCGCTGATTTGCGTACGCGCCCGATAGCGGCCCAAGTGGGTTCCATAGGCTTTTCATCAGACGAATCTGGTCGCCGAGACATCAACGTGAGTTCACTATAGTGCTCCTCAAGCTACTGTGATGATGATGAGGTACCATACTCCGAGGAGCGTAGGGGATGATGCGGGAGACCCGCACCGTCATACTAGGCAAGGTCCTAGCGGAAGTGGTTTACCTTTGCCTTCCTACGACCGTAATGGGGATGAGTGATGATGATGAAGACGACGCAACAACACCCAGTTATCTCGAGGCGGGGAAAATCTCTGACCCCGCCGGGAATCGAACCCGGGACCCCGTGCGCGGGATCGAGAGCGCTACCGCAAGACCACGAGCTGCCGACTTAAACTACTGTAGCACGGTTCTGGTTCCGAGACACGGACAGTTATGTTGCTGAAAGATAACATAACCGTCGGGGAAGAGATCAAGCATGAAGGGGTGTAGGTGGTTCGCAGCTGTCAGAGTGCCTTCGATTGCTACCACAAGTCCCGAGCAAGCGCAAGAGAATATTTGCCATACTGTAATACTGGTCCCACCAGCCTGTATCCGTGGTGCATTGCACGTTTCTTTGTGGAGACGACCATCGATCTAGTGTGGCAAAAATGTGATTCACCCGAAGAGCCGAAAGGTTTCCGTTGATCGACGGTCGAATCCCGATGGTTCCGTGCCCACTGCAATCGTAATTGACGATGTCGTTGGGTCAACATGTGAACACGTACGGATGGTCTGCTGGGAACTCCATGTTCAACAATGTACGATGAACGATGTGCTCCGAAACACTTGTGCGTGTACAAGCATTGTGCTCTTTCGGCAGAGATGCCACAGATCACCACCTATTCTATTTTACAGACCCGACAAGACTGCGAGCCCCACGTATTGCGAGGGGCTGTGGACGTCCAACCATTTAGCGTCTGTTGGTAGTTTCACAGTGCTTCTACTTCTTTGCCGGCCAGGGTGGCCGAGCGGTTCTAGGCGCTACAGTCTGGAACCGCGCGACCGCTACGGTCGCAGGTTCGAATCCTGCTTCGGGCATGGGTGTGTGTGATGTCCTTAGGTTAGTCAGGTTTAGATAGTTCTAAGTTCTAGGGGACTGATAACCTCAGAGGTTAAGTCCCATAGTGCTCAGAGCAATTTGAACCATTTTTCTACTTCTTTCCATAGATGCGCACGACAGTCGCACGTGAACATTCGACCAGGTCCCCGTTATCGAGATATTCGTTCACAGGCTCTGCGTATTAATAGCCTGCCCTTTGTCGAAGTCGCTTGCCTCAGTAGATTTCCCCATTTGCAGCCCTTATCTTCATTAGAGTAATCCCCCGCCCATGTTTGCTCCGCGTAGATACTTTTGTTACCGCGTCACATGCACGCAACGCCACCAGGCGACTTCCAGCGTCGTGGTGGGCAGTGGCCATAATGTATCAGTGTGTATGAAACGTACTTGCGTCAGTGCCTCGGAGCTTCTGTGGCGTCGCACGAAGATTGGTTCAGATGGCTCTGAGCACTATGAGACTTAACTTCTGAGGTCATCAGTCCCTTAGAACTTAGAACTACTTAAACCTAACCGACCTAAGGACATCACATACATCCTTGCCCGAGGCAGCATTCGAACCAGACTGTAGCGCCTAGAACCGCTCGGCCACTCCGGCCGGCTCGCACGAAGACACACTCGCGTTGTGCATCACGTGAAACGAATTGTACAACGCACTGTTCTGCACGTTGAATCGAGAAGATTTATTCGTGGCCCTAGGTTAATTCTCAGCTCTGTCACTCTTTTCTTACCTCATTCAAAAGCGCTGCCTTCTATGAAGGCTGAATTTCTTTCTGTAAGGTGTTATGACCATTTTAACATTAGTCTACTTTAGCAGAACATTTGGGCTCTAGCCCTATTGCCAAGTTCAGGTACTGGTTTCACTTTATTGCCCATAAGGGGTCCTCAATGATTCAACGTGACATTTTCACATGGTGCCATCTATCTGCGTTAACGGTTCATGTCTAGTCTATGTGTCGCGTTGTCGGTCTCAGATTTTCAGTCTTCTCTAGCAGTTTCTTGGTGTGAATTTTGACCATCTCGCTGATTGTAACGATGTTTAGTTCTTGTCCTTGCCCAACGGAGCGCTATCAGTACTAGTCGTCGTGAACACCTTTTGTGAATTGTTTGTAAAATTTTAATATTCGACTGGGATGCTGTGCTCCGATACGAACTGGCATATCTCATTGCAAGTACCTTAAGTGCCTTATAAAATCTAAGTTTGGTGGTGAAGTTCATGTCTGTGCTTGATAGCAATGGATATATGGCGTATATTAATCGGATCATCTTCTCCTGTATTTGGGTATGACTATTAAAAAAATGGCTCTGAGCACTATGGGACTTAACATCTGAGGTCATCAGTCCCTTAGAGCTTAGAACTAGTTAAACCTAACTAACCTAATGACATCACACACATCCATGCCCGAGGCAGGATTCGAACCTGCGACCGTAGCGGTCGCGCGGTTCCAGACTGAAGCGCCAAGAGCCGCTCGGCCACACCGGCCGGCGGTATGTCTCTTAAAGATGAATCTGATGCCAGGGGCAGTTTCCAGGTATCTGACGTAGTTGGTCCACTAGATCTCTGTGTTTTAAAGTGACAACCGCTCTCGCGGATCAGGGACAACCGATTTCGCAGATCAGGTCTTTTTCCGGGTGAACAGTATGGCACGAGTTTAGTCTGCGTTTAGCTTAATCATGTTGTTCTTCGCCTACTGTTCCGTGGTCGTCAACTGTCTCTGCAGGCTGATTTTGTACTAGACCGATGGTTATCAGTTCTTACAAAGAACCTTCATTCTGTGAGAAAGCAGTCAATTATTTTTAGCAGGTAGTCTTGTATTTCGCCGATGGCGTTGATTTTTGTTAAAGGTTTATCTTTCAACACTTTATCGTACGCCTTCTAGGGTCAAGAAAGACCCATGTTGTATAGTAGGCACGGTTCATGTTATATGCAGTAAATTCAGGCACCTTCAGTAGTTGTAGTTTTGAGGACATGTGCGTCTTAATTGCAAACTTCTCTGGTCGTATTATGCCATTTTCTGCCAGTGGCTGTCTTAGTCTGTGTAGAATTATTCGTTCACATATTTTTTGGCACAGTGGTCATTTAGGTAACCGGCCTGTGGTTGAATGATTGTTTCCATTATTTTAAATACTCGGGATAATTCCAAAGATGTGGGAAAGTAGTTTCTGAGAAAGCAGCTATTGAAGATCTCGTCAATAACACGATGGGATTCCTTTTTAAGTGTTTTAACTGCTCACTGGAAATCTCATCAGGACTGGGGGCCGAATTAATGCCTAAATTTCTCATTGTTCTGCGCACTTTTACAGGTGTAGTGATGTCCGGTTTTACAGTTCGGGGTGCTAGTCTAATTTGTTGTTTGTCTTGAGTTATTCTGCGAACTTCGTCCTCCCCTAGGCCGAAATCTTGCGGACTAATAGTGCTTTTGCTTCTCTCTATGGTTTTCTTTTCCTGTTTTTGTCCATAGAAGTGTTGGTTGTTCTTCTGTCGTTCTTCTGGTTCTTTCTTTCTCTGGTTATTGTGCTGTACGTCTCCTTTCTTTCCATCTTTCCGTTGTGTAATTATTTTACTAGGAACAAGGGACCGATGACATCGCAGTTTGCCCCCCCCCCCCCCTCTTTTAAACCAACGAACTTAACGTATTTTGCCCTTCATACGTCGTGAAAAAAACATCGCTTTGTGCAGGTGTCGAATGCTAAGCCTGTAGGGCCCAATAAGGCCGTCTTCGCCGGCTTTGGTTGCGTTAGTGACCTCGTTAGCTTCCTTCCAGTTGCCCTGAATATGGAAGTTAATAGGAATATAAAAAAAGGGAGGAAGGTTTATCTGTTTAGCAAGAGTAATAGAAGGCAGATTTCAGACTACCTAACAGATCAAAACGAAAATTTCTGTTCCGACACTGACAATGTTGAGTGTTTATGGAAAAAGTTCAAGGCAATCGTAAAATGCGTTTTAGACAGGTTCGTGCCGAGTAAAACTGAGAGGGACGGGAAAAACCCACCGTGGTACAACAACAAAGTTAGGAAACTACTGCGAAAGCAAAGAGAGCTCCACTCCAAGTTTAAACGCAGCCAGAACCTCTCAGACAAACAGAAGCTAAACGATGTCAAAGTTAGCGTAAGGAGGGCTATGCGTGAAGCGTTCATTGAATTCGAAAGCAAAATTCTATGTACCGACTTGACAGAAAATCCTAGGAAGTTCTGGTCTTACGTTAAATCAGTAAGTCGCTCGAAACAGCATATCCAGACACTACGGGATGATGATGGCATTGAAACAGAGGATGACACGCGTAAAGCTGAAATACTAAACATCTTTTTCCAAAGCTGTTTCACAGAGGAAGACCGCACTGCAGTTCCTTCTCTAAATCCTCGCACAAACGAAAAAATGGCTGACATCGAAATAAGTGTCCAAGGAATAGAAAAGCAACTGGAATCACTCAGTAGAGGAAAGTCCACTGGACCTGACGGGATACCAATTCGATTCTACACAGAGTACGCGAAAGAACTTGCCCCCCTTCTAACAGCCGTGTACCGCAAGTCTCTAGAGGAACGGAGGGTTCCAAATGATTGGAAAAGAGCACAGATAGTCCCAGTCTTCAAGAAGGGTCGTCGAGCAGATGCGCAAAACTATAGACCTATATCTCTTACGTCGATCTCTTGTAGAATTTTAGAACATGTTTTGTGCTCGCGTATCATGTCATTTCTGGAAACCCAGAATCTACTATGTAGGAATCAACATGGATTCCGGAAACAGCGATCGTGTGAGACCCAACTCGCCTTATTTGTTCATGAGACCCAGAAAATATTAGATACAGGCTCCCAGGTAGATGCTATTTTTCTTGACTTCCGGAAGGCATTCGATACAGTTCCGCACTGTCGCCGATAAACAAAGTAAGAGCCTACGGAATATCAGACCAGCTGTGTGGCTGGATTGAAGAGTTTTTAGCAAACAGAACACAGCATGTTGTTATCAATGGAGAGACGTCTACAGACGTTAAAGTAACCTCTGGCGTGCCACAGGGGAGTGTTATGGGACCATTGCTTTTCACAATATATATAAATGACCTAGTAGATAGTGTCGGAAGGTCCATGCGGCTTTTCGCGGATGATGCTGTAGTATACAGAGAAGTTGCAGCATTAGAAAATTGTAGCGAAATGCAGGAAGATCTGCAGCGGATAGGCACTTGGTGCAGGGAGTGGCAACTGACCCTTAACATAGACAAATGTAATGTATTGCGAATACGTAGAAAGAAGGATCCTTTATTGTATGATTATATGACAGCGGAACAAACACTGGTAGCAGTTACTTCTGTAAAATATCTGGGGGTATGCGTGCGGAACGATTTGAAGTGGAATGATCATATAAAATTAATTGTTGGTAAGGCGGGTACCAGGTTGAGATTCATTGGGAGAGTGCTTAGAAAATGTAGTCCATCAACAAAGGAGGTGGCTTACAAAACACTCGTTCGACCTATACTTGAGTATTGCTCATCAGTGTGGGATCCGTACCAGATCGGTCTGACGGAGGAGATAGAGAAGATCCAAAGAAGAGCGGCGCGTTTCGTCACAGGGTTATTTGGTAACCGTGATAGCGTTACGGAGATGTTTAATAAACTCAAGTGGCAGACTCTGCAAGAGAGGCGCTCTGCATCGCGGTGTAGCTTGCTCGCCAGGTTTCGAGAGGGTGCGTTTCTGGATGAGGTATCGAATATATTGCTTCCCCCTACTTATACCTCCCGAGGAGATCACGAATGTAAAATTAGAGAGATTAGAGCGCGCACGGAGGCTTTCAGACAGTCGTTCTTCCCGCGAACCATACGCGACTGGAACAGGAAAGGGAGGTAATGACAGTGGCACGTAAAGTGCCCTCCGCCACACACCGTTGGGTGGCTTGCGGAGTATCAATGTAGATGTAGATGTAGGAGAACGGTCTCCATCCGTTACTCCCACTTCTTCTTTCTCCACTCCAGGGCTCGTCTCTGTAGTTCTCTTGTGAGGCGTTGCAGATCCCTTTTGTCATATGGGTCTCTGAGACGAAGCCACCGTTTACGGCCTTGCTATGCGGATTAAATCTCAAGTTTTCTAGAATTGTAGTGACTATAACATCCATTTGGTGGTTGCTATTACGTGGAACATGTGTGGCTTCTTCTGGTCCATTTGTGATTGACTGGAGCCGCTTTTCCAGTTCTTATAATCTGGCTCCTTTCGGATTATTATGCTTCGAGCCCCACGCGAAGTACTTGGCGACCAAGTCCCCGCATGGTATAACCTTGTCAAATCTATCGAAGACTGCAAGAAGATCGTTCTCGTCCAGTGGATCATTTGGTCGAGAATAGGCTGTAACCATTGTTAACTTCCCATATGTTGTGGATAACTGTTGCCTTTAACGTGTTCACGGGAGGCAACTTTTCAAGCGAATAGGTGTGTGTGTTCTGGAAGAATATCGCAGTGCCACACTGTCGGTTTCATACACTGTCATATTTGGGATACGAAAAGGTTGCGGTGGTCCAAGATGCGCCTCCGTTAGAAACAATATATCCACATTGCGTTTTACTTAAGAAATTCTGGGAGTTCCACCTTTTTGTTATTGACTCTCTCTGGTCTGAAGTTACAAAAGTTAATTGTTTTCGGGGGTCTTAAGGCCATTGTATACTAAATATCTTCATTACACCCTCTGTCTGGTGCTTGGTTGAAGTTATGCATCGTATCACTGATAATCGTATGTTTTTCTGTATTAGGCTTGCTAAAAACGGGATTTTCTCTGCTCGGGGACTGCTGCAGATTTTAATGCTGGGTCATCAACAAGTGTCAGCGTGTGAACCATTCAACAAAAGACCATCGGTATGAGCTTTCGGAGCCAAAGCCCACTCGTGTGCCCTTGATGACTGCACGACACAAAGCTTTACGCCTCCCCTGGACCCGTCAACACCGGCAATGGGCAGTTGATGACTGGAAACGTGTTGCCTGGTCGAAAGACTATTGTTTCAAATTGTATTGAGTGGATGGACGTGTACGGGTATAGAGACAACCTCATGAATCCATGGACTGTTCATGTCAGCAGGGGGCTATTCAAGCTAGTGGAGGCTCTGTAATGGTATGGAGCGTGTGCAGTTGGAAAGATATGGGATCCCTGATACGTCTAGTTACGACTCTGACAGGTGACGCGTACGCAAGGATCCTGTCTGATCACCTTCATCTATTCATGTCCATTGTGCATTCCGACGAACTGGGGCAATTCCAGCAGGACAATACGACACCGTACATTTCCAGAATTGCTACAGAGTGGCTCTAAGAACACTCTTCTGAGTTTAAACCGGCTGGCCACCAAACTCCCCAGACATGAACATTATTGAGAGTATCTGAGATCAGATCTGCTGTTCAGAAGAGATTTCCACCCCGTTGTACTCTTCCGCATTTATGGGCGGCCCGCAGGACTCATAGTGTCCGTTCCCTCCAGCACAACTTCAGACATTAGTCGAGTCCATGGCACGTAGTGTTGCGGCACTTCTGTGTGCTCCCCGGGGCCCTACACGATTTTAGGCAGATGTTCAAGTTACTTCGGCTCTTCAAATGGTTCAAATGGCTCTAAAGACTGTGGGACTTAACAGCTGAGACTTAGAACTACGTAAACCTAACTAACGTAAGGACATCACACACATCCATGCCGGAGGCAGCAGCCGCGTGGTCCCGGACTGAAGCGCCTAGAACCGATCGGCTACCACGGCCGGATACTTTGGCTCTTCAACGTACTTCGACGCCAATAAGGGAAAAAGGCACACAGAAACATCACTTCCAATTTTCCACACGCAACAAGTATAATTTATTGGCTTCTGCTCCACCTCACCAAGTGCGCGTCGTTCCAGCTGGCTTACTGGCTCCGCGGCTTCACGTGAAGGCACTGCCTGCCGGGCACTTTCACGCCCACTCAAAGGCAAGCACTTTCGACTGTTGTAGGTTTTCCGTACTGGAAAAATAACTTGCTTGTTCATTCAAAAAGACAAACAAATGACTTCAAAAACGGCCTTTTAGGTTACTGTCTCCAGCTGTGCCACAAAGGATTGCCGGCTGACTCCCGATTTCGAGAGCCCCAAAACCACTCCACAAAGCTACGTAACGACTTCACAAAGTTAAGCTACCCATGTCCTGTCATGCTAAAAGGGCGCTCAGTCGCTTAATATTTATTGAGCAGTAACTGAGTACTGCGCAGTAATATCGACCGTCTGAGAGCTGTGTTGGCGATGTGCGCAGTATATTGAAGGAGGCGGCAGAGCTTTAAAAATATTCACGCTCGATCAATATTGAGCAATACAGGGTGTTTAAAAAATAGGTATACAAAAGTAGCCTTCAATTATGAAAAAGTAAATAACTTACAGAAATGTTTGATTCAGTACTGAATGCAGTATGTCTTCATATTTTATTTACAAGTGTTCAGTGTGGCTACGTTTTGCAAAACGACAAATGTCCCACCTGTAAGCAGTTTGATGCCAGATGCCATGAAGCAAGTTTTATGTATGGTGGCAACTGCTTATGTTACTCGTTGTCGTAGTTCGTCGACGTTTCCCAGAAGAGGAGGAACAAATACTATGTCTTTAATGTAATTCCATACACAGTAGTTCACTGGAGTTAAATCAGATGATGGTGGTGGCCGGGATATTGTTCCACCATGTCCAATCCAAGTGGGCACAACCCTATGGAGGTACGTGACAACTTGACGATGATAATCTGATGGTGCACCACCTTACTAGAAAATAAATTCTTTGTACCTATCCCGTTGTAAATGAGACGTTAGGTACGATATGTCAGTTAGGGTTGACTAGGCAAAGAAGAAAGGACGGTAAATCTGGTTACAGTTTACAGCGTAAGAAACATTTATCTTAGCCCAGCCCTGTGCCTGTTCGATATCAAGACGTGGTTTCAGCTCACCCTGTATCCGAACATTATTCGAATTCACTTTACCGCAAGTATGGAAGGTCGCCTTATCACTGAACACAATTTTATTGAGAAAATCGTCTTCAATTTGACAGAATAATCTCATGTTGAGAAATCAGAAGGAGCAACCTGTCTTACTTGGAAAAAAGTTTGCAAAGTCAGATTTGCGTAAATATTTCTTTATTTACGAGGCGCCTGCTGCGGAGGCCCGCACGCAGCAACGTTCGCTGAAAGGTCGTTGAGACAGTGTTGGTAACCCGTCGGTTCATCTGGGCTCTCAGTTGCTTAGAAGCATCAATTCTATTTGCTCGTACGCATCTCCACAGCCCGTCATTCTCCCCTGCCATCCACGGCCGGTGGTGCAACACTGTTGCTTCAGCACCGGTTCTGGATAGCGCCATTTTGCCGTGTATTCTTTAATCAAAGCGGTACGCGAGCAGTCTACTGACTTAGCCGTTTCGGAAATTAATCCGCTCTTGGCCGGAAAGGCAATGGTCATGCCCTTTTCGAAGTCAGGTAAATCGCTCCGTTTCCGCGTTACGACCACGACTGCACTGTTTTGCGCGTCCCGCTCCCCCCGACACGCTTTATATGCCCTCCACTGCTAATGCTGCCATCTGTAGTCTGTGAGTGGTTATTGCATTTCAATGTCGAAAATAGGCGGTGGTCAGATTAATGTGACTGGCTCGTGTGTACTCGAGCTCAAAATACACTATGTCATCGAAAGTATTCGGACACCTGGCTGAAAATGACTTACAAGTTCGTGACACCAACCATCAGTAATGCTGGAATTCAGTATGGTGTTGGCCCACCCTTAGCCTTGAAGACAGCTTCCACACCGCAGGCGTATGTCCAGTCAGGTGCTGAAAGGTTTATTGGGGAATGGCAGCCCATTCTTCACGGAGTGTTGCACTGAGGAGAGGTATCGATGTCGGTCGGTGAGGCCTGGCACGTTGGCGTTCCAAAACATCCCAACGGTGTTCTATAGGATTCAGGTCAGGACCCTGTGCAGGCCAGTCCAATACAGGGGTGTTATTGCCGTGTAACCACTCCGTCACAGGCCGTGCATTATTAACAGGTGCCCAATCGTCTTGAAAGATGCAATCGCCGTCCCCGAATTGCTCTTCAACAATGGGAAATAAGAGGGTACTTAAAACATCAATGTAAGGCTGTGCTGTGATAGTGCCAAGCAAACCAACAAGGGGTGCAAGCCCCCTCCATGAAAAACACGACCACACCATAACACCACCGCCTACGAATTTTACTGTTGGCACTACACACGTTGGCAGATGACGTCCACCGTGTATTCGCCATACCCACGCCTGTCATCGGATCGCCACATTGTGTACCGTGATTCGTCACTCCACACAACGTTTTCCACTGTTCAATTGTCCAATGTTTACGCTCCTTACACCAAGCGAGGCGTCGTTTGGCATTTACCGGCGTGATGTGTGGCTTATGAGCAGCCGCATGACTATGAAATCCAAATTTTCTCACCTCCCGCCGAACTGTCATAGTACTTGCAGTGGATTCCGATGCAGTTTGGAATGCCTGTGTGATGGTCTGGATAGATGTCCTCCTATTACACATTACAGCCCTCTTCAACTGTCGGCGGTCTCTGAGAGTCAGCTGGCCGTTGTGGCTGAGCCTTCTAGGCGCTTCAGTCCGGAACCGCGCTGCTGCTACGGTGCCAGGTTCGAATCCTGCCTCGGACATGGATGTGTGTGATGTCCTTAGATTAGTTAGATTTAATTAGTTCTAAGTTCTAGGGGACTGATGACCTCAGATGTTAAGTCCCATAGTGCTCAGAGCCATTTGAACCATTTGGAAAAAGGCAACACAGTCCTATTGCTCCATGATAACGCCTCATCACACACATGAAAACGGGTCTGGAAAACGATCGAGGCATTCAGTAGGGAAATATTTAGGTGTGCGACTTGTTCTCCAGACTTGGCTCCGTCCTGTCATCATCTATTTGCATCACTGACACACGCCCTCGCTGAACAACACTTCAGTTGGTATGAGAAATGTACGAAAATGGCTCCCTGACTGGTTCGCTTCAAAAGAAGAGAAGAGCTGTTTTTTGGTGTGGCCTACATAGCCTGCGGGACAGCCGGGACAAATGTATAAATAGCAATGGAGATTATTTTGAATAAAATACTGTTTATCAGTTTCAAACAACAGACGCATAATTATTGCAGCCAAATTCCGGTTTCATAGTTCTGCACCTGGTATGTTGCCAGTAGAGACGCAGCAACAGCTGAATTGGTCGGTTAGGAGAGCTCAATGACTTCGAACATGGTCCAGTCAGTGAATTTCATCAGGTAAACCAGAACCAGATACACCTCATGTATTTACTGACAGAGAGCACTGCGAAGGGTGATCAAAAAATCGCATGAAATCAGCGAGACGAATCAGTCATGGGACCCAAAGTGTGACCAGCAGTTCAGCTAGCACAGTGACTATGCGTGAGGAGTTAAAAAGAGTGGCACACAATGCTCGAGCACCTCCTCATAAGCCATATGTTTCTGTAGTCGATGCTAAGCGATACTTGACGTGGTGTAAACAGCGAGACCACTGGACAGTGGATGACTGCAAACGAGTGATTTGGGGAGATGAACCACGCTATACCCCGTGCCAATCCAGTGGAAGGATTTGATTTGGCGACTGCCTGAAGAACGGTACCTGACGTCACATTTAATGCCAGGAGTGATGTACGGAAGCTCGTGTCGCGTAATTGAGTCGTTTTTCGTGGTTAGAGTGTGAGCCCCTGGTGTACTTAAGAAAACGCGAGAAACGGAAGGATATGAATACATTTCACAGTATTGTGTACTGCGTATGGCATACGAACGGTTGGGAGAGATTACTGTTGTATCAGCATGACGATGCCTCCTCTCATAAAACAGCATCTGTTGGGCGATAGTTTGTCGACAGCAACATTCCTGAAATGGACTTGCCTGCCCAGAGTCCCGTCCTGAAACGAGTGGGACGCCTTTGGGATGGGTTAGAAAGTCCACTCCACTCCAGACCGCAGCGTCTAACATCACTACCTTCTCTGCTTTAAGCTCTTGAGGAAGAATGGGCTGCCATTTCTCCACAGACATTCGGACACCTGATTGAAAGCGTCTCCATCAGAGTTCAGGGCCTAGGACAGGCGAAAGGTGGACGGACTCCTTATTAATGTCCACTAATACACTCCTGGAAATTGAAATAAGAACACCGTGAATTCATTGTCCCAGGAAGGGGAAACTTTATTGACACATTCCTGGGGTCAGATACATCACATGATCACACTGACAGAACCACAGGCACATAGACACAGGCAACAGAGCATGCACAATGTCGGCACTAGTACAGTGTATATCCACCTTTCGCAGCAATGCAGGCTGCTATTCTCCCATGGAGACGATCGTAGAGATGCTGGATGTAGTCCTGTGGAACGGCTTGCCATGCCATTTCCACCTGGCGCCTCAGTTGGACCAGCGTTCGTGCTGGACGTGCAGACCGCGTGAGACGACGCTTCATCCAGTCCCAAACATGCTCAATGGGGGACAGATCCGGAGATCTTGCTGGCCAGGGTAGTTGACTTACACCTTCTAGAGCACGTTGGGTGGCACGGGATACATGCGGACGTGCATTGTCCTGTTGGAACAGCAAGTTCCCTTGCCGGTCTAGGAATGGTAGAACGACGGGTTCGATGACGGTTTGGATGTACCGTGCACTATTCAGTGTCCCCTCGACGATCACCAGTGGTGTACGGCCAGTGTAGGAGATCGCTCCCCACACCATGATGCCGGGTGTTGGTCCTGTGTGCCTCGGTCGTATGCAGTCCTGATTGTGGCGCTCACCTGCACGGCGCCAAACACGCATACGACCATCATTGGCACCAAGGCAGAAGCGACTCTCATCGCTGAAGACGACACGTCTCCATTCGTCCCTTCATTGACGCCTGTCGCGACACCACTGGAGGCGGGCTGCACGATGTTGGGGCGTGAGCGGAAGACGGCCTAACGGTGTGCGGAACCGTAGCCCAGCTTCATGGAGACGGTTGCGAATGGTCCTCGCCGATACCCCAGGAGCAACAGTGTCCCTAATTTGCTGGGAAGTGGCGGTGCGGTCCCCTACGGCACTACGTAGGATCCTACGGTCTTGGCGTGCATCCGTGCGTCGCTGCGGTCCGGTCCCAGGTCGACGGGCACGTGCACCTTCCGCCGACCACTGGCGACAACATCGATGTACTGTGGAGACCTCACGCCCCACGTGTTGAGCAATTCGGCGGTACGTCCACCCGGCCTCCCGCATGCCCACTATATGCCCTCGCTCAAAGTCCGTCAACTGCACATACGGTTCACGTCCACGCTGTCGCGGCATGCTACCAGTGTTAAAGACTGCGATGGAGCTCCGTATGCCACGGCAAACTGGCTGACACTGACGGCGGCGGTGCACAAATGCTGCGCAGCTAGCGCCATTCGACGGCCAACACCGCGGTTCCTGGTGTGTCCGCTGTGCCGTGCGTGTGATCATTGCTTGTACAGCCCTCTCGCAGTGTCCGGAGCAAGTATGGTGGGTCTGACACACCGGTGTCAATGTGTTCTTTTTTCCATTTCCAGGAGTGTAGGTATCCGGATACTTCTGACCAGGTAGAGCACACCAGTGGGAGCTTACCGCCATTGCTGGCTCCAACAGTGTTGCTACTTCCCCTACGTAGTGAGCTGAACCTGCCCGTTTTCCAGATACGAAACTGTCGTCCATTTCAAGAAACAGAATAACTCCGGACCAATTTAGAATAGGTGTTCGTGTTGTGTGCCAACGGCCTTACCGCAGTGGTAACACCGGTTCCCGTCAGATCACCGAAGTTAAGCGCTGTCGGGCTTGGCTAGCACTTGGGTTGATGGCCCTCCGGTCTGCCTAGCGCTGTTGGCAAGCGGGGAGCACTCAGCCTTTGTGAGGCAAACTGAGGAGCTACTTGATTGAGAAGTAGCGGCTTCGGTCTCGTAAACTGACATACGGCCGGGAGAGCGGTGTGCTGACCACATGCCCCTTCATATGCGCATCCGGTGACGGCTGTGGGCTGAGGATGACACGGCAGCCGATCGGTACCGCTGGGCCTTTTAAAACCTGTTCGGACGCAATTTAGTTTTTAGCTTTATTCGTGAGGTGTAGAAACAGTAGAGAGATCTATACCATAGGCGGATTTCAGGTTTTTTATACAATTTTTGTAGGAGGTTAAAGCGATTTTCTGTGGCCACGGAGGGCTGTGTGCTGTACAGGGAGTACTTCGGCACACAATGTGGCAACTTCGTCTGATAAAAAGTGGTTCAAATGGTACTAACATTAAGAGTAACATGGGAATTCCACTGTTAAATACAGAAGAGAGAGAGAGGATAGGTTCAAAATGGTTCAAATGGCTCTGGGCACTATGGGAGTTAACTTCTAAGGCCATCAGTCCCTTAGAACTTAGAACTACTTAATCCTAACTAACCTAAGGACATCACACCATCCATGCCCGAGGCAGGATTCGAACCTGCGACCGTAGCAGCAGCGCGGTTCCAGACTGAAGCGCCTCGAATCGCTCGGCCACAGCGGCCGGCCGTATGTTAAACGTCAGATACCAACTGAATTGAGCCCTACCTACGGATAAAATAGTAAAATTTTGTATCGCCAACCAGCAGTGGCCATGTATATAAAGGTGCAGTGCTGCAAAGACCTAAAAATCTATTTCCTGACAGCGCAGTGCTTCGATGCTCATGCCCCGCCTCCGTAATTGCAGCATTAAACGTTCCTCTGCTCCACTGGAATGGTCGAGAGCAGAGTAATGAGCGACAGCACAGAAGCGACGGAGCGCGACTCAATTTGCGCATTGCTGGAAGAATGTGATGGCGCTTCACTGCGGCGGACGCATCAGCCAGCAGCCCCAGCATCGCGGCGTCATCGTGTCTGGCCAGTGAGTAACGCCGCGGCATTCCGCTGCTGGCGGCGACCGCAATATTCAAGACGTCGCCACATCGCTCACGGCCCAGCGGGTGACAGCGGAGTTAACAGCAGGAAAGCGCCGCCGCCACCGCCGCCGTCGCCCTTAATTTAGTGGAAGAACTACTGGCGGGAAGGACTGGCAGTTTATGGGGCGGCACAGACAGAGGGACACGGGACGGCTTTCAGCTTAGGGCTCTCCGCTACGGGGACCTCGGCAGTACAGAAGCGCATGAGTGCGTCGGCCGTCGGGCTGCCCGTGACTGTGGCTGTGACGACAGCCAGCGACAGAATTCAGGAGACAGTTGTAGCTACTAAGGGATGTGTGCGCTGTTAAGTGTTTCAGGGCAACACACTTTGCAGCTATTGGTAGAGGTAAGGGGGTCGGTGGTGGGTGAAGAGGGGGGAAGGAGTGTAGAACTACTTGTATGACGTTCAGAAAACGAAAGACGACTATCTCATTCCGTCAGACAGAAGAAGAAAGCGGTAGCAGTGATACAATTTCTCAGAGACGCTACCCCGAAAAGTAACGTAATGAAACAACGATATTTCCTGCGATCCGGAGAGACAGCCGTTGCTGAGGACACACACACACACACACACACACACACACACACACACACATGCAGCTGCCCCTAATGATGCGTCAGCTGCAATACAAATTCTGAGACACTACCCGAAAAATACCGTTGTGGAACAACATAAATTCGCGCGAAACGGAGAGACAGCCGTCGCTGAGAATACACACACACACACACACACACACACACACACTCACTCACTCACTCACTCACTATATACAGGGTGCTCCATTGATCGTGACCAGGCCAAATATCTCACGAAATAAGCGTCAAACGAAAAAAATACAAAGACGGAAATTTGTCTAGCTTGAAGGGGGAAACCCGATGATGCTATAGGTTGGCCCTCTAGATGGCGCTGCCATAGGTCAAACGGATATCAACTGGTTTTTTTTAAAAATAGGAACCCACATTTTTATTACATATTCGTGTAGTACGTAAAAAAATATAAATTTTTTGTTGGACCACTTTTTTCGCTTTGTGACAGATAGCGCTGTAATAGTCACAAACATAAATAGTCACAAACATATGTCTCACAATTTTAAACGAACAGTTGGTAACAGGTAGGTTTTTTAAATTAAAATACAGAACGTAGGTACGCTTTGTTGTGGGTTGGCAGGAGAGCCAACACCGGTTTACTAGAGGAAGCCGAAAGGCACGCGTTTTAGCTCACGCAGGCTGGCGTGAGGTCTGGAAAAGGTCAAGGAAATTAGAATTTAGAAAAACGGACGTAGCTGGTGGAGTACTTAACTTTAATCCATTAATGATGAGCGTCGCTCTTGACAGTACATGATTCAGTATCAATAGTAACTGGTAATGGCGCCTTGCTAGGTCGTAGCAAATTACGTAGCTGAAGGCTATGCTAACTATCGTCTCGGCAAATAAGAGCTTATTTTGTCAGTGAACCATCGCTAGCAAAGTCGGTTGTACAACTGGAGCGAGTACTGGGAAGTCTCTCTAGACCTGCCGTGTGGCGGCGCTCGGTCTGCAATCACTGATACTGGCGACACGCGGGTTCGACGTATACTAACGGGCCACGGCCGATTTAAAGGCTACCACCTAGCAAGTGTGGTGTCTGGCGGTGACACCACACGCTTGAACATTTTATTTCGGTTGTTCCGTTGTGATACATGTACCTTTATGAACTTATCATTTCTGAGAACGCATGCTGTTACAGCGTGATTACCTGTAAATACCACATTAATGCAATAAATGCTAAAATGATGTCCGTCAACCTCAACCTCAATGAATTTGGCAATACGTGTAACGACATTCCTCTAAACAGCGAGTAGTTCGCCTTCCGTTAAGTTTGCATATGCATTGACAATGCGCTGACGCATGTTGTCAGGCGTTGTCGGTAGATCACAATAGCAAATATCCTTCAACTTTCCCCACAGAAAGCAATCCAGGGACGTCAGATCCGGTGAACGTTCGGGTGCTTCGACGACCAATCCACCTGTCATGAAATATGCTATTCAATACCGCTTCAACCGCACGCATGATATGTGCCGGACATCCATCATGTTGGAAGTACATCGCCATTCTGTCATGCAGTGAAACACCTTGTAGTACCATCGGTAGAACATTACGTAGGAAATCAGCATACATTGCACCATTTAGATTGCCATCGCTAAAGTGGGCGCCAATTATCCTTCCTCCCATAATGCCGCACCGTACATGAACCCGCCAAGGTCGCTGATGTTCCACTTGTCGCAGCCAGCGTGGATTTTCCGTTGGTCGATAGTGCATATTATGCCGGTTTACGTTACCGCTGTTGATGAATGACGCTTCGTCGCTAAATAGAACACGTGCAAAAAAATCTGTCATCGTCCCGTAATTTCTCTTGTGCCCAGTGACAGGACTGTACACGACGTTCAAAGTCTTCGCCATGCAATTCCTGGTGCATAGAAATATAGTACGGGTGCAATCGATGTTGATGTAGCATTCTCAACACCGACGTTTTTGAGATTCCCGATTATCGCGCAATTTGTATGCTACTGATGTGCGGATTACCCGCGTCAGCAGCTAAAACACCTTCCTGGGTATCATCATTTGTTGCAGGTCGTGGTTGACGTTTCACATGTGGCTGAACACTTCCAGTTGCCTTAAATAACGTAACTATCCGGCGAACGGTCCGGACACTTGGATGATGTCGTCCAGGATACCGAGCAGCATACATAGCACACGCCCGTTGGGCATTTTGATCACAATAGCCATACATCAACACGATATCGACCTTTTCCGCAATTGGTGAACGGTCCATTTTAACACGGGAAATGTATCACGATGCAAATACCGTCCGCACTGGCGGAATGTTACGTGATACCACGTACTTATACGTTTGTGGCTATTACAGCGTCATCCATCACAAAGCGAAAAAAGTGGTCCAACTAAAACATTCATATTTCTTTACGTACTACACGAATATGTAATAAAAAATGGGGGTTCCTATTTAAGAAAACGGAGTTGATATCCGTTTGACCTATGTCAGCGTCATCTAGCGGGCCAACCATAGCGCCATCTGGTTTCCCCCTTCAAGCTAGACGAGTTTCGTTCTTTGTAGCTTTTTCGTTTGATGCTTATTTCGTGAGATGTTTGGCCCGGTCACTATCAATGGACCACCCTGCATATGGTGATACAGTTGCCCCTAATGATGTGTTTTATGCAATCCGCGACGCCTTCAAATAAGTACCGTGCGCAAGATTATCATATTCTCTCATTCACTACGTGCAAATTGTTGGTCCTACAGAAGAAATAAACAGAACCTTTTTGTAAGACATTTACTGTACAGTGAAGATTCGATTGACTGCACTATTTGTTAAAGTAAGTCAATTGGATAATTGAATGTATGGAGAAAAGCGATTTTTGTGCTATTATCTCTAGAAAGATAACTTACCTCTTCTGCATATTATTATCGTTCAGGTATCTTGTAATACGCCTATCTTTCTAGGGTTAGTATATAATGTTTGATGCTTGCTGAAAACCCCAAAAATAAATTTATCTTATAAAATTAACAAGAATAAGTGTTTACTTATTAAGAGTTAGAGACAGATTAGTACATATTCGCATATTCTCTTCAAATTACTGAAATACTGTAGTCTAAATCATGAAATACCTAACAAAAGTGACACAGAGCAGTCACACTAGTTCAATTTTGTTTAAAATATTTGGTAATTATCATTTAACATAAACAATTTTTTTTCTTCGTTGTTGCAGCATCACGAATTCATTTTAACTGTAGTAAACTCAGTGTATCACACTCTGCTTGTTTTTCGAACAATTTGAAAGCATTTACGACGGTTGAAATGTTTCCGTATGAAGTGGTACTGCATCATTATCTGCATCTACATTTCCTTCTGTTACATTTTCATGCAATTCCTGATGTTCGTTTCCTGCAATATGTTTTCAACAATTTCGTCATCCGACATGATCTGAAAATGTTAATCATTGCTGTTACAACTGAGCCATTCTTTCATATCATCGGCATCATATTCCTGACATATTTGTTTGTTTGTCATTAGCTCATTTATATTCTCGAAAACAGAATCATCCGTATTGGTTATTGAATTTTGGTGCTCACATTTTGGTTTTCTGGTCCAAGCTTTGTTCTAAGTCTTCCTTTCAGTCGAATCCCACAAACCTACAACCGTGTAGTAAACTGCTTCGAATTCATTCGCTTGAAAAATTACGAAACGACTTCAACCTTCCTTCATCAACAGATAACAAAACAGGTAAAAGTTTTTTTTCTTAAAATAGTGTTAATGTTTGAATAACACTTCGATGAATTTATTGTATCAATGATGTCCCATTAGGAGGTAAAAATTTCACAATAAACATTCCATTTTCTCTCTCTCTAATAATTCAGTCAAAGGATGGCCTGACGCATTATCCAGCGGAAGTAGGGCTCTACCAAATTCGTTTTGAAAAGTTTTTTTACTTTGGGGTAAAAGTGTTGTCATGCCAGTAAATGAATATTTGGCTCTTCATCCATGCACATTTTTAGTTTTTATGAGTTAAGTAAACCATAAAGCTTTTGAAGCATCTGGGGTCTATGCATTTTCCGATGAGGAGCAAGAGCATTTTATTAATCTGGGTACCGTTTACGCAAACTAATATTGTTATTAGCTCGTTACAAGTTTTATATCTTGAGGTGAGCTTTCTCGCCGAGGAAGTGTGAAGATTTCGACGGTAATGAACTCCAGTTTAATCCGGTTTCATCAGCGCTGTGAACGAGATTAAAGTACTAGTCATTTTCGTCAAATGTTTTTTAAAACCATCTTTAAAAGTATTCGCTGCACCTTCATCAGCTGACAGTGTTTGACCATGTATTTCGAATTCGCTAATTCCATGACGAGATTTAAATCTATAACCATCTGTTACTTTCCACAAACGATTCATCTCCAGTTTTTAATTTAACTGTAATGCACCCTATTTTTTTTACTTAACAGTAATGCCTTTTCGGAGAGTAAGGGACCAGATATCGGTTGCCCAGTTGATCGTTTTTATAAAAACCAACATTACAAAACTTCTTCCAAAAGTTCATTTTTCAATTTTTTCATCATTTTTCGATATTTACGCCCACATTCACTATGAAGTTTGGAAATGTACTTCAGAACTGAATCGATAATTTTCTTAATGTCACTTATAACAGAAGTACCAGAGGTACCAACGTATCGGTTAACTTACAAGTTTCTCCCCCTTCTTTTTTATTTTTTTTAAGAAATCAGTAACGTCTACTGTATCTATAAGCAATGTGGAGCGCAACATGTCCGTGCAGACACGGGCTAGATTACAAAGATATTTGCTTGCGGCTGGCGTCCGGATAATCACTATAACTGAGGTCCGGATAATCGAGTCTGCACTGTAGTTAAATTTTCTACTAGGATATTTTTCCATTAGAGGCCGTAGCTTTCGAATTATTCAAGAAAAACGCGCAAAAATTACCTTCAAGTGCGTTTTTTATTGAATAATTCGAAAACTGTGGCCTCCAGCAAAAACATATCCAAGTACAAAATGTATATACATCAAATTTACTACAAAAAGTAGCAGCTGACTCACCCTGTATATCACAAACTGCTTCTTCCAGAAAATATATTATCATCTACGGGCCCATAAAAATTTTTCCCTTTTAAGTAATGGAGGAGATAAGGAAAAATTATGACATTCCTTAATAATGGAGACGCAGTGCTGCTGGCAGTACCTCATCACAATTCGGCTGGGCTGCAGCTCTTTTTTCTGGGAATATATTAGCCTACGGCTGCTGACAATGTCCAGTCCCAGCTTGACAGCTTGACTGGTTACAAGAAAAGGATGGGACATAAATGAATAAAAATATAAACAGGAAAATGTAAGTGAGGAAGTGGTATTTACTCTTAGTTACTGGCTCAAAAATAAAATTCTCCTTCAAAAACAATGGGCAAGATCACGAAGCTCTCTCATTGGTACAAATCCTGACACGTAGATAATGAACGTGTACACTCTCCAGCACGAGCCAAAGCAGTCCTAATTCGACGTCGAAGATCTTTAGGATGGTAGGCTGGAAATCAACGTCTATTCGTCATCAGAAACGAAGCAGTAGGGTGGTTATTCATTGGACAAATATATTATACTAGAACTGACATGTGATTACATTTTCATGCAATTTGGGTGCATAGATTCTGAGAAATTAGTATCCAGAACAACCACCTCTAGCCGTAATAACGGCCTTGATACGCCTGGACATTGAGTCAAACAGAGTTTGGATGGCGTGTACAGGTATAGCTGCCCATGCAGCTTCAACACGATGCCACAGTTCATCAAGAGTAGTGACTGGCGTATTGCGACGAGCCAGTTGCTCGGCCACCATTGACCAGACGTTTTCAATTGGTGAGAGATCTGGAGAATGTGCCGGCCAGGGCAGCAGTCGAGCATTTTCTGTATCTAGAAAGGCCCGTACAGGACCTGCAACATGCGGTCGTGCATTATCCTGCTGAAATGTAGGGTTTCGCAGGGATCGAAGGAAGGGTAGAGACACGGATTGTAACACATCTGAAATATAACGTCCACCATTCAAAGTGCCGTCAATGCGAACAAGAGATGACCGAGACGTGTAACCAGTGACACCCCATACCGTCACACCCGGTGATACGCCAGTATGGCGTTGATGAATACACGCTTCCAACGTGCATTCACCGCGATGTCGCCAAACACGGAAGCGACCATCACGATGCTGCAAACAGAACTTGGGTTCATCCGAAAAAATGACGTTTTGCCATTCGTGCACCCAGGTTCGTCGTTCAGTACACCATCGCAGGCGCTCCTGTCTGTGATGCAGCGTCAAGGGTAACCGCAGCCATGGTCTACAGGGTGATAGTCCATGCTGCTGCAAACGTCGTCGAACTGTTCGTGCAGATGGTTGTTGTCTTGCAAACGTCTCCATCTGTAGACTCAGGGATCGAGACGTGGCTGCACGATCCGTTACAGCCATGCGGATAAGATACCTGTCATCTCGACTGCTGGTGATACGAGGCCGTTGGGATCCAGCACGGCGTTTCGTATGACCCTCCTGAACCCACTGATTCCATATTCTGCTAACAGTCATTGGATCTCGATCAACGCGAGCAGCAATGTCGCGATACGATAAACCGCAATCGTGATAGGCTGCAATCCGACCTTTATCAAAGTTGAAAACGTGATGGTACGCATTTCTCCTCCTTACACGAGGCATCACAACAACGTTTCACCAGGCAACGCCGGTCAACTGCTGTTTGTGTATGAGAAATCGGTTGGAAACTTTCCTCATGTCAGCACGTTGTAGGTGTCGCCCCGGCGCCAACCTTATGTGAATGCCCTGAAAAGCTAATCATTTGCATATCACAGCATCTTCTTCTTGTCGGTTAAATTTCGCGTCTGTAGCACGTCATCTTCGTGGTGTAACAATTTTAATGGCCAGTAATGTAAATCGACCAGAGTTTCTTACGCAACCGCCTAGGATTCATCTAAATGGGGTAGCCTCAATAAAAATTAAACAAAATGGCCCTTGTGGAATGAACCCACACTCTAGAAAACATTGGAAGTGTATATTTACTTACATAAGTCGCTTGTAAGTCCTAAAAAAGTACATTTGTGACCACACAAAAATAGTATTTAACCACCATGCTGATAATTTTCTTCCTATCTCCCGTACGTATGAGAAAGAGACCGTCTTTTGACGTGCATCGGATCGTCCGTTCTTGAGAAATACAACTTTTATGCGACGTATAACATGTTTACTGTAGTTTCCACTTCCGCCCCACCTCTCCCCCGGCAAATTTCAGGCAGTGCTATAAAGCTCTAATATTTTTGAGCAGAACAAAATCAGTGTTCCTTGCATTAATTAACGCTAGTCAAATTTGATAACAGTCCATGGTTCATCACTCCGTAGACGCCACTCGCTACAGTGATACACACAGTCGTACAGGTCACACAAGATGCAGTTCAGATCTACATTTTGTTATTTGTCTGCGACAGTGGAGAACGTTATCCCAGGAATAAATTAAAAAGCACTGCCGGAAAAACGATGCAAAACTCTCGAGGACAAGGTCATTTTATTGATAAGAGACGTGACAAGTATTTCGCCAGTGTAGGAGTATATGGTAACAAAGTCAGACCAAATGAAACATGCATCTCATAGTAAAGGGTGTCCAAACAGTCGTATCAGTACACAATGTACAACCTCTCTGGTGGCAAACGCAGGCATTTATTTTCGTACGTGAACGATCATAAAGGTGACGAACGGCATCCTGCGGTAGACTGTCCCAAGCATCTTGCACTTTTTGTTGAAAATAGGCAATGATTTTTTGTAGGAGCTGAAGAACGAGTAAGTTCAGGGTTCGCCGTGTTCCATACTTGTTCGACTGAGAGACATTTTGAGATCTCGCTGTCCAGGAAGGTGGTTGTTCATTACGAGGAGCACGTTGCGTCGCGGCAGCCGTATGTGGACGTGCATTGTCCTGCTGAAAAAGCACATCACCTTCCTGTGGAAAACGTGGCAGTAGCATGGAGATAACAAGCTGTGCAATGTAGCAGACACTGCTTACTATGTCCTGCAGAAACATCAAATTTGACCGCGAGTTTTAATTGATGAACCCCCACACCATGAAGGAAGGGTGTGACCTAGTGGTTTCTTTCTTTTTTTTTTTTTTTTTTTTTTTTTTTTTTTTTTTTTTTTTTTTTAAATCTTGGTAGAGAAAAATTCCACAGTTCCGAGACTCAAAAGAATTTTTTTTCTCTAGGAAGAATGCAAATAGAGAAGGCTCCAGAAAAGCGGGAAAAATATACAATATCTTGACGATTAAAGACAAGGTGCAAAATATTTGCAAATAAAGCATGATAACTTGGAAGCCTCTGCCAATTCCAATGCGCGTTCACCAAATGTTGGCGAAAAGCACTGCGTCGGGACCGTTGTCACGGCCGACTACACCGTGGACGTCGTGCCCGAGGAGCCATACGATCGTATTAATCTTCGTCCAAGAGAAAACGGAAACGTCCGGACGGAGAAAAAGTTCAACTGAGAAAGCAGCTTCAGCTGATCGGGTAAGGAAAGCCAGTTCTTCGCAGATCCACTGCCTGTGTTCTCGTCAGCAAGAGACAAGCCTGTGTGGTAATGTATCATGTTGATGACATGTGTCACAAAAACCAGTCGGACGAAGACCACTACGGTGGAGGCATTCGTTCCACAGAATCAAATTAGGAATGACCCTATACCACGATGAGGCGATTTCCATCTCCAGGATAGGAAGACTAACGTGAATCCACCATGTTTTCCAGTTTACCAATGACGCAGCCATTTCAACAGAGGAGACGGATGATTATACTCCCCAAAGGTTAAGGAAAGATCTGGTGGCAAGTTGTGTCACTGATAAAATGTCGGCTCCGAGAAAACTTATTATAATATAAAATTCAAGTGTGTGCCGCTATTTAGAGTTGATCCGGCCAACATGAACAGGAGGGGGGAGTCAGACTAACCGATCGAAGACCCCTAAATAAGCGAGATGTAATGCAATGAGATGTAATGCTCGAGTACACGTTAAAACGTTAGCGCGCAGAAGTGGTAATGAAACCTTTCTTTGAATGTGGGAATTTCCAATCCTCCAAGTGAACGGTACCACGCTGCCGCTTCATACCGGAGTCGGCCAAATATGCCTTCTCCATAGGAACTGCGGACACTCAGTTTCAGGCACAAAGGACACACCCGACTCCTCCACAGTGTACCTTCTCCTGGAAAGCCTTCTAAGACCTGCAGTAAAATGTTACGATAACCATAAGTGAACTGTGTCAGTAACGAATAAAACTATGTATGTGAATCTACTATCAAAGATGAAATATTATTTTGTAACGAGAAAACTATCCACATTTACATGTTTTGAACATAAAAATATTATTAAAAATGTATTCCTGTGTAACAAATACTAAGAATAACAAAGACTATGAGTAAATCATGTCATGAAAATTCTAAACAATTGTGGGTAAAGTCTTGGATTAATAAAATGATCACTCTGGTGTCAGCTGTCGAATTTGTTAGACGCTTTTGTACGAGGTTTCTTTTCCATGCGCGATTTTGTTACTTGTACGTAACTTTTTTCACAATATATGTATAAAAGTATTTGTCCTTTTAAGCTCATTTCTTACCTGTGAATATAATGCAATGGAAATAAATATCGATAGAATTCAAGTTTTATCACAGGCCATGTGCCGTTCTATTGCCATAATGGAGCATTGGCAACCATTATGTGAAATATACACTCCTGGAAATGGAAAAAAGAACACATTGACACCGGTGTGTCAGACCCACCATACTTGCTCCGGACACTGCGAGAGGGCTGTACAAGCAATGATCACACGCACGGCACAGCGGACACACCAGGAACCGCGGTGTTGGCCGTCGAATGGCGCTAGCTGCGCAGCATTTGTGCACCGCCGCCGTCAGTGTCAGCCAGTTTGCCGTGGCATACGGAGCTCCATCGCAGTCTTTAACACTGGTAGCATGCCGCGACAGCGTGGACGTGAACCGTATGTGCAGTTGACGGACTTTGAGCGAGGGCGTATTGTGGGCATGCGGGAGGCCGGGTGGACGTACCGCCGAATTGCTCAACACGTGGGGCGTGAGGTCTCCACAGTACATCGATGTTGTCGCCAGTGGTCGGCGGAAGGTGCACGTGCCCGTCGACCTGGGACCGGACCGCAGCGACGCACGGATGCACGCCAAGACCGTAGGATCCTACGTAGTGCCGTAGGGGACCGCACCGCCACTTCCCAGCAAATTAGGGACACTGTTGCTCCTGGGGTATCGGCGAGGACCATTCGAAACCGTCTCCATGAAGCTGGGCTACGGTCCCGCACACCGTTAGGCCGTCTTCCGTTCACGCCCCAACATCGTGCAGCCCGCCTCCAGTGGTGTCGCGACAGGCGTGAATGGAGGGACGAATGGAGACGTGTCGTCTTCAGCGATGAGAGTCGCTTCCGCCTTGGTGCCAATGATGGTCGTATGCGTGTTTGGCGCCGTGTAGGTGAGCGCCACAATCAGGACTGCATACGACCGAGGCACACAGGGCCAACACCCGGCATCATGGTGTGGGGAGCGATCTCCTACACTGGCCGTACACCACTGGTGATCGTCGAGGGGACACTGAATAGTGCACGGTACATCCAAACCGTCATCGAACCCATCGTTCTACCATTCCTAGACCGGCAAGGGAACTTGCTGTTCCAACAGGACAATGCACGTCCGCATGTATCCCGTGCCACCCAATGTGCTCTAGAAGGTGTAAGTCAACTACCCTGGCCAGCAAGATCTCCGGATCTGTCCCCCATTGAGCATGTTTGGGACTGGATGAAGCGTCGTCTCACGCGGTCTGCACGTCCAGCACGAACGCTGGTCCAACTGAGGCGCCAGGTGGAAATGGCATGGCAAGCCGTTCCACAGGACTACATCCAGCATCTCTACGGTCGTCTCCATGGGAGAATAGCAGCCTGCATTGCTGCGAAAGGTGGATATACACTGTACTAGTGCCGACATTGTGCATGCTCTGTTGCCTGTGTCTATGTGCCTGTGGTTCTGTCAGTGTGATCATGTGATGTATCTGACCCCAGGAATGTGTCAATAAAGTTTCCCCTTCCTGGGACAATGAATTCACGGTGTTCTTATTTCAATTTCCAGGAGTGTAATTAATCAAATGATTTTCGGGTATCACGCAAAAGATAACAAGAAAAAGTACTTTAAATATTTTTCTATCAGAAAATGAGAATATTGTTTGCAGAAAAGTTTTCATTAAATACAGACGACGAGCGCGAATATAATAAATAATAATATGAGGCTCAGGCTTGCTTATGAGTAAATCGCTGACTGGTAAAAATCTTGTCTTCAATGCCGTAAATATTATTCACACCATAATTAACATTATAAAAGGTCAGTCCTTAACAAAGAATATACGTAACATTGAGAATAATAGTGCATCTACGTAGGTGATTATATCGTGTCTCTTTCTGCAAGAATAATTATTTGTCGGGCATTAACTATATGGTTTTAAACAAACAATCCGTATTTTTGAGCTAACCGCGTGTGTTGACAACATAACTAAACTGGTGCAGCCCAAACTAGTACATTTACTCAGAATTATTTGCCGAGATAGCAACATTGGTTATTGTTAGCGCATATTTTAGCCGCTACTACGAATGTGCGAAATATCCCCGACCTTCACGACTTATAAATATTTTCATCCAGGGTTCTGTATGGAACAAAGCGACACCTATTATAAAACGAGAGAGTGAGAGAGAGACGACAAACATATGGGCGGTGCGCTCCTGATAATCAACGAAAACGAAAACTGGCGGAATGTCTTTTGTCTTCACCACGTGTTGCACTGGCGCACTTTTGCCGATCTGGATCTGATCAACAGCGGCCTGTGGCATGCTTTTCCCATCCATGGGTGCAGCAGAAAGGTGGGAATACGTTACAGACTCGTCGATGCCCGGAAAGTTTGTCGATTATAGTACGGAGTTCTAAAACACGTCCATCCCCATGCGATCCCGAAGAGGCGGTCTCGATCTCGGGAGATTCATCGGAAGGAGTGCTGCACGCTTTCGAACTTTGAACAGCAGCTGAAATGTTATCGTTCGGTCTGAAGTCGGTGAAAGGAGAGGCATCGGAATCTTTTCAGGAGAGCGGAGAATGGAAGAGGACTCATCTGACTCCTATCTTGCTTCCGTTTACGCTTGTTTTGAAGTGAAAGTGGCGGCGACGCGGAAGCGACAGCGGGGAGGTCCCTAAGCGTAGTTAACGGCGGAAATTCTCTAGGACCATGAAACAATGGCTCGCGTTGCCCATCAGGAACTTGGTTAGGCACAATGGCTGTCCCTTGGGGAATGAGGTCTGATAAAGTTAGCCTTTAACGGCGTTCATAAGTAGATTTTAAGACCGCGGCTCGACGAGGGCAATCTGCGTGGAATTGTCCACTCTTATTAAATATAAACCGAGTCCCTACTTGTCCTGTGTAAATTCTCTGTACTCGGTACCCACACACCTGCAAATGAGAGGGGATAATCCGTTTTACTACCATGTCCATGCATCGAACGCCACTACAAACTTGTAAACGCTGTTGAACGGACCAGCGTTGTTGCCATATGTTCCGTATGTCCTCAAACGGAAGCAGGACGGTCTTGAGGAAACTGTCATCAACGTCGAGAGGGAGCTTAAACAGCCTGACATTCGTATATTCCACCTCCGCGTTGGCCAGAATAACCATACTATTAGAACGACAGCGATGAGTGAAAGAGCTTTGTCGTCCGTGCTGCAGAAGGAGCCTGTCAGCCTGAAGTGGATCTAGAAACTTGACATAAAACACATACGGATCAGAATCAAAACAGGACGTGTGAACCTTTTTTGAAATTAGGCCTACCGTAATTGTGTCAACAAGTCAACTGTAAATTTGTATCGAATCTAGCCGCACATGCCGCATGGACTTGTCAAAACTAAAACTGACGATACATGCACGTGGAATGTTCCTAGGAGCCATGGACGAATCATGGCGCAAAACAACGTCGCGTCAAATTTGATTCACAGACACGAGACGCCGAGAAGCACAAGGACTCGCACGACAGTGAAGGGAAATTAGGAAGAGGCGGAAACAGACAGAACCTTCTCGCCTGACGGAAGAAGTGGAAATGAAACGTTGGTTCACCATGCCCGACATTTGAATAGATAGTTCGTCTTTGGTTTTTGATGAGCCAGTTTCCGACTACGTGGCATATATGGCCGTACCTATTGGCTGCATTGACTTAAAGCTTAAATTATTTGTACCGCCGAGGGACCGTAGACTTTAGTATCTGACATTAATTTCAGCTTGAGACCTGTACCCGTACCTGAGAAAATCGGTCTTCACAGATTACAGTATCTTTTGCTTGCACTGACTTAGAAGCCTAAAGTTTTTACATAGCGAAGGGACGGTAGACCTTAGTGTTTGACATAAATTTCAGTTTGATACCTCTACCAGTTCTTGAGAAATAGGGGTCTTAACAGAGGGACAGACAGACTGACAACGAACGGCAAGAATCTCTTTATGAGAGACAGTAACAAATTAACAATTGTCTGATATTTTTTCTTCACCTGCACAGTGAAATCTTGCATCTTGCCAAATTCAATAATTTGGGAAGTACCACATAGCTTTTGATGAGTGAATTTTCGAGCATAGAAATATGTGACATACAAGGCCGCATCTTTTGATTACTTGAATTTTTTACACCGTCAAGGGACCGCAGACCTCGGTATATGACATAAATTTCTACTTGATCCTCTACCTGTTCCTGAGAAGAAAGGGACTTAACAATCGGACAGACAGATAGACAGACGAACAACAAAGCGATTGTATAAGGGTTCAGTTTTTACCGAATGAGATACGGAACCGTAAAAATCAACCAGAATCATTCAACGGCGTACGGTTATTTCATCACGGCACGTGCCACAGTGTCATTATTAATTAGAGCGAGAAGAAATGATTACTGGAGACGAAACATTTGTACGGCAAGCAAACTACACCGATGGCACAAAACATTATGATCACTTCGTGAAATCTTCTCGGGTGATCAGCCGAGTAAAGGCGTCGTCTTCTCGCAACGTTTCGAAGGGTTTCGTACCCATCATCTTCAAGCGAAGTGTCGAGATGCTGTGTTGCGCGGTCCTATAAAGGCTGCTGCTTACATCTAATACTTTCCCCTCTTTGGGGAAGTGTGAGGGGGAGTTTGTAGCCTTTCGGCTTTTACTCCCCTGTGTACTTGTGTGTGTGATTATTTCTGTACTTTTTTGATGTCTGTGATTTGTGATGTTTGTTCTGTGTGGGTCTGGTACTTGCCTGAGGTTTGGCGAGATAATTGTAGCATTTTGGGTAGGAGTAGGATTTGGGAATGGGTATTGGGATTTTTCTCTTCGACTTAGTCGTCGAAGATCGTCATGGGGCGATTGTGTTTATCGCGGGACATGTCGTACCGACCTAGGGAGTGGATGAGAGCATTTCCCGACCTGGAAGTACCTTCATAGAAGGCCCTTGCCAGGTCTTGAAAACGCTCTCTCAGTAGTGGGATTTCCGCAGCGGCATGCAAATCGTCGATAGGGAATCCAAGGGGTAAACGCAGTGCCCTCCTGAGGGCGCGGTTCTGCAGCCTCTGGAGTTTGTCCAGGTGCTGCTTCGCCGCGTATCCCCAGACAGGGCACGCGTATTCCATGACTGGCCGGATCAGGGCCTGGTACACGTTCACTCCTACTGAGCAGGAAAGGGAGCTGGATGAGTTGAGGATTGGGTACAGGATGGACATTCTGGCACAGACCTTCCTATGGACCTCGTCTATGTGGGGTTTCCACGTAAGACGAGAGTCCAAGGTTACGCCAAGGTACTTGGCGGTTCTGCGCCAGGGGAGTTGGGTTCCGTTTAGGTGAAGGTGGAGGGGGGGCCGTTGAGGAGGTTCGCGCCTTCCGAGCCTACGGGTGATCAGCATCGCCTGCGTCTTTTCAGAATTGATGGTGATTCGCCAGCGACGGGCCCAAGTTTCTGTGTCATCTAAAACCCTTTGTAGCCTACGGATGACCAGGTCCTTGTTCGCGTTTCTTGTGTAGAAGGCTGTATCGTCAGCGTACTGTGCAGTGTGCACCAGGGGGGCCGTTGGAGTGTCCGCAGTGTACAGACTGTACAAAACGGGCCCCAGGACCGATCCCTGTGGCACCCCAGCACGAATACGCCTTCTGGTGGAGGTGGACGTTTCTACTTTGACAGAGAAAGTTCTGTTCGAGAGATAGCTTTTAATCTGTTTAACTATACTCCCGGGGAACCCTTGGGTGTACAACTTGTAGAGTAGCCCTCTATGCCATACTGAGTCAAAGGCCTTGGCTACGTCAAGTAGCACTATCCCGCAGTAGCCTCTGTGGTTGAAGCCCTCTGTGGCTGCTTCAACCACTCTCATGATCTGTTGTGGGGCAGAGTGGTTCTGCCGGAATCCGAATTGGAAATCCGGCAGAATTTGCTCTCTGGTGATGTGTTCTTGTATGGGTCTTAGCAGGAGGCGCTCGTAGATCTTGCTGAGAGTTGGCAAGAGGCTAATCGGCCTGTAGTGCTGCGGGAACAGAGGGTCTTTCCCTGGTTTGTGTATTGCGACCACTTCCGCGTGTTTCCAGCAAGCTGGGAACTCGCGGGTACGAGTAATCTCGTTGAAGACGTTCGCGAGGTGTTCGATCGCCGTGGGTGGGAGGTTTTTGACCAACTGGTTGGTGACATTGTCATGTCCTGGCGCCTTTTTGGAGGGGAGGTACCTAATTACTTTTGCCACGTCTTCGGGGGCAAAAACTGTGGGTTCGTCTTCTGGGTCCTCCTCAGCATTGAGGAAGACAGCCAGTTGACGACGGACCACTCTTTCATGCTCATCATCCTGTGGTTCAGCCGCTTGGAACTGCTTCTCGAAAGTGTCGGCGAGGGCGTTGGCCTTTTCAGCATGGCTGTAGGCCATACCCCGCTCGCCATGCAGTGGCGGCATCCTAGCGCGTCTTCTTGTGAATTGTTTGGTTGCTTGCCAAAGTGTGTGATCGTCTACTTTGAGGGCTGAGAGGCGGTTTTGCCATTGCTGGTTTCTGTGCTCATTGAGCGCTACCTTCAATTCTCTCTGTAGACGATTGAGCAGCCTCCTTGTGGCCTGGTTTCTGGTTATCTTCCACTCTTTTGCCACTCTGTTCTTATGTCGAATTTGAGCTAGCAAGTGTTCCGGGAGCTGTATTTGCGGCGGCGGGCCATCCCTTTGTGGAGGGGTGGCTTCTTCCGCTGCCTGCAAGATGGTGCCTGTTAGGTCTTGTAGCGCTTGTTCTACTGTTTCGGCAGTAGGTGGCGGGGCGCGAGCGATATCAGAGGCGACAGTTTCTCGGTATCGCTCCCAGTTTGTACGTTTGTAAGACGTCTGGTACCGTGGGAGTGCTACCCATTCTCCCACGTCGACCTCTAGGATCACTGGGTTGTGGTCGGAGGACATTCTGTTGATCGTCCTCGCGGTCACAAACCCCGTAATCCTCCTAGTGAGAGCTATGTCCAACACGTCGGGCCTGCTTCCATTTTTTGGAAAATGTGTGGGCTCGACTGGACCCCAGGTTTCGAAGTGGTGGTTGCGCGCTAGTTGTTGCAATCTGGCGCCTGCTCTGGAGGTTACTCTAGAATTCCAATCAGGATGTTTGGCATTGAAGTCGCCCCCTATTATGAGTTTGCCTTCAATTTGCCCTAGAGTAGCTATGTCTCCCTCATCTATCTGGTCTTGTGGGGGTCGGTAGATTGCAACGATTGTTAGGGGTCCAGTGGCAGTGGCTACTTCCACCGCCACTGCTTCGATTTTATTGGTAGCTGGTAAGAATACCTGGTGGTGGGGGATCCCTCTTTTTATGTATATGGCCACTCCTCCGCCTTGGGTTGGCCTGTCTTTGCGATAGCTAACATAGTTGGGGACTGTCGCTTTTATTCCCGGTTTTAAGTGGGTTTCCCCCATCATGCATATGTCGATGGAGAACTCCTTCATGAGTTCTCTGAACTCGACCTCTTGGTTAACAATGCCGTCTGCGTTAAAGACGCACATTGTCAGGCCATGGATGTTTGGTCGTCTATCCATGATGGGGTTTTGAAACTACTGAGGAAGTCGCAGAGGGGAGCGACTGCTGGACTGTTGCCTGGAGGGCAACGAGGATCTGTGTGTTCTGCTTCTGGGCTTCCCTGAATTCCTTCATCATTTCCATGACGAGGTTCATGGTCTGCACCATTACGCCTAACAACTGATCCATGGGGGGGGAGTGTGTGTGGGGTTCCCTAGAGCTTCCTCCGTCGTGGTGGACCTGGCCGTTGGTGCTGTGTATATCCCGGTGTTGTTCTGTTTGTTGTGTCTGGTGTTGTGGTGATTGGGCCACGCTTTCATGGTTCCTCAGGGGAGAAACCACTTCCGCATATGTCGCCCTCGGTGTGTCCGGCCTTGGTTTTACCCAGGCCTTGTCTGTGTGTGTTGTTGTATTTTGTTTTCTTGTGTGAGTGGTTGGGTTTGTGGTGTTCTGTTTGCGTGTGTGGGGGGCGGCCTTTGCGCCCTTTGCCTGCTGTGAGTGTCTTTTGTGGACCTCACAACCTTGGTAACCCGCTGTGTGGTTTTTGCCACACAGCGCGCACCTTATTTGTGGGTCCGTGTGCTGGAGTGTGCATGTCCTGGTGTCGTGGGCCTCAGCGCACTTCCTGCATCTCACTGGCATGTTGCAGTGCGCAGCGATGTGGTTCAGGCCCTGACACCTGAAGCACTGCACCGTCTTGTTTTTACGGCGCAGCGGCTCCGTGGTGACAGGGACTGCCAGGACCATCGTGATCTCCCTCTTGTTTTGAGGTACGTCAGGGAGTGTTACCTGGTACAGCGGCCACTTACTGTTTATGCTGCCCATTTGCTGTACTACCTTGACGACATACCCCCGGGCAGTCAAGTCTGTTTTGATTGCCTGGGGGGATACTCGTCTTGGTAGGTCTCTGATTACTATGTTTCTGTTTCGTGTTTTGGTTGTTGGGAAGGTGTAGTGAGGTATGCTTCTTGTGCTGAACAGTGCTTTGACTGTGTTGTAGTGTTCAAGTGTGTGTACTGTGACTTTTATTTTGTCTCCTCCGGCGGGTTTTGCCTGGAAACTGCCTCCCCCGATTTCTGTCTTGAGCAACTCAAAGAGCTCCTCGTAGTTTTGAGGAAACTCTGCGACAATCGGGGGGAGGTGGTGGGCGACTTGATTCTGTGTTTGCGTTGTGTTTTCTGTTAACGCTGGCTCCTCAGCAATCACCTGGAATCTGTTTGGGGTGGGTTCCACTCCCCGGGCTGGCGGAAGCCTCGGCTGGCGAAACGTTTTCCTCGCCAGCACGAAACCATCCGAATCCTGCCCAGTTACACGGTTCCCTTCCAGTTCCGGTGTTTCCTGGTCCCCTCCCAGAACGACGACAGGTGCTGTCGGGGGCGCAGGCTCCTCGGAGGGTGTGGACGTGGTTAGGGTGGGGGTGGTGGATTGCTTCTTCCCCTTGGAGTGCTTCTCCTTCCTATCCTTCTTAACACGCCGCTGCTTTGTTGTGGTGGACTTGTGTGGGGGGGATTTAAGGTATTTGGAACGGGTGGAGGACTGAGACGAGGGGGTGGGTTTGGGGAGGATTTTGGTCGGCAGACGGGGCATCTGCTTGCCATTCTTCATGGATGTGAGGAATTCGGGAAGTGTGCCGGTGGCGTGGGCAAGCAGGAGCGGAGATAGGACGAGGTTAGGAGGGGCAGGATTGCAAGTACTGACTATATATTTTGATGTTGGTGTGTTGTGTAAGACTGCTGTGTTTCTTGCCATGTCCGGGGCGGGAAGTGGGGCTGCTGCCAGGGGGGTGCCAGTTACAGCCTTCGTTGACACCGTTAGGTGGCCCGGCTGCATTGCTGGCCCTACTTTCCTAGTGGACGCGGAGGTCTGATCGGCGGCGGCGGAAACCTTCTCTGCGGTTCCGCGGCCGGCTGCCAGGTCCTGGCCCACGTTTTCCCTAACCTTGGGGGGGGGCAGAGCATGGCTCTGCGGCAGCTGGGGCGCTCGAAACGGCCGGAGACGCGGCCCGCGGCAACAACAGGACGCGCCTTTTGTCGACAGCGGAAGACCGCTTCGACCCCAAGGCATCACCTGCACCAGACATATCCGCAGCGGCGAAAAGCACGACAATGCTGCTCTAATTACTACCTGAGGTTGCTTTGCCCTCAGATGATGTTGAGCGCCAAACTGTGTTTTAACAAAAACTCAGTTGGCCACTCCTGCGTCCTTGGTATGCGTAAGTTTCAAAGCTTTACGCACCCTCGAGACGTAACCCGCAAGCAGGTCCCTATGGCTCGGTGTAGTATCGTATGCGCTCCTGCAGCTCCGCACGCGATCACTGCACAGTACGACTGTCACCGAGCGACTGCCTATAAAGGCTCCTGGACCAGTGACTGATTCCGGGCGCCGACCAATCAGGTACCTGCGGAATCGGCCGCCGCGCCAGTGCTGGAGGGTTCGCGGCGCGGACCGGGCGTCGAGTCCCTGCCGGTTCCTAATACGTCTGTGGCCGCTACCGTCTTCGTGCCGGAGCGTTCTCTTCTAATTTTAGTTATTGCGGGATTCCAAGCTGTACTAAGTTGGAAACCAGTGTCTCGATTGATCAGGTTGCTGTTCAACCGAATTTCTACAGCCTCTTTGAAAACTGAATCCCAAAATCCTTTAGCGTCACACAGCTTCTTCGTACCCTCAAAGAGGAAGGTGTGTCCTTCGTTAATGCTATGTTCCGCTACCGCCGATTTTTCTGTCTGACCAAGGCGTACATTTCTAATGTGTTCCGAGCGCCTCTGCGTGATGCAGCGCTGCGTTTGTCCGATGTATTTCGTACCACATTCACATTCAATACTGTATACGCCCGGAGTCTGCAGTCCTAGGTGGTCTTTGACTGAGCCAAGTATGTCCTTAATTTTACTTGGGGCATGAAAAATTGTCTTGATGTTGTGTTTCTCCAGAATGCGGGCAATCTTGGCTGTTGGCGGTCCCGCGTATGGTAGAAATGCCAGGCATCTGGTCTCATCTTCTTCTTCTGGTGTGTCTACCTTCCTGCTCTTGTGTAGGGCGCGCGAGATTTGCGTCTCATTATAACCGTTGCTGCGGAAGGTCTTCCTTAGGTGTTGTAACTCTGCAGGTAGGCTGTCATCATCACAGATAGACTTGGCCCTGTGCACAAGTGTGTTAAGCACTGAGTTGCGTTGTGCTGGGTGGTGGCAACTCTGTGCATGAAGGTATAAATCCGTATGTGTCTTCTTCCTAAACACAGCGTGACCCAAGGTGCCATCAGGGTGCCTCTTGATTAGAATGTCAAGGAAGGGCAAGCTTCCGTTTTCTTCCACCTCCATGGTGAATTGTATGTTACTGTGTATGCTGTTGAGATGTCGCAGGAAGTCGTGTGGCCACATGGTAGAGAGAACCTGCAAGACTTCCTGCGACATCTCAACAGCATACACAGTAACATACAATTCACCATGGAGGTGGAAGAAAACGGAAGCTTGCCCTTCCTTGACATTCTAATCAAGAGGCACCCTGATGGCACCTTGGGTCACGCTGTGTTTAGGAAGAAGACACATACGGATTTATACCTTCATGCACAGAGTTGCCACCACCCAGCACAACGCAACTCAGTGCTTAACACACTTGTGCACAGGGCCAAGTCTATCTGTGATGATGACAGCCTACCTGCAGAGTTACAACACCTAAGGAAGACCTTCCGCAGCAACGGTTATAATGAGACGCAAATCTCGCGCGCCCTACACAAGAGCAGGAAGGTAGACACACCAGAAGAAGAAGGTGAGACCAGATGCCTGGCATTTCTACCATACGCGGGACCGCCAACAGCCAAGATTGCCCGCATTCTGGAGAAACACAACATCAAGACAATTTTTCATGCCCCAAGTAAAATTAAGGACATACTTGGCTCAGTCAAAGACCACCTAGGACTGCAGACTCCGGGCGTATACAGTATTGAATGTGAATGTGGTACGAAATACATCGGACAAACGCAGCGCTGCATCACGCAGAGGCGCTCGGAACACATTAGAAATGTACGCCTTGGTCAGACAGAAAAATCGGCGGTAGCGGAACATAGCATTAACGAAGGACACACCTTCCTCTTTGAGGGTACGAAGAAGCTGTGTGACGCTAAAGGATTTTGGGATTCAGTTTTCAAAGAGGCTGTAGAAATTCGGTTGAACAGCAACCTGATCAATCGAGACACTGGTTTCCAACTTAGTACAGCTTGGAATCCCGCAATAACTAAAATTAGAAGAGAACGCTCCGGCACGAAGACGGTAGCGGCCACAGACGTATTAGGAACCGGCAGGGACTCGACGCCCGGTCCGCGCCGCGAACCCTCCAGCACTGGCGCGGCGGCCGATTCCGCAGGTACCTGATTGGTCGGCGCCCGGAATCAGTCACTGGTCCAGGAGCCTTTATAGGACCGCGCAACACAGCATCTCGACACTTCGCTTGAAGATGATGGGTACGAAACCCTTCGAAACGTTGCGAGAAGACGACGCCTTTACTCGGCTGATCACCCGAGAAGATTTCACGAATGGAATACGCCGAGAAAGTCTCAAATCACATTATGATCACTGCCCACCGCGAAAACCGTATGCCGGCAGGTGGCGTTGCTGGCGCATTAAGCGGTAAGACGTAAGTTCTGTAAGAGGAAAACAGACAAATGGGAATCATTCTTATGCCCAACGCCTGGGAACGAGCATCTCAGAGACAGCGAAGCTGGTCAACTGTTCGAGTGAGGCTCTGTGGAAAGTGTCACCTCAGTGTAAAGCTGGAGCGGCGATCTGTGGCAGATCTGACGAGAGGGTGTAATAGTGGTGCAGGCACAGGTGTTTCGGAGCACACCGTTCACCGCACATTGTTGAACAAGGGGTCCGCAGAAGACAGCCCCTAAGTGTTCCTATGCTGACTCTGCGACGCCGTCAATTACGATGGCAGTGGGCAGAGGATCATCGAGATTGGACCTTGGATCAGTGTAAACGTGTCGCCTGGGAGGTTGAATCACGTTTGTTGTTACACCAGGTCGATGTTGGTGTCCGGATAAGTAGTCATCCAGGCGAAACGCCGGTTGAATTCATGCACTCTCGCCACGTACGCGGGTGGATCCGGGCAGTATTGTACTGTGGGGGATATTCAACTGGGCTTCAATGGACCGTTGTTAGTAATCGAAGGCAGCCCGCCCTGTTAGCCGTGCGGTCTAACGCACTGCTTTCCGGGCGGGAAGGTGTGCCGGTCCCCGGCACGCATCCGCCCGGCGGATTCGTGTCTAGTTCCGGCGTGCCGGTCAGTCTGTGGATGCTCTTTAAGGCGGTTTTCCATCTGCCTCGGAGAATGTGGGCTGGTTCCCCTTATTCCGCCTCAGTTACACTAAGTCGGCGATTGCTGCGCACACACTGTCTCCACGTACGCGCACACCGTAGTTACTCTACCACGCACACATTTGGGGTTACACTCATCTGGTGTGAGACGTTTCCAGGGCAGTCCACTGGGGTCGGAACCGCACGATAACCCTCGGTTCGGTGTGGGGCGGCGGTGGGGTGAGTGGACTGCTGTAGCCTGTGTGGGGTTGTGTACCACTGTGGGCTACGGCGTGGACGAAACCTCTCTGTCGTTTCTAGGTCCCCAGTTCCACACAATCGAAGGCACCTTGACAGCTTTGGACTATGTACAGGTGGACCGGCAGACTGTATGGGAGACAAATATTTTACACCAGATTCTTTATTCACTACTCGATGTAACTACGCTTTTCCTGTCAACTGTGGTTGGGCCTGGGCTAGTTGGCACCGGATACCAACACCAACCGAACGGCCTAGTCACATGCTCCTTGGTAAACACCACTCTCACGGTCGGCATTTCTACGAAGTGACGGGTTTAGAAACAGCGTCTTTGGTGTCGGCCCGTCAATCAGAGGGTTACAAAGTGTCTTGTGAGGACCGTAGAGTGAATTGGGAGGCACCGTTGAGCACAGTTCTCGTCCTCTCTTGGCAGTCAGCTTTCGTCCTGATGCGATACACCCTCCTGATCCTCTCAATGCCGTTTCCATTCAGTCTGTCGGTAGCCTCCATACGCTCTGATTTATCTCTTATTTTTAGCAATAAAACTGACAGACCAGTCAGTTTTCAGCTTGCAGCCATGCCTTGGTTATTTGTACCACCCATTCCACTGGTTGTCCACTAAAACCTGACCGCCTTTACAGGGAAGCCTGAACAACTACGTGAACATTATTACGGACCACCTGCATCCTCCTACATCACCTCATGCTTGATACCTTCTCTGTCGGCGATTGCATCTTTCGGCAGGACAGTTGTCCGTGTCACAATGCCAGGATCGTTCTATAGTGCTTAGAGGAGCGTGTTGCTGCACTCGCGTTGATGCTTTGCCCACCAAAGCCGATGAGACAGATCTAGGACGCTATGGAGCTCCAGCTTCGCGCCTACGATCCACCGCACTGTAATTTACGGGAAGTGCACTACATGTGCCTAAACATCTGGAGCCACGTATCTGTGAAAATCTGTCAGACCTTTGACAAATCTTTGCAACGTAAAATAACTACTATATTGTGTTCCAAAAGTGGAGGAATAGGCTAATAAGCAGATGGTCATAATGTTTTTGCTTGTCAGTACATATGGCAAACAGAATGTCAAGTAGAGTTCTTCGAGAAAAGAGGAAGTAACGTTCAGCTGTCAGAAACCAACGCCTGAAGACGAAAAGAAGGCAACTGCTAGGAACTGGGAGAGGCTGGACCTGGCAAGACAGGGAACGGCTTTCAGCAGAGGGGTAGTCGAGAGCCTCTTGAGATGCGTCAAGGACCTGCGGAGGATCGCAATGGATAAGAGGCCTTGCCGGGGCGGGGAAGGGGGGCGGGCGCTCGCAACAGCGCCGATAAATCGTGACAGCAGGTCGCGTTAGCGCTGCCTGAGGGAAAACCCGGCACGGTCCCCAAGCCAATTCTCACGTGTACAATGCAGATGCACGTCAAGTTCAATTCTTACGGAAATCGGCGAGATACCGCGAATTATGTGGCTAATAAGCAGGGGCATTACATCGGTAGTGTTGGGGTAAGTTGAGAATTTGGGTTTTACAGGAACCGAGCTAGGGTAGTCCGTACAGTTATGGTGACCACTGTGTTTGCATTGTGTATAAGTCAGCGCATCTGGCTGGTAAGCAGGAGACCCAGGTTCGAACCCCGGTCCGGCTCAAAATTTTAACTCGTGCCTTTGATATAAATCTGTTCCTGTTGGCAGCTAATGGTTTTAATTCCTCTATGTCTCTATCACGTTTCGTTGCGATTTCGGATCTCATTGGAATATTTCCTCTCCACGTAAAGAACTTGGCCCTCTTCCAGCATCCTACATCACCTCGTGCTTGATAACTTCACTGTCGGCTATAGCATCTTTCAGCAGGACGCTGGAGGAACAAAGCGTTCCAAGTGATAAAAAAAATGCGAAGGTCATTCCCGTTTTCGAGAAAGATCATCGACCTATGTCGGCGATGTCAGCCTGTTTTTGAATTATGGAAAATATTTTATGCTCGCATATTATGACCTTTGTGGAAACTGATTTCTTCTGTAGGAATCAACATTGGATTGCACAAGTAGCGATCATGTGAAGACCAACTCACTTTGTTCGTCCACGAGACTCAGAATACCTTATATACCGATATCCAGGTTGATTCCATGTTCTGTGACTTCGGGAATGTGTCGTATACCCTCTCGCACTGGAACCTGATGAATGAAATATGAGCGTAGAAAATATCAGATCAGCTTTGTGATTGGACTGAAGAGCTTGTAGCAAACAGAACACAATGTGTCAGTCGTAACGGAGAGGAATCTTGAAAACTAAAAGTAACTCCTAGGTAGTCTTATAGGATCATTACTGTTCACAGTATATACACTCCTGGAAATTGAAATAAGAACACCGTGAATTCATTGTCCCAGGAAGGGGAAACTTTATTGACACATTCCTGGGGTCAGATACATCACATGATCACACTGACAGAACCACAGGCACATAGACACAGGCAACAGAGCATGCACAATGTCGGCACTAGTACAGTGTATATCCACCTTTCGCAGCCATGCAGGCTGCTATTCTCCCATGGAGACGATCGTAGAGATGCTGGATGTAGTCCTGTGGAACGGCTTGCCATGCCATTTCCACCTGGCGCCTCAGTTGGATCAGCGTTCGTGCTGGACGTGCAGACCGCGTGAGACGACGCTTCATCCAGTCCCAAACATGCTCAATGGGGGACAGATCCGGAGATCTTGCTGGCCAGGGTAGTTGACTTACACCTTCTAGAGCACATTGGGTGGCACGGGATACATGCGGACGTGCATTGTCCTGTTGGAACAGCAAGTTCCCTTGCCGGTCTAGGAATGGTAGAACGATGGGTTCGATGACGGTTTGGATGTACCGTGCACTATTCAGTGTCCCCTCGACGATCACCAGTGGTGTACGGCCAGTGTAGCAGATCGCTCCCCACACCATGATGCCGGGTGTTGGCCCTGCGTGCCTCGGTCGTATGCAGTCCTGATTGTGGCGCTCGCCTGCACGGCGCCAAACACGCATACGACCATCATTGGCACCAAGGCAGAAGCGACTCTCATCGCTGAAGACGACACGTCTCCATTCGTCCCTCCATTCACGCCTGTCGCGACACCACTGGAGGCGGGCTGCACGATGTTGGGGCGTGAGCGGAAGACGGCCTAACGGTGTGCGGAACCGTAGCCCAGCTTCGTGGAGACGGTTGCTAATGGTCCTCGCCGATACCCCAGGAGGAACAGTGTCCCTAATTTGCTGGGAAGTGGCGGTGCGGTCCCCTACGGCACTGCGTAGGTTCCTACGGTCTTGGCGTGCATGCGTGCGTCGCTGCGGTCCGGTCCCAGGTCGACGGGCACGTGCACCTTCCGCCGACCACTGGCGACAACATCGATGTACTGTGGAGACCTCACGCCCCACGTGTTGAGCAATTCGGCGGTACGTCCACCCGGCCTCCCGCATGCCCACTATACGCCCTCGCTCAAAGTCCGTCAACTGCACATACGGTTCACGTCCACGCTGTCGCGGCATGCTACCAGTGTTAAAGACTGCGATGGAGCTCCGTATGCCACGGCAAACTGGCTGACACTGACGGCGGCGGTGCACAAATGCTGCGCAGTTAGCGCCATTCGACGGCCAACACCGTGGTTCCTGGTGTGTCCGCTGTGCCGTGCGTGTGATCATTGCTTGTACAGCCCTCTCGCAGTGTCCGGAGCAAGTATGGTGGGTCTGACACACCGGTGTCAATGTGTTCTTTTTTCCATTTCCAGGAGTGTAGTATGAAAGACCTACTGTAAAGCGTCATTAAAGTTCCGTGTGGCCATTCGCGGATGATGTTGCTGTACTAGAGAAGTCGCAAAGGGTCGGAGAGGATCGACACTTGGTGCAGGGAGCGGCTGTTAACATGAAATGCACCATACTGCGCATAAATAAGCGGAAAAATCAGTTATTGTGTGACTACACGATTTACGAACAGTACCTGGAAGCAGAGACATCCAGTGCGTTTGCAGAAATTTAAAGTGGAACAGACTCGGAGAACTAACTGTACAAAAGGCAGATGCCAGGTTGAGATTCGTTGGAACTATAGTCCGCCTCGAAGGAGGTAACTTACAAAACGTTCTTTCGACGGATACTTGAGTACTTCTGGCCAGTCATGAACCATAATCAGATAGGCTTGATGGAGGAAGTAGAGAAAAGCCCAAACAGAGCAACCCGTTTCGTTAAGGATTCGTTTAAAAAGCGCGAAAGCGGCTCGTAGATGAACGTGAATCTCCACTGTTACAAGAGAGGCGTCCTGGTATAGTTTACTGTTAAAAATGCGTTTCCAGAAGAGTCACACGATTTATAGCTTTCTTCTACGTAAGTTATATGTCGTGAAAAGGCTATGAAAGTGAAATTAGACACATCCGAGCTCAGACGGAGATTTGCCAACAATTGTTCTTCCTTCGACTGGAGCAGGAATGGAGAAAAGGGACAGTGATACACAAAGTACCCTGCGCCAAGCACCCTAATGTGGCTTTCGGGGTACAGGTGTGGTAGCAGTATGACAGTTTATGTTATCACTGTCTGAAGAGCCTATTGTTTCCAAAACATAAGGCATAAACAAGTGGGACAGACTTTACAGACACACAAATACCTGATAACATTTTGATAATCAAGACATAAAATGGCAGTACAGAAAAGTAAACGAATTTTGTACAGGGAGAAGCCTGTCAGTTCACAAGATAGAAAGCATGCGATGTAAATGGTGGTCTGTAGCTAACGTTCAGATTCTTGAAACACGTGGGAGTAACGCTGAAGTAACATTGTCAATTCAGACCCTTCTTCTGCGCCTTGTATCCTCTCTCAGGACGGTGTTTTAGGGTAAAATTTCTTCTCTTTAGCATTTGCCCTCAAAGACTATATCTTCCTGAAAAGCGCTTACTCCTTTCCTCCAGGAGTGCTAATGTGGCGAAGTATGCACGAGAGCTTTTATGAAATTCGGAAATTAAAGCAGATCTACTGGCATAATTGACGCTTTGAGGCTAGAGAATGAACTGTACCTGGATAGCTCAATCGATGAAAGCACCGCCTACTACAGGTAAGGTTTTTTAAGTACCGATCCAGCACACAGTTTCATCTGCCAGAAAATTTCATACAAATGTTTTTTTTCTGAATAGTCTCTAAACAAACAGATTACTTTGTTTTGAGATCCATGAACTTTTTACTTTCAAAATGCCAACCAGTGTATTCAGTTAAGTTTTGAAGTGTAAGAAAAAGTTTCCTAGTTACTGCAAGGGACAATAGATGAAAAGGAGACAGATGGGAAAAAGTAAGTAACAGTTTATTGTTCCAAAATTGTTCCCCTTATCTGTTAATACATTTACCCCACTCTGAGACAAATTGCTCAATGTCTTCATGGAAAAATGTTTGCGGTTTCCTACGGAATCCGGCCGGGCCCACTTGTTGCCAATGTTGTTTCAACTACGCTGCAGAAGTTTCGCTGGGAAGCCCTTATACATCCTCCACACAATCCAGATCTCTCCCCATGTGATTTTAATATTTTTGAAGCCCTGAAGAAAGACATTCACAGCCTTCTGTTTGCTTCGGACGAAAAGGTGCACGCCTGGGTACGAACGTTTTTGCATGAAGGCGCTGACCGTCTCGTGTCGCAGTGGAATAAATACGCTAAGAGATATGGTGATTACTTTTGAAATAATAAATCATTTACTTACTTTTATCAGTATGTCTCGTTTTCTTCTGACTGACTCTCATAAACGTAATTTTAAGCTTATCCACAAGTCGTTCATCAATATACAGACAAGTATCTGGTGCAGTTGTTAGATCGATTACTGTTGCTACAATGGCAGCTTATCAAGATTTAAATGAATTTGAACGTGGTGTTACATTCGGCGCAGGAGCGATGGGACAAAGTATCTCCGAGGTAGCGATGAAGTGTGGATTTTCCCGTAAGACTATATAATTGAGTGCACCGTGAATATTAGGAAAACGGTAAAACATCGAATCTCCGACATCGATGCAGCTGGAAAAAATGCAACCCTTCTGCAAATTGATGCAGATTTCAATGCTAGGCCATCAACAAGTACCAGCATGCGAACTATTCAATGAAACATCGTCGATATGGAATTTCGAAGCCGAAGGCCCACTCGTGTACCCTTGATGACTTTACAACACAAACCTTTAAGCTCAACACCGACGTTGTACTGTTGGTGACTGGGCCGGCCAGAATGGCCGAGCGGTTCTAGGCGCTACAATCTGGAACCGCGCGACCGCTACGGTCGCAGTTTCGAATCCTGCCTCGGGCATGGATGTGTGTGATGTTCTTAGGTTAGTTAGGTTTAAGTAGTTCTAAGTTCTAGGGGACTGATGACCTCAGAAGTTAAGTCCCATAGTGCTCAGAGCCATTTTTTTTTTTTTTTTTTTGTTGATGACTGGAAACATGATGCCTGGTTGGACGAGTCGCGTTTCAAATTGTGTTGAGCAGATGGTCGGGTATGGAGACAACCTCTTGAATCCATGGACCCATGGAACATGTAGGAGACTGTTCAAGCTGGTGGAGGCTCAGTAATGGTGTGGGATGTGAGCGATTGGAGTGATATGTGATACCTGATACGTCTAAATATGACTCTGACAGGTGACCCATACGTAAGCATCCTGTCTGATCACCTGCCATCCATTCATGTCCATTGTGCATTCTGATGGACTTGGGCAATTCCAGCAGGATAATGCAACACCCCACGTCCATAATTGCTAAAGAGTGGCTCCAGGAGCACTCTTCTGAGCCGAAACACTTCCACTGTCCACCAAACTCCCCTCACAATAGAGCATATCTGGGATGCCTTGCAACATGCTATTCAAAAGAGATCTCCGCCTTCTCGTCCTCTTAAGGATTTATGGACAGCCCTGCAGAATTAATGGTCTCAATTCCCTCCAGCATGTGCTGTAATGGGCGAGTGTGGTGCACTGAAAATATTCTGAGTTCGGAGTTAGCGTGGCCACGCGGGGGCGGGGGCCTCTCAGTCGGCCACGGCCCAGCAAAACCACATGGTGCCGAACGTTAGCTGAGCAAGGGGGGTAGCCCCAGCGTATGGTCCAGCCGACCACATGGCTGGGAATTCCGTGGTGACACTGTGTTGATGAAAGACACTTTTATGCTGAGAGCGCCAAAGATGGCGGACTTTGTGAAACCATCGTTGCAGACATTTCACAGTTCGTATGGAAATTAATCGTAGCCAAATGAATCATGATACCTCAAAAAGAAACATGTACGTAACTATTATTTGCACGACGATTCTGATGGTGTAATCAGATTTTCAATATGTTTATTAATTTAAAGTTTAGTATCTGACAGTAAATTTTATACAAGTAACATCCAGCAACGAAATTCTAAAATCTAAACGCTTCATCCGATTTCGTCGATCGACGTGTGTTTAGAAAGCTTTTAGTGTAAACCTAAATTGGTATAAATTACAGTCATTTAACTTGAATAGTACGTGAATTATTGGAGGTCAAAGTGGCCGATTACTATCGATCACGTCAGGCCACAAGAACTCCACAGTTACACGAAAAAACGGGCACATTACAAGGGAAGTGCTGGATGCGATGGCGCGACGGATGCACAGTCGCAGGAAGGACTTAGAAAGTGGAGCGGTTGGCGCGTGACCACGAGAGAGAGAAATACTTCGGATTTCCGACTTGTGTGCTTGTGAGATTTCTGTGGCTTCTGCAGTGAAGATGTACGCGTTTGGAAGTGAATATCTCGCAAGCTATGTTGTTGTTCATAACTAATTGCGTAAAGTAGGAATCTATTGGTTCCCTGTTATTCAACTCATATTTTATTTAATTGCCGAACCATCGACACCAATAAGTGTTTGGCAGAAATACACCGCATTGTCAAAAGTACTTCTGCTATTGTACTCATCATTTAAAGTCGTTAAGATAGAGCCTGCAGATTTTATATAATTGCAATCTTTCATTTATAAATTTCTACGTTACATTCGCAATTGCAGAGTGATAGGAACCTTCGACCATTCGATTCATGTGTATATTCATATTGTTTACTGTAGACTCAGCAATATTGTGTAATGCGGCAACTACGTATCCCAGCCCATAGACGACGAAACCAGCCGAAACTTTCAATATTTCGACTCTGAGTCGGATTTTACGGAGTTGAGGGCCTCACCACACCATCATTTCATATTTTAATGTGAAAGCCCGCAAGCGCTACTTCAGACATTAGTTGAGCCCATTCCGTGTCGTGTTGCTGCACTTCAGCGTGCTCACGAGGGCCCTACACGATATGAGACAGGTGTACCAGTTTCTTTGGCTCTTGAGTGTATATGAAGGCAATGTCCGGACTGGCTGATCCATTATCGTCCAGCACAAACTGCTAATGACAGAAATTTAAAATTTAGCAAGGATTTTGATCTTATACTTGAGGCGTCGTCTAAAAAGGGATTTTTCGAAATTCCACCCATATTGGGGGTGATACAGGGGATGAAAGGTTCTTTGAAAATATGTCGCTATTAAAGCAATTTTGAAGCCATACCTACGAAAACTGGCATTTGGTTTCTCTGTCAGAAATAAATAAATACGTGTTTCAGTATTTTTGGAAACTTAACCACTTTGGGTGTGTAAGAGTGGGTTAATTTTGTCTTAAATAAATTTTTATCAAAGAACTACTAAGGTATTATTAAAGCTACACCTATAAAAACTGGTATTTGAATTCTCGGTTTAGAAATAAAAAAATACATGTTCTAAAACTTTTGCAAATTCAACTCCTAGGGGAGTGAAATTGGGGATGAGAATTTTTAAGAAAATATTTCGTTATATTACACAATTTTAAAGCTAAATCTATGAAAATTGGTATTTCACTTCTCGTTTAGATGTGAAGAAATATGCGCTAATGGATGAAAGTTCCTAGAGAAATGTCAAAACAAGAACGCAAAAGGCACAATTAAAAAAACTTTGGACTCCAGCTATCGGATCGCTTTTGTCAGAAGTACCTTTGGGAAAGGCCATGCTTCTATTGCCTAAGTAGTGTGAAAAGTTCAGAAGGTGTTGCAATTTGAGAACATCAAAAATTCGATTAAGGAAAAACAAAAAAAATCTGTGCAGATCATACAATCTACTTGAGCAAAGCAGCGGGTGCTCAGCTGGTATTCAATAATCATAATCAAACACTATGCTTTATTTTAATATTGTGAAAAGGACATATTGCTACCCACCATATAGTGGAGACGTTGAGTCGCAGACAGGCACTACAAAAAGACTGCTAAACAAGAAAGCTTTTAGGCCATAAGGCCTTCTTCTGAATTAGACAATATACACAACATTCGATAAATAGTTTGGACAAGAAGAGAATAGAAGCTTTTGAAATGTGGTGCTACAGAAGAATGCTGAAGATTAGATGGGTAGATCACATAACTAATGAGAAGGTATGGAATAGAATTGCAGAGAAGAGGAGTTGTGGCACAACTTGACTAGAAGAAGGGATCGGTTGGTAGGACATGTTCTGAGGCATCAAGGGATCACATATTTAGTATTGGAGGGCAGCGTGGAGGGTAAAAATCGTAGAGGGAGACCAAGATATGAATACACTAAGCAAATTCAGAAGGATGTAGGCTGCAGTACGTACTGGGAGATGAAGCAGCTTGCACAGGATGGAGTAGCATGGAGAGCTGCATCAAACCAGTCTGAGGACTGAAGACCACAACAACAACAACACAACATTCATGGAAACGCAACACATACAGACATGGCCATTGCCTCTGGCTGCCGAGACCACTCAGAAGAATATTCCTCTGTAGCAATTCTGGACTTGTGGGGTGTCGCATTGTCCTGGTGGTATTGGCCAATGGGCATGAATGGATGCAGGTGATCAGACAGGATGTTTACGTGTGTGTCACCTGTCAGAGTCGTATCTACACGTATCAGGGGTCCCTTATCACTCCAACTGCACACGCCCCACAACATTATAGAGTCTCCACCAGCTTGAACAACCCACTGCTGACATGCAGGGTCCATGGATTTATGAGGTTGTGTCCATACCTGTACACGTCTATCCGCTCGCAGCAATTTGAAACGAGACTCGTACGACCAGGCAACAAGTTTCCAGTCATCAACAGTCCACGATCGGTGTTGACGGACCCAGGCGAGGCGTAAAGATTTGTGTCGTGCAGTCATCAAGCGTACACGAGCCCATATCGATGATGTTTCGTTGAATGATTCGTACGCTGACAGTTGTTGATGACCCGGCATTGAAATCTGCAGCAATTTACGGAAGGGTTGCACTTCTGTCACGATGAACGATTCTCTTCAGTCGTCGTTGGTCCCGTTCTTGCAGGACATTTTTCCGGCCACAGCGATGTCGGAGATTTGATATTTTATAGGATTCCTGATATTCACGGTACACTCGTGACACGGCCACACGGGAAAATCTACGCTTCATCGCTACCTCGGAGATGCTGTGTCCCATCCCTCGTGCACCTACTATAAAACACGTTCGAACACACTTAAATCTTGATAACTTGCCATTGTAGCAGCAGTAACCGATCTAACAACCGTACCAGACACATGTCCTATATAGGAATTGCCGACCGCAGGGCCGTATTCGGCCGTTTACATATCCCTGTATTTGAATACGAATGCCTCTGTCAGTTTCTTTGGAGCTTCAATGTATATTACCCTGACTGATACGTACATGCCTCGGCAATCCTCGAGTCTACGCATACTCGTTTAGGTGGCCATTACGTTTTGTTGATAACCCTGGGTTCAGTGTGGGGCGGCTGAGGGGTGAAGTGGACTATGATAGTCGTCGTGGGGTTGTGGACCACTGCGGCTGCGGCGGGGACGGAACCTCTCCGTCGTTTCTGGGTCCCCGGTCAACATACAATACAATACAATACAATACAATATTGATGACACGGAAATGCTGATTTCTTGCGGTGCAGATCAGTATCTTAATCATGAACGAGTTTGCTGTGAGCGTAATACCGCGAATGGCTTGACAATACCAGTTGTCTCCGAGGCGGTGGAAAGCAACACACGTATTGCGAAAACGGCAGCAATTAAAGCACCGATGCTCACGAAGTGATGTGAACCAAGAACTGCAACGAAGAGTGAGAAGGTGTCTCTCAGTAGGTCTGTTACCTCGGACACTGCACGACTGTGCGCTTCCTCCGATAGAAAATGGTTCCTGTAGTCCTCTTGACTGGAAGATGGCACTACAGATTTTACTACAGGAAACGTCTGATCTTTATGTCGTTATGCATTTGGATAATGGTTAGCCAATGACAGTTTGCCACCAAATGCAGTCTGCCGTAACCCACAGAGCCGCGCGTGGTAGCCGAGAGGTCTTGGGCGCCTTGCCACGGTTCGCGGAGGTTCGAGTCCTCCCTCGGGTATGGGTGTGTGTGTTGTCCTTAGGTTAAGTTAGTTTACGTTAGACTAAGTAAGTTAATTTAAGTTAGACTAAGTAGTGTGTAAGCCTAGGTTCCGATGACCTCAGCAGTTTGGTGCCATAGGACCTGATCACAAATTTCCAAATTTTTGTAACACGCAGCGATAAATAAACCCTTTTACAGTTACAATATTTACTGGACGCCAATATTAACACAACTATAATCGCCGGACACTTAGAGTTCCTGAAGGTAAGCGTCTGTCACAGGGTGCAACCACTGACACTTGACAGCACCGTGAGCAAGTCTGCCAGCTCATGTGGCCGAGCGGTTCTAGGCGCTTCAGTCCGGAACTGCGCTGCTGCTACGGTCGCAGGTTCGAATCCTGCCTCAGGCATGGATGTGTGTGATGTCCTTAGGTTAGTTAGGTTTAAGTAGTTCTGAGTCTAGGGGACTGATGACCTCAGATGTTAAGTCCCGTAGTGCTCAGAACCATTTGAACACTTGAAATGAGAGGAGCGATGTTATACTTTGAGTTCAGCGGCAGAGGCGGTATGAAGATGGTGGCTCAGCATAGCTGACAATGATCGGCTTGAGGTGGTTGCCCGAAGAACAGACTTCTCGTTTTTTTTTTTCACTAATGGAGTTACATATTTATTTTGATATTTAAATTACCATTATCAAATTACATTTGTGTTTCTTAAAATTTATATTTTCTTTCTTTTCTTCTGACATGGTGAGACGTTTGATATGAATTCTGGGTCTTTCCAGTAAAGTGTGTAGTATTGGTCTTCTTCTTCGTGCTCGGAGTTTCTTCTGCCTCCCCTTCGTCTTCGTTGTTGTCCTCGCTCTGCCTTTCCATTCGAGCGACTACTTTTTGGTTTACCAGCGTACGGTTGGCCCTGATAATCTCGTAGGTCTGCACTGTTTGGTTGGTCAGGACCAGTCGGTGTGCTCGCCGTGGCAGCGTCACCCTTTTATTAAGTCCGTCTTCTTCGGTGATTTTCGTCGTTCGCACTGTTCTGTATTACCACTGTCTTTGGGCGTGGCTGAGGTTCATGCGTCTGGGTTGCACGTCGTTGCTGATAGTGGTCCTCAGTTTGTCCGGTCGTCATCGTCGTATTCGACTGCACACTGATCTGCGACGCTCGGATTTCTGTCTCTGGTCTTCGATGGTAGACTTCCTGTAACAGGAGGCGGGCAGCTTCCATTTCTGTGCGGGGTGTCATCCTGAAGCGGGCTTCAGCCTCTTGTAGCGCGGCGTCGATGTTGGTGTTCCAGTCAGCTTCCTTGGTCTTGCGCCGCCTTCTAACACTATGACGTCTTATACTTCATGGCGCACTGGAGCAGCCTGCAGGCTCCAGTCTGCTCTGCAGCCGGTTATATGGTCATTTTCGTAGTTCCCCAGGCGGCCACTTTGCGTGTCGTAGTTACAGCCGCTTGTGGCGGTGCCGCTAAACTCCCGGTGTCCATGGTCTCTGTCACCGATATGCCTTCGTCCATCGACGGCAAAGATACAGGGTGGCGCACGAAATGTCTTACCATGTTGTTTTTGAATATAAACTTTATTGTCAATACAATCAGAAAGGAACGTATACTACAATGAAGAGCCGTCCATGGAGATTTGTTCTAACTCAGCACATGCTCAATATGTGCACCGTTTCGTTTCCAAACTTCCTTCAAACGAACACTGAAGTTAGTGATTACCCTACGGCACATGTCTTCCGTAATTTCACTGCAAGCTTGAAGAATAAGTCTTCTGAGCTCCATTAAATCACGTGGACGTTTCGGGAAAATTTTTTCATTTAGGTACCCCCAAAGAAAAAAGTCACATGGATTGAGGTCTGGGCTATTGGGGGGCCAATTTTGTCCGTCATTGAAGCGACGTGGAAACCTGAGTGAAATGATCCGCATGTCGAAATGCTCGTGTAAAATATCCAACACAGTGTTTGCAGTATGTGACCTTGCTCCATCTTACACGAACCTGTGCGTGTTGAAGGGCAAGGCAGTAGCAAGAAGCTGTGGAATGGAGCTACTGCGAAGCATGCTCAAATAACTCCCGCTGTTCATAGTTTCTTCAAAGAAAAAGGGTCCAATAAGTCCATGACTGGAAATTGCTGCCCACGCTGTAATCCTCGGAGCATAAAGTTGTCGTTCATGAAGCACTTGTGCGTTTGCAGTGGCCCAAAAGCGTACATTTTGTTTGTTAAGCACACCGTCTAAATGACAATGCGCCTCATCTGAAAACCAAACGTTGTTGAGTTGTTGAGAGTTTCTTCCCTATCCTCCGCCCACTGAGCAAACAGTAGTCTCTGCTGCCTGTGTTCTTCAGTGAGCTTCTGTGCACAGGCCATCTTGTATGGGTACATATGGAGGTCACCTTTAAGAATGCGTTGAACGGAGCGTCTGGATATTCCCAGTTGCACTGCTGCCTTTCTACACGATTTCCCGGGACTTCTCTGTACAGCAGCTCGTACCGCTTCAGTATTCTCCGGCGAACAAACAGGCTTAGGCCGAGGTCGCTGCGCTTCCAATACTGTTCCTTCCTGGACAAATTTATCGTACAGCCTGTGGATGGTCTTCTTGCAAGGGACCCATCGTGTGTTAAACTATTGTCGAAAACGCCTCTGAGTCACAACAAGGCTTTTCGTTTCATGAAAAAGTAAAACAATTGCCGATCGTTGCTGTGTCGTCAGTCTTCCATTGTCAGCCATTGCTGCTTACTAGTCTCCTAGCGACAGTATCGTGAATTACACGTCATTTCGTAACTCATTTGTTTTTCCAAGCTCTGCTGGTACTGCTGTACAGATCCCAGCGGGATATCTAATGTGCGTCGTAAATTGTGAAAGAAACAATTGGTAACACATTTCGTGCGCGACGCTGTACAAGACAGTCGACATAGAAAAACTTAAAGTGCTTACCCATAGACAGTGGTACTCTTGAGAGAACTTCTCTTACGTGTCGTTGTTGGGTGTGATTGCAGATGAGACCGAGCGTGCGGCGCATGCTGAGCGGCTGCTACCCGCCGTGGCAGCAGCTGGTGGACGCCCTCCAGAGGAACGACGCGCAGGCCCTGCGGGAGCTCCTGCAGGCGGCCGACATCTCCATCGACATGGAGCTGCCGGCGCCACACCTCGTCACGCCACTGCAGCTCGCCTGCAAGTAAGCACTACACGTCTACATCTACATTTATACTCCGAAGTCCCACGTGTTCAGATCCGGAGAATATGGCGGCCAATCGAGGCCCATGCCCGTAGCCTCTGGGTACCCCAGAGCCAGAATGCGGTCCCAAAAGTGATCCTCCAGGACATCGAACACTCTCCTGCTTCAATGGGGTCGAGATTCGTCTTGAATGAACCACATCTTGTCGAAATCAGTGTCGCTTTGGATAATGAAGATGAAATCGTTGTCCAAAACCTTCACGTACCGTTCTGTAGTGACCGTGCCATCAAGGAATATCGCACCAGATTATTCCGTGACTGGACATTACACACCACACAGTCACCTGTTGAGTGTGAAGAGGCTTCTCTATCGCGAAATGCTGGTTCTAAGTGCCCAAATGCGCCAATTTTGCTCTCGATGAACACATCCAGTTTAAATGGGCTTCGTCGCTAAACCAAACCGTATTGCGCATACTAATTCCCATCATGCCCCGCGGCCAATCGTGCAGTTTGAACGTTCTAACGCAAATGACGATCTTATTTCATATAGTTCCATAACAGTAACCCTGTTCATTCTTCTTATCCAAGAAAAAACAGCTTTTACTAAAGGTACACCTGGGTCGTCGCGACCTGATCACCTTCCTGTTAACCTACTGAATGCTAAGGAATCAAAGGGAGACGCAGGTCAGTGGTATTACACATATTGCGGAGTGGGAGAAAAGAAATTTCAACGCCTGTTACAGTATGCTGCGCTAGTTGTGCATCGTTATTGATTTTATCTTCTGGTAAACCTTCCGGGATGTAAGGTCCAGCGCAGCTCTGGACGAAACGTTAGGAGCTGAAGAGTTTCATGGACCACGACCTTACATCCCGGAAGGTTTACCACAAGATATGTCATCCGGTCGTGAAAGCCTTCATACTATGTTATTGATTTTCATCAATCGACTCCTGAACTACTTGCAATCACTGCTCTTTTTGTTAGAAATTCAACAATTTGTAACAAATTTTGCTGTCACACGTTTCGTACCTAAAACATCCGAAAAGTTTCATGGAATGAGACAAATGATATGCCAACATCTTCATCGACTACTCTGATTGTGATTCGGCGATAGTTCATAATTATTTCTTCCGTTTTTGCCACGATTTGATAATCTGATAATGTACTGGGTCGTCCAGGGCGATCGTCGTCTGTACGTCTTTACAGCTTTATTCGAAACGTTAACACACCTCGTTAACCATTGTTTTACTCATAGCGGATTCAACAAAAGCAGTATTTTACATCTGTAAACCTTTACTGCACTTTATTCCGTTCTAACAGCAAAATTTGATACAAATTCTCTGATCGATTTTCATGCAAAATAAATAACCGCTGATACTACCAGACGGCATGTAACCTTTTTGACAGCTGACAACAGAATAAAATCCGATACGGCTAACACTAGACACTGTACAGATATTTGTCAGGCATGTTCACCAACACAGGAACAAAATAGCAGCGCGAATCGGTCTAAATAACACGCGAAATTACAAACTACCCACTGCGTTTTGAACACGCCTCATATATTCCCTTATCTTCCAGTATATCGTTGTGTGTATCGTATCTTGTCTTGAAGAACCCAGCAAAAAAATTATTTAGTGTGTCTTTCAACATAGTTTCTACAGCAGTGCTCGACAGCTCTTAAATGATTCAGAAAATAAATCTTAAATCAGCCAAAAACTATTAAATCAACAATGTTTAACGTTTTCCATCAGTTTCAGTCTTAGTCAGGTCGACAATTCCACACCTATTACAGAAATGAATGTGTGAATGCTCCACATCTCCTCCCAAGCCACCAGAACGATTTCAGCCAGGATTGCTACCCATATCGCTTACTGTCTAGAAATAATCGCTATGAGGATAAGAACCGCCTGCGTATAAAAAGGGTGGGGATGAAAAAGATGTGTAGCCCACGACACGCGAACGCCCGGATTTTATTCATCCAGTGTTTGAGAATGAGAGCGCATAATGACTTGAAACAAGCTTTACACATAACTTCGTACCTTCACGAAACCATTTCTCTCTTGTCAACCCGCGCAATTTGATGAATGGGAAAAGGTTTATTGCATATTATATTTCCGTTGTTCATGCAGTAAAACAGTATCCGAACCCGGCTGGGTCGGAAATTTTCTCCGCTCAGGGACTGGGTGTTGTGTTGTCCTAATCATCATCATTTCATCCCCATCGACGCGCAGGTCGCCGAAGTGGCGTCAAATCGAAAGACCTGCACCAGGCGAACGATCTACCCGACGGGAGGCCCTAGCCACACGACGTTTCCATTTCCATCAGATTTAACTCAACTTATTATTTCTGTACTACAAACTGTATTCACGACAAATTTCGCAGACTGTAATTACATATACCACTGAATGTACTTACAAAATTGTTTCATTGTAAGGTACATAGTTCTGGACTCATTATTTTAGAAACACTGAGATGCGCGAAAAACTACTGCATCATGCGTGATTTGTATATTTATTATTTATTTGCTACGAGTTGTATTCACGACACATTTCGCACGCCGGGCGCTGTGGAAGAATGGTTCTAGGCGCTTCAGTTCGGAACCGCGCTGCTGCTACGGTCGCAGGTTCGGATCTTGCCTCTGGCATGGATATGTGTGATGTCGTTAGGTTAGTTAGGTTTAAGTAGTTCTAAGTCTAGGGGGCTGATGACCTCAGATGTTAAGTCCCATAACGCTTAGAGCCATTTGAACCATTTTTTGAACACATAATGCACCGAAAAGTGAACTATCACAATACAAATAATGCCAGTGACAGTGAAGACGCATAAAACTCTTTGTTTTTGGTGTAATAAAGTGTGGTTTATTTGAAAATAGTAGTTTTTGTGTCCATATTTTATATTTTGACACCCATATTATATGTATATATTTTGTCATTTTTAATACATGTGTACCCGAACCCCAGTAACATGCCAATTGCAAAATATTTGAATTCTGCGAGAGAGTTCTCTATTGTGCATGATGGTCATGTTTGTTCCAGATTAAAACATGACGTAGTGAATGAAGAGTCGTGTATTCAGATTCTGCTGGATGCTGGAGCTGACCCGAACAAGCCAAATGAGATACGGGATGGGTGTACGGCTCTGCACATCGCCGCAGAAGCCGGGAACTTCAGTGCAGTCATGACGCTGTTGAGAGACGGCAGGACTGAAGTCAACGCACTCAACAGCCGAGGGGAGACCGTGCTGCACGCCTTGGCCAACAGGCCTGAGCCAGAGACCTGCAGTGAGAAGACCAAGCTGAAGGAGTGCCTCGAATTTCTCTTAGAGGATCCCAAACTCGACGTAAACAGGCCGAGCCGCCAGAACAGAACAGCAATACTGAATGCTGCGTTGAAGGTAAACATTACGCTAAACGTTGTTTTAAAACCAGTTTTAGTTCATATGTTAAATTATGGTCAGACCGTCAGATTGAAATATGTAGCTGCCGATATCTGGTAGTTTATCATTAATACCGAATCGTTTTCACATTTCCGTGGGTAAAATTAGTTGACATTCTTGTCAATGGTTGTGATTTATGAGGTTTTTGGTGTTTTCGGGGGGGCGTCTGTAGCCCCCTCTCCCCCCCCCCCCCCCCCCCACACACACACACACACACACAATGGACTATCATATAAGGGCGGTGGCAAGAGAGGGGGGGGGCTGTAGCCCCCCCACACACACACAATGGAGTATCATATTACACTGGATAAAACGACTTCAGAAATCAGTGAATATATTACTCCAACAGATTCAATCATTTTTTAAATAATTATGAAGCAATATAAGTTGCAATGTATTTCAAACAATTTTAACAAAGGAATAACATCCGCAAGTAGCTTACTATCTAAACCAATAAATATCATTTAACTTAAAATGGGCGTCTTATTATTTATTAATGCACATTTTTTACCCTGAACTCCAAAACAGTTGCCAAAAACTACTTTAAGCAACGCCAAATTTTACTAATTTGTCAGTAGAGGACTCCAGCTCTCCTTTTGTTAAGCGATATTCCATTCCCCCAAACCCCCTCCCCCCATTAGTACCGCCCCCCTCCCCCGACCAACTTCTAGAATCGCCCCTGAACAGAACTATAAACCCGATTGGACACCCAACAACTTATTGTCTTTCTGAAAGACGCGGTTGTTTAGTCATTGTGACAAGATTGGCATAATGACTTAAACTGACATCTGTGTAATAAAACAACTTGCGTATCATATTTTAGTTCTGCAAAATACTCGTCAAGCTACTGCCATCTTATTTTATTAGCTTGCTGACAGTTTGTCAACCTACTCCGTCCTTCCGAACAGGCCTCATAATGCCCAACGCTACCAGCCGACCGCAGTGTCCTCCTCAGCCGTTAGGCGTCACTGGACGCGGATATGGAGGTGCATGTGGCTAGCAAACTGTTCTAATGGCCATTGTCAGTTTCCGTAACCGGAGCCGCTACTTCTCAGTTTGTCTCACAAGGGCTGAAAGCACTCCGCTTGTCAACAGCACTCACTCAGGAGACTCAGGTGGTCCCTGTCCACAGCACTTAACGTCGGTGATCTGATGGCAAGCTGTGTTAGCACTGCAGCAAGGTTGTTGGCTGTCAACATACACCACTTCTAAAATATTGCATACCAGTTTCCACCCTGAAGAAAAAGAAGTTGCTGTGCAGCTATTATCTAAGTACCAAAAATACCGTGAAATAACCAACTGTTTCAGTACAGTTTCTTCTTTTCGCTCTCTAAATTAGCTGCAGTATCGCTCAGTACTGCATACTTGTAGAGTTGTACCGAAATGCTCAATGCGCCCCTGGCAGCAGTGCCTAAGCTGTGTCCTCCCCTTTCCCATCCTGTAATACTACGTTTCAGTAATTTTCCCTACAGATTTAGCAAATTATATTTTGTAAGTGGGTTTAATCAAAATGAAAGTCCGGGCCCGGTAGCTGAGTGGTCAGCGCAACAAAATGTCAATCCTAAGGGCCCGGGTTCGATTCCCAGCTGGGTTGGAGATTTTCTCCACTCAGGGATTGGGTGTTGGGTTGTCCTAATCATCATCATTTCATCCCCATCAATGCGCAAGTCACTGAAGTGGCGTCAGATTGAAAGACTTGCACCCGGTGAACAGTCTACCTGACGGGAGGCCCTAGTCTCACAACATTTATTTATCAAAATGAAGCGTTATTGAAAAGCATTACTGGTATCGTCTGCCATGCACAATCTGTCTTATCTTTTGTGCCTTGAAAATTATGGGAGCTCACCTGTCGAAATATTGCTGATTGTTGAGGACATTATCTGGTTTATTCTCAAAAGTTATTTGAACATTTGATACATTAGGATGAGGTCCAATTTTAGAGCAAATGTACTGACTGGAGGGTTTAGTAAACTACATATTCCCCCTCCCCCTTTTCTGCTTGCTTCCTCCACTGTCGCATCTTGCTTTAGTCATCAGTCAGTACAAATCGTGAGCTTTCATTTAAATCAATCAATCAAAGAAATCAGTAATGTTGAGTATGAATGAGCTGCATAGACGACTATTATGTGAACCAAATACTGCACACTGTTGCCACTTAAATCATGTTGGCGATAGCTGTATGTTATGGACAGATAAAGAAAAAGCGTTGAACGGCCTGCAGCCATTAGTGCTTTGCATCTGAAAGCTATCACAGACACTGCTAAGTCTCACAGATCTTCTTATGCTGAGTCAACTGTAGTCGTTTCTTCGTGTTACTGCTTGGACAAAATGACACTGTGACAACAACATGTTTTTGCAGTCACAGGCCCATTGTAAGGCTTCATCTCGTAGGCAGGAGGTTGGAGAACTCAAGCTTTGCTTCTTCCATTTCTTCACAGATATTGTCTATCTCTATGCAGAGTTCCCCCCCTCCCCAATGCTACACTATTGATGGTGACTGATCTCACTTTTAATCCAGCAACGTTTCTTCGGAATATTTCTCGGGCTGAGTCATATACGACTTCGCGAAGTTGAACAGTTGTAGAAATGTTGTACTGAGTTAATTAACTTTTAACCATATTGATGTACACACCATACTGAATAAGGAACCATACTAGGTGGTCTTACAAAAAATAAACTTTTCATGGGGGCATTTTTCTTCTCCATGAATTTTTCTAGAAATAGTAAGTCAAAAATTTGTGTTCTGCCTTACCAGAGTAGCTGATACTAGTTGCTCCAGAAAGTTCATTCTGTAGAAATCATGGACTATATCATGCTGAGAGATCTGACGATAAAACTGCAGACAAATTGTGTTAACAGTTGCATAAGAGGTGGTCAAATGAAAACGAGATAGATGGAAAAAAGTAAGTAAACTGTTTATGATTTCAAAAGTAACTGTGTAATACGTCAATGCCTTCATGAAAAAATGTTAACTATGGAACCTTGGTTTTACACATCCGAAGCAAATTGGCAGCCATTAATGTCTTTCTTCAGGGCTCCAAAAATATGGGAATTGTTTGGGGAGGGTTTGGGAATGTATGGAGGATGTGTAAGGGCTTTCCAGTGAACTTGCGCAGTGTAATCAAAACAATCTTGATAACATTAATAGCTATGGTGATTGCTTTTGAAATACTAAACAATTTACTCACTTTCTTCCATCTGTCTCGTATTTGACTGCCCCTTATAACTTGTATGGGTGCATCCAGTACTTCCTTTCCTTTTTCAGTTTTTTGAGCTTTAAGTAATAATAAGTCTCAATAACATCCTCTTCAGATGAGCTCATGACTGCAACTGAAACAGGAACATGATTTGCATTGTGCTGTGCCAAGTTGCATCATGGTTATCATATTATCCCAGTGGAAACACAACTATTGTACTGATAAGTGCTGTGTCATGTGATGCTTATTGGAATCTATCATATTGCACATCCTATCCTCAGTGTGAACTGTGCCTTAAAGCTACCATAGTGGTAAACAAGTTACAGAGAAAGAAACACACAAACAGAAATAGAAATACAAAGTAACATTTAATCAATTCCATTTAAATGCATTTCATGTCAAATTTGGAAAATATAATTAATCTAGTTTTTGCTGTGCTTACAAATACTTTCCAAACACTGGAAACTTATTTAAGTGACAGCTCGACATACAGTCAGCAGTCAAAAGACCAGAAGGCTATTTCCATAGAAGCCTGCCATTCACTTCCTTATTACTACATCTACACCTAAACCAGAAAGCTTCACAATATTTTCCACAAATCACACACATCTAATTCATTTGAAGTGGTGTAATGTCTTACCATTTCTTGAGCTGATTGGCTGCTCACCATTCATGGTTACATTTGTTCACCGTTGTACCTACGTCATCTCTGGTTCTCTTGTCACCAACATACTCAATAGACTCCTGCCAATTTCAGTGTCTTTCTCAACTCTTGGTCCTTTTTCCTGTCTCCTTGAATAGTCATCTTCTTACTGATCCATACAGTATACCCTCCCAATTGGCTGCCTCAGAATTGTTAATAACAATATTCTAGGATTGGTGTACATGATCTCCTTCTCTGCAAATGTTTCAAGTAACCAATGTTGGGCCATCCCGTGACTATTGTCTTGTGCAGTTCCTCTCAATCATCAGTTTGTCACTGTGGTAGGAAAATTCACCTGCTGCCACTGGCATAATATCCAGGTTACTAGTTGCTATGTTTGACTTCCACAAACTTTTAAGCTGTTACACAGTGCCAGCTGTAACATCACCAAGTCCTCTAGCCCAGTTTCTCTGAGAGTTTCTGTGGATGCTCTTCCAAAAGGAGCTACCTGCAAAAAATACTCAAACCACCTTGTTAGAACTCTTTGCCTGTTGTTCCCAATTATTTCATCACTCATATAGTATAATGAGGTATATTGCAATATATACAACACAATCTGTCACAAAAAATGAAATTCAATATGTATGCCTTTGCATCCTGTACACAAAACAGAAAAAAAATTCTAGAAAGATACAGATTTAAAGAGCGCCACACAGACAATCTACTTTTATGACAAAGGACATTCAGCATCTATAACTTATATCAGCAAAATATAAAAAGCAAAATAAGAAAAGCAAGCTACAGAAAGAAAGAAAAACTTGTAATTTTAAAAATGTGTACAAATTTTACTGCTGAAGACAATTATCAAAGTGGAAGAAAACATTTCTGAAAAGTAAGAGTAAATTTTTCATTTTGTTCAGTACTGTCAGGTGGATATCAAGAGTTGCAAATCAAACACGAAATCACGGTTGTCAGTGAAAGGCAGAAGTCAACACTGAAAACATATTTATCAAATGAACAAGAAGCACTATGTGCTTACACTATGTCAGCAATTGCTGCATAAACACTGTCTCCACATATGCGTACACCATCATTACTCTACCATGCAAACATTGGGGTTACACTCATATGCACAAAACCCTAGGTTAGGTGTGGGGCGGCAGTGGGGTGAGTGGACTGCTGTAGCCTGTTGTGGGGTTGTGTACCACTGTGGTCTATGGTGGGGACAAAGCATCCCCATTGTTTCTAGGTCCACAGTTCACTACCATACAATACAATACTAAGAAGCTCAAAAAGTTTTGTTTTGTTGCATGTTCTTCCACGATACTGCAGTAGTTAACAGGTAATAAATATGGCAACGGACACTTAGAAAGGCTACATTGTGCTGGAATTTCATTCACATTTGTCTATTACAACAGCATGAGACACTTCAGAATGTGGTTTTGACAATCTTCAGTGGGTGTCATTTACACTGAGTGATAGTCTGCACAGTCATTGTCAATAGGTCGCTTTCTATGTGGACATTGCTGAATCATCAATCTGTGACTGAAAGAACTTTTGGTACATACGTCAGAAACTATCCAGTTCAGCAAAATGTTAGAAGAACATTCCATTGCTCAGAAGATCTTAGGGAATGGCTAAGCAGAAACTTTACCTCTTGCAACAGCAAGCTCTAATGTACAAGAACAAAGTTCTCTGAGTATGCTATGCAAGTGCAACAGGATACAGAAGATGGATGAAACTAACTTTTGTATTATGTGTCACTTTCAAGTAACATATCTTGCTGAAACTTGGACCATACCTAGAGAGAACAGCTACACAACAGTACCAAAAGTATTTGAAATAAATATGCAATGAAACTTTTATAGAAAGACAATAATTACACTGAAGTCACTGTGATTTATGATGGTCCCCTGGACATTGCAAAAGGTGGGACATGGTTCTTAACTGGGTGTATGATCACCACTAATGGCCCTGCAGTATCCTCCCATGCTGGCCACAAGGTTGGTAAAAAGTTCTAGTGGTAGAGCATTCCATTCCTCCACCATTATACTTGACAACTGGTGGTCGGTTGTTGGTGCATGTGGACATGCTTCATTAAGCCGTCCCAGTGGATTCCAAATGAGTTCAATGGGATTGAAGTAGGAGGAACAGAGAGGCTAGCCCATTTGCTGTATATCCTCTCATTCCAATTCCTGCACCTGCACTGTTCAATGCGAGCTCACATTGTCATCCATAAAATTGCAGTCTCGGTCAACATCATGACTCCCCACACAATAACATCTGGACCACCAGAACTACTCTGTTTGAAAATGTTTCTGTGTGCATTACATGTTCTTACATCTTGCCACATGAAGATTTGTCCAGCATCACTACTCAGACTGAATCTGCTCTCATCAAAGAAAAGCACGCGACCCCACTCCTCATTGGTCTGGACCCTATGCATCTGGGACCATTGCAAATGGCGCCATCAATGTGGAGATATCT